>NC_059140.1:28503455-29749974 GCF_020740605.2 Lemur catta | reverse complement strand
AAATCAGTAGCATTCCTACATGCCATTAACAGTCAAGCTGAAAGTCAAATCAAGTACTCAATACCATTCATAATACTAACAAAGAAAATAAAATACCTAGGAACATACTTAACCAAGAAGATGAAAGATCTCTACAAAGATAACTACGAAACCCTGTGGAATGAAATCATAGATGACACAAACAAATGGGAAAACACATCATGCTCATGGATCGGTAGAATCAAAATTGTTAAAATGTCCATACTACCCCAAATGATTTAATCTTGAGAAACTTGTTTAATATCATTAAACTTTAGTTTTATTATTTTTAAAATGTAGGTAATATTAAGAGCTACCTCATAGGTAAGTGGTATGGATTATTCCATCTAATACAATTAGTATGGCCCTGCAACATAGTAAGCAATATTGTTAAAAACAATACTTTTTCTCTTTTTTAAAATGTAAGGATGAACCAAAGAAAATGTGAGGGCTGGCAGCCTTAGTGTAAACTTCTTTACCTCCCTCTCAAGGAACAAATTTATTGGAATATTTCCTATGATGACAAAACTAATATTTTATTTTTATGGCAGAGGTAAAATTAACAGATTAATGCCAAGGAAAACCCTCTTATATAAATAATATGTTTACAGGTCTTCTCTTTTTAAGGGTCAATATTATTAGCCATGGGAACTTCCTGTCTTCAAATTTCATTTTCAAAAATCTTACAGATATAGATTAAATGACTGTATAAACCCTTGCTGCCTTACCCAACGGTTTATGTATTTCCATTTCAAACAAATTATCTTTTAAGTTGTCATTATTCTTCTGAATAAAGTGTTAATGAGACCACACTGTGCTAATTTAAAGAAAAGTAACCGTGGAGAGATTTAGAAAAGGCCAAAAGTAATCACCCTTAAAGACCTACAATAGTGCTTGTTATGTAAGAGGGGTTCAGTACATGTCTGTTTAGTGAATAGAAAATTTTACTTCCATTTACTTGATTTTTTTCCAAGTTTTCTAAATCACTCTTTTACTTACTCTCTTTTAATATTAAATATTTTATTTTTATAGTCAGCTAATGTTCAGTTTATTTTTTTAATTGTATATTTAAGAGAGTCATAATATCAAGAAATTTACATCTTGGTTTTATTTATGGCGTCCACTTGGGCCCCACTTCCCCATCACCCTCATAATACTTGACAGCATTGGGAACTTACACTAGCGTGAAGCTCAAGGTGCTTTCCATGCTCTGAAGCATCACCTGTCTAAATCCATTTGCACTCATTGTCTCCTTACCAGCGAAAACAATAGAAGTATGTCATGCCAGCCTAACAGCTGCCACTGTACTGCTGCTGGAATTACTTGACTGTTTCATAGGGCATAGTAGCTACTTTTAATATGACTGACAGTGCATTTAAAATTTAATTTTGATGAATATTAAAATATATCCTGGTTATAAAGTGTCACTTTTGTAAACTGCCTTTTGTTTTTGATATTTCAATTTATAAGATATTTATTTATAAACACACAGAATTTAAAATACTTATTTGTGCTTTTTCTGGAATTGATTTTTAAAATAACTAGACTATAAATGTTCTCATTTAATGTCTAAGAATATTTTTTTTATTTTATTTCTTTATTTTTTTTATTTTGGAATATTATGGGAGTACAATGTTTTGGCTACATGGATTGCTTTTGTATTTCTGGAGTCAAAGTTACAAGTGTGCCCATCACTCAAATAGTGTACATTTACCCATTAGGTATGATTTTCGCAAACAAAATGATCCTTTCCAATTTAATGAAAAATTCACTATTTTTTATTGTTTTCTGTGTGTGAGTTATATGTAACTTGAAAAATAGTTCATATGTCTCCCAAGGTAAAGAGATATATACATTACATATGCTTCATGAGGCCCCAAGCTCAAAACTCATGTAAGTTAAGTACAACTCACATGGCAATTAATGTGTTCAACTAAGGCACAGTGATTACTAAAATATGTGGATTTTTTCTTTACTGAAAAGAAATGGTAAAGTCTTTGAAATAATAAGGTGTTCTTTAAAATGGGTATATGAACTAGCCTTGTGAAACCATAAATTGCTCTATTCTGTCCTCAAAGCACATTTTATTGAGCAAACAAAACTGAAGACTATACAGGTAATTCTTTCACTCTTCTGATGTGTAGGAAGATTCCAGAATTTATTGCATGATTTTATATATCACAAATTTTTGCATGCTTTGCCACTCTTGTCTAGAATATACTTTGATCCTTTCTTATGTAATGAAATGGAAATTTCAGGACACTAAATAACTGTTGCAAAGGTTTTTGATACATTTACCTCTTAAACTATATGACATGTAAACAATATATAGATAAATCTCATTTGATTTTAGATCTCTGATTAAAGATGAATGGCTTTAATTGCCTGAACTGCCCTAAGTTCAAGATCCCAGCTTGATCATTGAGATTGGGGCAGATTTAGAAATATGTAACAGAGTGGCTTTATCTGCATCCTTTGGCGGAGACACTCTGCTGAGGTAATACGCATTACTATTTATTAATTTCCTGACTAAAATTTTCACACCATCATAAAATGTAATTACATTTGGAACCACTGGGTACTCCTAATTTATTTTATCTTGGACACATAGGGACACATTTTTTTCTATTCCCTTTAGAGATATATACATATCAATAATGCTTATAAAAGGGTTCAAACTATGGTGTGCATTTGTAAAGTCACTAAAACTGGCTTGAAGAGAGTCAGCAGTGACACCAACTTCAAAGATGTTCCAAGTAACAGCTAGTGAAACTCATTAAAGGACACTGTGAACTTTTGTTTCAAATCTCCAAGTGCATGAAGTCATCAGCATTACAGCTCTATAAAGCATGGAAAACTGTTTATGTGTGAAAGCTATAGTCTTATGTAATCCTAATTTTTGCTTAAAGTTACCAATGAACAACATAGGCAAAATCAAGGCAGTATTCCTTTGCATAATTATTCTGAAATTTAAACAGATGCAGGATTCTTGATAGATAAGCACATTATTTTTATTACCGTGTTTCTATAACCAAAAATGTTATAGTTAAGTATTTTTATTTCAGTAAATTAGGTCATACATTTGTAATAAAGTTTGAATCTTTTAGTAGATTTTGTGTTATATCTTGAGATTCTTCAGTTTCCTACTGGATTTGCATAGATTAAGTTTCACTCTATGTGTTATATGGTTCTAGGGTTTATTCAAAATGAATAGTGTCATGTGTCTACCACCACGATACCACACAAATTTGTTCTACCTCCCTAAAATATCCTCAATTATTCCCCTAGTTTAACAAGCCCTACACCCTATATCTTTGGCAAACCTATCTGGTTTATGTACTTAAAATTTCACTTTTTCCAAACTGTCATATGAATTGAATTGCATACTATGTAGCATATTCATGCAGTTTTTACCTATTAGAAATTTGTCTCCTTTCACTTAACACATTGTATTTTTCGTTCATCTGTATTGCTTTCTTTTTTCCTTACTGACTAATTTTTTAATGTGTAGATGTACCACAGTTCTTTAGCCATTTGCCTTTTGAGGGATATCTTGGTTGCTTCTGATTTTTGGTAATTATGAATAAAGCTGCTATAAATATTTGCAGTTTGTGTGGACCTAAGTTTTCAAGTCAGATGGGCAAAATACCTAAGAGCATGATTACTGGATCCTGTATATTTAAGAGGTTCTTGCAAAGTGTAGCAATGAGTGAGCATTCCTGTTGCTTCAGGTCCTCACCAATATTTGATATTGCCAATCAGTTAAATTGTAACCATTTTAATAATAATATAATTTGCATTGCATCTATGCCAAAAGAATTTGAATGTCTTTTCATATGCTTATTTGCCATCCACATATCTTCTTTGGAGTCTGTTTAGTCAAGTGGTTTTTTTTGTTTGTTTTGTTTTTTAAATATCCTTTGTTTTTATTTTTTGAGATTTTGAATTCTCATGTAAAACTCTACCCAAGATTATTTTAAATGACTTGTAAATTTATAATACTCCTAGGATAATTTCTAGCCAGAGCTTACAAAATTGAGCTGACCAAAAACATTCTGCAATTCTAACTGTCCTAAAACAGATGTCTACTTCACTAAAATAACTGATGCAGATATTTCCATTGGAAAATTTTTGCCAAAACAATGAACACTTTTGTTTGATAACTAAGCTGTGATTGTTACCTAAAGGATTTGTTGAGAGGAACATATGATTGGGAAAAAGAAGCCAAGCTACAAAAAGAATACAATGCTATTTCACTGATGACCTGAAATGAAACTATATGTAGTTATTATATTTTAATATTGATATGTTAATGATAGCTTATAATAATATTTTTCACTTATTTAGTTTTACCTTTTTATTTATATTTTTTTATTTTTATTTCAAAATATTAGAATTTTGTTTACATGTATGAATTGTATAATACTAAAGTTAGGGTTTTTTGCGTGCCTGTCACCAGAGTACTGTATATTGTACCTGATAAGTAAGTTTTTATCACTTACTCCCTGCCACCGTCCCCACTTCTTAGTTTCCAGTTTCCTTTACACCACTTTATGACCATGTATACTGATCATTTAGCTCCCACCTTTTAGTGAGAATGTGTGGTGTTTTTCCATTCCTGAGATACTTCACTTAAGATAATGGTCTCTAATTCCATCCAAGTTGCTGCAAATGACCTTATTTCATTCCTGTTTATGGCTGAGAAATACTCCATGCTTTATATATACTGTATTTTCTTTACCCACTCATCAAATTGATGGGCATATAGGTTGATTCCATATGTTTCCAGTTGTGAATTGTGGTGTGATAAATACTTGAGTACAGGTGTCATTTTGATATTAATATAATGACTTCTTTCGGCAGGTACCTGGTAGTGTGATTGCTGGATCAAATGGTAGATCTAATTTTCGTTCTTTGAGGAATCTCCATACTGTTTTCCGTAGAGGTTGTACTAATTTATAGTCCCAGCAACAGTGTATAAATGTTCGTTTTTTACCACATCCATGCATCCATGCCGACATCTAGTTTTTTAATTTTTTTAGTAATGGCCATTCTGATATGGGAAAGTGGCATCTCATTGTGGTATAACTTTGCATTTTCCTGAAGATTAGTGAGCATTATTTCATGTCTGTTGGCCATTTGTTTGTTTATCTTTTGGAAAAACTCTGTGTCTTTTGACCACTCTTTAATAGGGTTATTTGAGTTTTCTTCTTACTTGTTTGAGTTCACTGTAGATTCTGGATATTTTCCCTTTGTTGGATATATAGTTTGTGAATATTTTCTCCCATTCTATATGTTGTCTATTTACTATGTTAACTATTTTCTTTGATAAGATCCAGCTGCAGTGGTGTTTGTTTTGGGACCTGTAATCAGCTCTCTTCAATCAGAAAAAAACACTCAGATGTCCCACTTTGTTGGTGGGGCCCTGAAGCTCTCAGGGGACTCCTCCTTTCGCTCCATCACAGCTGAGGGTGTGGAGGAGTGAGACTGGGCAGGGTTGGGTGAAACAAGCCTGTGTTGAGGCTCCACAAAAGTGGGCAAAAGAGCTGACTCAGCAGAGGTTAAGGATCAGCTGCCAGGCCACTGGGGAAAGCCACTGGGGAGGGGCTGAAGTGGCCCCACCATACCAAAAAATATAATGGCAGGGGAGGGCCAGTCTAGGATTCACAATCTGGCATTTGGAAATGGGTTTCACTCCTCTCCCTTTTCCCTTGAGCTCCTCTGGCATTTGGCTGTAAGGAGCCACCCAAACTAGCTTAGCTCACCAGCAATGGTGCCACAGGCTGGGGGCTTCCCTGCCCAGGATTCTGCCCTGAACCAAAAGTGCATCTTTCCTGTGCAGGGAGGGTGCTCCATGAAAGTGTGTGGCTAGGAACCACACTACACTCTCCTTTTAGTTCTGCCCCACACTGCACTCTCCTCACCAAGACTGTTCTCCCTCACCAAGATTGGGAGGTGAAGGAGCCCAAACAGGTAGAACCTTAAGCTCCTTTCCACTGCATCTCTCAGTGCTGCCTGCCTGGCACTGCTCCAGCAGAGGGCAGGTCCCAAAGCAGAGGGACATTGAGTCTGTTTGAGCATTCCATGGGCAACTTGGGACAGGCATGCTTTTCCTGGGCACAGTCAGGGACTGAACTCAGGGGATTAGAGAACAGTCCTGCAGACCAGATTCCATATCCCTGGGACTCAGTTGTGTTGACTGGGGCATAGGGAGGAGATTTGATTGAGTTCAGAACCATTTTATGTAATCTAGAATGTGGATTTCCAGATTTCCAACAAAATGATTTTGCTATATTTTTAAATATAAATTCAAAGTTGACAATTTAAGAACAAAACATATAGACACTTAGATATAAATAGCTACTTTGTATATATACCAAAACTTTTTCTAACAAAATTAAGCTGTAAAGTAAGGATAAAACCACAACCTACCTGAAATCTGTTCTACAAAGCATTAGGATTTTTTTTTAGAGTTGAAACAGTATCAAATATTGATATATCAGGCTCCAAATCTATATTTACTAATTGCATACAGTTAGTTAATTATGTTTAATCAAATAATTTATTCCATGAAATAATGCTATATTAAAGTTAAAATTAAAATTAAAAATTTACCAATATACATCCACTGCATGTATGGTACTGCCCAGGTGTCACTGCAATGTAGTTGACCTTGAACACCTTCATGCTATACCAGCTATTCTAATAAATCTGCTCAAATACTCCTGTACTCTAATTTGAGCAAAAGTAAAAGAAAGAATTATTGGAGTTCCTGATGTATAATACTCATTCAAACATTTATTCCATTACTTAGGTATGTGCCTCCCCAAATAAGGAATATTTTAGATTAAAGAGAAAGCATCAAAGCCTGCATTGGCAGTCTTTATGTTTGTGCTTATGCACATGTTTGAGTAGTTGGGAAAAGAGTAGGCACAATAAGTTGGAATGGGATAAATTTTATAAAAAGAAAGATTTATATAAATTATATATTTATAAACTATAAATATGTGTGTGTGTATGTATGAAGAAATGAGAGAGAAAGAGCAAGAAAGGGAAAATGAAAGCTTATTTGTTGTTATTAGCAAATTATCAACTTGTGATTGTAGTATGTAATTGTAATATGATAATGTATAATTTTTTGGAGGAAAAATGTGAAATGCCAATGGAAGATTATACTATATTCCCACATATAGTATTTAGTAATCTCTGCATTTATGTGCTCATCGAGGTGATGCTGAAATAGCTTCAATGTAAACACATGCATATGCTTTATCAGTAGATTTCATTTTTGTGTTGCTTTACTGTATTCTTCCCATGATATTCTCCATAAAAATGCTAGTGTTGTTTTTATCATGTCTTCAACTACAAGTTCTGTTTGATTAACAAGGTAATGAATCAATTTTAACGTGGAAAAATTTTCATCAGCAGTGCAATCTTTTTTTTTTTTTTTTTGGTTTTTTTCCCTCTTCCCTGATTTACTGATGTCTATTTTGTAGTCCATTAAATGCAACTTCTTACATATCTTTGAGAGAATTCTAAAAATTGTGGATGGTATTGTCTGTTATCTTTGTTTTTTTTATAATTCCATTTTTAAACTTTACTGAAAGATAAAACCACTCACTAAAGTTACATTCACATATATATACATATGTTTATATCAGATGACAGATACTATTTTTGAGAAAATGCTATAAAAAGAATGTTTAAAATGTATCTGTATCTATCATTATATTTTTTCTTAGACTATAATAAACCGAAAGAGATTTCTTTTTGAATTTTTAAATTTGTCATTGCTTCAAAAACGATTATAAATGTTCAAACACTTTCCAATACAGTAGTACCCCCCGCTCCCCGGATTTGTGGTTTTGATTCCCACAACTTCAATTTTCTTTGGTTAAGCATGGTCTGACAATATTAAATGAAAAATTCCATAAATAAATAATTCTTAAGTTTTCAAACGCCTGCCATTCTGAGTAGTTTGATAAAATCTTGTGCTGTCCTGCTCTGGGACATGTGTCATCCTTTTGTCACGTGTCTGCATGCTGTAGTTGCTTCCCACCCACCAGTCACTTAGTAGTCATCAGGGTTAACAGGTCGACTGCCATGGTATGGCAGGGCTTGTGTTCAAGTAACCCCAGGTTGAGTTAATGACAGCCCCAAAGCACAAGAGTACTGATGCTGGCATGTTGTTATAATTGTTCTATTTTATTATTCATTATTGTTAGTCTCTTACTATGCCTAATTTATAAATTTAATTTCATCATAGGTATGTATGTATAGGAAAAAACATAGTATGTATTCAGTTCAGTATTATCCATGGTTTTAGATATCTACTGTGTGTCTTGAAACCCACAGATAAGGGGAAACTGTATATAAAAAATATTGTATTTTTATATTTATGTTTATTAACTTTCAATAATGTTGGCATATTTTGAATTCCAAATAACAAAAAATATTACCAATATGCTAAGCTCTCTACAATGAGTTCTTTTGATAAAAAATATTATTACAAACAAAATTTAACTATCTCTTTCAATACTGCAGCCACATTGATTAATAATAAATAAAACTGTGTGTAAGGAATTTTTACTATAACCAGATAAGCAATGTTCCACATCCTCCTAATTTTAATTAAAACTAAACATAATTTCAGCCTAGTGATCATGGTTATAGGTGTAATAGCTAAAGGCTCCTAAAGTGTATCCTCACTCCCAGACAAAATTATAAAATATACTTTCTGTGTTCTGAGGACATATGGTACATACTTTCTGTCTAAGAATCTCACATTTTCTTACAATTAATATTTTGTTATCAGTTTTCTTTACTAGGCTGTGATCTCCTCGAGGACAGAGGCTGTCACATTTTTTTAAGCCAATTGAATAGCTTAGCATCAAGTCATTATTCAACAGGTATTCCTTAAATGATTATATGGATAAGCTAATTTTTTTTTCAAGTATTCCTTAAGTAATTGTATGGACAAAACTAACTTTTATCTTTTTAGCCTAATCTCCATTGGAAATAATATGCATTCCAATCCCCAAAAAATCCACTGTGGTACCTGTATTAAATTCTCATATTGAAAGAGTTGACTTAAGTGCATTTGCCTTTCAGTCATATAAACATGGGTTTGAAGCCCGGTTCACTCACTTAATAACTGTACAAAATGTCACAATATTATTTATATGGCCATAAAACATATATGTATTTCAAAAAAGAGACTAAACTTCTCTCATTTTGTATTGTGCCTGGACAAAACAGGTACATTTTAATTTCCATTTCCTTCCATGGGGACTTAATTTCTTAATTTGCTAAGTATTCAATAACTTCTTTCTCACTGCTTACCAGTATGTCATGAGAAACAAAAAGGAAAGAAAAAGCAAAAAAAGGAAGATGTTTGTAATTTTTAAAAGTTCATAATAATATTCAAGATATAAAATACAGCAACACACAGCAGAGAGAGAGAGAGAGAGATCAATTTAAAAGTCTCCATACCACTTGTAAAATATCTGAGAACACCATCAGTCTGTATATAAGTTCAGATAAAAAGTGGTTAGTGAATGTTCCAAGGAGAAAATAGGAGCTACAAGGAATCTTGAAGATAAGGCTGAATATGATAAGGAAAGATGTTTTATGTTAGATTTTCTTGAAGCAACCATTGGTTGATGTTTTGTGTACAAGTGATTCATTTAAAAAGTTTTCCAAAAAAAGTTTCTGTGGGAGTGTGAAGGAAAAAGAACAAAAGGGACAGAGAGTAGAAGATTTTGATCTTGGCTGAAGTCACAGCATGTACTCTCAGCCTGCTCCCACAAAAGAATAGTGCAGTGTAAGTTGTAACCCAGGGTTGCTCTGGGCTGAGGCAAGGAAGCAGGGCTTTCAGTGTCTCCCCCATCAGTCTGTAGGTACAGCATGCAGGTGTTTGTGTACCAGAAAGAAGGGGGAGATGGCAAGAATTCCAAGGCACTTTCTGCTCTCCATACATGAGGAAGAAATAAGCTCCCACAGTCTGAGGGCCAATTTTTGCTCAAAAAGAGCAGCAGCTACTGTGTATTTAAAGACAAATGTACAGTGAATCCCAGGATGCTCAAAAATGGAGGGGAAAAAAAAAGTGAACTGAAACATCTGCATGGAATGCAATCATTATCTACTGTGTGTGCCTGGGTAGAAGGAGAACGATTAATAGAAAAACAGAAATGATGACCCTGAGGGGAGCATAAAGACCCTTCCTTGAAGCATTGCATCATTGGCCTGTAGTTCTTTTCATCTAACTGCTCTTTCAGGGCAGAACTGAAATGCTACTTTCAACAATTTTGAAAAGTTATTCTTCAGTCATTGCTTTAACATTTCCAGAAAGGAAAAACTCAACTCAGTGTTTCACAGGTCAGCCAGTTAGAATGAATTGTACTCCTTTTAGTTTGTTCAAATTATTGGGTCTTATTCATTCGCTTCTTCACAGGTCACAAAGGATTCCAATTACCAACTAGAATGCCTGCTCTTGGGCTTTTTTATTTCCTATCCAAAGGAATGATCCTTTAGTTATGTTTATGTATGCTCTCCTGACGTCAAGCCGTAAGCTATTACAATCTTGTCAGTTTACATTTTATTATAGATTAGTTATTCATTCAGTCAAATACTGCAGATATGACAGTGTACTTATTTTTTTAAGTGTCTTTGACCCATGCATTTAAAAATAAATAAGACTATTCCATGACTTTAGGTTATCTTGCCAGTTCTTGCCTCATTCTCAGGTAAGTAGAAACATTTTTCAGCATATCTAGAATCCCAATATCATGAATCTAACCACACGAGGAAAATAATAGAGTTCCCTATGCTTTCTGCTGCCTTTCTCCTGTCATGAGTGTTTCAATTTATATATACACAGTGAAGAATATGTGGGAAAGAAAAGAAAATTCAGAAAACATTGGCTAATTTAAAAAAAGAAATATTATCTCTTGCTTGTTTTACTTTTTATATTTAGTTTATATATGAAGTTTCAAATGCTAAATAATGATATGAGTTTCTTTTTTATATGCCAGTGAAAAATAGGCGTGAAGAAGGTTTAGGTTCATTGACCTTGGAAAATATTTAATATTTTATGAATTACCAAATTTATGTTGTATGCTAAGGTTGTTTTTATTTGACTTCTAACTCCAAAAGATATTTAAGGAGTCTTGAAGGTATATATACTTTTGGGGTTTTTTGTTACTACTACATTTCTGAGTTTTGTCCTTTTATCATTAAACTGCTTATTCACTTTCCAAGAAACACATCCAAGTTTTACTTCCCCAAAGTTTAGCAGCCTTAGCCGTGTCACAAATACAAAGTCTAGATTCTGAACTTCTGTTTTAATTTGCGAGCTAATGGCCTTCAATTTTGAAAACTTGGGCTCTTTGTAATCCTCGGAAACAGATGCATTTGCAATCAAGATAAAAAATAATCTCTTCTTTGAGGCTCCCCAAAGCTTTCCCACAAAATGAGACACTTTTACTTATCTAATAACATAGTGTATTTTATAAAAATGTACTGTTTCCTTTTTTTCTCTCTAATAGACTATAATTAGAGCAGGGTTATATTCAATCTTAAATATCACATCTAATGTTTGTCATGTGGTAAATAGTCAATGGTAATGAGTAATGAAGACATTAATGGTGCTGAAAACAGTGATAAAAGAAATTTTTCTTATGTTGTTACATATATACAGTAGCCTCTTCCATCTTTGTTATATTAACTCATTCTCCAATACATATATTTAGTTGCATATAATATTGATCTTGCCTTAAAATTGCTTCATCAATTGTAAATTACAGTCTTCTACAATACCTTTTTTCTTTTTTTTTGAGATAGAATCTTGCTCTGTCATCCAGGCTGGAGTGCAGAGGAACGATCATAGCTTGCTGTAACCTCAAACTCCTGATCTCAAGTAATTTGCCTGTTTTAGCATCCTAAGTAGCTAGGACTACAGACATGTCCCACCATGCCTGCCTAATAATTTTTCTGTTTTTTTAGAGATGGGATCTTGCTATGTTGCCCAGGCTGTTCTCTAATACCTGGCCTCAAGTGATGCTACAGCCTTAGCCTCCCAAAGTATTGGAATTACAAGTGTGAGCTATTGTGCTTGGCCCCTTACAATATTCTAATTCCCCCCAGCCATTCCCTAAACCCTACTTTAAATGGTCTTCCTTGAATGATTTTGTTTATATTCTGTTCCCATAATTAGTATTAACTGCAACCTGGGGCTCTTTTCAACCCCACAAAAATATCTTTATTAGTCTCTTGGCAATAAATTGTAATGGGATGTTATATACAACTTAAGTGCTACCCAAGCACATGATTGTAAGTTGGAATTTTCCCATAATTACAGTCTATTAATATATGACTTCCTTACTCCATCTTTGAGTGTCTAATGATAACCTGAGTGTCAAAATAACAATAGGATGAAGATTATATGCAATTTTAGTAAAGGCGCTTATATAAAAAGAAGAAAAGAGGCAGTAAATGAGCTAAGAGGCACGAATTTGCGCCGGAGGTGGTCCAAATCAGCTTTCTTAACATATTAATAATACAGCATATTGCCTATAGGGAGCTTAAGTCTTTCGTTTTATTCTCCCCAGGACATCTATAATAATCATGCTAAATGTAGATATTTTGTTAGCTAGTCTAGTTCATTTCCATTGCTGTCATCAAATATTTTGGCCCTACTGTATCTTTATTAAAAGAGGAGATTATGGGATGTTTATAATCTGTAGGAGCTGAAAAAAATGTATGGGTATTATATTTAAAACTGAAATATTATTTATAGTTTGTCAGTCACCACGATAATGTTCTTTTTAAAAAACATGTTTTCATTTTATAGACTTTTTACAAAAGGGAAAAATTCTTGAGGATGGAAACACACAGTGGTTTGTCCTATAGTCTTTTTTAGTCTCAGAATTTTCCACAGAAAATGTGATGGATACATATGCACGGAATGAATAAACCAATAAATAAAAACTATTTGAAGATGTAATGAGATATTTACATTTTTGTGTAGAACTTGGATCCAAATTGTGTGTATCCACCTCTGATTAGCTCAAGCATATAAAGTTTTTAGTTTTTGCAGGAAAGGTAAGGGGAGAAAGAAGAGCATTGGTGACCATCTCTTTCCTAGAAATACTAGCATTATCTGCTAATGATGGGTCTTTTTCTACTTTGTTGAAGGCCTAGTGTTTAGTGCAGTGCTCTTCTCAAAGCAATTGCTCAATAAATATTTATTGAATGAAAGTACATTCCCTATTGAGCTTTACTTTAGATTTCATGAATGAAGAGAGCATCCATCCATTACGTAAGTAGATTCTTAAGTGAGAGCTTTGTGATTTCAGTAACTGATAGTATTACAGTGTTTTTTCATACTTCCATTTAGTGTTAAGTTATAAATGTCTTACTTCAGGCCATTTTAACAATACCATATACTTGGTAATTTATAAACAATGGAAATTTATGTCTCACAGTTCTGGAAGGTGGAAGTCTGAGATTAAGGTGCCAACGTGGTCAGGTCTTGGTGAGGTCTTTTTTCCAGGTTGCAGACTGCTTGCTTCTCCTGTATCCTCGTAGGGTGGAAAGAGCATGAGAAAACTCTGGAGTCTCTTTTATAACAGCACTACTCTCATTCATGAGGAGTCCACTCTCATGAGCTAATCACCCTCTCAAAGACCCGACTTCCTAATAGCATCACATTGGGTGTTAGAATTTTGACATATGAATTTTAGGAGGACACAAACATTCACTCCATTGTATAAGCCATTAAATAGTAAAGAACATTTGTAATTTTTTTCAAAAATTGAGTGTTTTCAAAGCCAGTGTGACACAGCCAAATTAGGAAGGAACAAAATGTCAATGGGAAAAATATTTAGTTATCAAAAGAAAAGACAGACTGAGTGTCTGAAGACTTGCTTTGGATATGAAAGTAGAGGGAGGCCATAAAATGCAAACCTGGAACCTCATTTAACAGTGTAAAAGTCTTTGTGCATAATGAAGTGTGAATTTAAATTTGCGTTTATAATGATTTTCATTAGGTTTCCTTTAATTCAATAAATTATAACTGTGAGCTTATCCTATGCAATATTCTTTGCTAGTAATGGTGAAAAATATCTTTTAATAGAGTAAGAAAGATAAAGCATGTAAAAGATAATATTCCCATTAAAATCTTGTGAGAATAATGGTGTTACTTTATGACTAGTTTAGCTACTATGGCATGTAGTATCTCATAAAGAAACCTAATAATATCCCAACACTTTATTGGAAGCTTTCAAAAACAAAAGAAGGAAGGAAATAACAGTAACAAGAAATGGATTACTTGAAGGAATTTTCATGGCTATTTATTGAAATCTAGTTTATAGGATTGAAAATGTTTGACAGAGCTGATAGACAGTTCTAAAAATAGGAACGTACTAGAACCCTTAAATTCAGTGATGGTAACAGGTGCAGCTTCAATGAAATATATTAGCATGTTAAAATAAACAAAGCTAAACATAGTTGTATAATGATCAACATCTTTATTTACTGAATCCACAGCAAAGACTAAAGACATCATAGAAATACACCTTTAAAATGAGATGTGCAATCTCAGAGAAGTTATTTTAGCTTTTGCAGATTTTAAAACATAGTTGCTCCATTTTTTCCATCTACGCAGTTAGAACATAAACACTGGCAAAATTATTTAAATGCATCAATATTTTAAAGTCAGTGAATAACTAACTACAGAGTCCCACTTATCTATACATACATACAGAGAACAGAGAACTGCAAACACACAAAATGCTCCTGTGGAGTTTCTAGCAAATAACCAGCTGAACCCCCTTTTGCAAGTCCAAACTCCTTCCCCAAATTCGTGTCTTCCAACTAGTTTTCATATGAGTAGCACTAGTAAATTTTCCCTAGGAAGAATGCTGTGGTATATATATAATACATCAGTGTTTGAAGACCTCTGGATATATCATGGTATCCATGAATTTCCTATCTTTCCATGAAAGTTTGGGGAGGAAAAGAGAAAGTTCATGAAGATTGTGATTATCTGACAGTGGTTTGGAATGAAAGCCTTTAAAACTGGAACATTTTGAAAGGTGAGAATGATTATTCAGTGGTATGCTAAAGGCCATCCATGTATGTGGAGCTTACATACCCTGAAGAAAATACGAAGGAACTAGAAACCTTGATAATGAGGGACAATAAGAAATACTTCTTTTTCAAGTTTCTTGATGGGTTAGGCAAAAAGAAATTGCATTTTGAAATGAGAAAAGGGAATATGCTTACCTATATCTTTTCTGAAAACAGTAATTGTGTTGTTTATGACTAATCAAAAATATGTACATTCTTATGGTCCATTATATAGTATCTTGGTGAGGTCAGATGCATTCTCACCATAACCAGACTCCAACGCTTTCTGTGATTTAGGTGGGGGAAAGGAGAGAAAGCATCTTTTCACTTCTAGGATGGATATATGTTGCAAAAATAACAATATTATTAGCAAATGGGAATAAGACAACTGAAAAACAGACATGAAATATGTAAGTCACACACTCAGATATTTTAGAATTTGATCTATAAAGAAAGGCTTCAAATTTTAGCAACAATAAAAAGAACAAAAAGAAAAAAATACCAGCTAGAAGAAAGTTCAAGTTCATTTTGAAGAAATAGATGTCTCTAAATTTCTATAAAACAGAAATTGCAGATTTCTGGATAATATAGGAAAGTTTTAGACTTCTCATGTCCTTCAAAATAGTTTTTAATAAAATTCTGTTTCTATCACAACATATTCAATATCTATGCATTATTAAGAAGACAGCAAACTTAATAAGTAAATTGTGATATACTTTTTCTTACATTTGAAAATATGTGTCACTGGAAAGTGTTCCAAAGTATAGCATTATAGGTAAATATATTCAAACACAGCTTAGGAGATCTAATAATTTAGAGCCAAAGATAAGTTGCTAGGTGAGAAATTACAGTTGGTTTTAGCAATTCACCAAGTTTCTTTTTGAAACTTCATTTCCTACCTAAACTTCTCTCACTTTGAAAATCATTGTAACACAAATCTAACCCCTTAGTTAAATTGTTCTGTTTCTTCAACTTTAACACAAATTGTGGGAGAGAGTAAATAAAAACAAATTTTAGAAAATTATTAACTTGATACAGATAATATATCTAAGGCAAGGAGTAATATTGAAATACATCTTAGATTAAAGAAGAACAAAATGGAAAATAGACAATAAATAAATCATTTAGTAGTGTAGTTCTTCAAAACACAGTTTTCTGTTCCTCTGCAATGTGCTCATTATCAGTACTTTCATTACAGTATCCAGCTCTGGATGTTAAAAGGCAGATGATATAGAAGTTAAATTAGCACACAGCTGATTTACAATGAACATGTAGTATAAATGAGGGGAAAATCGTTGTGTTAATCCACTGAGATTTTGGAGTTGTCTTTTCTGCAGCATTAAATAGCCAATCTTACATAAAGCTGCTGTCTACCCTGCCTTCTACAGCCCCCAAATGTACACACATACAGACACACACACACTTGGTAGCAGAATCTAAGATATTCCTTAAGATTTCCACCCCTCTTCTGAACACATTTTTGAGGGCTGTGAAATTCAAGATTTAAAACATTTTTCATGACCCACAAATGTTTTCAAGTGTTTCTTTTGCAATCTGTTCTTATTTCCCCAACCAGCTCTGACCTCTAGATATCCCCCTTCTGTCACTCTAGATCATTTTCAGTTATTTATTTATTTACTTGGTAACTGATGTTATACAGTATGTACTCTTTTTTTTTTTTCTGGTGTCTTTCATTCAGCAAAAATATTTTGAAGTTCACCTATGTTGTTGAATGTATCGATACTGATATACCACATTTTCTTCATTCACTTATTTACTGATAGTAATTTTTTCCATTGTTTTTGGATAAAGCTACTATAAAAATTTGGTACAAATCTTTGTATATTTTCATTTCTCTTGTGTAGATATCCAGGAGTTTAATGGCTGGATTATATGATATAGTTGTAAGAAACTGTCAAATATTTTCCAAAGTACTAGTACAAATTATATCTTTAAATTTTCAGAATATACTTAAAGTTGATGTTGTAACCTTTCTTATAAAGTGGAGAAAACTTCCAACATAGGATTCTGCTTATCCTCTTCTTTTTCAATATATTATATTGAATATTTCAATATATTATAATTTTTAGATGTAGGAATATTATAAACTCCACATGACAATGCTTAAATTGATGAATTAAGCTAACATAGGTACTATAAAAAAGTCAAAGGACAAAAAAAAAAGAAAATATGTTTGTGTTTATACAGATATTTAACATTTCTGATGCCATTTGTTTTTCTATGGACATGTAAGTTTCATTCTGTTATTATTATACTTCAACCTGAAGGAACTTTAACATATATTGTCATACAGGAGTGACAACAGTGAATTGTTGATCCTTTGTTTAGCTTGTTCAGATTCAAAAGGAAAAATTTGGAAGCAGCAGTTTGAATTTGTGGTAAAATTTTAGTTCCCCTTCCTCACTCTTTCTTCTGACTCGCTTTCCTACACGCAAGCCATGGTTGCCTGGACTCTGTCTCCGGTTCTTCTGGAAAAGAAGGCAGACTCTCAATTGGAGTTTTAGCCTTCCTGCACCACCCAGCAACTGCAGTCTGACCTCAGTGCAAAGTTACAAAATTCAGTGCTCACATTTTGCTCATAGCTCCCTCAAAGTTTGAACTCCTCTCAAAACGTTACCTGCTTTTGTCCATGTCAAGGAAGCATTGATTAACCGGATTTTGTTTTTTTGTATTTTACCTGGCATTTATCTATAACTGTGAGATGATAAGTCTGCAGTGGACTTGTGTGTAGTGGGCTTACACCAACAGCTCAGAAGTAGACTCTAGGAATATATTACATAATTCTGAATGTTTGAAGTGATATATTCTCATTATAGCCAATTCACAGAGTTTGTATGAGGTATAGGAATTACAGAATGTATGCTGATACCTTAAGTTCCTTCTCTCTGTCCATTGGTACTTAATCATAACTCAGTATGTAGTTAACCCTATACATTCTTTCAGATACTTTTCTGACTGTGTCATTGATTATTTAGTTACTCTGGAAATCCAACAGATATTCTAAACAAGGGAAACAAGTAATCTAAACACTTTTGGGCTTTAGACTACCTTAGAAAAATGGAGTAGAGTGGATAGCCTTTGAGAAGAATCTTCATCTTCTTTTTAAACTTATATATTCCCCACACTAAAATCACTACATGACATAAAAAAAATACTTCATCATATTTTTTAATAAATGAAGGAGAGAAAATGTCTTAAGAGTCAAACTTTTGACTCGTTCAAAAAAAACGAGAGAACAAAATTGACCAAATAAAACTAGTAAATAAAATTTTTCATGAGCTGGAGAAAGATAACAAGAAAAATAAAAAAGAAAGACCACATGTGTGTATGAAGGACCAGCAAATATATCACTTGCTTGTGAAAGCAGGAGAGAAGAAGAAGAAGAAAAAAAAAAGTAAATGTTTTCGCTCTGTTCTTTGGTCTCACTAATTTTCAGTTTTGTTTTTATAGCTCTCGTATAGGTATGATAAATACAAAATGTCCTAGTAACTACTATACGTGGTTCTACAACTTTGAATTTCTTTGGTTCTAAAATGTTTAATTTCCTTGGCAAATATCAGTAGCCCATCTTCTGAAATGAATGGTTCTCAGCATGAAAAACCAGTTAAAAAACACTTAAAAGTATATATTTTCATTGAATGAACACATGCGAGGGTCTGGCAGGATTGCAATGATTCATGGCACTATCAATACACACTCTGAGTAACATTCAAAGTCCCACAATTTGATTAAATAGTCATACAAAAATATAATATTTACATGATAATTGCAAAATTTTTGGAGGATTAAAAAAAGTCCGGCTAGGAGATGACCTGTTCTTTCAAGTCTATGCTATGTTTAAAAGTCTATGTTTCTTAACAAATTGATGTTGAGTTGATCTTCTAAATTTGAAGATCAGTGTACTCACTTCCAGTGCTAGAAAAAGTTTAAGCCCAAAAAGCATTTGACTGGATTAATGGTATAAAAATGTTTATTTTTTTTAGAGAATATCAATTTAAAGTAATACAATACATGTTATCTTTGCAAGTTTCAATATTCATTAACAAATTTTTGTTACATTCTCCTAAGTTATAATTAGGAGAACTATATCACACACAATGTTGGGAAACCTAATGTAGCCATATGTTATTTTTAATTACACGTTTAGGTAAACATAATAGCTAATATCACTTTGGACTATGTTTTTTTTTTTTAACTTTATTTTGGCACTTTTTTAATGACCTTGATTATGCACTTGCTACCACTCTGCTATTTCACTGTAATGAGCATATATCATAAGTAATAAATACAGTATATAGTTATGGCTGTGTACTTACTATTCATTAAACTCTATTGGCATGGATAGTACTAATATAATAGGCTGAATTTATCATTCTTAAATGAAAGCAACAACCTCAAGAAGATAGGAAGATGCATAAAATAATTTAGAGGTACATTGAATAGTCTATCTCAAATTTAGATGACTATGATTCTGATTTTGTTAAGAATGTTTTGTTTCATTTTATTTTAATGAATTACTTTTTTTATTAAATGATTATGTTTAAATCATTGAAACATATGTAAAGTTTTTGTAGCTTCAAGAACATTCAGTTATTTTTTTTGTTAATATTTTTAAGCTCTCTACCAATCATAAAAGTAAGCTTTCCCTGAAATTTAACCCTCTTATGATACCTACACAAATTACACTGTTTTTTCAAAACTTATGAGACAATTTATATATAATACTATCATTAAGACAACTCTCTTGCAGGAAGCAATATAACTATATTCATCCTCTAAAACAATGTATTTTTTGATTATTTTTGGTACAGTATAATTTAAAAGCTATATGATAAGCATATATAATTATAGCATGTCATCATGTTTTTCTCTACTAATATCTGACCTGGAATATTTTCAGAATGACTCATAGAAAGACTCAAGCAGTGATGGAAAACATTAACCCAGTGGATGCTGTTATAATTTATATATAAATTATGAATATATTGAGAATACATATTTTCTGAAATTAATAAAACAAACACCCACTACAATACTATGGTTGAAAATTTTATTGTAGTAACTAATTGGCTAATTGTAATTTGGAAAAATGATTAAATTTCCATAATTAAAAAAAACAGAATTTTCAATGTCCTCATCACACATACACATACACACACACAAAATTAATAGTAACTATGTGAGATGATGAGTGCATTAATTAACTTGATTATGGCAGTCATTTCACAATGTATACATCTATCATAATGTTGAATACTTTGAATACATACAATTTTTACTTTTCAATTTTACCTCAATAAAGCTGAAATAAACTATGTAAATAAACCCCAGAAGACTATTATCTCAAAAACAAGATGAGTCATGTATGTGTAAGAGTATGTGTGTGTGTTCTTGTATAAATTGATATATATTTAATATATATGATTAAGTATATAAACTAATGTATATTTAATCAGTTTAACCTGATGTATTTTAACACAGTGACTGCCACACTAGAAAAAATTTTTTTTTCTCCTTGGGCCATGGTGTTTTAATACGAAAATAGAATAAAAACTTTGAAAACAAGTGATCCTTTCTAATTTAAGAAAACATTTTTTATTTTTTATTTTGTTCTGTGTGTGAGTTATATGCAACTTGAAAAATAGTTCACGTGGCTCCCAAGGTAAAAAGACATGTGAGTTACATATGCTTCATGAGGCCCTGGGCTCAAAACTAGCATCAGTTAAATACAACTCACATGGCAGTTAATGTGTTAAAGTTGAATTGTGTTTCTATTTTGATGTTCTGTCTAGACATCACAGAGGGGACCTTATGTTATCCACAGGGCAAAAATAAATATTGTGTCCACAGGGAAAATAAAAAAGAGGAATTTTGAGAAATACAGAGAAGAAACACCGAAACACTGAAAATAATGCTCTCAGCATGCTGAAGTTTTGACACAAAAATATGACTGGTTTTTGTCTGAATGTACAGGACAAGACAATGTGTATCCAAGCCATTGCAAATAAACCCAGTAGCTGGGTAAGTGTGTTTAGCAATGGCTTGAGACTTACTCTGATGCTTTTAATGTGTTTGACCTTCTGTGTTTATTTTATAATACAATAAATTTTTGTTTACCTCTAGAAAAATTAAGAAAGATGCCTACTTGTTTGTGCAATCATTTGTGATTTTGTAGCATGTCTTCCAGATGTAATTGCTACTTGGAATTTGCTTGAAAATATGTTACTAAAAGCTGAGACCCTGGTGATGTTACACAGGCTTCAGTAATCCAGTGCAACTCCAGAGCAATGATGCTAGTAGTAATTTATTACTAATTTGGTCTCTTAAAGCAATATATTTGAGGTTAAGATTTATATTAGAAATAGTTCAACTGTAATAGCAATAATGTACTTAATGATATTTGTTTAACTTTATTTATATTCTCCCAAAGTTAAAAAGGTCAACCACAAAAGATTGGAAATGTAAAGAGCTACTTTTTAGATAATGTAACAGTAGTATATCATTAGCCATTTGTGCTTCTGGACGAGTTTCTTGTGGGGTTGTTCCCTAGTAAAGCTTATGCATGCCAACAACAACAAAAATACCTGCAAGGAAAATTATACATAGGGTAAATCATATATAAATGCACACACAAGCACATATTAATTAGTGCATTGATTAGTATATTATTCATTCATACATTTAATGTTTTCTAACAAAAAAAGTTAAGTTCATAAAATGGAATTATTACTACATAGAAAAAGATTACCGATAAGTAAAAACAGGTAAGACACTTGTCCCAAAAAAGTGCACAAAGACAGGAGGAACAAAAAAGACTTTTACACATTATATATTCCCACAAAGAAGCTCTGAATGTGTTAATAAAATCTTGTCCGTGTTTAGCCATGTTTATAATTTAGATTTTCAAACAATGACATTATCAAAGTGTTTTCTCTTTGCCTCTGAAGACTAAAACATATAAAAATACTTAAAAATTTATAGGAAAAACAGCAGGCAAAAATAGTATTTAATAAATGTGTATAATTTCAGAAAAGTCACCCACAAATTTTTGAAAATGTATGTGGTTTTTGTTTTGCTTATTCCCTTGACCTAGAATCAAAGTAGAAATAATGGAAAAAAACTGCTTTCCCAGATTTCTGTGACAAGATCATAAACATAACAAAAATGAACTTCTGATTTTACTATATACTTCCAGAAGAAAATATCTGTATTTGGAAGTTAAAAATTATGATGTTGACACATAAATGTATGATATAAAGATGCTCTTGCTATGATCTATCATCCTATAAGTTTAGGGAATATATCTTTTGTATTTTATTTACTATAATTGATGAATTAATTTACTAGCAAATAATACATGTATTCTTTAAAATGGTTTAGGTAGACTATTTAAAGGGTGATAATATGAGATGTAAACCAAAAAAAACCTGAGGAATATAGAAGATCGTATTATCTTATTAAAAAAAGTGATATCAGGAAAAGTAAAACAAAAATGATAAGAAAGATTTGTTTCAGGAGAAAAAAGACTAATAATTTCAACAGTAAATATGCCATAGGGAAGCTAAAAATTTGAATACAGAATGTCTGTAATGAGACAGGAGCAGTAACCAGGTAGAATAATTCCAAAATGCTTTTTGGAGGCAGGGAGTCTCTCTACCACTTGAAAACCTGCATTTGATGGCTTCTCAGCTATAAATAAGCTGAGGCAGATACAATATATGCTGTGAAAAGATCAATGATTCCTATGGATAAAATATAACACATAAATATATTACACTTTTAAATCATATTTTCTTTAATTTGCTATTATAACTAAGATTGTTGTACTAGGTGTCATTGTTAATTTTACATATATTAACTGCTATGTGATTTTACCTAGATACTTGTGTAAATTTGCTCCTTTGAGTTTTCTAAGTAGAAATAAACATTTCCTTACTACTGCAGCCATAGTAGCCTACTACTACACTATTTACTATACTATATATAGTACCATAAGTATTTAACAAAAGTATGACACTGGGAATCCTGTGATGTCAGGAACCTGTACATTTTATGTTTTGTATCTGGCACAGTGTCTGTGATATATTAAAGTTTCGCCATTGAAAGTACATTTCTTGAGTTGATTTTTGTATATGATGAGAAATAGGGGTCCAATTTCATTCTTCTGCATATGAATATCCATCCAATGTTTCAGCATCATTTATTGTATAGGGTGTTTTTTCTTCAGTGTATGTGTTTGTCTATTTGTGTCAAAGATCCTTTGGTCATAGGTATGTGGCTGTATCTGCGTTCTTTTTTCTATTCTATTGATCTATGTGTCGATTTTTATACCAGTACCATGCTGTTTTGGTTACATTTGGTTATATTTGAAGTCAGATAAACTGATGCCTTCAGTTTTGTTCTTCTTGCTTACAATTACTGTGGCTATTCAAGCCATTTTTTGGTTCTGTATGAGCTTTAAGATTTTCCAATTCTGTTAAAAATGATATTGGTATTTTGATAGGAGTTGCATTGAATCTGTAGTCTGCTTTGGGCAATATGGTTGTTTTAGCAATATTTATTCTTTCAATCCAGAGCATGGGGTGGTTTCCCATTGTTTATGTCATCTATGATTTCTTTCATCAGTGTTTGGTAGTTTTCCTTGTAGAGATCTTTCACCTCCTTGGTTAACTATTTTATATTAATAGATATTATAAATGGGATTGAGTTATTTATTTGATTTGATTTTTAACTTGGTCATTATTGGTATATAGAAATGCTACTGATTTTTGTAAGTTGATTTTTTATGCTGAAACTTCATAGAATTCAGTTACAAAATCTAGTAGTCTTTTGGAAGAGTCTTTAGGGTTTTTTAGCTGTAATTCCATATCATTGGCAAATAGAGATAATTTTACTTTCTCTCTTCCAGTTTGTATGCTTTTTATTTCTTTCTCTTGCCTGATTTCTCTGGCTAAGACTTCCAGTACTATGTTAAATAGTAATGGTGAAAGTGGGCATCCTTGTCTTATTCCAGTTCTTAGAGGGAATCCTAAGTGTCCATCAGTGGAAGATTATATAAAGAGAATGTGTACAAATAAATATTCACACACACATACAAACACATATACACACATGCACACACAACGGAATACTAAGCCATATAAAGAATGAAATCATGTCTTTTGCAGCAAGATAGATGGAACTGGTCATTATCTTAATTTAAATAACTCGTAAACAGAAAGTCAAATACCTCATGTTCTCACTTAAAAGTGGGATCTAGTTAATGTGTACATGTGGACATAGAGGAATAATAGACAATTGGAGACTCAGAAAGGTGGGAGGATGAGAGGAGGGTGAGGGATGAGAGGAGGGTGAGGGATGAGAAATTACCTAATGGGTACAATGTACACTATTTGAGTGATGGTTATATCCAAAGCCCAGGCTTCACTACTACGTGATTTATCCATGTAACAATACTGCACTTGCACCCCCTAAGTCTATAAAAGCATCAATAATAAATATGTTTCAAGATATTAATATCCTATTTTTTCTATAAATAATACAGTTGAATCTTAAACTACTCTTTCTACCCTAATCTTCACAAAAGAGTTTTCATTTAAAGTTTGAGAGCTGTTACTAATATGAAAGTACATACCAACTTTTGACACATACCAAAATTTCAGACTAGGAGAGGAATTCAGCAAAACATTTCTTTTCTCTTTGAAAATGTCTCTTCTAAGTGATTTCACAATGCCCAAACTTTTTCATATTTTTTACTTCATCTGTATTGCTAAACATTGTAGAAATTATGATTTTCAAGCTCATTATTCTATAAAACTTTCCATAAAAGTCCAAAGATAACTTTATGAAATTTATTTCTCCTGCTTTTGACACATGAATGATTTTAGGATTAAGGAGGCAGACTTGTTTATAAGATGATATATTTTCTAGGATTTACTAAATCTTATCTAAATATATATTGTTTATTAGGACAGACTCTTAGATGAAGTAATTGAGCATACTTACTCTTAATAAATTATGAAATTAAGCTCATAAATGTCTGTTCTACCTAAAATGGTGAACAATATACGTAGAGGACATAAACGAGAATATATTAATTGAACTTTGATCAGTACATTTGGACAAGTTGTATCAGGATTTTTATCACTTTAATATCACTACTGTTTCAACAAGCCAATCAAATGTTTTATCAGGGAGACTTATACAGATTTTAGTGTTGATAAATATTACTTTAGTAACATATTAGCCTTCAAAAATCCAAAAGTTTTGGTTAAAAGTCCTTCATTGTTTCCATTTATTGGAATGCTGTCAGCATACAGCAAAGTTTGTGACACATGGAATGTGCTCAGTATTTGCTGAATAAATTAATAAATCATATGTTGCTCATTTTGATAAAACATTATTTTTATATTCCTAAAGGGAAAGGATACAAGCATTTTCTAATATACTTGAAGGGTTATTTTCAGTTATTTCCCTGATATTAAATGCCCATTTATGACATCAAACATTATTAATCCAACAACACATGTTGATTGACTACCTATTATTTGCCAGCCACTGTATTATCATATAATGATAAGGAAGGCAATCTTGTATATATAGGCACACATTCTTATTTATTTGAACACCGGTACTATATATCCCGTATATAATTGAGTCCTCAAAATTTATGCTTCTGGAATCATAAATGTTTGTGGGAATATGTAGGAATTTTCAAGTTCCTTTCATTCTTGCTAAACACCCTTTTCTTTGCCTGAAATATTAAGATAAATGTTTATAAAACTGTGTAAACTGTTACATATGACGCAAATATTAGTTTTTAACTAGTTAGTTTTTTTGTGAAGTATTTTGACAGTAAAAAAGTAAACCCTGTCTTTCTAGACTAACTGGAATATCACCTTTAGACATAGTGCTTGAAGAACATCACTTTAATGTCTATTTGATACATTCACTGCCTGACTTATATTGTAGTGAGTTATGTGACATCTCCTCATCACATAGGGCTAGACTCTCATCTACTTAATGAATGAAAAGGATTTGAGGGTTTTGCATTTTCATCTGTCTAATATATCCCTAGGAGTATAAAAACATGTTACATAATAGTCTTTATATAAAGCATACTTGGAACTCTAAAAGTTATATTGCATCTGTTCACTGAGAATATAAATTATTGTCTCTGTCTCATAATTTGTAAGAGTAATGACAAAAAGCATCAAGAATAAGCTAGCTGATGATATATTTGTCAAGCATACTTAGCATTTACCAGGAGGTCTCTAAATCCATGACAGCACAGAATTTAGGGAAAGCCCTTGGTGATGGCAGGATTTTTTGGCAAGCTATATAAATAGCGTAGCTGAAATTTTCAAATGACCTATAGCCTATGGAATCATCATCTCCCTGGTTTGCAAATTCAAATAATTTAGGTCAACAGTCTTGCTATGCATGTATGTAATGAGGTTGCGGGCATAGATTTTGATCTTATTAACACTAACGGGTTTATATGATGCATGTCTCATTTAACAGAGCTTAAAACGGACAAACAAAAATCCCAAAAATCCTTAGACATAATTTCTCACATCAAAATGATAACTAAAAAACAAAATATTTCCCATGAATTAGAGGTGGGAATGCTAAAATAATCAGGAAATATTTCTTTTATTTACACAAAATTGAGAAAAAAAAATGAAATAAACAAATGATACTACAAATACAAAAATATCTATAATGGAATGTTTAAGCCAAAGAAGACTAAATGAGGTTGTCTGAAAAAACAAGATTTTGAGCTACCAAAACAAACAAAACAACAAACAAACAAAAACATTTACTTTTTAAGTTAACTTTAGCAATTTGGATCAACTTTTTGCTTCTGATCTTTTCTCTGACGGTTGCAGAGTTCAGTGAAAAAGATATTTAATACTGGACACACTGAACAGTCTATAATAATACTTTAGGAAATTTTCACTCAATATTTTCAAAAGGATCCTTCCTTTTGTTAAGTAAGGAAACCTGAAGTTGCACACATGGACAATTGATACTTTGGACCTACTTGGAAAAGTCTTTCTACTTGGATATTTTGCAGTTCAGTTATGTAAACGTGTGTTGAGCCCATGGAGAGTTGAAAACACCTACATGTTTATGTGAAAAAAGCACTGCGCTAGGTACTGTGAGTATGCCAAGGTAGATAAAATATGTCTTTGCTCTATAGAAGCCGAAAGCTTAGTTGCAGAATTTGAAATCAAATCAATATGGTAAAAAATTATACAAAATATCCAAGTTTTATTATCTTTAAAAAGAGAAAGGAAAGAGATTGATTTAAACTAATATATTTGAGGGAATGAGTTTGAATTGTGTCCAATATCCTTAAGACATTTAAAAGTGGGTTTTAAAGTTCTGAATGAGGTCTGGAGGAGCGGGGGGAATAAAAGGAGTTATTAGACTAGTAAATTCATCCATATGTTACAAGATCAGGTTTGGTAGGGCTATTAAAGATAATTTACCACATACACTCTTTACATCTTGAAGTTTCTAGTTTCTATAACCCCCGACCTTTCACAATGGGAATTCTGGGAAAATTGCCTCTCTGGGAGGTCTTGAAAACTGAGAATAAGAGAATTCCCTTCTTATTTGTTTCTTATGTTCACAAAGGAACAAAGTTCAAGGGTTTAAATGTAGTTTGTTCTTTCACAGCTAGGGATAATGACCTGGCTTATGAAAGAAATACAGTAAAAAGTTATGCGTGTGGATACACTTTTTTAAAAATCAAAACAAATCTTAATATAGTTTAGTATATAAATGCAAAATATACTCGAAAGTGAAATGTTGCATTCAATTTTCTTTCTGTGGTTCTTAAAGAAAAAACAATAGAAATAACATATCAATAAGTTAGAAAACACCTCCATATTTATGTGAAAATTTATATTTTTAATTTTTGGTATATATTATGAATTTAATATGCCTGGCTGCTCTTTCCCTCTATGTGGTCTTCCTATTGCTTTCTTTCTCTTTTACTGATGCTGTCAAAGATAGCTTTTTTTTTTTTAATTTAAGAATATTAAGGGAGTACAAACATTTTAGTTACACACAATGCCTTTGCCTTGCCCAAGCCAGGGCTACAAGCGTGTCCTTCCCCCATACAGTGTGCACCGCAAACATTAGTTGTGAGTTTACCCACAACCACCACTCCCTCCTCACCTGATCCAGTACCCGATCAATATTAACTTCCATATGAGCACCTTAGTGTTGATCACTTAGTCCCAGTTTAGTCCCAATAGAGTTATTTTAGTTATTTAGTACCTTCTTTTATACCTTAGTAACTACCAGCTGCCACTAACATTTTCTAGCAGTCTATGCTCCAGAAATTTAAAGTGTGTTTATAAGCCATTTAAACAGGTAAGTATATCCTGTTAAAAATATTTCACAGATAAGAAATCTCCATTAGAATTCCACTAGTAAATAGCATCAGGTCAGATTAGCATGTTTATAAAGGGATTTGACCACCCAATCATTTTATTTTTCTTTATTTTCTTTATGAGCATTTATAAGGGACCGAAATTGGTTGCAGTCCAGCTATTTACCCTTTCTCATCTACATTCTTAGTTTAGACTACCCTAAAAGTATTTTTATGACATATTTGGAATATATATATACATATATATATATATATGCCTACTATACTTTTCATGTGCACTAAGAAGAATAAAAATGACCTCCTGTCCATAACATCTTTGTCTAGTGGAATTTTTTTCCTGTCAGCTTTTTACCCAGGCTTCTTCAGAGAGAAAAATACTGATAATTCCCACTGTAAATGTATTTTCAGTCTTTTCTCCTATCTGCCATTACCTCCCATCTCCTAGCTTCATTTGCAATCTTGACCTATACATAATATAAATACTAACCTTTCTTATATTATTTTTTTTTCTTTTCTGTGGTCATGTTTTGCAATAACTGTGGTAGGTATCCTATATTGTGAGCTACTAGAACTTTTATCAGGAAACTCATTTTATATGATATTTTCAGTTCATATTTGATATGTATTATACTTTATAAAATAATCTAAATATTCAGTGAGTGTGGTAAAACAGGACTAAATAAATTAATTTTAAAACAGATGGGCATAAATATGAAAAATGTAAGCACTGCAGTCAAAGGCCCTAGTACTGAATAAAACAAAAACAAGCCAAAAAACAACACAAACTTTTTAAAAAGAAACAGAAAACAAAAAGGAAATTAAAATAGCTTTTGTGCCTTTAAATAGTCAAATTCACATATCAAGTAGAACCTCATATTAAGTTTAATGTACTCCTTTATACGAGAGTAATATGACATGAATGCTGTCATGATGGTGACACAATATCTTAGCTTAGAAAAAAATCAGTTTTGGAAGATGGGTTTGCTCAACTTCAAGGACTATATACATATTTTTCAATTGCAATTAAGTGTCTAAGAAAGCCTTCTTCAGTCTAAAAACATTCATTTAAATTCATTATTAAAAGAAATAAAGATTCATTTCATTAAAATGATATTTAAAAGCTAACTTTATCCAGTTTTCCCAGATCCATTTATGCACTGGGGAAAAGAATCCCTATTCTATATTTTTGTCTGCTTTGTCAAAGATTAGATGACAATACAAGGATGGTTTTATATCTGGGTTCTCAGTCCTCTTCCAACGGTCTATATCTCTGTTCTTATGCCAGTACCATGCTGTTTTGGTTACTATAGCCTTGTATTAAGCCCTGAAGTCTGGTAGACTGATGCTTCCTAATTTGTTCTTTTTGCTTAAGGTTGCTTTGGCTATACGAGGTCTTCTTGGGTTCCATACAAAGCATAGAATTATTTTCCTAGATCTGTAAAGAATGATGGTGGTATTTTGAAGGGATTGCATTAATCCTGTAGATCACTTTAGGTGGTATGGACATTTTAACAATATTGATTCTTCCAATCCATAATCATGGTAGGGTTTTCCATCTGTTTACATCTTCTACAATTGCTTTTCTCCATGTTTTGTAGTTCTCCCTATATAGATCTCTCACTTCCTTTATTAAATATATTCCTAAATATTTAATTTTCTTTGATGCTATTGAGATATCACCTAACTCCAATGATAATGGCCTTTATCAAAAAGTCCCAAAACAACAAATGCTGGTGTGGATGTGGAGAGATAGGAACACTCTTACACTGCTGGTGGGACTGCAAATTAGTACAACTTCTGTGGAAATTAATTTGGAAATATCCCAAAGAGATAGAAATGCCATTTGATCCAGCAATCCCACTACTAGGCATCTACCCAAAGGAAAAAAAAGACATTCTATAATAAAGACATCTGCATTGAATGTTTATGGCAGCACAATCAGCACAATTCACAATTGCAAAGATGTGGAAACAACTCAAGTGCTCATCAATATATGAGTAGATTAATAAAATGTAGTATATGTATACCATGGAATACTACTCAACTACAAAAAACAATGGTGAACTAGCACCTTTTATATTATTCTGTATAGAGCTTGAGCCCATCCTTTGAAGTGAGGTATCACAAGAATGGAAAAACAAGCACCACATGTACTTGCCATGTGCAAGTGATGCCATGATGCATCTCTTAGGAACTTACGTATTAAATCTGAGTAGGAGCCTGCCCTAATGTGGAAAGAAGGGATCTGAAATGCTGGTCTCTGACATCACCAAGTTTCTTAGCCAGCGGCTTGTGATTGCCTGCATCCTTTGAACTATTAGTAAAATTTTGTTGGGAGTAAAAGATACACTTTCTGTGAGTTGACTTTTCTGTTATCTCAGTGACTGTATAAAGTAATTCTTTGATTTGCACAGATGAACTACCCAAAGATATCAATAATCCACTTGTCAAGTAGTTCTGCTATTCTGAAATCACCGTATTATGACAATTGATGAAAATTTAGGGATGAATTTTTTAAAAATGATAATCCTATGCAATTACTATACAATGCAGCAATTGACTTTTTACCATTTACCCAATAATACTAAAAGGAGATCTTCACAGAAAACCTTGTATATGAATGTCCATAGCAATATTATTCATAATAGCCCCAAACTGCAAATAGCTCAGGTATACTTTAATGAGTGAATGGTTAAATAAATTCTAATATGTATATACCATGAAATGCTCATCAATAAAAAAGGATGAGAGGTTGATATTTACAATATAGCTCCAAGTGATTTGGGTATGAGAAGTCATTCCAAAAAGGTATATACTGTTTGATTTCATTTATATAACCTCTTTGAAATGACTAAATGGAGACTAGATTAGCGATTGCTAGGGGTTAGTGGTGAAGGACAAAGCGATGTGAAGGGGAGAGGTATAGCTATCAAGGAACAATACAAGTTACAGTCCCCAAGTTAGAATTCTTCTGTTACTTGAATGTGGTGATGGATACATGAATCTGCACATTTGAGAAAGTTGTATAAAACTAAACAAACACATACACAAATATATTTGAATGAAAGTAAATCTGAGAATATCTGAATATGATCTGTGGCTTTTTAATTCTTTTTTTTTAAATATATTTATAGATTTGGGGGTAAAGTGCCGTCTTGCTACATGGATAAATTCACTAGTGGTAAAATGTGGGCTTATAGTGTAACCATCACCTGAATAGTGTACATTGTACTCATTAAGTAATTTTTCAACCTTAAGCCCTCTCCCACGCTCTCACCCTTGTGAGTCTCCAGAGTATTCCACTCTATGTCTACATGTACACATTATGTAGCTCTTATAAGTGAGAGCATGCAGTATTTGACTTTCTGTTTATGAGTTATTTCACTTAATATAATGGCCTCCAGTTTCATACATGTTGCTGCAAAAGTCATGATTTGATTCTTTTTTTGTTGTTGTTGTTACTGAGTAGTATTCTATTATATATAAAAACCATGTTTTTCATCCAGTCATCCCTTGGTGGACACTTAGGCTGATTCCATATCTTTGCTATTGTGAATGGTGCTGCAATGAACATACCAGTGTACATATCTTTTTGAGATAATGCTTTCTTTTCCTTTTGGTAGCAATCCCAATTGCTGGATCAAATGGCAGTTCTCTTTTTAGTTCTTTGAGAAATCTCCCTACTGTTTTCCATAGAGGTTTTAACTAATTTACATTCCCACTAGCAGTCTATAAAAGTTTCATTTTCTTTATCATCCTCACCAACGTCTGTTATTTTTTGACTTTTTAATAATAGCCATGCTGACTGGTGTAAGATGGTATCAAACTGCTTAAAAACAGTACTTAAAACAAAATAAATAACCCCATTAAAAATTGGGCAGAGGACATGAACACACATTTTTTCAAAGGAAGACATATATATATATATATATATGTATATATATATATATATATACATATATATGGCTGACAAGCATGTGAAAAAATGTTCAACATCACTAATCATTAGAGAAATGCAAAAGGGAGGAGGGGATGGGTATAATCGCACCTAATGAGTGCTGCACACACTGTCTGGGGGATGGGCATGCTTGTAGCTCTGACTCAGCCATGCGAAGCAAAGGCAATATATGTAACCTAACTATTTGTACCCCAGTAATATTCTGAAATATAACAAATAAACAAGAACAACAACAAAAAATTAATGAGATACCATCTTACACCAGTCAGTGGCTTTTTAAAATGTTATTATCCTCATTGTAGTAATGTACTATAGTTTTATAAAATGTTGCCATTGGAAGAAACTTATGCACGTGGGCTCTATCTGTATTGTTTCTTACCTGCATATGAATCTATAGTAATCTCAATAACAATTGCAATTAAGTAAATATTTATATTTTATCTTTAAATTTTCTACTCTACACTAAATATCATGAAAAAGATAAGGCTTGTAGAGAAAATAAAATAGCATTTGCATATAAAAACATGTGTTGTGATCAATAAAGCAGATACTGTTTTGCTCACACAAAAGCCCAGTATAGCTGGAGTGGCAGTTTAGAGAGATGAATTCAGCATAGCAAAGATTGATCCAATAAATTAAAGAAGCTCAGCCATGGAATGCACTGACTTTTAAAATATTTTACATTTTTGTCATTAAAAGTGCACAAGTTGAAAATACCTGGATATCTGGTAGTAAATCAGAGTTGACAGTCAAAAAATTTGTTAAGATTACACTATGTAGTTTCATGCGTTCACTTACCATTCAAGTTGCTTTGATTTTATTTATCAGATTATTTGTGAGATACTTTTTAAATTTTTTTTTTTTTTTTAAATTCCTACTCAATTTCAAGCACTGTTCTGAGTGCTGAAGATAAAATGGAGAACAAAATTAGATAAAGGGTCCTGCCTTTCTGGAGTTCATAGTCTACAATTTAAACACAGATGAATTGAGTGAGTACATAAATAATGTCACTAAACCAAATGACACCTCTATTAAGTGCTATACAAGATAAGTAAAAGGTGCTATGGTGACATGGGGAACAAAGTTTGAAATCGTTACTTTGGCTGTAGGAGAGTTCACCAGCAAATTATAACATGATTTCTAGAACAGATTGAGTTCCCACTTGAGACTGATGACTCTGTTGTGGCAAAAATTAACCCTGTTTTGTGGATTTCTACAACATTGTTAGACTGTTCAGTGGAAGGCCTAGAAAAATCACGTTATTGAGTTCTTCCAAAATGGGAATTCTACCAGAGAGCATGTGGCAAATACTGTAGGTTGCTCAGTAAAACCTGTACTATCTTCCTAGATACAAGACCGGGCTTCTTATTTCATTCTGCCAAGCATCTGGACATAGTCAATAGTTGATTTCCAACCAAAAATGTGAGTGAAATTTATCTTAGGTAAATTCAGCCCTAAAACATGAAATATTCCCATCTACTCCTCTGGGCCTTTCTTCTTTCATCCAACTGGGATAAATATGTCAGGGCAACTTTAGAAGCCACATGATGAAGATGATAGAGAGACCATCAAAAACAAGTTCCCTGAACAACCACATGACAGAGAAATAACCAATGAAACTTGTGCCTACCCAAGACTTTTTTGTGAGCAGAGAATAAATTTTAATTGTGATAAGCAAGTGGTAGGTACCCTTTTTTTTCCTCTGAAAAAAAGCAAGACAGTAAATAATTTAGGTTTTGTTGACTATAAGGTCTCACAATTATTTAAATGTGCAATTGTACTGCTAAAGCAGCCATATGCAACACATGAAGAAATGAGCATGGCTGTGTTTGATAAAAGTTTATTTACTAAAACAGGCCATCAACCAGATCAACAAACCATAGTCTGCTGACATATAGTACTAAACTGAAAATTTGGAGTACATTTATTACTCAAACTAACCTGTCCAAATGAATATGTGAGCAAATATTATAGAAGCACACAGGCACAGGGAAATGAAATATATTTGAAAGTATACTTTTGTAATAACAAAGTGTGGAAATGGATCTAAATAAGGAAAAAATGAAGAAAAGGGGGTAATGATATACTAAGTATAATTACTGAAGTCAAAAATAGGATTTCATAATAAAACTGAAGAATGGTACTAGTGGGATTGATATACCAGGAAATACGGAGGTAGTTTCAGATTAGTCACATGGGAGTTGATGAAAAGTTTTTGAATGCCTTCTCTCACCATGTAGGTGACAGAAAACCTAATGTGAATAGGTTGTATATATTTATGATAACTGGAACACATTATTATTCCAACATATCAATGTGAAAAACCAAGGGTAAGTCTATATTCAATCCTTATGTAATAATAGATGATGAATTGAATACCAACACTCTAAAACTATATCATATGTAATATGTTCTATATATACACATATATATAGCTGCATGTATATATTGGTTTTCCTTATATATATGATATTGACACACAGATGTGCAGATTATATATATATTTATGCATATACATATTTTTATTATGCATATGCACAATGTATAAATAGAGATACATATACAGATATAGACATCCAGAAACGTGTATAGATAGAGATACATATGTAGATATATGTTAGCTATAGATGCTTGGCCATACAATCTTCTCTTGGTCATGCATTTTATGTTTTCATAAGGCCAGAGTTTCTCAAGTTTAAAAATAAAAACATATTTGTTATTCATTAGCATATTACAAAATAAAATAGAGCTTAACCATAATTAAATGGCCTCTGATTAAGGAAAGGTTATTTTATTCATTCTGCAGTTCACTTCTCTGAAGTAGTCTGAAGTGGCATAAGGAACACAGAAGGAAATCTATTTTACTATCACTCTAAATAGAAAAGCAACCTTGAAAGAAAACATAATAGAAAAATTATATATTAGATCATATAATGTTAAAACCTAATTTAGGTATAAAATATTTTGTTCATATTTAGGTTTTCTGACATATAGCAGGTTAAGAGCACATCATATAACACATTTGCTGATAATATGGACTATATTGCTTTGTCTTTGAAAAAATATAATTAATTTATATTACCATGAAGAAGCTAACTTTTTCCCTCTTCTCCATAAAATAATCCTCAATTAATAAGTTTTTCATTTATTATGCAAAAACTTCTTTTATCCAAGTTCATTAACTGATGTTACATTTGCTGTGGTGCCAAAACAGTGATTAGCCAAATTACTTAAAATGTTTTGTTCAAACAGGAGTGGAATGATCACGGTATTATTTTCTTAATTACTAATCAGCCTACTTGAGATTAAACTATTTTCTGAGATTTATGATGCAATAAAAATCTGTTTAACACTTAGGTTATAAACTAAAGTTTTGGATTAAATATGACTTAAGGTGAAATGATAGTGTTTATAGTGGGACTTCTCACAACTGAACTCTGAGTGTTCTTTGCAAAATATTGGCCAATGATAATACGTTAAGTCCTGAAACATATTTATTTTCTATTAAAACTTTTTATTACAAGACAATGAGGACTTCAATGAAATTTATTTTTTCCTAGAGAGCTCAAGTTACTGTCACCTAATACATTCCATGTAATAAAATGTCATTTACGCATAGTTTACATGTAACCCAAATCAGTTTATCTTAAGTATCTTTTGGATTTTTATAGAAAAACATTAACATTTAATTAGGATTTAGGTCATTGATTACCATTCTCCCATCAATAACTAACTGACATTTTTTTCAACTTGATGGAGAAATTAATATTTCTCCTCAACCAAGATTTGGAAATGTTTACCCATTGCGAGATCCATTATAGTCACTTGAAGGCTCTGGATAAGGGGAAAATTAAGCATGAGTTAGCTATTGCTATTAAACAGAAGGAAGGATGGAAAGAAGGAAGAAAAAAAACCAGAGAGAAAGCAAACAAAATAGGATAGTACTTGTACTGCCACCTGGCAACAAATTTTCATTTGCCACTTCACACAGCTAGTGCTCAAAGTACACTTACCAGACTTTCTGTCCTACCTACATGTTGCTATGCGGCTTTATTTCTCATGTAAATTCCATTTAATTATTCTATTCAGATTTGCATTTGGTGTGGGTAAGGCACTATACACCTCCCTGTATATAGTCTAAAAGTGAATTGATGTTTTAATGTTTTGTAGCACTTCAAATGTCTCACTTCATAACTCTAATGTCTCCCCTTTATGAGTGTTTCCTTTGTATCTCACTGATCATTCATTATGTAGGAGGGAGTAGGCTTAAACCCTATCTCTTTGTATTTCACTGACCTTTATTGTTTGACCATTAAACACAGCATGTAGAGAACAGGAAGTCAGACACTGGTTGAATACAAATTTTTTATTATTATTAAATGGATTCAAGAATGGTCTGAAGAGAACTGGCTACAGAACTTTGTCTCAACAAGGGTTTGAGGACTGAAATAAATTTACCAGACTTTTACTCTCTTACCCTAACTGGGAAGGGAAAAGGTAGAGTTGTTTCACCTTGGTCTTGTTTTACATAATCTGGGTGTCAAGAGAAAATGGTCCAATGATTCCACCCTGGATGAGAAACAGGAGGCTAAACATTCACTACTGGACCAAACTGAGTACTTAATCAAATATCATCAATCTCAGAGGTGAAGAGGTTCCTATAGAAAATACTTATTACTTTTACCAAAGACATCTTGCTGAATTTGTGATGAACCAAATCTCTGTTGTGGAGAATCTTATCCTGCAATATCAGTAACAATCATTTATCTACACTTGTTCACGTATGTTAATTTGTAAAGAAATCCAAGCTGTCATTAGCAACTGATTATCAGATTTACATAGCACAAAGATAAATTCTTACTAACAATGACAAAGATACAAAAATAGTTGTAATTACCTAGAAAATAGAGGGAATAATCTCTGTACCTGTATTCCTCATCTGTTAAAACTAGGAATAATATTTGCTAGACTGAATTGTGTGCCTACTAAATGAGATAACATATATAAAAATATATATCACACTGCCTAAACATTAGGAGACCTAATACTTGATTAAAGAAGCAATAAAACAATGAATGGGGATTTAGACTGCCTTTTGGCTGTCATCACTACTCTCCAAATGGATTGGTAGAGTGCATATTTTTGAACTTGTCTAATTTGTTAAGCTTCATTAATGCATAGCACATTATCCTACTGGCCTGAAAAAATTGCAGCGGCTTCCAAAAGTCCCTGTTCCTCATTAAAGAGTTTATGTACTAGGTGTGTATGGCTCAATATGTACATTAATATGGTTACTTAAAGTGAAACCATGGATTATACTAACACAGTGACTGTATTGACAGATATATTCTGTTTACCCTCTATCTGTTTACATGGCACGATGCCCATTCATAAATTAATCAAGCCTTTCTTGAGAGGGGCTGCCAAGAAGACATTGCTTTGGAAGGGCAACTGGCAAATTTTGGAAAGGCACAAGCTTAGAAAAAAGCCAATTTATATTAATATGTTAATAACAAAAATCATGAACACTATATGATAATTTCTGAAAAAAGATTTTTGACAAAAATGGTTGTATAGTTTACATAATTTAAAAATACTCATTTTAAAATTGAAATAATTAGTGTAATATGTTTAGAAGTAAATTTTAGAATAAATTTTGTATAAAGTAAGACACTAAAGTAAGTAGCAAATAACATCATTCAAATGATACATTTAAATACTTCTAATTAATTTTCTCTTTTCTCTGTTGGAAAAAAAAATGCTAAATCCAAAAAGAAAACTTGGCAAGGTATTTCTTCTTTTTCACTTTGGCAGAGAAAATTTTTCGTGACTTTATGACAGCTTTTGTCTTCACAGAGGGAGACATGACTAAGTGATGTTTTTCTTACCAAATAGGGATTACATTATAAAACTTCACAATTTAACGGGGACACTAGTTTGTATATTTTCTTCCTCTTTTCCTCATCTCTTATACTATATTTTTTAGCTAGAGTATTCTAACAGTCCTTTATCTATTATATTTTATTAATATCAAATATCTAGTATCTTTGCGATAGTATCATTTTTACTCATAGTCTACTTTTTTACTAAAGAAGAAACTATTTCTTGAGCTCAGAGATATCTAAAGGCTGCTAATGCTAATGGAAATCTATCTTCTTTTGCAATAGCCATCTTAAATCTTACCAGCATATTAATCAAGACACTACGTATGATAAATATTTCTACTATACACATATAGAAATTTCTCAGCTTATATGTTAAATCTATGATATTTTATTCTATGTTGATTGGAAGTTTGGACTATCTTATCATATGTTTAACATGTCAGGTGTTACTAATAACTAATTTTGTCTGGTAAATGTTGTTTTTTGGAAAAGCTTCAGGAAAGCAATAACGTTTGCATTAGACCTTGAAAACTGAGTTGGCATTAAGCCAGTCTGTGTTGCATAGCATTGATCTGCTGAATAAGAACTTGGTGCTTTCTATTACCAGCACAAGAAATGATTTTTATGGTAGAGGTCAGAAATTTAGAGTAAAAAAGATGTATAATGCTATGATATGTATTAAGGGGAAATTACCTCAAGCCCTAATATTCCATGTTTCAATTTTAGGCATTTCTTGGAAATAATTGTTCTCCATTTAAATACTCACACTGTTATAATTTAGAAGTAAAGAAGTCTGGTCTCTCTCTATTTGATTCACATCTATAATTTCCATTAATGCTAATAAGACCCACTAATCTTTATATGATGTTATATATCTTATATTCATGTTAATGAGAGAGCCAATAAAATTTCCAGCAATGATTCTGTATGTATATATTTCTACATAATTCATTTTCTAATTAAATCATCCAAAAGTAGAATGTCTTATGTTAATGTAATAAATGCCCTTTTAAAAATAAAAATAAAAATGTAATAGTTGTATTTATATGTGATAAAACTTTAATTACAATGAATCATTAAAATAATACCTTTTGTTAAGTGAAAAAAGAAATCTAAAGTGTACTTTTGTTAAAAGTGTTACTGTTCTGATCTTTGTCCATCATATTTCATTATGACAAAAAAGATATTCAAATTTTACCAAGAAAGTTCAATATATATGAATGATTATTAAGGCAGAAAGAGTAAAATGGAGACAAATTTAACTTATTTATTTTAGAGGAAAAAACAAACAAAAAAGTAGCAAATGAAAGTATTCCTATTAACTTTGTTATTTTTAACCACATTGTAAAAAGTGAGATGTTTCTGTTCCATGAGATAAACCTGAATTTTAATTTCCAGAGACTGAGAATACCCATGATACGTCAAACTCTTCTGTAAATCTAGTTTAAAAAGAAATAAAAATGCCACTTAAATGACTATTAAAATTTTTAATTAACATTTTATTTACAGTTTATTAAATTACAGACTTTTAACTTTAAAATAAGTTGAAAATATGTACAAATATTAAAAGTGTAATGCTGCTGTAATCAATTTATAAATGTGTCTAAATTTTACATTAAGATATTATTTTCTCAAAAATTAGTTAGAAAGTCTGTTGTCAATTTTCTGTTTTCATCAACATCATTAAGTAAATATTAATATTGCGACCACCTAGGTAAACACTAGATTAGACACATATCTTGAGAGAAAGAGATATATATGAATGTAAATTATGTATGTGGTTGTACTGACTACAGTAACTAGTTAGTGCAGTGTACTAACTCCTTCATATTTCTTTATGTCCAGCATATTAATGTTGGCATATGGATTATTTTGTGGATATGGAATATAATTTTGATTTATTTTATCCCTAAGATAAATAACTGAACTTATATAGCACAAATAAATACATTTTATTTATAGATATAATCTTTTTAATTTTAAATTTAAAATATTTGAGGTCAAAGTTAATAAATAAATGTCAAGCTAATAAATAAATAAATGTAATAATTACATATGTGGGAATTAATTTTCACAGATTATTGCACTATGGGTTAACAGACTTCAATAGCTATTGAAACAGTTTATTTTTACATTGACTAGATTTATCCTAGTAATGAATTAAGCATTAATGAAGATGGACCAGTGCTTGCTAAATCAGTCAGTATTAAGTCATATATATTTTTAATAAGCAGGTTTATATATATTTCAAATGTGATTCTCTATCATCTTCATCTTGATAAGACTATGGAGGCCAATGATTATTATCGAATATTATTATTACAATTAATTTAGAAAACCGTCTCCTCCAGGGATTCCTCTTACAGATAACCATTATTATCAGTGATATCCTTCAAGAAATTTTCGATGCATATATAAACATGTGTGCATATTAGTCCACTTACAGACATGCAAATATACTTACAAATTTTAAAATTTTCCGCAAATTGGCATTCCATTCAACACAATTCTTTTCAATTTTCTAATGTTGTTAGAGTAGGAGACAGGACTGAGACTAGATGCAGGTGCTTGAAGATTGGGTGCAGGTATTAACATAAACAAGTCTTAAACAGAAGTTAAGTAGAGGGGCTGATAACTGCAGATAAGAACTGGCCTTGACCTGCTTGTCAGCTATCTCTGCCACCTTATATGAATTTTGGCTAATTACAATATCATTTACATGTGGTTTTAAAATTTCTCTGCCCTTGAAATCACCATGATAGTTTCAAAACAACCATAGAAAGTATGAAAATGGGAAGGTACCCAATTCTAGGAATTACTACCCAAATCTTTAGTAAAAGCTAAACCCTTGGCCTTGAAAATTCCTCCCATCAATTAGTAAGGCCACAAAAGGTCTGAGGCCACCTCCTCTCAGAGCAGCTGCTCTTTTTGGAGCCTGCTTGCTCTCTTTCCTCAGAGCGTACTTTAACTTTCAATAAAGGTTTTGCTTTGTTGGCTTAAATGGTGTGCCCTGATATCCTTTTCTGTGACAAACACCAAGATCTTGAGGAAAAAAACCCTCCATTTGAAGGCCAATGACAATAGGATTCTCCCTAAATTTTAGAATGTATCAACGTTTCATGGTTTCACATTGAAATATGATTTTATTGTATGGCTGTAAAACAACAAATAAAGGATGATTAAGATACTAAGAAATAGATGATGCAATGGAAAAGAGTCTGATCTCTATCGTAAGAAAAAGGTAATTTAAATAACTCAAAAGACATACTGATTTTATGGGCATAAGAAATTAGTCATTCATCTATTTTTGTTAATATATATATTCGTATAATCATTAAACAGGACCATTTGATAATATCTACAAAACAGTAAAATAGACATATTCTTAACCTATCACCTCCATTTTTAGAAAATCTTCATTCAGCCACACTAATATAAGTGCTCTGTGATTGAGGACAATAGGGGTATTTCATCATACTTATAATCAATTTGGAAAAAACGTTTTTCATAAACCAATGTTCAGGTACTGTTATATTTAAATTATTTTTTTTAATTTGATACAGTTTTATAGTTAAAAAATCTAGTTTCCCTGAGAAGGCAGAGAAAGTATTTTTTGTGTGTAATAGAAGGAACACATGAAGGGGAAAGGAAACAAAACATAAATGTTGGTAAGAAAGAGAAGAATTTGAGAGTAAGTTCCTAAGCCTCTGAAATCCCTGTGTGTCCTAATGAAACAAATGATCATGGAACTCTCTCTGTTTTCTTTTTTTTTTTTTTTTTTGGTCCCATTTGGCTTCTACTTGTGGATTTAAAAAAGCATAACTATCATTAGAGAGCAGAGAGTATTTAAAAGGAAAAAACTTCCATATTTTTAAGGGAGTAGAATGATGGTTACAAAAGCTGGAGGGTGGGGGTACTTGGGAGATGATGGTCAAAGAGTACAAAAACTCAGACACAAGGAATAGTTATTCTTTTTATTTTTTTGATTTCTATTACACAGCATGGTGAATGTAGTTCATATAAGAGTATTGTACATTTTGAAATTGCTAAGGGAGTAAATTTCAAATTTTCTCACCACAAAATATGTTAAGTATTTGAGGTAATGGAATGTTAACTACCTTGATTTAGTTACTCTGTATTGTATTCATAAATTATAACATCATTTTTATTGATGTGATTGTCAATTTACAATAAAAAATTTAAAAAGATAATCAAAAATTTAAAAGAGATTTTAAGAAACTTGGCAAGCTCACACTAATACTGTATGGAAGAGCAAAGGGACCAAGAATAGCCAAGAAGAGAATGAAAAGAGCAAGGTGTGAAATATTTATCTTGAAACATATTGAGATTTATAATATGACCATATCACTAATAATTAATATTGGGTTACATTGGTATAGTGTTAAAAAAATAAAACAAATGAAAAAGCAAAATTATCCCAAAATAAAGATGTAAATATACACATTTGATTTATTGGAGAGCTGACATTATACATAACTGAGAAAATCACTAAATATTCTTAGGACAATGCAAAGTAAAAAATTAGACACATCCAAATTGGATCCCTACTGTACAGCATTAACAAATATTAACTCCATATAGATAAAAATGAAATTCAAAATTATATATTTTAGAATGCAGTGCAGATAAATGATAGAATTTTAAGGATGTATTAAATATGGCACAAAACTTACCAATGATATAAAACTTTAATATATTTGACTATATTTAAACTAAGATTTTTGTATGTTAATATATATAGAATGCAAAAGAAAAGACAAACACCAGAAAGAAGTGCTTGCAATGGTAAGGGAATAGTATCCAGAATATATAAAGTATATCTGTGAATCAAAAAGCAAAATATAAAATAATAATTGTGACTATAAATAGAAAGAGTCAAGAAATGACATTGCATAGAAGAATAATAAGTGGCCAACAAACACATGAAAAGAGTAAATGACTGTGGTCAGACCTAAAATTCACATTACATGGAGGACCATGGCCTAAGCACAATTTCCCCTCCTCACCCTGCTCTCCTGGCCCTAGCCAAACAAATCTCAGTACCAACTGAATCAAGTACATATAGTGCTTATCACCCAGTATTGAGTTCTAGTTTCTCACCAGCTCTTGGAAATATCCAAACACAATAATCACATCCTCTGCAAGACCCTAGGGGCATCTCATCATATTGAAACCACAAAGACTCCCTCCCACAGTCCCTGGTTTTTCACTCTCTTTCCAAGTGTAACACCCTGGTGGCCCTGAGTGGCATGTGGTGCCCCCTCCCCTGGGCTGTGAGTGTATGTGACTAAAAACTAGTCTCTATCTCATCTGTCCAATGTTCAGTCATCCCCGTAACTCTCCCTGACCAAGTGAGAGAATAAGAGGTGATGGAAACATGATATATAAAACCATAATAAATAACATCTAATCTAACCATTTCAGTAAATCATGGAAAAGTTGGGTGATAATAAGGGTTAATAAGGTTGTTGAGAAATGGGAATCCCCCACTATAGATAAAAAGGTTTTCAAAGAGCATACAAGATAAATTTGCCTCTATATGTGTGTACATGTTTATGAGTGTATGAGAAGGGGGGGGAGAGAGAGAGATACACAGAGAGAAGCTCCTGTAATTCACAGCAGGAGACAATTACAGGATGCTTATACTTGTTCAACAGTAGATATTTCATAATTAACTAAGATGGACATTAATCCAAATACCCATCAGCACCAGACTGAATAAATCAATCATTCCAATTATATTCATAAAATTTGATAAAATATTGATGAAATTTTATAGATCAATAAAAATGCATCAACTAGACCTCATTGCTCATTTACCCCTGGAAGGAATTTTAGAAAGTGTCATGTTGAGCATAAAAAAGCAAGAAAAAATAGCAGAATATATACCCTAAACTTCCTTTAAAATATAAAACCAGAAAAATACAAACGTGTCTGTGTTGGCAGGTACTGAGGGGAAGACAGACAGAGGGCAAAGTGGCTGACAGAAGCGCAGAACCACATGGGGAGACTGAGTACTGGGAATGTTCTATATGTTCATACGACTTTAAGATAATTAGTTCCATGCGTTCCTTTAAGTTTTATGTACGCATTAGCAACTTTACTTTTTCATGTAACATATTACTGAAAAAAGCTTTTCTTATATATATAAAGATGATTATCTGCTTTGTCTTTCAAAGTGCAAATATTGAAGTCTTATTAAAATGTGTTATAGATTCCGGGGATAGTTCATCTAAAACACAGTCCTTTTGAATCAGAAGGTCCCAGTCAGGCGGTGAAGAAAGTTAAAATTTGCTTACTGATGTGCAAAGACATAAAATCTAATAAACTGAACAGTTTGCAAGCTACAACTTTAAACTTTAAATTAAGAAAAACCTTCATAAGCAATATATTCTCCATATATTTGCTCTCTGTGCATTCTCATGACTTGGCATTCCCTGGTAAACAAAAGTGAAACTCGAATTCAATAATGGTTAACCTTTTGAAATTTGTGTATCATTGTTTCATTAATCAACAATATAGATTATCTACCTATTCAATTAAAACAAAGTATGTTTAAGGAGTCCACTATTACTAATGATTAAAATGAAAAATATTTTATATATTACATTATATAATTACCATATGTTTAGAAATATAAACTATTAATATTCGTGTTTTATATGTGATATCTCATATGAATCACATGTATAGAACTATGACAGAGAGAACGTAAAAACCATTTTACTTGAGCTGTAGACCAGAACTCAGCTTGGTCTGTGTGCCTAACCAATGATCCAAACAACTTCATAGTACCATCAAAGATAAGGGTTAATAGAGTCACTACATTAACAGAGATATGTGACCAGTTATTTCTCCCTTATTTGAAAAAATTGATTAGTTATTTGGAAAAAATGTTATCCAACCTCGTATAAATTAAGTCATTTAAATTAAACCTTTATTAAAGTACTTAATCATTTTTTCTTGTTATATTTGTGAATATACCATATAAATATTTTGGGAGTCACTAAGAACAGATATCATCTGTACTTTCCATATACGTGTGTGTGCGCATACACCTGTTTACATATTATGGACTCTTTCCTAGTAAGTAGAGGTAATCATTCTTAACATTAGGATCACACTGTAAGGGACTTGGGATATATGAAAGCAATGAGAAACTGTCAAATTCAACTGATCCGATTCTGAACTACATAACATCTCTCAGGGCAGTTCTCCCCTTTTCCTGAGGAGGAGACAGGGCTTAGGTTGTCTGAGCTCAAGGAAAATCAGAGAAGCTTTGGTAAGAGGATCAAATTTACATTGTGTGGACAAGGAGTAGGTAAAAGCGAATGATGAATCAGAAGAGAACTCCATGCTGGTGCTAGGGAAGAGAATCTCTCAATATGTTGTTAAAAGTGATAATCTCAGAGTAAGTTATTCACATTTCAGCAACATTTCTTTTTTCAATGAGATATTTATTGTAAGCTGTGTGAATGTATTGTGTAGTGTATACATGTGTGTGATTTATACATCTCAGTCCAAATTTATAAGAATATATTTGCTGTCGTAAGGAATTTTTACAGCACAAAATTATACCAGCTGCTTACAATCTCTGAAAGTCTACATAATGGTAACAAAAAAATGTCTAGATCAAGAGTGAAGTAATTAAGAGATCTAATCAAAAGCAAGTATATTTTACTATGAACATCTGGTCAAAAGTATTTCCTGCTCATTCTCACACATTTATTGTCTTCATTGCACTTATCACTGACTAAAGTTACTATTTTATTTCTTTGTCCGCTTTTTAACTTTGTCTTCACCAATTGACGTACAAGATTCAGAGAACTTTCTTACCTGTTTAGAGAAAATACAAGGCATATTGTTGAAGAAATGTTCGATGAACATCTGATCACAAAAATGTAAGTCTCAGTGTGCTCATCAGGAGAGAAAACAGAGAATTGGGATGATTTAAAGATGTCTGAAACATAGACTTGATGTATAAGCTTCCTTGTAGGTGCTTAAGCTTAATCTTTTGACCTCCTCTAAAACATACAGTTTTTCATGCATATTGCTTTTGTTTCAATCTTGGGGACCACCAACATAAAATGCTATAGAAGCCAGGCAGTAAACTTAAATATGTTAAGTGGATGGATTGCAAAGCTAAGGAAATCATGCAAAAATAAAATGGAACACATTTGCTGCTTAAAAGAACGCAAAAAAAATTTAGAACATGATGCCCAAGATACAAATTTGTTTACATAATTTTTCAGGCACTGTTTTACAAACCATATTTTAAGTTTTGCTTTATTCTTCATAATAGCTATTTTTGCCTCTCTGTTCTGTGACAGGATTGTAAAATTATTTTTGAAATGTTTTTGTTATTTTAAAATTAATGGACAATTTTTTAACAGTTTTAAGTTTGCAGAAAATTTTAGAAGGAAGTTCCTAACCACCCTCTCCCAATTTTCCCTATTAACATCATTAGTGTGATACATTTATCATAATCAATGAGGCAATATGAGTACATTTTTAGTTAAGGTTCAAATTTTACATTAGGGTTCACTTTTTATATTGTAAATTCTATCGGTTTTCACAAATTTATAAGGGCATGTGTCCACCATTATAATATCATATAAAATAATTTCATTGCCCTAAAATTCCCCTGTGTTCCACCTATTCATCACACCCTTCCTCCCCTCAGACACCTGGCAACCACTGCCTTTTTCTCAGTCTCCAGAGTTTTGCCTTGTCCAGAAAAGTCATTTAATTGTAATCATACACTATGTAACTTTTTCTAATTGGCTTCTTTCACTTAGTAGTGTGCATTCAGGGGTTCCTTCACCTCTTTTTGAAGCTTGTAATCTCATTTCTTTCTTTTTTTAAGTTTTATTTTTGACACATGATAATTGTAAATATATAGGGTACAATGTGATATTTTGCTATGTGTATATTATATGTAATGACAGAAATTAGCAAATCTATCATCCCAAATATTTATCATTTCTTTGTGGTGAGACTAGTCAAAATCCTCTCTTTCTTTTTTTATTTTTTTATTTTTAGTTATTATGGGTAAATAATAGTTTATCCTTATAGGGTACATGTTATGTTTATGAATTAATCAAATCAGGGTAATTGGGGTATCCATCACCTGAGGCATTTAACATTTGTGTCAGGAATATTCTTATTCCGCTAATTTAGTTATTTTAAAGTATACCCTAACTTATTATTGATTATAGTCACTTTGTTATGCTATCAAATATTGTTCTAACTACCTAACTATATTTTTGCAATCATTAACCATCCTCACTTTGTCTTCTCTTCCGAGCTACCCTTTCCAGCTTTTTGGTAACAGTTGTTCTACTTTTTGTCTCCATTAGATCAATTGTTTTTAATATTTAACACCCACATATGAGTGAGAACATGTGAGATTTGTCTTTCTGTGCTTGCCTTATTATCTGACCCCAGTTTAAATGGTTTTTATCAGAAAGACAGGCAACAATGAGTGCTGGCAAGGATGTGGACAAAGGGAAACCCTCTTAGACTGTTAGTGGGAATATAAATTAGCGCAACCACTATGGAGAACAGTATGGATGTTCCTCAGAAAGCTAAAAATAGAACTGCCGTATGACCCAGCAATCCAGCTGCTTCGTACATATCTGAAGGATGAGAATTCAGTATATCCAAAAGATTTCTGCACTCCCACATTTATTGCAGTACTATTCACAATAACCAAGATATGGAATCAACCTAAGTGTCCATCAGTGGATGAATGGATAAAGAAATTTTGGTATGTTTACAAATGGAATATTATATAGTCTCAAAAAGAATGAAACTTGCCATTTGCAACAACATGGATGGAACTGGAGGACGCTGTGTTAAGTGAAATAAGCAAAGTCTTCTCTTCTAGCTATTTTGAACTATACAGTACAATACTCTTAACCATAGTCATCCTACTGTGCAATAGAACACTGGAACTTGGTCTTTCTCTCTAACTGTACCTTTGCACCCTTTGATCAATCTCTTCCCGTTTTCACTTCCCTCTACCCTCCTTAGCCTGTTGTAACCACTATTATACTATCTACTTCTATGAGATCATCTTTTTCAGATTCCACATATGAGTAAAAGCCCATTTTTTTAAAAAATCATTGAATAATATTCTATTATATAAATGTACCGCAGAATGTTTATACGTTTATTTGTTGAAAGAAATCTTGGTTCCTTCCAAGTTTTGGCAATTATGAATAAATCTGATATAAATATTTGTGAATGGGTTTTTGTGTAGATGTAAACTTTCAGTTCATTTGGTTAAATATTAATACCAAGAAGTGTGATTACTGAAGTATATATTAAGAGAATGATGAGTTTGGTAGCTGTACTATTTCTCATTTGTACCAGCAATGAATGATAGTTCATGTTACTCCACATGATTGTCAGCATTTCGTGTTGTCAGGGTCTTAGATTTTAACAAGTTTAATAGGTGCATAAAGGTATCTCAATGTTGTTGTAATTTGCAGTTCCCTAACAACATCAAACTGGTTTTTAGAAATATAATCCTGTTTTGTTGTTTTTCTTGCAGGGACAATTGGTTTGTTATAATGGGGTTTTTCATAGCCAGAAGTAGAAGTCTGTCTATAATAGTTTAAGGATATTCTTGCAACATGTTGAAGCTGTTTTTAGTCCCTCAGTATTTCTAAAATACCTCTTCTACTCCTCATTGTATTAGATGGATATGAAGTGAGGTTAACTTTTCAAATCATGTAGGTTAATTTATATTGACTTTAGGATATTCCAAGATGTTCTGCTAATTTTTTTCTTAGACAAATATTGAAAATGATAAGCTTAATTACTGTTGTTAACCTCATTGGCAAATTTGCATTAAATTATATTAATATTTTAAATTTTCTTAATTGGCAATTTAAAATACAAAGTTTTCTTTCCCAGATGATGACACACCTTCCTAAAAGGAAAGACATGTCTGGTTCAGTGAGATTTTTATAACCTTAAAATTAAAATTTTGTGCCTCATGTCATTTTTTATAAGAAAATTTAATGTACGAAAATAGGGTTTTTTTTTTCCTTTATGGTAAAACTAAGAATATATTTTGGATAAAGGATCTAAGGAAAATAGCAGCATATTATTTTTATAAGTGGATTAGAGGACGAAGTAGATTTGAAAAAAATTCCTGGGGGACTGTGAAGAATAATTTTTTTTTTCCTACACACGGGGAATATCACTTGCTCTGAAAAAATATTGGAGTCTAAAGATATCCCACTTAAAAGAAAATTAGGCACATTTGAATTTTCTCCTTAGGGAAAAATGATTTTTTCTTAACATAAAATTGAACATAAATTATTCAGCATTTGAAAACCATTATTACCACCGCAACTTAAATTGGGCTATTAATGTTATTGTCATTTTTGCTTGTTAAACTAAAGTCTGATGCATAGAAGATCCTAATCACAGCAAATCTTGAGGTGAGCATAATATATTTTATGGGTCTTTTGTAAGTAATCCAGACATAAGGATAGAACATTGACATTGAACTATACAAAATAGATTTTATTAGATATGGTTGATTTTATACCTTTGTGTTCTTATGTTTTTACTGATTCTCTGGCCCTAATTTTTAAATATAAAATGAAAAGATAAGTTAAAGTATGCCTATAAATAAAGAAATTGAAATGTAAGAATGTTTCATTATAATAAATTATTTTTATTTCTATTATAACAAATATTCCTTTAGAGTTATTTACCTATTTTGCATTTTTCTCTTATAAAATACCAAATTTAATTAGATTCATTTATTATTTATTACTATATTAATAACATATATGAATATATATACTATTTTAAGCTATCTGCTATTATTAGATTTTATTACTTTGATTCTTATTTTACCTGAACTATTGAAATGTGAAAATATATATAAATAAATTATAGTGTTTGAATTCAAAGAGAGAAGCAAATAATTGTGAAATATGTAGGGAAGAATAACCATAGAAAGAGCAGAACATTCTAAATGTAGAGACATATGGTATAATTCATTTGTGTGGAAAATAATTTTGGTTGCCTACTCTGCAATCCTATTTCCCCTTCCACCTCATCTACACTGATCGTGGTCATTCTGTGAATATACAACATTTTTCAGCCTCATCTGCAACTGTATGTGGCTATGTTGTTAAATTTGGGGTAATGATGTAAATACAGATATTGATATATTATTTCATTCTTTTATTGGAACTCCATTAGCCACATTGAACCATAAAGACCAGGGCCAAGTTTTAGGAATGATAGCAAGCAAAAGAAAAACTGTGGGAACTGAAAACATTGTGAAGTTGCTACACCAAACCTAGACTGACAATATCTAAATTGTATGAAAGAAATAATTTATTTTCTTATTTAAGTCCCAGTTATTTGGATTTATCTATACTGTGCAGCTGGGCAACCTAATAGCTACATATTTTTAAAAATATGACTGTTCCAAAGGTTCGATTAATTTCTGTATCTATTAGTTGCGGGCAGAAGTACCTCCTCTACCTAACATACAATATCTTTGTAAGACTAAAATGAATGAATGTGTGAATGAATACTACATAATTAATAGAAAACTGTGCAACTATTCTCATATTTATATTGCTGGTGTGGAATTTACTTTGTAATAAACAGATACACATCTTTCCAATTAGACTTGTTTTCTGGTATTATCATGTGCTATAGTATCCTTTCTATTAAATAATATGGCATAAGAAATTAGAGGAAAAATGAATTTATGAAGGTGGGCATGCATTCATTCACTGAGAAGACTCTCATATACAAAAAAGTCATAAACATGCACACACAATTTTTAAAGGGGATTATAATGGCATTTTAGAAAAAGTAATCAAGAAAATATACTTCATAAATAGAGACAAAATTTTTATGAGTTTAATCTGATTTCTTTTTAAATATATGAGATGTTTGGAGTAATAGGACTTTGTAGAAATGGTATGAAACTTTTTAGAGGAACACCTTTAATCTCTGACCTTGAAATGAAAAATACCATCTTAAATGTGTGTGATAATTTAAGCTCCAAATGAAAATTGAAAACCAATATATTTGTTCTTCAAATATATTTCAGCCTGGAGTTAACAGATTTGGGTTGAGGCCACTTATAATAAAACATACATTCAATGTAAGCTACAGAGTTTTTCAGTGAGATGTAAATTAAAGAGAATTTCAAAGTATTCTCAGGCTCTGCTACATGAAAACATTTGAAATGTCACTGATATTAAACATCAAACATATCCCCCAGCTCTTTTCATGAAGATGTATAGGCACACTCTCTGTCTTTAAGAAGTATTTGGGTATTTTTAAGGGACTTGTCATTAGAAATTTAATATGGTTCTTTTCAGCAAATATCTGATCCAAGTGTGTTTCCTGGAGAGGCTACAGAAGATGAAACCCCAAAGCAGGTATCAGACCTAGATGAAAAACTAAAGATTCAGAAAGCGTAGTCAATGAAGACTAAACTCATCTGCCGCTGTGTATTCACGTACCTCCAGGTGAACCAGTGGTACAGAAGGAATTGGTGTCAGTGAATATTCAAGAATCATGCTTACCTGCTGAGAAGAGCCTGGAGACACCTTTATACGTCTCTACCTCCAACTGATCCATCTACTGAAATGTGGCTTATAAAGGACAAAAAGATTTAAACTGTTTTATGAGCAGTGGGTTGAATTTTAATAGCATCATTAGGCCATAGTGTGTGACTTATTGTCACTCTAAAATGTGCATTATAAAAAAAAAATCAAAAGCTAATAAAAGTGTTAGGATATAACTTCATCACTAGAAGGTCAAATGTAAGAGTATAGCAAATTGACTGGCTAATTGTTCTCATTAAGTATATAGGTTATCTTAAATTTGTATTATTAATATGACCTTCAGAGGAAACCTGGCCTGATGGTCTGAACAGCAGCCCATTGTTTTTTCGTTAGTGTTTCAGTTCTTTCATTATCATGTGAAGAAACCAGAAAGAAAATATTTTTGATGTTTTATTCCAGCATTTTGTAGTATAAAATAAATGCAAGTGCTCTGTTTAAACATATGCCAAATAATATTTACATAATCAAGAATTTATGTAAAACAAAACTCTTAAGTGTAAGACTGAGAAATCAAGAATTATTAATAACTGAAAATCATAGTCAATAGCAATAAAAATTAACATCAAAAGTTTGTTATACTTCACCGTAAGAAAAGAATAATAAGCATATGGATACAGAATTTGCTGCATATGTTTAAGAGTCTCAGTGCTGGACTTTGATGTGCAGTGCTAATGAGGTATATTTTGTAAGCACTGTAGCAAAAAGAGAATTTTTTGGAATGTGCAACAGAAGCTGCAAGGAGATGTAAAAAAAAATGTCTATTTTAATGATGGACACTAGATCTAAATTAAATCTTTCTTTCTACAGAAGAAGTTGCTCTCTTTTCACATTGATGTTGAGATGACAAGTCCCAGTGCTGGCAGTAGAATATTATTGTGGATTCCATCCCCTGTTTCCTAGCCCAGACGAGCTGTTAGTTGCTCCGTTGACAATGCCTGTCACCAAGTTATTAGAAGAATCCTGGGCAGTGAATTAGGAGGTCCTGTTTCTTAGCTCCAGGGCTTCTGTTAAAATTTTCTGATGAAGTAGATTTAGTCAGGTTAGGTTTCTGGTCTTCATTCTACATTTGCAAAATAAAGGGGTAAAGAATCTGAGATCTATTGACTACATATATTGTCCAAGGGCATTCCATTTCATTACATGATTTAATATAATTTGAAGTTAACATTATGGGTATGCTATGTTAGTCTAATTTTAAATGGCAAAAAAATATGTTCAAAATTAAGTAATTTTCCTGAATGCTTGAAGTCTTACTACTGTCTGTCTGCAAAGACCTTTTTTTTTTTTCCTGTCAGAAGGGATAGGCTAGATGAATTACAGAATCTTTTCTGGTTCAAAGTGCACCGATGTTAGTATGTATAGCTATACTAAGTTGTTACTGATAACTAAATATTTAAATTTAGTAGTGAGTCTGAGGTTGTTTTAAATTATTTGATGTAATATGTTACATCCAGAAGATATTTTCTTCTGCTAATGAGAATCTTTAAATAGGATCAATGCTCTACAGATAGCATAACTGAAAGACGTAGAATAAATATTTTTAAAATCTTTTGAAAAGCATTAAAAAGCTTAAAAGACAGTGAAAACTATAGGAATAAGGTAAAGGATGAGAAAAAAAGCGAGAGATATGAGCCCATTATTGCAGACAGTTTTCCTATAGGGGTATCTGACAATACCAAGAAAGGCTGGTGAGAAAGTGAGAAAATGAAATGGCCTTTAAACAGGGTAATGGGAAAAAGAATGAAAATTGGACTTCAGGGCTTAGCAACATTGAGAGTCCTGATAAGCTACCAATGTTTGGATTGACTACACAATAGGAATACAGGTGAATTGAGAATGGGTTGGCTATTCAGCATCATTGCAGTATCTAGAATTAGATTAAGGAATCATAATTTGTAAATCCTTTAACTACTAGCCAGAGAAATAATTCACTTACCCTCTTGAAGAAGATAAACATCATCCTAGGTGTCAAGTTTTGTCTGTATTTTCATATAATTTGGCTAAGAAACGAGGAGACAGCATAAGATGATCAGAAACCAAGAAAAACAACAGACAACCAAAACAGACCTTCCTGGATTCCTAATAATGCAGTTACAATAAACAGATTTTAAAATAACTATGCTTAATATGTTTAAAGATATAAATACAAATATTATTAACTTTGGAAGAGCAATGCTTAAGAAACACTTAAGAAAAAATTAAATGCAAACTATGAAACTGAATAAATAACCAATGAATTTACCAGTTGAAAGAAATAATGATCTGTAAGGTAAATCAGAAAAATCATCCAAACTAAAGCCTAGAGAAATTACAGGATGGACTAAAAGCAGAGGTGGTATATTAGTAAGGGTTCTCTAGAGAAACAGAACCAATAAGGTCCTATCCTATTCATCTGTTTCTCTAGAGAATAGAGAATATATATTTTATATTTATATATAATAATGTGAACGTATATTTTGGTATACATATCTATTTCTCTATAGATATAGATTTATTTATGGTGAGTATTTATACATATATGTAGGTATATGTAGGGAGGAGAAAGAGAGAGAGATTGATTTTAAGAAAGTGGCTCATGAGATTCAAACTGGCTTGTATTCTTTAGAGCAAACTGCCATTCTGTACAGTGAGGTAAAAGCTGATATTGCATTCTTGAGTTTGAAATTCACAGGGCTGGCTTGCTGGTTGGAAAATCAGGAAGGTTTCTGTTTTGCAATTCTGAGGCAGAATTTCTTCTTCAAGAAAACTATTGATGCTCTTAAGGCCTTAAACTGATTGGATGAGCCCCCACCACCACCACCATTATGGACGATAACCAAATTTAATTAGTCTACTGATTGTAAATGTGAAAACACTTTAAAAATACATCTATAGTGTTGGACCAAACAACTAGTCACTGTAGCATAGCCAAGTTGACATATGAAATTACTTAATTAATCATCATGGTGGTAAGAATTGAAATAAATAAATTATATGCATATAATCATATGTATAATTGATATTACCCCAAGAGAAGTTAGAAAAGAGAAAAGAGAACTAATATTTGAAACTATAAATGCTCAGAATATTGAACTAGTGATAAAATATATTAGGACACAGGAAAATTTAAAAATCCCAAACACCCTGAATTAAAAATATATATGGCACAATTTTTAAAAATGCAAATGCACACAAAAAAGAACTAGAACCACAATTAAGTGAGAGAAAAAGAGCAATGAAACAGAAAAAGAATGAAAAGATCATCTTTAAAGAATTATCAATAAAACTTACAACTCATTTCTCAACAGAAGTCTTGGATATCTATAGAAATTAAAACAATATATTCAAAAAATGAAAGAAAATCATTGACATATGAGATTCTATGCTACATAAAATTATCCTTCAAGAAAGTAAGAAAAATAAATAAATTTTTGATAAAAATTTACCAAAACAAGAAGATTCCACAACGAAAGTGGTGTATTTTCACATATGTCTCTGAGTAACTGAAAATATAAGCAGATTGCAAAAAAAATTTTAAGGAGTTGGAAAATATGATTTTAAACCATCTGATATACTGATAAATGTGTATATATATATTAATAGATATGCATATAAACATACATAACATACATGTATATGTGTTTATGTGTATATATACACACAAACTTATACACAAATAACTTCAGAAAAGACATTCATTTAAGGATACTAGGACCATTTATAAAAAATACTAAATATTGTACCATAAAACCAGTCTCAAGAAATATCAGACAATTTATATAATTCAGGTGTTGTTCTCTGGCGAATATGAAATAAGCTAGAAATCAATTATTTTCTTAAATCACTGGGCATGCCCCATATGTTTGCAGATAAAAAATAAACTTCCAAATGACCTAAGTAAAGGTTAAAAAAAAAAAAAGTAGAAATTAGAAAATATTTAAATGGAAATAGAACATATCAAAATTTTAATAATATAGCTATATCTGTGCTTAGAGGGACTTTTACAGCTTCAAATGTATACATTAAAAAAAAACCACAGGCTAAAAATATAATTATGAATATACTTTTAAAAATTTTTTAAAGAAATTTAAATGTAAAAGGTGTGAAAGGAATATGAAATAGTGTTATTAGCAGATAACAAGATAGGTAAAAATATAAGAAACATAATTGGCACACTAATAATTTTTAAAAAATAAATGAAATTCAGAGCCCAATGCCGAGACTAAAGTGGGAAAAAGAGAGAAGGCACAAATAAGCATATGATGATTTTAAAAAGCATGTTATTATTATTAAACATATATTGACAAATCATAAATCATAGCCACTTTTTGCTTTGTTTAAAATTCAAATTAAATGGTACCTTAAAAATGAAACATTAAAAATGGTAAATGATAAAATAGAATATTCAACCTATCACTATTAAACAGACTATATAATTTAAATCTTTCTTTACAAAAAAATGTCCACACCTAAATTGATTTACCAATGAATTCCAGAAAATATTTAGTAATATTTTTCAGGGATTAGGGGATGAGCGGGGTGGTAAACTCACAACTAATGGACGCGATGAGTATTGTAGAGGGGAAGGGCAACCTCTAATCCTTGCTTGAGTGAGGCAAAGTCATAAAATATAACCAAAATGTTTGTACCCTCATAATATCCTGAAATAAAAAAAAAATCATACCTATGAAGCAATCATACCATTTGAGATAGGAGTGAAACAAACATTCCTAATCTACCTACTTTTTTTTAACAGTTTTACTGAGGTGAAATTGATGTACCAAAAAACTGCACAGATTCAATGTATACAATTTGATGATTTTGGACATATGCATACACCCATGATGCTACCATTACAATCAAGGTAATAAACACATCCATCACCTCCCTTATGATTCTATTATATTAAAGTGCTGTTTCAGGTGGTTCTGTATTATAGTGCTATCAGTCAGGATAGTAGTTATTTTGGGGGAGCAGGGAATGGATAGTGATAGGAAGGTGAAAGAAGTAGGTTCTTGGGTTCCTGGAAATGTGTTGTTTCCTTCCTGAGTGGTGGTTAAATATATGTTCTTTTTATGATAATTAATTGAAATCAATGTTTACAAATCATTCATTTCAGTATATAGGTCATACTTCATAATTTAAAATTTTTTAAAAAGTCAATGTAAGCTATGGAAAAATGACAGTTAATAAACCAAAGCTGTATAGATCATCAAAAATTATTATTTATCACCAAAATTCTGCATGGAATGCTAGACTCTTCTGTATCACCTGACTTGTCTAGAGTAATTTTGGCAAATGCCAATTGCTCAAGGATTTCCTCAGGCAATGACTCATTCAAGATTTAATTTAGTAGAGTATTTACTTCATAGTCATGAATACTTGAAATTCAAGTAAACAAATTCTATCATCTGACTAAATATGTATTTTTTCTGTAATTACTTGAAGGGGGTTGTATTATAGTTAATTTATTTTACCATGTCTCAAAGACAGTTTAGGTTTCTGTGATTACATGTCACAAAAACATTGCTTTCATTTGAAAAGTGTACCTTCAAAGAATATTGTTTCCCAGCCTCTCATTCTCTAAAGTTTAGTTGTAAGTATGGCATTCTCTGCTCTAAATTCTTATCCTTCAGATTTCTTTTTTTTTTTTTTTTTTTTTATATATATATATTTTTTATTTCAGCTCATCATGGGGGTACATAAGTTTAGGTTATATACATTTTCCATGTCCCACCCATCCCCCCGAGTCAGAGTCCCAAGCGCGTCCGTTCTCATTCTCCCGACAGTGCACCTGGCACTCATCATGTAGTCATACCTCCATCCCCTCCCCCCCCCACCTCCCCGGGTCTGCACCTTCAAGCATGACCATTCCCCAGAGGGTGTGCAACGCACTCATCATGTAGGCATACACCCATCCCCTCCCCCCACCCCCCATCCCAGTCTGATATCCAATTGGTATCCTTCCCTGATGTACATTTAGGTGATGATCAGGGAAACCAGTTTTCTGGTGAGTACATGTGATGCTTGTTTTTCCATTCTTTGGATACTTCACTTAGTATAATGGGTTCCAGCTCTCTCCAGGAGAACCAAAGAGATGTCGTATCATCGTTATTTCTTATAGCTGAGTAGTACTCCATGGTATACATATACCACAGTTTACTAATCCATTCGTGGATTGATGGGCACTTGGGTTGTTTCCACATCCTTGCGATTGTAAATTGTGCTGCTATAAACATTCGGGTACAGGTGTTTTTGTTAAAGAATGACTTTTGTTCTTCTGGGTATATGCCCAATAATGGGATTGCTGGATCAAATGGTAGGTCTACTTGAATCTCTTTAAGGTATCTCCATATTGCTTTCCATAGGGGTTGCACTAGTTTGCATTCCCACCAGCAGTGTATGAGTGTTCCTGTCTCTCCGCATCCACGCCAACATGTGTTGTTTTGGGATTTTTTGATAAAGGCCATTCTCACCGGAGTTAAGTGGTATCTCATTGTGGTTTTGATTTGCATTTCCCTGATGATTAGGGATGTTGAGCATTTTTTGATATGTTTTTTGGCCATTCTTATGTCTTCTTTTGAAAAATTTCTATTCATGTCCTTTGCCCATTTTTTGATAGGATTGTTTGATTTTTTCCTGCTGATTTTCCTGAGTTCTAAATAGATTCTTGTTATCAGTCTTTTATCTGATGTGTAGTATGCGAAAATTTTTTCCCATTCTGTAGGCTGTCTGTTTATTTTCATGACTATTTCTTTGGCTGTGCAGAAGCTTTTTAATTTAATCAGGTCCCAGTCGTTTATTTTTGTTGTTGCTGCGATTGCCTTAGGGGTTTTCTTCATAAATTCTTTGCCTAGACCAATGTCTGTAAGAGTCTTTCCTACATTTTCTTCTAGAATTCTAATTGTTTCCCATTTAAGGTTTAAATCTGTTATCCACCGTGATTTAATTTTTGTGAGAGGTGAAATCTGTGGGTCCTGTTTCAGTCTTCTACATGTGGCTATCCAGTTTTCCCAGCACCATTTATTGAATAGGGACTCTTGTCCCCAGAGTATGTTTTTGTCTATTTTGTCAAAGATTAGATAGTTATATGAGGATGATTTTATATTTGGGTTTTCTGTTCTGTTCCACTGGTCTGTGTCCCTGCCCTTGTGCCAATACCAAGCAGTTTTAAGAACCACAGCTTTGTAGTATAGTTTGAAGTCTGGCAAATCAATACCTCCCATTTTGTTTTTATTGCTTAAGATTGCTTTTGCTATACGGGGTCTTCTCTGATTCCATACAAAGTGTATAATTATTTTTTCTAAATCTGTGAAAAATGATGTTGGTATTTTAATAGGAATTGCATTGAATCTATAGATTACTTTGGGTAGTATAGACATTTTAACGATGTTAATTCTTCCAATCCATGAGCATGGTATGGATTTCCACTTATTTACGTGTTCTGCAATTTCCTTCCTTAGCGTTTCATAGTTCTCTTTATAGAGGTCCTTTACCTCTTTAGTTAAATATATTCCTAGATATTTTATTTTCTTTGTTGCTATTTTGAAAGGTATTGAGTCCTTAATTTGGTTCTCCGATTGAATGGTATTGGCATATATGAATGCCTCTGATTTGTGTGTATTGACTTTGTAACCTGAGACATTACTGAATTCGTTAATTAATTCCAGGAGTCTCTTGGTTGAGTCCTTGGGGTTTTCCAGATACAACATCATGTCATCAGCAAAGAGTGAGAGTTTGATCTCTTCTGTCCCTATTTGGACACCTTTGATTCTGCTCTCTTGTCTGATAGCTCTCGCAAGGACTTCCAATACTATGTTGAAAAGTAATGGGGACAGTGGGCAGCCTTACGAAAATCTATAAATGTAATTAACCACGTAAATAGAAGCAAAAATAAAGACCATATGATCCTCTCAATAGATGCAGAAAAAGCATTTGACAAAATTCAACACCCTTTTATGATAAAAACACTTAACAACATAGGCATAAATGGGACCTACCTAAAAATAATACAAGCCATATATGACAAACCCACAGCCAACATCATACTGAATGGGGAAAAACTGAAAGCATTCCCACTCAGAACTGGAACCAGACAAGGCTTCAGATTTCTTAATTCGTTACACTCATTTTATACCACACTCTCACTTAGGTAGCTTTATATTTTTGTCAATCATTATTTTTCTGTCTTCACTGTCCTTCGCTCTTGAAAGCTCATCTCTTCAACACCCTTTGCCAACAACTTTTCCTGTTGCCCCATTGTCTTTTCCTGTCATTTATACAATAAATTAACTTTTCCTTTCACCTTCCCATTGACCTCCTAAATGTACCATAATTAATCTCTGCCTGCACATGCCACATAAATAATCAGTAACAACAATGACAAATTTTTAGTTATTAAAATACTTCACATTCCTGAAATTTTTGGTGCTGTGAATGTTTTCTGCCTTCCTAAAACACTACCTTCTTTTAGCTTGTTGATTGCAAATTCTCACATTTTTTTGTTCCTGTTTTCCTGACCACTCTTTCTGGAACCATTGTACATACTTTTCTTTCTTGCTTCCCTCAAATGATGGTGTTTCTTATAAATCTTTCTTTGTCCTTCTGTGTTGTATCAAGTCTCAGCACTTTTTTTTTTAATTTTATGGATACAGAGTAACTATATGCTGATGGCATCTATGTTGGTTTATAGTCTTCTGAAACGAGTTAGGTGCTAATATGTGAGGGGATCTCAGGAAGTAGTGGTAGATGAGTGTGAATGTGAGATGAAAAATGGGAAGAAAGGCAAAAACAGGTAAGTAACTACTGTTTCTGGAGGTAAAATCTGTTGGCTAATCCTTAGAATCAGGATAAAATGTATAATTCAGTTGTCCAACTAGCGCTGCAAGATACTGGGGATATTTTTCCATCACCTTGTAGATAACTGCCTCTAAAGTTGTTCATTCCCCACTACCTTTGGCTTATTTGCAAAAAGAGAGGACTACAGTTTCCAGAAAAATCTTTAGGCAAATACACATAAATTAGGATAGCTGGAAGTTGGGCAGGTGTAGATGGAAATGGGAAGGGTGCAGGGAATGTGGATGGATCAGACTCAGGATCTGCTACAGTCCATCTTTGCACCACTCAGATCCAGTCATACATACCACATAAATTTACACTGAACTATCAGTGATTCTCTAAAACAGTATGTAGTCACCGCCCCCAAAAAGACAAAAGAATGTTTACTGGAGTAAGCCACATTCCCTGTTGATTAATGCAATTAATTCCAAATCTATGATCCGTGTTCATCATCTCCTTTCTGTACCATCCATTCTAAAATTCCTTATTCTCAGCTGTAGTTCTGACTGTTTATGTCACTTGAGCAGTGGGTAACTCAGAACTTTATCTCTGGTGTCTATAACCCCTTGATTACAATGTTTTGTCAGGCCACCATTGCTACAGTTATGAATTCAAAAACACACTTATAGAATCCACTGTATATTAAAAATACTGCTTACATTATGTGACAGAAACACTACCGCCAGTATAACAATAAAAAAAAGCCCATTTCCCTTGACTGGAAAGTAACTCCTTTCTCTACCTGCATGTCTGCTATGACAAAAGTCCAAAATGAGCATTAGCAGTAGCAGTTTTAATTTTAGTGGAGCATGTACTGTATCCGGTGGTAGCAGTGTTTTCCTCCATTCCCAGAACCCAGGATGTCTAGAAAAGTATAACCAAAAGTTGCAGAGATAAAAAACACAAATTCCCCAAGTGAGGAATGGCTACCAGTGATAGTGAAGAGGGTGCACCCCCAATTCCAGCCCTTGTTTCCAATTATCACCTGGGTCAGTTGGGGATCCCATGAAAATTCTAAATCAGATTTAGTAAGGGAGGGCCCATGGCTCTGAAATCCTAATACACCTCCTGGTGAAACCAAAGCTGCTGGTCCATGGGGCACATTTACAGTAGCAAGGTTGTGGACCATCCCTGGTTCTTACCACACTTCCTATTTCCAGCAGTATGAATCTTGCTATTATTCCAGAAAGTGGTCTGAGTGATTCTAGAATGCCATCCTGAAAATTGCTTTCTGGGACCATCGTAGAAATCTTTCCTATTCTTGCTAACTTTCCATTCCTCAGTCAGCAAGATCACCAAGACTGAATCCATATCTTTTATCTTCATTTCTAATTTTTAGTTTTGGACATTGTCATTTTTTTGCTATGTTTTGCCACAGCCACTAAATGTGCTTCTTGCTTCAGAATTGTCATAGTACAGTCTATTTTTTACATTGTGTCCAAACTTTCTAAATTATAATTCTCATCATATTAATTCCTGATTAATACATGTTTAAAAGGACCCACTTGACCTCTGGAAAATGTCCAAATGATCCTTCATGGCTGAGAAAACCATGCATATCCTGTATTTCACAATCCCTGCAACTCTAATTTCCAATAATGATTATTATTTGTTATCTGTTGATTATCTGGAATAAGTGTATTTTTGAATGATAATATATCTAAGACAACAAATCAAAGTGGTATAAAATTAATTCATACAAACATTAAAATTAATAGAAATAATTTTACTTTTTATTAACCTCATATTTCTATGAGATGCATGAGTAAAATAGGTGATATTTCTATTTTACAGAAAAAGGAAAGGAGGAATAATATTTAATGAACTTAAATTATTAGTAGCCTTATTTTATATACTAGAAAATAAAGAAGTAAAACCAAAATCGTACAGCAAGTGATAGATTGTTTTAGAAACAATTGTATCTGACTCCATAACTAATCACTTTCTTTCACCACTTTGTTTTCTTCAGATGCAAATAATATTCAGATGCAAATAATATATTTAAGAATGTTTCATTGCATTATATATGGTCATAACACTAGACAGTGTCTGAGTCAATTTCAAAGGTCATATATGTAAATTTATATTTCAGTATTCTCTCTATTGCATACCACAGCCTCGATTGTTTCCATAATCAAGCTGATGATACCTTTGATCTATTTGGTATGTGCACTTGAATTATAAATTTTCCAAAAAAAGGAATATTGCATTAGCTTCATTATATTTTCTTAGTTTCCCATATTTCATCACCATGAATTTAATGCGTGTGTACTTTCCTTAATATTTATTCAGTGTCTGTATTTCAAAACATTTATCTCTGAATACAAACCATCCATCCAAGCCAGGTATATATTTTCTTGGACTGCATATGCAAAATTATATGTCTAAGTGAGGTGAATTCCTTCATGTAGGTCCCTACTTCTTATTGGTGCTTGCTACTGGTTTTCTATTTACATTGCCCTGAACACTCTTTACTTCCTGAAGATTTCTTGGTTAATGATGCTGTTTTAGTTTGTGGGGTTTTTTGTGTGCGTGTTTTTTGTTTTCTTTATTGAGCTGGGGTCTCGCTCTTGCTCAGGCTGGTCTCGGACTCCTGAGCTCCATTGATCTTCCTGCCTCCATGTTTTAGTGTTTGAATCTCTTAAATGGCCATTCCTTCTACACTTTGGTTCCAGACCTGTTTTTTTTTTTTTTTTCTATTTCTCCAAATGTTTAAAACTTTATTTTAATGACTATAATTCTTAATATAAACCAAGAAAGCATATATACTTGAGGAAAAAAGTGTGGAAATTAGCTAGAGGGCAGGTGGGTGCTTTGAAAAGGATATGCATTAGGAAGTAAAATAATTGGGTTTATACTCTGGAAAGCTTTGTCTTTACTGTGTGCGGAAAATAGATTGGAATGTGGTGATAGTGAAGGAAAGAGACAAGTTTGGTGTGAGAGTCTGCTGAGCTGATTAGGACACACAGAACATTGTTCATTTTGTGTGAATCCAATTGAACTACGTGATTCTGAGGCCTGATTCTATAACAATCACAAATCTGTTTCTAACCCCTCTCTGTGTTTCTAATATGACTATAACTCTTTCATGATTGACTGCTTGTCCTCTCTGAAATATTCTGGCATCAGCATTATGCAATGGAATACATTTTCTTTTCAAATTAGAAAGAAGGCAACCAAACACAGAATCTCTTAGCATTTAAGGAATGGAGAAGGGGAGCAGATGTGGACTATTTGACCTGAGGTTTGGGGTATATATAGCTAATTTCCTGAAACAATGACTTTTTTTAAACCTTCTCTGTTACTATTTGCCATTAAAAAGATAGCCAGAACTAAATGTAGCCACCTCCCACTTAATATCAGATATTCATTGTGAAAATTAGATGTTCTGTTTGAACAAATAAATCCCTAACCAATTTTTCATATAAAAATGCATATAAACAATTTATCCCATAGGAGAGAAAACATTCAATATGTTGCTTCCTATTCACCACACAATTAATAAAATTGTTAATAAGTAGTTACTTTGTTCTCAGTAAGATGACCTCTTTTTGTGCCAATGCCAACTTCCCAAATGTTTTGTGAGAATAATAATTTCACATTTGTTAAAACCATAAAAAATCAAGTTTTCTCCTACCTTAGGGGACAAGGGGATCTCTAGCAGATGCAGGCCATTAGTAGAAAACTACTAGAATATAGTATTCAAACTCAGACATGAAAATACATTCCTTTCAGCAATCGGGAACTAAATAAGAAAGACTGTTATCCCCCTAGCAACTCTGTCAACTGGAAACCAATTCTAACATAAACAAAGATAATTTATTGTGAATAAACTTGTTAGCTAACAAAATTCAAGACAATCTTAAGTTCCAAGTAACATGAGATTCACAAAAAGAATAGGTTTGTGGCTATCAGGGTAATGGGAGCTTTTGTACAATGTTTTGGAGGATTTCTGTGGATACTTCAGCTCATTTCCTTCAGATTCTCTATCTGCTCTATATTACAATTTGTACAAGAGTGAATCTCCTTTCTGCTATGTCATGTATTCACGTATTCATTCTTCTGGAGATAGCTAGAATAGCTCCCTATATGCACAAATATGAAAGAATTAAAACCGTGAAAATTTGAAAAGTTTTTTCCTACATTATACCTTTTGGTTGTCAAAAAATGCACATGTACATACCTGCACAACATATATGCACATTTTGCTAAATAGGTAATTCTAAACAACGCCCTTGGAGATTTAAAAATTTCTCTCTAACTGGAGAGAATACAAAGCTATTCAGCGGCATTTTTTTTTAGGTCAGCAACATGGTGGAATAGTAGATTTTAACTCGTTTCCCCACATAAAAACACTAATCACCCATGCATGAGTATAGTTTTGTGGGACCCAAGGAGTCTATCTGAGAGGTAACACACCCTGCTGGAGCAAAAAAATCTGACACTGGATGCATTAAAGAGGGTAATAAGAACAGGTTCACTTTATTTGTATCAGCCTTCTCTCAAGATGTCACAGATTAGTGCCATAGGAGCTTACCTCAGCCTGCAATTTCTCCCACAGGGAAAAAAGTAAGAGCAAAGAGAGCACTTATCTTTCCCAGTCTTGCAAGATGCTGTCCAGCAGGCTAACTTCTGTCTCATCCAACCTACATGATCGAGGAGATCAGGATGGCTGAACTACCTGGGGGCAGCTAGGACCAGGGAGAAAGAGTAGGATTGCAAAGCAACTGGTAGGTAATTCTCAACAGCCAACCACAAATCCCGCTAACCAGCTAGAGAACTCCATCAAGAGGCCTGCTCATGAACCATGCAGGAAGACTTGCCCATAAACACCCCTCCCATCAGTCAATGCCTGATCACAACACCCCGTGTATCCCCTGTGAATAGCATCCTGTGTGTCCCCATGCACAGACCACACAAGTTCTTGCAGACAGCATACGGATATCAACAGCAGATATGGATCTTAGCATCCATCTTAACTAAGCTGTTTTGGGAGAAAGCACACAACCCTGAACATTTCAAAGGTGCACTACCTTAGGAAAATTATACAGTAGGCCCTCATTGCCAAGCTTGGCTTTGAAAGATTGAGAAAAGGCACAGAATTCTAAGACTGTTGCCCTAAGAGCAATTGCAAGAAGTAGAGCTGGCATATCCAGAGAAAATGACTGAAAGACCTCAGAATCTCAAGTAGGGCATACGGGTAAAGGGCTTTCTCACCCAAAGCAAGTCAGTAAAGACTGGAGAAGGTGATTGCTTCCTCAAAGGGGAAGACTGCAACACAAAGCTTCAAGGAACACAAAGAATAAAAAAATATGTCACCAAAATATATCTCACCACTAAAAGAACAAAATAAAACTCCAATGGCTAAAACCAAATAAATGAATATCGATGAATTTCCTGACAAAGAAGTCAAAATAATTGTCTTTTTTGTTTTGTTTTATTTTTTACTTTTATTTGGAAATACTTTCAAATTTATACAAGAAGTTGCAAGTACAAATAATAAAGGAACACTTGTATACCCTTTACCCAGATTCATCTATTGTTAATATTTTATTCTATTTGCTTTTCCATTAATCTCTTTTTCTCCTTTTCATTATACAAGTGTGTGTGTGTGTGCGCGCGCGCGCGTGTGTGTTTACTCATTTTTCTGAACCATTTGGAAGTAATTTGAATATATCCAGAGATATAAATATCATTAATAACCAATTGTATAGCTAGAACATACCAAAAATATAACAAGATTGTCAAGCAAAAGATTCAATAAGTCTGAATGAGATTTTAAACATCTATCTATTAATGAAACATAAGTAATGTGAATCACCAGTTTAAAAAAAACACTAAAATATATTGAATCTAATTTAAAAAGTATAATTGTGACTAAATAATATATTAAAAATCAACTGATAATACTATACTATTGTCTAATATACGGACTCTGATAAATAGAACCATATCATGAACAGGAAGTGCACTGACAAACCCTGAGAAACTTTACAGCATTTCTGCAATATTTATATTAGTAACATTTTACCATATAAATTTAACCCAGAAAGAGTAAGCACCTCTTCTGATTTGATAACACCTCCCCTGCAACTCATATCAAATAAACCTAATTATTTATAGCATCTCCCTTTTTACAAGGTAAAAGAACAAATCTTTTGTGATATTCCTAGGAACCCCTGAGAATCTCAAAGACAGTTTTAAGTGCAAAAGATATCATTTTGGGTCTGATTTGGGAAAGGCAAAATATCAAAAGTTGTCAGGGGGTTTCACCATTTGGTTAAACAATTTCATGATTTAGTGAGAAACAATACTTGGCTACCTATTTAAACAAGTGCCAATAAAATTTAAAAAATAAACATAAGAGGTAACATGATAGGAAAGAACCTTAGTTCTTTCGAAAGCTAGAAGATTTTGTTCTCTTAAATAATCAATGGCATGAAAAAAGTCAACATTAAACACAGGACATTTTTCTCATAAGACACACAATTTCTACCTCCTAGGCAGATTACTCAGAGGTAATTGTGTCTTTTTTTTTACATTTCCCTACTTAGAACAGACCAATAATTCAAGAAAATTTTATTTTTCTAACAGAACTAAAATCAAATTATAACTTTTATCACTATAATTTTAAAACAAAAATCACTTTTTAGAAAACTTTATAAATGAAATTTAGCTAGCTTTGACCATGACAAATAAATTCGTTTTCTATGAACTCTTACAACTTTCTGAATCCATTCAGCTTTTGTCCTCTTTCTCATTCTGAAACAACCAATCACTTTACTCTATTTTTTTTAATGAAACACACCCTGCATGTGTTACAAATAATTTTTTTCTCTGACAGTACTGCTCCTAGTAAAGACTTATTCACAAATATTGATTATCACTTTTATCAATAGTAACTTCAGTTTCATAAAGAAAACTAGGATGTGGGTAATTTCAATTATTATACACTAGCATTTTGTAAAGACTCGCAGAGTTTATGAACAACTTTTTATAGCCATATACTTCTTCATGTCACAATTCTTTATAGCCATATACTTTTTAAGACTATAACTTCTCAATGTAAAATATTAATAATAAATGTACCCATTCATTAACATACCCAAATATGTATGTGATCTCCCTGTACCCTACAAAAGGAAGATGCAAAAAACACACGAACTTAAAATTATGCTTAGTAATTAATGCATCAGTATTCTATCATGCTTTAAAATTATTTACATACTCAATGAATATTCATTTTTCCAACTTAGAATAGATCTGAGATGTTATCCAAAGATCTTGAAAACTATCTTCAAGATGACATATTACAAAACATATTACTGTTGAAATAAAGTTTGTAAGAATAATGATTCAATTTAATTAAACATGAATTTACATTTTTTATAATATTATACATCTAGTAGATAAAATGTAGCTCTTAGATCAGCAAACTTGTATAAATTTAGGAATGACATACACAAGCAGAATAAAAACATATGCTTGTATTATACTTAATGCTGTTAACTAAGAGGGCATAGATCTTTTTATTAAACCAATACTCTTGGTAGCCAAAGATGTACCTAAATTATAAGAACTTGAATTCTTAAAACATTTAGGTCTCAAATTAACTGATAAGCCTCTCTCTTTTTTTTTTTTTACTTTTGAGACAGAGTCTCACTCTGTTGTTGCCTGGGCTAGAGTGCCATGGCGTCACCCTAGCTCACAGCAACCTCAAACTCCTGGGCTCAAGCAATTCTACTGCCTCACCCTCCCGAGTAGTTGGGACTACAGGCATGCGCCACCATGCCCAGCTAATTTTATATATATATATATATATATATATATATATATATATATATATATATATATATATATATATTTTATAGTTGTCCAGCTAATTTCTTTCTATTTTTTTTTAGGAGAGATGAGGTTTCGCTCTTGCTCAGGCTGGTCTCGAACTCCTGAGCTCAAAGAATCCGCTGGCCTCAACCTCCCAAAGTGCTAGGATTACAGGCGTGAGCCACCGCGCCCGGCCTGATGAGCCTCTGTAATGAGTTTTTTATTTCATCCGGAATTTTTAACTGTGATATTTTCATTTTGCTCTTTTTACCATAATTATCTTATTTTCTGTATTTGATAAAACATTGTCATCATGCCTTCCTTTACTTTCTTTAAAAAAATATGACTTCTTTGAAGTCTTGTCTCTTAAATCTAACATCTGATCCCTCTCACAAGCACTTTCCATTGCTTTTTTTTTGTTTTTCTGCATATGATAAAATATTTTAGCAATATAAGATACCAGTTCCCACCCTCCACACCAGTTCTTGTCTTTAATGTCATTTGCTTGTTTATTTGTTTAGTGCCTTGGCTAGACCATTTTAGCAAAGTTCATTTTTCCCTGAATGCTTAGTCTCTGATGTCACTTCTCAGAGGATGCAGCTTTGTGCATAGGGACAATATGAAACTCTTGGATGTTGGTGGTTTCATCAGGACTGTCTTTGACTGTCTCATTCCCCAATCATTCTGTGGAACCACCTGCCTCTATTGGTTTCACAAGCAGATTCTAGGCTCCACTATTTATCATGTGATTGTTATATTGTTATCAAAGATTTCCTGTGGCACAAATTGCTACACCATCTGATCTACCTAACTGCAGATTTTTTGCAGAGGTAGTTTTAAAAGAAAGTTCTTGTAATTTTTTTGTTTTGTTTGTTTTTGTTTTTATTTTCAGAACCAGGAGAGTGCTTCCTTTTGGAGCCATACTTGCTTTTATGAGCAGGGTGCTGTGCTGGGATTAGAGCCTCTGAATTTCCTCAGCTTGCCTCTCCTGGCATGGAACCTCTCCCTAAAGGCATCCTGGATCCTGATGTTCTCAATTTTCCATGCCTAAGGTTAAGCATCTGCCCTATTGTCATGGGCTGGCTAGAGGGAAGAAAGCCTCCAATATTTCAGCAGCAATCTGTAAGAATTTACACTCTAATTTGAAGGTGGGGCTGGGGGTGGTGATATACTTCTACCTTCCAAATCTTTCAAGAACATCTCTTGTGGTCCAGGATAACTGGGAACTGCCAGCTGCTCCTCCTCGTGAAATACCAAATCCTTTGACAGGGATCTGGAAGGCCAAGAAAGTCCTCTTTATTTGGTCACCCTTTCCCACATAGGACCTTTTGTCATTGTGCTGAGATGGAAGAGAGGAGGGAGGAAGTGGGTCATGACTCAGGTGCCAGAGAGTCTCACTGTTCTTACAAGGATTTAACAAATTTTCTTGAATATTTCTTCATGTGGTGTAAACCATTAGGACAATTCCAGAAATTTTAAATTGTTGATTTTTAATAATTTTCACCATTTTCCCCCTGGGGAGTAAGTCTTCAGAGTTCCATACATTGCTATTCTAAAAGTGGAAATCTAACAGCAAGTTTATTATATTTTCCCCAATGATAATTCACGTTTTTTTTTTTTTTTTTAAGATTTCACTTAATTTCTTTGCCAATGAAAGACCACCCTTTTCAGGCCATGCAAGTATATATAACTCATTTGAATCTAAATGTATAAATCCTAATTGGGCCACTCATATCAGCATGTCTCTCTCCTGCAACATATCTGATATTACACTGTAGCTATTCACTTTCTCAAACAGTTTGGTGGATTTTTACTATTTCAACTTAACAAAGCTAGAACTATTTCCCATAATTCCTTTCCCAGAATAACTCCCAGTTATCCTGGACCAAAAGAGACATTTTTGCAAGATTTGGAAGGTAGAAGGATATCAACATCCATATTATTTTTATACTCAGATGGTTAAGAAAAGTGCAGCAAGCTCTGTTGTAGTTCACACGTGCATTTTCTTAATCTACTAGCTCACCCAGTTGTTGAGGGACATCAACAGAATTTGCAGCTCCTCCAATTGCCTCCAGAGCCTCTAGCTTCTATTACTGCTGGATTAGGTGCATGCTTAACTCTGTGATGAGAGGCACAAGCATGTTCTGCAGGATATCACCGTCATTGAAGTTGAAAGCTTGAGGATGATGAAATATCTACATGGGTTCCAGTGTCTCCTCATGGGTTATAAATTGATCTTGTGAGCTCTAGCTCCCCATTTCTTAATTCACATCCATCTTCCCTTCCTGACTACCTGTGGATTTCAGGCTCTAGGCCCCTAAATGCAAAGATAACAGTCTTACGTATGGTACGTAGACTGTTCCCTACTAATACTCATAAGTTTTAAGCGAAAAATCTGAGAGTTACTGGAGCCAGTTTTATTATGAAAAAACTTGATATCTCCTTCACATTAGATTTTTTTCTTTACCTTCTCAGAATATAGAGATTGGTAGTTAATATACAATTAGGAGCTTATTGCTAAAATTTTTAATAGACTAGTTATCATTTGCAAATTAAAATGAAAAACCTGAGCTGTAATTCTGAGCTGTTTGTTAGACACATTCCACCCACAGAAAAGTATTATTATGTATTTACATATGCTTTTATGTTTATTATGGTAAATAGATGAACTACTTTCACAATGAGAATGAATGCCATTTGGAACAAGGAAATCACCCCTGTGGCAGATTCACAGTGATTCAATGTAATTTATAAGAACTCACGTTTAGTTTTCTCCTTCATATATTTTTTTGAATGTGCAGCAATGATAACAGGTCAAAGAATATTCTGAGCCTTCTGAGCCTTTGACGACAACAGTGATATAATTTTTTACTCATATATGGTTACTGTTTAGAAGACATGAAATTCTGTGCCTCAGCTTGCCTCGTCTCAACGGCACAACCTTTGAAGTTAAACCATAAGGTGTGGTTGATGGATCTCCTATAAGACTTATTTATTACCTGATCATTCTTTTCAAGTTCATTATTTTTTTCTATGCTTAAAACAATGCTTTTGGAAACTTTCTTCTATCTTCAGTTCTTAATGGTATAGTTTTGTGATGGTGGACATTTCTTCTTTCTTTGTTGAGAAATATCTTATAGTATTTCTTATGTCTCCATGTGCCACAGCAGTGAGTTTACCTTTTCCAAGTGCATACATTTCTCTTCTTTTTTCCAAACACATTTTGGTTCATCTGCATATGATAAAGTGTCTTGGTCCCCAGACATTTGGTTCCTGGCCATCAATTCTAATTTTGTTTGTCTTCCAAAGCCATGAATAATACTGCTTATAACAGCTTTCTTTATAAATAACAAAATCTTAAAAAAGTAACAACTATCCACAGTGGGAATATGTATAAATTTATTGTTCAATATTAATATATTGGGCCACCATTTAGTAATGAAAAGGATTAAACCACAGCTAAGACCTAAATTGGTAATTATCACAAATCTAAAATCACAAATACAATGTTGAATGTAAAGACAAGTTACAAAATAATACATTTAGACATAAAGGAATATCTAGACCTTTGGTTAAAAATAAAAGCAAAGAAAGGTAAAGAACTAGAAAACAAAAATACAGAATAGGTGGTACTTCTTGGGTGAAATGGGTAGCCTAAAATTAAAGATTGGCACACAAAGATTGCAACGGTTTGGTATGGTTCTGTTTCTTAACCTAATTTGAGAATAGGTATATTCATTTATTTCTGAGTTGTAAACCACAAAAATATTGCATATATTATTTTCTATATTTGATTTACTTCATAGTAACATTAAAATAATCTGCTATATCATACTTTTTATTGAGTAGAAATTAAAGATTTACCAATATCAGAAGATGATAGGAATTTTTAGAAAGGTGAACACTTTTGATGTGAGAATAAATCAGTTCATTTGGAACATAACTGGGAATATTTGATAAAGTTGATAATGTATAATCACATCTCTGATATTCTTTCAAACATCTTATGTTTATGAAACTATTCCTACTAATTGATCCAAACACTATTGCGTTATTTCCTAATCAATTTGTCATAGAATCAAATATTTTGAATACATTGAAGTCATAGCTGATTTCTATTGCTGACTTGACTGTATGTCTATTTGGGGTAAATTACTGTTGAGTTGACCTTTAATTAAGATTTCTACATGCCCTTTTCTCTTTCATTTTCTTTGACCAACTTCTCTGTTTTCTGTTTAAGGCTTGTATTCCATGTGAGCAAGATCTTGTTATTATGGGACTCTACAAACACATCAACTGGCTGTTGACATATATAAAATCATGAGAGGCCTATATGGCTTTCTAGTATCCATTTGGAAAAACTTTATATTTTATTTAATCAAAAAGAGTAGAGATAATCAAAACAATTATTATACTTACCTGGCAGGGGAGATACCATGATCAAGAAGGTGGTTTTCCCAGGGCGAGGCTTATCCATTGCACTCTGGATGTGCTGACCCCTGCGATTTCCCCAAATGTGGGAAACTCGACTGCATAATTTGTGGTAGTGGGGGACTGCGTTTGCGCTCTTCCCTGATGTTTGAAAAAAAAAAACAATTATTAATCAGTTATATCCACTAAAATTATTGCTTTATTCTATTGAAACTGTCAGTGTTTTGAATATATTTAGAAATTTCTAAAAAACATTTAAATATAATTATCGCAGATGATATCAGTGCTCCACCTGTGATTACTCTGATGCCTCTACCATTTTCACACTTATGGACTTTTAGAACCTGAGTCTTTTTGTCAGACTCTTATTCTAGCCTCCCAGACTTCATTGTGCCCCTGTGTACTGAGAATCTTGAATAACAGGGAATTTATATCTCCTAAAATGTAACCCTTAAACAATGACTGATAGGTAATGGGGTATAAATATCCTGGCTTTCTTTTTCTGGATTAGCGCAATTTATGTGTGATCTGTATTGTCTCCAAGATTCCAAGGCAGAATTGAATAGGCCATGGAGTGAGTAAGGCTGAATCTCAAGTTAATGCATAAACTAGATCATCCACTACAAAAGAGGCACTAAATACCAGAGGACAAACATATTTATCACATAGATTTCAGCCAGCCTCTATTCAGTGATTTATCAATGGGCCCCCAAATTGAGTAGATGTAGGTCTAGGCATGGATCCAACAACATATTCTTCCTCTTACCAAGGCTGATCTGGCTATAGTCATTACTAAAAATCTAAATCGTATGATGCATTATCCAACCCTGTATCTCAATATATACCTCAAAGAAATCCACCAGAAATTGTGTCAGATTGTATTAAAGCTTTTCAAACTTTTAAAGGGTTTGTTCATTGTGAACAGACCAACGTGTTTTGTGTAAGGGTCTGTTTTTCTACTACAGTACCTTGGAATAGCACCACTACCCAAGGGCTAAGAGAGTATCTGATTTAATAATTTAACATTGATATTGTATTGGCCAAAGGATCTGCCTTCAATGAGGAATATGAAATCATGGGGCCCATTGGTACCTTATAGTAATTCACTCAGGGCTACCATTTTGATAGACATTGGAAAGACTATTTAAGGAAGAGCCAACTTAGAGATAGCACCCTATGAGTTTAGGATACTGTTCAAGGCACAGTACATGCCAGAAATCAATGGCCATCATGTAATTCTATGCCTCTGCAATAAGGAATAAACTTGTCTGGGAATCCAGGGGTTGAAATAAGGATATTTCTTCTGACCTTCACTCCAAAGAAGTATTAATAATTTGGAGAATGTGTGTTTTCTGTCCTCATAATTTTAAATTCAGTATGTCTAGAGTTCTGGAGAAACACCAAGGGACACATTAAGACTTATATTGAAAATAGATATTGAAAATAGATATACCACTGCCATCTGGTCATTTTCAAATACCTGTTATAGTCAATAAGTTGGCAAATAAGTGGAATTCTTAATGTTGATCATCATGAGATGGTAGAGTATTAGATATTTAATATGGATAGGAAGGGTAAGTTTGGGAACCCAGAGAATCCACTGGTCACCTCTTCATGCTGCCATGTATGATTGATCGGTGAACAAGCAACTACCAAACAAGTGAATGTTCACCAGAGGCTCAGGGATGTCAGTACTGAAGGTCACTCAAGAGAGCACCACAAACTATAGAAGTGTAGGTCCAGTGTTAGGGTAAACTACAATGGGTAGTAGAGATAGTTGTTTCATCTTTGAAAATGCAATGATTTTGCCTGATCAGGCTTGAAATATTTTCTGTCAATTATAGCTTTGGCAATAGCTTCAACAGCAGGGGCTACAGTTGATCACAGTAATTGTTTTCTTGTAGCATTTGCCCCTTTGCAATCATGACTGGTTATCATTTTGAAGAATCTGTGTAGAGAATCCATTGTGAGGCATGAATGCTTCCAAGGTTGGAGCAGATGCTGGTGTTGCTTTGTCTGTCTTCTCATATCCCTTCACCAGTTTTGTGCAGACTACTCTCCAATGTGCTTTTATTACCAACCGCCATCACTGAGTGCCTTAATGGGAGAGCTGCCCTTAAGTCTCCTGGAGATTACTTCCCCTGCAAGTGCAGGGTTAGTTGGAATTGCCTGCAAATTTACGTCTTCTCAGGGGAAGTCTTTAGCTATGTCTGATTGGTTTGGGACAACTGATTTGGACTCCACTGAAGTATGACCTAAACTGCTTTATGAGCTCAGTGGGATTCAATAGCACAAACTTACTTGCCCTTTTTCACTTCTCAGGTTCATTCTCCCATTCTATACTTGTCTTTCTTGGAAATACTTTCTTTCTAATAAATCACATTCATTGAATTCCACATTTCAGAGTCTGCTTCTGGAGAATCCAGTCTACAAAAATCACAGTGTCTGTTGAAATCAGCTAATTGTAAAAATCATCTCCCAAATTTTTACTAGGAATTTAACCACAAATTAGAGTAAAATAAGCTTAAAGATAGTGAGATGAGATAATAGCATGCCATAAATGTAGTAATGTGTTTTTATTAATTATTATTTACTGGTTTACACTTCCCTATCCCTTATATAAATAATGATTTTTAAAAAAAAGAATCTGACCATATTAGTCAACAGAAACAAACACAAAACTCATTTTTCCTGATAGTTTCCTATGACCTGATTAGAGAGAAAACATCCACTTTGCAAAATGCAAGTGAAGTTGGTTGAATGTAATCGAACTAAGTGATCTTTGATATTATTTCCACAAATCTTTGAAATATCTTTATGCAGAGACTAAAAAACTTGCCTTCCCTTATCTATTTAAAACATTTCTATAATTTTTAATGTATAAACAATTATAAATAGAAACCTCAAACTATGACCCTCAAGAAATTAAACATTGCTGCTACATTATAATTGAAACACCCCAATGGTTCCTCCTTCCCGCCCTCCTATATTTTACCTTATGGATTTTATTGAAGAATAATTCACATATAATAAAGTGCATTATTCTAAAATGTACCATGTTGCATGTTTTGAGAGTTGTACAAACCTGTACAACTACCATCACAATCAAAACACAGGACATTTCAATCGTTCCAAAAGCTCCTTCATATTGCTTTGCAGTCTGTATTTCTCTCTGCTGCTGGCCCATGTGAACATTGATCTGCTTTCTTTCACCATAATTAATTTGCCTTCTTATATAAATTGAATCATATGACATGTAATCTTTTATAAAAGGCTTCTTTCATTCAACATGATTTTGAAATTAGTCCATATTGTTTGGTGTAACAGTAGTTACCTCTATTTATTACATAGACTCTTGTATATGCTTCAGTCAGTTTCTCTCATGGATGATATCTTATACAAGTCTAGTAGGATATCCAATTTGTGATGATACTTTCAACTAGAATACATGCCATATTCAGCTTTTACCATTTCTTTACATGTATTCATACATGTGTATGTAGTTCTATGCAATTCTGTCCTATATAGAGATTTGCAGAACCACCTACTAAATCAGGATACAGAATTATTCTATCACTCTAAAGAAATCCCTCATGCTACCCCTTTTTATTCTGAACCCTCCCACACACCATCCCTGTCTCCTGGCAACCACTATTTTGTTCTCCTCCATAATTTTGTCATTTCAGGAATGTTACATAAATGAAGTCATAGAGTCTGTACTCTTTTGAGATTGACTTTTTTCACAGAATCTAATTTCCTTGAGATCCAGACTAGTTCTGCATTTATCAATAGTCCATTCTCTTTTACCACTGACTACTGTCCCATTGTATAAATACAGTATATTTTGTTTTCTGCTTGCCTGTTGACATTTGTATTAATTTGCAAATTTTGTCATTATGAGTAATGCTATTATCAGAATCCATGTACAAGGATTTGATTGGAATATATTTTCATTTCTGTTTGTTAAATATGTAGGAGTGGGATTTCTGGGTTTAATGATAAGTGCTTAATAATAATTTTAAAAACTTAAACTTTTTCCAAAATGGTAGTGCCATTTTACTCCCCAATATCATTGGCTTCTTGAATTTCTTATTATTGAGTTTTATATTGAATTGCAACAATTTTTGGCTCTTTATAGGGTTTGCCTTTTCATTTTGTTAAATGGAAACATTCAAAGAACAATTTTTTTTCATTTTAATAAAGCTTAAAAGGTCTGTTTTTCTTAATTTTATGATTTACTCTGCCCCATATAAGAAATCCAAATATCAGAAATATTTTTCTTTTGTATTTTTCTAGGAGATTTAGTTTTAGCTTTGACGTCTAAGATAATAATCAAATATGAAAAAGAAAATGGTGATGGGGTAAGCTAAATGTTGATATTCCCTTTTTTTCCATAGCAACTTATTAGAAAGATTTTCTTTCCCACATTGGATTACATGATACCTTTGTCAAAAAGCAATTGAACATGTGTGGGTGTCTATTTCTGGACCTTCTCATCAGTTTCATTGATCTATGTATCTTTTGTTTCACCAATTCTATATTTTCCTGATATTTTTTACATTAGGAAGAATAAGTATTTCAATTTTATTTTACCATCTTAAATTTCCTTTGGCACTTACACTTTCATATATTCTGTAGAATCAACTTGTCAATTCAACCAGATGCCTACTAGATTTGTATTCAGTTGACCTTAATATATTGGTCAATTTTTGTAAAATTGAAATCTGAAAAATATCCCAAATTACAGATATTATATGTCTTTTAACTGTTTAGGTTTTTTAACGTATCTCAACATTCTGTAGTTTTCAGTGTGTGTGTGTGTGTGTGTGTGTGTGTGTGTGTGTGTGTGTATGAGACAGGGAGAGACAAGAAGAGAGACACAGAATATTTGTATAAATTTAAAAAATTTATTTTATTAGATGGAAGGAATTCCATTCTATTACTAGTTTTGTGAGTTATGAATGTGTGTTGAATTTTCTGAAATCCTTTTTTACATCATTGGATATGGTAATATGATTTTATTCTCTCTTTTTCTGCAAATAGATTGTATTACATGATGTAATTATTATATGTTAAATCAACTCTGGTTTGCTGGGATAAACCATACTCTTTCATTGTATATACTATATATAGTTGAATTCTATAAGTTAAATTTTGTTAAAGCTTATGCATTTTTGGCCTTGAAGGATACTGGTTTGAAGTTTTGTCTTGCTTTATTTTTCTCGCAACATCTGTTTCTGATAAGAGCATATGCCTATGGATGACATATTCTCTGGTAATTATTTCTTTGACCTGTACTTTATGTCCCTAAATTTATGTCCCTAAATTACTTGGTATATTGACTTACTATTTATTTATGCGTTGCATACTGTACTGTATATAATATCAAACATATTACATTTTATGAGTCTTTTTTTCAATGGCCAGCATATGGTTTATTTTGGTGAAGGTACCGTTTGCACCTTAGAAGAATATTCTTCCTTTGTTGTTTATAGTGCTCTATGAATATCAGTTAGGCCAGGACAGTTGATACTGTTGTTGAAATCTTCAATGTTTTACAATTTGTTGACTAGTTGTGCTTTTATTAATAATTGTTGAGAGAGGATTGTTAAATTCTCCACTTGATTATGAACTTATTTATTTCTCCCATCAGTTCTGTCAGTTTTTACCTTTTGTAACGATGTTCTCTAATTAGACACATATAAATTTATGATACTTTAAGTCTTGCTAAGAAATGATCCTTTTATCATTGTGAAATTATTCTCTTTATTTCTTTTTAATACTCTTTGTTGTCAAGTTTATTTCATCTGATGCTTTTCTATGTTTATAGTTTGTATTGTATATGTTTTATTTTATTCTATTTTTCAATCTATGTCTTTATACTTAAAATGAATTTCTTATAGATAGTATATAATTGGGTCTTATGTTGGTATCTATTACTATATTTGCCTTCTAAATGCAGAGTTCATTAACACTGAATGTAATTATTGATGTGACTGAATTTATATCAACCATTTATTATGTGTTTACTACTGCCCTCTCTGCTTTCACATTAACTGCCATTTTATTATGCAAAGACATTCCAATTTTATTACTACTTTGGCATTTTAGCTATACATCTTTGTATTTTTATGATTGCTATAGAAATTACAATATTATACTTAAATTTTCAAAGTTTATCAAAAGTTATGTCACATAAAATATAGAAAACTTGCCACTATATAGGTCTAGCCCCCACCATCCTCTGTGCTCTAAATAATATTTAGAGCAAGTTTAATATATTTAGAGCACATTTTATAATATTTGCTTTGGACAGTCATATATATTTTAATTAAATTAAGAAAAGTATAAGATTTTATTTTCCCCGTATATTTACCATTTCCCATATTTTCATTCAATCCGAAAGGTTAAATTTCCTTCTGGTTTCATTTCTCTTCAGGCTGAAAAACTTATCATAGCATTTTTTGTACTACTTGTATGGGAACAGCCTACTACCTTACATTTCTTTTACATGAATATATTTTCATCAACCTCATCTCTAAGTACATATTTGTTAAATACAGAAAAAGGATGGACATTTTTTCTTCTTTCAGAATCTTAAAAGATATTACTATGTAGACTTCTAGGCTTCATTGTTTCTAATCAGATATTTATCATTTTATCATTTATCTCTGACTTATGTTAGGATTTGTTTTTCATCTTCAGTTTCCAAAAGTTGGCTTTGTTGTGTCTGAGTGATGTCCTCTTCAAATTTTCTAGTGAGCTTTGCTGAGCTCTTGAACAGGCAAACTAAGTCTTTCACAGTCCGGGGGAAGTTTTTGTCCATTATTCTATCACCTATACACTTTTTTTGTTGTTTATTTTCTCTCTCCTCTCTTTCTAGAATTCAGATAAACTGTATGTTAGATATGCGACTGTGTCAAAGGCCATGAAGCTATTTTTATTTTTCCTCAATCCTTTTATATCTTTTATTCAGATTGAATAATTTTATTTCTCTTTCTTCATTATTTTTGACTTTTTACTTTCATCTTTTTTCTGCTATTTTGTTTGTTCATTCCAGAAATTGTAATTTTCAGTTCTATAATATACTTTTTTATGATATATTTCTTGGCTTAGATTTCTAGTTTTTCATTCATTAAAATTGTACATCATTTTAGCAGACTGAACATAATTATAATTTGCTATTCTCAATATGTTTTTCTTGTCTGTTTTATCTGTTGATGTCTTGAAACTTAAGAATGAATCATAGTTCCTAGTTCTTTATAGTTGATCCTTGGATTACTGTGTTGTGAATATTATAAATACTATTTTGTAGATATTTGGAATTAATTCTGTTAATTGCTCCAAATATTGTTGACTTTTAAAAATAATTTTTGGTGGAAATTAAGTTCATACTCAAATTACAGACTATCATGTCTGAATTGGAAAGCAACTTAAAATTCGCTTTAGTTATTTAATCTTTATTTGCAACATGCTTAGTCTTTCTCACACATGTGAGGATCAGAGGATAGCTAGGTAACTATATTGACTGTATCAACATTATTAGTCATTCCTCTTGTCTGACTTTCTTTTTCCTGGAGTTTACCTTGAGGTTTTTCCTTGCCCCAAGACTTCTCAGTTTTCTGACCAGGTAGACATTCTGTTTAGTAGTTTTAGCCATTTGGAATAGCCCTCAGACTAAAGTCTAGATAAACAAATGAATGAATGTATAAATGAATAAACTGAGAAACAAGGAACTAGCAAGGTGACCATCTCTCGGTCTTCATTTTAACACTATTCAAAATCTAACTGCTTTATTTTGGTCTGCAGGATTTTAGGTAATTCACTATGTCCAGTCATTATATACATCATGTACAGGATCAGTGGCTTGTTAGGAGCCCCCTGATCCTTACTGGAAATGAAAACACTTTCCTACATTTTAGAATTTATAAATTTTCATTTCCATAATTTTCTATATTTTATTAATAATTATATTTTATGTATTCTGTATTTCATGTAAATATTAGAAGATTTTATAGTTAGATATTTGTCTTTCAATTTTTTACTCAGTGTGACTGTTTTTGTTTTGCCTATGTAATTTTACTTGACAAAAATGCATTACTTCAGCATATTACAGGAGTACAAATGTTTAGGTTACATATATTGCCTTTGCCCCATCCAAGTCAGAGTTTCAAGCGTGTCCATCCCCCAGACAATGTGCACCGCATCCATTAGGTGTGTATATTCCCATACCCTCCTCCCCGCTCCCATCTGCCCAATACCCAATGAATGTTATTACTATATGTGCACTTAAGTGTTGATCAGTTAATACCAATTTGATGATGAGTATATGTGGTGGTTATTTTTCCATTCCTGTGATACTTTACTTAGTAGAATGGGTTCCAGCTCTATCCAGGATAATGCAAGAGGTGCTAGATCACCATTGTTTTTTGTGGCTGAGTAGAACTCCATGGTTCTACAGCATTTTATTAATCCACTCATGTATTGATGGGCACTTGGGTTGTTTCCACATCTTTGCAATTATGACTTGTGCTGCTATAAACATTCTAGTGCAGATGTCTTTTTTATAGAATGCCTTTTTTTCCTTTGGGTAGATGCCCATTAATGGGATTACTGGATCAAACGGTACTGCTACTTGTAGCTGTTTGATCTATCTATATATTACTTTCCACAGAGGTTGCACTAGTTTTCAGTCCCACCAGCAGTGTATGGGTGTTCCTATCTCTCCACATCCATGCCAACATTTATTGTTTTGGGACTGTTTGATAAAAGCCATTCTCACTGGAAATAAGTGATATCTAATTGTGGTTTTGATTTGAATTTACCTGATGATTAGAGATGTTGAGCATTTTTTCATATGTTTGTTGGCCATACTTCTGTCTTCTTTCGAAAAATTTCTATTCCTGTCCTTTGCCCACTTTTTGATAGGATTGTTTGATTTTTTCTTGCTGATTTTCCTGAGTTCTAAATAGGTTCTAGTTATCAGCCCTTTATCAGATATGTAACATGTGAATATTTTCTCCCATTCCGTAGGTTGTCTGTTTATGTGATAGTTTCCTTGGCTGTGCAGAAGCTTTTTAATTTGATCAGCTCCCATTTATCTATTTTTGTTGTTGCTGTGATTGCCTTTGGGGTCTTCTTCATAAATTCTTTGCCTATGGGTGAGGCAGTCATAAAATGTAACCAGAAGATATTTGCACTTCAGTGTTTATTGCAGCATTATTCACATTGGCTAAATTACGGAATCAGCTTAAGGGTTTATCAAGGGATGAATGGATAAAAATGATGTGGTGTATGTACACAAGAGCATATTATTTAACCATGAAAAAGAAGAAAATTTTGTCATTTGCAGAACCATGGATGGATCTGGAGGACATTATTTTAAGTGAAATAAATCAGGCACAGAAAGACAAATATTTCATTTTCACACTCATATATGGGACCTAAAAAAAGAAATGATCTCAAGGAAGTAGTGAATAGAATGGTGACTACTAGAGATTGGTAAGGGTGGTGGGATGAGGTAATGAAGAGGTGTTGGTGAAGGGATAGTTCTGTTTAATAGAAGGATGAAGTTCTGATGTTCAGTGGTACAATGGGGCAACTATAGTTGACAATAGTTTATTGCATTTCAGAATAGCTAGAAGTTTTCAAATGCTCCCAACATAAGGCAATGATGAATTTTTCAGGTGAATCTTGTCCCAGTTACCCTGATTTGATCATTGTGTGTTGTGTGATTGTATCAAGATGTAACATGTAATCCATGAATATTTACAATTATTATGCATCAATAAAAAATTAAAAAAAAATTCTTTGCCTAGGCCAATGTCGATAAGAAATTTTTCAATGTTTTCTTCCAGTATTCTTATAGTTTCATGCCTTAGGTTTAAGTCTGTTACCCACCGTGAGTTGATTTTTGTGAGGGGTGAAAGGCACAGATCCTGTTTCAGTCTTGTACATATATGACTATCCAATTTTCCCAGGACCGTTTATTGAATAAGGATTCTTTTCCCCAAGTGTATGTTTTTTGTCTGCTTTGTCAAAGATTAGATGGCTATATGAGGATGATTTTATATCTAGGATCTCAGTTCAGTTCACTCTTTGTTTATGTAAAATGTTATCATATATACTTACAGTAAATATTTGCAGAACTAGGAGGTGGAATAATTGACTTACAGTATTATGTCCAGAGCCAGACAATCTGAACTCAACACTAGCTCTGCCACTTAATAACTGTGTAAGCTTGAGAGGTTTATTTACTTTTTTTTTCTTTACCTATTAGATGGTAACTTAAAAGTATCACTATTTCATAACAGTAAGAATGAACAGCATGTCACATAGAGTATGCACTGAACAAATTTTATCTGTAACTAATTTGTGTTACAATATAATGTAAAGTTTTACCATTTAATCATATCCTACATGAGCATAATGTCTTTTCCATTTCATAATATATAGAAGATTTTACACCTGTAATTCAAGTGATAATAAGTTTAAATGACTTAACTAAGGCTAGATGGTCACTGAGATAAGAAATGACTAATAGAACTTGGACCATCTAACAGCAAAGTTTATTTTAGCTTAAGCTTTTCTAGTTATATTTAATTAAGATAAAATTAGTATTATTGTGTGTTTCACAAATTAACTAGATATAAATATAGACGTAGGTAAAGATAGTTTCTCACTAGAGTTTATGCTAAGTCATATTGAAACAATATAATAGCAATATAATAGGTTTGATAATTGTTTAATTATTGAAATTTATTTCCATACAGATTGAAAAAATATATGCTGCTTCAGTTCCCATATTGCTCTCACCTCATCAGTCTAATTCCTTCCAAGGACTCCCGGGAGGTCTTTGTTAACACTTGGTACCACAAAATCCCTCCAGGAGCCTATTTCTAGGTATGGGCAACAATGTACAACATTTTCTGTCTATTTCTGCTTAGTATTTACTGTTAAATATTTTGAGTATTACTAAAATTACAAATGGTTATTGGAAGAGGCAGACAGATACCTTTTTGTGATATCATATCTGAAATTCCTTCAGTATAAGCTAATTCAAATGGAAGTTTTCATAGCTGTCACTGAGCAATTAACATGTACCAGGCAATTTACTAGGTGCTTGAGCATATTTTTACAGGGAAAATGATGACTAATACCTTCCCAGTGCCAGAAGGGGGCATTTATTAAACACTCATACAATTTGCTCTTTCTTAAAGATGGTGATCATACTCTGCATCTCCTGATTAAAAAAGTCAACTCAGAAAATAAGTGCATAGTTATACATTGCTGTTCATTTACAACTGCAATATAAAAATCAGAATTTCTGATATCATCTACATCTATAAATAACATTACTTTCACCAGCAATCAAAGCACTGTGCCTTCACACAATGCACTGATAATAAAGCAAAATATGTTTAAACTTGTTTTATAGATTTAAGCATATGAATCCACACATACCATATGGATAATTTGAATTCATATTTTACCTATAGCATTATTGTCATCTATTTGTTCCCAAATCTTGTGTTATATTTTCTTCTAATATCCCTAAATTTGATTGCTAGTTGGTAATTCCATGTTTTACTATTTTCTCCAAAACTAATTTGAATCTGCTTTCCAAATAAATCTGTGCTCTTCCTTTTCCAACAAGTGTATTTTGCATTAATTTCAGCAAACTTTAATTTATTAATGAAAACTATCATTACCGATGAAGTGTCTTATGCTTAAAATACTGCAGAATTTATTTTTAAAATGTGCTAATAGGTTATCATGTTTAAACCTAAGAGGTTTCAGTTCCTTCTCAATTTTTAGGAAACTAAGATAACACCAGCCTCCATTTTTTATCAATAGCCATCCAAAGAATAGTGAATTTTCTTGCATGGAAAAATCAAATAAATTTATGTTTTGGACAAATAAGTTGAAATTATAAAACTTTATGTTCAAAAAAAGAATGAAAGAATACGGGAAGTAAGTATAGAATAGCTGAATTTATTGATGTTCTTTTCAAAATGTCCATTATCATTCTTATCTATAGTTTGTGGAGGAGATGGGGTTCATAAAAATTAAAAATAAAATTGAGGCAGCAATATTTAAAGATATCTGGAGGCTAAAATTCAGTGTGTGTGCAAAGTCTTTCATAATTCAATTACAGCCGTGGCTGAGATAGGTGAACTCATTTGGGCCATTTTAAGTAGGATTCTGTGCACATCATGATCTCAAAATTGCTCTATTAAAAGTGGGTAACAAGTCCACGACTGCTGCTGACAGAGGTTGTCTTTCATTACTAGTTTGTGAGAACCTTTTGACAGGATGTGATCTGGGTGGCTGTGACATTTCATTGATTCATTTGCAGGCTATCTCTAGTTGTTCTGTAACAGCTATGAATTGCTTTCCCTCTCATGCCTTCTAATAATCACTCGAGGGAATTCTGAGAAAGTTTTGGGTCTGATTAAAATCTGAACTATGATTTTGAGTATGTCATAAACTACATAGGAAAGCTATCAATTTAAAAAATGTTAGATAATAAATTAACTTATTCATATATTTTTAAACATAAATAAACATTCAAAATGTAACAGAAAATTAATACTTGCCTTGAAGTCCAATTTATTACTATTTATACATAACATTGAATTTGTGGAGTGAAAATTTCATGTCTCAATTGTACCTTTGCAAAACGTGAAACAGCAACGCCATTATTATTAGGATGCGTTGCTTAAATACAATTATTAAAAGTTTATTAAATATTAGCCATAATAAGTATGATAATATGAATAGTCAGGTTAACAGAGATAACTAAAACTTTAGCTGTTGAAGCTTTCAGTAAGAACTTTTATCTGTAAGCTTGAATGTCATGCATAGTTTTATGTTAATTTCTTCTAGCTATCCACAATCTGTCATTGGATGAATTTGGTACTTTACTACACATATTAAAAAAGCATATTTGAATATGAGTGTTAAATATACCATATTATGAAACAAAAACTATTTCAATATAATGAGTTTTATCTAATATGAATTTTCTTGTGAATAAATTTTTCCTGAAAGATTTATTATTTATATTAACAGGATCATTTCCAGATACAAGTAAATGTTAAAGAATTCCAGCTGTAATTCTAAGAAGCATTTGATTTTAATTTATCAGGAACTAAAACATTCTTGAAAGGGAGGCAGGAATAGAGGTAGAACCACTATAATTTTGTAATTGTTATATTCTTATTTGTTACCACACTGGCAGAACAAGTCTCACTTATTTGTGACATTCTCAGAGTGTAGAATTGAATGGGCTTACTCTCCATAACTGAGGCTTTTATTGCCATGATGCTGTGTTATAATTTGAGATTGATGCAATTCATAGTTCATAAAACCAACAATTAACTCGGAAGCAACAGGCAATAAGTATGATTTAGCTGATTGGCCATAAGAATTCAAAGCATTGGATTATAGCACCTGAGTAGTTACTTCATCCCAACATAGCCAGATCTGTGACTTGAAATGTTCTGCTCCAGGCTGAGGTGCACTTTTTACAGTTTCTGTCTTCAGTATAAAACTGCTTAATATCCTACAGGACAAAGCAATTATAACTGTTGGAGTTATCTTGTCTGCTGAAAAGAAATCTCTTAATTAACAAGTCACTTCACAGTGTCAGGGCTCTAATCAAATAGTAAATCTCGAAGTCAAAAATAGGTAAATTCTCAAAAGAAACAAATAGTCTATGGGTAGACTTATTAAAATGTCCCCATTTGATACTGAAGGCCATTCTGTAGTCTTTTTTGAGTTTTGAATTGGATAAATGTTATTAGTATATTAAACCAATATTTATTGAACACCTGCTGTATATGAAGCATCAAATATTTTGCCAAGCATGGGCTGTATCTCTGCTTTCCAAGCACTCATAGAAGAGATGGGATGAAAGACCCATTAATAATAGACAGTTGCAATCTATATTATTTTCCACTTCAGAATTATGTTCCAACAGTTATAAGAGAACATATAACGGAGATACAAACATTGCCTCAACATTTTTTAAATGACTCAGGGGTAGGAGGTCCTTGATTAGATTTTTAAAGCAGGTACAGGAGGCACCAAAAGGAGAAGAGATCTGTACAGGCTGAAAGAAAAACCTGAGTAAAGCGTGAAAAGTGTGATGGAACATGTCTCACTTGGCATATTTCATGCAGTTAAGAATGCCTAAAGCACATTGTTTTTTTTGTTGTTATTGGTATGAGGCTAAGCATGTAGACAAGCATGGATTAATGAGGAACATACAGACTTTTCTGAGAGTTAATTGTCAGAGTATAGGAAATGGGAAAAGATGCAATTTAAATAGGACAGTGACAGAATCAGATTTGTGTTTAGTAAAAAGGTATTGACAGAAATGTGGAGGATTGGCCAGACAGCAAACAGACTGGGGAGCTGAAGACCAACAGTGTGTCATTATCATAGTTTGTACCAGGATAGTACAGCCACAACACATTCTCAGTTGAATTGGAAAGAACTGGAGACAGGAGACTTATGTTTAAGAAGCAGAGAGAAAATATATAGAATGATTCCCAAGAAATTGCCTTGGGCAACTGGATGAGTGACAGTGCTATTGAATAAGATAGGAAATATATTAGGTTCAAGTGAAAAAATGATTTAAGATTTGGACAAGTGAATGTAAGATGCCTATGAAGTATCAAAGGAAAAATATGCAGTAGCCATTAAAAATATGGGGGTGGAACCTAGGAAATAGATCTGGAGTATGTACATTTGAGGAGCATTAATGGTTTTTGAAGAGCCCATTGGACACACAATGCAAATGAGACAAACTTTTGGAAGTTTCATCCTTGAAGCCATGAATTTGATTTAAACAGTTATTCCAAGTGCATAGAGAAAGAAGAGAGATTATATCCTAAAATTTAAGAAACTCAGATAGACATAGGGAAAAAATAAAAAGCTCCTTCTTGGACTCAGCTTATAGTCAATGTAGAATAATACACTGCAGCAATAATTCCTAAATGTCTCATGATTTTCTTTGTGCATTATCCAGGTGGTTGACAAATATTTAGTATATACTTATTATACAAAAAGCACTGTGTACACTTCTTGACATGCAATATCAAATTATAAAATTAATAGCATTCTAGCCAAGATATAAAATCATATAGGAAACGGTAACTGTGGCAGCTCATAGAAGCTTATTTTGTAAATTATGCACATAATACTACTGGTTGGGTAAAGTCAAAAGAGCTTCAGAGACTCAGAGAAGAGACAAATTAGAAAGATCAGATTACCTGGCTTGATACCTCGTGCAAAGCTAGCACTATTTTATTATTTTTCTTAATTCTTTAACAAGGTCTTAATCTGAGAGTTAAAACAAAATTTCTTTTCTTATTCAAACTATTTAGAGTTCACTGTGTATATGACATTGGTTTTATGCTTTATACAATTTTAACTAATTTCATCCTCACAAAGATCCCATGGAGCAGGTACCATAATTATCCCTAATTTACAGATAGGAAAATGGAAGCTGTTTTTGACAAAAGAAAACTTCCCCAATGATATACAAATCAAGTTTTATATTACCCTATTTCCCTGCTTAAAACATAATCTTTCTTTCAGTGATAGCTCAGCTTAAATCTGGGACCAAATTTTCCATTAAAATACAACGTATCTAAGGCATGACTAAGGCTTTGTCCTAGTTCAATCCTAAGCACTTAGTTGCCTGATGCATGTTAGATACGACTGGATGCTAAATAGGTACTAAGGATACATATAAATGCAGACATTCTGAGTAGTGTCTAGGTATTCAGAATGCAGCAGGTAATCAAAAGCATGGGTCAGTCAGGGACAGAACATGTAAAGTCAGGGTTGCTCAGAATATGGTGACTAGATATTGAGAAGAAAAACTTTTATTGAGCAATTACTTTGTGCTAAGAATTATGTTAAGAAGTTTAGTGAAAAATCTCATCTAATCTTTAAAAAGGAAAGTACACCCAATTCTAATTAATGGACAGATAAACTGTAGTTCAAATTGATTAAATAACTCATTCAATATTATAGAGGTCCTCATGGATCCAGATCTTAGTCTCTTTCTATTGCAACTTGCTACACTGCCAAATAGAATACAATCTGTTAGTAGCACATGTCCATTAGGGGTTAAAATCTATTGAGATAACAAGTTGAAGATGCATAATTTGACTGTTCTGATTAAGAAAGAGTTATCTTGGTAATTTTCACTGTACAGGCTACCAGGAGGAAACCTCTGTGTTCTTTCTACTTGAGAGATTAAGGCATGTTTTTGCAGTTTACGTAAATCACCACTGGATGGTTATTGTGATTTTTAAATATATATATGTATATGTATATATAAAATGAATATATTACATATATATGTATATATGTATCATAAACATATCCAAAAGAAAAATAGCTTCCAATCTATAATGTGTGTATATACTCATACATACAAATATATTATATATATAAATACAAAAACAAACACATAAACACATATCAAAGCAAAAGGGAGAAGCAGAGGTAGAGATACTTACTTACCTTGCCTACCACCAAAGGGAAATTTGTGTCTACTTATAATTTAGCAGTAGTGCTAAAGAACAATTCAGCCATGTGGGAATACTGCAAACATATTGCTGAAATCATTCAGCCCTGAGGTGATTTTCTAAGAAAGTGCTGATCATGTAACTTAATACTGCTTGTGGAAAGCTTTAACTTATGTATGCAATTTATTTTCAAGTTAAAAGTGTCTGCCCAAATGATCTGGATGCCAAAACTCAGCATATAGAGTAAATACTATTTTAGTGGTTGTAAGGGTAGCATAACTTTGACCTCCTTATCTGCACCATGGTATTCTTATAGCTGTGTCATCAGTTCAGGACTAAAGAAAAGCAAACTTCTAACATAGGCAGGGCCGGATATAATATAAGCCAAAGGTATTAGAAGTCACATTTTCTGAACAACACTCTTCTGAAGATTTCCATTCTGACTCTCAACACTAAAGATACCAATTGGGTTGGGGAAATAAATCTTTCAAGCAGCTTCAATTCATAAACTTAACCTATTTGTAAATGAGACTCATTTCATTTAATTTCTCTATGTGTACATTAATAAACACAATGCATGACTTACTACACACTCTTGAGAGGCATAATAGAAGCCTTTAATACATAAATAAAAAACTTGAGCTACTGACTGAATGTAAAGAAAGATCATTGAGCATAAAAGATCAGCTTCAATATTTAATTCACTTAAAATATAAGAATGAATCCTGAAGAGAAGAAAATCTCTGGATCAGAATTTTAAGAACAGGATCGACTAGGTGACCTAGTAGATATTTTATCTCTAACTTCTTAGATGATATGCCAAATGTATAATTAAAATTATGTATTATACATAATGTACAGTATAATTTAAATTATGTATAATTACAATTACATATGTATAATTATAATTATATATAATTACCTAATTATAATAACCCTATACCAAATACTATTTTCTTACAGGGCAAAGAGAAACCATATTTTACATCTTTTGAAATTATTTTCTAGCATTATATTTGCTGATTTAGTAATAGGAAGTGAAAGTTTAGGTGTATATTTGGGGGGGGGTTCTGATGCATTTAAAAGATTAAGCAAACTCTCCATTTTCAATGTTAAAATGAAATATTTTTCTTAATATATACAAAATTAAATCTTAAATATGTGTTTTATATTTCAATAGATTCAGGAGGTACAAGTATCTTTTGTTACATGGATAAATTATGTAATGCTGAAGTCAGGGCTTTTATTGTACCTGTCACCAGAATAGTGTGCATTGTACCCCATAGTAGATTTTTATCCCTCACCTCCAATCCACTCCCCCCTCCTTAGTTTTCGATATCCACTACACTGCTTTATGACCATATATATCTCTTGTTTAGATCCCATTCATAAATGAGAACATGTGGCATTTGTTTTTCCATTCCTAATCTACTTCACTTAGGACAATGGTCTCCAGTTCCATGCAAGTTGCTGCAAAAGACATTATTTCATTTCTTTTTATGGATGAGTAGTATTCTATGGTGTGTGTGTGTGTGTGTGTGTGTGTGTGTGTGTGTGTGTGTGTCTTTACACACATACCACATTTTCTTTATCTGCTCCTCAGTTGATAGCCACTTAGGTTGATCCCATATCTTTGCAATTGTGAATTGCAATAAGCATTAGGGTTCAGGTGTCTTTTCTGTAAAATGATTTCTTTTCCTTGGGGTAGAAATCCAGTAGTGGGATTGCTGGATTGAATAGGTAGTTCTACTTTTAGTTCATTGAGAAATCTCCATACTGTTTTGTATCTTAAATGTTTTCTTGCAAATATATCTTTTAATATTTTCATGGTGTATTAATAGAAAATATTAAAAGACATGTGTTCAACATACATACTTTATATTACATTTCATAAATAGTAGAATTATTGGGGCTTGCTGTCTCTCACTTCCTGTGTCTGACTTCCCTCGTTCCACAGTCTGTTTATTGTTGCATTTTATGGCTCAGCTCTATCACTGAGGTTTGAAATACAATGAAAAGTGTCCATTAATAACTTCTGCCTTCCAAGATCTTATACAAAATGAGTATATTCATTGCTTGTACCTTGCTACCCAATTCCACACAGCCAACTAAACCAATGTTATTCCCTTCTATGTGAATCTTTAACATTCAGATTATACTTATTAATCTTATAAAATAAGAATGCTAAAAGAACTGCTACCTTAGCTTTGGAAATGTTTTCACTCCTCAAAAATATGTTCACAAAGGAAAAAAAAAAGTTATGTATGTTTGTAGCTGCATTGTCTTTAATACACATAAAGTGGAATAGTTTAAATGTCCATGTAGAGTTGAATACATAAACAAATGTTTCACAAAATGGAATGCTATTCAATTACAACATGGAGTAATTACAAAACAAATGTTGAGAGGAAGAAGCCATAAATAAGAGAATATATGTGGTATGTCCATTTTCACAAAGTTCAACCACGCAAAATATACTTTTAATGTAATAAATTAAGATTCTGTTAATAAGAGTATTTATTTTAACTCCAGAGTGCTTTCACAGGTGTTTGTCGACTTTGTGATAATTTATTGAGCAGTGCATTTAGGATTTATGAGCTCTTTAGGATGTGGATTATACTTTAACAAAAACTAAAAAAGGCATTTTTTTTTAGTATTATGTGTCTTTTATTTTTTTTATTTCAGCTTATTATGGGGGTACAAAAGTTCAGGTTATATATATTGCCCATGCTTCCCCAGCCCCCCGAGTCAGAGCTTCAAGCATGTCCATTCTCCAGACAGTGTGCATTGCACTCATTATGTAGGTATACACCCATCCCTTCCTCATCCCCTCCCCCTACCCCCCACATCTGTCCGACACCCAATTGGTGTTATTCCCAAATGTGCACTTAGGTGACGATCAGGGAAACCAATTTGCTGGTGAGTACATGTGGTGCTTATTTTTCCATTCTGATGATACTTCACTTAGTAGAATGGGTTCCAACTCTATCCAGGAGAACAAAAGGGATTCTATATCACTGTTATTTCTTATAGCTGAGTAATACTCACTGGTATACATATACCACATTTTACTAAACCACTCATTTATTGATGGGCATTTGGGTTGTTTTCACATCTTTGCAATTGTGAATTGTGCTGCTATAAACATTCGGGCGCAGATGTCTTTGTAATAGAATGTCTTTTGTTCTTTCGGGTAGATGCTCAAGAATGGGATGCTGGATCAAATGGTAGGTCTACTTGTATCTGTTTAAGGCTTTAACAAAAACTAAGAAATGCAATTTTTAATAAATCCACAAGGTAAAAATCAAGTATCAAAGTTAAGTCACTAATGATCAACCAGTAACATCCAGAAAGGAAGGTCAATTTCTTATTTTATGACCTTAGAAAAGAATAAAAAGCACTATTTGAGTAAAAATTTGCTGATTTAAAAAAAAAAATGAAATGTACTTTCTAATGTACTTTCCCGCTGGGTGTGGGAAACTCTAAAAAAGTATTATGGTTAAGATACTTAAATGTATCTTTTGCCACTAGGGTCAAGTATGAGATGATTTAGAGGAGAAATAATTTTAAAAAGATTTTTTGTAATTTCCTATAAAAAAACAATCATGATGTGATGGACAACTTGATTTATGAATGATCAGTCTTTTCTACCTATTGCCTAAATAGCTTTTTGTTAAATCATAGCACAACTGGGATTGATTCTTATATTTAATATAGAAGCGAGAATATAAGTGTTTAACATACTCTCTGCTTCGGTTGTGGGTTTCAAAGGGTGTGTCATATTTCCAGGAAGACAATTCTTTCTTCATTTCAATGCAACCTGCACAATAGGAAGGAGGGGGAAAGCAAGTAAGTCTGAAACTTAACCTGAGTTTACCAAGTCCTATGCCTTGAGCATTATATATGCTAGTTTGAACAAAGATAGTCTAATGCTTAGCTTTAACCTTTGATCTGGCATTGCTTAAAGCCCAGTGATAGTTCTACCTTTTTTGATGATAAACTCTATTAACCACTTTCTTTCTGCAATGATAATTTTATGTCTTTACTTTTGTCAATATCCTACCACTTTTCTCACTGTGAACTGAAAACCTAGTAGCATGCAGGCTCTCATATTGAAATTATGCCATTTTCCCATGGCCATATCCAAAATTCTACCTGAATTTGGGTATCTCTATGTCTCCCCTATTGTTAAACAAAGTAAAAGAACTCTCTGCATTCAAAAGCAGACATTTCCATACTTCTTCCAAATCTCATTCCATTGACTTCTTTTGTAGTCCTTATTCTTTTGGCTAACTTTTATTAATATTTTACCATATCTTCATCCTCTGCTTCTTTACTGGATTCTTTACCTTCACATTCATATATGTCTTAGACACATCTATAGAAAAAGAAATAAATGCAGAAAAAACTTTTTGTCTAACCCACATTTCTCTTTCATCCTGTACTCATATGCTCTTTTTTTCTCTTACCACTCTTCTTCACAGAAAAGTTTTCTTAAAATGTTTGCCATTCACTATCTTGACTTTGTAGGGAAGTTCAAGCTTTCCCTCTGAAGGTTCCATATTTGAGTCTGGAGAAAAGCCATAACAAATGTATTTGATCATAGTTTTATGTGACACGGAGCCTTCAGATTTAAGACCCAGAGATACAGGAGAAGTGATCTAATTTTATGCTTTGGTTCTGTGAATCAGGGATAGCAGTGTAGAAATGCAATTGAACAAAAGTGATATGATCTGATAGTAATAGACTGAGAGGTTAAACCCAGAAAGGCCTGTCTATTCAGATTCTTCTTGGTTTCTCTGTGCAGCATTTCTACCTTCCAGGTATGGGGCAGGACCCTCCCTGCAATGGGGGTCTTATGAACTACAATCAAGCAAGTTAGGTCAGAGAATTTCTTTATGGCCAGTTTTTACACAGTAAGTCGGGGTAAAGTTTGAACAATATTTTTAGGTTGTTATGGGTGGCTTTGAGGGGATAGGGGTTCTAGTTACAATGACCTGTGTTGGGGAAGAGAGATTTTAGTTTCTATGGCTTGCCTGATGGAGAGTGAGGGGTGAGAGACAGGAAGGCAGAAGAAGGTCAGAGAGAAATTTTGCTTCCTAGGCTACTTCTGTGGGCATGACTTTGAGATATTGTTTCCTGAGCCTCAAAACCTTTATCAAATAAAATCTATAGTACAGTTCATTTCAATGTGGCTTCATTCTCTATACTCTTCATTCAAAGACATACTGCTATATCGTTATTTATTTCCCTGTCATCTTAACCAAATTTTTTTTTAAATTCACACCTTCTTAAAAACTCATTTACATACTACCCATTTGAGTGATTCCTGATTTCTGTTGGCTTTAATGGCACCAGGATAAGCCACATATGAAGCCCAGTGAAAAATGAAAATAAGGAGTACCTTGTTCATAAATTATTAAAAATTTTAAAATGGAGCTCTTGAAGACTATATAAATTTTAGGATTATCTTTTCTAGGATTGCGTTTTAGGATTATTTAGGATAATTTTAGGATTATCTTTTCATAGGGATTGCATTGAATCTATAGATGGCTTTACAAAGTATGAATATTTGAATATGCTATTCCAGTCCATGAACACAGGATATTTTTTCATTTATTTGTGTCTTCTTCAATTTCTTTCATGAATGTTTTATAGTTTTTAGTGTGCAAATAATTAACCTTCTTGATTAAATTTACTCCTAAGTCTTTTTTTATAGTGTTGTAAATGGGAATGATTTCTTGATGTTTTTTGAGATAGTTAATTATTAGTGTGTGAAAATGCTACCAATTTTGGTTAGTATGTTGATAGCATCCGGCAACTTTGATAAAATTTCATATTAGTTTTAACAGGTTTTATTTGGTGAAATTTGTAGGGTTTCCTATGTCTAAGTTCATGTCATCTGTAAACAGAGACCCCAATTAGCCAAAGCAATCTTGAACATAAAGAACAAAACTGGACGCATCACTCTACTTGATCTTAAAATCTACTACAAAGCTAGAATAATCAAAACAGCATGTTACTGGCACAAAAATAGACACAGAGACCAGTGAAACTGAATGGAGGGTCCGTAAATAAATCCACGCATTTATAGCCAATTGATTTTCAACAAAGGTTCCAAGAACACACAATGGAGAAAGAATAGTCTCTTATTAAATGAGTAAGTGGTATTGGGAAAACTGGATATTCACATGCTGAAGGATGAAATTAGACCTTGACCTCATAACATATAGAAAAATTAACTGAAAATGGATTAAAGACTTAAACACAAGACCTAAAACTGTAAAACTATTAGAAGAAACAGGGAAAAAGCTTTGTAACATTGGTCTGACCAAAGATATTTTACATATAGCACCAAAAGCACAGACAACGAAAACAAAAATAGACATATGTATTGAATCAAACTGAAAATATTCTGTACAGAAAAGGAAATAATCAACAGCATGAAGAGAAATTATGAAATAGGAGGAAATTTTTGCAAACCATATATCAGAAAGTGGTTAATATTCAAAATATATAAGAAACACAAATAATAGCAAGAAAACCAATAACCCAATTGAAAGATGGGCACATGGGAGTGTGACTTGCCTTTAACCAAAAAAACACAGCAATGGTGATGATGAGATGTCACTGCCTTCTCTGGATTATATTATATAACAAAAGTGAGAAGATATCACTCCCTCAGAATCAATATCTGACTATACAGCTGGCCTTGAAAAAGAAAATGAATATCTATGTGATAAACTGTTGTAGAGAAGTTAAACAGGCAGGTAACTGCACTAGAGCTACAAGACCTGGCGACAACTAGTAATACAGTGAAGTCTTACTCATACAGTCAAAAGTCAGTAAACTCTGCCAATAACTTTCAAGAGCTTTGAAGTAGATTTCCCTGCAGCGCCTCTAGCTAAGAACACAGCCCCATGGGCAGCTTGATTACAACCTTGAAATACCCTGAACAGAGGACCCAATTAGCTGTGCACAAACTCCTGACTCAAGTCAACTGTAAGACAACTAGTGTGTGTTCTTCTCAGCCCCTCAACATGTGATAATCTGTTACACAGCAACAGAAAGCTAACACATTTATATATATCTAAAAATAAATTGTTTTCTCCTCATATAATTTAGAAGCAATTTCTAGAACATACTAGCTGTGATGGTTAATTTTATGTGTCAAATTGATTGGGCCATAGAGCATCCAGATATTTGACCAAACATTTTCTGGATGTTTCTATGAAGGTGTTTGTGGAAGATATTAACTTTTAAATTGGTAGAATGAGTAAATGAATTGCTCTCTCTAATGTGGATGGGCACCAACCAATCGGTTGAAGGCCCAAACAGCAAAAATGTCAACCTTCCCTGAGTAAGAGTGAATTTCTCCTGGCTGACTACCTTTGAACTGGAGCATTGTTTTCTTCCTTCCTTCAAACTTGAACTGAAACATTAGTTCTTCCTACATCTTAAGTCTGTCAGCCTTCAGTCTGAACCTTGGCTTTCCCAGGTCTCAAGCTTGCCAACTCACCCTGAAAATTTTGAGACTTTTCAAACTCCATAATCATGTGAGTCAATTCCTTATATTTTAATAAAAAAAAAACTTTTTGTATCTATCCTATTATTCTACCATATATTAATATATTCTCTGTGTATACATCTTATTATTTTATCTCTTTCTACTTTTCTGTCATTTAGCTACATATATTCCATTCATTCTGTTTCTTTGAAAACCTTGACTAATACAGATTTAAGTAACAAGAGTTGTTGTGTAACAGAATTTTAAGGATGAGTTTTCTGAATTGGTTCTGGGGTTTCCATAATTCGATATGCAATCTGGTAAGATCTAAATGTGCAACTGATTCTATTTCAGTAGTAGAGGGGGAATGGATAGTCTCTGGTGTGATGTGTCAATAGAAGCAAATTCTCACCATTAGATACTCCTAAGCCACCACTTATAAGAAGCAAAGATCTGAGTAACTGTGTATATGATGCTTTTAAACATTTTTGTCAAACTAACAAATAAAATAAGATTGGCTGGTTCCTCCTAATGTTGCTGGACAAAGTGTGGAAAGAAAATGATGAACTTAGTGAACTGAATTGCTACTTCAAGCACCACATGAATTACCTAAAAGTTTCAATGTGTGCCCTGATGGTACAATTCACTGTTACCCCTGGTAAGTCACTAGCACAATTTTTGCTTCATATTTCCATGACCTTATGTTCTGCTTATAGTAGAACGACTTCTACTTTACAATAACATATTGATATATTTATCCATCTAATGACTTGAAGTAGAAAGGTCCTTGCAGAGTATTTTAAAATATAACTCCATGTGTACGGCCATTGTATGTTTTTTCATATCAGTTACAGTTACAAACTATAGTATTTACAGTGTTTTGTTTGCTGATTTTGTCCTAAGGCTAAGAATAGTTTCTGACTTTACTGTTTATGCAATGTTCTATTTAAAGAAATACTTCACTTTTTTTTATTTTTTTCATCTGCTCCTTTTTTGTTATTACCACTTCCACAAAATGACTGATTAAAATTAGTCATTGGTATAAGTAGCATTAGTATCTGGAATCCTCCAGTACAGTTCAGAATTAAAGTTCAGAAGGCAGTTACCAAACTCAGATTTATGGTTTCTTATTGATTATTTATAAGACATTGAAGAAAAATAATAGCCAAAACAGGTTATCTAGGATTTAATTATGTGCATATATGTATTCCTAAAATGTCTTCTCCAAGTGGAGAAATAATAACAATAATTGACATGATATAGTTCCTCACTTGAATGGGTTAAATGAATTAACAAATCAGTTTATTTTATTTTAATATATTTCAATTGATTTATCCACCATACTTATCCATGTTTATGAATTTACCACTTATACACTCAGAAGAAATAAATAGCAACAGGAAATTACAGTATTTCTGAAAGGATATTTATTCTTTTGCTTGACAATTATCATAATCCTACTTACTATATGAATGTATTTCATTTTTTAAATTTCTTTTTTCCTCACTGGTTCATTATTTAATCAACTCACATGATTCATTTCATACCATATTTATTTCAAATAAATGCTATTATTCTGCATGCTACCAACTTTTTGATAATGGCCAACATTTTTACCCAATTTATATGTTTTTACAGAATAATATTTGGGAAATTAGATCATAGAGGATTGATCTTAAGTGGCACATTTAATGTTAACTGTATTTGAAAAAATAACTTTTGGCTCTGAAAATCATTTAATATTTTACTTGATTACAATTAATATATAAGAACAAGTTATATTATGCAGTGGTATAAAATAGTGTTTATTATGGCAGAGAAATCTAACAAATGGATTATATTTCTTCTATCAAAAGTGTGACTCCACAAACATTCAGAAAATATATTATGTTCATTGATAAATAAAATGTGTCCTTGAAATCATACATCTTTCACTGGAGTTCAACTCACTTGACACATTGCTAACATATCAGATAATTAAATGGACACATAAGTACTAGCTATTTAAAGAAACTTTGAATAATAGATTCATTGAATATGTATAAAACACCAGGTTCATGGAGTAAAAACAAACAAGGTTCAAGGAGAGGAAGAAGAATATGTAATACATAAGTTGTTATCTGCCAAGTAATCTGCATTTTGTAGTTAGTTGTCAAATTTGATTTATTGTGAGTTCAGGGAACAGCCAGTACATAGAAGCCTTCTTAGATCCAGAAATTTTCTGTGCCCTTCACCAACAGTTAGGAAGGTTCTGCTTACATATTTGACTTCTCCTGCATTGCATTAGAAGCCTCATACATAGAGGCACAATGAATTTAGTTATCTTTGCCACAGGGGGAAAAAGTGGGACTGGGGCAGGCTCTTTGAAACACATATTCATATATCCAGTGATCTCAAAATCATTTTTCAAGAGAGGAAATTCCAAACTGATTTAATAGTTTAAAAGAATATGCACTATGAAGCACTTTCTCTGGACAAAGATTGGAATAAAGCAAGGTACAATGAAATGGAATGCAATTGCTAAAAAAAAATTAGAAAACTTGCATTGGAGGAAAATTTCTGAGTCACCAAAGTATAAAGCATAAAGCTGCACTTGGTAAGAATACTATTTCTCAGTTTTGTTATAGGTCAATGGATATTCCTGGGTATTCTCCTAAGTTTGTCGTCATACTTCATGAGCTTTACACTCTCCCATCATGTGTGCAAATTCGCAGTTCTTTACTTATTAAAAATGATTTTTTAAAGTTATATCTATGAGACATTACTGGGAATTCTGTGAGAATATGGGTTCATGTCTCAATATTTTATTGGAAATGAAGAGAGCTTTTGTTGCTGTGCATAGACAATGCCACAGATGAGAACACAGGCTTTGTTTTTCAGCTATTCCACGTACTCAGTGTGATTTGGGGCAAGTTACTTAAACATTTTAATTCATCTTAAAACAAGAATAATATGGGACAGTATTCTAGTTGGTTTAGGTACTTAAATATAGGCTATTGTTGGTGACTAGCATAGTTCCTAAAAGACAGCTCACAATAAATGCTACTTATTTTTCCAATTGTAATACTCATTATCGTTATTATTATATTTTAGTTCCTCCATTCTACTTAGAAAATGCCCAACAGTATATTTCCTTAGATTCTCAATAGGCTTTTTTCTTTCTTATAAAAATAATGGAAAGGGTTCCAGAACAAGGTCAGAAATGTGTTCTTTTCTGATATGTACACAAGCAGTTAGACAACATGAATTCTGACTTGCAGACCCATTACTTATAACCCCACAATCCGCACATTCTGCACACTGGGAGCATGCAGACGTGCCAGAGGGAGAGACGCAGGCAACTCTTTTCTCTGCTTTGCCAGATCCCAACAGTCAATCTCAATCAGCAGTTTCTCCTGCCCTTTTATTTCCAGTAGGAGTCATCCCACGTGGAGCCTGGTACAGACAGGACTAAAGTCGAGAGGAGAATGACATTAGTAATATATTTATCCCCCTAGCTCCCTTCTTTCAAGGTCACTATTAGGTGGCTGGGTCCCTCACGAGAAGATCCCTGCTTTTTGCAAGGTGGCCGACATTAAGAAACTCAGTCTCTTGGGTTCTGGGAGTTGCTTTATTTCCTTCCTGCCTTGGGTTAATGCCTTGGCTCTTGGGGGTTCCCTAGGAACACCTTTGACAGAGTCTTGTATTAGTTTTCTATCAGTGCTGTAACAAATTACCATAAACATAGTGGCTTAAACAATACAAATTCATTATCTCATAGTTCTGGAGATTAGAAGTCCCTAAATCCAGTTGTTGGCAGGGCTGCTTTCCTTCTGGAGGCTCTGGGGAAGAATCCTTTTCCTTGCCTTTTCCAGCTCCTAAAGGCCAACTGCCTTCTTTGACCTATGGCTACTTAATACTCTAACATTTGTTTCAGTGATCACGTCTTCCCTGAATCTGATTCTTCTGCTTCCTTATTTCATTGATAAAGATCTGTGTGATTATATTTAAACTATCTGGACAATTCAAAATAATTTCCCCACCTCACAATTCACAACTTAGTCACATCTACAAAGTCTTCTTTTGCCATATAAGGTAACACATTCACCAGTTCCGAGGATTAGAACATGGGCATCTTTTTTGTTGGGGGTGGAGGGAGTATTACTCTGCCTATCTCAGGTTCTTTTATAAAACAATATTTCTAAAATTTTCTAAGTTTAAATGTAATATATCTTTTTGGTGGGATCCTCAATAATACCAATAGTCAATCATTCTCTACTGTTTTCCTAGATTTCATTTCCAATATTATTCTGTGTAAGTAGGAGACCATGAGAGACACCAGTAATGCCAGTGCTTTTCTCATGTCCCCTCATGTCCTTTACCAATGTTTTTAAGCCATATTACCTCATTCTTATTGTTATATCCTAGCATCAGCCTTTTTTTTTTCACTCCAGTCATACTGGATATATCTGTAAGAATAATATTAGAAAAATCTGGAATAAATAGTAATAAAAATAATTAAACCATTTGCTAAAAATAAACCTAAAATTAAAAATGCTTAGATTGACATTGAAAGACAATTAATTTTAAGTTAACTACTATTCAAGTTAACTACTTCAACACTGTATATTAATTCTTCTAATACAGGAGTCTATTATTCAGAAATTTGAATATTTTAACATTATTGATTAAGTATCATGCTTTACTATCTCCACAACATTGCTTACTTTTGTAAAAAAAAAAATCCTACTTTTTCTAAGAATCAATTTTAACATCTTCTCAGATCAATTCAGATGGAATTAAACCTCCATCCTCTATCTTCTATAAGATTTAGTCATCTTTTATGGTATTTGTTACATTTCATATTACAGTTGTATTTATTTTTATATCTACACCTAGATTTTAAATTATACAATCTTTTTACAATTAATTTTTTTTAATTTTCCTTATGATAGAACATGGACACAGGTGTAGTTCTTATATAGTCCCTCTTCCCCAAGGTACCTGACTAATTAAGAGTGATAAAGTTAAGAACTCTTAGATTGGAGATGCACGTAATGGTAAATACAACATTTCATTGTGTCACATTGTCTTTATACAGTGCTATGGACTGAATGTTTATATTCCCCCAAAATTCATACGTTTAAACCCTAACTCCTAGTTTAATGGCATTTGGACATGGAGCCTTTGGGAGATAATTAAATTACAAGGGTGAAACCCTTATAATGATATTAGTACCTTTACATGAAGGGACACTAGAAAGCTTCCTCTCCCCACCCCGCAACCCCCTCATGGCCATGTGAAGATACAGCAAGATGGCAGGCATACCTCTGTAGACAAGGAAGAGAGGCTTCACCAGGAACTGAATCAGTTAGAACCTTGATCTTCAGACTTAGCAGCCTTCAGAACTGTGAGAAATAAATACCTGTTGTTTAGGCCATACCATTTATAATATTTTTGTTATAGCAGCCCAGGCTAATACATGCAATTAATTTTCAGTAGAAACATTAAACTGAGAGTTTTTTTTTTAAACATTACCTAAAGCCCATCAATAGAATCAGGGTTAGCTAGATCTACCTAACAAATCATCCAATAAGTAATAAGATCTAAATTCAAAAAGATGAAACTCATATTATGCTTTTTGGTGGTGACTCTGATCTTAAACATGGAAGCAATTTAACAGAAAAAGGATATAATGTTTTGAGAGAAATGCAGAGTTCTGAATCAGCCAGGCTTGGGTGTTTATTCTGGCTTTGCTATTTATGCAGTGTTTTACTACCTTGACTATGTGGCTTAACTTCTATGAACTTCAATGTATTCCTTAATTTATTATTTATACATGTGGCTTTTGAGAATTATATTACACATAATTGTTTGGAAAAAATATATGTAAAATATCTATGTCAATATTCACTAAACTTATGTTTTAAAAATGTCTTTAAAGCAGAGGATAATTATTCCAAGATGCAAACTGTATCTTCAGAACTTTGCAAAATCTGATGCCAGCACTCAGGAAGTGCAAGCCTAGAAAGGACATAAGAAGTTAGAATGAGAGGATAAGCCATCCTGTAAATATTTTATGAGAGTCTAAATGTCTTGGTGGTGGTGATGTTGTTTCGTGTCTAGATTAATAACAAATCAATTTTGCCTACTAGGAATCAACATGAAAAATCACATAGGTATATTGAGGAAAGTTTTTCTTCCCCATTAAGAGAAACTGTTACTCCATTAAAGCTCTCTCATTAGGTCTGAATCACCCTGTCTTTTTCATTCACCTCCCCTAGTTCATAAAAATTCTTCCTGGCACCATCAGCCAGCCCCATCTCTCTCCCAGTGAATTTCTGAAGGATTACTTTCAGTGAAGTTGTCATGAATGAGGTAGGAATCTTCCAGCAATAATAATTTACTTAGTGTCAAGCATTGATAGTCTAAAGACAATTTCTATATATCTACTGTGCTTCTAAATGTTCCTATAGGTATTATTGCAGGTAAGATGAGGTAAATCTCAAAGAAATAAGGTTTCATCTGAAGCAAAATAAGTGATATAAAATTTGATTATTTTATGTGTATCAAAACAACGCATGTACCCTATAAAGATACACAGCCATTGTGTACCCATAATAATTAAAATTTTTAAAAAATTAAAAATTTGATTATTTTATGAAGAAATAAGCTTTTCATAGTAAATAATATCAGTAAGAAGCTAAAAGGACCACATTGTGCCTATCCTTTTTTAAGACTTCTTCCAGTGAATACATTTTTCAAAATTATTTGCTTTATTCAGAAACCATATTTCCTTTATAACTTTGTAACCACCAAGGTTATCTTCAGTTTTCTCTGAATCACTGTTACCCCACCTAGCATTTAAATACTTTGCCAATTAATACATTAAAACCTACTTATTGTAGCATACAATGAACTATAATGGTTTTTATTATAATAAAATGTACCTGCTCCATCCCAAATATGTCATAATTCAACTTCTTCCTGAAGTAGTTATTCATTGACAAAATAGCATGTTTGAAAGGAAGCTTAGCCTTTAGACCTGTGCTAAAATCAAAAGAACACAACTATTTAACAAGGAAAGAATTAAAGATTTAACAGCAGTACTTTGTCTGGGGGGAATTCTGGTATTGCATGTGAAGAATATTCAGAGAGACAGCTATAAAAACACAACAAGTTGACTGAAGTTTGTAAATTAATTTAGCAATTGCTATGACAACGCTGCAGGCATAGAGCTAGCTAATAAAATGTGTCAATCATGTACCCTTTAAATAAAGGTTCAAGAGAGCAGTTATTGTAGACTTTAATGGTTCTGCAATATATAATCTTTTCTTCCAGACATGACCTTGTATAATAAATCTCACATTGTTTTCTGGGAAAGGAAAACTTATTACAACCACACAACTGTCATATTTTTAGTACTTTACTTTCTCTTTTACCTTTATGTTTGATGTTTTCTGGATTTTTAAATTAATATATTAATAAAATCATTAGGGTTTTATAGAGAGATGGAAGTACACGCATTTAGATAGACAATATGAAAAAAGTCTTAAACTTTCCACAAACTGTATTAAAAATGATTTTCTCTGTATATAGACAAGAAACAGAAATGCACTTAGGAATATGAATAACCATAAATTAACAAATGGATCAAATTTCTCAGCATATTGATTTATCATTTTAACAAAACAAATATAAATATTTGCTTTGTTTCCACTTCAATAAAATCTAGAAAATTGAAAATTAAGTTATGACCTGATCTTTTCTTTCAATCTAAATTAAGCTTTCTTATTTCTTATGATAAATATTATAATTACAACACAGAAGATAAGATAAATGTGGCTGCCACCTGCAAATCATTATGTTTTAAAATAGAGTCCTATCAGGATAAAAATAACATCTTGAGAATAGTTTTAAATATACCAGTTACTCAAACACACATATACAGAGATGTATTCACAAATAAATACCTATGTACATATGTAGGAAACACAGAGCTAAGGAATAATCTCGGATAGTTTTTATTAGTAAAGTAACAAACTTAAGGAGATTCTTTTTTTTAATACCAGAAGATAATATCATATATTTTAGAAACAGTTTAATTTTTGAGTACGAAGCTCAGAATTTTAGGGTTTGAAGAGACTTTAAAAGCCATTTGAAATATGTATATTGTGGACCAAGAAGAGGCAAAAAACCAGAATGCAAAGCAGTAAGACAAGGTGGTTATTGGAGTCTTAGGAATTCAGGAGACACATATTTTGCTAAAAGCCAAATTGTATTCTGATGAGAGGAAGGGGAGAAGGATTTTGTAAAGGAATGGTGAAGGTGATTACGCAGTTGTGAAAGAATTATCATTGGTGGAGGTGGTTGGCTTAGTATAGGAGTTGCTAGTTCATTGCTTATCACTGTTCAGGAGTTGCAATGCTGGCAAAATTCAACTGTTTTCCAGGATACTGTGGGCCTAGCAGTTTGGCTCAGCTAAAATGTTCAAGGTGAATTTCTGTTTTGCAAGTTTACAGGTCATGCAGGTAGTCCTCCTTAGAATAGCTTCCTGACTCTATTTGAGAACTGTGAACCACAGTGACACAATTTTGTATATCACATGCCACAGTAAATTGTGGAATAACTAAATGCAGCTAATTAACATAAACATTACCTTACATACTTATTATTTTTTAGTTATGAGAACACTTGAAATTTACTTATTTTCAAGTGTACAATATATTGTATTGTCACCACGTGTACAATACCTCTCCTGAACTTAATCCTCCAATTTAACCAAATACTTTTATCATTTGACTAACATCTCTCCAGCCCACTGCAGACCCTTTAGCCATTCCACAATGTATACATATTTCAAAACGACATTTTGAAATATATACGATTTTTATTTGTCAGTTAAAACAAAAATCTACACATGTGAGAGGCTTCAATGAGATAAGTTGTAATGTGATGTGCAGTTTCCTGATTACCTTGTGAAAGATGAAAGGATGTGTTGTTCTTCCTCTTTGTAAAGGAAGCATCTAAATCTGCAGTCCCCAATGCCTGGGCCGGGGACTGGTGCCTGTAGGAACTGGGCCACAAAGCAGGTGAGTGGCCAGCAGAAGCTTCATCTGTATTTACAGCTGCTTCCCATCGTTCGCATCACCGCCTGAGCTCTGCCTCCTGTCAGATCAGCAGCAGCGTCAGATTCTCACAGGAATGCGAACCCTACTGTAAACTGTGCATGCGAAGGATCTAGGTTGCACACTCCGTATGAGACTCTAATGCCTGATGATCTGAGGTGGAGCTGATGTGGTGATGCTAGTGCTGGGGAGCTACTGCAAATACAGATTATCAGTAGCAGAGAGGTTTGACTGCACAGAGACCAAAATAAATCAATTAGTTACAGACTCATACCAACACCCTATCAGTGAGTGGCAAGTGACAAATAAGCTGCATCTGGTGGCAGGCTTTATCGTGGCAATTGAGCATCTTACTTCAATTGTACAGATGTGTCTGGTGGCAGGCTCTAAGTCAGAATCCGACACTTATTTCAGTCCTGGCATGGCCCACCCATTATTTTATTTACCACTTCCACCTGCACCTCTTTCCTGCACTGCACATTTGTCTCAGTCTGTCTTGGTAAGTCCATAAGCTAACCCTATTAAAAATGAATAAAAAACAAACGTTGCCAGAGAGCTTCTTTGAACGAGGGAAAGACCCAATGATGAGAAAGCAGAAGACTCTAAGACTGCCAGCAAATGGAAAGCTACATTTAAAAGAAAACACTAGGATTCCTACTTAAATTACAGGTTCATGGTGACAGGTGATTCACAATGTCCACTCCCACTTTGTATCATATATGGCAACCGGCCATCCAAAGAAGCCCTGAAACCTTCAAAACTGCTTCGTCACATGGAGACCAAACATCCTCCATTAAAAGACAAGCTTTTGGAATTTTCAAAATTAAACAAAGATGAACACGAAGAACAGAAGCAATTATTGGAGGTCGCCACTTTGTCAAATGTGTCTGCACTGAGAGCATCCTTACTGGCTAACCACATTGCTCAAGCTAAGAAGCACTTTACTGTTGGTGAAGAGTTGATCCTGCCTCCTGCTAAGGACATTTGCCATAAACTTTTAGGAGAGGCTGCAGTTCAAACGATGGCATGTGTTACTTTTTCAGCTACCACCATAACTAGTCAAATTGATGAAATAGAAGAGGATACTGAGACACAATTGTTAGAATTAATGAGTCACCATGGTACACAATCCAAGTGGATGAGTCTACCTATGTTGACAACAAGGCAACAATGCTTGTTTTTGTGCAATATATTTTTCAGGAGGATATACATTAGGATATATTATTTGCACTTTTATTGCCAATAGCTGCAAAGGTATTCAAGTCTTTGAATGATTACATATCAGGAAAACTGAATTGGTCATATTGTGTCAGTATATGCATGAATGGAGGGGCTGCCATGACTAGAAGTCTTTCTGGTTTCACTACTTGGGTCAAGGGAGTTGCTTCTGGATGTGAGTCTACACACTGTGTCTAGCCAAAAATGCTGGCTAGCCAAAAATGACACCTGAACTAAATAGTATTTTGCAGGATTTGATTAAAATTATCAGCCACATTAAAGTACATGCCTTTAACTCATGGCTGTTCACACAGCTCTGTGAGGAGATGGACGCAGAGCACACACGTCTTCTTTCATACACAGAAGTGGGATGGCTTTCTACAGGTAGATCGCTGGCCAGAGTTTTTGCATTATGAGAGCAGCTCCAGAGATTTCTTTTAGAAAAACAGTCACCACTGGCAGCAGATTTCAGTGACACAGAGTGGATCACAGAGGTTGCTTATTGTGTGACATATTCAACCTGCTCAACAAATTCAATCTATCACCTTCAGGGGAGAACAACAACAGTGTTCAAGTCAGCAGATAAAGTGGCTGCATTCGAAGCCAAATTGAAATTATGGAGGTGACAAGTCAACATTGGGATTTTTGACATGTTTCAAAACATTACTAGAGATTTTGAAAGAGACTGAGCCAGGGCCTTCTTTCTCCCAGCTGGTGCATGATCACCTATCTCAGCTTTCAAAAGAGTTTGAGCATTACTTCCTAACCACAAAAGACCTCCAAACTAGGAAAGAATGGATCCGTGACCCATTTGTGAATAAGCCCAATGAATCGATTTTGTCTGTGCTAGAAGAGGATCAACTGCTTGAGAAACACAAATGACAGTGGCCTTAAAAATATGTTTGAGACAACTTCAAATCTCCATACACTGTGGATTAAAGGCAAGGTGGAATTACTTGAGATTGCCACAAAATCACTGAAAAGCCTGCTTCCATTTCCAACATCCTATCTTTGTGAAGCAGGGTTTCTGCAGTGACAGAAACCAAATGAGATTACAAAGGAGACTGGACATAAGCAATACACTTCAGGTGTCACTGTCTCCCATCACCCCCAGATGGGACAATCTAGTTTCAGGAAGACAAGTTCAGGGAGTTCTGTAATTATTTCATTATATACTATAATGCAATAATAATGGAAATAAAGTGGATAATAAATGTAATGCATTTAGGTCATCCCGAAACCATCCTCCCTGCCCTCACTGGTCCGTGGAAAAATTGTCTTCCATGAAACTGGTCCCTGGTGCCAAAAAGATTGGAGACCACTGGTCTAAATGAGTGGAGATGAAAATATAGAGTGACTAAAGGAGGCTGCATCAAGGAAAGGCACTTACATTGCATTCTCTCGTATTTATGTGAAGAAACATAAACTGCACATTTTAATCTTTTTTTAAAAAAGTATTTAACCCAAATGCATATGTGAGTTTCAATTTGAGTTGTTTCTATAATATTAATGTCAAAGATCAACCTGCTTTTCCTGTTTTACTGTATCTCAGGATCACATGTTCCATCTTTATACATCTTTGAATGTTGGGCAATTTTCCCTTCCTCCACATTCATTATAGCAATTAGATTATCTTCTGATCATAGCTGCTGTTGATCTCCTTATTGGGGACCTTCAACTGAAGTCATATAATATGTATCCTGAATTACAGAGCTAGAAAGCAAGACTACTCTCTGTCCTAGCCTGGATAACTACCGATATACCATTTTAGTAGCTGTGATTGAAAAGTGTAATGGACTCTCTGGCTTGATTGCAAAATACAGAAACATATACATGTGTGAGCATGTGTGTGTGAGTCTGTGTGTGTATGTTTTAACCTTTCTCCCCAAAAGTTTAGAAGCTGTGTCTGGTGACACATACATGTAATCCCAGTTACTCTGGAGGCTGAGGCAGAAGTACCCCTCAAGCCCAGGAGTTTGAAACCAGCCTGGGCAATATAGCAAAACCTCTGTTTCAAAAAATAAATAAATAAAGGAGTATATAAATTTTAATGAGCAGAGATAGGAGCTTCCATCACCTAATGTCCGGTGGCCCCAAAATTCTCATTGGTACTGCCTGCATGTATTATATGTCTCTGATTCATAGTTGTACATGTAATCATGTATATGTAAAAACCATCCACATAAAATATTATTCAACTTTAACAGAAAACATACACATTCCCCTTTTACTTTTCCATCTTTTATTTGCCTGGTGAGGTTCATTGTCCAATCAAGCCTTTACTGTGAATTCCTACCATACCAAAACAGGAGATGAAATGTAAACTCTGACATGTTTATTGCCTACTTTTTTTTCCCCCATAAAGAGCATTACAGTGCTGAAGTTGAATTCTTGTCTTCTAAAATCAGACTGTATGGGTTCAAATACTGGTTCTTAGCATCTTTTAACTTCACTGTGCCTCAGTTTCCTCAACTATATAAAAAAGTAGCAATATTAATACCTAACTCATGGAGTCATTGAGAGCACACTATGCTAATATATGAAAAAGGATACTCAAAATAATATCTGGCACATGGTAATCTCTTAGTAAATGTTAGGTTTTATCCTCCTTTAATTTATCTTATGTTGATATTTTTACTTTGTAGTTTTCAAAGCATTTGCTCAAATGCCATCACCTGTGATATAGGCAAACAGAAGTCATTTTCCTTACTTAAAATATGCTGAAATATTACCTCATGAGAGATGAAGGGATGTGTTCTATTTTCTCTTTGTAAAGGAAAAACCTAAGTCACTGGAGATGAAGGTAGAGCATGATTAGAGCAGGGAAAGGCATTTATATTTCATAAGCCCCCCCCATAAAAAAGAGAAGAAATAGAAAACCCCCCAAAACCTACTGATCAGAATAAAGAAAACATGTCTGATTCCAAGAAGAAATAACAGAATAAAGGAAATCTCCTAACGACCCACATCTACCAAGTTTGACAAAAGCTTACATTTTCAATATGTAAAGCTTAGACAACAAAATAGCATAATGGTGGGAGTAAAAGGAAAGGGCACTCTGAAGCCATAATGCCTGAATTATACAATGGCTATACTGGCTCCTTTTTAAGTATGTCACCTAATTATTTTTTCTATACTTTATCTGAAGGAAATAATATTCTAAGTTGGGCATTATTCTGTTTGAGAAGAGTGAGAATGGGGGATGGACATGCTTGAAGCTCTGACTCAGGTGGGGCAAAGGCAATATATGTAACCTAAACATTTGTACTCCCATAGTATGCTGAAATAAAAAAAAAAGGAAAATAATAAGATTTACATGAGAATTAAGTTAACATTTGTAAAATGCCTGGAACAGCAGATGAGCATAAGGTAAGTGCTAGTTATGTTTTTGTTAAATAAATAAAATAAAAAGGAGAACCTGGTTAAAAAAAAAAGTGTTGGGATTAGTTTTCAATTTGTCATTTGAGTCAAGGAATTTGGACTTCTAGACAATCGGGAATCTTCTGGATGAAAATTCTCAATAATTGGTTTGAATAAACAGAAATTGTGGAATGCATGAAACAATACAGAATCTCACACTTTCCTCCACAGATATTCTACTTCAAAAGAGTAATGGTCTGATTTAGGAATCTGCATATTTGCAAATACCAAAATAGTTCTGATCCAGGAAGTAGACCAATGATGTTTTGAGAAAACCTGTTATGAGATTGTGTGAACCAAATTACATAGCTCAAGTGATTATTTTTATCTCTATCGACTCCCCCCCCTTTTTTTTTTTATAAAAACAGGTTTATTTTTCCAACAAGGAAGAAGAAAATTGGAACATTCTGACTGCTACAAAAACATCTCTCCCTTCTTTACCTTAATGTGATCAAGTAGTTTTGGGCTCTGTGGATTTTTGCCAGCTGTGTTTAGCAGAGGGTAAATTTGACCATGAATAAAAAGAGAAATATTTAGGAGGGTGGAATCCCTCTTCCACTCACAGTGAGAAATATAACAGTGACCTCTTCCAAGTTAAAGCTGAAGTGAAAAGTGGCTTTATGGCTTCACAACTGATAAAAAGCAAAAGGAAGTACAACTGAATATGCTGCTCCAGAGAATGGAAGCCCCTAATCATGAGCAGCAGACTCCTCCAAGCTAGGCTGAGCCCAAACAGCCAGCATTTCTCTGAAAAAAGAATTGCTGAGTCTGAACAGAAAAAATTCTGCTTATATTACTCTAGCACCTCCAGATAACCAAATTTCTTTTTCAATATCATAGGAAATATATTTGCTTTTTGATCAACGCTTTTGGAATTTTCTAAAACATAGGACAAATTTTTGTGACATAAAGGTATTTTAAGAGTTTTTGTTTTATTATAAAATGTATAAAATATTAAATTTTTAACTGTGCATTAGTTACTGAAAATTTATGTCTCCAAAATATATTCACTTCCTCTGTATGCTGACTCTGGAATTAAGTACTTTTCCTGATTGAATTCTCATAGATTTGTTGTTGCAAGACTTCTGCTAAGTGAAATGTGTTCATTTGTCTTTGCATCAGGAAATTATAATTTCTCACAATAGCCAGTCTCCTGGGGACTTGCGCTGTGATCTAATGAGTTTATAGTCAAAACAGTTTATCACATGCTAGTTATCAATTCCCTGTGTGTTTGTGCATAAACCATAATTCTTTGTAAACAAGGTCTTTCTTCTTCCCCATTCCAAAGCCTGGAATGGAGAAACACTTAGTATACATTTTGTTCCAGATATTCACATTTTCTCTCTCCCTCTCTTTCTCTCTCTCTCCTGTCTTTCACTCCTGTTCTTCAGAACCATTGTTTGAAACACACTATAACACTATCGCCTAGTGCCACATACTGATGTAGAGACGGGACTTTAATGTACAAGTTCATTTTCCATAGTCACTTCCTTCCCAGGTTAGTTAGGTAAACCATTAGCTTAGCTTCCTGGGACGCTAGCCCTTCCCTATGTCAAATCTCTGTCCCTACAGAGATATTATAGTGCCAAAACCCAAACTGGTTCCTGTTAATTTCTGCCTGTCAAAATTCTACCTATCCTTTAATACCGCTTGATACTATTACCCTTTAACAAACACTTTGATCTTGAGCCACTTGTGTTCTTTCTCACTTTATAACAATGCAGCAACTACTGCCATTTATCATTATCACTGAAAATACATAATCATATTTACTTTTGTTCATTTTTCTGTATTAAAATTTTTCCTATAATTGGAATTTTTATCATTACTTTTTGTCCTCAGTTTTGTCTATGAACATATAAAAGCAGTAAGTACCTATTTATTGAAATCCATCCTATTAATATTTATATTTATATATCATGTTATTATTTTATGTATGGTAACTTCAGCTGTGCCCTCTAAAAGCAAAAGATATTCTTATGTTTGAAAATAAACTATAAATACAGTTTATACACATACATATCTTACAGAAATATAAGATAAATAATCACATGAAAGTTAAACTAAAAAGTATATACTATATTACTAAGAATAGATATCCAATCATCCTGGACCTTAATTAAAAAATTTAATAGCACTTTTGTGAAGAAATTAAAAAGATCGCTCAGATTATAGTAGATTATCTTATGATTTCACAGTTATATACTTTCTAATATTAATGGTGACATATGAATTTTGGAAAATTTGATGTATGAAATTTGGAAAATATTTCCAATGTAGTTTCCAAATGTAGTACATTAATAATGGTGTTTGTGTAAGAATTAGTATTGAGCCACATACATGGTGTACAACCTTGGGCAAGTTACCTAACCTCCTGTGCCTAAATGTCTTCCTTGGTAAAAGGAGGATAAATTAGCATCTGGATCATAAAGATATTTTGAGTGTTAAAAATTGTAATTCATATAAAACACTTAAAACAATATACTTTGAGCCTGATAAATGTTAACTTATAACACTATTATATACGTCATTGGCCTAGATACAAACAGGCATGTCCCAATTGTCCTAAAAGAGAGGTATTAGTTATTTAATAAACGTTTAAATGCTCGTTGTTTCTCTCACTCATTTATTCAATAAATATTTCTTGAGCAGCTGGTGTGTGCCTGGTGGTGTCATAGGTACACAGTTGACAAGCAAATCCCCTGCCACTGTGCAGCTTACATTCTAGAGACGGGGAAGAGATAAATGTCCCTCTTAATAAGTGAAAGTCCTAATATTAGGTAGAGAAACACTATGAACGCAGTGATAAAAAATGACCACCAATATCCTTTAGACTGGAGGTCAAGAAATGTCACTGTGATTAGTATTTGAAAAATGAGGAGATAGTCATTAGGAGATTTATAATCGGAATTGTCCAGGGAGAGGAAACATCAACAAATGCAAAGACCACTAAAAAGAAAATTTGGTGTCCCTGAGGATCAGAGAAAGGCCCGTGAACTGTAGTTGAGGTAGGAAGGTGGCTGGGAGAGAGAGGCAGGGGTGCCTTCTCTCTACTGTCTATGAGGCTGTGGGAAGAAGTTTAGATTTTATTTTGTGGCAGCAGAATGCCACTGGAGGGTTTTTAAGAAAGAAAATAACATAATCTGATTTGTGTGGTGAAATTTCACACTAGCTGCCGTGTGGAGAATGGATTATTGGAGTGGAAATGAGAAAGCAAGGACAAGTGTTAAGCAGTGGTTCCAGTTATCCAGATGTGAGTGGATGGTGCCATGGTTAGAGAGTCAGAGATATATCTGGGAACATTGATTCACTTAGAAATGTTGCTCCATAAGAAAATCTCATCCTTAGTAATTTAATTAGTGCATTATGCTAATTAATGAATTATAACATGATCCTGTTGCACAGAATCAGAAGTTATAAAGATTACCAGGGCTTGAGACAGCATTTGACAAATGGTATTAAAGTATCAGACTATAGCTCTATGACACCAAGTCAAATATCTAAGATTTGAAAGGCATAATATACAGTATTTCCTATTTTCCTCATTCTTTTTTTATTTTCTCATTCAAAAAGCTTTATTTTCACTGCTTTATTTACACATGAGTGGCAGCAGTAACAACTTTGAAAGTTCAACAGCCAGAGGAGGAATGGGAAAGTAGAACTTTCAGAAAATAAAGTGAAATGTTTGAAAACTCATAAACAGTGAGAAGGTTGTAGGAAAAGAAAATAACCACTTCTTCTCACAGGAACAGCAGTTTGGTTACTGATGTTTAAAAGTCTCCAAATGATGTGCCTTAAAATCTTCTTGGTTATATTGATTTGGATATAATATTGACAACAACTGATATTATTGTAAATAAGTACAAAACATTCACTTACCTGTATTTACCTAGGGGATAAAAAGAAAAAACAACCAGAATTGATGGTTCTGGTTGTTTCCATAGACATTCATCAAACATTCAGGTTGTTTCTGCAGACATTCAATGAGCATTCATTAAATATCAGCACTAGACGATACCCTGAAGAATTTTACAGTCTTTTGAGGGAACCCAAGGATATAAACTGATTATTTGAATAGAATATGGAAAGTGTTGAAGTAGAGGAAAGCACAAAGAGTACCCCCGCAGCACAGCAATGAGCTGATTGTTTCAACTTCCCCATTTGGAAATGGTGCCATAGTAGACACAGTGCCTAAGGTGAATCTGGAAAAAGTGACCATAGGTTTGGCAGTGAGAGAAATAGACAAGGGCATTCTTGGCAAAGGGTTAGCATGAGTAAAAGAGGGATGGCCTGAAAAATGTGATGTGTGAAAGGAAATGACAAATAATTGCACATTATAAGAGCATGGTTGAGAGCTGTAAGATTTGATGCTGGAGAATATCCAAGGAAAAACCTATAAGCATTGATTTATTTCTATCCATAAGAAGGATTTTCTGAAGAGTTATAAGCAGGCAATGCCTTTAATGTCTACCTGTAGAGAAAATGGAAATAAGAAAAACAGACTATCGGTCAGCAGGGCTTTCACAAAGTTTAACATTAATCACACCTATATCTATATGAAAAATTTGGAATATAGGTACTTAGTAATAAAAACTAAAATATATGTGTATGTATATATGGACTTATGTATACATATATGTATATTTGTATACATATAAGTACATATATATGTATACACACGTGTATATACATGTACATAAATGCATATATGCACCATCATTTATTAAGATTGTAAATAAGTGCTAAGCCATGTCCAGATACTTTGCATGTATTATTTATGTCTTAACATACACTGTAGCTGTTCCTTTTTTTAATACTAATTGGTAGCTGTCAAAAATATGACTTGGATATGTGTAAACTATCTTTAGTTAAGTGTAGCTAGCTATAAAATTGTAGCTAGATGAGAATTCCTGCTCTTTTTATGCCCACTGCTTCTAAATCTAGCATTTGAGCCTTTATGCATTATCAATCTACCAAACATACAGTAGAAAATACTTGTAATATTTGTTTGCTAGAGCTGTTGTAACAAAGTCCCACAAGGGTGGCTTTGTTAAAGAAAAATCTCACTCACTGGACAAGTTAAACAGGAAAGGAAGACTTTCTTCAGAACTATTGTAATAGGGAAGAGAGATTAAATTCAAATCTGTTAAAACAAAAGGAGGGAGAAATTTTAGGCACTGGGGTGAGCCAGCGGAAAAGTACTGGAGGACATTAGAGGGCAGGTTGGTCAAGATGATCAGGTCAGCTGTGTTGCTAATTGGCGCTTACTGAAATTAGCCTCCTACTCACCCACAGAGATGGGGGAGGGGAGACAGGAGATAGGGATTCTATGGTGTTTACATTTCAAAAGGATGGCTTTGAAGTCCCTAAGAAAGAATTCTTGAGTTATAAAACAAACAAAAGGATGGGAGAAGATTTACTTCTAAAAAAAGCAGAGACAAAATTTGAAGTTGCAAGTTTTCTAAAGTGAATCCTCTAAGAAAAGGGAGTTCAAGGGTGTATTGTCAGGAAGAAAGTTGTCTACAGTTTAGTCAAACTGAGAAGAAGATTAAGGCCCTCTTGGTCACCTTAAACAGTAGAAATTTATTGTCTCAGTTATGGGGGTTGGAAGTTCAAGATCAGTATGTAAGAAGGGTTGGTTCCTTCTGAAGAATGTGAAGGAGAATCTGTTCCATTTCCTTTTCTTAGCATCTAGCGTTTTGCTGGCAATCTTTGACAGTCCTTGGTTTCTGCTACATCACGCCACTCTCTCCTTTAATCTTCACATGGTGTTCTCCCCATGTTCATGTCTGTGTCCAAACATCCTCCAGACATATTGGACTGGGGGCCTACCCCATTCCAATCTGACCTCAATTTTACTAATTGCATGTATCTACAACAACCTTATTTTTAAGAAAGGTCACTTTCTCAGTTACTGGGTGTAAGGGCTTCAGTACCTGATTTTTTTTTTTTTTTTTTTGCGTTTTTTTTCTTTTTGATAGACTTTATTTTTTAGAATAGTTTTAAGTTCACAGAAAAAGTAAGCAGATGTACAGAGATTTCCCAATTGCTCCCTGACCTTATACAGGTATTACCTTTCCAATTATCAATATCCCACACCAGAATGGTACATTCGTTACATTGATGAACCTACATTGACATATCATTATCACCCAGAATCTGTAGTTTACATTAAGGTTCACACTTGGTGTTGAACATTCTAGGTGTTTGGATAAATGTATAATATTTATGCTCCATTATAATATCATACAAATAGTTTAACTTCCTTAAAAATCCTGTGTTTCTCTGATTCATCCCTCCTTTCCCCCTAATCCCTGGCAACCACTGATCTTTTTACTGTCTGCATAGCTTCTCCTTTTCTAGAAATGTGTTTAGCTTCTTTTACTTAGTGGCATGCATTTAGTGTTCCTTCATGTCATTTCATAGCAAGATAGCTTATTTATTTTTATTGTTGAGTAATACTTCATTATCTGGATGTACCACGGTTTATCCATTCGCCTACTAAAGAACATCTTGGTTACTTCCACATTTTTACAATTATACATAAAGCTACTATAAACATTAGCGTGCCGGGTTTTTTTTTTTTTGGTGGCATAAATTTTCAACTCCTTTGGGTAAATACCAAGGAGTGTGATTGCTGGATCCTATGATAAGAGTATATTTACTCATGTAAGAAACCACCAAACTGTCTTCTAAAGTTGTGTAGGGGTAAGGGGAAACTAGCCCTTCCCCCAAAAGTTCACTGAAATATCAGTTCACAATTAAAGCAGATTAATAAGAGAAAGGTTTAATTACCAATACCATCTGTATGAGGAGAATCACATAGTGATTACCTAATATTCCAATGAAGTACAAATATTTTTATACCTGTCTTTTGGAGGGGATGAGGAATGCTGGGTACAGGTAATTCTGTTTAGGGGTGACAAATGGTGCTATGAGGACAAATGAATGGGGGAGACAGATTTACTTGTAAATGATTCTCTTTTCAAATTAAATTCACCTGAGAGATAGATGTGTTTAAAATAATTTGGGCCTGGTCTGGTTGCATTCTTGATCTTTCCTGCAATATATGGAGATAACAGGAAGATCTTTTGATCAGGTCAGTCTGGTTTATGCAGATAAAGGGAAAGCCCCTCCCAATGCTTTTTGATCTGGAATGGCCTTTAATTCAAAATATTCTTTATACCAAGGAGTCATATTTTTGGAATAACATTTCCTGTGCTCCTTCAGTGGCTGTATCATTTTGTATTCCTACCAGCAATAACTGAGAGTTCTTGTTGCTCCACATGCTCGCCAGCATGGGGTGGTGTCAGTGTTCTGGATTTGGACCCTTCTAATATGTGTGCAGTAGTATCTCATTGTTGTTTTAAGTTTCACTTCCCTGATGATATATGTTGTGGTAGATCTTTCTATATATATATATATTTTTTTTTTACCATCTCTGTATCTTATTTGGTGAAGTGCCTGTTACAGTCTTTGGCCTATGTTATCTTCTAATCATATGAATTTTGGTGAAGACACAATTCAACCCATTATATTTGGTATTTACTGATGAGTTAAATGGCACATTTAATAGAAATGGGTCCCTGCATATTGATACTAATGTTTAAGTGGATCCCTACTGCAATGTAAGACTATGAATCATTTGGTTTCACTTGTAATAAAATTTAGTATTTATTATAACTAGTGTTTTAAATTGTATCTATGATATGTTAATAACTTACTTTATTTTCCAGGGACTATGAATAAAAATTCAGTATTAGCCATTATAGTAAACTTTTCTCTAGTTATGTCTAAAAATAGAGACTGATTAGTTTTTCTCTGCTATATATTTATTATTTGCATATTGAAGATATTATTAGATGTCTTAAACACTGAAATAACTAGATCATCAAAGGATATTGGCTTATGCAATTAAATCCTAATTAGTGCATATGATGAACATTTCTAATTAAAACTGTAAAGTCAAGAAGTAACAAAAGCAATATATGTAATTTCCCTAATTATATAATTTCTTAGGTTAATCTTAATATTAATCAGAAAAGAGGTGCCAATGTTATCTCAGTGTAAATAATTGTATCTCTGTGTAAATTGTGTTATTTTTTTATTTTGAGTTCATACAGGTTTTATGAATGTAAGGTATGAGTTTTTCTATTATCTTTAACTAAAATAAAAACCTGTTGCTGTTTTATTTTTCTTCTATGTCTCTAAGGCAAACTCAAGTTCAACAGTAAATGAGAGGAGAATAAAGAGGTGATGGAGCAATGGGAGGCAGAACAGGAGGATATAATTGATTGTGTCAACAACAAAAGCAAATTTGAAGAGGAAGATAAGAGCACAGTAAAGTGGTTAAAGATGTTTCAGGACAATGCAGGAGGTAAAAACTGTTTTATGGAGGGTCAAACTTAGTGGGAAGAAAGGATGTTTTTGATAACAAAGAAAACAGTTTTCTCAAGTTTCTAAGAAATAAGAGAGAAAAGTAAATATCGATTTTGGAAGCAATTTGTGGTACAAGGGTGATTGAATATGTTTTAAAATAAAAAGCAGTGATACAGTGATCATTTTTGCATAAAATAATATGGTTGTACATAAGTAAAGTTCTCTATAAATGATTTAATTTAAAATAAATGAAATGAGACTTATAGTCTTGACCAAAAATAAATTGATATTGAATGGTAAAGGAGATTAATCCTAGATCTTTGCAAACCGTAAATAGAAAGTAAATGAAAGAATCTTTTAGAATGAAGAAATGCTGAGGCCAAAAAGAAGCCAGTGGGTTTTATTTGCTATTATATTGAAATATAAAGTGTTTGTTTCAAAGTTCGTGCAAGTCTTTTGCTAAAAAGAAATTAAAATGTAGGTAAAATAAAATCTAAACAGCTGATTCATGGCCATAGAGTAACATTTAACTTTCTTAGGTTGTTTCTTTTTTAGTAATACGGTTTTCTTTATAACCAAATTAGGCCTACATAGAATTACCCAAATTATTACTATTTGATAATATTTAAAACATTTCATTCTTTTATTGTTTTATACTACATTAGAATCCTTGCTTTTTCTCTAAAGTGTCTTGATCTTTCTAAATTTGGTAAAAGTATTTTAGGAAAATAAAATAACTTTCAGTCATTCATTATAGGTTTTGTTGTTTAAGTTTTTTGTTCACTTTGAATTTTGGTTTACTATGAAATGTTGTGAATATATATGAAAATTGCTTAGCTAAGCAAATGTTTGAAGATTAAGCATGCACAGGCAAAAATTAAGTAAAGAATGACATGAAACATACATGACCAAAGAAAATTTATTGAAAAAACAACAATAGATGAAACTACTTTGTAGTTACTATAAATAATAGTTTAAATCCTCCTTACAAAATGATTTAGGTGAGCTCAGGATCTGCAGCGGCTATTTCATGAAGTATTTATTTGCGGTAATCTAAACCTCATATGAGTAAGGAATTGGACAGTAGTTGTAAGGTTTGGAAGTGGAGAATCTTCCTCTCTAGACTACTATCCTCATACAAAGACAAATACGACTCATATAATGAAAAATGTATCATGAGTAATACTAAATATTTGATCAAATAGCAAGTTCTTTTTGTTTAAAATGTACACACTAACACACAACATTACACTAGCCAATTATATCTAAATGTTTAGATTTATACTATTATTAATTTTGTCTCGTTGAGTTTTATAAAATAATTTACCCAATTAACCCAAGATCATTTATTCTACTTCTATAATATTCAGAGAGAAGCACTAGTGAAAAGGTAACTGAGAAGAAGCTTAATAAGATTGACATGAGTATGATAGGCCCCAATCAAGTAGTAAACATGAGGTGATTCTTTGAGACTCATCTAAGTCCCCTATAACTACCCACTTTGGGAAAATTCAAAGAAGTGAAAACATTTGCATCCAACACAAAGAAGGTGTTTGTTTTGTCTGGTCAAATTGTTTTGTCTGTTCAAAAAATTGTACAGAAACTGTTACCAAAAGCTCACATTTGTCCTCAAGGCCACATCAGAAGAATGAGAACAAGTGGTTTGAGGAGAAGGAAAGAGAAGTTTATTACTTTGCCAGAAAAGGAGGAAAAATGGTAGACTCTTGTCTCAAAATCCAAATTTCCTGAACATAAGCTGAAATACAGAGCTTTTAAAGGGAGAGCCCTCAGTTCTATACTACTGTGTTAATGATTCTAATCATCCCTTTGTCTTCTCTGCTGAAAACAAAGCCAAGATCTCTGCCCACCTGTGCCCACCTGGGAGGCTGGTGTCTGTCTGGGCAAGGCTGAGCTATCTCCTGTAATACAAAGAACAAAAGACATCCTCCCTGACCAAGGCAGGGATGCAGGCCAGGCCACAGTTCCCAAAAAGAGTGGGAGAAATTTTAAAGAGACAGAAAATATTTTTGCCATTTTTTTTTCTGACCATTCACTCTGTTACAAAACTATCCATCCAGTGAGTGGAGATTGGGGGAAGCAGACTTCCTTTTTATATAATTTCTTTATTTATTTTCCTATAAATATCTGAAGCTGAAGATGGATTAATTAAAATGAATAATGATGGATTGACTGGGAAGAATTGAAGACAACTCTTTTTAAAGTAATATATTATAAAGGACTTTCTCTGTCCACTTTCAATTTGTACACAGTCTCATTAAAATGGAAGATCTATACCTAAATCACTGCCCAAATCCCAAAGGATTTACATGGTCAACATTGTGCATTCCTAACCATACATGTAAAAAGTACTCAAATACATTGAAAAGAATGAAAAGTATTACAAAGGATAACTTCTTAATCATATGTGGTCTTTAGTCTTCAGTAATGTTCTTATACATAATATGCCATTAGTGTCAATATATTAGTCAGCCATGGCTATGTAGCAGACAACTTCAAAATCTCAGTATCTTACACTAAAACAAAACGCAAGCAAAGAAAAAAGTAATGTAAAAAATGTTATTTTTATTTTGGTGTGAAGGTTGACTATAGTTTGGGTTTATGTGGGTGATTCTCTGTAGGCTGTAGGGTCACTGTTCATGGATTTACACTGCACATTTGCCTTCTCCTTTCATTAACACCTCCTCCTTTGAACATCAGTTACTTGAGGGATGTTTTCTCATGGAGGATTATTTTACTATAAAGGAGCAAGAGGAAACATATGACAAATCTTAAGTTGTTGACTTGGCACATCAATAGAGCAGGGAATATACTCTGCCCACTTTTGTGCATTGTAAGGTCAGTTGGCAAAGAGAAGTGGAAAATTGGAAACAGATAAAATTTACTACAATCAATAAAGTCAATTTAAGATTGTACAGAACTATATTTCTGTGGAAATAAATGGAATAGAATAAAATTTTCTAAGTATTGGCTTTAGGTAAGCACAATGGTTTGCTAATATTTTTAAGCAAAGACAGTCTCAAACATATTTAATTGCATCTTAGTTTACTCTATGTATGCTTATAATTTAATACTTTTAGGAGAACTGATTAAAATATTAGGCTACTACTCTATAACTGTGAACATTTATGTAGAGTAATTATTAAAATAGAGATAATTCCATTTAGATATAATTATTAAAAGTGGCACAGAAGTTAAGAAAAAGAAAGATAACTAAAGATATTTGGGAAGGGTCTTATAGATACATACTAATTTTGTCTCTAATTCCAGGGGCACCTTCTTTAAAATCTCCTTGTTTTTGTTTCATAATTTTCTACTTTGTAGGTTAGCTTTATACTACAATCATAGTAAGGATTCAACTGTACAAAATAATTTTAATGAAAAAGCTTCAAGAAAATGTGTGACTGTAAGAATGTAAATTGAGGAAAAATATAAAAATTTCAGTAACATTCTTCCTTTTGGAAGAAGGGAACACAGTAGAAGAAAACGATGTGGAGGTATATCTAAGTGTGACAAAAATAAAACAATATGGTTTGGGACAAACAGCAATGTGCTGTATAGCATAGATCAGTAATTCTAACTCTAGCTGTCATTACCGAAACCCTTCAGTTTTACATCTATAAAGTGAGGGGGTGAAACATGATCATGTAAGATAAATCTACTAGTTTGAGAACTCAATAATCATCAATGAACTGACATAAGATTGTTGTGAGGGGAACAATTAGTAAAAAACATAATTAAAAAATTATGAATATATTTAAATTTGGTGAAAATGATGATTATTTTGAAATAATCTAAGAAAGGATTCAGGGTTTCTATCCTGCATGGCTAGAGATATAATAATGGTATTTACTAAGATAAAATATACATTTTAAAAAAGGATTTTTTAAAAGAACATTGTTTAAAATTGTATTTTGATATGTTCAATGTATGAGCCTTGTGGGAATCCAAGTGTATTTTTGATAAGCCATTGTACATGATGTTGCTTAATTTTAGAGAGAATTAGATTGAAAATCCAGATTATATCACTAAATTCCAGGAGGACAGTAGAAAAAGTATGGGATAAAACAGTTTTGCTTAAAACATATATGAGACAAATTCATGTTGTAGGAGTCAATATTTTACTGATTTCTCATTAATAATAATAATTTCATTTCATCACTTGTGTGATAGTTCATGTTTAAAAAGGAAAGGGGGGACCTAAAGCTTTATAGTATTGTTATGAGGAATGATAACAAGTAGGAACTGTGTATTTTAGAGATTGAATTAACTTTATAAAGCCAGGTATAGGCATTCCAAAAGCAGGGAAAGTCTACATGCATGAACCAAAGTTTGCAGAATAAGATGTTAAGATTCTTCATAAAAACAAGAAGCTATTAAAGGTAAAACTTCAATGAGAAATATTTCTATTTTGATGAGTTTTATGAGGTCTGCTTCTCCATCTTCCCCATGCTTTTATTTTCTCTCTTTTATATAATTTCTCCCTGGTGGTATGTTTTGTATACTTAATGTAAAACTTTATGCCTGCTCCCTTTTTGAACACTGGCTTGTAATTCCAAGTATTTTTAATGGATATTTAAAAATTTAAAAGAGAAAAAAGAATAATTGAGAGGTTGGGATATCATTTACAAAGATCATGAGGATTTTGCTTGTACTTTAAAGCATCTTAAGATAATCGTGAAGAATTGTAGATGGGCAGGTATGAAATTAGAAATAATCTTGAATAAAATGTTTTCTTGATAAAATATGATGAAATAGCTTGCTAATCTCCCAAAGTGTTTGAAGCACTATATCCATTTAAATAATTCTGCACCATGTAAACTTTCTTAAAAATGATATGTAGGTAGAATAAAAGAATTTGAAATGCAGAGTAATGTGAAAGATGATAAAGTTATAATTGCTTTTTACTATGCTTTCTTTTATCTTTAATTAACTTTATTTCTGTTTATAAGAGTTTTGACCTCATGTTCACCTTCAGACTATGCCATTATTTTGCATTCAAAATGAGACACCTGATAGTGCCCTTTGCAGTCAGATATTAAGGAGAAAATGAATGTAAATTTGACAGATGACATAACATTTTTAGCTGGAAATCTTTGATACTACAATTATTATTTAAAAATACAGAACAAAAATGGCAACTTTATTCTGCATCTGAAATTTTCACATCAAAGTAGTGAAAACTTTGACTTTTCTTAGAGAATTTTTTTTCACAATATTACTAACAATTGATTGAGATATCCTTCATAGGGTATCCAGTCTAACCCTACACCTCCATTTACATTTATCCTCCCTTTAATCTCAAATTTAATGTCATCTGCCAGAAGGCTCTCCTGTAATTCCACCAGGTGTGACTTCATTTTATAAGACTCTGTGACATTTATATAAGTTTCACGTTAGTTAGCATATTATACCTTATTTTTTCGGTAAGCTGCATTGCAGTATTTAACCTAGAACACAATGTCTTTGAGGAAGGAAAAACATGCCTGATGCATCACTGCATGAATACAAATGCCTCTTAATTTCTGGTCTGACATATGCTCAATTATTATTTGTTGTTCACTAGGAATATGGATGTGTGTGTGTGAGAGTAGGGATTATATATATACACATACATATATATATATTTCAATATGTTCACATAACTCTAAGACGTAGGCATTATACCAGAAAAGTTATAAGTAATAATATCCATTGTCAAATAAATTTCATTGTTACTATGTAGAAAACTAGAGTCACCTATATTATTAATATCAAGTATCTAATTATTAATGTAATAAGTGTACACAAGAAGGAGCACCTGCCTATTTGACCTTTGATTCATAGCTTATATTTGAAGCCAACTTTTTGTTCTGTCTGCAGCAGAAATCTCTTTTCATAGGATATATATATATATATATATATATATATATATATATCTTTGTTTTGAATTCTCTTTCTAATTTAAGGTATACTGGGTGATGGCTAACTATCCCAATAGATGCCACCCTAAAGGCATTAAAAGGGCCTTCTAAACTAAAATATTGCATGTTAGATTATATAAATTTTAAGACATATCATTTTGAAATGCCTTTCACATCCTCAGTTGACAGTTTTCTAGTCATAACAGATAGTGTTAAATAGAACATGTGTTTACCTGCTTAAAGAATATAGAAGGTATACAGTCAAAGATAGACAGTCAAGGAATAGTGTTCTAGCCTACTCAGGTTGTCATAACAAAATACAACAGACCAAGTGGCTTAAACAACAGATATTAGTTTTCTCACAGTTCTGGAAGCTATACATTCAAGATCAAGATGCCAGTAAGATTCCTTTCTGGGAAAGTCTCTCTTCTTGGCTTGCAGATGGCCATCTTTTTGCTGTATCCTCACCTGACTTTTTCTCTGTATGTGAGTGGAGAGAGAGAACTCTGATGTCTCTTCCTCTTTTTATAAATGTATCAGCCCTAAAATATTAAGATCCCACCCTTATGACCTCATTTAACCTTAATTACCTCCTTAAAAACCATATATAAAAATATAGTCACTTTGAGTGTTAGGGCTTCAGCATATGAATTTGGGCAAGGTAGGGGGAGCAAATTCAGTCCATAACAGATAGTATGATAAATTTATTCCAATAGTTCATTTAAAAATCTCTATCTTTCTTTCTTTCCTAGGACTTCTAGGATGTTTATTCTCCTTTTTTTTCTTCCAAGATATTTCTTTACCAGATCCATAGTCAGGGTCATAAACTAGAATAGGGAAAAAGAAAAATGTCCCTCATATTTTGTTTCACATATACAACCCATTTGGCCATTATTTATATACATGTCCTCACATTGCTAAGGGGGGTTAGGAAATAATGTTTATTCTGCTTTGTAATGTGGCAGCTAAAATCAGGGATCTTTCTCTGGAAAAGAAGAGGAGAAAAGATGAGTAAGAACATCCTACAATCTTTAACATTCAGACAAAACAGAACAAAACATTTTATTTTTATAGTTACTTAGCAGTAAGTATCATGAAATCAAAACATCACAAAAATGGGAGTTTAAATGTAAGTTCTACTCTGCTAATTATTACCTGTGAAATCTTTAATAAATTTTCTATAATAAATTTTTATTATAAGTTAAATGGAAATGATATTTTTCATTGTATTTTTATAAATATAAATAAGGCAAGGTTTGAGAAAGTAATTTGTAAACTCCAAAGAGAACTGTAAATTGATGTGTTATATTTATATCACATCATGGTATTGTTTAACTTAAACATACACACATATCATAACTTTTTGGTGTCCTCTCTTTTTTATTTTTTTGGATTTCATACACAATTTCAAAGTGCTACTTGATGCTGATGAAAATTCTCCTTAATCTAGTTCTATCTGCTTCCTAACTCCCAGAAATTTTAAGTTGATGTTCTGTTAATTGTGCCTTTTTTCTCTTTCCCAATACAGTCATAGATAAAATTCTCAATGCTTAAAATTTTCCTGGTAAGAGAATGAAATATAGGAATGAGAAGTGCATTGGCATAGTATTTTATGGGACAGAAGATAGATTTATTCAACAAAGTCTGAATAAATCATGAAACCGAGAGCAACCTGTTACAGGGGTATGAGAAGATGATGTGTCAGTTTCAAGCCTATGGAAAAACTTAGGGGTGGCTCTTGCAAGTGGACTTAGCTTAGTGTTTATATCAAGTTTTGCTTGATTTGCATGGTTGTTTAAATAAAATATACATTTATTAGGAGGATTGTTAATGTGGTAATAGGATTAAAGAGAAAAGGAAGGAAAATTAATTGCTAATTAATATCCTTAGTTCATAATTATAAAAAATCATCTTAATAAAGATATTTTGTTATACAATCCATATTCTAATTTGGTTTTATGATGTTTCCTTGTTCCGCACTGCAAAATAAAATTTTAACATAATGTAAACATATTAAGATCTTTTTAGTAAATACTAAAGGAGTGATTAGTCACAGAATACTTGTCAATAACCAAATTGTATGGTTTTGAAAATTTCACCTATGTGGACACAACTTATCTGGCTACCGGATATATTCCTAGACATCTCTTGTAGCAACATCTTACAAGTAATGGGCATTTTAAACAACACATGGTGCTTGACACTGTAGATAACAATTTTTTTGAGATGCCTTCTTCAGGACACTTCTTGAATCTCTGCTGATGTGTATTTTAGTGACTGAGCTTTTCATCATTTTTGCTACCATGTAAATTTTTATAAGGCGACATCTGGGACCAGAGCACCTGATCATCCCATTACAATAGCCAAATACACTATTTGGTCACCTTTGTTGCACTTATTCTTTCTACTGTTTTAGGATTGTTCCTCTTAAAAGTACTTCATTAAGTAAACTCATTCTTTAGCCTCTTCATATTTCTCTTCAAGGAATACATATTTTGTTGAATGGAGAGGTAAAAAAAAAAAAAGAATTTCCTTCTTTATCTTATCTAATAAAAAGCAATAATGAATTTGAATGCTATTGATGAAAATACATATTTTAATTCAAAATTGCTCTTATATTATGGGAGCCAGACAGTCCTCACTTTTAACTACATTTGTTATTAGTCCTTGCTTTAGTAAACATATAAAAATGTACACTCTGTCAACTGAGGCTAGTTTTCCACTCAGAATCATCTTTTTATTTGAGTCTCCTAATTATTAAATTAAATTATTTAAAAATTCACTTTTGGTATTGGTATATTTGTGTAAGAGAACCTGTGTATTTTTTCCAAGGATTTATTAAGTTATATGCTGCACTGTAGAGGTGAATTCACACAAATTCCTATAGATCAATAAAATATTTTATATAAAAGTAATAGCTAGCATGAGTAATTACTAAATTAACTTTGTGTTCCGTATGTATACACACACACACATATATATATGAAAACATAGTTAAAATGATGTAATTGAATAAACGTTTCCTTAATTTGTCAAATATTTTGCACCTTAAAAAATACTTCATATTTGCACTGTTGCACTGTTGAAATCTGAAATGTCAGATTACAACTGAATGTGTTTTTCCTTTTTTTTTTAGTTATTTACAATGAAACAAGGAAAAACTGAAATGGAATCATATTGAATATAAACTCAATAATGTAGGTTTCATCTTTATAGAGTTGCCATCACTAATCCTATCTTCAATTATTGCTGTACCTGAGTCCTATATCTAGATTTAATTACTTACAACACATTTTACAGTGATATATTACATTTTCTATGCTTTAGGCACTGCTTTTATTTTTATGACTACTCTGTTACTTACGCCAATCTGTTTCTGCAAAACAAATTTTACCTCAGCATTTTACAGGACAATGTAATTTCTTTCACTTCAGATGATTTTATATTGTCTAGGAAATTCAATTAGCAGTTTGCTGTTCATGTTATCACAATGTTATAAAATTAAATATGAATATATAACTTTCTTCAATGATACAGATAAGTTTAGTTTGAATATAATGAATTGCATTTTCAGAAATCTTGAGATGGAAACTTTATTATTATTATTTGCAAAATTTCAACCTGTTATTGCTGTGGCAGTTGATAAATTATATTAAAATCAAACAATCTGGCTGACCAATTTTATGGTGGGGTCTGGCTAAGGTTGAATTGTCTCTTATTTTTCTGCCCCATAAATAGAAGTTCTTCTTAGATTCGTTTATTATGACATGTAGATATTCCTAAGCCATTAATGTCTAAATAAATATGATATTTTTGCCTGGGTTTGGCACTTGGCATATATACTTTGTCCAAAGTTCCCATTTAGTTACCTAACTTAGTCAATACATTGCATACCTCTTAGTAGTAACTGCTTCAATCAACTTTATACCTTTACCAAAATTAGCTCAATCCTTATCATGTAATAGATGACCAATAGATGCAAGTGAGATTGAATTAAAGTTGGTGATTAATGTCAGCATCAAACATATCTAAAGTATTAATATAAACTGTACCAAGATGTATATATATTATGTGTGAAACACCACCAAAAAAGGCAAAATACCAGGGCATTATACAAATAATTTATGACAGGTCTAACAGAAAGAGGAAAGTAAGGAATTATCTGAAAGTATCACATCAGTGAGTGACAGCAAGGGAAGAGGTTTGTTAAAACATCCTAGTTCCACAGGCATATATAAATAATCAATAAGTACTTTGGTGCCCCAAGAACTAATTGCTAAAAAAAGAACACCAAAAATTTGAATTGGAATGCCACTAGTCAAAAAATTTAAATATGGCATTGACTTTCTTGAGAATTGTAAGATTTTTTTTTTTTTTTTTTAATTTCAGCTCATCATGGGGGTACATAAGTTTAGGTCATATACATTGTCCATGTCCTGCCCATCCCCCCCGAATCAGAGTCCCAAGCGCGTCCGTTCTCATTCTCCAGACAGTGCGCCTGGCACTCATCATGTAGTCATACCTCCATCCCCCCCCCCCCACCTCCCCGGGTCTGCACCTTCAAGCATGACCATTCCCCAGAGGGTGCGCAACGCACTCGTCATGTAGGCATACACCCATCCCCTCCCCCCACCCCCCCCATCCCAGTCTGATATCCAATTGGTATCCTTCCCCGATGTACATTTAGGTGATGATCAGGGAAACCAGTTTTCTGGTGAGTACATGTGATGCTTATTTTTCCATTCTTTGGATACTTCACTTAGTATAATGGGTTCCAGCTCTCTCCAGGAGAACCAAAGAGATGTCGTATCATCGTTATTTCTTATAGCTGAGTAGTACTCCATGGTATACATATACCACAGTTTACTAATCCATTCGTGGATTGATGGGCACTTGGGTTGTTTCCACATCTTTGCGATTGTGAATTGTGCTGCTATAAACATTCAGGTACAGGTGTCTTTGTTAAAGAATGACTTTTGTTCTTCTGGGTATATGCCCAATAATGGGATTGCTGGATCAAATGGTAGGTCTACTTGAATCTGTTGAAGGTATCTCCATATTGCTTTCCATAGGGGTTGCACTAGTTTGCATTCCCACTAGCAGTGTATGAGTGTTCCTGTCTCTCCACATCCACGCCAACATGTGTTGTTTTGGGATTTTTTGATAAAGGCCATTCTCACCGGAGTTAAGTGGTATCTCATTGTGGTTTTGATTTGCATTTCCCTGATGATTAGGGATGTTGAGCATTTTTTGATACGTTTTTTGGCCATTCTTATGTCTTCTTTTGAAAAATTTCTATTCATGTCCTTTGCCCATTTTTTGATAGGATTGTTTGATTTTTTCTTCCTGATTTTCCTGAGTTCTAAATAGATTTTTGTTATCAGTCTTTTATCTGATGTGTAGTATGCGAAAATTTTTTCCCATCTTGTAGGCTGTCTGTTTATTTTCGTGACTGTTTCTTTGGCTGTGCAGAAGCTTTTTAATTTAATCAGGTCCCATTCGTTTATTTTTGTTGTTGCTGCGATTGCCTTAGGGGTTTTCTTCATAAATTCTTTGCGTAGACCAATGTCTGTGAGAGTCTTTCCTACATTTTCTTCTAGAATTCTAATCGTTTCCCATTTAAGGTTTAAATCTGTTATCCACCGTGATTTGATTTTTGTGAGAGGTGAAATCTGTGGGTCCTGTTTCAGTCTTCTACATGTGGCTATCCAGTTTTCCCAGCACCATTTATTGAATAGGGACTCTTGTCCCCAGAGTATGTTTTTGTCTATTTTGTCAAAGATTAGATGGTTATATGAGGATGGTTTTATATTTGGGTTTTCTGTTCTGTTCCACTGGTCTGTGTCCCTGCCCTTGTGCCAATACCAAGCAGTTTTAAGAACCACAGCTTTGTAGTATAGTTTGAGGTCTGGCAAATCAATACCTCCCATTTTGTTTTTATTGCTTAAGATTGCTTTTGCTATACGCGGTCTTCTCTGTTTCCATACAAAGTGTATAATTATTTTTTCTAAATCTGTGAAAAATGATGTTGGTAATTTAATAGGAATTGCATTGAATCTATAGATTACTTTGGGTAGTATAGACATTTTAACGATGTTAATTCTTCCAATCCATGAGCATGGTATGGATTTCCACTTATTTACGTGTTCTGCAATTTCCTTCCTTAGCGTTTCGTAGTTCTCTTTATAGAGGTCCTTTACCTCTTTAGTTAAATATATTCCTAAAAAAAAAAAAATATATATATTGTAGTTTCAGTAAGAGTTAGGAGCCTAATGTTGCTGATTCATTATATGTTTGACTTTAATATTGAATTTGTGCATTTAATTTGTATTTATATTTTGTATTTATGCTATACATTTTTTTTACCAGATACACTTCATTTTACTTCTTACCTGTCATACTTTGTGAAGACATTGCTAGAAAAAAATAAATTACTATACAGTGTCCCCAATATTTATTTGCAATAAAAAGCAATATGCGAAAAAAATAAATAAATAAATAAATAAATATATTCCTAGAGATTTTATTTTCTTTGTTGCTATTTTGAAAGGTATTGAGTCCTTAATTTGATTCTCCGATTGAATGGTATTGGCATATATGAATGCCTCTGATTTGTGTGTAATTGTAAGATTTTAAACTTTAAAACATAATTATATTTCAAAAGACCATTACTCAACTAAGGGTGTTAGATGTCCTAAACTCTCTGGGGAAAAAAAAAAAAAAAACTGAAGAAAATCACAGGAAGAAGAACATAAACATTGTCCAATGAGTTTTTTGTTTGTTGGGTTTTTGGGGTCAGAAATAACTTTTCACTTGTAAATTCAATATATATCTGAAAGTGAAAGTTTATCATTTCAAAAATGATATATGTATCATTTATATCTATAGCACTATATTACACCAATATATTACAGTAGGAGTTTTAATAAGATAAAGTCCAAACACAAAAAAGTAATTTACCTTTGAACATAGAAAATCTATCTATTCTATGTATATTATTCTGTTTACATAAACCTTCAAATTTATATCTTTGTACACCAGTGACTAGGAAACTATATTTTTTTGTGTACTCCAGGGACTTCAGGGTCCTAAGCAAAATTTAAAGACTTGTTATTCCTAACTTAATCTTGTTCTTTATATAAACTCTCTGTAGTGGGTAATTCATAGTACCTTAAAAGTAACTTTATACTATCGGGTGAAATAATGGTCCAATGGGGAAATTTGTGTATCAATAAAATAATATATACACAGTCAATTCATGATTATCCATGGGTGGTAATGAAGTTGTAAAAATTCTATAAATTAGTTAGAAAAAATGAAGACAGCACTATAGAAATTCAGACAAAATGCTTCAAATGGTATATCCCAAGAAAATGGATAATGACCAGCAAACATAAAAAGGTGTTCAGCTTTAATAGTCATCAAAAAAAGGCAAATTAAAACTGAGAAACTACTCTACACACAGTAAAATGGCTAATAAAATAAAATAAAAATATTTTAAAAGAATAATATCAAATGTCAAAAATCAAATGCAACTCCCAAACAGCTATTGGAAGTGAATTGTCCAAACACTTTGAATAACTCTTTGATATCGTCTATTAAAATTGAAGATATACATATTCTGTGGTGCAGTTATTCCTTTCCTTAGTATATATGCAACAGAAGTCCATACATAGGCCTTCCAAAATACATATAGGATAAGGCAAAAGTAATTATTATATTTTTATTTATAATATTATATGTAAATATGTATGTTATGCAATTAAATTTCATTGAAATAATATAATGCTTTTAATGAATAAATGTTTATAAATAACAAATGTACTTCAAAAAATACCAAAATAGTGATACCCAATGTATCAAATATTAAACAACAATTACAAAACAATAATAAAATATATATTAGGACTAGGACCAAAACAAACACATTAACCAATGGAATGACCGAAGAGCTCCGAAATAGATATATACACTATGTGGAACTTGGTATGTCATAAAAATATCCTTATAATATAATGAGAGCACAAATACAATGTCTTAAAATTTTTAAAAAGTATTAACATCTAGAATGCACAAATATCTGGAAATCAACAGGAAAAAGAAATGAAATACATGATGGAATACTATTTTAGCATAGGTGACAAATAGGAATAGATGGAAAAAGGAAAATGACTAAATGCTATATGTGAAAATGTTCTATGTCACTACTAAGATGATTAATGCTAATTAAAACGATGACATAGTACCTCAAAACTATCAATTTGTAAAACTTTGTGTATTAGATAATACCATATATTTTGGGAGATTAGTACTATTATCTAGTGCTAGAAAACATTTGAACTGGTACATATACAGTCAGTCCATTACTTTCCATGGTTTGACTTATAATTTTTTAACTTTACAATGGTGCAAAAGTGATACACATTCAACAGAAACTGTACGTCAAATTTTGAATGTTGATATTTTCCTGGACTAGAGATGTGTGATACAGTGCTCTCTGGTGATGCTGGACAGCAACAGCGAGCTGCAGCTCCCACTCAGCCATGCAATCATGAGGGTAAACAACCAATACTCTACAGTGTACTCTATTCAATAAATTTTAAATTAGATATTCAATCCCTTATAATAAAATAAGCTTTGTGTTAGATGTCTTTGCCCAACTGTAGGCTAATGAAAGTGTTCTGGGCACATTTAGGTAGGTAAAGTTAAGCTATGATGTTGGGTAGGTTAGGAGATTCAATGCACTTTCAACGTCTGGTATGTTCAACTTACGATGGATTTATCAGGACACAATACCATTGTAAGTAGAAAAGCATTTGTCTTATAGAAAATAATCTGGTATTATTCAATTAAACCAATATGCATATACTCGAAGACTACAATTTCACCGATTGATTTATATTCCAACAAATTTTCAAATTCCATTGTCTTAATTTGTTTTGTGTTGCTATAAAGGAACGTGAGATTGGGGAATTTATAAAGAAAAGAGGTTTATTTGACTTATGGTTCTGCAGATTATAAAAGAAGCATGGCACTGGCATCTGTATCTGGTGAGGCCCTCAGACTGCTTCCTCTCATGGTGGCAGACAAGGAGAGCTGGTATATGCAGAGATCATATGGCAAGAGAGGAGGAAAGAGAGATGGAGGGAGATGCCCAGCTGTTTTTAAGAACCAGCTCTCAGGGAAACTAGTAGAGAACTCATTCATTTCTACTCCATCAAGGAGAGCATTGAACTATTCATGAGGGGTACACCCCTATGATCCAAACCCCTCCTGTTGGTCCCTTTTTCCAAACTTGAGATCAAATTTCAACATGAAGTTTAGGGGCAAACATCCAAACCATAGCATCCCTGGTTATATTTTTATGATATTGTTGTTTGTGATGGAAAATATTAGGATATAATTTAAATATTAATACCAGGAAAATGGTTACCTAGATAAGCATTTTTTAAAAAGAAAAAAAAAAGAGAAAGATGTAAAGAGTAAAAAAAAAGATAATTTATAGTTCAATAGCAGGTATGAAAATTAAAAAGATATGCACCCAAAATACTATATATTTAGGAACACATATTTTATATGTTAATGGGTACATTAAAATGTAGGAAGAGCTGTGAAAAAATATACAATTAAATTAATAGGAGAAAATCATTTCAAAAACATTAGATAATCTGTTATATAATTTTATTTTCTCTCATTTATGAATCTGAAATAAAAACAATGAAAAAGCAGACTAATTATTATAAAAATTATAAATGTAAATATTAAAAATGCTTATAACATCTAACAATATATAGCATTTACCCAAAGGAAAATTGAAAATGATTTGGGAGAGAAAGCTTGAGAAAACTGCACAGAATGCAGATGAACAGGAGAAAAAGATAAATGTCATAAAAGAATAATAGTTATAGAAAGGATAGTCAATAAAAATCAAACATATGATAACTGATGTACATAAATTAGAGAAAAAATTAGCACAGAAAATAAGTCAAAATTGTAAAGCATGCAGGCTTGAATGTGTAGATTGACATGTGTCTCCATATTTCAGACAAAGTTAATGAAGTCAAATAAATGTATTCTAGTAACATACTAAAACTCAAAGATAAAGAAAACATATTATAGATATTAGGACAGACAAAAAAGTTACATAAAGGAAATAAAATTCACGATATCCTCACAACTTTTCACAGCCATTTTGATATTACAAAATAAAAAAAACTCCCTGGGAAATATTTCCAAGGGAATTATAAAAATCACCAAAAGACTGCTGATATTAAGGTAATTAAAATTTCAGAGCTTTTTTTTTTTTTTTTTTTTGAGACAGAGTCTCACTCTGTTGCCCAGGCTAGAGTGAGTGCCGTGGCATCAGCCTAGCTCACAGCAACCTCAAACTCCTGGGCTTAAGCGATCGTATTGCCTCAGCCTCCCGAGTAGCTGGGACTACAGGCATGCGCCACCATGCCTGACTAATTTTTTCTATATATATTTTTAGCTGTCCAGATCATTTCTTTCTATTTTTAGTAGAGACGGGGTCTTACTCTTGCTCAGGCTGGTCTCGAACTCCTGACCTCGAGTGATCCACCTGCCTCGGCCTCCCAGAGTGCTAGGATTATAGGCGTGAGCCACCGCGCCCGGCCATATTTCAGAGCTTTTATGAACAGGTTGTGGTAAACATAAAAATCATGTATAATATGTATTAATACATTAAGGCATTATCATTAGAGTTCACAATTACTGAGTTGAATATAATTGTCACAATTCCAAAAAGGTAATTTTATGTTGCACATCATTATATTCACAACATAACTTGTACATGTAGCAGTAATAAATTTGCCGTTTGAAAAACTAAATTTACAGCAGATTGCATATTATTCAAAATTAATTTTAGGCCATTTTAAGTGTTCCCACTTCTTAAGCACACTGAATGTCTTACTGTTTCTAATTTGAGTTTAATTTTAACTGAGGGTAAAACAAGTCATCCTTTACAGGGCTGTGGATTCTTCCAGTTCTGCTGAAGGCAGTAGATGTGAGGTAAATTTGTTTAATAAAACAATGTATTTGAGAAGTGTTCTTGAGAAGGAATCACACTCATTGATTGAATCTTTATTCATCAGTGTGGAGCTCAACATCCCTAGAGATCAAGCATGTTTATCATCTTTCCTTTTATTCATTCTCTTATTCATTTATTCTTTAAATAAGTGTTCTTAGATCATATGAGGCTATCTACTTTAGTATGTTTATTAGACAATTATGATATATCAGAAAAAAGCATAAGTGAACATTAAAGATAGTGATAAATATGAAAAATCTATGAAATTGCTCTATGAAAAGATTAATATTAAAATTTTTTCAAATGAAGATTTTGTTTGGGCTTTTTGTTATTCATATTGCTCCTTTCCTTTTGTTTATATGTATATTTACATATATATATAAATATGTATTATATATATATATATATCTTTTCATTGGAAAATAACCTCAAATTTACATAAGAGTTGAAAAAATAGGGAAATAAATCTCTTGTATATCTTTGCCCAAAGGCAAATACAGCAGTAACAAAAATAAATAAATAGAACTTAAGTTAAAAAGCTTCTGCACAGCAAAGGAAATAAAAAACAGAGTAAATAGACAATCTACAGAATGGCAGAAAATACTCACAAACTATACATCCAATAAAGCACTAATATCCAGAATCTACAAAGAACTCAAACAAATCAGCAAGAAAAAAGCAAATAGCCCCATCAAAAAATGGACAAAATACAGGAACTGAATTTTTCAAAAGCTTTTTTCTTCACAATAATATAAAAATAAAAATAAAATGAGTCTTCATACTTTCTAGAAGACAGAAATAGGTTTTGGGAGCCAGAATTTATTAAACATAAGATTTGTAACTGTTAAGTTATTAATAGGCAAAATTTTTAGCATGTTTCTTATGAATTTTATTTCAAATAGCATTTTCTTTATTCTTTTATCAACTTACATGATATGAATTAAATTAATATCCATAGTCAATTGTTCAAAAGAGCCTGTACTTTTGTTAACCTTGAAATGCTGAATAAGTACTACTCCCACTCGATATTGACTCATTATTACAAGTATATTTCAATGAACTATCTTATTTTCTTTACTATAAGATGCCATCAATTTATGTTTAACATTAATTAATAGAAAAAAATTAAAAACCCAGTTATGAAAAAATTCTGATCATGTTGTATTTTTATTGTATTCTTACAGAAAGAACACTTTCAAGTTTAGTTAGACCTAGATATTTATTATGTATCATTCTTGTATATACATAAGGAAGTAAAATATATTATAAATTAAATAAATGGATTAAGGAATGTCTAAAGTTTCTTTGTACTTGGAGTTATCAATGTTTATATTTCTCCATAAAATCCTCATCTTCTGGGACATCAAGAGAGTTGGTTTGCCACATTTCTTGAAGTAGCAATTCACTGTTATCCCAGAATTTTCTTCGCAGCTGCTAAATCCCATTATGAAAGTTTGATACTCAGCAAGCACAATTACAATAAATTCAACCTTCTGCCTAGCTTTTAGTGATTGCATGAAGAGCCTTGTTTCTGACACACTTGATGGATAAATTTGGAAATAATAAAATAGTATTTCCTGTCTGAACAACTTTCTTCTTCTCTTAGCTACCTGCCTGCTGATAACGTGGATTCCTCTCCATTCATCATGTGAAAACTTTATGGAAGTGGAAGCCCTACAATGGTTAGTGCATTATGAAACCCACTTGTCCATAGATATGTATCATCTTCTCAAATTGATCTTCATATGTTTCTTTCTTATTAGGTTTAAAATCTCATCAGAGAGAAAATTATTCTTCAATATAAATGAAAGTAAATGAAATGTATGCACTGCTTTGAGTGTTTTACAAAGCTATGGCCAGCAAGGTATGTGGTTGCAGTTTTAAAAAGAGATGGAAAGGCAACACAGAGTGAAGTGATTATTAGATAGCAGATATAAAACTCTGCATTAGATGGTTTCTAAAATCTCTAGTAACAATAATGTTATTTGAACTGAAATTCATCCCAGGTGGTCAAACTTTTAATTAATCTTTTATCCTGTTACCAAAACAGAAGGTCTTTAATTGTCACTTGTTAGGCATTTGGAGACAAAATGTAAAGCAAAATAAACTGGGGAACAATTCCAAACTATCCCCTTTCTAAGAGAAAACACAAACAAGTAATAGACATCTAATGTGGTGAATTTTATTATAATAGTCATAGATTGCTATGGGACCATATATTACTACTAGCAATATGTCTCAAAGTATGCAGGTATAAGAAATGTCATCTTATTTCCTGTAAAATACTTCAATTCTTCCTACAAGCCCTCAATGGCTCCAAGCCCTTAGGAGAAGCTGCCTTGTTACATCTAGTGTTATTCTGGTCTGCATTTGTACTCTGGCTCAATCATCTAGTCAAAGAACGTGTATCAAGTATCTATAATGAACATTATTACAATTCTTGAACTTTCTTTACCTCTAAGATATTGCAAAGCATAAGCCTTCTCTAGTTTTGGTCTTACTTGGACAATGACAGCAAACGAAGTCCAGGTGCTGAGATGTACATATCCAGCACTACTATCTTGCTTCTCCTTGACTGGTGTAATTTTTTCATATGATTCCTGGCTGGGCCTATTCTCTTCCTTCTACCAATATACACCATTTTAGTGACAACTTTAACCTTCCTTGATGATTTTAAGATTTTGAAGACAAAAGCCCAGAAGTCCTGCTGACTTGTTCTATTTATTTTTCCCCCTGGCAGACAACTCCCCTGAGGCAGAAAGGCATGAGACCTGCTATGCTTATTAAGGAGAAAAAGGAAGAAAATGTGGTAAGAGAGGAAGAAAAAGATTCACAAATTATATCTAAAAATATATTTGACCACATCCGTCAAGGGATGGTCAGGAAAGATTATATTTAATCTGATAACTGAAAGATAAGGGACAAAATAATTTGAGACAGATGAAACATGCTTGTTTGAGAATCCAAAGACATTTTGTGCTGGTAGCTGGGAAGTTTTCAATATAACCATAGCTTAGGATGTGAGAGAAAGGAAATGTTAGGAAGGGAGAAAAATAAGGCAGGCAAGATAAATAGGCTATGACTTTTATAAGACTATATTACATAGTGTTGACTTTGTTTTTAGGGCAATGGAAAGTTTTGACAATATTTACTGCAAGAAAAAAAACAAGGGTTATGAGTTTTAGAAGTCTCACTCTGGTTTCAAGCCAGAAGAAAAATCCTCACACTTTTCACATCTTTCTCCCACAGCTTTTATTGGAATAGTAATATTAACATCCTAATACTTCATTTTACAATATGTATTACAATATATATTGCAATTCAACCATAAAAATTAATTATCTTTGGCTAATAATTTTGGTTTTCATATTAAAGTCCATGCCTGATAAATTTCGATTAGAGTGTATTTCACACTGAAGAAAAGATATTCTATTATTAATTTACCATAATAATTTCAGACATGAAAACCAAATTTTTAATATAATTAACTATAGAATCATTGAGTTTAATTCAAAAATACCTTTAGGAATGTATTCTCTTGTTTTATTTATTAATTACCAAAAAGAGGAATTTGAAAAATTTATTTTTCTTACATTCTAATTGTAATAGCCTTCATCATATAAAAATATTATATATCTCTGCTTTTGGCATCAGGCATAATTGAAGTCTACCAGGTTTTACTCTACTCCGACTGCAGTTCATCCATACCACTCAGCTGCTACTCCTGAGCCTTAATACGTAAATAAAAACTGATTATAAAAGTTCCATGAGAAGAACATTTTAGTCATTGATATATTTCTTTTTGATCTTACTTTTTTGAGGGCTAAGGAAAATGTTTCCAAGTTTTTGTAAGTTTCCACAAAACCTAAAGTGCCTACATTATTGGCTCCCTCTCTCAAACTCTTAATCCTCTGAACTCATGTGTCTTCCTCCTTCAGCAGCCCACTCTCCACCTTCATGGGATCTTCCTAATATTCCTAGCAAATGCCAGCCACTCTCCTGATTTCAGGACCTCTCAACTTGCTGTTCCTCTCTCTTGTAGACAATGCTTTCCTTCAAATGTCCACACAGCTTGTTCCTTGACTTTTCCAACCATTATCAAAAGCTACTTTGCCACTTTCTTCAGAAGGCATTTCCTAACCTCCCAATATAAAATTGTAGCAATAATCTCTAGCACACTACTGCCATCTTTACACCCTTTCCATGCTTTTTGTTTTTTTAAAGTATTTATTACTTTCAAATATACTATATGACAGCCTTGTTTATTTTATTTTTGCCCTCCATCTTTAAAACACAAATCTTTAAGAGATAAGTATATGCATGTGTGTGTGTATACATGTATTATAGTGACTTCTAGAGTGAAATGAAAGAGTAAGTCCATGTTTCATAATATTCCTATCTCCCAATCTGGTTAAATCAATAGACTAGTGATTAACAAGCATGATTTTATGCAATTAAAGGAGCACCTCAGCAGATAAGAAATTTTAACCAATTTCTAGATTTTGAAAAGTGGATGATAGATTATTGGTGATTCCAAGCAGAGAAAGTCATAATGTAATGGAAAATGCCGAGAGGAACAAAGAAATTGAGTTTCCTTTTGGAACCTAAGAACTCTGGACTTGGAGACAGCAGGTTTGTCATAGGGAAAGAGTGAGAGGTGGAGGCAGAAATCAGGAATACTAACTGAAAACTTGAATGCCATTTACATAACAGTATATTATGCATTCACACTTCCCACCCCTGCCTTTATTTAGAGACTGCAGGACAGCCAGGAATTTGCCTACCACAAGAAAAAAAAATACTATTCTTTTCTGATGCATTATATAATCTTTGTGAGGAAAGAGTGAACAGTTAGTATGGGTGTTGCTAACTTGAGAACAGCCTTCCTTGTTTTGGTATTTGGATAAACCTGAACGTAAAGGTTAGTTCCTCCGGTCCTCACTGTAAAGGAAACCCCCTATGTAACAAAGTTTTTATTTATTACTACAAGAAAAATCACAATTTAAAATAAAAATTTAAAAGAATGACTTAACTATTGACTTACTGTGTGCCAAACCTTCTCTAAGTTAAGATTTCATTGAAAGATAAAATATTTATCAGACATTTGAAAAAAATCAGAAATTGAAGGTAAAATACTAAATTTAAAAAAGGCAGAAATGTTGACATAAAATAAAAAATAGATATGTGAGAAATAAAAAGAGAATTTTTTTTAATTTATAAATTCCAGATATTAGAAAAAGTTAACAGATTCACAGTGAAAAGTGTTATATGAAAGTGGAAATAGAATAATGTCAGAAGAAATGGCTTTGGAAATATTAGAAAAACAGTTTACCAAATTAAAATACAGTAATAGGTTTGTTGGAAGACCAATTTGGTAAAATATCCCAAAGTATATAAAAATAATAAAATAATTTCAAATATATATATGAAGTAAAAGAGTCAGGGAATTAATCCAAGGGATATAAAATAAACATGATAAATCAAAACATATCTGACCAATGTTTTAATATTTTCAAGTTGCTTATTTTCTGCTATATAGCCCCCTTTGACATGTATATGTCTTTCCATTAAAAGTGCTGCCATATTACAAACACATACACATATGTGTGTACATACACACACACAAACACATACACTTCTTCTAAACCTACCACTTCCTCTGTGTAGGTTTTGCTTATATAGTCAGCATAAGTCTGAGAACAACAGGGCAGGGTGACACCTTAATTATTCCTAGGGGAAATGTTTGGGTTGCAGACGTTTTTAATTCTCTTTATAAGATGAGGAACTGGAAGTCTCTGCATCTCATCTGGGAATTCTAGTAATGAACATGACAATCCTACTGATCATATTGCTCATATGACCTTCCCTTTGTGAGAATAACTCCCCACTTCCAGGATTTGTTTCAGTCATACACTACTGTATGAGTATTAAAAAGTTATTTAAAATCTTAGTGTCAACTTTTGCTTACCTCTGAAATTAAAATATAATAGTATCTGTTTTTATACCTTTTGCAAAAATTAAATAGGATAAAACATATAAAGTGTGTAGTATAAAGCCTGACACATAATAAGCATTTGATAAATATTATGATTGCTATCATTATTATCCCAGCATTCACGTGTGTGGGTAGAGATGAGTTCTTTGCATACAGCTTAAAAAGAACAAATTAATAGTTTGGTGGAAAATCAATTTATAAAAATTCATGAAAATCTAGTTCAAATTATACTTGTCTAACAAGGTGACCTAAAGAAAGTCATTAGCCAACTTAGGTTTTAATTATGAGGTGGGCTATGAAATTCAATGTGTTTTCTCACCTATAAATCGTTTTACTGTATTTCAATATTGTTTCTATTTCAGTAGTACTATTTCTTCCTTTATGCTGAGAAACACAATTACTTTCTCCTCTACATGAGTCCAGTAACAGTAGCATTCCACCAGTGAGATGTCTGAGTTTTTAGTTCCCTGCATCACCTGCTATCAATGACAGGTTGTTTCCAAAGAACTGATAGTCATTTAACCCAGGAAAGTAAGGCCAAGGTAAGAGACGTGACAGCCAAAATGGAATATCATTCTAACTGGCAGTTTCAATAAAAGTGTATGCCCTACAGAGAACAGATTAATTGACCCCAATCTACCTTCCTTTTTCTCAATCTCCAATAACAGTGAATATACCAATAGTGAGAGTGGAGAAATCTTCTCTAGTCCAGGTGATAGATAGAAAACAATGTGTTTGGAAAAAGCGATGATTTTTACTCTATTAGTATGGTGTTAAACCCATACTTGACTTTAGCACAGTCTGAGTTTTTTTATTTTCCCATAGAAATTTTCTTAGTATAGTATATAATATGCCTGACGATTCTAAGACTTTACTGAGTTATAAACTTTGGAGTAAATATATAAAATCACTTTCTTCATTCAATCGGCAAGATTTCAGAGTTCAGACTAGAGAGGATGCATTTGAGAAGCCTATGTAGGGTCAAGTAGGAATGTTTAGTAAACATCAGGATATGGATGGCTGGAGCCCAGAAAACAGGCCTAGGCTAGAGATGTGTTCAGGATATAGGCGGTGTGATTAAAGTGGGACTGAATGAGGCGAGCTAAAGTGAACATGTGAGAGGTAGGAACCTAATCTGGGTCCTTAAGGAAATTTTACTTGAAAATTTTTAGTAAAAAAACAAGGAATTCATGGAGAATATGGTATCATGCTAAATGAGGAAACAGCATTTTGGTAACAAAAACATGGTTCTCAGATAAGTTTTGACTTTTATGTAGTCAAGAAAAATGAGCATTTAAAACTGTTTATTGAATTTCCAGCTTGAAGATACCAAAGCTGCAACACGTTTGCTTAAACGGTGGGAATAAAAACCTGGTTGGATTATATTAACTTATTAATTGGTTAGTTATTTCAACCAATGTTAATTCAGGAGCTCCTGTGGACTAAATTAGCATCAAGAATATTGAGATATAAAGGAATAAGTTCTAATGAACAATAGCATAGTAAGGTGACTGTAGTTGACAACAATATATTGTATATTTCAAAGTAAGAGAAGATTTGAAATGTTCCCAACACAAAGAAATAATAATATTTGAGGTAATGTGTATCCTGAATGCAGTGATTTGATCATTACACATTGTATTTATGTATCAAAATATCACATTTACCCTATATATATGTACAATTATGTATCAATAAAAAATTTTTAAAAGGTGTTTTGAGGCATAGTAGAACATTTTTGTAAATTAGGAAAGAGACAAGAATTTCTGCCTTATTTTACAATCTAATGATAAAAAGCAGTCAATAAACGAAATTACTAATTAAAAATAGATTTAGAAGAGTATAAGTGCTATGAAAAAATAAGGCAGAAAAAAATAGTAGGAGGTTGGAAAAGTTGCAATGAATTTTAGATAGCATGTCTTTACTAGTTTTCTCTTGGTGCTGTAACAAATTACCAAAACTTAGTGGCTTAAAATAACAGAAATTCAATAACTTAGAGTTCTTCACATCGTAAGTCTGACACAAGTCTCATTTGAATTAATACAAGGTGTCGTCAGGGCTGCATTCCTTTCTGAGGGCTCTAGGAGGGATCCATTCCTTTGCCTTTTCATCTCGTACAGGCCAGCCCAGTCCTTGGTTTACGGCCCCTACAACCATCTTCAAGGCTAACAAAGGCATGTGCAATCCTCACCGCCATCTCTCTTGTCTTCCCTTTCTCAATGAAGTTAGCCAGGAAAGTTTTCCTCTTTTAAGACCTATATGATTAGAGTGTGTCCAGCCAGAAAATCCAGGATAATCTCCTCATCTCAAGGTCAGTGACATAAATCACATCTAGAAAGTCCCTTTTGTCATATAAAGTAGGATATTCACAGGTCATGAAAATTAGAACATGGATGCTCTTAAGGGGCCTTAGTCTGCCTACCACAATGGTCAAGGAATAATATCCCCCTTAGAAAATTATCTTTAAATGAAGACCTAAAGAGTGAAAAGCCTTATCATTTTCTGAAACAAACACATTGCAGGACAAGGTAAATACATATGAGAAGACTCTGAAGGAGGAGTCTTTTTTTTTATACTTGAGGAACAGAAGTGACTACAACAATTGGAGTGAGGTAAGGGAAGGTGAATATAGTAGGACAGGTGGTTAGAGGAGTGACAGAGGCTAGAAGATGAAGAGATTGGTAGGACCTTGTGAAAATGTTAGTTGTACTCTAATTAGATGAAGAGCCTCTGGGAGATTTTGAGCAGGATATATTCATAATGTAACTTAGAATTTGATAGGAGGACATTGATTATGGTGTTTAGAATAGAACAAAAGAGGATTGGAATGGAAACTTGGAGACCACTCAAATGGCTATTATGGCTTGGACCAGAATAATGGCATTAGAGATACAGTAGATGTTCTCATTACAAATATATATTTTAAAATAGATGCAGCATACTGTACTGATAGATGGGATGTGGAGTGAGAACAATAGAGTTAGAGATGACTCCAAGTTTTTGGCTTGAGATAATGTAAGGCTATTTGTGGAAATGGAGAAATCTTGCCTCCAATATTCTATTTTTTTACCTTATCTTAATGTCACAGTATTTTAAACTTAGTTTATCACTACCTCATTCTTGAAATATGTTTTCTAGGTTTCCAGGGTTCTGTGATATCTTGTCCTTTTAGGGGCACATAGGGAAAGCGTCCCCTTTACCTCTGTAGTTTTGCTGAAAATGAATTTACAATAGGCAGATTAATAGGAGAAAAAATCATAATCATACAAATTTATTAACTTGCACGTGGACAGGAGAGTCCCTCAAATATGAGACTTAAGAAAGGACCAGATGGTTGGTTCTTAAATACTGTCGTCATAGGGGAGAGGAAAGTAAGTGACTGTAGGCAACTTTAGGGGAATAATAGTTTTTAGGGGAAATGCCGGGAGGCATATGTTATCTTGTAAATTATTCTCTTAGGAAAGGGAATGGGGCTAGTACTTTAGGTAAGGGGTGAAACTGTACTATGAGCAAAGGTCAATTTATGTAGGTAAAGTCTCCCAGGTAATCTCTCTTTGAGTTTCCGTAAGAAGAATAGATAAAAATCTATCTGGACATGATGATTTTTTAATCTTTTCTTTTCTGGTTAATCTTTCTTAGTTAATTGATGAGATGCCTAGGGAAGGTGGAAAGAAGTTTTGTTATTCAAATAAGAAAATTCCAAAGAGACCTTCCTTGCACTTGGGGATGGGGTGGGTGAGAGAAAATAAGAGAAGATTAAGAAGTCCTTGGTTGTGAGGCAGCCTTGGTCTAAGCCCTTCCAGTTTCCTTTAATTTAAAGTGCTCAGCATGCAAAAGCATCAAACTTTGGGTATTGTTCTCTGCACCCCAACACTCTTTTGCTTTTTAACTCACCAACTGTCTTTTTCAAGTTTTGGGTCCTTCATTTTGGTCAACTATTTGAATACCCAGGCTCGATCCTAGGGGCTCTAGTCTTTACCAATCGCCAACTACAGGTGATTTTTATCCAATCTGTACGGTAAATATTCCAGAATTCATCATTTTATCTCTGAGTTTTGACCTTACATATTAGCTAACGTGTTGCTTGGTATTTCTACTTTCATATGTAAGAGACATCTCAAAATTATATCCTAAGGAAAATCCCCTGAACTGCAACACCTTTTAATCCCTCAGCCTTCTCCAATTCAATTAATAATTTCACCAGTCAGTTGCTCAGGGCTGAAAATTGTTAGTCAACTTCCCAACAGGTCTCACTCTTCTCAATTCCCCTGCAGTTTCCTCTCCTCATTGCAAATAGGGTCATAATTTTATAGCACAAATCAGATCATGTTACTCAATGTTTAAAATCCATCAATGCAATTGAAGTAAAATATAAATCCCTTTCTATAACCTATAAGAACTCTACATGACCTAGACCTTTCCTCTTTCTCTACTTTCATACACCAATTCTGTTACCTGGTTCCCAACCTATAACAGAATTATCTTTCTTTTTTTAATTGGCCTTCAAACATTCCAAACTTATCTCTATCTTACTTCTGGGCTTTTGCACTGGCAATTAATTCTACTCAGCATGATCTTCCCTAGGTTTTCCTACTGCCAGGCCTTCTCAGATGAGCTGAACTGGCTCTCAGCTGACTCCTCTAGATAAAGGAGATCTCTTCCCATCTACCCACTGTTTGCCTCATTGACTTTTTAATTTTGTATTTCATAGAACTGATCATAATCTGAATTTATCTTTTTTATTTACTATATATTTGACACCACACAAGACTTAATATTCAAAATGCAGGGATTGATAGCTGCGGGGTAAAATATTTCCATGTTATTTATATGTGATTTGTGTGTCATGGCAGCGTGCATTGTGGATTAATTCCAAAATGGGAGTAATAGTGTCTGTCTTGTGCTCTGTTCTAATACTAAGGCCTTGGACTGTGCTGGCACCTGGTAGATCAGACATTCATTAATGTGAAGGAATGAATAAGAGAGTTTCTAAAGAGACATGGATCTTTTCACTTAGGTACAATGCAGTATAATAGGAGTGTTATGTTCTCTAGGTTGAAAATCAGCATGTAAAATTCTGATTTAACTAAGTGTTCATTAATTTATCATATTCACCTAAATACTCAAATGATTTATTTGGTTCTAGCTTACGTGTCATCAGTAATATATCTGTTATAAAATAATCATGACTATATTTAAGAGACTTTCTGAAAATGTCACTGGACAAAAAAACAAAACAAAAAAAAATAGGTTTGACTACAAAAGTCTTTTAATATGTTGGGGATTTGTGAAAGGCAATCCAAAAAATGTTTAATTTAATCCATAGAAAGCAAAAAATCACATGTAGACTATGTCTTGTTCTCCACTTCCTAGAAAACAAACGTTATAATGCTTGGCTTTCATTCAGAACCTTAGGAACCATCAGCTTCCATGGAGGCATTCCGAAGACATTATTTAGCCTCTCTATCCTCCATGGATATCTAACATACGATAAAATGTTCTGTGTTATATGATGTAATTGTAAGACAACTTGTACAGCAGCCTGAACCTCAACTTTCTTTTTAAACCATCCCATCCCGTCAGACTAAATCCTCCATATCCCATTTTGCCTGCCACTTGGTTTATAGGCTTTAATTTTTTTTTTTTTTCCTGACCATGGCTGTACTTCCCCCTTCAGTCTGTGCTGAGACCTGATCCTTTTAAACCTAGAGCTTAACATGTAGTATCAGCAGATATTAAGGAAAACAACATCACCTTATAAGGTACATGCTATAGACAAGGTCATTGTATGAGGCCTCCTTCCTAGCAAGGTTCAGGAAAATTTGGGTGTTCCGTATTCTCAATCTCATTCACCCAAGTATCCCCATGTTAATCTCAAGATCCCACCCTTTTTAAATACAGGTTAAGACATATCAAGACTGCATGTTTAGTCTTCATTGTAGAGTTACCAATCTTGCAATCATATATTGTGGGTCTGATTTTCAGCACAATCTTCATGTTGCTGCAGTAGTTAAGCATTGCCTCTACTACTACCAAAGAATTCTTGAGGTTTTTCATAGCATGCTTAAGACTGAGAAAATTTGTCCTGAGCATTTGTGTGTGTGTGCAAGGTCTCCAAATCTGTCAAAAGCAGACACCCCACATAACATTTCCTGTAATTATCATTGCCACTACACTAATCAAGTGTAGTCACCTTCCAACTCCTTACCTTGCATTTGAACTTCTTTCTAATTAAACACTGCTGAAAACCTTAGTAAATGTGACACCAGTGCATGCCAGGGATTATTACTCACCCTAATTACCCACAAAAATATATCTCTATTGACTTTAGACAGTGAGAAATGCAAGCCTGTAAATTTCATTTGGAGGATTTGTTTGTAGGACCACTGGTATAATCCACTGTCTTAGAACAGATTCTCTTGAAAATCCAACTAACCTGTAGTTTGTATATGTGAAGTCTTTTGTTTTTTGAGAGGGGCAGGGGGTGGTAGGAGGATTGCTGCATTACCGGGGCAACAAGACTGAGGGAGCAAATATGAGAGATGTGGAAAGGAATCAAATGATGATCAAATGAATATATGGTGATTTTTAATTAATAAATAAGAGAAATAATTTTATTTGCTTCATTTTCTTTTAGTAGTCACTATTTTTAACTTAAACCCAAATGACATAGCTTTGCTTCACACTAAAATGCTCCATAATATAATCACTTAACCCTGAATATGAATATTGGAAATTTGTATTACTCAATCCACCTTTCTTTCACATGTCACTGAAAGAGAAATGTATTATTAAATTACAACATTTCTTCATTTGAAATGCTAAGAATATGGGGTTTGGGGTTTTTGGATAATTTTATTTGCATAAAGTAGTTTGCAAACTCTAATTTTACATGTTAATTGAACTTCATGTAGTAAGTGGTAAAATTTGGATAAATAAGTATATATTGTATAATAGAATTTAGTTAAGCTTTTAAGTATAATATTTTATAATACTGGTAGATAATATGTATCAATAGTCAGATGTAAACTGTAATAATTCATTCTTGAATGGAAGGTAATAATATCATTCAGAAATGGAAGACAGTCAAAAACACTCTGTGTGTCTATGTTTATTTAATTTTTATGAGCATCTTTTTTGGCTTCTTAAAAAATGCATTTGTATTTTACAGCTGTCTTAGCGTGACTACCGAATAGCCATCCAAATAGAGAAAATGAAGAGGAATGTAGAATGACTCTATGTGGTGCTTTAAAATTGACAAGAATATACAATTACATTTCTTAATATTCACTGTTTTTGAAAGCTATCTCTCTTTCATTTTTATATCTTGTCATAAGTACCATGGTGTTACTGAGAAATATACTCTAAGTCATTCAACAAACATTTCTCACTTGCCTAGTCTATGATAGGCACCAAGTTATGTGAATTGGATTCAACTGTGCAATAAGAAGGTTGTATTAGGTAAAATCTGGGGGCTAATAACTTCAAACTTTCTATTCTATTATTTCTTGCACACAACCACACTCACACCAACACACACACACACACACACACACACACACACAGAAAGCTATTCTCTCAGTCTCCGAATAGTGGTGCAATAAATTAAAAAGAGATAACTTCCATGTAGTACTAGTTTATCACCAGCTCTTTAATGGATGGGTATTTTGTATGCACAAACATATACAACATAGAAAAAATTTATTTTTGAATCAGCATTTTGTAAATAACTTGTAGCAAATATGAGTGTGATTTGTGGTAACTCATGATAAATGCATTGGTCTTTCATTGGTGTTGTGCTATGAATAGTTTTAAATATGCCACAGTTATAATACATGTTTACACTATGCATATATAAGCTGCGTTAATACTTAGAATCCAGGAATTATTGCCTTTTTAAAGAAACTTGGATCATGCTACAGTTTTGAGAAACTGTTAAACATTTCCATTATTGTTCAACTTAATTGCCTATGATTAATTTTAAAAAGATTCATTCTTTTTTTAATTGTTGGCAGTCAAAACCTCATATTAATCATACCCTGTAGATAAAATTTTCACAGTACTACCAACAGATTTTTGTATTAATTAAAGATTCTTTTATTGTGCAGATAACATGGGAAATATGTGGTAGATTCTATCAATACACACAAAGGTGAGAAGATGAAGGAGCAGGTAGTTCCACTAAAAAGATCACCTTTGAATTGATATTGAGAAAAGTTAAAGGAGGTTTAAAATGATGCACAATTATCATTCAAATCGTACATGGCAGATGTGAAAAAAAAGGTCCAAATACTGTTCTTTCATTACAGAATTAAATGTGATACAAATTAACTAATTCAGGGTTTATATATTTTTCAAAACACAACTATTGCCCTGAGTAAGTGCAAAAAGATGGTTGTACGTATATAATGCATTAGCTAGAAAAAAGGACACTTTATGACAAGTAAATTAATTTCAACATGCACACAAGAACCAGAGTTCACTGAAATAGTAAATTTTGAAAGTACCACAATGTTAAATTGGCTCCCAAACATGACTAATTTATACCCTGAGAGAACAACTTACAGTGCTGAAATTCAGGCACATCATATACATAAATAGTCATCACACCAGAGTGATTGCATGATGTATTTTATTTTCTTTTCCAAAAATATATACGCAGCTATAAAGAGGTCATATTTATCCAGTGTGACTAGCTCTCAGATATATTTCAAAGTAAAGACAAATTTATAAAAGCAGAACCCATATTTGCTACATTTGGCAGTGACTTTATTTAATAGCACAAACACAAACAAAAACCTAACTTTCCTTTTTATTCCTTACTATTTGCCAGGCAGTATTCTATAATGCATCATTTAATCCTTACAACAGTGCTATAAAGTAGGTACTATTAGTGTTTCCAGTTTACAGAGGAGGCAACTAAAAAATAGAGATATTAAGTTATTCTCCCCAGGGTGGAGATTTGTACCTAGGCAGTCTCAGTGTAGGGAGGATGCTTGATGTCTGTGCTTAGCTGCCTTCTCAAAATAACATCAGGCATTTTGATTGAAAGGGGACCTGATGCTCAAAAACTAAACAATCATTTTAACTATTAACAAAAAAGAAATAACATTTTGTCCAAATACTTTAATACTACTAAAATTCTGTAGATGAGGCAAAATGATGTACAGATTTTAATGGCAAATAAACAAAAAAACACTACATCTACAAATTTGGGGACAAAATAAAAACATGACAATTCTTAAATAATAATCTTATTGAATATTACAATAATGTTGCCCAAAGCTGTGAACTTATAGAGCTATATTTAGTGTAAAGTTTTAAGCTCAGTTGTGGTATCTGAAAAGTCACCAGTGATAATATTCCATTCAATAAATAAATGCAAATCAGTATATATATGTATATGTGCACACATGTATTTATTTATTATATTTACTTTAGTTAGTTCATTCTTCATTTGTCCTCATCTAAACTATGAATCTTTTCAAGTGTCTATATCTTTCAATTAGGTAGAAATTTGTTGACTAAAGGTATCAATATATTCCCTTTATTGACAATTTTGGGAAATCACCTATGTTGCTAAGTTTCTTTGTCACAATGCTGGGATTAAGCTAACTAGATAACATACATTAATGTGTCATTATAAGAACAGATGTCAAAGAACTTGCTCTCTGTCTCTCCATATGCAAGAATCCAGCAAGGCCACGAGAGGATGCAGTAAGAAGGTGGTTGTTTGCAAGCCAGGAAGAAAGCCCTCACCAGAAACCGACCCTGTTACATCTTGACCTGAGGTTTTTAGCTTCCAGAACTATGAGAAAATACATTTCTAAGATACAGTCTGTGATATTTTGCTATGGCAGCCAGAGCAGACTAATAGGCTACATTTTAGCTGATTTTAATTTTTAAATATATTTTATTGTATCACTTGTATTTTAAAAAAATAACCAGTAATATACAGAAGAACATTTTGAGGTCTCTCTTTTTTAATGACATTACTATTATTATTTAAAATAAGCGAATACATCTATAAATATGGAGTTTTGTGCCTCACTGATAACTACATACTCATGAAATAGTCAAATATATTACATCAAAATATATTTTTCAACAGTTACTTTTTTGATTAACAGTATTTAGTGTTTAATTGTCTAAAGTTCTACACATAACAGTTAAAAAATATTACCTGATAAATCTAGACATGGAAGACAGTTTATTTTGTCTTTCACTAAATGAATCTGAATTTTACTTAAAATCACCTCTCCCTGGGTTGGTGCAATTTAGTCTCAATGAATTCAGTGTCTCCCATCACCTCATTTCTTATAAGTTTTAATAATCTATAGGACCCTTAAGGAGAATCAAGTGATACTTTTTGTTGTTGTTTTTGAAGAGGGAGGAATCTCTGTTCCTTGTTTGTTATCTAATGATATTAGTAGGAAATCCTTCTTCTAGACAGACTGCTACACATCTTCCTCACCATAAGTCTTTCCCAAACGTTTTAACCCTCCTCTTAGTGAAACTCTCTCATGGGAGGACATCTCTACCATCTCAACTCTCCTGCATTTGCTGTTTCTGAGTTACAATGAGTATACAGCTTTGCTGCTTCCCCAAATTCTACCCACGAGTGCAAAACTGTCCTATTCCAAGATACATTTTCCCCAAAACTTTTTTATTTCATGTCGTTCTGATTTATAATTCCCCCAACTCCTCCTTGCATGCTATAGACATTATCCTTGGAGGAAGTGGAGGTGGGAAGGATGAAGGGAAGAAATTTAGTTCTCTTTATCAGTAGCATACATCACTTCCCCATGAAGACATTGCTTTTATTTCCTCATAGTCTTTGATATACTTCCAGTTTGATATGTATGGCATAAATATTTTCACTTTGCTTGGCTTTGATATTGAGAACATTTTCATTTTTTCCAAACTATTTTCTCAGTGAAAAATTGAGAAGGAACACTTTTGTATTCTATCATGCTATCCATTCACTGATATATTAAGAGAGAAAAAGATACAAGCTGACTTAACATAGAAGAGGAAATGAAAAGGATATTCAAAGAAAAATAATCAGTTAATATTATAAATATTATCCTAATGAAAATCAGCACTTTGCCATCAGCCCAGAAAGTAATCTGAAGAGAATAGAGATTAATTTTGTGCAGGGGTATTGTGATGACAGTGAAGTAAAGATAGTTATCAAAGTAAGTGATTATTTTTTAAATTATCTCGGGGATTAATTTCAAATACAAGGTGAATCAAACTTATCCTTGATAGAAAGTATATTTCAAATCAAGAACAGCAATGCATGTTTGGAATCAGATATGTATTGTGGCCTCTGTGTTTAACTTTGTGTCTCACAGGTGAAAATGTAGTGAGTTTATCTTTTTTATATCCCTTTCAAACTTGCTCTGGAAACAAACAAATGTGCCTGGTTTAATATCCACAATCTTCCTGGGGAAGGGGGTGTATGTGACACAAAGCTAGAATAAAGAGAAAATATGTGACGAGAGAAGAAAGATTTGAGGTTTGTATCGATGTGTGAAATCACAGGAAAGAAAAGATAGTGGTAATGTCATTCCAAATGATGCTCCACTCCCCTTATTTGCAGGAATATTTTTAAATCCTAATTTTATAGCTTTCAAGGTGAAGACAATCTTATATTTTAGTATTTAAAAATTTAGTGTGCATCTTTCATAGTCAGTGCTTTCTATTTTCAGCTAATGTGCTCTATCTGAGTTTGTGACTACTATGGTTAAACATACAATGGAAAGGCTACAGAGGAATATGTAAAACTCTGTCACAAAGTTCAGATATGCATATGACACATTAATGATTCTTTCTGACATGTATGCACAGATAGTTTCATACATTAATGTCTGCTTATGAGTTCTAAACTAATTTGTCTTTTTCGTTTTTGAAAACATAACAGCTTCTGTCACATAGCTTAGTCCTACTTGAGAGTTAAACTTTGATGACTACGTTTATAATCAAATGACATACAGATGGTCTTATTTGGGACAGTTTTTTTTTTTCTCATAAACATATTTTTCACACTTAAGTAAATTAATTTTGAAGCTAAGACAAAAGTATAAAATCTTTCGAGAACTATATAAAAAGTGTTAGTTTATGTGTTTCTCTTCTTTCTATATTTATTTTAACGAACCCAAGTATATTCCTAATGCAAATGTTTAAATCATTTATCTCTATAAATGAAAGAATTTACAACCAAATCTCATCTGCAGTGGTTCTAAGCAAGCCATCCACTATACCCTCAGGTATGGTTCCCCGCTGCATATGGTTCCTGAACATACAATCTGGCTTATAACTTTTCCTTTTTCTCATATTGTTACTTCTATGATAAAGGTACCAATGGTAAAGGATTTAAATAAAGTTATTTGAATGAGGTAAGAAACTACTTATTATACTTTATCTTCTCAAAATCTATAGAATTTCTCCTTACAACACCTATCTTTCTACCTATGTGTATTTTAGTATCTCATAAATTAGAAGAATAAAAACCTAAGTCTACCATGCCTATATCCCAAAAAATAGAAAACCTCTGAGATGTTAGTGCGTCTATTATAATATCAGAAAAAAATCTAAAAAAAAAACATTATACATTTATGATGTTCCTTACATTTTAAAAAATAAATCATACTAATAAAACATGACTTAACTAGGACCAAATTACCAGACTGAATATTAAATTAAGTGCATTACCTTCTGTTCTTAATGTTCTTGCTCTTGGTCTTTTTTGAAGGATGTGGAAGAGAGATAACATTTTTTAAAACGTGTATATTTAAAGCTATGGTATTTTTTGTAAATTTTTTTTATTTCAGCATATTATGGGAGTACAAATATTTAGGTTTTGTATATTGCCCTTGTCCCAGCCAATAAAGCTATGGTATTAATAATTAAAAGAGCATGGCACTGGCATTAACACAGACATATAGACCAATGGATCAGAATAGAGAGCCCAGAAATAAACTCACACTTGTACAGTCAACTGATCTTTGATAAACATGTGAAGAAAACAAAATGGGAAAAAATTAGTCTCTTCAGTATTGTAAAGTATGTTAGAAAAAGTGGATAATCACATGTGAAAGAATAAAATTGGACCCCTATTTTATACCCCCAAAATCAACTCAAAATGGATTAAAGACTTAAATGTAAGACCTGAAACTATAATTCCTAAAAGAAAACATAGGAAAAAAATCTTTTTAACATTGATGTTGACAATGATTTCTTAGGTATGACATCAAAAGCACAGGCAGCAAAAGCTTCTGCATGGAAAAAAAAAAAAAGAAAATCAACAGAATAAAGAGACAAACTATGGAATGGGCTAAAATATTTGCAACCATAAATCTGATATTGATTAATATCCAAAATACAAAAGGAACTCAAACAACTCAATAGCAAGAAACAAATAACTCAATTTAAAAATAGGCAGAAGATCTGAATAAACATTTCTGAAAAGAAAACATAAATGCCCAACAGACATATAAAAGGTACTCGACATCTTTAATCATCAAGAAAGTGCAAATTAAAACTATAATGAGATATCATCTCACATTTATTAAGGTGGTTTCTATTAAAAAAAATCCAGAAATAACAAATATCGGTCAGGATGTGGAGAAATGGAACTGTTGTGCTCTGTGGGAATGTATAATGTTGTAGACATATGGAAAACAGTATGAAAGTTCCTCAAAAAATTAGAAATAGAACTGCCCTATGATGTAGCAATCCTACTTCTGGGTATATAACCAAAAATATCGAAAGCAGGATCTTGAAGAGATATCAGCACTCCCATATTTATTGTAGCACTATTCACAATAGCCAAGATATGGAAACAACTTAAATATCCATTGAAAGATTAATGAATAAAGAAAATGTGGTTTGTACGTGTAAAAGAATGCTAGTGAGTCGTATAAAAGAAGGAAATTCTTCCCAATGAGATAGCATAGATGAACCTGGAGAACATTATTCAAAGTGAAATAAGTTAGTCATAGAAGGACAAATTCTGCATAATTTCACTAACATGAGGTACTTAAAATAATCAAACTCATAAAAGCAGAGGAAACAATAATTGTTGCCAGGGGCTGGAGAGAGGAGGAAATAGGGTCTTCTTTCAAGCAGTATAAAGTTTCAATTATACAAGATTACTAAGTTCTAGAGATATGCTGCACATTAGAGTGCCTATAGTAAATAACACTGTATTGTTCACTTAAAACATTGTTAAGAAGATCTTATGTTAAAAGTTCTTACCTCAAAAGAACAATCACATAAAGAAACAAACAAACAAAAACTAATGACCCTAAGGGAACTTATGGATGTGATGAATATATTTATTACCTTAATTCTGGTGGTAGTTTCACAGGTGTATGTGTATATCCCAACTCATCAAATTGTATATATTAAATATGTATGTTTTTCTTATACATCAATTGTATCTCAATAAAACTGTTAAAAAAACTCAAACATAAAAAGATAAATAGGAAACTATTCTTTTCTATGGAGAATTCACACAATGTATTTAAAATAAAGTTATGTAAAGACAGTATTTTAGACTTCTGTGGAAACAAGGATGACTGAACACATTCACTCATTATATACATATATATACACATATATATTGTTTATATCTCTATATTTATTATATATCCATCTGTCATTTATCTATATATCTACTTACCTACCTGGCTACATATTTACCGACCACTTTTTCTTCTGGATGGCATTGTTATATCAGTAACAATAAAAATTATAATCCATAAAACTAAGAGAATAGGAAGATAATTAAGTGTTGCCAAAATATTGGAAAATGAGAAAACTAGGTTTTCTTTGGTTCTTCATAAGGCAGAGTCTGAGACAAAGACTTGCCTGCATGTAGATTATTTGGGAATGTGATCTCAGAAAATGAATGTTAAGAGCAAATGAGTGAAGAGAAAAAGAAAGTCAAGATAAGGATGTATTATTGAGTTAGCAACTGCAACAGGCGACTCATGCTTGATCCCACCAGGATGTTCTAAGAAGCCTTTTAAGATGTATGCCAAAACTCTTAGCCTGGAGGACTAACAGGGCAACATGTATACAACACAAACTCCTATTAATCAAACATGCCTCTATCATTGATAAATTTTTTACACTCTGGAGTCGAGCATGTGCAAATGTAGAGAACTTTTCTGCTAGCATTCTACATTATAATGACAGAAAAATCACCAGAAAGGAAAGCATGTCTCATACATAACAATGGTCTGAGACAAATTTGCCCAAATTTTACTTAAATGAAGCCAGTCAAACTCTGTATTTGTATGATGACTAATGGGGAAGAAGACAAAGAGCCAAAAGGATTTTAAAGTGTTACCCAAGAAAAGGCAATACAATCCACCCACTGAACAACTGAAATCAACTATTGCCAACCATTCAGATGACTTCTTCTCAGAGCCCTTTCTACATAATCGTCAATCATAATTTCTGTAATGATGTAATATATAAAAGGCTTAATAGTATGTGTAACAGTTCCGGTTATTGCTGGTGTTCCTGGGCTCTAATTGATATCTATCGTTTTCTACTTTAAATTCACATTTTTATTTCCTTCATTAAGGATCTGGAATGTCAAGATTTCTTAGTTGATGGGGCCACTTAGATATGTATCCATTAAGTGTCTTAGCTCTTAATTTTGTGTGATGCTTCATAATCACTGAAAATGGCCATTCACCATTATCACAGATCTGGAAACACCTAATGGTACCCCAGTGAGTTTTCTGCCTCTCAAACATACTGCTACCTGCTACAAATGTATAGAATTTACATTAGCTCTTCATGGTTATTGGGTCCAAATGAGCTTAGTAGGATAGCAAAAACTATTAGAAAAAGAAGAAAGAATTTGATAAATCATATAATTATAATGGGAAATTTAAATAAGACCTTCTCCAGGTTAGTCAATTTTTGGTATATCAAAATTGAAAAACATGAATAAAAGTAAAAATAGAGGAATTAGTTGAAAAGATCTTTAAATCTTTCAAACATGGAATATCCTTTATTGTAAGTTCTTGTATACAAAAATAATCAAATATTGTACTACAAAGAAAACCTTACAATTTGTAATAAATAGTTGTAGAATCCCTTTTTGGGGTCTGCTGATCCTCTTCTGTGAGGATCCCTAAATGACTAGGTGTTTTCATAGCTTTAAGTTTATTGGAATCCTTACAACTCTGTTTATTGGATGCATACACACACCCATAATTCAAAGTCAGGAAGGGATAGGTATTTTTACACTTAATGAGTGCAGTGTGCACTCTCTGGGGGATGTACACACTTGTAGCTCTGATTCAGATGGGGCAAAGGCAATATATATAACCTAAACATTTGTACTCCTGTAATATTCTGAAATAACAACACCAAAAAAAAAATTAGAAAACAACAACAACAAAAAGCCAAAAAAAAAAAAAAATCAGGATCTCAAATTTGCCGAGTCAAAAGTCATGAGGATCAGAAGGACAAATTCTATAGATGAGTTTCAGGGACTTATTAAGAGAGGGAAACTATTACTCCTGGAGTTGCAAATTCTAGCTGTTTGGAACACAGCATTATGTATCAGTTCATATACTGCATCCTGTAGAAAAATATCCCAACTCACAGGGTGTTGTTCCCAAGCTGGCATATTGACTTAGCTTTTACAAGAAAATTCTACCATTTTACTAGGTTGGCCACTTCTAAATGGTGAGATAATGTAGTAAAACCAATAAGTCCCAAGATTGAGCACTAACCCCCTCTGCCAGGGTGCTGAAATGATCTAAAATCTTTTCCTACTCCAGTCTAATGGTTGTTGGTTGCTTTCACCTGAGCTCTCAGTATTTCTCTACTTGTGCTTCTCCGTGTTTCTCTCCCTGTAATTTAATCTGGGCTTCCTTATAGCATAGTGGTTGAGTTTCAAGAGTGTGTGTCCTGAGAAAAAGTAAGAGAAGCAAAAGCTATGATACTTTTTAGTACCTTGCTTTTTAATTTTTAAATTATTTTTATATTTATAGATTTAGGGGCTCAAATGCAGTTTTGTTACATGAATATATTGTGCAGTGGTAAAGTCTGGGATTCCTATGTAAACATGACCAAATAATATATATAGTACCCACTAGGTAATTTCTTATCCTGCACACTCCTTCTAGCCTCCCACCCTTCTGAATATCCAATGTCTATTATTCCATACTCTATGCCCGTGTGTACACATTATTTAGCTCCCACTTTTAAGTGAGAACATGCAGTATTTGACTTGACTTTCTGTTTCTGAGTTATTTCACTTAAGATAATGGCCTCCAGTCCCATCCATGTTGCTACAAAAGATATCATTTCCTTGTTTTTTGATGGCTGGATAGTATTTCATGGTGTGTATGTGTGTGTGTGTGTGTATACTTACCATATTTTCTTTATTCAATCCTCTGTTGATAGACACATAGGCTGATTCCATATCTTTCTTATTGTGAATAATGCTGTGATGAACATATAAGTGCAGGTATCTTTTTGATGTAATGATTTCTTTTTTTTTTTTTTTCTTTTGGGTGTATACCCAGTAGTGGAGTTGCTGGAATAAATGGTAGTTCTATTTTGAGTTCTTCAAGAAATCTCCACACTGATTTCCATAGATGTTGCACTAATTTATACTCCCACCAGTAGTATATAAGCGTTCCCTTTTCTCTGCATCCTTATCAACATCTACTATTTTTTTGGATTTTTAATAATAGCAATTCTACCTGCTGTAAGATGGTCTTTCATTGTGGTTTTAATTTGCTTTTCTCTGATGATTAATAATGTTGAACATTTTTTCAAGTTTATTGGTCATTTGTATGTCTTTTTTTGAAAAATGCCTGTCTATGTTCTTTGCTCACTTTTTAATAGAAATATTTTATATTTTTCTTGTTGAATTTTTTGAATTTTGTAGATTCTGGATATTAGTCTTTTGTCTGATGCATAGTTTGCAAATATTTTTTCCATTCTGCAGGTTGTCTGTTTGTTGATTTCTTCTCTTGATGTGCAGAAGCTTTTTATTTGAATTAAGTTCTATTTTTCTATTTTTGTTTTTGTTGCATTTGCTTTTGGGATCTTAGTCATAAATTCTTTGCCTAGGCAAAAATCCAGAAGAGATTTTCCAAAGTTGTCCTCTATAATTTTTATAGTTTCAGGTCTTATATTTGTGTCTTTAAACCATCTTTAGTTAATTTTTGTATATGGTAATAGATATAAGTCCAGTTTTATTTCTCTGTATATAGATATGCAATTTTCCCAGCACCATTTATTGGATAGGATGTCCTTTCCACAGTTTATATTTTTGTCTACTTTGTCAAAGAACAGTTGGTTGTACATATGTGGCCTTATTTCTTTGTTCTATATTCTGTTCATTGATCTATCTATTTTTATTATCAGTACCATGCTGTTTTGGTTACTATATCCTTGTAGTATAATTTGAAGTCAGGTGATATGATGCCTCCAGATTTGTTCTTTTTGCTTAGGATTACTTTGATTATTTGGGCTCTTTCTTGGTTCCATATTTTAAGATTTCTATATTTTAAGATGAATTTTGAGATTTTTTTTCTAATTCTATTAAAAATGACATTGGTATTTTGATATGAATTGCATTGAATCCATTCTTCCAATTCATGAGCATTGGAGTTTTTTTCATTTGTTTGTGTAATCTATGGTGTCTTTCATCACTGTTTTGTAGTTTTCCATGTAGAGATATTTCACTTCCTTGCTTAAATATATTCCTAAGTATTTTATTTTATTTTTTTATAGCTATTGTAAATGGGATTGAGTTCTTGATTTGGTTCTCAGTTTGGTCATTATTAGTATGTAGAAATGCTACTAATTTTTGTATATTCATTTTGTATTGTGAAACTTTACTGAATTTATTTATAAAATCTAGGAGTCTTTTGGAGGAGTCTTTAGTGTTTTCTTGGTATGAGATCGTATCATTAGCACATAGAGATAATTTAACTTCCTCTGTTCCAGTTTGATGTACTTTATTTCTTTCTCTTGCCTGATTGTTCTGTTTAGGACTTTCAATACCTCAAAATCATAGAAGCCATATATGACAAACCCACAGCCAATATCATACTGAACAGAGAAAAGTAGAGAGCATTCCCCAAGACAAAGGTGACCACTTTTACCACTCCCATCTGACATAGTAGCTTTCTTTAGACAACGTTACTTCTATTGCAATCTGCTCCTTAGAAATGAAAAACTAAGACTGGAATCTATATTGGAGGAGATAGAAAGTATACAGAAATATTTGTGTGAGAATTGACCAAAAAATGTGTAGACATGTATTCTTTTTTTTTTTTTTACCTCTGGGCCCACAATATTTTCTTTATTTCCATATAAAAACTATTGTCCCCTCTTCTTAAGGCTCATTCATTAAGAATCATTTATGAAACAGTAAATATTTTGAGTACTATATGATATATGCTCTCCATCCAAACTATTCATATTCTGCCATTATAGCTTGAAAGTAGCCATAGACAGTGTGTAAATGAATGTATATGGCTGTGTTCCAATAATACTTCACTTACAAATACATGAGGGCCAGAATTGCCCTGCTGTCCAGTTTGCTGACCTCTGATCTACTGCTACAAGGTCATGCTTGAGGTTCAAGATCTGCTCATTTGAATCCAGTCCATGTGTCAATGGTGTTTCTCAGAAATGTTTCCTTGGTAAAACTATGTGCATTAAGTTTCTTTCAATCTTGAGAACAAAAAACTAGCAAGACAAGTTCTCCAACCCTCACAACCCAAATAAAATAGTGGAACAGAAATAAAATAATCACTATAGCCACTCCCATTCACAAGAGTGGGGCATGGGAGACATCAAGAAGTCATACTCTTTCCTAGCAATTCTAAAACACAATTGGGCAGAGATTACCAGCTGAGTAGTTTTGTAAGCCTGCTGTTTGTCTTTAGATGCTTGAGGATCCAAAGTTCTCCTTCCATTCTGTTATGTTTTTTTTTCCTTCTACTCCAAGTTGAAATAGCTGTTTATAAACTTTTTGTGAGTCTTATTAATCAATACATCATTAGACAAAATACACATTAATAATTTCTCCAAAATAAGACCTTCTCTGTCTTGGGTTTTCTGTAAGGCTGATGAAAACAATTTTCCTTAATATTTTAAGAAGTTTTTTGTTTGTGTGTTTGTTTGTTTTTGAGACAGAGTCTCATTCCATCACTGGGGCTAGAGTGCTGTGACATCAGCCTAGCTCACAGCAACCTCACACTCCTGGGCTCAAGTAATCCTCCTGCCTCAGCTTCCCAAGTAGCTGGGACTATAGATAAACACCACCATGCTCAGTTAATTTTTTCTATGATTTTAGTAGAGACAAGGTCTCACTCTTGCTCAGGCTGGGCTCAAACTCCTGAGCTCAAGCGATCCTCCTGCCTTGGCCTCCCAAAGTGCTAGGATTACAGGCGTGAGCCCCTGCATCTGGACTAAGAAGATCTCTAATGATAAGTATGAAGTATGCTTACAATAATAGGTCTTTTGTCTAATTGAATATTTTTGAGGCAATTTTTTGGATCTTTCTAAGGTCTTAACTAATGACCTTATATTTACATTCTGAGTTCAATTTTTGCTCTGATGCCCTTTCTGTATATGAGAAACTTGAGTAGGTGAGAATGAGAAATGATTTAAATTTCAAACCCAGAAAGCCATATCTTATATCTATCGTTTTGATTTTTGCTTGAATACTGAAAAAAAATTTCTTTTTTATAAAATTTAACCTTGTGTCTCTCCTTAATGTTAAAATGGGAAATTAGATGAAGCAAAGTGGCATCTCCAACATTGTCTAGAAATATGTGAAATATTGAGTGCATTATCATCTCATGTTAGTATGGTACATTTTTCACAATTAATGAACTAATGTTGACATGTTATTATTAGCTCAAGGTTATACTGATTTACAACCTAATTTTGGTGATACAAGTCCCTCTATATGTTTATGAGATGTTTATATCTGTATACTTTCTTCCATAGTAATGAAAATCTGATTAGATACATAGGCACAAAGAATAGACTAGGTGTTCTCAAGACTCTTTTCGACACTTTTGATCTTATGATTAAATTCATACTGTTGGTACTCAAGAATAGCTCTAAGAAATATTCTTAAAGGAAAGAAGCCTATATTTCTTCTCTCCTATTTGTTCTTGTTGTTTGAAATGTAAGCCTGTCTGCTGAATCTTCAGCTATTATCTTGTACTAAGAGGTATACTAAGAATAGAAACCTGGGAAGGTAGAGGACCATGATTGAGAGGATTTTATCCATCTCACATTGAATGAATTAGAAGCCCTGGATTCACTACTTCTGTACTTGTGGACAATGAGTAGCAGAGACTCTCCTATCATCTTTACAGCAGTATTATTTTGAGTATTTCTATAATACACATAAACTTCTCAGACTTTCTAGTATCTGCATTTTAAAGTGAGTATTAATCAGACAATTATCTGAGTTTATTAAGCTAGGACAAACTTGCACTAGTAGAGCATAGATGCCTCCCCCAGTTTTGTGTTTAAGAGCAAAATAATAAGTTTAATTCTTTAGTAATTATTCTATACTCATCTTTCTTATCTAGTGCATTCTTTCCTGCTTTACCCTCATTTTTCTCACACTCAGAAAATACCATTATGATGGTAAATATTGTATGTAAACTTGAGTGGGCTAAGGGATAACCAGATAACTGGTAAGACAGTATTCAGAAATAGTGTGGGTGTATGTCTATGTGGGTGTATCTGGAAGAGAGTAGCATTTAAATCAATAGACTGAATAAAGAAGATCTGCCCTTACCTATGTGGGTGGACATCATCCAATCCATTGATGGTCATAACAGAATAAAAAGGTAGTGGAAGGCTAAATTTTTTTTGTCTCTCCATCTCTCTCTCTCTCTTTCTTTCAGAGATATATATCTTCTCCTGCCCTCAGACATGGTGAATTACACCACCAGCTTTCCTAGTTTTCCAGTTTGCAAAGGGTATGTGGTGAGATTTCTCAGTTTCCATAATCGAGTGAGCAAATTCCCATAATAAATCTCTCCTCTCTTATATATCTATATCTATCTATATGTATATGTATGTCTATATGTGTATCTGTATCCACCTATCTACATATCCTATTGGTCCTGTTGCTCTGGAGAACCCTAATACAACTTTATATTCTGGTTTTGAAACAATTGCTAATCTTTACAGAGATTTTTTTTTTTTACTGATGGAAATAACATATGAGTATATATATATGAAATATGTAATATTATATATAATTATGTGTATAATTACATACACATATATAGTCTACATATATGCACTTTTAGAGTAAGCCATATTTATAATGAAACTGACATTCCATACATATTGAGAATAATTTTGTTTCCTTCTTTTGATGTTTTCAAATAGTGACATTGGAAAAAATGTTAAAATTTTATTTGAATTTTTAATTTGTGAATATCTCACTTTTTCAAACATAAAATGTTTATTTTTTAGGACTATTCAGTGAATTATGTATTGTTTTATTTATCTTTTTTTGGCATACTCTATTTTTATTATTTTTTTATTTCAACATATTACAGGGGTACAAATGTTTATGATACATATATTGCCTTTGCCCTGCCTGAGTCAGAGCTTCAAGCATGTCCATCTCCCAGATGCTGGTGTAGGATAATAGTGAACTGATCCTCAATTCTCTAGAAATAAAATACTTTTTATATACATTTCAAAATATTCTCTAAGACTCATCTTATCTAAAATTCATTGCTGTGTGGCTGCTGACTTTGACAGCAGTCCACATGACTTTTTATGTACTGACTCTTGCCTCCAGCACATTTCACTCCTGTCTAGGAGATCTGAGGAATGTAGAAGTAAGGCAATCATGCACACAGATATGTTCTCTTCAGCAAGGTGGAAAGTGTTACTAACAGGACACTCACATTCTCCTTTACTGGTCCACATGAATCCTCCAATATCTCTTTAACAGCTTGCTATTGAACTTATTACTTATAAACCAGTGAGAATGAAAATATGATACAAATTATGTATTTTTACAGTTTTATCATAATTTTTATTGTATTGGTTTCTCTGTTCTGTGTGTCCTTGAGTAGAAACGCATACATATTTTCCCCTGTAATTCTGATTCTTTGTTATGCTAAAAGCACCAGAAATCACTTCCAGGCTACCAGATAATTTTCATTCCTATTGGCATTCTATCAAGCACATGTTTTTCTTTCTTAAATGTTTTACATTACATATCAACTTTGATATTTAAAATGCTTGATGTTTTCTGTGTTTTGCACTACTTTCTTCAATCTATTTAGAGTTTCATCTAGCTTGCCCTCAAAGCATTTGCCATAATGAAGATATGTCATTTCCCAAGTGAATAAGATTTAAATTCCCCCTTTTACTTTCCCAACCTACACTGATAAATTATGTTTTTGTGATAACATCTTTTCTCCATTTTAGGAAGTAATCACTCACTGATTCTAGGAATATCTGTAGCATTTCAGATAAAATAAAGTAATTAATAAGTTCCAAAAGAAGAAGATAAGATAGGGAAAGGATAAATATCTTAGGCTTTATGGTTTTCCAGTAATAGATAATGAGGGTTGACCCAAAGTGACATAATTAGATCAGAGACGATTGTTTTCTATGTGATCCCACTTTCAGCCTCACTTCTTAACTCTACCCTCTCAATGTGTGTAATTGTATTCTCTGCTGTTAACCTCACTGTGCACGTTCTACTCATACACTGCTTTAAGTTAAAGTAACTAAATAGATGGGCTTAAAGAATGAGTGGCCAACACCCATTGAACCTAAGATTTATCCCCATCAAACATTTATATTTTGACAGGAAAGTGGCATTAGTAAAGTTATTTGCAATTACAACATATAATACTGTTGTAGGAACCAGATTTGAAAAAATATATATTTTAATGTGTATTTTTTAAAGGAAGGCGACTTTTAAAAAAATATTTTTCAACAACATACATCTATTTCTCCTAAAGAGACATCTCTGTGGCAGAGAGTTCAAAATCTAATTCTCCTAGCCAAGCAGGCATGACTTACCCCAGGAAATAGTAGGCAAGCATCTTGGCATTTTTAGTAAAATATTTATGCAAGCACTCTCTACCTAGAATCCTATTTATATGTATAAAATGGTAGCAAAGTCTCCAAAATGGAAGGAAAAAAAGAATCTGGTGATTACAAAGAAATTCAAAACCCCATAGAATCGTTAACACTTTGTCCAATAGCAACAGACTCCTGATTATATCAGCTAACATTTAACTATATTTTTTTTATTTTCTGTCTATTTTGAAAGGACATGAAACCTATTGGTAGTACATTAATGCAAATCATAACACTTGGCAAAACCAGAAGGAGAAATTACAAAAATATATTTTGGCTTTATTTCAATTAAGAATAATCAAGTACTTCACTATTCTATAGTTTAGTCTGTGAAAATTATTTTCATGTGTGAAAATTATTCTATAAAGAAAACTATTTTTTCACATGTGTTGTGCAATATTATTATTACTAATGATGTATTATTTGGTTTTTATTATCTCCTCTAACTAATGAATATATTGCATAATAGTGAAATTACTATTTAAATTATTACTAAAATTCCTGCTTAAATCAGTTAAAATTGCTGGCTTAAGCAATCAAACAGAAAAATTTGATCCTTACAGAGAAAACAGATAACAATGGATGTAATAATAGATTCAACATAAAAATAAGATTTCAAAAAGGTTATTGATAACAGAATTCTATTTAAAGGAATTCTTAAACCTCCCCAGAAATTGCAAGGCCAGGTTGTAACAGCCTCAAGATGCATACCACAATCTTTTAATTGTCCATTTTTTCCACTGTTGTTTTTATGTTTAAAATCAAAATGGCACTTTATATTATAAATATAATAAATATATAATAAGTTTATAAATAAATTTCTTAATTGCCCCCAAATTATAAAATAATAGTCATTTGTCAAAAAAATATTAATTTTTAAAGTAATAAACTATGGAAATTTTAATGCATTTGAAAGTATGATTAGGTTTTGATGAAATATAACATCAGGGCTATTTACAATTACAAAGAAAATGAAGGAAAGGTAAAGAGGAAACTGTAAAGATTTAGCATTATATTTTATTTTTATTTGGCCTATTTTGCAATATATATGTATTATATATCCACATAAATTAATTCTTACTATTAGTAATTATTATTATTTATTTATATTCAAGATCTAGCATTCAAAATATTGCAATTAATGCTCAAACATGAAGAGCAACAAGATAAAAGAAGGTGAAAAGTCCATTTACAATTAAATTCTTACTATAATTTCTGTCATATCTCTTCTCATAAAATGTATCTTGTTCAAGTAATTATAGATTGATGCTTTTAGAAGTGATACACTGATAGCTCCCTAGAAAACATGTTTACGAAATGTATATTGATATTGTATTTTCCATAGTAATATTAAATATTTTATTAAAATATTTATATAAGAAGGAAATACAATGGAACTTATAAAATGAGAATAACAATAAGTAAGAAAATGAGCTATCTGAAACATTAGCAAGGCATGCAATGCCTTAGCTCAACTAGAAGATCAACTGTGGTGTTATTGCATTTATTCAAATATTTTCTACTTTTGATATAATCTTCTGCCATATCCTAACTTACTAAAATGCTTTGAATAATGTTTTAAATAAAACTATTAGTTAAATAATATACTATTTATCCTATTTTCATAACAGTGTTATATTCAGTTTTTGGTGTTCTTTACTTATAAGTATTATTGTTGTCTTATTATATTCTTCACATCGCTTGGATCCAAACTCTTCTGTGCATGTAGACATGTCTGCATATGTGTTTGTGTGTATATAGTGAGAGAAAGAGACGATCATGGTTTGAATGTTTATGCCCTTCAAAATTCATGTTGAAATTTAATCCCCAATATGGCAGTATTGAGATGTGGGGCCTGTAAGAGGTGATTGGCAGAGCCTTTATAAGTGGATTAATCCACTTGTGAATTAATAGGTTAAGGAGTTAATAGATTAATGGTTATCATGGGAGTGACATTAGTGGCTTTCTAAGAGGAGAGAGAGAGACCTGAGCTAGCACACTCAGCCCCCTCACTACGTGATGTCTTGTGCCCCCTCAGGACTCTCCAAACAGAGTCCTTGGTAGCAAAAAGCCCTCACCAGATGTTGCAGCTTGACCTTGGACTTCTTAGCCTTCATGACTGTAAGAAATGAATTTATTTTCTTTATACATTACCCAGCTTCAGCTAGTCAGTTATATGTAGGAGAAAATGATCTAAAACAGAGAGAGAGACACAGAGGGGCATTGAAATAAACATAGATTTCCCAAGAGTATAATTTTTGTTTCTTGTCAGATTTCTACTTTGATATGACTCAAATTTTTAATTTGATTTCTATCTGTATTACATAGAATCATGAACATATTTTAATGTTCCTAACATTATTTTTGTTCTTTTAAAAGTATATTTTCTTTTATTCAATTAGTAATTTGTCTATATTGTAAATGAAGGTAAATTTTGAAATCTTTTCTTTTTTTACAGTCTAAAGATAGTATGAATTACAGTAAGAAATGTTTGTCTTTGGCTATATATTGTTTCAGCATGGTAAATTAAAATTTTGTATATGAAATGAGAAGTTTTGAAACCTGCATTATAAAGTTAATAAAACATAGTCTTTTAAATCATCATTAAAACTGTAAGTTTCACAGCATCAGAGTCATATGATGCATATCTATCATTACAATATAGTAATTAATATCTTCATTCATATACAATGTGCAGTGTGCTAAATTAGACAATATTTCACATTAGGAACACACTGGTTAACTAAATAAACATATATATGATATAATGAGACATTTACTGAATATAAGAAAATAAATAGAAAGGTTCATTATTCTCAGAGAATAATGTCAACTGATATTTTTATGTGCTGACTATGTATCACAAACTGATGACCACAAACTTACATGTTTTAGATTATTTTATGTCCCAAGAATATTAATAAAATATCTTCTTATTCTCATATTTGGACAAATGAAGATATTGAGGGAGAGAAAAGTTAAGTAACTTCCACCCCCAAAAAATACACAGCTAAGTAGTGTTAATTACTCTGGCCATCTGGCAGAAAGCCATATATGCAAAGAAAAACATGATGGATCTAGAGTGGTAAATCGCCTTAGTATCATAAAAGATGTTAAATGAAAATCCAAGAGGCTTTGTATTAAATAAATAAATTAGAATCATTTTAGGTTACCATTCTTTAGATTTAAATTTTAATATCCTGGGTGTAAACCAGGACTTATATTTATATTGAAAAACCTGATTTTCCAGGTACCAATGGCTCATTCTTTCTATATTCATTTCTATTTGGTAGGTCTGAACTCTTTTACCTAAAGATATCATTTCTCCTTAACTCTTAAAACCTCATAATAAAAGCCTATCTGCTTTCTGCATACTTTAAGGAATGATCATCCTCTACTCAGTTTAAGAAAAATCAAGTTCTATAAGATAAGTAAGGCAGTAGTGGGTGATATGATAAGAAAAAAGTTATACCTGAAAGATGAGATATAAAAGTGAAATATTTTCTTTTTTTTCTTTTGTTTTGGAGAAAGTAATCTGACCAAATCTCATTGCAATATGTGATAATGTGTATCCAAAAAAAAATGTTTGTCTGTATTTATACAGGTATATCTACTTCCCAAAAATGTTCTACTTAATACACAATATCAAATAGATTTCTATGAAAATATTACATTCTTTTTGTGATTTGATCCCTTATATTCTAATTTTAATTAACTTTTAAAAACTTAACTTTGATATTCTTGAATGAATTAGGAAAAAGTACTATCTGGTTGTCTTTATGTAAGTGAGTAATATCCCAGAAAGATTCTTGGAAAACAGTGTCTAATCCCAGCATTGCAAGGTGATCATCATAAGGATATACAGAGGTTTTTTAGTCCTTATCCCAGAACCTATGGATCACTATGAGGCCAAGAAAAGACTCAGAGTGTTTCTGAATCTTTTAAAACTTTATCAAGAGTAGAAGTGTATATGCTTCTTTCATTGGTTTTCCTAGGGATTCATAAAATATATATTAAACATAAATGTCAAGAATTACTACTAGAAGCCAGGTTACTCTTAAAAGGGAGAATTAACCTGAAACACATTGATTTATTCTTCACTCACCGGAGACTGAAAGATCTTTATATCCAATGTCTGGAATGCTCCCTAGCTTATTGAAGCTTTTTTGCTTCCAAAAGAGTTAATAAAGGTGTCAGTCACTGCAACCCAGATTTTGGACCAATAGAAATTAAATTTTTATGCTTCCATGCCTATCAGTCCTTGACAACTCACCAACATAAGTTATCACTATTAAGACTCAGCTCCCAAATGCACCTGTTAGTGATTTACTTGCTCCTTCCTCTTTAGTTCACAGTGGAATGTTTTCAATTGACTTCTGTTTTATTGAATCTTATGTATCTATAGAAATAATTAATAAAATTAATGCAAGTCTAAAGAAAGTAGACAGCATAAAACTTACCATCACATTATCTTGAATATTAACTACATGAAAATTGGCAAATAAAATCATTATCTAAATGATTTTTTTGTTTGGCACCAAAAATCCAGTGCTTTGATACATCTGAGTATTGTACATCACAATACTTAAACTATTATGGAATCAATAATTTGTAATGTAGATTTCCTCCCAGTTCAGGAAAATTCTTGCCTGGCTATGTTCACTAGCCCAAGTGGATAGAAAAAATATTATTTGTAATTAGCTACCTGATTTGAGCCTTATGAAAAGTCCACTTGGAAAAAACTGGCTCTAAATTTGTGTGTTTAAAAAATATTCCTTTATAATTATTTGATGGGACCTTTTGTTGATTAAAAATAAAACTTAATTGCCAATATCTCCTAAAACATAGTGAAATATAGTCATAAAAATTAAACTTTCCCATTTCAGTTCTTAAGTAATGAGGCTCTACTATAAACAGGATATTAATGTAACATAGAATGTTGTGTGTATCCCTTGACTTCCGAGAGATCAAATATATAAGATTGCACAAAAGATGTAAAGTTTTCTGAGCAGAGACTACATTTTCTATGAACAGAAATTTAGAATGTGTATGTGTGTGTCATGTTAAATTTCACCAAATCCAACATGTACCAATATTTTATTTAAATATAAAAACCAAAATCTCAAAAAATAGAGACAAATAAGAGAGTGTAATATTATGTGTAATTTTACAACTCGGTGTAAAGGTGACAAAATAGAAAAATGATAACAAGGAAACTTAGCTGTTTCTCTCTTGGCAAAAGATGGAACAAGGGAAAAGAGAGAAAACTCTCTTGAATATTTGAACCATAGACTATACCAGGGCACTCTCAGTATAAGTGGTAAGAAATGATTAGATATGTGTATTCTTGAGATCTGGCCAGCAGGGTTTTCTGATAGGCAAAATGTAGGATGTAAAAGAAAAAGGAAAGTATCAAAGCTAACTCCAGGTATTTTATGAGTAAAGGGAGGAATAGAATGATAAAGACTGAAGATGGAGCAAAGGTCTGAGGGGGAAAGACAGAGGTTCTGTATCAATTTATTTTGAGAGGAGCATCAGAGATCCAAACAAATGTGTCAAGTAAGCAATTGTATGGATAAGACTGGAATTCAAAAAAGATTTATTATCTAAATATATAATTTGTGTTTTTATGGCATTTATTTAAAACCATAATACAATAAGAGACCACCAAGGCAGTGACTTTAGAGCAAGAAAAGAACTAAGGGATGTGTCTGAGGCACTTGGAACAGTTTGAAACAAGAGGAAGAAAAACATGAAGCCTGTCTCAGAGAATGAGTGACAAGTTTGTTCTGTCAAATACAATGATTGCTCATTGGCCACTGCTATCGACCACATCTCTGTATCCCTCCAAAATTCATATGTTGAAATCTAAACTCCCAATATGATGGCATTAGAAGGTAGGGCCTTTGGGAGGTAAAGCCCCTGTAATGAGATTAAAGCCCTTAAAAATGGGTATGAGACAAGAGATCTTTCTCCGCATGTAAGGATACAATGAGAAGACAGCCCTTTGTAGACTAGGAAGAGGGCCTTCACCAAGATCTCAACTAATTGACACACTGATCTCAGATTTCCAGCCTCCATAGCTGTGAAAATAAATATTTTGTTGTCTAAGCCACCCAGTCTATTGCATTCTGTTACAGCAGCCCGAATAGATTAACACAGTGACACAGAGAAGAACAGCTTAGCTATTGCGGTGGGTGGAAAATTATAGTGGAATAGATGTCTAGAAAGCTGTCTTTGTCAAAAGCACTACTGAAATGCATTCTGGAAAAAACCATCTCCTGGTATCTGTGGCCTAGTAAATGAAGAATGCTGAACATTTTTTCAATTGTTAATTTGTAATAATACAGGTGTTAAGATTAATTATTCTTTCTATGGGAAATACACAATTTTAGGTTGGTTGCTAGAGAAAGAGGACAAGAATATTTGTCAGTGAGCTTTTTTCAGTAAAATGTAATTTAGATAGTCTTTTTAAATGTGCACAATGCAATCCATGCAATAGATGTAAATTGACCATGAAGCATTGTCTTAGTCTGCCTGAGCTGCTATAACAAAATATCATAAACTGGGTGGCTACAAAGAACAGAATTTTATTTTTCACAGTTCTAGAGCCTGGGCAGTCAAGGCATTTGCAGATTCAGTGTCTGGTGAGGGCCTACTTTCTGGTTCATCAGTGGTGCCTTCTCACTGTGTCCTCACATGGGAGAAAGGGCAAACGTGCTCCCTTGGGCCCATTTTATAAAGGCATTAATCCGATTTATGGTGGCTTCACTCTCATGACTTAATCACATCCCAAGACGCCCTTCCTCCTAACACCATCACGTTGATGTGAGGATTTCAACATATGAAAGACAAATATATGACAGACCCAAACATTCAGACCATAGCAAGCATCTTAAAATATTAAACATTCCCCTCAAGGCATCTGGTTATAGAAAGATGTTACTTTCTCAAATACAATGAAAACAATAATATACCAAAAAGAAAGATATAGCAATTGCAAGGAATAATTAGACAACAATAAAATTAGAAAGATAAAGGGAAAGTAAAACAATCAAATAAAGAAAATCGATGGATATGTCCATCCAACACCCATCCAGATAAACAGGTGTTCTCTCTTGCCAAACTGAGCTTTCAAGGCCAGACCAAGTACATCACCAGAGGCAAGACTGGTAAGAAACTCAGATTCCCTAAGCACATTTTTCTGACTCCACTCAGCAATCAAACACTTGATCATTTGTCTCCTCAAGCAATCATTATGAAATCAAATAATTTGCTGTCAGAACAGCAAGGGGACATGGTTTACATACAAGTTTTGTTTCTCATTTATATTTATATTTCCATTTTAGCTTCACATATTATTCTTCTGATTTTTTAGTTTAGTTTTCTTATGCATCAAAATGCCTTTGGATAATATACATCATAGGATGTCTTAATTTATTTAGATACAATAAAATTTTTAAAAGTCGTAATTTTTTGCCTTGGTTTAAACAATTAAGAGAAATAATGCCAAAGTCAGAATAGTCTCAGAGAAAGAAAATAAACTAGATTTCCTGAAGAATAATTGTCTAAATAAGAGTTAATGTATAATGGGTTCCAATGAACAAAATGGTCCAAAGTTTCTCAACTCTGGTTCTCAAGTAGAGGTGATTTTCCTCTCAGGTTACATTTGACAACATCTGGAGATATTTTTGGTTGACAAAACTCACTAGGGTAGGCTAATGCTGCCTACTGTATAGGGATGCTGCCAAACATCCTAGAAAGCACAGAACAGCTCCCCACAATGAAGCAATGGTATTTGTGTTAATATATGTGTGTACTTCAAAGAGATTAATATTAGCCATTTGTCATGCACCTATTTATTAAAAGACATACTAATCATCACAAAATGAATATGAGACTCATGAAGAAACATAATTTAAAGGAACCATTGTTGATCAGTTTGCCAAACCAAACTATATTTCCAATAAAATGCTATAGAGCTGTATTTTTAAAGTCTATTTAACAGTCACTATAAAACATTTACTATATGCAAAATATTCTGCTGTATGAATGACAACACAAAATACAGAATTCATCTTGTGCTAAACTGAATATTTTAGCAGTGATAAACATATTAACAATAAAATATGAGTGCATATTTTATTTTAATCAGTTTATACTTACATAGAATCATGGACCTCTGCATTCAGTAATATGAGAAAGATGTTTATATTCTTCTCTATTTTGTATACAAGTGTGTTAAAAATAATAATGATCATGGCTTTTATATGTTATTAGAAAGCCTGAAAGACAATAAGGGAATCCATTAAGGCAGAAAGGAAGCTCCCAAAGTTCAAGGATTGAAGTAAATTCTAAAGCTGCTAAATACCAAAGGGCATAAATAGTTAATGTGGCCTAGAAATTTAGTACCATGACTTGAATCTTGTGGGAATTTGGGACCCTCTTATATATGTTGATTTCCAAAGAAAGCTTACCTGTCAGGAAAAGAATGAATTCGGGAAGAAAAAATTCTACCACAGAAGAAGAACAATCAGGGGAATGTTTTGTTTCATCCCAAGCTTGGGTGTAGATTAAGAAAAAAAAAAAAAAAAGAAAGAAAATGACTCCCTTGAGTATGTATTACTACTGGTGAGGTCTCACGTAATTTCATTATTGAATCTCAAGTTATCTCAATGACAATAGGTCTAAATATTCTGAGATAAGTGACAGAAGTAAATGTAAATCCTTCTAGGAGAAATGATCATTCAGCATGTCTCTCAAAACATTTCCATAGAGACAATTCCAAAAAATCCAAAGTCATAAGTAGAAATAATAATAAAAAAATTCACAAAATTCAGAATAAAACAAATGAGGGGGAAACTTAAGGGAAAACAAAGAGAACCAAATAAATGAACATTTCATGCAAAGAAATTATCAAATATAGAAGACATATTAGTAGGTTTATTCTTTATAATGAAACAAAAGAGGAAATAGAAAATCCAAGAAAGGCACAAGATACTGAGATTAATTAAATAGTCTATTAGGCAATAACTGAAAATAAAATAATCAAATTGTTATATAGATTTAAATAAATTATACAGGGATAAACACAGTTAAACAAAACTTTTAAAAATACGTAGAAAGGTTTAGCAATAAAGATGGGATGAGATGGTCTGAAATGTATCTCCTATGAATTCTTAAAATTAGTATTGGTAAGAATAAAATGTAAACTGTATATAAAAAGATAGTGGCTTAGAAATTATCACTGTGGGTGAAATATACAATCCTCAGAATTCAGAAAAGGAAGAATCTCACACAGAAGAAATAAAAAGAAATACATACATAGACATACCTTTGTAAAATTACAGAGCATCCATAGAAAGGAGAATCTCTTCAAAACAGCAGAAGAGCAAAAGCACATTATGGACTAAAGAAATGCAAATATTTGCACTGCTGATTTCTCACTAGCAGAAAGACGACAAAGGAATAATACTTTCAAATTACTGACGAAATATAACATGTGTTTTATAATTGTACACAAGCAAACTCTTTGTTTAAAAGAAGATCTAAATAGAGACCATTTCTAGTAAATATTGCGAGTTATTACTGCCCAAACCATCACTGAAGTGTAAATTTCAAAAACAGGAAAAATGAACCTAGGAGGAAACTGAAGATACTAAAAGAGATTGTGTTAGTAAAGTGGTAAATTGGTACTTAAATCTCAACAAAGCCTAAATTAACATGGATGATATAAAGCAACAGTATCAAATTGTAATGGGTGGAGTTTAAAAAAGTAAGATCAAAATAAAATACATAAACACTTTTATATAAACTAGAATTAGTCTGATGAAAATGAATGCTTTCTAGATTCTTTTATGGTTTTGGAGAAAAGTAAACAATTGATTCATTTTAAAATATGCCATGTTAACTACACTTGTTAAAGTGTCGGGGACAGACCCTAAAATGATATAAACAGATTATGTATCTTTTAAATCAGTGGAGTGGGAAGCAGAAAAGAAATGAGGAAAATCATAAGACAATTCAAAAGAAAACTTGTGTTGGAAAAAGAAAACAGAAAAGATGGAATAAATTGAAAGCAGAACCATAGGTAGTAAGAAAACATCCAAATTTGTCATATTCGCAAGATAATTAAATGAACTACGTCTACATTGGATTAAAAGTACTAAATACAGTTTACAGGAGAAACACCAAATGCATAAGGTGGACAGAACTAGGATGATTTTTTAGTTTGCTAGGGCTACAATAACAAAGTACCACAGACTGGCTAGCTTAACCAACAGAAATTTATTTTCTCAAAGTTTTGGAGGCTAGAAATCCAACATAAAGGTACTGACAAGGTTGATTCTTTTTGAGGGACATGAGGGAAGGATCAGTTCCAGGACCTTTGGTTTGCAGATGATGTCCTCCTTGATTTCATATTGTTTTCCCTCTGTTTCCTGTCAAAGACACAGTCATATTGGATGAATACATTCCCTAATGATTGAATTTTGACTTAATTACTTCTTTAATAAGCTTATTCCCAAATAGAGGCATACCTTGAAGATATTACAGGTTCTGTTCCAGACCACTGCAATAAAGTGAGTCACACGAATATTTTTTGTTTCCTAGTGCGCATAAAAGTTATGTTTACACTATACTGTAATCTATCAAGTGTGCAATAGCATTATGCCTATGAACAATAAAAACATTTCATTGCTAAAAAGTGCTAACACAGAGACAGGAAGTGAGCTGAACATATGCTGTCAGAAAAATAGCGCTAGTAGATTTGCTCTATACAGAGTTGCTACAAACTATCAATTTGTAAAACTGTGCAAAAAAATGAAGCATGGTAAAACAATGTATGAAAATTAGCACTGTAGTTATATGAATAAGAAAAAGAGCTAAGACTTTAGGACAAAATGCGTTTCTAACTATAATGAGGCTAACCATATGATGATTTAAGATTCAGTTTACTAGCAGGATACAATAATTTTTTTTAGTGGTGTGCACCTAATAATATTCTTTCAAATTATAAGACAAAGCTAGAGAAAATCAATACATTTATCATAATAGTTAGAGATTTGAACATATCCCTCACAGTAATTCATTAATCAAGCAGACAAAAAATCAGTAAGAATACAGGAAAATTTAGTGATGCAATTAACAAGGTTGATTTAATGGGTCTGTATAGACCTGAGTACCTCGCAATTAGAGACAACATATACCTATCAAAAACAACTGAAACAGTTCAATCCACTGACAAATCTTTATACAATAAATCAAATTTCAACACATTTTTGATGAATTGGATCACATAGATTACATATTTTGACCATAAAACAATAACATTATAAATATCAAAAAGATGAGAAAAGACTATAGTATAAATTAATAGAATGTTAAGTAACCCATATGTGAATAAAATAATCAAAAGGGAAATTAGAAAATGTTTAGCATTGAAATAAAGCAAAAAAGGTATATGTCAAAATTTCTAGACTATATAGTATATACATGGACATTGCTTTAAATGTATATAGACAACCATAATCCTTATTTATAATTCTAACATCCAAACAGCTCTCAGATTTTAATGCTTTTGCCACCCAAAAATGTTCTCACTGTATATTATTTCAACTTTGTATGTTTCAATTCATAGTTAACATTTTCATTACCAAATTACGTCTTAAAAGAAAGTCTTTCAATTTGTGATTCTGGATTCTGAGCTTCCTATGTATAAAAGAACCACATATTTTTTCCCACACCGTACTTTTCCAACAGCTGGTTGAACAAAAAAGGAAAGATTAGCAATTTCTGTTTGGCTAGGACCATCTCACAACACCCAGTTTCATGTAGAAGGAATCATATTTATTGCTTCAGAAACCATTGACATCTAGGTCCATGCAAACTGCTCTCAAGTATTTTATTTTTGCCATTTTTATTATCCCCAATCTTATGCCCTTGATTCCCTGAAGGATATTAGTTTTAAAATACTTAACATTATTTTCTTTTATTTTTTTCATTTAATTTGCTCCATTTTCCTATTCTAACTTCTTAAATTCAATACTAACTTTTCTTTTCTTTTCTTTCTTTTTTTTTTTTTTTTTTTGAGACAGAGTCTTGCTCTGTTCCCCGGGCTAGATTGCCATGGCGTCAGCCTAGCTCACAGCAACCTCAAACTCCTGGGCTCAAGCAATCCTTCTGCCTCAGCCTCCCAAGTAGCTGGGACTATAGGCGTGTGTCAGCATGCCTGGCTATTTTTTTTCTATATATATTTTTAGCTGTCCAGATCATTTCTTTCTATTTTTAGTAGAGACGGGGGTCTCGCTCTTGCTCAGGCTGGTCTCGAACTCCTGACCTCCAGCAATCCTCCGGCATCGGCCTCACAGAGTGCTAAATGCTGAATCAAGAAAAAGCCAACTTAAAATGAAAGGAAAGTTTTGGGCATTTTTACCTGTTTTTTCTCAACGATCCTCCTCTGTTCAGCAAAAGTCTAGCCATCTATCCCTTTAATTTATGTGCCTTTTGCAAGAGTTCCTATATTAAATTTTGAGTTCAACACATACTTTTAAATTGTATTAGTTTTGTTATTCCTCCATCTATTGAATTATTTATTTTAAATCATTCTTTTTTACCTAGTATTTCCACTTCTTTATGACTATTTTTTCTGCTTCATGATGTAATTATGATGTAGCCTCCTTTTGAAATATTATTCTTAATTTAATATTTTCATGCGTGTGTTTGTCCTATCATATTGCCCTAGTTTATCTACTATAGGTTTTCATTTTTATGTCTTTTTCTGATTAGCATTACTATGCTTAAAAATCTATTATTTTTATTTTTGAACTTGGAGATTGCCCTGGAGATACCACGTAGTTGGTTTGTAATGTATGTAAGGTAGAACGGTAAGGCTAAGGCCTCCTTAGTGCTTAGTGCTTTTTGTAGATTTAAAGTGTGGAATAGCAGAAGCACTCTCCACGGCAGAGGCAAGAGTAGCATGGTTGAACTTCACCACCCAGATCAGGAGTTTTCTCTTCAGAAAATCCTGAATCTCAGGATTGTCATCACCTCTTCCTTTGACTATTCCCTCTCTTTGGTCTTAGTACAAAGGAAAGGTGGGGATGCTATTGCTATCAGCTATTTACTCCACCACAGGTGTGACAACCCTGTTATGATATACAGCTCACAATGTTGTACTAATTATCCCAAATGATTGCAGCAGCTTGAAGAAAGCCCACTTCAAAGCTGTCTTCCTGCTTAGTACTAATAGAGGGCACCAACCCCATCAAAATAAGTTGCTAAAGACTTTGTTATCCCAGGAATTCTTCACAGTACGTTAATTCATCAAATCTGTAAATATTTTACTATTTCACCAATAAAGCTTTCATCAGTATCATGTTTGATGATGGCTTTTTACTGATGTTTCCAGAAGGTGTTTTTTTTTTTTTTATTTTGACAATGTTCACCGTGCCTAAATACTTGGTTTTTTTACCCTTTGATTTCATAAGTGCCAGTTTTTCCTTGTTTGCTATTTGTCCCTTTAAGTTTCTCTTCAGTTTTATTTGTATATTTCCCCTCCTACCAATTATTATCTTTGTTGATATGCTACCTAATGTCATAAAGGTATCTTCAATCTTATAAAATCTTTACGGTAGTAGAGTAGTTGCAGGCTCCATTACAGAAAAAAACCTCTGTTTCTCCCACTGATTTTCAGTAGCATGTCTGTTATACATCAAAGAACCATATGTACGCAAGTGTGTCTTGTGGCTTTCTTTTTTTTATACGTTAATCCATATATGCTTCCAAATAATAAAGTGTTATGCATTTTGCTTTATGGTAAATTTCTATATCTGGTACAGTAATTTGCTCCACCATAGTGATCTTCATTGTCAAAAATATCTTGGCTTTTCTTCAGGTTGTCATATAAATTTTAATTTATTCATTTCCATAAAAACTGTTGAAATTTTAATTAATATTGCATTCAATCTATTAATAATTGTGCATAGCTTTATATATTGAATCTTTCAATTCATGACCATGGTATATATCTCTATATTGTCTTCCTTAAAATCACTAAATAAAGCCTCATATTGTTTATTATTAATATAATAAAAGTGCCCATACTTTGTTTTATTTTCACACTACATAATTTGATAATCTAAATATGCAAAGTTTGTGTGGAACTATTGTCTCAACTTTGCATCATCAAATTACTTTGCCTCATTGTGCACCTGGTTTCATTGACTGTGTGTTAATCATTGTCCTGAAAAATAATTTTGAGATGTTTTATGTTTCCTTTCCTTGGGTACAACAAGACAAACCAATAAAATATAAATTCCTTGCTTCAGGTCCCCTAATCAACACTGGTCATGTGCATCGAGAATAGGAATTTGCACTTTGGTAGTCTGTGGCCATTGTTTACGACCAATCCCTGCAATCTATTAACTTTGTTATCGTTCTGATCAGCACCAACTCAGTTTTATTGTGGGTAGGGTAGGATGTTATATTTCTGCTTTGCTATTATAATGAAAGTGTGTAGAGATTTGAGATATATGCATAATAGGGGTAGAGACTTCCTACCCTGGGATGTTTTCTGGCCTTAACTTTTTCTTCCTCACTCTGAAAAGTTATGAATTTAAAGTTTAAGTGTATTATATCAACAAATGTCATAAGATTAAGAAAAATATTGTCGATTCAATAATCTCCTTACCTTTATGAATTCAGGTTTTTCTCCATAGTTTTGTCTGAAAATTTCCAACTATTTTTTTAAATTTCATAGTTAAAAATAAAAACTTTAAAAAATCTCTTCAATATTTTTAGGCCATTTGTTTTTAAATTTATCTAGGCATTTTTTCACTTTAGTTTTGATCTAAGTGATTTTAGCTATGCTTATTAGAATTGGAATTTTCTGCAATTAATTTTTTATATTGCCAGTAGAATGATCCTTCTAAATAACTTTCCATGAATCGTATCATATCCTTGCCTTAAAACCTTTACTAGTTTATTATTTCTGTCATGTCTTTTTAAATAGTTTATTGAAAATTAACATGTTATGATGCAATGCTTGAGATCTAGGCCAGGGTTATATTCCACACTCATACATTGCTGGTGGGACTTCAAACTAGTAAAACCTCTATGGAAAGTAAAATGGAGATACTTCAAAGAGTTAAAAGTAGAACTACCATTTGATCCAGCAATCCTATTACTAGGCATCTTACCCAAAGGAAAAAAAGGCATTCTATAAAAAAGACATCTGCATTTGAATGTTTATAGCAGCACAATTCACAATTGCAAAAACATGGAAACTACCCAAGTGCCCATCAATACATGAGTGAATTAATAAAATATGGTATATGTATACTGTGGAGTTCTACTCAGCCACAAAAAACAATGGTGATCTAGCATCTCTTGTATTAACCTGGTTAGAGCTAGGCCCATTCTACTAAGTGAAATATCACAAGAATGGAAAAACAAGCACCACATGTACTCATCATCAAATTGGTATTAATTGATCAACACTTCTGTACACATATAATAGTAACATTCACTAGGTGTCGGGCAGATGGGGGAGGCAGGGGATGGTATATTCTCACCTAATGGGTGCGGTGCACACAGTCTGAGGGATGGGCATGCTTGAAGCTCTGACTCCTACTCAGGCGGGGCAAAGACAATATATGTAACCTAAACATTTGTACCCCCTACTATGCTGAAATAATAAATAAATAAATAAATAAACTTGATACAATTGATCCTGAAAAGACTTTATTCCAAGAATGCATTATGCTTTCCTTGCTACTGGATTTTGAATATGACATTATTTCTGTATAGAATCTCCTCCTCCTTCATCTTTTTTTTCCTGTTATTGTCTTATCCTTCAGATTTCAGTTTAAAGATAATGTGTAACTCTGATGGCATGTGACATAACATAATAGTTAAACATGCTAGGTTCCAAAGCAATTTTCTGAACTTTTCTAAGCCTTCAGTCACCTAATTATAACATCAATATACCTGATATTTTGTTGTTTGTATTAAACTGAATAATGTACTCTGTCATATAGGATGCACTGAATAGAGGCTAATTATTATTACTATTAACTTTCTTTATTTGCATCTTCCCTCAACTTAACAAGGCTGGGTAGTTTCAAAAAGTCCATATTTTTGTATTTTCTTTTCTAGTTCCTTATAAGAAATTGAGATTTCTATTTGTTTAGCCATTGGATTCTTTCATCAAAGTTTAAGACTTTTTAGGTAGAAACTTTGGCTTCCCATACTTGTATTCATTATGCTTGATACATAAGTATATATTTGTTAAATTAATAAGTGAATAAATGAACAAAATATTAAATCCTACTCTTTTATATTTATGAGAAAAAAGAGAGATGCAGAGTGATTTCCTAACACTGTGAAGTCAGTAAAAGAGAGATTCAGAGCTCTTCTCACACCAACTGTAGGCAAGATGCTAACCTTCAAAGCATACTCTATATGTTGAAATAAGAAATACACACATAATATATGTATTACAAATAAATAGATTGAGAACATAAGAATTTCACATCTAAATATCGTGACATTTTATTGAGGAAGAAGGTCAAAGTAATTTTGATGGATGAAGTAGGATTATAGACTGACCTAGCATGACATTGCTGTAGCTTCCACGGTATTATTTGAAAGTCATGCTTCATTGGTGTTCTGCAATACTTGAAAAACAGAAAATAAGAAACTTAGCCTAGGATAATGTGTTATTTTTTATGAAGGCTAAACTATATCAAAGTCTGTGCATATTAACGGCTAAAACTTGTATATTACTTTTTTTTCAGTTTTACCCAAATCTGTGTTGGTCACAACTAATATTTTGTCACACAACATTTATTAAATTTTGTTAATCTCATTGTCCATACAAAATAACACAGTAAGTGTATATGTTATATAAATATGGGGCAAGGTATATAAGGAAAAAATTTTCAAATAAGTTTACAGTTGTTTGTTTAGTCCCTTAATTTGCATATTTTGTTTTGAATTTTTGACTTGTTGAAACATCACCAATGATTGCAACTGAATTAGGTTTTAATAGACTTATTAAAGATTACGTGTTGTCATATATTTACCATTAATAATTTAGCATCATATACACTGAATTATACAAATCCTACATCATAAACAAGGCACAAATGAGACATGTTAAGACAAAGACATTGCCCAATATCATTATTTAACACAGAAGTTAATAGAGGTTATAGAATTTATGAAAAAATTAAATCAAGATTTTTTGGGGCAAGTGGAATCAGGAAAAGACAAATATCTTGAAATTCCCACCTGGAAATAAAGAGAAGATTTTGAGTTTCAGAAAAACATATCTCAAGTGTTATTATTTCAGTGTAAAGTCTTCAAATAACACTTTAATTAGCATAGAAAATATTGGTATTAAAATATTAGTGTATAAAGTTGAAAAGGTAGCTTGGAAACTGACTATGAAAATCCTATAAAGGAAATTATTATTTTTCTTTGGGAAAATGGATTCTGACTATTATAGTGTTTTGGCCAGTACTATGACATTATGGAAGGGATATTTTGGAAGATTATATAGCAGCTGTTAAAATGATTGATTTTAGTAGCGAAAAAACTGGAAGCAAAAGGATTGATAACGGGATTATTGCATTTGCCTTATACTGCTAATACTACTGCTACTTGCTTAGAGGCTGCTTAATATCAACTTCCAAATGGAAATTTACTTGTCATAGCATACGCCACCAGAATATTGAATAAAAGTGAACATGTGTATCCCAGTCCCAATTTAGGGTGCCTGTCTTTGAAATAAACAGCTTGAGATGAATTTCTTGAGTTTTTACATGAAATAGATTCAGAGTAATGACAGACTATTTTATGGAATTGCTAACTACTGAGAAATTGAATATAATAGAACAGACAAGGGTGTCAACCTTTTACCTATTACATTTCAAAAGCTACACAGTGCAGGTGAAGAAATTATAGACACTCACACACTTTGTTTTTTTTTTTTATTTCAGCTCATCATGGGGGTACATAAGTTCAGGTCATATACATTGTCCCTGTCCCGCCCATCCTCCCGAGTCAGAGTCCCAAGCGCGTCCATTCTCATTCTCCAGACAGTGCGCCTGGCACTCATCATGTAGTCATACCTCCATCCCCTCCCCCCCCAACTCCCCGGGCCTGAACCTTCAAGCATGACCATTCCCCAGAGGGTGTGCAACGCACTCGTCATGTAGGCATACACCCATCCCCTCCCCCCACCCCCCATCCCAGTCTGATATCCAATTGGTATCCTTCCCCGATGTACATTTAGGTGATGATCAGGGAAACCAGTTTTCTAGTGAGTACATGTGATGCTTGTTTTTCCATTCTTTGGATATTTCACTTAATATAATGGGTTCCAGCTCTCTCCAGGAGAACCAAAGAGATGTCGTATCATCGTTATTTCTTATAGCTGAGTAGTACTCCATGGTATACATATACCACAGTTTACTAATCCATTCCGTGGATTGATGGGCACTTGGGTTGTTTCCACATCTTTGCGATTGTGAATTGTGCTGCTATAAACATTCGGGTACAGGTGTCTTTGTTAAAGAATGACTTTTGTTCTTCTGGGTATATGCCCAATAATGGGATTGCTGGATCAAATGGTAGGTCTACTTGAATCTGTTTAAGGTATCTCCATATTGCTTTCCATAGGGGTTGCACTAGTTTGCATTCCCACCAGCAGTGTATGAGTGTTCCTGTCTCTCCGAATCCACACCAACATGTGTTGTTTTGGGATTTTTTGATAAAGGCCATTCTCACCGGAGTTAAGTGGTATCTCATTGTGGTTTTGATTTGCATTTCCCTGATGATTAGGGATGTTGAGCATTTTTTGATACGTTTTTTGGCCATTCTTATGTCTTCTTTTGAAAAATTTCTATTCATGTCCTTTGCCCATTTTTTGATAGGATTGTTTGATTTTTTCTTGCTGATTTTCCTGAGTTCTAAATAGATTCTTGTTATCAGTCTTTTATCTGATGTGTAGTATGCGAAAATTTTTTCCCATTCTGTAGGCTGTCTGTTTATTTTTGTGACTGTTTCTTTGGCTGTGCAGAAGCTTTTTAATTTAATCAGGTCCCATTCATTTATTTTTGTTGTTGCTGTGATTGCCTTAGGGGTTTTCTTCATAAATTCTTTGCCTAGACCAATGTCTGTAAGAGTCTTTCTTACATTTTCTTCTAGAATTCTAATCGTTTCCCATTTAATGTTTAAATCTGTTATCCACCGTGATTTGATTTTTGTGAGAGGTGAAATCTGTGGGTCCTGTTTCAGTCTTCTACATGTGGCTATCCAGTTTTCCCAGCACCATTTATTGAATAGGGACTCTTGTCCCCAGAGTATGTTTTTGTCTATTTTGTCAAAGATTAGATGGTTATATGAGGATGGTTTTATATTTGGGTTTTCTGTTCTGTTCCACTGGTCTGTGTCCCTGCCCTTGTGCCAATACCAAGCAGTTTTAAGCACCACAGCTTTGTAGTATAGTTTGAAGTCTGGCAAATCAATACCTCCCATTTTGTTTTTATTGCTTAAGATTGCTTTTGCTATACGGGGTCTTCTCTGTTTCCATACAAAGTGTATAATTATTTTTTCTAAATCTGTGAAAAATGATGTTGGTAATTTAATAGGAATTGCATTGAATCTATAGATTACTTTGGGTAGTATAGACATTTTAACAATGTTAATTCTTCCAATCCATGAGCATGGTATGGATTTCCACTTATTTACGTGTTCTGCAATTTCCTTCCTTAGCGTTTCATAGTTCTCTTTATAGAGGTCCTTTACCTCTTTAGTTAAATATATTCCTAGAGATTTTATTTTCTTTGTTGCTATTTTGAAAGGTATTGAGTCCTAATTTGGTTCTCTGATTGAATGGTATTGGCATATATGAATGCCTCTGATTTGTGTGTATTGACTTTGTAACCTGAGACTTTACTGAATTCGTTAATTAATTCCAGGAGTCTCTTGGTTGAGTCCTTGGGGTTTTCCAGATACAACATCATGTCATCAGCGAAGAGTGAGAGTTTGATCTCTTCTGTCCCCATTTGGACACCTTTGATTCTGCTCTCTTGTCTGATAGCTCTCGCAAGGACTTATTACTTTTCAACATAGTATTGAAACACTTTGAAAGAACAAAATAGTGTTACTAGGAAAGGTGAAAGAGAAATATTAGCATGAGATGACTAAAAATATTGCACTGAGGTTTAAAATAGATATTTAATTTACTATTTATGCCTATAGGTGTTTAGATACAAGTAATAGAAAGAGTTATAAGAAATTTATAAAACTTCAAAACACTTGAAACTAATGATTTAGGTAAAGATAACTGAATAATTCATTTCAGGTTTCCACTAAATTATAGGTCAAAAATAATCTCATCATGTGAAAAGCCATGTCGACACTTAAAGCTTAAAAAAGCAATAGCTTTAATTGATCACTTCACCAGTTTCCTAGGACTAAAAATCCACATATGTGTCCAATCATCCTCTGAGCCTAATTCAAACAATTAAGTTGTCTTTTGGTAATTTTCAAATGAGGTATACAAACTAATCAAATTAAGTCAGACACAGAAACCCACCAGGTAATAAAATTTATACCAGGGAAGCTTGTCACAGAGAGGGATTTAAGAGAGAAAGGCACAGAAAAGCAGAGATGACAGATTTGGGGGAAGGAGAGAGAAACAAGGGGAGTGAGACAGCAAGGATACAACAACAAACATGACCATGAGATACTTTGAAAAATGAGCTTCCTGATAATTTACTTCTTCCAATGGAGATAAGGTACATTAACTGTAATCTGATTCTATGCCATGCTTCTATTGCATTGTGATTAAAAGTACACACAAATTTCTGCCAGCTAGTTTTTGGCTGTTATATCATAAGAAAGTTACTAAAATATAAGTCTCAGTTATTGCAACTGTAAAATTAGTCCAGAAGTATGGTTTTGTGAGAATTAAGAGAGAGAATTCTTGTTAAATTAGCTCAGTGGCTTGTTCTTGTTTAGTGCTAAAAATAATTAATTTACCTGTATTGCTATCATTTATTATGTGTACATACATTGTATACATTTATATATACACATGCACATGTGAATAAAAATAACAACTCATTTTTTGAGCTAATTTGAAATGAGCCTCTCTTTTAAAAGCAATCCTCCCTAGGATATATACTGATGCTCTGGAGTAGATTTACTAGCAATAGATTCTTATTCATTGTATTATTGCATGGTAGCTGGAAATTAGGATTCTTCCACTGAGGCATGAAAAGATGATATACCATAGCATTATAAAATATCACAGTTGTTATGATTATTGCTTGTAGGGCCTTGATAATTAGTCTACATGCCCATGAGCTTTGGAAAACTTCCACTGGCTTTGGAGAATTTGCAGCCAAATGTCTGTATATCAGAAGGTTGTCATTAGTTTTCATGAAAGTAAAACAAAAGGGCAAATTTTCTCTAATTATCCTCCATGGACAGAGACATGGACAAGTATAGTGATTATATTCCTCAGATGTGAATATTCTGTCTTTTTGTTGAGACTAACACATTCATGTTTTCAAAATCAGCTACAGAATTTTCAGCATTGCTGGTGGTTTCATAAATAAGTCAATGCCCTGGTTTTCAAGTATCAAAATGCTAACTTCTAAAATGTTATGTTTGTAGAGTTGGGAAATCTAATTATAAATAAATGTGAAATCTGGAAAAGTGTTGGTTATCAAGCACTTGCAGAGGCAGATTGAGAATAAGGGCTTATTACACACTATTCATATTATTTTGATATTTGCTTTACAGTCTGTTAACTGGTTAAGAGAAGAAGGTTAAGAAAGAAAGAGTCAGAGGTAATTAGGTAACTAAGTGATGCCTCAGACACAGTCCTTCATGATCAGCAGAAATTGTTTAGTCAAACAATTTTAAAAATGCAGTAATGGAAGTTATTGGGATGGGTGTGAAATCTTTGTGCTAAGAGCCAAAATAAAATTGGAAATCAGCCCTCTGAAGTTCTTCCAGAATTTTTATCACTAAAACAAAGAAACAAACAAACAAAAAAAAAAACACAAAACAAGGTTTGGCAAGTAATAAGCAGTCTGTGCCGGACTCAAATCAAGGGATCAGGAATCTTGCCTCTTCAGTAAACTCCACACTTGAATTCAAAAAAGAAAAATACTGGCACCTGCCTTATATCACAAGCTCATTCTTTCTTGAAATAGGTGGATTTCATGAAAGAAAAGCATTGAAAATATTTTCCAGACCACAGAAAATGTAATCACGTTTAGATAAATAGAAGAGAAAATTTATTATGGACTAAGATTGACAGAGAATTCACACAAATAAAATCTGAAAAAATATTTGCTTATGTGGTGTTTCCTATTTTAGAATTATTACCTTGGTTGGGATATTAATATCATATCAATACTGCTAAGTATATGTGAAAATGCCTATTGGACTTCTTTGTCACTAGAAATTACAAAGATGATTAATTCCATTGTTAATCTCATTGTGTAGAAGAATGATCAACATTCTCTACCATCATTTCAACAGACTATTCTGTCAGTGGATTAGACGAACTCAGATCTACATAAAGAGAACAAAAATATATTAGGATAAGTTTAAAAAGGAAAACTTTTGAAATTAAAAGACTGTTTCAAGTAATAAAACAAAAACATGTTAGAAAATGAATAAGAGAAGAAATGGCAACTTCAAATAAAGTCTTTATACAAATAAACTATATTTAAGGCAAATGAAATATTAAATAAAATAAAAATGAAGAATTCATAATATGTAACCTGAATGATAAAAATAAATTTTATTCCAAACTAGAAAATAGGAAAAAAAGATAACAGAGATGTAAGAAGTTAGCAACAATTTCTGGGCACATTGGGAGAGTGAAAACTTCCCTGGTGATGTAGAATTGGATACTTGTTTAACAATACATTGCATAACCAAAATAATTGATTATTTACAAAAAGTCAATACATTTCTCCCATTGAGTGAGTTATTTCTTCACTTTGTTAATTATTTCCTTTGTTGTGTGAAGCTTTTTAATTTGATACCATCAACTAGTAAATATGGAAAAACATACCATGCTCAAGGATTGGTAGAATCAACATTATTAAAATGTCTATTCTACCCAAAGTGATATACCGATTCAATGCAATCCCTATTAAAATACCAACATCATTTTTCACAGATCTAGAAAAAATAATTCTAGGCTTTGTATGGAATCAGAGAAGACCCTGTATAGCCAAAGCAACCTTAAGCAAAAAGAACAAATTGGAAGGCATTAATTTACCAGAATTCAAGCTATACTGCAAGGTTATATTAACCAAAACAGCACGGTACTGGCACAAGAATGGAGACATAGACCAATGGATCCTAACAGAGAACCCAGATATAAAACCATCCTCATATAGTCAACTGGTCTTTGACAAAGCAGACAAAAACATACAGTGGGGAAAAGAATCCCTACTCAATAGACAGTGCTGGAAAAGTTGGATAGTCTCAAGTACAAGACTGAAACAGGATCTATACCTCTCACTACTCACAAAAATCAACTCACAATGGCTAACAGACTTAAACTTAAGGCATGAAACCCTAAGTTTCTAAAAGAAAATGTTGGAAAAACTCTTACAGACATTGGCCTAGGCAAAGAATTTATGAAGAAGACCCCAAAAGCAATCACCACAACTACAAAAATAAATAAATGCGACCTAATCAAACTAAAAAGCTCTGTACAGCCAAGGAAACTATCATTAGAGTGAATAGACAACCTACAAAATGGTAGAAAATATTTATATACTATACATTTGATAAAGAGCTGATAACTAGAGTCTATAAAGAACTCAAGCAAATCAGCAAGAAAAAAATCCAACCACCCCATAAAAAGTGGGCAAAAGACATAAACAGAAACTTATCAAAGGAAGATAAACTAACGGTCAACAAACATATGAGAAAATGCTCAACATCTCTAATTATCAGGGAAATGCAAATCAAAACCACAATGAGAGATCACCTAATTCCAGTGAGAATGGCTTTTATCAAAAAGTACCAAAACAACAAATGTTGGTGTGGATATGGAGAGATACGTACACTCATACACTGCTGGTGGGACTGTAAACTAGTAAAACCTCAATGGAAAGTAATAGGGAGATACCGCAAAGAACTAAAAGTAGAGCTACAATTTGATCTAGCAATCCCCCCCCAAAGGGAAAAAGACATTCTATAAAAAAGACATCTGCACTCAAATGTTTATAGCAGCACAATTCACAATTGCAAAGATGTGGAAACAACCCAAGTGCCCATCAATACAGGAATGGATTAATAAAATGTATTATGTATACCATGGAGTACTACTCAGCCATAAAAATGGTGAACTAATACCTCTTGTATTAACCTGGATGGAGCTGGAGCCCATTCTTCTAAGTAAAGTATCACAAGAATGGAAAAACAAACACTACATGTACTCACCATTAAATTGGAACTAATTGATCTACACTTATGTGCACCATATGGAAATAACATTCATTGGAAATCAAGCAGGTAGGAGGAGAGGATGGGTAAACACATACCTAACAGGTACAATGCACACTATCTCAGGGATGGCACACTTATAACTTTACTCAAATGGTACAAAAGCAATGTATGTAACCAAAACATTTGTATTCCTGTAATATCCTAAAATTTTAAAAAAGGCACTATAATAAAAAGTATATATTGTAAGTTCCGGGACAACTGCTATATTGTTAAGAAAATATAATTGATATGTTAATATGGGGACTAAAATGGCAACTTATGCTCAGATAAAATGGAACTCCAACAATGAATTAAAAATTGTTATGACTATTGTTAATTTAATGCAAATAGTTGATAACCACTGTAAATATGAATCATTTACATTAATTAAAAAACAGAGATTCCCAGATGAATTAAAAATTTCCTAACTGTATTGTAGCCTACATCAAAATAACCTAACATATAAAGTTGTTCTGTTCAGTAAAATAAAACAAAAATGGAAACAAAGGGATGCAGATTATAAAGAAAAAAATAAAACTTTCTTAATTTTAGGTGATATGATTGTCTATTTAGAAAAGCCCAAAGATGTGACAAAGAAACAAACAAACAAATAAAAATCCCCTGTGACTCATAGGTAAGTAAAGCAAGGTACCAGAATTCAAATATAATATACAAAAGTCAATTGATTTCCCATAAACAATTAATGAGCTATGAGAATTTGGAATTAAAAAAATATATATTATTTACAGTAGTGCCAGAAAAAAAAACTGGTACTTAGATATAAATCTAATAAAAATGTACATGATCTGATTGTGGAAAATTATAAAACACTGATAAAGAAAATATGAATAAATGGAGACATATTCCATGTTCATGGTTTGAAAGATTCAATATTATTAAGAGTTCAATTCTTCCCAATTTTATCTATAGATTCAACACAATCCCAGTTAAAATTACAAGATATTTTGGATATCAATAAACAGTTTCAGAAGCTCAACTGCAAAGGCAATAGACCTAGAATAGTCAACACAGTATTGAAGAACAAATTTGGACTTAGGCTACCTGATTTCAAGTTTTAATATAAGGCCACAGTAATAGAAACAACATGGTATGGAAAAAGACCAATCATATGGATCAATGAAAGAATAGATAGCTCAGAAATAGACAAACACAAATATAGTTAACTGATCTTTGACAAAAGGCCAAGCAAAGACAATTCAATGGAGAAAGGATAGTCTTTATAAATGAACGGTTTGGGAACATTTGGGCATCCATATGCAAAAACTGAACTTAGCCACAGATCTTTCCACTTTCACAAAATTTAACTTACAATGATTTATAAGCCTAACTGGAAAATGCAAACTATAAAATTTCTTGAAGAAAATATAGAAAAAAGTCTACATGAGCATGGTTTCAGTGATGAGTTTTTAAAAACAACATAAATCATGATCAATACAAGAATACATGATAAGGTTAACTTTGTAAAAACTAAAAACTTTGAAAGAAACTATTAAGCAAATCAAAAGAAAATTTCACAAACTAAGAGAAATTATTTGCAAAAGCACTTGTATCCAAAATATACAAAAAACAAACAAAAAAAAAAACAGAAGAAAACAACCAAATTAAAGAATGGAAAATGATCTAAGCAGACATCTCACCAAAGAAGACATACACTTGACATATAAGCATATAAAATATGCCCCAAATTCTTTGCCATCTGAAAATTTCAAATAAAAACAACAATTCTAATACTTATTAGAATGGCTAAATACCCACCTAAACTTACACTATTGTTTGTTGGAAAAGATTTAGAATAACAGGACCTTTTATTTATTGCTGGTGTGAGTAAAACTGTTACAACCAGTTTGGAAGAAAATTTATCAGTTTATTAAAAACAAAACCTAGTCTTATTACATGATCTGGCATTTACATTTCTAAGAATTATCCTGACTGATTTCAAAATGTATATCTAAAACCCACATATGAATGTTAATATCAGCTTTACTTATATTTTCCCAAATATAAGTTTGGGCACTATAAGTATCCATTCACTTCAGTAAGTGAATGGATAAATAAATTTGATAGATCCATAAAATAGAAGTTTATTTATTGAGTGATAAAAAGAAGTGAGCACTCAAGCCATAAAAAGATATGAATGAATCTTAAATGCATATTTCTAAGTAGAAGAAGGCAGTTTGAAAAAGCTACATGGTATATGATTCCAATTACATGCTCTGTGAGAAAAAGCAAAATTATAGAAACGTTAAACCAGCTCAGTGATTACCGTTGAGTTTGGCCAAGGGGCTAGGAGGTTGAAGAGGTAAAACAGGGATAATTTTAGGGCACTAAAACTCTTTTGTATGATATGATGAATATAAGGCATTAAACATTTGTCAAAACCCATAGAACTTTATAGCACAGAATGGTTCTTGATGTGGGAGAAGTTTTTTAAAAAGTATTTTTTTGGAGGTCATAGGATCCAAGGATAATACAAACGTGGCAAAAACTTTATAATATATTATAAATGTATTAAATAATCTCACAGAAAAGGATATGGGAATAAGGCGCTGACCTAAGTACCTTGAAAATAAATAGAATGTGTAAGATGAAAGTTAGAAGGGACTGTACACAATCACTGTACCCTAATTGATAGATGTTTTCCATGGGATTATGAGTTAACAATTCTGAAATCACTATATATATCTACTAGCACTGAACAATTAAGCAAATGAATGGTAGGTCATAAAAGTCAGATTTCTCACTGTTAAGGAGGGAGATTATTGATAAACAAGTGAGGGGAGGTTATGGTACATTTTGTAATTGATTAGAGTTGGAGATATTAGCACACATTTGTGTTTAGCTTAATGTAGATATAGATGATTACATATAGAATATTTATAGATGTGTATATACATTGGTTATTATACATACCTGTATAATTTGTCCTGTCACCTGAGAAGGCCAAGAATAAACAACCTTCAGTAGCAATGAACACGCCTATTGCCCAGGTCTTAGTTTCTAATACCATTCAAAAGAAAAGAAAGAAAGAAAGAAAGAGAGAGAGAGAGAGAGAAAGAAAGAAAGAAAGACAGACAGACAAAAAGAAAGAAAGAAAGAAGGAAGGAGGGAGGGAGGTAAAGAAGAGCACAATTATGGAGACATGTCAAAAGTATACCCAATTAAAAGAGCTCTCAATGGCCACATCTATAGCAATTTGGGCAAAAAGATAAATATTAGATTATAACCCAGAGTATAAAATAGATATCAGTAGGTCCATATTGATATACATAAACTATTGCACAAAGAAGCAACACTTTTGAAAAATTTTTAGTAATTTTTAGGTCAAAGAATGAAACTTGTACCTAAGCCCAAAGTGGGCTGCTTCAATTCTCTATATCTTGATTTAAAGAACCACTTAGTCAGCAGTGAAATGTGAGTTGATTCACTGTTGTCCCTACTCCCAAGAGGAAATACTGAAGCAAAGTTAATTTTATTCTATTGAAATAGGAATCACCTTCATTATCCATTTTAGAGTTTCTTGACTTTAGCAGTGGAAGAGCCTATATCTTACCTTTGAGGAATCATATCAGACACACTGATAACAAGGCTGACAAATGAATTTCCTTTTTCAGTGCTTAGGGAGCAGCAAGTTACAGTTGCCACTGAGGTAGAGTTCTTTATTATCCCTACCTTTAAAAATCTAAAACTATTCACTGAAGTTCTTACCTCTATGGTCCAAGACTGGAATTTGGGAAGAGGAGAAATATTCCTCTACTGCAACATTTTAAATTATATTTTCCTAATTAATTTTACTTCTGTCTAACAAATTCAAGATAATCATTTTTATCTGGTCACTAAAAATTTAAAAAAAAATTAAGAAAGTGTGCTCTCTAAAACTGAAGAGAATAAAGTGATAATAAAATAAAATATATAAACAATGTGAATGAAGCCAAAGAAATGATTTACAGATGTCTGAGTGAAGAACCCAGGTATTTCTTACATCAGCCTAAATTTTTCTAAGACAAAAGAGTATCTTCCAAGTTCAAACCTCAGAGAAAATGACCCAAATTGCATGCTGTGACAGAAGTTACAATCTTCTTGGTGTTGTAACATACAAGGATTGCTATACTGTAATCAATGTGACATTTAAATAAGGAAAAAAATAAAAGATAAAGAAGTTTTCAGTGTATTTTTATCCTTCTAAGTGTGCTTAGATTTCATATCTTTAAAGAAATGTCTGCACAGTGATGTAGAACTACCCATAAAGCATTATGACAATAATTCCAAAGAATAGCCAGTATCCTATTTTAAATTTATCAAACAACCTATCTGCAATTTGTTCTTCCTATACAGACAAGTTATATAAATTGAACAGTCAGGTTCATTAAGTCTTAGCGTTAATAAATAAATCGCAATTTCTGGACCTGTGAATCTGAATATCAGCTCAGCCCCTGCCTGCAAAGTCTCACACCGAAGTCTGAAGACAGTATTAAAATGGAATGTTTTTCAAGGGAATTTGGGGAAAAAAGACTGTGGACATCAAACATCTAAATTTTAAAATATATATTCAAGTTTTCTAAAAGAAATGATGGCCATTTTATAAATTTATACCTATTTATACACTCATATACTATCTCCTATATAGTGTGTTTATGTAGTTGTTTACTCCCCCCCCCCAATGTCTAGAATGTAAACTCAAGGAAAGCAGATATTTCTCTTGTTTTGTTTTGCTTTTACTTTTAATTTCCAGGTACATAGCACCTAGAACAGTGTCTCATATATAGAAAGTGCTCAGCAAATATTTGTTGTAGAAATTAATTAATTGATTAATCCTAAACTTATTATCCTGTTTCCTATTTAATACATTTTTATTGCAATGGGTTAGTTAATATTTTAAAGTGTAATTCTATCTTAATTTCATGATTCAGAGTCTCCATTTAGGAAAATAGACAATAAGCAATCACTTTACTGTTGTACATTTGCATTTATTATTTATGAATTGACAAGGAAATGGCATTTGGAAATGCTGAAATTGGATTATTCACAAGTAATTTATCATGTCTTGATTCATCTTTAATTTACTTTGCTATATTTTCTTTTTTAAACTGTCAAAAATCTAAATCTGGATTGATTAGCCATCATCAAAACCTTATTAAGGGAACAAATACATGTCAATGCTTCAAAGCTTTCAAAGATGACTATCGTTGATGGTGCAAAATATGAAACGATATTCTTTGAATAATGTCTCATGGTTTCTGCACTCACAATAACTAGGAAGGAACTTGAAAGAGTGAATAAAAATGATGTTGTTTTATTTTTTTAGTGTTAATTATTAGCTTTATTATATAAGTTCTTCCCTGAGGAAATCTTCCATAAACTTGAAAGAGTGCTTAAGTGCCCCATGTCTGAGTTTCTATAGCATTCTGTAGATAAAGCTGTCATTAATCTTCAATATACTGAACATATTGTATTGAAAAAAAATTTATTTAGTTGTTTCTTTTCCCCAAATCTAGGAACTAACTTGAGAATTGAGACTATGATTGTCTTCAGTTCATGGTAACAACAGTCATTCAATGTTGGTTGGAAGAAAATAAAAAGCATTAAAGTTTTCTATCTTTAAATATATGCCAGAATCTTACAGATTATGAGGAGTAAAGCTCAGAACTGGTTCATTCAGAAAATTTAAAGTATTCCTTGTCAAAAAAAATAAATATTATTCTATAGATGATGATCAAAGTTGATTTCTGCTATAGCAGCGGATTCAAAAGTATGATTTTGCATTATAGAGACATAGGCAATGCTATCATTAAAGCAGTATACTTTTGACTATAATTTTAACTGGAAAATGTCTATCATTTTGCAAAATACTTTAAAAGGAGAAGTTGCTATTTAGGTCAATAATGGGAGAATACATAGTCCATTAAGAATATGTCAAAGCTGAATGAAGATATATAATATCAGCTTAGTAGAAAGTATATTCAGATATAACAAGTTTAGGATCCTTATTTCTGAAGTGTTACATTTATATTTTTGTTGTATATATTCCATTATTATTTGTATATACTGAATGCCTGTATAGAGAGAAAGAATACCTAAATATTACTACCTGAAGTGTGATAGGTTATAAAAAGCATACAGTATTAAAGAAGAAATTAGGGTTTAGTTTCAATGAAAAATTATACAGATTAAGTATAATATATTTTACTCAGATGATTTTTAGGAACTGAAAATGTCAAGTAATCTCAACTAGTGGGGTATAGATGTAAGATCACCAAAAATGCCATAAACTCAGTGACAACTGTTCCTATTGAAACTACAACACAATTAGGACACAGAATGATCCTTGGGGATTCAGTTATCTCTTTGGTCCCTCAACAGTAAGAATTCTTAATCTTTATTATAGTGACTCAGCCTAATTCCTTGTTACTGTTGCTGCTGCTACTACTAATACAGTAAACCATTCTATTGAGTATACTGTACCTATAACTATAAATAATATATTTTTTGTTTGTTTGGTTTTTTTTTGTTTTTTTTTTTGTTTTTTTTTTGAGACAGAGTCTCACTTTGTTGCCCAGGCTAGAGTGAGTGCCATGGCGTCAGCCTAGCTCACAGCAACCTCAAACTCCTGGGCTCAAGTGATCCTACTGCCTCAGCCTCCCGAGTAGCTGGGACTACAGACATGCACCACCATGCCCGGCTAATTTTTTTCTATATATATTTTTAGTTGGCCAGATAATTTATTTCTGTTTTTCGTAGAGACGGGGTCTCGCTCAGGCTGGTCTTGAACTCCTGACCTCGAGCGATCCACCGGCCTCGGCCTCCCAGAGTGCTAGGATTACAGGCGTGAGCCACCGCGCCCGGCCATAAATAATATATTTTATATACAGCACATTTACTATTAATAGTACATGTAGAATATGTAATATATACACATAAAGAGAATGTATAATACACAGATATGTGCATATACATATATATGGTGTACAGCAATTATACTTCATTGTAGTCTCTTCCATCCTGTTTCATACTTTTTTCTTTCCAAATGAAATGACTTACGTTTAAAAGTTATGTTTTATTTTCCTCAAAACTCCTGTTCTCAGAGAATTGTACAAAGCTGTGTTCTTTCATAGAGGCCATAAGCCCCATGTGATTATTTTAATTCATATTTAAATTGCTTAAAATTAATTGTAGCTAAAATTTAAGTTCTTCAGTCATACTAGCCACATTTAAAGTGCTTGTAGTCACATGTGGACATGGTTTATAATATTAGACAACACAGATTATGAATATTTCCATCATTGCAGAAAGTTCCATTAGCCAAAATGACTATTACATATTAAGAGGGACAACATTAGAACTTTCAAATCATATCATGTAATTTCCTAGCTGAGTGACTTTAAATTGTTTTTTTAACTTTTCTAGGCTTCAGTTTCCCCATGTGTAGAATAAAGATAATTGTGCTATCTATATTATAGGATTTTCACCAGGAAAAGTAACTACACATAAAATCCTATGCAGGGTTATGAGTAAATTGAGAGACTGTATATGCAAATGGACAATGGCCAGACCATATACAAAAATAGAACTCTGACCCACAATCTGCAGCAACCAGTCCAGTAAGCCAACATATTATCTATAATGACTAGTCTAGAAAGTTAAACTACTATCTTTGGCAACCAGTTCAGAAAACCAAACAATAACCCTTACAGCAATCAGACCAAAAATGACCAGGACTTAATTAATAACTAAAAGCTTTGTTAATTTTTCCCCTCTCCCAGGCCTTATAACTTACAATCAAATGAAGAAAGATAAATATGCATCCGTAACCAATCACATAGGATGCCCTGCTTCTAGGTAGCCTATGTATAGTTTCTCCATGCCAACAGCTTTCAACCAAGGTATAGATGAAGTGTTCCTTTTTTTTTCACCATAAAGCTTTCTCACCTCTCTGCCTTCCTTTGAGTATTTGCCAAAACACAAGTGTTGGTGGCTAACTCTCTCTTGTTCTAGCAAACTCAATTTATTCAGAGTTCTCATTTGGGTGGCCTTTATTTCTACAGTTACTCTGGAGGTTGCACTGAGATATGCTCTGCACAGCCTCATGCTGTGCATTCAAACCTTCAACCAGGTACAGTAGCCAGAGAGGCCCCTGTGCCTTGCTGCTCACAGATTATTAAGTTCTCAATGACATAATGTCAGGACTGTGGCGAAATGATACTCTCCGTGTTGAGTTTCTTGGCTATTTATTAGCTTTTTGATGCTTAGGTTTTATTGTAAGTTCCATTTGTTTGAAATCCTTTGTGGATTCATCCTGTTCCTTTTCACCTCTTTTTGCAAGCTTTTATGCTACTGTTTAGTGTCGTGCTACCTAAAAATGTTGATTGTCATAAGAAGGAGAAACATAGAGTATAACATAAGCATAGGCGCTACAGGCTTGTATTTTTTTAAACCAGCTTCACAGAATGGTGAGTTTGTAATTCTCACTGAGTCAGGATCCACTTGTGCAAACTTTGCTGTGAGTCACCAATAAACCTGAATGAAGTTCTCCTTCCATCTCAATTTTTTTTTTTTTTTTTTTTTTTGTCCTTAGACTTGGCTTTGATCCAGAGAATTCTCTTTGATTTTCTACTTGCCAAGCAGCACAGAGTGTTCAGTCTATGTCTGGAGGTGGTCAGGTTGAGAGCCCAAGATAAAAGGTATACAGTTATACAAACATTATATTTCTTCTGATCATTGACAGCTCTCATAGGGGTTATCAAAATGCAAATCCTCTCCTCTTCCAGGGAAACTCCTGCTTCTTATATATACTCTCATTACAATCCTAACATTTGTACCATCTTTCTAAACAGTATAACTTAACCAAGGATGACTTAAGCCTTGAGCGGTCACTCTGAAGAACACAGGATTTGAACAAAATTGTTCATTTGAGAAGTGTCTTAGAAAAAATGGAATAATATTTCTTAGATCTAATGGGCAGCATTTTTTGATTGATATGCAAAGGCTTCCATATGAAATTCTGAATTAAAAATTACTTCATTAAAATATCTTTTGGCTGAAGCTCATGAGCAATTTGACAAATTTAAGCAACAACAAACTAGACTCATTTCCCTAGAAAGCCCTCCCTCCTGGAGCTCCAGTTCCCTCCTTATACCCAGATTCCTCTTATTCTTGTCTTTCTGATCTCCCTCTTCCTGCACCCCTGTCAACTCCTCCATCTGTATCCAGACCCCCTACTTTTTATCAAAAACTCTCCTAAAATCCCAATATGACAGTTGTCTTTAAGTATCTATTCCTCTTACAAGCCATGAATGCAGGCAACTGTATAATTTAAATGTTGGACTTGAGTTGAACTAAGAGTTATAAATAAATTTCCCTAAACCCAAGACAACCAAACATTGATAGGAGAATTTATAATTATTTTTGTTTCATATCACCTAGGATTACCTGACCAATATCAACTTATACACATGTTGGTTGTAACTTCAGGTGCTAAATATTTGATAGAAAGAGCTAACTGGACCACCTCTAAAGGAACATATAGGATCCCTCTTTCTGCAATTAACCTGTGGGCCAAAAATGGCCAGACAGGCAGGTCAAAGTCTCCTAAAAGTCATACCTGGAATATTTCCAATAAAAATTTAACAAACCATTGTTTAAGCATCCAAATAAAAAAAAGAAAGATCAAAGCATATAGGAAATTATCAGGATAGAATAGAAAATAACTTCTGACAATATCTGTGAGTTAAATAATGACCTAATATAATAGCAGCCCTTTTATCTCATTTTTTTTTCAATAGAGTAAAACCTGGAATTGGAGATCTAATTAAAAAGAAAAAAGGGAAATTATCCCTTTATCTGAACTGCCACACTTGACAGAACATTTTGAAATGGATTTAGAGCAAAATGAGACAGAACAAAATGTAAAGTTTTAACCCTATACATAAAACAGCTAGGAGGCTCCCAACTGCACAATTACTGACAAAGAACTAGGAGATGGTAAAAACAGAAGGGAAATTGAAAAAAAAGATTATCCCATTTTATATAGGAAAAAACAAGATTTAAAGAAATTCCTTTAATTCAGATCAATGACAGTGTTCTGGGGAAGGAAAAAGCACCTAACATCCTGTCATAGTCTTAAACACTTAAAATAAATTAGCTATAAATATAGAGGGTCATACTCATGGATTTCTAGTACATATAGGTACTATTCTTGCTACATTAAACCCTACCACCTTTGCTCGAACTCTTCCTTGGAGTAAACATACCACATAGTGGGTCGGTATTTCAAATAACCCACATATTATTCTCCTAGTCCTTAACCATAACTCTTGTGCTTTTGACTGAAAAATATTCTTTCCTGTTCTGTGATACCCTCCTGCAAATTTAGTAAAAGATTCTTACTTTGGAAATGGACTTACAATATTAAATGCATACCAGCTGGACTATTTCTTGACATTCAAAGTCATGATGATGTTAGGTCTACTCTAGTTACTTTTTTGCTTTCCTCATTATATTAATATGTTATATACTCTAGATAACGATCTTGACACAGCACCTTATACTTTATGGGCTAAAAGTTTTGTTGACATAGACAAAATAACTGGAGCAAGATGTATAAAAGAAATCCTACCAAACTTCTCCAATATCCCTTGAAACAAAAGCAAAGGAAGAACTAAAATGTAGTGTTGAAAGCCTATATTCAAAGGCCTTCCTGTGTCCTGTCCTAGCTTTTTAAATCCCATTCTGCCAGTAAAAAATCAGAGACAAGAATATCAGTTTGTTCAAGACCTCAAGACCATCAGCAAAATTGTTATCTCTTGTTTCTTGGTAGTACCTAAGGCAAATACCATTCTGACATCAATTTCTTCTGAAGCCACTCACTTCACTATATTGGATCTTTGCTCTGCATTTTTCAATATACCTCTAGATCAGGCAAGTTTATGTCTTTTTGCCTTTACCTGGGAAGGACAAAATGTTCTCTGAACTCTCTCCTACTTTGCCCAGGTCCAAGACTTAAAAGGTCTAAATCTCCCTTGTGACTCAATTCTTATATAATATGTAGATTATCTCCTACTTTGTTCAGAAAACAAAGAAAATCATAAAAAAGAATTCTATTTACTTACTATTATCCTTGCAGAAAAAGAACATAAATTTTCAAAAGTTAAATGACTATTTTGACAGAACACAATTAATTATTTAGGGGATGACCTATCTAAAGAGAGAAAAGCACTCTCTTCTGATGGAAAAATCATTATCCAAATCAATTCTAGACCTCTCACAAAATGACAAGTGAAAAAATTTCTATGTTTAACTGAATATTGCCTTCAATGAGTGCCAATTTTTTTCTAAGATTGTAATTCTTCTTTATGAATTGACTTAGTCCTTTGTAGCAGATGCTCTCACTCTGGGAACTCAACCAGGACCAGAACTTCTGTACCCTGAGGAAGGCTCTATAATATCCTCTTTTTTTAGACATCAGTAAGTACAAAAAGTCATTTCTTCTATTTGTGCATGAGCAATTTGAACAAGCTCTTGGGGTTTTAACTTAACTTCAGAGGAACCATCAAATACTCATTACTTACCATAGCTCTACCCTTGATTCAATTCCAAAGGCTTATCTCCCTTGTGTTAGCACAATAGTTGCCAAAGCAAAAGTTAATGCTTCTGCTGAAGTAGTTCTAGGCTTCTCATTTCAGTTCACGTGTCTTCATGAAGTGTAGACATTATTACTGACTGAAAACACACACCACTTTTCAGCCAGCTAATTAAGCCTCTTATGAGACTCTATTACTCTCTCCTTACATTACTATTCACCTTGGCGATACCCTGAATTCTGCCCCTCTCCTGCCCCTACCAAAAAAAGAGAAGCCCACAATTGTTCTTTCCTCAGTTAGAGAACTCTCTGTATTTTTGTTCAGATTTGTTAGAGGCTCCTATGTAGAAGAACCCTGACCTGATATAGTTTGTTAATGGCTCATACTTCAAAACCAAAACTTGATGTTATCAAGCAGAATACACTGTCAGTAATCTAAGCTCTCATTTAGAATATAGTCCTCTACCTGAGGTAAAATCAGCCCAGATGGCTGAACATATTTTATGTACTAGAGCTTGTCATCTAGCCGAAAACCAGAAAGTAAACTTATACACAGATATTACATATGCTTATGGAGTAGTAGTTTATGACTAAGGCATGCTTGTGAAGAAACAGTGTTAGCTTCCTCATATATACTTTAAACTTGAATTTTTCCACTTTAAATTTATGCCTTAAAGTTACCAAACATTTTCAAATTTTTGTATTGTACCAAATATGAAAGGTGAAACTTTTTCAATGTTTTTAGTCATCATCCAATAACAATTACCAAAGTATTATGGCCATATTGAACATTATATGGTTATGTTTATAATATGGATAGGTATATTTAAGTGAAGTATTTGTATGTATATAAATAGCTTCAGTCTGAAATATTATTCAAAATTGCTACAAATAAAATAAAATGCCTAGGAATATATTTAACCATGGAAGTGAAATATCTCTACAAAGAGAACTGTGACCCACTGAGGAAAGAAATCACAGATGATATAAACATAGAAAAACAGGCCGGGCGTGGTGGCTCACGCCTGTAATCCTAGCACTCTGGGAGGCCAAGGCGGGTGGATCGCTCAAGGTCAGGAGTTCGAGACCAGCCTGAGCAAGAGTGAGACCCCGTCTCTACTAAAAATAGAAAGAAATTATCTGGCCAACTAAAATATATATAGAAAAAATTAGCCAGGCTTGGTGGCGCATGTCTGTAGTCCCAGCGACTCGGGAGGCTGAGGCAGTAGGATCGCTGAAGCCCAGGAGTTGGAGGTTGCTGTGAGCTAGGCTGACGCCAGGGCACTCACTCTAGCCAGGGCAACAAAGTGACATTCTGTCTCAAAAAAAAAAAAAAAAAGAAAAACATATCATGCCCATGGATCAGTAGAATCGACACAGTTAAAATTTCCATATTACCCAAAGTGATTTACAGATTCAATTCAATCCCCATCAAGATACCAATGTCATATTTCACAGATATAGAAAAAATAATTCTTTGCCTTGTTTGGAACCAGCAAAGAGCCCAAATAGCCAAAGCAATCTTAACCAAAAGGAGCAAATTGAGAGACATCACATTACCAGACTTTGAGCAATACTACAAGGGTATAACAACCAAAACAGCATAGTATTGGCACAAATATATAGAGATAGACCAATTGAACAGAACAGAAAACCCAGATATAAAGCCATCCACATACAGCCAATTGATCTTTGACAAAGCAGACAACAATATACACTGAGGAAGAGAATCCCTATTCAATAAATGGAGCTGGAAAAATTGGATAGCCAAATGCACAAAAATGAAATAGGATCCATATCTCTCAGCACTCACAAAGACTAATTAAAGATGGATAAAGGACTTAAATATAAGGCATAAAATCATAATAATTCTGGAAGAAACAATTCACATGTATTTTAAATTACGACTTTCGTTTATTTCTGTCCATGGCAAAGAAATATTTTTGAATGTGTACATCATTCAAAAAATAAAATATCACCTTTTACTTTATATATTACTTTTGTTATAATTTATTTTTAGATATTCATTCTATCAATACTGGAAGCAACTGGATGGTAAGTATTACAACTATGAAGCAACATCCCCTGAATCATAGTCATTTTTATATTCTCATACTCTGGGATGATATATATTAATGCATATATATCATCATGTGTATATATATATACATACATATATATATATATATACACACACACACACACACAGACACATTTATTTCTAGGTTCTCCGTCCTGTGCTTGGCTTATTTCACATAGCGTAATAACTTCCAGTTTTATCCATGGTGCTGCAAATGACAGAATTTCATTCTTTTTGTGGCTGAATAATATTCCATTGCATATATAAAAAACACATTTGCTTTATTCATTCATTCATTGAATGGGCGCTTAGGTTTATTCGATACTTTGGCTACTGGGAATAATGGCACAATGATCATGGGAGTGCTTATATCTTTTTGATATATTGATTTCTTTTCTTTTGGATATATACCCAGTAGTGTGATTACTGGATTTTATAGTAGCTCTATTTTTAAATTTTTGTGGAGCCACCATATGATTTTCTATAGTGGCTGTACTAATTTACATTTCTACCAACAGTGTGTGAGAATTACCCTTTTTCCACATCCTTGCAACTATTCATCATTGCCTGTCTTTTGGATAAAAGCCATTTTAATTGGGGTGAGATGATTTCTCATTGTAGATTTGATTTGTATTTCTCTGATGATTAGGGATACTGAGCATTTTTCCATACACCTGTTGGCAATTTGTATGACTTCTTTTGAGAAGTATCTATACAGGTCTTTTGTCCATTTTTTTCAGATTATTTATTTTTTGCTATTGAGTTGTTTGAATTCCTTATTTATTCTAATTATTAATTCTTCATTGGATGGAGAGTTTGCACATATTTTCTCCCAATTCTATGAGTTGTCTCTTTATTTTGCTGATTTTTTTTCCTTTGCTGTACAAAAGCTATTTAGGATGTTATAATCCAATTTGTCAATTTTTGCTTTTGTTGCTTGTGCATTTGAGATCTTACACAAAACATCTTTACCCAGATCAATGTTATGCAGTGTTTCCTCTATGTTTTCTTTTAGTAGTTTCATAGTTTCAGGTCTTAGACTGAAGTCTTTAATCCATTTTGATTTGATTTTGCATATGGTGAGAGATAAGGGTCTAGTTTCATTCTTCTGCATGTCCAGTTTCACCAGTACCATTTATTGAAGAGATTATCCTTTTCCCCATTGTATGATTTTGGCACCTTTGTTGAAAATCAGTTGGCTTTAGATGTTCAGATATTTTTAGGTTCTTAATTCTGGGTGTGATACTTCCAGCTTTGTTCATTTGCTCAAGATTACTTTGGCTATTCGGGGTCTTTTGTGGTTCTGTAAAAATTTTGGGATTTTAAAATTTTCTGTGAAGAATGTCATTAGAATTTTGATAGGGATTTCATTGACTCTCTAAATTGCTTTTGATGGTATTGACATGTTAAAGATATTAATTCTTCCAATTCATGAGCATGTAATACCTTTACATTTTGGTGTCTTTTCCAATTTCTTTCATCAATTTTATAGTTTTCTTTATTTTTTTTTCTCTCTTTTTTTTTTTATTTCAGCTCTTCATGGGGGTACAAAAGCTCAGGTTACATACATTGTCCACGTCCCGTGCATCCCCCTGAGTCAGAGCCTCAAGCGTGTCCATTCTCCAGACAGTGCACCTGGCATTCACCATGTAGTCATACCTCCATCCCCTCCCCCCACCCCCCACCTCCCGAGTCAGCAACTTCAAGCATGACCATTCCCCAGATGGTGTACAACGCACTCATCATGTAGGCATACACCCATCCCCTCACCCCACCCCCCGTCTCAGTCTGATATCCAATTGGTATCATTCCCCAATGTGCATTTAGGTGATGATCAGGGAAACTGATTTGCTGGTGAGTACATGTGATGCTTGTTTTTCCATTCTTTGGATACGTCACTTAATATAATGGGTTCCAACTCTCTCCAGGAGAACCAAAGAGGTGTCGTATCACCATTATTTCTTATAGCCGAGTAATACGCCATGGTATACATATACCACAGTTTACTAATCCATTCGTGGATTGATGGTCATTTGGGTTGTTTCCACATCTTTGCAATTGTGAATTGTGCTGCTATAAACATTCAGGTACAGGTGTCTTTGTTATAGAATGACTTTTGTTCTTCTGGGTAGATGCCCAATAATGGGATCGCTGGATCCAATGGTAGGTCTACTTGAATCTGTTTAAGGTATCTCCATAATGCTTTCCACAGGGGTTGCACTAGTTTGCATTCCCACCAGCAATGTATGAGTGTTCCTGTCTCTCCACATCCACACCAACATGTGTTGTTTTGGGACTTTTTGATAAAGGCCATTCTCACCGGAGTTAAGTGGTTTCTCACTGCGGTTTTGATTTGCATTTCCCTTATGATTAGGGATGTTGAGCATTTTTTCATATGTTTGTTAGCCATTCTTATATCTTCTTTAAAAAATTTCTATTCATATCGTTTGCCCACTTTTTGATAGGGTTGTTCAATTTTTTTCTTACTGATTTTCCTGAGTTCTAAATAGATTCTTGTTATCAGTCCTTTACCTGATGTGTAGTATGCGAAAATTTTTTCCCATTCTGTAGGCTGTCTGTTTATTTTCGTTTCTTTTTTTTTTTATTTCAGCTCTTCATGGGGGTACAAAAGCTCAGGTTATATACATTGTCCGTGTCCCGCCCATCCCCCTGAGTCAGAGCCTCAGGCGTGTCCATTCTCCAGACAGTGCGCCTGGCATTCACCATGTAGTCATACCTCCATCCCTTCCTCCCCCCCATCTCCTCGAGTCAGCACCTTCAAGCATGACCATTCCCCAGACGGTGCGCAATGTACTCATCATGTAGGCATACATCCATCCCCTCCCCCACACCCCACCCCACACCCCCCGTCTCAGTCTGATATCCAATTAAATTAATTTCTAGGCATTTTTCATCTTTTTTTAAGTATTGTTAATGGGATGGCTTTCTTTATTTCTTTTGCAGATAGTTTGCTGTCAGTGTATATAAATACTACTGATTTTTCGTATGTTAATTTTTTATACTGCAACTTTACTGAATTAGTTTATTAGTTCTAATAATTTGGAGGTAAGAGTTAAGTTTTTCTAAATACAAGATTATGTCATCTGTGAATAAGAATAATTTGACTTTTTCCTTTTTTTTCAATTTGAATACCTTTTATTTCTTTCTCTTAACTAATTGCTCTAGTCAGAACTTCCAGGATTATTTTGAATAAAAGTAATGATAGTGGAGGTTCTTATCTTGTTGTAAATGTTGAAGGAAAGGCTTTCAATTTTTCCCCATTCTGTATGATCTTAGCTGTTGATATATCATCTATGGTCTTTATTATTTTGAAATATGTTCCTTCTATATCAAGTTTTTTAAAGAATTTTTATCATAAAAGAATGTTGAATTTTATCAAATGCTTTTTTCTTATCTACTGAAATGATAATACATGTTTATTGTTCGTGGTTCTGTTAATGTGATACATCATGCTTACTGAATTTCATGTGTTGAATCATTATTGAATTTCTGCATGAATTCTACTTGATTATGATGAATGATGATCTTTTTAATGTGTTGTTGAATTTAGTTTGCTAGTATTTTGTTAAGGATTTGTGTATCAATGTTTATTAGTGATATTGGCATGTGGTTTTCTTTTTTTTCTTTTGTCCTTATCTGGTTTTGGTGTCAGGATAACAGTGGCCTTGTAAAATGAGTTTGGAAGTATTCCCTTCTCTTCAATTTTCTTGAAAAATTTGAGTAGGATTGTTAGTTATTCTATAGTTCTTTAAATGTCTGTTAGAATTCAGCAGTGAAGCCATCAGGTCCCAGGTTTTCTTTGATAGGAGACCTTTAGTTATGGTCCATCCATATTTTTAGGTTCTTTACTACTTGTCCAAAAGGAGTGAATGATCCATAGGCTATTGTAAAACTTTTAGACCCAGGTCAAACTTAAAAGTTTAATATATATGTTGGGAAATATATATCTTGACCTTAATTTTAGAAGAAGTTGCTTAACTAAGATTATTTAATCTTCTAATATAATCACATCATGTAATTATAGCAAATACATGAAAATGCACATACATTGACATCTACCTGAATTTATTCCTGATATTTAATGGACGACAAAGCAAAATTTTAGAAATTTTTGCAATTTCCAATATACTACTAATTCTGTTTTAATATTTGCTCTTTTTATTCTTATTAAATTTTATGATTCAACTATAACAATCATGCCTTGAGTTTTATTAATTTCTATTTATATTAATAAATTAATTTTTATAATTATAATTAATATCTATTTTATTACTTTCCTTAAGATCCAGCCATTAAAATCTCTACTTTTCTATGTCTCACAGCTATTTTTAGTGAGTAGTGTCCAATTTCTTCTCAGAATCACTTAACTAGGCCAAGATCTTGTGATTCCTTTATTAAATATTTATCAAGTCTTCAATAGAAGAAGATTTTTGATAATAAACTCCAGTGATTAAAGCCATGTAAAACAAAGGCACTCATTTTTTGGAATTGTTATCTTACATATTATTAGGTCAGGACAGAAATATCTTTTCAGGCCAAAATATTACAGAAAAGATTAAGACAAAGAAAAGATGAAATATGTATTAAGGTTTTGTGGAACAGCAAATAATACGTTTGCCCCACAATATCTAATATCAGTATATGAGTGGAACTTTCATTCTAAGTTCCTCCCAACCCAATTTTCAAGCGATAATTTACCTATTTTTTCCTTTTAGATTTTTGTAGTAGAAACTTGCATGTAAGATTTAAAACAAATTTCATATAATAAAGCTACATTTTAGCAAGAATGAATGGCAATTAGAGGAGAGATTTGGAAATCCAAAAATTATTTATGAATAGTTGTTAAAAAGAAGTAAGAGAAAGGAACTAATTCTGGACAATTTTTAAAGTATAAAAATGAAAAAGAACTAGTGAAATAATGAGATAAACTGGAAAAATGTGAAAGATAATAAAATATATACAACAGAAGAATAGAGGTATAGATAATTGAAAGTAGAAAAGTGAAAAAAAAATTTCATTTGCACCTAGGTATTGCTGAGAAGTATGGTGCAACACATGAATGATTTTTACCATATTTTTCAGAGAGGAAAAATATATGTCTCATTGGGTTTTTTCTATACAACTTTCAATGAATGTTGCATATATGCTAATAAGGTACCTATTCCATGTTTTTCTTTTGTCTCAAATGATTCTGGGTCAGAATATTTCTAATACTGGAATACAATTACCTACATTAATTGATTGTATTTTATACTTTATATTTTCATGTATAAATTTTTAATAGGAAAATGAATGGATATACATGGAAAGAAAGAGAAATAATTAAATTGGTAGAGTTATATCAGATATATTTGTTATAATATTAGATATATGCAAGTATTTACTTCCAAAGACGTTAAGGATTAGAATATTAGAAAAATAAAATCAAGCCCTTCGGCATCATATTTTCAATGTCACTAAAGTAATATCCATAATGAAAATGTGTATGTAACACATCAGTGGTGGTTTTAATCTCTGTAAAAATGTAAAATGCTGATGGAAAAAAGTGATCAAAGAAAGGTTATAGGACCTAATCAAAGCATACTCTAGAGTCTGTGTATATTGTGGGGTGGAGGTTACAGGAGGGTCAAGGGGGAGAGAAAAAAGTTATTTTAATCTTGAAGCTTTGAATCAGTTTAAGCAAACAGAAAAGCTGAATTTAAGAAATCCACTGGGGAAAGTACTATGTAAAATGAGATGAAGTGTGTTACACTATTTTCTGCTGAGGAGAAAAGAGAATACATAGCTCTAATAAAGTGAGGCTCATCTGTCTGTATCCACTATCCTGAAAACTTAGCTCCCAATTATGATGCGAAAGTAGTCATTTGAATAATTGACTGAATATCATCCCTAAGTAAAAAGACTTCTTGGGAAAGGAGAAATGTAAACATTAATATATCAAATATTTAACCATATTTTATGATTTAACATCTGCATTGAAAAGACTCTATCCATGATTATGTTTTACATTTCCTTTTCTTTATAATCATATATGAATAATGAAAGCAAATTCATCAACTATAAATACATATACTTTAAACATGAATTTTATTTATAAATATATATTGTGTTATAAATATATAGATATAAACTGAATAAAATACATAATATAATGGTGTTTCTTATCAGAAATAAAACTATCTTTGAATTAATGATAATTTAACTCAGGATGGTTTCAGCCAAGATATGTTGAGGGCTGGTGAAAACATCACTCTTAAACTTACAACTTACAGACTGCAAATTAACAATTTTTCTTTACCCTACTCAGAATTGAGGTCTCAGCACAAACAACTGACCCCCAAACTAGGGAAAAACAAGCACCTGAAGAAAGAAAAAAAAATGCTCAAACATTTACTGATGTGGCACAGAAGGAAAATTCAGAGTAAACATTTTAATAAGTTGCTAAAGACTAAGTATGAGTTAACATGAATGTGCTAGTGGGTCACTATAGGAATTTATATACTACCATAGGCTTTTCTTCCACTAACCCCACCAGGCACTCACAAAGAACTTTGAGAATTCAGAGAAAGCTTACTCTGTGGGTTTGGGTAGAAAAGAAGAAGAAAAATCACAGCCAAAACTGTACTCAGGCCCATCCTCCTCTTTTACTTATCAAAAACTTTACAGTGCAGAGGAAAGAGCATACAAACCTCCTGTTACAGTATTGATGGAAATCACTGTAACTGGAGGAGATGGAACAAAAACCTCTTTATACTTGGGGAAAGAAAGACATACATGCTATGTTTAGCGTTATAGATGGATGAGGTGCACAAGCAGTTATGAAAAGTCACAAACTCAAGATCCTGGAATGAAGTGTCTAAAACTGAGGCATCATAAATGCACAAAAGAACATCCCCCTGCCACACCCTCCACAACAGGCTTCAGGCACTAAGTAAAGATAATGGTGGAATAAACTAAGATAGATACATGCAGATTCTCCCTGGGTCACATGCAAAGGAAAGACCCAAAGGCAAAGGGAAGATGTTTAGAAGTGAATTTCTAGCAAAGCCATCCACACATTGAACAGAAATTTAAGGCCTGGTATTCTGATAGTAACTATAAGAAAAACAAACATCAAACACAGTCCCAAATCCAACATTACAAATCCAGCAGAAAGAAATGCCAGGCATGACCATCCCCATAAAGCATATGTACCCTAGTGACTACTTTCTTACAATAGGCATTTGGTTTTCAAAAACAAAAGCAAAAGAGACATAAAGAAAAAGAAAGAAAGAAAAAATATACCCCAGGGTAAATGTCAATAATGAGAACTAAACTCAAATATGACACAAAGGAAATTTTAATTTAAATAGCTATCTATCACTTATTGATTAATATGCTAAAAATGCTAATGGAAAAGGCACATAAAATACAAAATCATTTAAATTCAATGGAGAAACAAAAACTATGAAAAAGAGTCATGTGAAAATGCTAGACACTAATGATTTGTATTCTAGATGTGTATCAATATATTCTCCTCTAGTTAACTGGCCCAAGACCTCAAAGGTCATTATTCTTATCAAACTATTCATGATATGCAATTCTGTTTAATTGGAAAACATAGGTTTACCATTCTCTCTTTCTAATGTTCTTTGATTCTCTCTGGCTTCAAATAATACTCTGCATATCTTTAGCTGTATAGTTTTCTACCTTAGTTTGGTCTAAACTTTCATGACTGGAATTAAATCAATCTGCCTTCCATTTGGGGTTTAGATTTAGCTCCACCTTTCTTTTCTATTTCTGTATTGATTCCCAAGGGTGACATTTAAAAATTTATGCCTGCTGTGTTTGCAAACATTCCTTTCAGTGAATTACATAAGCTCTTAAATTATTGTAGCTTCAAGTTATGTCCTTTTACAGTTTTTATCTAAAATGATATTTTGATTTTGTCAGATTTTGTTGGTTACAGATTTCTATCTTGAAGATTTCACCAATTTTCCTGAATTTAATTCAGGTGTAAATATTGCGTCTTTGTCAACAATTATCAAAGTTATGTGCAGAGGAGGGTTCGTTGGCTTTGCTGTAACAATGGAGAAACCAACTTGAGACATTTTTAAAAACTATTTATATTTATTACAGGTTTATTCAACATGAAAAGAGCTTTCTAATTTAAATTTTTAAATATGTCCATAATAAAGTTTTAATACACACTCCTCCCATACATATTCCTTTGAAATATGGGTGAAAAGAGTACCTTAATCTTTAAATGGATTTCTCTTTCTATTTCTTCCTGGCAGCTACCTAGGCCTTCACTATGGATTTGATCTTATATAAGGGCTCTTAACCAAATGAAGTCTAGAAAATCTGGCTAGAACTTGACCTTCAGTTGCAGAATATGGTGGAGGGACAAGTAACATTATGTTCAGAAAGTTCTTATACTCTACAGTGATAAATTCTTTTTGGCATGTGATAGGTTGATTCTGGCATGAGAGTTGGTTCTGTTGAGACTTTTGCTAAAATTGACTACATGTAAATTAGATCACCTTATTGTACTGAGTCTAGTAGTTGCATTTATGTACATGCTAGCTTAGCTAATTGCATTTATCTGGTTATACATTTTATAGATTATCAAGTGGGTAACCCTAATCTGTTTCACAGTTAAGGCATTGCGGCCCTCATTAGGACTTAGATAGCTCTTATGTGTCTGTGTTAATATGGTGCTGCGATCAGAACTGGGACATAGAGTCATAATCCTGGCCCTTTGCAATTCACAAATTATAAAATATCGTTATTCAGCTTAATAAAGTGACCAAATCTATGATTCCCTCAAAATGACATTCTTATAGCAACTAAATTTTTACATTTGTTTATTTTCTTAGTATAATCTATGTCATGGCACATACAGTGAAGAGAGTTTAAGAATATTTACACATGATTGGATGCTCCAAAATTTTCTAACACAGGTCAAAACTATTCTAAGGGCTATTGGAGAGGCCTACAATGCTGTGAAAAAAACAAAAACAACTGTATTAAAAAAAAAAAGACTGTAATTCATACTTCTCCATGAGGTCATTTGTAAATATTCAAACTGATTTTTATACTCAAAAGCACCCTTCATATAAATATGTATCAGTAATATTTTATGCTTTGTCAGAATGAGTAGAAAAATGTCCATTTGACAAAATGACCATGAGTCTGGTGACTCCATTGTCATTAAGGGTTATAAGCATAACGTCACCAGAGTCTTGCTGGTAGGGCCTTACGGGATCTTGTTGACTACTGAAAGAGCTGTCAAATGCCAAGCCTCTGTCTAGAATTCACTTCTCACATTCCCTAAGAAAACATTAGCTTCAACCTCGTAGTAACTTCTTAATACTAGTCTCTGTTTTTCCCTATGGAAAGGCATCAACACTTCTCTTCTTATTTTAGTTTTCTACCCTTGGTGGGCTATTTCATGAAAACTATGTTGTCTCCTGAGAAGCATTAGATAGCTGATGCACTTTCAACTTTGAGCTTGGCTTGCTGAACATTACATTCAGTGCCATGTTCCAAAGTCTTCGACACCTTCCAGACTTGCTGCAGTGAGCTCCAGTCTGCCACATCAGATGTGATTCAAGAAAATCTCCATTTGGATGTTGGTTAATGTACTTACTTGACAGCAAGTTGTTTTTGCTTCTGAATTCAAGTTTCTGAATTTACTTTTAGGTTCCTAATTAGATTGCCCCTATGTATAGATTGTTATTGGCCACTGCTAAATTGGTTCAAAAGACTTCAAAATGTTTAGTGTTATGCTATGGCACTGATAAGCTTTTCCAGAATTAGCTTATCAGTTTTTTACCAGGAAATAAATTTACACCTAAAGATTTCCTCAGTGTAGACAGGCAGGGTGAATTATCTTTGGAACTTGACAACCTCTACTAGAATTAATAATTGGCAAGTAACTGATAATTGATAGTTACTAAACTATTCTATCTATCTTGGCTTTTGAGTCTCAGGGATTTTAGAGATTCTATTATTAATGATTTAATAAAACTCATCATCACTAAAAGTAATGAGTCTCCATCTAGTTTACACATTTTAATTATTGTTAAAGAGGGCTCAAAAACACAACTGCAATATGTCGATTTGACTATCACATTATTTGAAATATATTTTTATTTCCAAATAATTAGTTTTTTCCCACATGTCCCATGTAAAAAAAATCCCCATTGTATTAGTTTCTTATGCATGGGACAATATTTGTAAGAGGCGGAGAGCTGGGAATTAAAATCTTTCTAAAAGTGAAGATTGGACAATAATCCAAACATATGAAATTAATACTTTATTATTTCATCTCTATAGGAAAAATGATAATTCCCTTTATTTAGTATCTAAAGCACCTGGATTATAGTACTTTGTAAAAAATGGTATTCTTTTGAAGGGATTCATTGTACGTGGGCATCCCAGAAGTTATTACTGAAAATATGACCTTAACAAAGCATAAGGACACTTTGTTTTGGGTTGTGACTTTCAGATGAAAAAAGAAAATATTGTGATTTGCAATGACACATATGTCCTTTGTAGACTTACCTATATTTGGACTGGTTCTTGATATGTACGATATTTTACTTCTATCTTATATAATTCAAACCTCCCCCTCAAGGAAAAGTCCAGAAACACCCATAACTTTAAAATAAAGCAATGGCATTCTAGAGTCTATCTGAGAAACCAAATACTTAGCACATGTTTTAGAACAGGTTAACAATACAGAATGCTTTCTCTACATAAGTTTAAACATGCCTAGAACTGTGAAGATTTCCGTTGGAATTATGGGCTCATAGAATTGCATGGCTTTGCTCACCTTTCATAGCGAAGAAAGAAGTGTGCTCATTAACAAGGAATGCTGCCTTATTTTCAAGCAAATACTAAAATGTTCATGAATTTTTCAAGTCAGATCTGAAATGAATTGTTCTATATTTTACAAGAAGCATATCCAGTATCTATGCACATTGGCAGGTCACCTTTACAGAAACCTGAAGGTAAAATGTACATTAGTGATGCTAAAAATAATGATCCATATAAAGCAATAATTCTTCCAAATGCTACATAAGTTAAAGTCTTAAAAATACCTCACAATACAAATTACCTGGATATTGAATAAGGTACACTATGAATATACTTAAAAGTATTAGAAAAATTAGATAGAAACAGTCTTAGAAAAATGAACATTTAGAAAAACACTGCTTAATAAACAACAAAAAACAAAAGTAGAAACAAAATATTACAAATATAATAATCCATTTGTTAAAATTATTTTTCTCCTGTTTTTCTCCATGTTGTAAGTTTAGAGTACCTCAGACTAATTCTAACATTCAGCCTGAAAACTGACTGTTCTCACTACCAGTAAAGAAATCTCAAGAAAATTAGAAGGAGAAAAATGTCTATCCCCCTTACAGTAGCAAAAAAAAAAAACAGGTATTATTTTTAATAAAAAATAATCTAGTAAAAGTTATTTCTAACAAGATTCTTCTCTGAGAGGTAAAATTATTCTCCAAAGTTAGACAATATAGACTGATTTTATTACATTATAATTTGCTGCATAGATAGTATTTAGAGTGGCATCTCTGTTTTCTGAAAGGAACATATTTTTTGAACTTTTCCTTTTAAAGCAATAAGGGAGTGACTTTAGTCTTTCAGCCCTATAAGTTTTGTCAAAACATCTGGAGTCTGTCTTGCGATTGTCCTCTGATAAGTGTATGTAATGTCTATTTTCTGTGTGTGTGTGTGTGTGCATTCATGTGGGTGTGTGATGAATTAAGTTGTGAATGGATTATTTCTTGTGTTGTTACTTATCTTAAAATGTATTTCTTCTACTTACTCAGATGAATTACAAATTGAAATCAATTAAAATCCTTTGGTTTTCATTGTGTCTTCTGGAACTCAATATTTAAGTTTTTGCTTAGTGCGGTTTGGTTTAGTTTTGTTATTACCGTTACAGGTGAAATCTGGATAAACATCAATCATTATGTTTAAATTTTATATTTTCATTAAGTTTGTTTTAATTGTAATTATGCTACTTGGAATTATTGTTTATGGTTGCTCTTATTTGTAATTCTAATCTTTCTATGAGATATGTCAAGAAATTGATCTCTTGATTAATTTGTAGACTTTTTTTAGTTCATTAACAGATTCTCTGTGCCTTGTGCTTTTTCTCTGTATTTAATTATTACTTATATTAAATAAACTTTCTTGCTCCTATTATTTGCTTTTGTTTCATCTCCTCAGGAGTTTTTACCCAATTTTCTAAACAATTCCTGAATCTAATTTGCTCTGAATCATTTATACTCTTTTGAAAACATAGTGTATTTCTCATTTCAAGCAATATATCTTAATTCCCAATTTTTTCCTCATCCCAACTGCTTTTTCTCAACCACTTTCGTAGTTGTTAAATCATTTGGAATTTTTCTCATACAAAAATATATGCTTTCTTTTAAAATTATCTCCAGGACATTGTGTTGCATTGATTCTACTTCAAGGAAAAAGAAAGAAATTTATAAGTCCATAGAGTTATTCAATTGTTTCTCATTATTATATTTTATGTTCTCTGATTCTGTTTTTTTTCCCTCTGCTTAACTTTGTAGAGGGATACATTATTTTGCCTAGAATGGGAATTTTGATTTAGAGAACAGTGTAAGCTTCCCTCTCTAAATATTTTAAGCCCCGCCAAAGCCTTAAATTCACCATTTCAAAACATATCCTATGGAGAACTGGAAGAAAGTTGGATCTGGAAAATGTTTTGGCAGGAGCTTTAACTTTGTGATTATTAGAGCTTCTTCCTGGCTTGCTCTGGCAGTGAGGAGATAACTGTTCTGAGACGCTGCTCTTTGTCCTCATCATGAATTAGCCAAAGCAGCGTGTTGTAATCTGGCAAAAGACCCTGATAATGATCCCGAAAGTTTTTTGTGTCTTTCCAATTTGATCCCATCAGTGCTTTCTGTGGCAAAGTTCCTTGTAATTTCTGACATTTACATGCCACCTTCATTTAATTTCCAACAAGGATGAAGATTTGGCCTCTATTTTCCTTTTTTATGATTTTTCAAATACAAATCCTGGATAGAGTTCAACACTTTGTGTAGGTGTTTTAAGCTGGACCCACTGAAATTGGTTTTGAACTCCAAACCTGTTTGCCATTCAGATTTGCCCAGGCATACAGTTGCAAAGCCAGAATATTTGAATCCTCCTCTCTTTTATATCTATCTGAAGTCATCACCAAATTGTGTTTTTTTTTTTTTTTACTTTATGTTTAAAATCTGTCAACTTTTTTTCCATCTCATGTCATCTCTTCTTCAGATTGCTTCTCAAATAAGTTCTTGAGCAATACCTAAGGTCCTATTGGCCTCACTTGTGATTCAAGCCACAGTTAGAGACATAGTTTTGACACATTTCACATAGAGAGAGTCCCACCTTAGAAGTTGCCACACTTTTCTGGCTTCTGCTATGGAACTTCTTTGATACTACAGCACTGGATACCTGCAGGAGCCCTTTTGACACTCGTGCATGTGTATCTGCCTAGTGCACCAAAGTCAGTAGTACCCCAGGGGAAGTCTTTACCCAATGGAAATAGGAAGAAAGGATGAGGGCTTCTCCATTTCCTCCCTCAGGCAGACTATCGAGAGATGCCTTCATAGAATTCCTCAGAAATTTCTGTAGAATTAGAGCACTAGTACCCCACAGGGGTTGCCACCTCAAAAATGCATTCTTGTATTGACCTTTTTTCCTATTGATACCTTGTTTCGCACTACCCTTGCTCCTCACTGCAATCACATTCTAAATAAATAGCTTGTATGCAAGACTTTAACACAAGTTAAACTTTCAGAAGGGAACCCAAGCTACAATTGTCGGTACTGAGAGGAGCCACAGAACGCAGTTATTCAACAAAGTGTCTGGAAGTGGATTCTCTACCCATCTGATGAAGAAAAGGACCACGATGTAATGATAAGTGAAATGATGATTAGCCCAATCATACAAAAGGATCACACTTTTCCAGACTGGCAGCAGTAGAGGATTGTGATAAGGTATAAGTGTAAGTTGAAGTGTTGGGTCACCAAGTAGCTAAGTCCCCTAAAACAATTAACTCAAGGCATGCTAGGAAAGTTAGAGGCTTTCATGAGTGAGTTAAAGAGACCCACATTTCTTACAACCACAAGAATACTGTGGAGATAATCAGGTCCAATATTTAGTTGTAACAGTGGCAGAGCTATAAAAAATATTGAATGCATAGTTTCTTCAGATACTTTCTGCCAGATAGTTTGGCTCTGATGGGAAAATAGTAAGATTCAGAAATCTGTGACTGAGACATTTTAGTAGGAGATTGTGAAAATATTAAACCTCCAATTCTTATTAATCCTTGAGACAGAATGGAAGCCTTAACTCTTCTCACTTGCTAGAGGAGAGCATCATGATATGATCTTTTTCTGCTTCTGTTTATTTCCTACTGGACCAATAACTACATTCAGGTCTCAGCACACACCAACTGAGCAATAGAGTTCCTGTACTAATGAAGACCTTATTTATGGAAGAATTGGAGTTCCTAGTTAAAGACAAAGCAGACGCAAAAGAAGTATGCCTGAGTGAGTAGATCTTATTATCTGATGGGCGGAATAAATGACTTGGTAGGGAGGAATTTATTGACATGAGAACACATCTTTGTGACTCATGTTTAATTTTCTGTCCAGGACACTTGGAGCCAATCACAACTCTGCTGGGGTGGTTGTTGAATTATGAGCATAATGCTGTCCTATTGTCAAAGAGGTGAATTCCCGTAATTGGCACAGCAGAGTATTGAGGAAGGATTAGAAGGCTCACAAAAATGGGTGGGAATGTTAGAATGGATTTATTACGTAAAGGTGAGGAACACCTTCTACGCCCATGTTGTATAACTTTTTCTGATGATGGAGCTCTGGAATCTTTGCTCAAGTTAAAATTTAATATAATATGTAGGTTGTGAATGACTTTAAAAGATGTGGCCTTGGTTCCTTAGTATTAATGGAAATTTTATTCTTTTAAAACAGCAGAAGCCACGTTATGATACTCTGGGTTGTAATTACAATGATGAACAGAAGATCTAGAGTGGTAGACTACTCTCTCACTTGGATTTTTGTGGGCAAAATAGTATAGTAAATTAAAGATAGACCCAGAATCTTTGACACTCCTCCTAATGAGAAATAGGGTCTAATTTCTTCCCTTTGTAGCCTGGGTAGCCCCTGTGACTTTTTTGGGCAACAAAACATAGTAGATATCACATTGTATCAGTTTCCAGGCCCAGACCTTAAGAGACTGACAGCTTCCATTCTCTGTCTCTGGGAGGATTTGCTATAAATATTTTCTTGGGGTAGCAAGGTGAGAGGTAACCATCATATAAGAAGTCTGACTACCCAGGGTACTCTGATATGAAAAATCCAAACCATGTAGAGAGGCCAGGGAATGGAATTCTATGTAGGGAGAGAGAGAGAGAGAGAGAGAGTACCTTGGCTGTAAATTTTTCAGGCTCAGAAAGTATATAGGTCAAAGATAGTACCTACTAGCTGAGGCCTTCCTAAATTTCTGACCCACAATATTTTGGATGGTATGTAGAGTCTCTGGAAAGACTCAAGAAGTAAGGGTGATTTTTAAGACCAGACTTTTAGTATCTTGAAGTAAGTTATGCTTTCTGTGGGAAAGAATTACTCACTGAAAAACAACCACTAGTATGTTATTGAAAACTAATAGGGAATGATAGCCTGAACATGAGACAACACATGACCATATGGTGGCAAATGCCCATTATGAATTGAGTTTTTCCAGATCTATAAAATAATGAATGAGGACAAAAATAGCAACAAAACATCGTAAAATTGAAATGGTATGTTTAGAGTCAGACCCAAACAAATAAACATCATACTGTGGGAATCGCACATACAGGATAAAGCCTAAGAAAGTCCAGAAGGCACAAGTGACAAGAACAGGTGGTCAGCCTCCCCAGTGTTGCATACATCTTTTAAATAACCTCTCTTTTAATATATGTAATATTCCCTATGATCTGCTTATAAAAGAGAAAATGATATGTTTGTGCAAGCTGAAATGGACTGTTGATTCTGTAGGCCCACTTCTCTGTAGGGCGTCTTTATAGACAGTGATAAAGAGATGTCCTTCCCTGGGGAGTCCCACATGCAACAGAGCAGATAACTTAACAAAACATATGCATACTTCTAAACAATAACTAAAAGTGTAACCAATTGGACAGGAGCCAGAAACAATAGAGCATAGAATATTCAACACAAACAAACCTGAAAAAAGATGCATAAGAATTTACTTATGGGAGTGAATGCAAAGCATTTGAATTTTGCTCCCTCACTTAAAATCCACCAGAGATCATTAATCCACTGCAAAGTAGGCATTCAATAAGAGAAAGGACAGAATTGCTTGTTTTCTTAATGTTGACCAACCTTTCTGTTCTAACACTCCTACATCTGATCAAAACATTTCAAATGGAGTGGTGATAGCAGCAGGGAGATAAGACATTCATGGGCCCCAAACAAAGGCTTCCTTTTACCAAATCTGATCAAACTGTTGCCTCATTAAAAGTTTAATCTGCCAGTGGCAGAGACTAGACTGGGCCTTACATAGTATATCATTTTTCAAGATGACCAGCTAGTGGGCCAAGTTGAAAGGCACTGAAACCTGCACCATAGAGATATAATGATTTGCCTTTATAGGCCTTTGCATATGCTTTAGACCCAAGTGAGCTTCGTTTTTTGTTTTTTGTCTTTTTAATATTTTTTACCTTTTTTGCTAGCATTGCCTTACCAACACCACTGTCTGAATGCTTGGAATATATTCAATTTATCAGCATGAGTCCCTGTAAAATATTACATCAGATCCAGAAATCATATTTATTTTTTTATTTTAATTTTTTTAATACTAACAAATTAAGGAAACAGAAACCACATTTAAAGCAAATGAAATATATAATAATGGTATGGGTTGTTAAAGATTTAGCTAAAACTCTAGTTCAGGAAATACTGTGTGGATAGGGAGCTTTCATTCAGGATGAAGTACATATATGTCCTACACCAATGGCCCATACATGATTTCTACATCTCCTAAATCTAGAGGACTTAGGACCAAAGCATGGAGTGAAAGTAGTACCAGCTCCTTCCCTACAATTTTAACAAGGAATATGTGTTCCTTGTCCATATTAATGTAGGCTCTGCAAAGTCTGAGGCCCTGGATCCCGGGAGAGAGACATCACCTTGCCTATGTGGGTTCTTCCTGCCAATGGGTCAGAGGTAAACTTGAAGATTTACTGCACTGGCTGGAATTGTTGATTCTGATTTCCACAGGGAGCTGGGGAGTATACCCAGAACTCAAGAGATTCTCAAGAGAATCCTTTGATGTTTCTGTGCCTGGTGATAAATGGAAAGAGAAGATTGCCAAAATCCTAGCTCAACAAGGGTAAGGCAACAAAGGGCTCAGATCTTTCAGAGATAAACATTGTCAACATGCCAACAAACAGGAACCCCAGTCCAATATAAGTACAAGGTGAAGGTGAAGGAAATCTGGAATTAGAGGTGTAGGAGGGAGCTCATAAATATTAATTCTCGTGAACTTTGCTTTTTTCTGTCAGAGGAACACCTGCACACTACAAATAATACCTCACATTTTCCATAGATTCATAATCCATCCCATTGTTCCCACTACATGGTATAATAGAAGCTAAGTACACACTATAATAATTTTTTTCTATCATGGAGTACTCTGAAAAATTAGTTTAATTGAAATTCTGAGTTATATTTATCTGTGATAACATTATATAAAAATTACCTGCAACATCAGAAAGAGTAAAATGTAATTGCTATCTAATTTTAGCATAGCATATTTATAGGAATAAAATTTGGCATATGTTAATAATTATCACTAAGTTCTTGTACTAAAACAGGCTTCAGATAATTTGTTCCTTGTTTTTCAATTAATAAATTATTCATTCTATCTGTTGCATTTTACATAAAATAGCATTTCTCTAGTTTTTTTATTAATATGGCATGTTATGCTGCCATTTTCATACTTTAAAAACAGAGTTTCTATACTTAATGTTTGTAATTTTAAATTTACTTTATCATTCACTATTCCACTTAAAGCTATACTATCTTACAATTCTACTGTCAAAAGCTTGAAAATTCTTTAACTATAAATTGTTCTTTTGTTTCTCCGGGAGCATGATTATTTGTGAAATAATTATCTTTGTGATTTTTTTAAGTACACCAATATTCTAGTCAAAATTATGTGTATCCATGAACTTAGGTAAGTCATCAACCATATTATAAGAAGAGTATGCATAATGCACTTCCTCAGAAATATGCTGTAGAATCAAGGTAATAATGTGTAAAAGCATTTTTATTATTACTTAAGAATGTTTTTTTAAAAATAAATAGCCCAGATCTGTGAAGATTAGCAAATTCACCTGCCCTTTTTCACAATGAGAATAGGGGAAATTTTTGTACATAGAAGAGTACCAGGCTTAGAATGAGAGGAGATAAAACTGAGTCCCAATTAACTTGTATGACCCTGGGGAATAAATATATTTAAATTTCTGAGCTTTAATTTCTTAGTCAGATGCAACATGCAGATGTCAAATACATATTTGAGAGAACATTGGTTGAGAAACTCTATGTAAAATGCTACAGAAACAATTAATTCCTACATTAATATAGCTAAGAGTAGATTCAGATTTTGCAGGCCTTGAAGCTTATACAATATAAAATAAAATAACGTGTAATAAGCAATATTGGATATGAACATTAATATTTCTTTATAATGAATAAAATTAAAGCAAATTACAAAGCTAATAAAGCCAGAAATTACAATACATATCACAAAATCCAGGAAAAAAGTACCATTATACTCTTTATAATTTACTCACTGACACCTCCATGATATTTTTCTTCCCATATCATTTGGGGGAATATTCCTTGACCACCTCTTGTTATAAAAATAATTTGAAATATTTTCTATGATAAAGATAATTTATTCTGGTAAAAGGTTATTTCCCATTTGTAATCACATACTTCCATTGCTGTCTGGTGTAGAATACCAGGATGTGTTCAAATAGTGAACACATCCTCTGTGCCTAGACTTAGGTCACAATGCCAGAAAAGTGGGCACAGTTCCGTTAGAATGAAAAAAGGAAGAAAAAAACCATAAGTGTATGGCAAAGTGAGAACGCATACTGTTAGAAAGAAATGAAGTCTGAAACATTCGTATATGGATATGTCTTTTTCGTTTATCATAGTATTCTTAGTTCCTGGTACAATTACTGACACATGACAGATATTCAATAAATTATTCTTGAATACATTTAAAAATTCATGAATATATCTAGAACTATTCTATCCTGATTTTTAGAAGCCATTTCCAAACAGAGTTCTAGCAATAACTTAACCATAGGTAGACAGTGCTATAATTACTTGAATATATGTTGTAAAAAGGAAATTAAATATGTATTCCCTACTTGCCTTCATCAAATATTTATTAAAACACCTGCATCCACACTTATGCTAATGGACACCCAGACTAAGTCTGATGGAAAGAGAGACACAGAATAAAAAAAAGACGTCATCTTCATTTTATAAAAATGTAAAAATCAAAGTGTCTGATGGAAAGAGAGACACAGAATAAAAAAAAGATGTCATCTTCATTTTATAAAAATGTAAAAATCAAAGTGAACACATTGCTAAAGCCCTTTGAAGTGACTTATGCAATGAGGAGCTATGCACCTTTAACTTCATTAGCTTTATGGAAAATTCATCTGTGAATGTATATTCTTATGCATATGATGACTCTGCTCAAGCAGAATGTCAGAAGTCTTTTATGCAGCTAAATCAGTTATAATGTTTAGGGAACTCTGTTCTTCTACATTTGCTTTTAGTAGGTTATATTTCTCCTAATGTGAAAACAGCAACCAATGGTTTTCAGAAGTAATAACATGATATTAATTTACTAGACTAAGCACTGTGTTTGTCCTTGTGAATATTCTTCATGAAACCCACCTAGTCAGAGCCAGCACCAGATCTTTTCTTTCTTGTGCAGTCTTAGGCCTATGTACACACTTCTATATATTGGATTTATTTCATAATACTAGGGGTTCTCCACCCACTGTGGAAACGGTGCCTAATTCATTTTTGTATTCTTAATACCTACATTTTTTGACCAATCATAATTTTAATAAATATTTGTAGAATTAATTATAAAAAATACATGTGTAGGTACAGAGATTTTCTTTCAGTGCAAAAGGCAATGTCTAAGAGTATGTGCAGCTAACCAGGATGCTACAATGCGATATCAGCTTTACAACTGAATTCTATGCTTCCTTGTATCTATTTTTTCCACAGTATATTAATATATACATATGGATATACTGCATGGAAAATGTATATATATATACACACACACATATATATATACACACACATATATATATATATATATATACACACATATATATATATATGTGTGTGTGTATATATCTCCCACATAGTGCCATTTTAATTCTCAAATCTGTGTATTGGATCCCATTCCACACCAAATTAATCATGTAATAAGAGCCATATCCTTTTCCCTTGATGGGTCCTGCAGATCCTCTATCTTCCTTTTTGAAATCTTTTTATTTTCCATCTTTATGTTGATCACTCCAGTCAACCTCTATTGATTGTTTTGTATTTCTATAAACAAAGCATCTACATTCTCTCATTAACTTCCTTTGCCCTCTTTCCGGTTTATTTTTCCATCATATGAGCCTGACTGCTTTTAGTCCTCAGGATTTTAGCAAGTACAACACTTTTTTGTTATCATGGAGGTATTTCCTGACCATTGTGTCTAAATTATCCTTTATCCCTATAGTTATTTCATTTTATTCTCTTTTCCCCACAGCATTTGTCTCTCTCTGAAATTATCTTGCCTGTCTCAATATTTTCAAGTGTCTTTCAAGCCCCTTTGGAAGGAAGCCTCTTGAATGCAGAGACAATTTTCTTTCTGTCTTAAGTACAATATGTTCCCATTGGCTACAAGAGTACCTCACAAAAAAAATGCTTCACAATGAATATTTGTAGAATGAATGTAGAATGTTTGGCAATGGACAAACAGCCTTAATAAATGTAATTTGTTTAGTAAAGTCTAAATTTAATTTCTGTACTTGAATCATTTTACCAAAGGTATCATGTTGATAAAAGAGTATGAAACTGAAAATTCTGGATTTTGTAATTATGCAGTGATAATATTTTAAATTTATATACTTTATACAATTGTTTATTAAAAGTTTTTTTTTTTTATTCTTTTTATGTTATACAATTTACTTCAAGAGAATCACAGGGTGACAAATGAGCTTAAGATTCATCCAGGCCAGATCACTATTTAATTTCTCTCATAAAAAGAGAGAAACTTTTTTCCATAATAATAATTTTTTTTAAATGTTGAAAATTGTTTTGCAGCTCTACAATTTTGAAAAAAAAATCATAGAAAACAAATGTTGAATTTGCTGACTAATTACTATCCAACAGTTGCTGCTAAAAATTAATATTTATAAGAAATAAAAATTAAAGTAGTTAGCTTGAAAGTTATAACCAAATGGTTTAAAAATATTAGGTGCATGCATGCAATAAAACATAAGCTAGATTTATTTTTGTTCTTTTAAAAAGTACCACATCAAACATTAAGTTGAATTGCAGATTTTTACTACTGTTAAAGGCAATTTTTAATGAGAACATATTTTTTAAAGGACTTATATTATTTATATAAGGGACAACATTGACAGAAGTGTTGAGATACGTAGGTCTATAAACATATCTTCAACTTTCTCCTGAACATTTTTTCATAGAGGACACTTAAACACAACTTTTCTATTTTTCTCAAAATTGGCATCAGGCTAAATTGTAACGTGAAAATCAAAGAAAGACTAGGTCAATGAACACCAACAAGATATTAGACATTATCAAATAATGAAAATGACAATAAATTCTACACAGATGTTATGTAAGTGGACCCTCATTTATTTTTGTTAAAAGTGAAAAAAGTATATTGTGGATTTTCTGCCAGGGTAGATGCTAACTTCCTATTGTCTGAGAATTGCTAAAGTGCTATAAGTACATGCAGTTGTATGTGCCTTATGTTACTCAAATTATTATGCATTTGAATATACAGAGATAATTCTTAAATTAATTTTATTTTGTACCACTTTTCTGTTTTCTTTAAAATGCTGATATTTAACATACACATATTACTTACTGCTTTTAGCTATTCAAAATACTGTTTTTTGTTTAGTTCAATACAAATTTATTAGGCTAGGCATTGTTACTTAAGTTTGTAAATATGAATGAATTGTTCTTCTTGCCCTCAAAGGTCTTGCAATGACCCATGAAAAGCCAGACATATTAAGTTGTAATTTAATTTAATTGTAATACAGGCTAGTAAGGAGCTTGGATTAGCACTCCAGAAGAATAACATATAATTTAGCCATTTTTGTCTTTGATGAAGGGGGATTGGTGTCGGTTATATAAAGAGAAATTTACTAAATGCATGAAATCTGAGATGCCTTAAAGGAGTAGAATAATTAAATCACTGAGGACTGGAGATAGAAACCCCCTACCCTCACCCTACCATCTCACATATGTTTAGAAAAGGAAGGAGTTTGGTATCTTATAAGAATAAAATAAAATTTAGGGAATGATACAAGCCAGATCATTAATTTTTTGATATTTTATTTCATAAAAATTGAATTAGGGCTATGAGGAGGTAGTCATTGCTGAGGTTTTAAGATGGATTGTGGTTTAGTCACATTTATGTTTGGACAGACTGTTCTAGTAGCTTTAAGATGCACAATGCATAAATCTCAAAGAAGAGGAGTAGTTAGGAAGGTTAAGGGTTCAGCAGTATTCAAGAGGTTAACAATTTAAATATTCTCATTTAATTATCAGAATATCCTCTTGAAATACAAAATGTTTCCCATATTTTACAGATTAAAACATTCAGATTCAGGAAGATTACATCGTTTTATTTGAGTCAGTTATCCTAGATATATGTGCATAATTGTCAATTTAGCTATCTTTTTCCAGGAAGTTATTATGACAATTCTCCAGCAATGAATACAAATTCTCCACCAAAGCTCATCGTGGATTTTCTGCCAGGATAGATGCTAACTTCCTATTGCCTGAGAATTACTAAACTGCTATAAGTACATGCAGTCGTATGTGCCTTATATAGCTCAAATTATAAATTACAAATTGCACATTACAAAGTGTTTAAGATCACCCCTTCCAAGAGATGGCAGCACCCTGCAACTTAAGAAGAGTTTATTATACATTGAATAAGTAATAGAATGTTTATTGGTCCTTTCTTGTCCTTAGCTTACTCCCTTTGAAATAAGTTTTTGCAAGTACACTTTGTTCCTAAACATGGAACCATTCTTATCTGAACTTCATGTAAGAACAAAACACTAAATCAGAACTTTAAGAACAAAAGAAGTAATTAAATTTAGCTTTCAAGCTTTCTAGAGAAAAACATTTTAAAATCTCCCTTTTCTCTCACCAACCACTTTCTGCCTTTATCACAAACTCTTCAAACCACTATTTTGATCACACCGGCAGCAAGATTCCTGGTTATATATTCTTATGCTCTCCTTATATGACTATCCAATGGAGAATTTAGGATGCATTTCAGAGTTGAATGTTTGAAGACGGTATTACACTTTAGCCTTCCATTTTAGGAGAGAAAAATCAATCATTCCATATATTCATTCATTTTTAGCAAAGGAAAGACAAAATCTCAGGAGATCATAATAATATATAACTATTTTATTTAAATTCATTTCTCTGAATGCTGGTGATCTATAAAAATGTATAAATAAAATTTTAATTATACATATTATATTGTGGATGTTGCTTATTTATATTTAATGATCTATTTGTTTTAGGCTATGAATAGTCTTGGAGGCTTTCCTTCTTCAACTATTATATAAATAAGTCACATAATGAATTCAATTTAAATCACTTTCAGTGAGAGTGATGATTAAATCTATGCCAAGAGTCAGAAAAGATTTAGAAGCTCTGTGCAGATTGGAAATTAGAAACAGAACATATAGATCCTGCTTGGAACATTAACTTTATCTAATTATACTTCTCTTAGAATATAGTCCAATTTCAACCTTCACTTTTTTCCACTGCAGAGAAAACAATTCATTATTCCTTATTCTAGCAATTTTATGAACTAAAAAGTGAGCTACAAAATTATTTTTCCTTTCACACCTTAAAAAAAAAGATGTATATTTGTTAAATTTTAATTGCTTCACCTTTTGAATTTATTTTATAGAGGAAACCATCCATCCTTGTATATAAATGAAACAGTTAATAATGAAATAAATCAAGGACCAGTAATTTGTTGTTAAAAAAAAAAAGAGTAGAAGAGGAAGGATCTTATAAAGGGGAAATAAAAAGAGACAGGAAACCATAGGGCATGTTGATCTTTGTTAAATACAATACTTTTTAGGTACTTGTATGTTCATATGCAAATTTCCACATTCTTTTATTTCAAGAACTTTCTTTGACAATCTCAATTTAAAAGAGCTTATTTTTTAAAATCTCTGAACATATATTCAATTTTATGCATTTACAAATACTGAAAAATAATAGATTATGGATTATGTTTCTTAAAATAATTAATTACTACTTATTGTCTTTTGATAGATTTTCACACCCTAAGGATGTTATGAAAATTTAATTTATACATTTCCTTAAATCAAGGTTTGGAAAGCTTTAGTATAAGGAGCCAAGCAGTAGATCATTTAAGATTTGTGGACCATACAGTTTCTGACACAACTGCTCAACTGTCATTGTAGCATAAAAGCATCCATAGACAGTAAGTGAACAAATAGATTTTGTGTTCCAGTATAACTTTACTTACTAAAACAGGTTACAAGCCAGATTTGGCTCTTGGGTTTGCCAACCTTTGCCTTAAACTACTTTATTATATATTCACTGAAACATACAAAACAGAAAAAAAATATTGCCAATAAATTTGGAAAGTAAGGATAACTTATTATTTGCTTGAGTCAAAGTAAATTTAAGATGACTGAGAAATAAAATTAGTGGTCTGCACATACACTGCCTATGTATGCATAAATACAACAGCACAAAAGTAGTCTGAAGTGGACAAGAATCTGAAACTGGTTTATCAACTTTGTGAATTCAAAATCTTCTTTAATTAACCACCACCCAGCAAACCATCTTTAATTCTGGAAGTGGCAAGGCTATGAATTTCCAATGAGTAAAAATTTGACTTATCCCTAATATTAATATTTGGCATTCTTATTTTTAAATTTCAAAATAATATAAAATTGAAATTCTACTACTAATTTTGAAACCTACACAAAAATATATTGAAAATTCAGGTTTAATAGGCTTAGGTTTTACTGATTTGGGATAAATTTGTGTTACATAGAACAGTGAATAAGTTATGATCATTTAAATGTAATGTAAGGTACACATACTAGTGTATTAGTTTTTTATAGCTGCCAACATCATCTGTTTACTATCTCAGTTTTATAGGTCAGAAGTCCAAATGTATGTACCATCAGCTCAACTCTTTCTTCTGCTTAGTCTCACAAGGTCAAAATGACAGTATTAGCGGAACTGTGCTCCTTTCTGGAGACTCTGAGGATGAATCTGCTGCCAAACTCATGCAGGTTGCTGGCCAAATTTAGTTCTTTGCAGATGTATGACTGATGTCTCCATTTCCTATCAGGCTGTCAGCCAAGGGCCTAGAGGCTTTCTTCCTAGCAGCTGCCTGGATCCCTTCTCATGTTTTCTATGTGCCCCCTGCCCACCTCCAGCAATGGTAAGTGGAATTCCATTCATGCTCTGTATCCACCCAACCTCTCCTCTTGCTGTGAGGTAGTCGGCCAGCGACCTCCGGCCCTTCCCGAGGACAAAGCTGGGCACCTCAAGCAATTGCTACATCTTGGGGAGGAGGAAACACCCTATGAATCTGCCAATCAGAACTTAACATGTCAACTGCAAACGAATGGAGAGGATTCTCTAGCCCACTGGCCAAGCAGCATAGTACAATGGGGTCTGGAAGGTGACCTAGGACAACCTAAGGCTAATTATCATGTCATTATCTTGAATCTACTTTGCAGTTCACCCCCGCAAATGGGCTTTCAGAGAGGCTCGTGGGAGATCAGCATGTGCTGTAAGACTCAGGTCATATAATTTCCAACTGTCCATCAGAGTGGTTCCATGATGATGTCGGAACCACAAGGGGGGCCCAGTTTAGAAACTATAAAACAAGATCCCCTACAAGATTTTGTTCGTTGTCTGTGGCAAATGTATCTTGCTCTTGCTCTGTAATCCTGTCTTTCTCTCCTCAATAAACCTTGTTTTGTGCTTATCTTGGTTTCGGTGTGTCTGGTCACTCTTTGGCCAAGAGCATACCAAGAACGGACATTTCAGACTGCTGACTCGATACTGCCACATCTATTTGACTTTACCTGGGGAAAAAAAGAAAAGAATTCTCTTTTCTGAAGGCATAATCTAATTAGATTTGGTTTACACAGATCAACCAGGATGATCTTCCTATTTGGAAGTCCTTAACCTCAAAGACTTTTGCAAAGCCCTTTTTAATCATGTACTATAACATATTCACAAATTCCAGGGATTAGGGGTAGACATTTTTGAGGAATCATTTCACCTTCTACAATTAGTGAAATGATAAACATCAGTGTACCTCCTAAACAGTTTGTGAAGAGATAATTTGTCTTAACTTTAAAGTATCCCCAATTACATTCTTTTTCTCCTCCTTAAGGAGTAAACATTATTCTGAATTTTGAGTTTACCATTCTTCATGAGTATGAAATTTCTGTTTAATGGAGTATGCAAGTTTTCAGCTTTAGTAGATAATGGGAGATGGAAGATGTTTCCAAAGTGATTCATAAATTTATGTAATAAAAAACAGCGTATGCATGTTTCCGTTGCTCTATGTACTCACCAAAAATCAATGTTGTCATTGAAATTTTTTTAAAATGTGGTGGAGATGATACAGTGTGCTCCTTTTTATATACTTAGGAGGTATTCCATTTTTTCCTTCAGAAAAATGCCAATTTTTCTACTATTTTACTGACTTGTTCTCATATATTTCTAAAAATCCTTTATATATTCTAATCACATATATTCTAGATGTTATATCTCAGTTTATGATATACTTTGAACTTCCTTTAATGTTCATGCAGAACAAAAATGTAAGGATAGAAGTGATGAGCATGTGGTAGAAACATTGCATGGAGAGACATTCTCTGAGAATATGACTGTGTATAAATCATATTTTAGAATAATGTTAACATTTCAGATATTCAAATAAATAATTTGATGACAGGAATGAACTTGGAGGACATTATGTTAAATAAAATAAGTAGGCATAGAAAGACAAATGCCACGTGATATCACTTATATGTGGAATCTAAAAACAGAAAATAGAATGATGCTTACCAGAGGCTAGAGGTTGGGCAATTGGGAAGATGTTGGTCAAAGGATACAATATTTCAGTTTGACAAGAGGAATAAGTTCAAGAGACCTATTGTATAGTATGGTGACTATAACTAACAATACAAAAAATATGTGAGGTAATATATATGTTAATTAGCTTAACTTAGCCTTTTCAATGTGTGTATAAATCAGAACATCATGTTTTACATCATAAATACATACAATTTTTATTTGTCTGTCAATTATTTTTAAAATTGTAATGGAATATAACAGGTGAGAAAAAAGCCAAAAATGGATTTTTTTAAAATAATTATTTCTCTCACCCTAATTTCACAAAGATATTCTTTAAATTTTCTTTTGCAAATTTTATAGTTTTCCTTTTAATATTTAAAAATTTAAACTTTTAAATTTCATCTTTTTTGTATCATAGAAGATATCCAGCTGTATGTTTCTTCATGGAGGAAACCCATTTTCTAATTTCATGTGCTAAAGAAATGCTTCATCTCCTACTGATTTGTCTTTACTTGAGGCTGTCCCTGAACTCTCTATTCTCTCTTCATCTAAAAATCAGCAGTCTCCCAACAACACAAATCAAAATGTTGTTACCAGGGTACATTAACTGTGAGTAATTGCATAAAGTTCAAGCTTCACTGCTCACTCTTCCCTCCTTTTAATCACTATCTGAATGAGAAGTTCACCTTTTGCAAAGGGACTGATCATAGCACTTCCTTCAATGTCTGTTGGTGAAGGGTCACTGTGCTTCTCTTACAGTCAGTTCATACATTCAGACAGCCAAGCATTTAACTGTGTGTCTCTTTGTGTCCTAACCATATATTCATGTGACATTTTATTTAAAATGAATACTCAAATGAGAAATTGACCCATAAAATTGATAGTACAGCAAAAAACAAACAAAAAAAAGCAAAAAAGAAAAGAAAGAAAGAAAAATGATAATGCAGGAAGTAAATCAAATGTAAATGGAATTAAGGAGGAAATAGCTGACCATGGGAATGTTGACACTGTTGCTGTTGGAGAGACTCTAGATATACAAACAGAGGAACTTAGTGAAGGTGGATTTATCGGCATTAATGAGAAAAGTGGTTTGACAAATAGGATGAATTTGTTCCAGAGGGAGTGATGCCAGCTAAAATTTTCATGTTAAAGTAACTCTGAGGTACTTCAAGACATTCAAAGTCCAAAGATAAAATATTGGAAGCTGATCCAAACTTCTGAAGTAGGACAATTCTTTAAAGCGTAGTAAAAATACCCCAAATCAAAACTTTTATGATCAAAGGAGATGAAAAGCAAGGTTTAAACTACTGTTAGTGAGCTTTTTACAAGTAAATAAAACACACAAATTCTCAATGTCTAATGCTTTATATTAGAGTGTACTGCATATTAGTTTTACTATTTATTTTCTTATATTCTTTTTTTTATTTATTTTTATTTCAGGATATTATGAAGGTACAAACATTTTGCTTACATTTTATGACTTTGCCTCACCCAAGCCAGGATCAGAGGTGTGCCCTTCCCCTCTACAACGCTCATGACCTCCATTAATTGTGAGTTTACCCCCCCAACCCCCTAATCCCTGGAGAATATTACTATCATATGAGCAACATAGTGTTGATCAGTTAGTGCCAATTTGAGGGCGAATACATGTGCAACCTATTCTTTCGTTCTTGTGATATCTCACTTCAGAGGATGGGCTCAAGCTCTATCCAGGAAAATATAAGAGGTGCTAGATCACTGTCATTTCTTATAATTGAGTAATATTCCATAGTATACATATGCCAAATTTTAATAATCCACTCATGAATTGATGGGCACTTGGGTTGTTTCCACATCCTTACAATAGTGAATTGTGCTGCCATAAACATTCGGGTGCAGATATCTTTGTTATAGAATGTCTTTTGCTCTTTTGGGTAGGTGCCTAATAGTGCTATTGCTGGATTGAATGGTATTTCTACTTTTAGCTTTTTGAGATATCTCCAAATTCTTTTCCACAGAGGTTGCATTAATTTTCAGTCCCACCAGCAGTGTAAAAGTGTTCCTATCCCTCCACATCCTGGCCAGCATTCGTTGTTTTGGGATTTTTGATAGAAGCCAATTTCACTGGGGTTAGGTGATTTTGATTTGCATTTCTCTAATGACTAGAAATGTTAAGCATTTTTTTATATGTTTGCTGGACATTATTCTGTCTTCTTTTGAAAAGTTTCTGTTCATGTCCTTTGCCCATTTATTGATGGGATTGTTTGATTTTTTTCTTGTTGATTTTTTTAAGTTCTAGATAGATTCTTGTTATCAGCCCTTTATCGGAGGTGTAGAGAACAAATATTTTCTCCCATTCTGTAGGCTGTCTATTCACTCTAATGATAGCCAACATTAGGAGAGTTTAATATCCTGAGGAAAAAACTTAAAGGTCCTGTAACAATAGTAGCTTTACCTGTTGTTTATTAAGACTCTTTTTGCAGCCGTAGTCATTGTGTGTGTATGGGATGGGGAGGAGTGGGAGCTGGTCTTGAACTGTGAAAAGTGGGGTCTGCCTAAATATCTTAATATTTGATGGGACAAATTCTTCACCTTTTTTTTTTTTATAAGGGGAATTAGTTTTTGCAGTCCTTCACTCTTCCATTTGAGGTTTAGGTATGGTTTTTCAACTTTTGGAGAAACTCAATTAGGTTCAGATTAGCATTCTATCAAATCTATAAATTAATTTAGAGAGAATGGACATTGTTTTAATAGTAAGTCATCTAATCCCAAACCATGTAGTGTATAACCATTTATTCAGATAATTTTCTATGTCTTTTACCATGATTCATTGACTCTAGGATGCTATTGATCAGAAGATACACCATTGTTTTATAGACAATTAAAAAAAATGCTTTCAACTAACATACGACATAATCTTTTCATATCTTATTGATTATAAAACATTCCAAATTCGATGATGTAAAAATGTGGAAAATTTTAGAAGGTATAGCATAGGCTTTACATTTTTGAAGTTTTTTTTCTTAGAAATATCATAAATTACTGATTACATTAATCTTGTAAGACCTTACAGCATAGACTCTTATGAATGGGATCTTATTTTTAGTAAGTTGTGTAGCTATTTATTGCTGGTATTGAGAAATGCTATTAATTTTTAAGTGTGTCTTATTTTAAATGAGGCAAACATGAAGATTTTTATTCTAAGGGTTTGTATTTTGAGTCTGTTGAGGTGGTTTTTTTTGTTGATAGATGATAGAAGCTGTAAATAATTACATTTTTATTTATTCTTATTTAATTCTTACCTTCCTAGCTCTTACTATTTCTCCTCTTTATAGAGTTGACCAGAGTGTCATAAATACCTTAAATATAATCATAACACTGGTGATCCTTGCAATAACATTAACAATAAATTTGGCTGCAATTAAAGCCAGTGCCTTGAGAGATGGAAGGCTATTCAGATTTCTAGTTGGTCCTGAAATTTCGCGTTTGTAACAAATGAGACCCAGTGAATTAGAAAGCTATAAAATAGCTTCCTAATAGTTTTCAAGGAGTTTCTAATTTTTGTTTAGGATTTCCTCAATATAGCCTCTTCTGTCATAGTGGAATTTCATCTTTATATCTGACATTAAGTGGTTCAGAAATTTTAATTTTAAATATAATTGGGATTTGTATATTTCTTTTATTGTTCTGTATATTATTTATCTTTTGTTAGTGGCTTCTGATTCTTGAAAACTAAATACGGAAAAGATGGCAGTTTTTGTTAAGTGTCACTATAGGTTTTAATGAAATTTAATTTTAGTGTTCCAGAATTTTGGCTATTCAATTTAACAAAATATACTAGATTTTTCTCTGAGAGGAAAAAAAATAGAAAAATGAACCAAAAGGTGTGTTGACAGAGGTTTGTTACATAACAAAAATCTCATGACACTAATCAGGGCAACATAGTAGCTTATGATGATGTGGAACATCATAACATAGTGTATAATAACAACAACAAAAATACAGATAAATGAAAGCCAATGTATTAATATGAGCATAGTAAAAAGGAGAATATACTAGGGAAGAATATCCAAAACATAAAATAAAGGAAAAGATAGAAATACAAATACATCATAGTATATCTACTTAATGATGTAATCATTAACAGTTATGATTACATAAAAACTATTAAAATGGAAAATGTTGGAGTAAAATATAGAATACCAAGACCTATGGCTTAAAAGATTTCAGCTATATGAAAATATATGTTAAACATTAAATCAGATAGATAACCATTGTTAATCATCATTATTGTTTGGCAAACATAAGCATCTGTTTATTTTCTACATTGGACATGTTATTTAATGCATTTGCTGTAACTAACATGTATTTCTTTTATAATGTAAATGTCAGTAAAGAGAACATAAAGAAAAATCATTTTGACCTCCTACTTTGCTTCTTACAATGGTCTTTATATAGGCATATGCCTTTAAATCTTAGATTTTCTTCTTTCTTCATCACTTCCCATTATTAATTCTCATAATTCAATTTTCTCATTTATGTTTTCTGGATATTTTTATCATTTTTATTTTTTCTTGTTGCTTTGGTCATACCACTAATACATGTTCCACAAGCAGCAAATAAAACCTAGCTTCTTTAATTATCTAGATTTTCTAAAATGAGGACATACAAGATTAAAAATGAAACTCACTGAACTTTCACCAGACTGTATATTTTATGAGATAAAAATAAACTATCTGAATAATTCAATGCCAAACTCTGTGTCTCAATTAAAATCAAAAGATCCAGACATTAGTATCTACCATAGTCACAGCTGCCCTCACAAAAAATGTTAACCTTATAAATCTTAGCCTAATCCCTGATTTCTAAGGTTTAAATTTAATTTACGTAATGTAAATAAAATAAATGGTTATATGATTTAAGATGTTAGAACAATTTATTAAGTTTATGATTTTTTAGGTTTATTAATTTGCAAAGCTTGCTTTGATCATATTTTTATATTGTGTTATGATAATGTCAATAATTAGGTAACTATCTCCTAAAAGAAAATTATTAATTTATATTATGATTCAAGTAAAATATATATTTTTAAAAATTAGACAAATATAAACTTCTACATTTTGATTGGGAAATTAAGACTTTATTGTATTATTAAGATGATGATTTCCAAAACAGACAAGATAGTGAGAATAAACAAGACAAGGTATTGAAAATAAAGAAATTATTTCTATTATTGATTTTAAGTATTGATTGCTAGGTTCACAAACATAAACTGTGATCATTTTAACCATTTGATAAAACTTAAGAAGTAATTGCCAAAATTTGTCACGTGAGAAATATTTTAATTTTCTAATTTTTGAATTTTCAAACTAAAATATATTGCCATGATCTCACATTTTTGTTTCATTTCTCCAACTAAATGGTTCCTTACTGCATTATTGAATATTTTTCTCAGTTTTCCACCAAAGTATCACTTTTTTCTTGTAATATTATTTGTTATTGTGTGGGAAATACAAACGCTTATTATATCTTCTTTATGAATACCAAGATATGTGTTTCAAGTTAGAAAATGACCTTCATACACAACTTTGATCTCCATAGACACATGTACTATGATTTTTACTTGGAGAATAATTAAATTTTGAAACGAGTATGAGTGAACCAGGATATCTGAGTGTTTGATAATTGAATGCCTTGTTTTCATTTAGAAAGATACTTATGTATAATAGTAAATTAATAATATGCCAATTATAATTGTTATAAATAGGCCCAGATAATGTTAATTATGTCTAGTATGCTATATAACATGAAATGACATTGAAATATAATAATATATTAATATGTGAAATTGAAAGAGCAAAATAGAAATAACTCCTTTATTATTTTGCCTTAAACATATATTTCTATTTTGCCTTTTTGGCTACTTGAAATCCATTTATTTTCAAGTGTCTTCTGAATATAAGTTCCCATTTGACTGTAATTATTATATCATTTACTATTTGATTTTACACAAAACAATAAAATTTATTCAGAGCCTTCAAAAAGATACTAATGCCAACCATATAGGCTGTCTTTTATTGTCTGCATTGCCATTTTTTTGAAGACACAGCTAAGTGGGGATTTTGATCGTGCTCTCATATTTTTACTTAGGACTAAATTGCTCAAACGCCCAATATTTTTTCATTATAAATTCCCCAAAATGAATATGTGGGGCAATTACCAAAAATGAACAAGGAGATGAAATCACAGCTTTATAACTTACTAGCAATGGTATTATATTGCTTTAAATCTATCAAAAAGCCATCTTCCTCAATATTTATGGAGTAATAATTGCCTAGATTATCATTAATCAGTATAGTCAGTTCCTAAAATAAAATATAAAATTGTCTGCTATTCAATTACCAAGAAACATTACCAACTTTGAGACTTACTAGTTAAATATCTTGAATGCTGTAGGTCATATTAAAATATCCCTAATGGTTACATATTTTTTGACTTTTTGAGTTTAAACAGAGAAAATATAGCCAATACAATGAATGGAAAATGTTTTTGAAGGCTAAGTTAGGGCATAACATAAATTATCTGTGCATATATTGAATAACTTCCAAAAATGATTTCATATCACTACTAGCTTAATTGACAAAGTTTCCATTTGCCTAAGGAAACACTTAGTACTCTAATAAAGTCTTCATCTCATTCCATTCCAAATGATGGATATGACTAAAAACATTAAAAAAAAGAATAAATTAAACAAAGTCACAAAATCTGTGACATTTTTAAATGGTTGGATCATTTATATATTCTGCAAACTTATATGCCCTTCCAAATATATGTACATTGAGCATATTTATATATATTTTAATTTATCATTTAATTATTCCTCACAAACCTTTCAAAATCAAGAGAGAGAATGTGACAAAAAAGGCCACACCTTTTCTCCCTGTCAACTATTTCAGATGGCCCACCCTCCATTGCTCCTTATAGTTCTTTGGTCAGAATTTGGTCATATGGCCATACCTAGCTGACTGAGAAATGCCATGGTTTTATCTACAGCTGGAAAGAATCATATTAGGAGAAAGGCAGAGAAGAAACAAAAATTACTGGCTAAATTCTATTATTTAACATATTGATTATTATTCTTTTTAAGCTGTTTTTATGTATATTTGCACGTGTTATATACTTTCCAAGATATTTCTTTATTATATTGGGAAGTAAACTGGATGACTCTGTAAAAACTATATTCAAGCCTTTTTTTCCCAAAAAGTGTTTTCCACTCATATCTCTTTTCTATTCTAGAAGCTATTTACTCATATAATTTTATTCTATGCCATAGAATTATGTTAGTAATAAAAAATTATATAATTCTAATATGTGACGATTTTCTTTACATTAGTTGTACTAACAGTCACCATTATGGAGGTATTATTTTAACCAATAAGACAAAATGGATATATTATAATCCCCCAAAAAATAGCATTCACGGTAAAGTGAGCCATTATAGTCAGAGGATTATGGAAATTTTTTGACAAATCTGTTCCTTAGTTTTAGATCTGATAGAAATATATTTTACTTTTACTGGGAACACATAAGTAGGGCATTAACATGTAGAAGGTACTAAACTAAGGATAATCTTTTTATTTTTTTCTTAAATGGCATAATTCAAATGACAAAGACATTAAGATATTTTTTTGATTATGCTTAATGCCCACGCCATTTTAGTTTGGGTTTTCATCTTCTTTGATTTTTTTTTATTTCAGCTTATTGAAGTATAATTAGCCATTAAAAATTTTCATGTATAGAAGGTGTACAAGAAGATGTCTGACATACCCACATTGTGAAATGATTACCAAAATCAAGCAGTTAACATATCCATCACACACACTTGTGTATGTGGTTGTGTGTTCTGAGAACACCTAGGGTCTAGTTTCTTAACAAATTTCAAGTATATAATACATTATCATTAACTGTAGTTACTATGCTGTACTTTAGGTGTCCAGAGCTTATTCATATTATAAATGCAAGTTTGTACACTTTCATGACCATCTCGCTATTTCTCTCACCCTCTGACTTCTGATGATCACCTTCTCCTATCTGTTACTATGTAGTAGACGTTTTTGGATTCCACATATATTAATAAGTGACATCATGCAGCATTTGTCTTTCTGTCACTGGCATATTTCAACTCAAAATGGATTAAAGACCTACACATAAGATCTGAAACACTACAATTCATATAAGATAACATAGAGAAAAACTCCAGGACATTGTTCTTGGCAAAGATTTTTTGGATATTTCTCCAAAAGCACATGCAATGGAAGCAAAAATAAACTAGTGGTCCTATAGCTCTTGATTTTTGTGAGGGCCTCTCTTTTCCATGTTTACTTCTCATATTGTTTTACTCTCCATTTCCAGATAATGCTGGAAATTTCTAACCTGGTGGGTGGAGATTTAGTTGCTATCTGACTTAGTCAACAAAACATTTTTCTGGAAATCTCTGCTTTTTCTGGAAATCTACTTTGCTTGACCATGTATTGCCGTACTCAAAGTTGACACACTTGTTTTAAATGTTCCCAGGAAGTGTACACATCAAGAACATAAAATTTAACAAGCATTAACTCAATGTTCAAAAACAGTAAAACTAATTTTGATATTGAATCCCTTACAAATGAACCTAAATATAATTTATTTTGATGACGTGATAAAGAGGTTCTAAATGGCCCCCTTATTGGGAGGTTCACTCCCTAATCCCATCCTTAACACCAAGTAAAACTCAAGCAACCTTAAAATCAAGAAGTGCCTACGTACACGGGCAAGGATTGAGCCCTTCTCTCTTAGCTTAAAATTCAAGCGCAGAGTACATTTATCAGATTTTAGAATCCAACACTCTATTGCAAACTGTGCAACTATAGTCTTACTCCACTAGTAGGTATGCAAAGGCTCATAGGAAGGGATGCAAAGGAGAATTTCGATTTTAGAATTGTCTTAACTTGCGAGAAAGACTTTCCAGTAAATATAATTATAAATTGTTAGATTGTGTGGAATCATCCTGGAATCAGAAAGTGCTGCTCATCATTGATTCTTTTTTATTAAAATTTTGTATTTCAGTGGGGGGTTACATTCCTATGTTCCAAAAAGCTATTTAAAATATTCAAATTTCAGTTAAAATCTTTATTCAGCTGATGCCTTTTAGGGAGTATCAGGGACCAGATGACCCAAGTTTAAAATAGGTTTGGGGTTTTGATAAAGTATCTATATGATTACATGTCCAGATAGTTTTGGCCGAAGCAGCAGTTTTTGTCTTTGACACAACATCAAAGGTTGTTCTTGCATTAGTGCTTTGGTGTGGTCCTGATATCCATCAAAATAGTGCTTCCTGAGACCTCTGCAAGCCCTGCAATGGTTCACCAGGAGGAGAGGTCAGAAGAAAGGAGGCAAGGGTGGAAAGAAAAGGGGAAACTGGGAATCCTCTATTATGTTCATTTTAGACCTTTTACACCTGCTAAGACACATCCGGTTTAATAGTGGAAATCATTCAAAAATTTTTCTTTGGTGAAAGCTGCTGTAAATGTACATTTTTTTATTTCAAGATATTAAGGGAGTACAAATATTGTAGGTTACATGAATCACTTTTGTAATGCTTGAGTCCTGCCTAAATGTACATTTTTTTGTGGAAAAAAGAACCATTCATGATACAAGGCCACACTTTGACAATGATGCGATGTTTGTATCTTTTTCCCTTATGTGTAAGTGTTCCAAAAAGCAATGGAAAATTTATTGATGATCTTGAGTTTTCTCCTGCTCAACAAATATCAACCTAAATTAATGTAAACATGAAATGGAGAGTTTACCTAGAGTATTTGTAGAAGAAGAGGAGAGTCAGATAGAATAATATTGAACATATGGATTATCTGGTGAGATGTCTACAGTGGTAAAGTTTTTAATAACTTTTAGAATTAAAAGTAGGTAGATATTGGTGATCAATTTTGGAAACCTATTAAGTATGAAATTTTCGATTTCCTTAAGTACTAAGTTTGACAGTTGATATCTCTGACATTTCACTTTGACACTTCTTATTTTATGTTTATTGTGAAGGTACATCAGTCTTGCAAACACACATTTTGGGTTGTAATTGTCTTTCCAATTACTTTTAGAGCAATTTTTGTGATCCCATGCATAAGTCAAAAATTTGTGTTATTTTCTAATATGAGTTCTGTCATGGAAACAATACAGCACAGAGAGCTCGAAATATCAATGAAGAGTTTGGGAAGGATGTGGCTAATGATAGCACAGTACCTCCATGGTTTGAGAAGTTCCATTCTGGTGATTTCCATCTTGAAAATGAACCATGTGGGCAACCTGAGACCAAGATGGGATAATGATGAGCTGAAAGCTGTAGTGGAAGCAAATCCATCTCAACCCATGCACAAATTAGTAGCAAAGTTTGACGTTACTATTCCAACAATATTGGACCATTTGACACAAATTGGCAAGGTAAAGAAGCTGGATAGATGGCTTCTGCATGAATTAAAGGAGCATCAGAAAAGAAATCATATCTAAATTTGCCTTTCTTTGCTGTCACAACATAAAGGTGAACCACTTCTACACTGTATTGTTACGTGTGATGAAAAAATGGATTCTTTTTGATAATCGCAAGGGTTCAGGACAATGGTTGCCAAAAGTACTGAAACACAGTCCAAAACCAAATATTCATCAAAAAAAGCTAATGGTGTCTGTTTGGCGGTCCATGAAACCTGGTCAATCAATTACAGTAGATATCTACTGCAAGCAATTGGGAGAAGTGATGAGGATACTTGCAATTAAGCAGCTGAGATTGCTCAGTAGAGACAGGCCAATCCTCTTGCAAGACAATGCTCATCCACATGTCACATAAACAACGCCGTTCAAACTACAGAGGCTGGACATAGAAACTCTCTGTCATCCACCATATTTACCAGACCTTGCACCAACTGACTGCCACTTCTTCCAGGCTTTAGACCACTTCATGCAAGGAAAAATATTCAGTTCTCAACAAGCTGTAGAAAACGTCTTTCACTATTTCATTGCTACTTGCTCTCCAGGCTTCTTCACTGTTGGCATAAACAAGCTAACCTTAAGAAGGCTAAACTGTGTCAATAATTTAGGCACATACTTTGATTAACTGTACAGCTTCTTGTTTGAGATACAATGAACTATACTTTTGATTCAAAGTCAGACATTTCATATTTAATGACCTAAAAATTTAGCATTGGGCAATTTTAAATGATGATTTTGATATAATTTGTCATTATAAAATATTAATTTTAAGTGATAACTGACTTAAACTGGGTAAAGAATTTAAATGTAGACTTAAATAATAAATACTACTTTAATTGGTAAAGTGTAATAATTTCTTAACAAAATGCCTTAACCAATGTCTATTTTATAGAAATTGCTTGCTATATAAAATAATGAATTTTAATAATAAAAAAATGAATTTTACATTAAATATGTTATAGGCTTATATGATGTGTCTTTCAATATTCACAGTCACATAATTTTCCTATATATTTTTAAAAATACATATTATATTCAATATAAAGCAATGTATATTTGATGATATAATGATAGTATATAGTATAAACTTTAGCTGCTGGGGAAATTCGTATAAGTCAAATACTACATATTTTGGACTCAGGTCTATTAATATATATACATATATCTTTTTAAGAGGTGAATGTCTGTTTATTTTTGTATCATTGGAGACAAGATAATTGTGTATTTTATGTTAAAAGAAAACAAGGTTACCTTTGGTGGATTGAGTGTAAAGAATCACCACAGAGTGTAATAATATTAATCAAAAATATCATAAAGAGGTGTAGTATTGTGCAGCTACTAAAGTTAGAGCATTACATTTCTTCACACACAGTTCCTTTCCAAGGTCCTGGGAGGCCTCGAGGAACATGGTTAATGGATGTTGCTAATTCAAAGATTATTATGTTTTATCATTGTTCCAGAGGACCTGAAATGTCCTGAAATCTTAATGTTAGCTATGAACAAAAATACTTGAAAATTTTGTTATCCTAATTTGAAAAGAAACTTATAAATTTAAATAAAATGTTAACAAAATTAGTTGAGAAGCTAAAATATACTTTTTAACCATCAACAATAAACAAATTTTCGTCAAACTTGCTAGTGAGGATACTAACTTACCTTTTGGTTACCTCTATGTAAATAAAGTACAAAGAACATGAATTCTAAAGATTTTTTAAAAAACTTATAGAGAGTAATGTGAGGGGTAGTTAATTCTTAAAAATATATTTTCCTCCTAGATATTGTAAATATTGTGGTATTTTCCATTTTTAATACATATTTTTTAACAATGTTTCCTTCTACTAATTTAAGTATTTGCCTAATTTTATTATTTTGTTTTCTTAAAGTCATGGCCAAATTTGTATAGGTCTCAGGTCCCACAAAATTTGAAACCAACTTTACTGTAGTCACTTTAGATGAATGAAATTTGAAGCAAGCTACATACAAACTGTTTCCACTCCACTCTATGCTTTTTCTGTCTAGTTTAACCTAGAGATTAGAATGAGTGAAAACTTTTATAACTTGGCAATGTTATTTTCGAGTTCCACCTGAGATATATGTTATATGAGCCAAACTTTGAAATGTTATAGTCAACTTTTTTGAAAGGCATACAAGATCACTGATGAAGAAACTAATAGATATTATACCCATATTTGGATGTTTGAATCCATCACACATATAATTTCTCTTTCCATGTATCATTATATCTTTGAGGAAATGATCTATGGATATTCATTTTAGTATCTCTAGCAAACCTTAGCAAAACATCGTACAAAAACATAAGCAATAAATGCTTGTGTTTTAATGAATAGATAAATGAAGAATGAAGAAAAAGATGGGAATAGACAAGACAATTTTATTGGGAGATATTTAAAGTCTTATTGAAATCATCTCCTTTATAGAAATTAAACTAGAACTTCTTTATGCAGATACAATATAAACATTTCATTATCTCCAGATACATTATGTACATTTCAATCTATCATACTTAAATCTTAGTCTATACTTTTTCATTAGATTAATATATGTTCTAACTTAACTACTTTTCTTATATGACAATTATACTGTGATTATGACAAAATATTCTCTATGATGGAAGAAAAGCTAGAAAAGATATCCTTCCTTTTCCTAAACTAACTTTTTATTGTCAATAATTTCTATCTTTTATATACTATTTGTACATATATCGATATGTTATTTTTTATTCTCTTTTAAGGAATGAAAAAACATGGAATATTTTGATATGGCATGAACTCCTTTATATAACTTTTCTAGAGGAGCTCAGCGTTAATTAATTAGAATTAGTGTGTAAATATTAACTCAATCATGTTAACAAAACTTTATAAAATGCTTACTCTGTGAAAGGAAAAGGACAGCTGTCACATGCATTATAAAACCACATACAAATAGTTATGAAAAAATAGTCAACTTAAAAGAAATTATACAAATACTCTTATCTTTATAAGTGTTGATAATACTACAAAGGAAAGGCACAGAGTAATAATAAGAATGGTGACTTCCTTAAGAATGTGTGAATAAAAGAACAACATGATGTATTTTTTATTTTTAAAAATAAAATTTTTATTTTTAGAGAACTTATGGCACAGAGTAAGAAAAGTGTAAACAGGAAACCAGTAGCAAAAGAAGAGAACACTAACCCCAGAAACATCCATCATTAAAGGGAGAGTGGAGAAAGAGGCACCTTTACATCTGGATAGTATTAATAAATCATTCTATAATCTTGCCTAAAACCAAATTTCCACCACATATATCTTATCATGCTCCATGCCCCATTGATAACACTCTACACTTCCACTATACTATATGTATTAGTTATCTATGACTGCATAGCAAATTATCTTAAAAATTAGAGACTTTAAAATATTCATTATCTCACATTTTCTATGATTCAGAAATCTGGATGTCGGATAGCCTGGTAATTCTGCTGTAGCTTTACTCACAAGGTAACAGTTGTCTGAGACTGTAGCCTAAAATGAAGCTTTGACAGAGGGAGGATCCACTCTAAGCTCACCCATGGGTTGCTGGAATGGATCAATTCCTTGCTGGCTATTGGGGGAGGCCTCTCTTATATGCTTACTTTATTTTTTGTTTGTTTTCTCTCCCCAGAGGATGGTTCACAATGTGGTGGCTGGCTTCCCTCAGAATAAGAATGAGAGTAAGTAAGAAGGAAACCAGAGATCTTCCTAATCTAATTTCTGAGGTAACATTCCATCACTTTTACTGTCTTCATTTTGTTACAGGCAAATCACTAGGTTCAGCCCACACACAAGGGGCAGGATTATGCAAAGATGTGAATAACAGGGCGTAGGGATTATTGAGGGCATGTTTAGAAGCTGCCTACCACACTGTGATATACTTTGTTTTTTAAATCACTTTATTGAAGTGTGATTGACGTGTAAAAAGCTATACATATTTAGTGTAAAGAACTAGATGAGTTGGGGAATAAGTACACACCTGTGAAACCATCTCCAGTATCAAGGCCATACACATATCCATCACCTCCCAAAATTCCCTCCCATCCCTTTATTTTTAAAATCAAACTCATAGAAGCAAAGGGTCCAATGGTGACTAACAGGAGCTAAGGAAAGGAGCAAATAGGGAGATGTCATCAAGGAATATAAACTTTCAGTTATGCAAGACAAATAATTTCTGAATATCTAGTATGTAGCATAATGCCAATAGTTAACAATACTGCATTGTATACTTAAAATAGAGCTTATGTTTACTTTTCTTAAATTTATTACTTTTTCCAAATTACAATTCACTTTTACAGTAAACAATTGTCCTGGTTTGACTTTGACTATCCAAGTTTTATTAATAGCACTAAAATCCTGCATCTTGGGGTGGAAGAAACCCCTCCGTTCTGTGTGATTGGAGACAGTTGGTTAACCCACTTTCACTTTAAACGTTCAGGATTCTATATAGAGACTTCTTTCTAGATTGTCTTAATAGCCATTTTTTTTTCCATATTAGCACAAACTACTCAAATTCTGAGACTCACTTAAACATGTCCTCCTCAGAGAAGCCTCTCCATCTTCCATTCAAGGTTGATGGTTCCTTCACAATTGCAGAATATGCTTTCTGTAATACTATTTAAGTACTCCTTTCACTCTGCCTCTATAAAGACTTGTGTCTTTTTTTTTTTTTCTATACAGACTAGAATTCTGTAACAGCAACAATGCCAGATGATTCACTTTTGTATTTATGGTACCTAGCTCAGTGATTAGTAATTTTGCAAAAAATATATGTGTTTTATAGAAGAGGAAATATGACTTCAGAAAGGTGAAGGAAAATGTCCAAATCATTCAGCCAGTAAATGGGGGGGAAAATACCCTATAGTTGCACTGGTGTCTGCCACAGACATTAACCATGAGTTATGTGCAGATTTATATTTTAAAGTGGTCCTACCCCAAATTGTATACAAAAAGGCTGCCTATTTCTAGATACCAAGAAATGTGAATTGAAGAATAATTTTTTTGCAAAAAATGAAGACAAATCACAATTAATGTTGATGTGTCAGACATTGCTTTTGGATAACTCATGCTAGTAGGATGACACTAATGAAGTTCCCTGAGCTCTCTGCTTAAACACTGGTGGTTTACCAATATAGGTGCTTTAGGATTAAGTAAAATAGCTTTCAAAACTGCATTATCTAATCCAATGAACAGAAACCACCTGGAGTTTCACTTTCTTCCAACTTGTCATTCATTAGTTGAGTTTTTGAGTAATTGTTCACATACTTAATACTAAGCCTGGAATAGGAAGTGTAACTTTAATGCGAAAATGAACAATGACTCTTGAACTTTTATGAATAGATAACAAGAATTAAATAATGCCAAAGCATTATGGAAGAAGGTAGGAAATAATTTCCCAGAATGAACAAGGTTTGGCAGTACAGAATTAGATTACCCTCCTACCCCCGATAAAACTTAATAATTCAGTAGTGTATTAAGAAAGACTTCAAAAACATACAAAATGTATGTTCTTATACAGTTCCGTCTACCCCTTTGAGGTGTTGTCACCAAATTATATGTCTATACATCATGCATTTAAAACCACAGACTGATAACTTTTAATGTATTAGTCTCTTAAATCATATAAGAATAAAATGTGTAATTACTAACCAGAAAAAAAAGAAAAAAAAGGAAAGACTAAGGATTTGAAGGTGATTTTGTGATATTGTTAAACAGCAAGGCTGTGATACTGAAGCTATGGCTATAATCTTCCAAATCATGAACAGGGTCATCAACAATATATTGACTAAAAATATTTGAATTAATGAATTCTTCAATGAATCAAATGAATCAGTGCCCATGTTCTAGATCTAAATAACTCAGGGCTCTTCTTGGGTGTTCTCTTTATCTTTTTAAGTGAAAAGTGTTTGAACAGTCAGTTCTAGCAACTGAGTGCATCTGATAAATAAAATCATTCTTTATTAAAATCATTAATGACTTAATTAGCCACAACTTTTGGATGAATTTACTTATATGCACATTCTTGAAAATCAATCAACTTTTAAAAAAAGTGCAAGCTTATTGGTAATTTAGTGTTTATTAATAAAATAATATAATTTTAAATAGCAAAAACCAGGATAGATTAATCCTGAAAGAAAAATCTCTCTTTATCCTGAATACAACTATGTAGAACACACACACAAAATTGTATATAATATTTCCTTAATGTTATATGTTTCTAGTAATATTTAATGTAGTTAATACATAATACAAATATTTAGCCAATAGCAGAGGTTTATTGGCCTGTGATTTTAAGTAAAGTATAATAATCAGATGTTATTTACATTAAGGCTTTCAGATGATAATGGAGTAAGATTAGAGTAATTTTCTCCCTGCCATCTTATCAGCAATAAGGATAACACTTACGAAACAACTGTGTTAACACATACGAGGGCTGTCTGGAAGATATCCAGCCATGTAACTGTTCTTGTTATATTAACAATGGCTGGATACTTTCCGGACAGTCCTCGTATTTATCCCTAAATAGTCTCACTTTATGTTTAGTGAGAACAACGGAATAGGAAATCAAGACAGCACATTTGGTCACTATTTTTCACTGTGGTTGATCGTTGAAACCATTAATGAGACCCCATGTGCTTTTCCTGCTGTCTCTAGCTTGAACTTGTTCAGAATATTTTGTCTGCATTAGTAGCCATGGCAACATCAGGATAAATATTGAGTACTGGCCTTCCAACTGTTAAAAACCTCTGAGTCACATTTAAGTCCACAGTATATCATCTATGAGACACTGGCATGCAAAACAATAGAAACTTTTCATCTAGCTCAAAGGAAAAAAGGTAAAATGTCATGAACGATCTAGTTTATTATAAGATTAAATAGAAAGTCAAGTGCAAAGATTAAGAAAACTTTTTTTCTCCTCAGGTGGTAGTACAAATGACAAATTTTATAGCAATTATATAAAGCTTTTATGTAAACAGATCATTAACACAGTTGCATACTTAGCTACTTGAAAGAATATTGAAGAAAAGATAGAAAAATAGGGTAGTTTAAGACCAACACAATCTCAACAACTTTATTGCCCTATTAGATGTATATATATGACATATGGTTTTATGAAATGTCCTCTTAATTGAGGCTAAAATACAGTATGCGAAAATCATTTAAAAGTATATACTTACTACTAGAAACATATTAGTGACTACTTAGAATGTCGGTCTCCACATACTCCCTTGTGTTGACTCAGAGCTCCATGTCTATGACAGTTTCATATTGACGGCTCCTTAGGTGGACAGGCTGCTGCATCCATCTCACCTACGCTGATAGTGCCTTTTGATTTTTAGAGTACTCAAACATGTACCTTTAAAGATTGTCAGAATAAATAAAAGCCCTGTGGCAATTGTAGCTTCCAAAAGTTGGCCACAGTAATAACAAGCTTGTCTAACAATTTGACTTTGACATTCCTCCCAGTTGTCCTCTCCCTTGGACCACATGGGCTATCATAACTGCCTCAAGCAAAAGAGTGTGGTAGAAGTAGCACTTTGGAACTTCCGAGGCTAGGTCATCACAACAGCACATTCTTTTCTTGCTCTCTTGGAAGACTTGCTCTTGGAACCCAGCTGCAGCCACATTGTGAGGAAGTCCAAGAGGTTCCACTGCCTGCTGTCATCAATTGCCAGATATGTGAATCAAGATGTTTCGGATGATTCCAGGCCACATCTGTTAATTCCCATCAGACTTCATGTCTTTCTGCTGAGGCCAAAGACATCAATGAGTAGAGCAAGCAATCACTGTTCCATCCTTGAATTCCTAAGCCCTAGAATCCTTGAACATAATGATATAGCTTTTTTATATTTCAAAATTTGAGTGAATTGTTATTCAACAATAGTAACTAGAACAAACACCAACTACTTATCCCTTTATTTGTGCCAAATAAGTCTCTTTATGCAATAAATTTTTACTATGTTCTTTAAAATTTGTTAAGAAAGCATTTTCAAAATATCAAGCCCACATATATTCAAGGGATGTTCTTTAAACAAATATATCACTTTTTACTCAAAAAAATGTCACTTGAATTATCAATAAATAAATACCTAAGTAACATAGAAGTTGCCAATAAATGCATAAGTATAATTTGACCCTGTCAAAAGTTGAAAAGCATTTATCAGTTGGAAATGTAAAATGGAGAAACTGATTTTAACATTGTCAATAGTCATTTCCTTTCTGTCACATGAAATATTAAGAAAAATTTCTCTTTGCAATAGTCAGGTATTGATTCAGAAAATGTCAGTGATCTACCTCCTGGGAATTTGAAATTGAAAACCAGGGTCCTCTACCCAAATTTCTTATGTGTTGCATATCAGAGGTAATGTAATGTCGGAAAATATCTGGAGAAATGGACAGATAGGAAAGAGAAAGAGAGTGAAATGACATTTCACAGAGATTAGATGAAGATGAAATGAAAGACTGCTTAATATTGAATAATTTAAATTTTATATTTTCAGAAGGCATAGACACAGTTTTCATTTTAAATACCAGTTTTCCCTTCACAATTTCACTTCATTTTGTTTGTCTTTTAACTAATTCAAGATCTATAGCTTATCTATAGAAAAGCTTAATATCATGACCACAAATATTTAGACAGAAATAGAGAAACTATGGTGGCATTTTTGTCCTAATGGTTTTTATGTCTCTGGTTCTAGTTTCCTCGGAAGTGCAATAGCATATATTGATACCCCTATATCCCTGTGAAAGCCAGGTGCTACCTGGGGTTACCTGAAGACCATATATCAGTTAGACTGCCTTGATGAAAAGTTACAGTGTCAGTGCTGATGGCTTAAACAAACAGGAAATATATAAGCTTCCATCAAAGTCAATCTAGCGATAGGGTCTTCCAGCAGCTTAGCAGTGGTGTAGATAAACTGGAATCTTTCCATCTTCTGATACACCAATTAGGATAAATTTTATCCTAACATCAGTTCCTCTTGTGTTTGTAGGTGGACACCAAGTGCTTATTAAATCTGCATCTTTCTTCATTTGGCACAATAGTACCATCTCCTTCTCTTCTCTTCCATAATATTTTTTCCTCTCACTTGACTCTTCAGAGTTCTTTAATTCTTCATTTCCTTATCATATGTGAACTTAAACTGCATGTTAATGAGATCTACCAAAGGAAGGGCATTTTTTTTTCTTTTTCTCTCATCTTTTGCAAGACAGAATCACTCTCAGTGACTTGGTTTCATCATTTCTTTCTCCCACAAGTGTCTACATAGGGAGGGGAGCAATAGTCAGACTTACTGGTATGAATAATTTAAATTTTATAATATTTTCAGAAGGCATAGATACAGTCAGTTTTCATTTTAAATACCACTTTTCCCCTGACAATTTCACTTCATTTTGTTTGCCTTTTAGCTAGTTCAAGATCTAAAGTTTATCAGTAGAAAATAAACACATATTTTAATTGAAGTGATTATAGGAAATATTCTATAGGAATCATTTGTCAATAAAAATAGTCCAATATGCTAAAGCACATTTTATTTTCAACTGAATAGTCAATTAGCTTGTGATAAAAATAAATCATTAATTCATACAGAAGTTACATAGAAAAAAAGAAAAAAATTAACTGCAAATAACATTAATAAAAATTAAACAGTAGAAACATTTGTTGTTTTTCATATTTTGCTTAAATTTCTGTTTAACATTACCACACAAATTATAGCATATTCAATATATAGTTTTTTTCATGATTTATCCTTTTAGCTTGATAGACAGAATATTTTCTCATGCTATTAATTTTGAAAATAGTACAACAATATCTATGAAATATTAGAAGAATAAATGTATTAATCATTTCTTTTTTTTGCTTCTAGATTATTTTTTATAATTATAGAATTAAAGTACAACTTTGATGTAGTGGTTAATTTCTTTGCATAAATTAGTATCCATGGCTTTGATTAATATTATCTTTTTAAATTTATTTTTGTAAATGGAATTACTGGGTCAAATAGTGTATAATTTTGAAGTTTTGTGACACAAACAAAATTATTAAAAAATATGTAATTCAAAAGTTTTCATGAGCCATTGATACTATGCCTGGAAATTATTTCATTACTACTTTTCATGCTTATCATTTTATCCCATCAGTTTACAGAATGAATCCTAATAAATATTCTGTGAGATCAACTTCTAAGCTGAAAATTGAAAATTGCTTTATAGGTTACAGAATGCAAGTAAATTTAGCACTTTAATATTTCTTCACTTTTCAACTGTAACATGGATGCATGATTTTGCAGTATAAGCACAAAAGATTTTTTTTATAAGCAGAGGTTGTTTATATAAAGCCAGTAATCATAAGATCTATCCTTCATACTTAGAAAAAAAATCTCTAATTAAGCAGCAAGTTTTAATCTGGTGGAAATCTACTATGATATATAATAATAAATTCAATCCTAACAAACAATTACAGAGGCATCCTTTAATTTATAAAATTCAAATATAGAAATCTCTGAATTTTTGCACATCATAGAAAGATGTTTCTAATTAATAAAATGATAAATTCTCTAAAATAAAAGATATCACTTAAAATTTTTATTCCCTATATAAATTTTATTTTTTGAAAACAAAAGTTCAGTACAGCTAATAAGAGCAGTTAATTTACCAACTTCCTATAACATACTGTATATACATTTTTCAAATAAAGATATTTACATCAGTAAATATCACAATATGATTCTTTAAAGAACATTTGTCTGATCTGCGTTTATATTAAATATGTTTATTTTAAGAATAATGATTTTAGCTCCACCTGAGAAGAAAGTTATATTCAAGTTATTCAATATCTCTCTTCTCTTCTCCCAAAATAGTAAAATGTATTTCCTTTTTGAGTATTGTCCCACAGGAAAAAAAAACTCATAATCCTGAAATATCAAGTAACCAATTTACTGATTTTAGTTGAGTCAGCATAAAGTTCTTCATAATAAAACATCAGAAGGGTTTATAAGGATTTGTAATATGTGCTTCTGCTTTCCTAGGTTTTATATGTTTGGGACAAAAATCCTCTCTGGAGGAAACCTGGCACCAAATATTGTACCCATAAAGAGAATTTTTTATTCCTCCCTATCTAAAAGTATTGATTAGAAACTTAAGTTACAGAACCTTGCTCTTCAAAAGCATAACTTGGATTTTTTGAAGTTTCTGTTTTAGGGTATATTTTGGAAAAAACAAAAACAAAAACTCTATAGACCCATGTGTGTTATTGAAAATACTGCATTTGCTTCTTCTTAAAGTATACTTCCTGTCCCTCCTCATTTTTCAGGGGTCAGCCTAAACTGCGATTTTCTTGATCCCATATCAGCCATGCTATATAAACCTTACCTTTTTTGGAAAGTCTTCTTGGATATATCTTTAAGCAACTTCTAAAATTTTCTCACACATAAAATATCTGCTTAATTGTAGAAATATAGCCTGTAATTGGTTAATTATTGCCAGTTTGGAAATTCTCTTCTGAAGGAAATAAATTTGTTTATGAATAAAGCAAAGGGAATTGTACTGACTTTCTCCAGCAAAGGAGAATGTCACGCAGATGATTCTAAAAAGAAACCTTGTTAGGAAAAGTGAGTGCAAAGATTTAATTGTGTATGACTTGGGCCTGGATGTTGTTATGGTGGCATATCAAAGTCAAGTGGAGTCTTCTTCATATTGATTGATTACTTAAAGGAGGAAAGATTCTTCATGAAGAAGAAAGTATTTTGTGAGTCACCATTCTTCAGTCATTATTAGGTGCCTGACAAGAGTGATCGTTCTGCTTCTTGGGAGCTATCTTAGGAGATAACTGAGAAAAAGATAATATTGATTTTGTAATAATTCATGTTAAATCACTCTATTTTACTGTATTCAGATAAGTTGGCAAATGCCACCTCTTAGTTTACAGTAAATCAGTGGGAGATGCTGAGGTTTGTCTTTAATGCTTTAAAATCATAAATAACAAATAAGTTGAGAGAGTGAGAGACAGTCTTTATAAGATAATGGTGAATGCTTACAAAGCATATCCTGAATACAAGGCTCTGTTGTAACCATTTACAATAGGTCATTATAATTCTATAATGGCCCTGTGAACAGGTTATTAGAATCCTCATTTGGCAGATGAGGAAAACGTGGCACTGGAAATTTAAGAAATGTATCCATGTTTACACATGTGCTAAGTGCCTGAGCCAGAATTCAAACCCAGCCTACCTGGTTCCAAAGTGTATAGTTCATAGGAACAAAGGAGAGAAGAAAAACAAAGAGAGCAGAAACAGAGAATCAGATCATAAATTCAGGTATTAAGGTCAAGAAAAAGAAGGGCATGACAAAAGTCATGAACCCATGAGGTCCTGGTTGACCAGGGAGTTTGAGCTTATTAGATGGACAGAGAAATAAAATGTTGTGTTGGTGCACTTGTCTATATTTATTTAAAGACAAGTGAGGAAAGCAAATTTCAAGACTTTATTTGATATGGTATCAACAAGCTTTCACTTTGCCTTTTAAGGACAGACTTCAGTATGATTTAAATTGACTTCATTACTTTTGGTTTTAGAATTGTATTTCTTTGAGAATGATACTGTATTTAGGGCTAACCTCAAGACAAGAAACGGAGAGTTGAACTCAAAGTAAGATTTTGAAAGAGTAGTTCTTGGATGTTTTTCTACCTATGATTCAGTATCCTACACCTACTAAATGATTGCCAGGTACTAAGCTAACCAAATGTAGCCAAGAAGAAAATTGGTGGTAATTTCAGAAAACAGTGGTGCAGGTTACCTGAGACATGAAACAGCCACAGGAACCCTTCTTACTAACACTGTTTTACAAGGTATGGCAGCTATCTTGTTGAAATTATGGTGTGAAACACTGCTATGTAATTGGACCATGGGCAAACAGCATGAGCATCACTTGGGAGCTTGTTAAGTATTTGGATCAACTGACCCTAATCCAGTCCTGTGGAATCAGCAGAGACCAGAAAGCTGAATTTTAACAAGGGAATTCCTACACACATTAAAGTTTAAGAAACATGCTATGAGTATGGCCAGTTGTCCAGATACAGATTATGATGGTTCTTGGATTACCATCAAAATGCCAAGACAGAATGCTGGTAATTACTAGGAGATATGAAATGCCAGTCTGAGAAAAATGCATTGTTTGAGATGGGATATCCACAGAGAATGAAATATATGCATCGTTACGTGAATTTAATCCATTACAAAATGTTATATTTGAAACTTAAGCTTTAACTCAAAAGCTGTGACTTCTCAGTTGCATAAGATTTTCTGAATAGAAGGGAATTCAGTGAAATACGTGCTTGAATAAGGTTGAAGTGTTCTTCTTCACTCTAATAGGAGGGTCTGAGGCTGGGCTACTATGGCAGAACATGTGATGAAGCATCTCAGAAACCACAAACACAGGTTGCTTGAGACCAGTCTTAAAAAATATTTACTGTTATTCGTAGAATTTCACAGGATTAGAAATTATGGTTTATAGAAATTAATCAGTTTGCTCAAGGTGATAATACATCTAAAGGCTAGCTCTAATGATACTGGGATAAAAAAAAATTTTCTTTTTTCTCCCTTTTCCTGCCTGCCTAGGCTTTCTGTCTCCTCTCTCTTTCTCTCTCTCTCTCCCCTTACAAAACACATAACTGATCAGTGTAAAAATATTTTAAAAGTAAGAATATAAAGTGAAAACTTTTCTCTCCTCTCACTTCCAACATCAATCCTAACCATTTTCTGAAGAATATTGAATATAGTAACACTCCTCTAGAACCTCTTTTTCTCTTATCCTCCTCATTTCTTGTTTATACAGCTTCTTTAGAGCCTCTTGGTCCTTTGGACCCCAAAACACTTTTTTTCTGATGTGTTTGTAACTCCTGTTTTCTCTACAATACCTCCTACTCGTCCTTACTCTCTGAGGTCCATGTTTTCTGCTGTGTGTGTGTGTGTGTGCGTTTTGCTTTTTAGATATTTTTTTAAGTATTTTTGCTCTTTCCCCTATTTCTTTTCCAGGTTATGTGTAACAATAAACTCAGAGAAACTGTATTGCCTAAGAGAGATATGAAGGGAGGGACAAGGAAAAGTCCAAGAACACTAACAAGGAATATTTCATGTCCCCTTCACACATTCTCCTGTCAACATATTTTTGGTCTTTTGCAAAGAAGTTTCCATTATTTCCACATTCTCTCAGACGTCCTTTAAAATAACAGCCCTTACCACCACCATTGCACTCAGAGTAACTTGGGCGTAAATCATTGTTCCCTGATGCCTCCAGATGCCCTCAGGCTCTGCCTGGTTGTAGCCAACAGTCTGTTTAAATCACAGAGCCGAGGAATAGAGGGCAGGAAGGAAGAGAAGGTGGAAAACCTTTAGCAGATGAGATGTCATATCTTACCCTTCTGAATGGAGTGATAGTTTCATCTTTTGCTAAATCTTACCAATAGCTTTATTGGCAAACATTATTTTTGACTCCCTAAATAATTCAACAAGGGGGGTGGGGGTCAAGGGCAATATATGTAACCTAAACTTTTGTACCCCCACAATATGCTGAAATAATAATGATAATATATATATGTATATATATATATATAAAGCTTACAAAAGGGGAAAAATAATTCAACAGCTAAGTCCTAATTGATTGTTCTTTACTTGGGCATAAATGATATCACAACTCCTACTGTTATTAATAAGGTATAAATAACTCAATTTAGAGAAAAGTAATTTTTTAAGTACAATGGTCATCTGATAATTAACTCTCATAAAATCCCCTGCTAGCATGATTTTTAATTATTTTTTGCATAAACGTATATAATATTTAAATTCAGTTCCTTTTTAAAAAAATAATTGAGACACATTACTTATCCATTCAGTATCATAAAAAAGGGTTTCATTTTTATTTCCTGGAAACTTAGGAATGCATTTATGTTTATTCAGTGTCTACTACATGAGAGGGAGAGTTCCATATTGCTGAGTAAAATATAGGTCTCTGTCCTTGTGGAGCTCACATTCTAGTTTATACTGTTAAATAGATAGTTTATACTGTTATATTAAAAATAGGACTCAATTTTAAAAGCAGTTAAGATAAATAACTCAATCTAATCCTTCAATATTTCTGTCATGAAACTCAGGTATAAAAGGATAGTTTAGATGACATTGTAAGGTACACACAGTACTAGTATCCAGGTAACCTATGCCAGAGCTCAGACCTGTTGATATTACATCATCAGCCATCATAATGGAAGTGTTTCATGTAGGATAACTAAGAAAAAATCAAAAGAGTTTGAAGAGAGAGCAAATTGTAGGCTGAGCCTGATCTGCTTACCCCCATCCCCAAGGCTTTATTTGGAATAAAAGGTCTTTGTAGGTATGATTAAGTTTATAATCTTGAGATGCTTAGATTGTCTGAGCTACCAGGGTGGGGTTAAATGCAATTATACATATCTATATAAGGGAAAGGCAGAGGGAGACTTTTCTCACACAGACAAGAGGGTGATGTGAAGACAAAGGCAGAGATTGGAATGTTGATAAGTTACCTTTATTACTAAAATTGTTCTATCACTGATACCCTATTTTTTCATGGAAACTCTGATGCCTCTGCACAATAGATTTCCATAAAACACAATTTAGGGAAAAAAGATGCACAGTGATACAGAGTTGACTGCTTCCTTAAGAACATGTTTTAGGTTGAGCTGACAGTTGAGATTAACCCTTCAGCAAAAAATGTGCCAGTCTCAAGTGAAAACAGATTTGAAGTTATACAGTATTTTTCTATGCCTGACTATAACATTTACTTTAAAAATGTGTGTATGTGAGATTACATGTATGTATGAATTCATTCAAAATAGCCATAGTTTGCTATGTGATGAACTCTAGTTTGCATAGTGGGATAAAAAACACAAGAAAGTACATAGGGAAATTGCAAGTACTTAAGTACTGTTGAAATGTAGTGTGTTAAAAATAAATGAGATAAAAGTTTCCAAATGCTAAAGAATAGATGCCATTCTTAAAAATTTGGCACTTCTATTCACTTTTTTACTTCCTGAGCTGACACAACAGCAGATATAAAGAGATATAAAGAAGGAAACATGATGAGATTTAATCCCTCAAAAAAAGTGAGAAAGAAGAAAGAAGTAATGGCTTAGATGAGTAATATATTTCTGGATTTGATAAACTTAAATTGGGAAGGCTTATTTAAAAGCAAAGAAAATTCAAATGGAGGTTCAGAAATTAAATGGATTAAGAGGGATTTAGTAGGCACAAGTGAGTTCAGTTTTAGACAGATAGACTTTATGATACCTGTGTGTTCAGGTGATAGGATTTTATATATATATAATATACATATTATATATATAATATACATATATAATATGTATATTATATATATATATATATATATATATACACACAATCTGAAACTCAATATACAATTTGGGAATGTGATAAGCTGAAAAATGGCATCCCAAAAATGTTTTTGCTCTAATCCCCAGAACCTAAGAATGTGTATGTGATTAAGTTAAAAATACTGATTTGAGAGATCATCCTGGATTATCTGGGAGGACCCAATATAATCATGAGGATCCTTAAAATTACACAAGAGTATCAGAGATCAGAAAGGAGAAAGCAATGTGGTGACAATGACAGAGACTGGAATGATAAGACTACAAAACAAAAAAATGATGGTACCATGAGTGTCTGAAAGATAGAGGGAACAGACTCTTTTTGAACTTTCAGAAAGAATCAGCTTGTGGACACCTTGATTTTAGTCCCACAAGACTAATTTTGGACTTCCGACCTCCAGAACTGCAAAAGAATAAATTTGTGTTTTTTTAAACAGCTGAGTTTGTGGTAATGTGTTGTGGCAGTGATACAAATCTAATATTAAAAAATAATAAAATTGAGTTGGGTCATTTGGTTTGATTATATGGATAAGATAAACACATGAGATTATAGGAGAACTATGGATGTTTACATTTTTTATCTTTATTATGTATTTACTTATTTAATTTTGTTGATATGAGATCTTGCTCTGTTGCCCAGGCTGGTCTAGAACTCCTGGCCTCAAGAGATCCTCCCATCTCTCCCTTTCAAAGTGCTGGGATTACAGGTGTGAGCCACTGCACCTGGTCAAGATGTTTATATTAATCAATGATGTGACTTCTTAATTAATTAGTTTTCCAGAGGTTGTTAAGTCATTCTTTAAGCATTGATTTATTGAATTTATAATATCTACTCAGTGTGTATTTACTGTAATATTTAGTCTAACACAATTCCTTATGAACAGTGATGACAACATTTTCATATTTCAGTTGTGCCTCCATCTATCAGAGTGCTGGACCTATAGTCAACTTGTCTTTTTTAATTGCCTCATTATCACACAATTTATTGTTTTGCTCTAAAATGTTGTAGATAACATCCTATGTGAATATTAATAAGATACTAATATGTAAAAGGATGTATATTAATACATGACTATTCAGCACTTATGTCTAGATATGATACCCTGAGAAGAATGTATAAATGTAATCTAATAAGGAAGAAACATAGAAAAGATAGGAACACTGTATTCTTTAACAATATCAATATTATAAGGACAAATGTCAGGCTATAATATTTTGGATTAAAGGAAATTGAAAGATTTTGATGATAGCTAAATGCAATACTCATGCATAGACTGCATCCTGTTAGTAACCAGCTATCCTATTTTGTCTGGGACTGACAGGTTTCCTGGGACATGGGACGTTCAGTGCTAAAAGTAGGACAGTTGGTCAGACTGCACATACTGGTTCAGGAAAACACACACATGCACCACCACATGAACAAGAGATTGAGAGAGAGAGAGAGAGAACAAATTATAAAGCAAACAGGGAAAGTTGTGAAAATAAATGAATTGGTGAAGTGTGTATGGGTGCTCCTTGAGCTATTTTATTTGTGCAACTTTTTGGAAGTTTGAAATTATTTTCAAATAAAAAATGTTGAGAATAAAAAGAAAAAAAAAAAGCTCTATTTGGGTCAAAAATTTTCAACTAAGTATGAGGTCCAATTTGGTCTAGCACCTAGGGTTTCTACGCAGACCTGCTCATCCCATTTCTCTTTGTCTTCAAACCATACTTCTTCCCCTCACTTTCCCCATTATGCACCCTTCAGCCTTCGTTCTGTTTCACAGACTGATTCCTCTCTCTCGTACCAGGTCCTTGCACATGTTGACCAGGCTGATTGAAATATTAATACCTTTCACCCTTTTATTCTGCCTCCCATTACCAGGTTAATTTTGATTCAATCTTTAGACCTCACTTCACCTTTTTGTTTCCTCTGGAGCCTATGAGAGATAGCACTCCCAGAATAAATCAAATCTTCCTAATACAGTCTCCATATTCATCATAACACATAAAGCATTTAAGTGTTTAAACTTGTGTGTTTTTGCTTTTTACAAACGATTTCAGTAATAGAGTAATATCCACTAGTAGTTCTGTTGTACACTATGTATATATAAAACATTTTAAGTAGAGCTCAAAACTCAAAAGCAGGGATAACTTTTTTTCCCACTGTTACTCTCTTGACATGCACTTTACATACAAACCTTCTCCTGCTTGTAGGAGCCCACATACATGCTGCCGTTCGTTTGCTTTCCTCTGTGCCTTTGATGATATTTTCCCTTTTGTTTGGAATGCCTTTATTTTTACTCTCTGTCTGCCTAATGTCTATTAATTCTTTAATACTTATTTCAAGCATCCTTTGTATCACAAATCCTTTTCTTATTATCTCTCTATACATCCCCCTAGACATGCACACACTCCAGTCTGGGTTAGGTCCCTAGTTTAGTTTTGCATTTTCATGCATCCTTGCATGAGCCTTTTTAAAAAATATCAATTGTTGTGTTACATTGACATTGTCTGTGTGTGTGAATTTCTCCCCTACTGAACTCAAACGGCCTGAAGGATGAACACCGCCTTATTCACATGTGTAAATCCAGCTCAGGTCCAGTGCCTGCTGTTCAGTGGACACTCGCTATAAATTTGATAAACTTCAACTAATCAGATCACACAGAGTCATGAACCTGAAAATCAACAAACACATGTCTCTTAGTGGCCTCAATAGAAATAAATGTGATGTAGATTGCGAAGCAAAAGCCAAGCACTTTCTTCATAGAAGAGTCCCTCAGGTCTTATACACTCTTATTTTAGACACCATTAAAAGAAAGTGCTTGCTTATCTGATTTCCCAGCACACAGAAAATTAAAAGCAGCAATTTGGAGGCAGTAAGGGGGTGGTGCTAGAGGCAAGCATAGTAACAAAAAAAGTTATAGCTGCTGACTCGAGGTTATACGAAGGTGATACCAAATATATAAATAAAGCACTTTTCTTCAAAATTAAATCATAAAAATCAACCTCTGGTGTGTTTAATGACTAGAAATAAATTAAACTACAAATAAATTATTTTTAAAAAGACAACTATAAAATCTCATGTGTTTGAATATTACCCATGTACTTCTAACTAATTACATATTAAAGGGAATAATTACAAGAATGTAGAAAATATTTTGAACCTCATAATAATAAAAATGTGACATGATATAGATATTAGATGTGGCTACAGCAGACCGAAGGGAGAAATGTGTAGCCTTAAATGCAAATGCTTGGAAATAAAACAAAGCTAGAAAAGGAGAAAGAAAATTAAAAGAAACTAGAAGAAAATAATAAAGAAAAGATCAGGGGTCAAAGAAGCAGATAAGGTACTTGACTGAGAAAATCAAGAAAGCCTAAATTTGTTTTCTTGAAACAATCACTAAAATTAACATATCTCTAATTATTGATCTGCTTACATCAGCTGCAGATCTCTGGATCTATATATTCAATAAAACTATTTAAAAAATACTTTTCATTATTAATTCACTATTTAGTTCTTTCTTTGAATCAGTGAATTTAAAAAGGGTCCTGACTTCAAGGAGATTATATTATTAAGGCAAAAAAAAAAAAAAAAGAAAAAGTAATTGAAACAAAAAGCAAAATCAAATATGTAACCATCAAACAAATATTAAAACCAAATAAATAAGAAAATGTTATCAGCTAATAATGAATTTTTTGCAAAGAATGTGCCACAGATTCTGGGAACACTGCTAAATCAATTAAGAACAGAGAAGTGAAGACTGGATTTGCAGATTAGTAATTACTTTTTCCATAAAGAGTAGATGGAGAAAGAATTGTGAATAAAAGTTCTCTGAAAAGGTATTTGGAAGAGACTTTATTCCAGTAAACAGTTTGCAAACACCAGCAGTTTCCAGTGTAAAACAAAGATGCGTACCAGAGAACACAGGGAAGGCTTGAGTTTTGTAGCATAAATTCCTGAGCAGGTTCCCAATCAGCTCAGTTTATGCAAATGAAGGATTGAACCTTGATGAGTTCTGATTAGTTGGCACAGCTGAGTTCTGATTGGTCAATACAACTCATCCCTGATTATTTGATACAGCTGATCTCTGATTGGCTGAGGAAGGTGAGCTCTGATTGATTACTTTAGGTGAGTTCTGGAGTCCTAAAGTTACACAGAGATGTGGGTTTGGGGGAACTCAAAGTACAGTTATGGCCTCTAGTCAACAAATGGCTGGTTGGCTTCATTTTAAATATAGGCCAAGTTAGCCACTCCAGATCCATCTTGAAGATTTGGCTTTTTCAGGTTCATTTTTGTACACAGAACATATAGCCAGGGAATGGAGAAACCATCTAAATAGAAGAAATTCTAAGATGTTTCAATATAAAAAGGGGAATTTCCTAGACAGATGTGGCACTAGATCAGAAATATGAGTTCAAGGGGAATGTATTTCTTATTCAACCTGAGGAATACCAATGAGTATTTCAAGAAAGAAAATAAACTTATGATCTAATTGAAAGATGTAGTAGAGTCCTTGAGAAGATGAAAAGAAATGAAAAGGAAAACAGGACTGACTTTTTTTTTAAAGACATTATTTAAATGTTCAGAAATTCAGCTTCATATTTTTCTTTCCTTTTAATTATTCCTCAGAAAACTGAATGTGAATGATTGTGCTAATGTCTGGATACCAAGTTTATTGAGACAACACTGGTTAAGAAGGTTACATATGGATGGGAATAGTGAAGAATTGATGTTTTGATTTAAATAATGTAAGTCTCTAGATTTTAAGTAGATGTACTTCTGAGTTTTGGCATGAGGTGACATGGAATTTTCTCATGACCTATGTAAAATATCAAATAATGAGAGAAGTCCTCCAAAAAAGATAAAAAACACTTTCAGAAAAAAAAAAAATTTGCAGCAGGGAGCTTCCTCTCCTGACACGCATATTTTTTTCTACATCTCCCCGTACTCCAGCCCTACTGTACAACTTTGCCATGTGAATGTGAACAGTGTTAGTTACTGTTGGGAGTGAATAAACTGGGAAGATATTTCACCTAAATTTAGCACCATGTAAACTACTTGAGCAAATTTCTCTCTGTGAATTAAAGGTGGATTGTGCATTAACTTATTTCATTACATTGGGATGTGTCCTCTGACCAGTACAATCTTCTCTGACAATTTAATAATACAAGTTACCCTACCTCATGATATATAGTGTTGGAAGCAGGGATCTCAATAGCCTTAGAACATGATTTCATATTACTGAAAGAATAAATTCCGAATGAACTAACCTTATGTCAAAGGTCTTCTGCAGTAAAGACCTGCATGTTCTGCTACTCTGTCTTATGTTCTTAACAAATTACAAAGGAGTTCTCAAATAGTGGCATGGGTGGGAATATTAAAATCCTCAACTTTCAAATACACAGTTTTCTGAGAGTAAATGTATCTATTTAAAATATATATTTGCCAAAATAAAAGATGTCTGCAGTTTCCCACTTCTTTCTCTATAAATTTTCCTCTCTAATTTTACAAAGAATAGCTTGCCTCTCATCCATTTTTTAACCATTAGGGTGATAGTTATGTGCTGATTTGCCAGTGCCAGTATGAATTATGCTTGCTTTTCCTGCATACTTATTAATATTGCCCATATTTATTCTCAATTTTAATGATAAACTATATGATTACTCTAACTATGGTGCTTTGCCCCAGAAGGTAAGAAACTCTGAGGCACCCTCAAATGTAAATAGAAGTACTAAGGTTGGTATTGCAAAACGAATGGCACTAATGGCTGCGTATAAATCCTCTTGTTCAGGTTTCCCATTATTTACTTTCAACACAAGGGAGGAAAAACCTAACAGAGTTGTCAGATGATAGATTATTAAAAATAATTTTGAAGATAGATAGCTATGTAATTTGGGGCATGCAACTATTAAGAGGGTCAAAGAACCTTGCTGTAATGAAACAACTTCCATTACCATCTATTTCTATGATCATATTTTTCTCAGCACATACCTAAAAAAAGAAATGGCAAGAAATATAAGACCATAATTGATGCTGAATACTGTCTCATTCTAGTATCAAATCTGGGCAAACCTCATTTTATTGTGCTTCACCTTATTGTACTTCACATATATTACGCTTTTTACAAATTGAAGTTTTGTGGCAAACTTGTATCAAGAAAGTCTGTTGGCACCATTTTTCCAAAAGCATGTGGTCACGTTCTGTCAGTGTTACATTTTGGAAATTCTTACAATATTTTTAACTTTATTATTATTGTATTCGTAGTTTTGGTCTGTGATCAGTGATCTTTGATGTTACTGTTGTAACATTGGGGCACCATGAACCCATAGAAACAGCCAATTTAATAGATAAATGTCGTGTGTATTCTATAATAACTGCTTCACTTGCTGGATGTTCCCCCATTTTCTTTTTCTTATTGGGCTTCTATCTTCCCTGAGACACAACAATGTTGAAATTAGGCCAATTAATAACTCTACAATGGCCTCCAAGTGTTCCAGTGAAAGGAAGAGTGGCATATCTCTCACTTTAGATAAAAAGCTAGAAATTGTTAAGCTTAAAGAGAAAGGCATGTTTAAGCAGAGATAGGCCTCTTGCACCAAACAGTGAAGTTATAAAGAAAAGGCAGAAAGAAAAGGTTCTTAAAAAATATTAAAAGTACTATTCCAGTGAACACATGAATTATAAGAAAGCAAAACAGGCTCATTGCAGATATGGAGAAAGTTTTGGTGGTCTGAATTCTCGGAGATCAAAACAGCCACGACACTCCTTTATGGCGAAGCCTAACCCAGAGCAAGATCCTAACTCTCAATTCTATGGAGGCTAAGAAAGGTGAGAAAGCTACAGAAGAAAAGTTTAAAGGTAGCAAAGATTGGTTCATGAGATTTAAGTGAAGAACCCATCTTTATAACATGAAAGTACAAAGTGAAGGAGCAAGTGCTTACCCTTCTCAGCCTCTGGTAACAACCATTTTACCACATCTCCATGACTTTATATATGTGTGTGTGTATACACACACACGCACACACACACACATACACATGTATTGGTTCCCATATATGAGTGAGAATATGCAATATTTGTCTTTCTCTGCCTGGTTTATTTCATGTAACATGATGTCAATCGGTTCCATTCATATTGCAAAATACAGGATTTCATTCTTTTTATGGAGGAATAATATTCACTTGTGCATAAGTACCATATTTTCTTCATTCAGTCATCCATTGATGTAACTTAGGTTGCTGTTGATGAACACTTAGGTTGATTCCATATCTTGGCTATTGTGAATAGTGCTGCAATAAATGTGGGAGTGCAGATATCACTTTCTTTTGGATATATACCCAGTAATGGGATTGCTAGAACAAATGGTAGTTATATTTTTATTTTTTAGAGGAACCTTCATATTGTTCTCCATAGTGGCTGTACTAATTTACATTCCCCCCAACAGTATATGAGGGTTCCCTTTTCTTCACATTTTGCCAGCATTCACTATTGCCTATCTTTTGGATAAAAGCCATTTTAACTGGGGTAAGATGATATCTCATTATGGTTTTGACTTACATTTTTTGATGATTAGTGATGTTGAGCATTTTTTCATAAGCCCGTTGGCCATTTGTGTGCCTTCTTTTGAGAAATGTCTCTTCAGATCTTTTGTCCATTTTTTATCTGGATTATTAGTTTAGTTTAGTTTTGTTTTTTTCCTACTGAGCTATTTGAGCTCCTTAAATATTCTGGGCACTAATACCTGGGCAAATGGGTAGTTAAGAAATATTTTTTTCCATTCTGTGTTGCCACTGTTTACCAATCATATTCTATCATAATTTGATAGTGTTTAAACACTCATCTGCCATTCTATACTTTCCAGAATTCATTTATAGGCCTCCCTTATCATTGATTTTCACTGAATAAAGTCAAAGAAGTCATGTTGAAAAAAGCTGTCTCCTCATTCTAACTGGTATTTATTAAACTTATGGATGAAAGCATATGGGCCATATATGTTGATCAATTAATTTACACTGCCACATTTTCATACATTCCACAAAAAGACTGTATCTGAATAAAAAATCTGGGACACCACAAGAAGATCCTTAAATAAAGGAGATAGTATTTGGTTAAATGTGTGAAAGATCAAGAAAATGATACTTTTCACCTACAATTAATTCAGAGCCTCTGCAATCTCAGTTGACACTTTCAGCAGTGGTGAAGGATGGTATCTATCCAACCACAAGCATTCACCTCAATTGCATTTAACTGTTTTGCTGGACTTGGAAGTTCAGTCAATGCTCATAAAAGAGAAAGAAATTATCTCACCTGCGTAAAAACTAATAACTTAAAATATACTATGATGTAATCCAAAAAAGATGTGATCTTAAGGAAATTGTTATTTTTGAACCCAAAGATAAAAGCACTCCAAAGTAAGAAATCACATTTCAAAACATGTTTCTTATAAAAATTAATAAGAAATTGTGAGAAATCTAAGCTGTAGTTTAAGTTCATATGAGAATTTAAAAGATACTTGTCAGAAAGCCAACACAATTTATAAAGGAGTCTACTAACATAATATTTTATTATACATGATGTACTTAGAAAAGAATTAAGGAAGAAATGCCCCGTCTTTGTGACTCTTACAATATATTTGAGGAATGAAACATGTTCCTATGGTGACATAAAAAAAGTGTTTTGGAATACAAGAGAATTTAGAAACCCAATAAGCACTCTAGATATAATTACTATTAGATATCTTTAAAATATCATGCATTGAAAACTGGACTACTAAATGTAATTCTACTTTAGTCATTTATGGAAGTGGTATATTTATTAACAGATTTGTCTATAATGTGTGCTAATGGAAACTATTATTATAACAGATTTTACATTTTCATTTACAAAATATTGACAAGACATGCTGCTTCTTGAAAAATAAAACATAAAAATGTTTTCCAAACTGTTATTTCCAACTTAAAATTGTATAACTGAGGCAAACGACAGTCAGGTGTATATTGAATATTACCTAAAATTGAAATTTAACTGAGTATCTTGCAATTTTATTGATGTAATCTGACAACTCTGTGTATTTAGTGTCTGTAAAAGGAATTAATAAACATGTATAGTTTTTCACAAACCAAACACAGGGTTTCTGTCTTTTTAAATTGGTATGTAGATAATTTCATATCTATTAATATCATGTTGCTTCATTATTTAACTATTGAATAACGCACTGTAGCATTTACATAACTTTATTTGTTTAAAGATTTCTCTACTAAAAGTCAGATTTTGCAGATACTATATGTTGACACATTAAGAAAAATCTGACTGTATATTTTTGCACATGTTCCTTTGAGTATATGGGCAAATATCCCTCTAGAGTAAATATCAAAAGGGGAAATTTAGAGTCAAAATTCAGGCATAATTTATTTGAATAAACACTAATCTTCCCTTCATAATGTTTAGCTTATATATACTAATGATAACAGATTCAACTGATTTTCATTTTGAACTTTGATGGTAAAAAGCAGTAATTTATGTCATTTGCTTTTTTCCAATCTATGATGTTGACCATCTTTTCCGATTATTGTTAGTCATTTATATTTTGACTATATTTGTTTTTATTACTTTTAAATCTTTAGGTAAGTTTTAAATATGTTTATAATAATATTTGTTGTAAATATAGCAAATATTTTCTTCCAATCTTCCTCTTGATATGCAACTTTGTGGTATTATTCTTTGCTTCATAGGTGTTTAAATATTAATGCATCAAATTTACCAATACTTATCTTTATGGATTTTGCATACTATCTTGAGAAAGAAGATGCCTGTGGTGAGCTGACAAATGATGATCAAGAACCCCTTGTCCTAATATATTACTTTAATTGACAAAACAGTGTAAATAAGTTAAGGATCTTAAGATGTATAGATATCCTGGATTGTGGTCCTATGTAATGACAAAGGTCTTTATCAGAGAGAACCCATTGTGAAAACATAGCAGAGAGAGATTTGAAGATGTTATACTCATGGCTTTGAAGATTACTGTGGTCTGAATATGTTTGCCCCCCAAATCCATATATTGAACCCTAATCTTCAATGCCATGTTATTAGGAGGTAGGGCCTTTGGGAAGTGACTAGGTTTTGAGGATGGAGCCCTTATGAGTGGGACTAATCCCCTTATAGGCCCAAGAGAACTTCCTTGTTTTTTCTTTCATATGAGGACACTGCTAAAAGGCCAAATTATGTACCAGGGAGTGGGCTCTCACCAGACACTGAATCTGATGCCTTGATATTGGACTGCCCAGCTTTCAGAGCTGTTAGAAAAAAATTTCCATGTTTATTTTGGTATAGCAGCCCAAAGTCACTAAGACAAAGCTGAAGCAAGGAGATAAGGAATGCAGCTATATATGCTGGAAAAGGCAAGGAAAGAAATCTTTCCCTAGAGTCTGTGGAAAAAGTGCAAAATTGCAGGCAACTTGATTGTAATTTCAGACCAGTGAAACCCATTTTGGACTTTGACCTCAAGAACTGTAAAAACATAAATTTATGTTATTTTCAGCCATCAAATTTGTGGTAATTTGTTACAGCAGCAATAGAAGGACTAATGAAATACCTATTTTAAATTTATAAAATTAACTTATGTCCAAAAATTTTGTGTTTTGGATTTTGTTTAATCAATTTGAACTAGCTGTCAGTTTTATAACCAATATATATTTGGCTACATTTTCCCCAATAAATAATCATTGCTCTATTATTAATGATCAAAAATGCCTTTCCTTCTTGAAATGTATTTTCCACTGTTTAATTTACATAAATTTATAAAGTTGTTTCCAAATTTTTTCTGCTATGCCTTGGGTCTGTTTATACATCATTGTGATAATGGTACATTTTATAAATATTTATATCTTATAAACTATTTGTTATTTGGTAAGAAAAAAGGCCTCCATTTTTGCTTTGAAAATGCTATTAGATATTTGGCTGTATTTATTCCAGACCAAAAAAATTTTTTTCATTTCAATTATTAATATTTAAAATTCCATATTATAACACTAATCATTAGGATTTTTTTAACTCACTCTTTCAAAGGAAGGACTTTTGTCCTTTTTAATTTTTGGGATGCCCATCACTACTTTAAGTACTTCTTTTATTTTTCTGTTTTTGGAACTTATATTCGCTAATGATTAAAACTCTGGATATAACTGCCTGTCTGTCGAAATTTTATTCATGATTTTAAATTCTGAAATTTTTGTACTATGTTTTTAAAGACTTTATGACACTAATTTGTATTTTTAAAATAAGGACATTTTCAGAACATGTATGTCTGGTAAGCTCAGATCTCGCTAGGCTTACAGGCCTTCCTGCGTAAGTTACCCTGACCAGCTGAGAGCAGAGGTGCTGGCACTCAGGTATCCCTGGTGAAGAGTTTGCTTTATTGCTAAGGCTTTTCCTTCGTTTTCCTCTCCAAATATATTTAACAGTTTCTTTTACACAGACAATTTTTCCTTAGTTGACTTACATTGAGGCTGTTTATAAATGTGTATACTAATATCACATATTTTACTTTAGTATGTCTTTTTATTTCTTTCTATGAACTATTTGTGTGGGTACACATTTCAGCAAGTTTACAATCTGCCACTTTTAAATTAGAATTAAAATTTCATAAACTAAAATAGCTTTGAAAGTTTAGAATTATCCTTACTTGGATGTGATATTGTTTGTATTTGGGAGGGGGATTTTCTGCTTCTTTATTGTCATTTTTGTTTTTCTCAATACATGATTCTTATTTTAGTTTGAAGTCATATTAGCCACACTTTACAAAATGTATTGATGAGTTAAATAAACCATATGGATGACACTTTTTAGTTTAATTGTCCCATTTATTTATTTTTATTTTTGTTGTATTTGCTCTTGAGGCCTTAGTCATAAATTCTTTGCTAAGCCAATGTCCAGAAGAGGTTTTCCTAGGTTTTCTTCTAAAATTTTTATTATTTCAGGTCTTAATTTAAGTCTTTAATCCATATTGAGTTAATTTTTATACATGGTGGGAGATGGGGATCCAGTTTCAGTCTTCTGCAGGTGGCTATCAAATTTTCCCAGCACCATTTATTGAATATGTGTCCTCTGTCAAGGGTATGTTTTTGTCTGCTTTGTCAAAGATCAATTGGTTGTACGTATATTGTTTTATTTCTGGGTTCTCTATTCTGTCTTGTTTAGAATTCCTTGAGATACTCTTCGTAGCCTGGACATGTTATCTGGTACAGTCATGCACCACATACTGACGTTTTAGTTAATGAAGAATCATTAACCAAATGACAGTGGTCCCACAATATTATAATATTATGTGCCTTTTCTATGACTAAATATGCTTAGAAACACAAATACTTACCATTATGCTACAATTGCCTATAGTACTCAGTAAAGTAATATGCTACACAGGTTAGTAGCCTAGGACCAGTTGGCTATACCATATAGCCTAAGTGTGTAGTAGGGTGTGCCACCTAGCTTTGGGTGAATATAGTCTATGATGTTCACACAATGATGAAATTGCCCAATGATGCATTTCTTAGAAAATATCCTTGTCATTAAGAGATGCATGTCTGTATTTTTTGTTTTCAGCATATGATTATGAACTTTATGATTTAAAAAGAGTTAAGATTGTTATTAATTCCATTGTATGCCATTTCATGGTCTTGCACATATGTCACTGAAAATTCTGATGACAACTACTCTCATTCATGTGAATATGATCATTCTTCTTTGCAAAATTTTTGATTTTCATTTTGTTCTTGGTATTCTTAACACCATGATTCAACTTTTTCTCTATTTTTCTGTTGACATGGGAATTGTGGGAAGTTTGCTAAACCTGCTTTTTTTTTCCCCCACAGTGAATAACAGCTGATTCTACTGTTTGATTTGATATTGTCAGACCTGACCCTCTATGATGCTTAGTCTTTGAGATGGGAAAAGGACACTACTAAGAACTCTTTCAAGGAAATTAATTTTTTTTTTTCTTGAGACAGTCTCACTCTGTTGCCCTGGCTAGAGTGCAGTGGTATCATCACAGGTCAGTGCAACCTAAAACTTCTGGTTTCAAATGATCCTCCTGCCTTAGTCTCCAAGTAGCAAGGACTACAGATGTGAGCCACCACTCACAGCTAATTTTTTTAATTAATGTTGGAGATGAGTTCTTACTCTTGCTCAGGCTAGTCTTGAACTACTGGGCTCAAGCAATCCTCCTTCTTCGGCCTCCCAGAGTGCTAGGATTATAGACATGAGCCCAGCCAGAAATTCATTTATATTACTATTTGACTTCTCTTTCACTTTTCTCCAATAAATTGAAATCTTCTCTGAAGTAAAAAATACATACTTAGGAAATACTCCAAATTTATTTTTAGAGGCATGTATCTTTATGTTATACATGTCAGATCTTTGCCTTATAAAAATCCAAAATCTTTCCTTTGTTATTTATTATGTCTCATAAATTTCTTTATTTTTCACAAACTTTTCAGTAGAAAAGAGGTAACGCTACACATAAAGTTAAGGACCTCTAATGTCTAATGTTAATTTAGTAGTGAAGGTATTGCTAACATAGTGTCTTAAGCCATGTTTGTCCCAAATGTTTGGAGGTTATTAGAATCTACTGTATTAATCTAATGATTAAATTATCTTCTTTGAACTTTTGATTGAACAAATAATTGGTATGAAATATATCTTATATATCAAGCTTGGTAAACTGTTGGATCTTTATTAATCTAATGATATTATAGCCTAAGGAACTTAAAATTGGATTTCAATGATTCTAGTAAATTTCCATTTGTGTCTGGCATCAAGGTAATGTAAATTGCAGATCTGTGTTCATCTGCTGAAGAGTAGAGAAAACCAGTCTACAGGGATAAGAATCAAGCAGACACACAAAGTAGTACACAGATGAGAGGTCATGTGGCTCCAGGGAGGGTGAGAGAGAGAGAGACTGATGATGTGGAAGCTTTGATCCTTGACAGATTTTCACATCTCTTTTCTCAGCCCTCAGAAGGCCTAAATGTACTGTCTACCCTTGTGTTCCATTAAATGCTGTTGCACCCTATACTTACATCCTTTTAATAAATTTATTTTTTTTCTTGTTCTTTTACTCTATTTTTTCTTTGTTTAAGGCATTTTAAATTCAGTTCTTTAATGAGCCAAAAATCAACCTTGACTAACATGAATATTATCTGTACCTCATATTGCAGAGTGATGAATTTAAGTGATTGTGTATAGCACATTACACAGGTACAAGAAACAAGTGATAACAGATAAAATAGTTTTTAGTTGTACCTTTTAGGCCCTTGCTTATATCAACTTTACTTTTAATTTTACCTACTCAATTATATTTCTAATTCCTACTGAGTCACGTTGATTAGACTAACAACAGTTTCTAAAATCATTAACTACTGATGTCATGATAGCCTCTGTTACTGTTGGAAGAAAAGAAAAAAATAAATAAAGCAAAGAGTTGAATGTTCTGAACCAAATAAATATTATAGTGGCATCTTTACATTGCCAGCATGTGTTCTAATATTTTAATTACTTTTGCTATTAATCAATATAGAAATACTATCTCTGAAATCAACAGATGCATTTAATTTTATTTAAAGGTATACAATTTTATACTAAGTGTATATTTTATACTAAGAAAAGCATTGATCACATATCAAAAAAAATGCTCTGTTTTAAAATATGAACTCATTTTTTATACATCAGCATATCAAATTGCATCACATATATGAATTTACTATGTGTCATTAATTTGTTTATAATTAGCTTGATGTAATCATTCCACAATGTATTCATATGTCAAGACATCACATTGTACCCAATAATTATATATAATTATTATTTGTAAATTTAAAATAAAATAATTTAAAAACAGATTCCTTGGGTCATTGAAGAAAAATAGTATTGGTGATCTAAAATTCCAACCAGAAAAAGATAAATTATCTACCTCTTATTTGGGAATATATTTACATCTTTTAATTTTGGAAGCTTATTAAGTTCTTATCACCTCGTATTAGTGTTCAATCAGAGACACAAATCTATTTGGAGATACAGATATATGTCACATAGATACATATTACATATATATAGATCTATATTTATCTATATTGATATCTATTTATCTATCATCTACATATCTAAAGGGATTTTTAAAAATGAATTAATCTTAGGCAATTGTCAGAGATGATTATTCAATATCTTCGTGTGTGTTGCTGGAGCTTAAATTCTGCTTCAAAAGTAGTTAGAAATGGAAAAGGGATGTAAAACTGGGGTAGAGAAAAGAAAAGCTGTGATCCAAGAGCATAAATTAGAACTTGAACCTATAAGGATGGAGGGGAAATGGTATCCTTCTCAAAGAGCCTACAACCTTGATGATGTGGGTGCCCTTCAGAAGCCAGTACTCTCTATCATGGAGTTAGATGCATACCTAGCCAAGGAGTCAGAGAAGCTGAAGGAGTAACTAGGAAAAAGTGAAATGGTTACAGGCCCGCCTGATGCCCCACATCAATGAAGAAAACCAGCAGATAAGTGATGATTTGTGTGAGTTTGTGACCCAACTCCAAAGAGCGTGGCTAGAAAACAGTGTGGCTTCTTGTTCACTTCAACCTTCCATATCACACAAAAACGGGAGAGGAAGTTCTAAGAAACACAGTTCAGGCTAATCAAGTTGCACATTACAAAACTACCACAGTCCACTCTTTGTTAACTGAGCATCCATACACATCTCTTTAATCATACTTAATTTCCAATTTTAAAAAAATAGCAAAGGCATGTATATACCCAACATGATTCAACTATCTGGCATTTAACCATAAACACACCAACACTTTTCGTAAAAGAAGATACAAAGTCTCTTTTTTTGTCCTTGGTTGTTCACTTTTACCCCCCCCATTTGATATCCTATAAATTAGTGAGATATATAAATAACTGCTGTTCATACATCTTACCTTAATAAACAAGGGAATGGTAGAGGGGAAGAAATAATATTTATGTTATTATACACATGTGCACACACACACATATATATAATCAAAACAAAAAAAGAAAAAATGCTTACAACTATTACAGAGATTACAGTTTTTGGTATAACAACTGGTCACATGATCATAGCTAGTATTTAACATTTTTCATTTTACTATTAACACTAATTCTCTGTTACTTTGCTCCTAAACCTCTAGCATTTTGTTTTCTGGTATGATGGTATGACTCAAACCTATGTTCCTGAAGAATTGGAGCCATAAGCAGTTCTGCCTAAATTGATTTGTCATAGATATTCATTGACTTTAATCATACTACATGTGAGTATAATAAAAAGAAAAAAAAAGGTATACCCACAGAGTATTCTGCATTATAAACATATGAACCCTTAGCCCCATTGCATAGTAGGAACAAAATTATCTCCTGATAGTCAAAATCAATCAGTTCTGATTGACTTTGACACAGACAATACAGTAAATTTTTTTTTTTTTTTTGCATCTCAATTTACTGCCATTAAAAAAAACAAAAAACAATGTGGCCATGTACCAAGTTAAGCAGAATTTGTTATGTCCCTGGACCTCCAGTTTGCAGAGAACAAACAGATCAAGGGACTTCTCAGCCTTCATAATCCTGTGAACTAATTATAATAAATCTCTCTCTTACACACACACATGCACACACACACACACACACACACACACAGACACACACACGCCATTGGTTCTGTTTCTCTGGAGAACCAGGACTAATACAAGAGCCAAGCTGCCAATGCCAATTTCTGAACAAGGGAAATCTCTCTCTGCCTTGCAAGCATAACTGTTAAGTTCTCTTAGCATTCTGGTTTCTGCACTTCAGGACACTATCAACTGAGAATGCCTTGGAGGACATTATCTTTGCTTTCTCGTGCTTTTCTTTGTTTTGTCTTCTGTAGTTCAGTAGGACCTAGCATTGATTTCTCTCAGGTTTTCTCTCTTGCCTCAATTTGAGACTACTTCACACTTGGGGAAGCTACAACTGCCTCCAGGAGGATCTCTTTCACATCTTTTGTCCTGAGCCCCATCTTTTGACATACTGCCCCCAGTTACTTAGTGAAGATTCTAGGAAAATATCGCTAGTTTATTGCAACTCAGTCTTTGGCTGGAGAACCTTGGTATTTTGTCAGAACCACATTAAAACCATTAAAAGTTCAACAAAATGTTTTCTGGTTTCTTATTATACCAGTTGATTGATTTTCTCACTGCTCTAGCAAGGTAAGAGAAATCATCAGTCTCATTTCTCAAATGCGCTTCTCACTTCTAGTACTTGGTTCTCTTGGGCCTCTTTTACATCCTCAGCTCTCTGACTAGTAAAAACAAAACAAAAAAACAACACAACAAAAACAAAAAAAACAAAACAACAACAACAAAAAAAAACAATGCTTTCTTAGCTTATCAAACTTAGTATGGGAGTGATGGCCTCTTGTGATTGTCTATAGATTAATATTTCTGTATCCTAACTGTAGAAATTTCCTAATAGATTCAGGGTAATTTTGGGAAATATTATCAGTCTATGGATCTCAAGTTATAATGATTTCCTTCTATAATGTTGTCCTGGAGGAGTATAGAATTTGATAACAGAAGTCTGGGCTCAAGTTTCAGATATGATTTTTAAGTAGCAGTTTCACACTAACTGCAGTTTTTTATATTTAACTAGGTCATTTGCCCTAAAAATATTCCTTTGCCTTGCAAACACCAAAGCAGAAAAATTTTTAATAGTGGAATAAAGCTGTTAGGTAAATTATTATGTTCCTTGAATCCTAAATTTCTCACTAATGAAGCAAGATTAAAATTTTTAACTTTATAAAATTAGAGTGGATTAAGAAATAGCAGTGATTTATGTTATAATCTTTGCATATTGAGTAAGGCTATGTTCTTCTTTTCTCTACACCTGTAATAGATTTGGGAAGATATTTTAGAAATAGACATTTTTTAAATATTTTAATGAATAAGATGCTAGTATCCAGGAAAATAATCTTACTGGTGACAGAATGAGTAGATTATTTTTATCTGCAAAGTAAGTAGATCCTCTCAACACCTGAAAATATAAAAGAGATGGTTTAGTAGCACCTGCCTGATGGAAGAGGTGTGACAGAGCGGAGAGTATAAGATCTTGTTGTTGCCTGCCTATGTCACCAAACATATCCTGTCCCCCTTCCTTCATCTTAGCAAAGTCATAGGTTTTGTTTTCTTGCTTGTTTTTCTTTGTTTTTGTTTATTTTGTTTTGTTTTTGAATAATTTATCCTTTTCCATATGGCAACAACTCTCTAGGGAACTGGAATTCATCCATGAAATAAAATTCTTTTGGTCTAAGTTAAGTATTATGGTCCATTTCTCTTGTCACAAATTGGCTTAGGAAGATAGCTATAACATAATTCTCACCTATAATTTAAGAAGACTGCTATTGGCAAATCTCTATAAAGTTTTTCCTCACTGAAAAGAAGGTGCAAACACTGTGGAAGATTGTTTTCCCTTTTTATTTCCCATGAACATTTGCCTGAAGCCACAGTAACCATCTTCAGAACATCATAGCAGCAAAGCTATTGACAGAACAGATGGAAGAAAAAAAAATGAGGCTTTAAAGCTTTCACTGAGTAGCTGAGTTGAGAATCCTGGCAACACCTACCTTGGTACTTTGAAAGAAAATACTTCCCTCACTGTTAAAATTCAGTGAGATACACGTTTATATTATGGGCAACTGAAAGCCTTCCAGTGAATGTAAAGATGAGTGCAGTGTGATTCATGAAGTCTGATTGGCAGTATGACAATTGGTAAGTGAATTCAGTGTGATCATTTAAAACAGAAAATGTGAAAATTGAGCCGTTGTTCTATGAACAATGAGATTCTTTACTAGGAAATCATATTGTAGAATGTAAAATTATTTAGAGTATTTCCTTCTGATTGAGTAAAATCAAATAGAATGACAGACATTGGAAATCAGGGGCCATACTTAGCTTTGTGCATAGGTAAATAGCACATCCTAAGCATTTAATAAATGTTTGTTGAATAATAATGAAAGGATGATCAATTTGAAAAAGTATTTTGTATATACTGTTCAAAGAATTAGAAAATGTGCAGGTTACGATTAGTGATAGAGGAAGCAATAATTATTGAAACAAATTGCTGAGTTAATTGCTGTAGTTGAAATAGGATGCCATAAGATTCTTACATAGTGATGAAATACAATAACAAATAACATATTAAGGATATTGCATGTAAGAGGAAAGGGCGAATCTGAAAGAATCCAAATTATTTATAACCTTCATTAAGTCTTATTTAAGGTAGCAAGTTAAGTGACATATTTGTACATAAAAAACTGTAGGTATTAAATGAAAATTTGATTATATTAGATATAATATATTTAAATTACAAAATTATTTAAAAATGGAAGCTGATTCTGAAAAGTAAAGCCTAAAGTTAGTAGGGCTACCTGATAGAAAACACCAACTATTTTTTATCTTATCTGTCCTAGTTTTCCTTTCCTCTATCTTCTTTACCACTTACTCTCATTACTCAGGGCTCTCTGTTTCATGATCATATTTCTGACATGTCCTCCTAAGACAACATTCCATTTTTTAGACTAACCTCTCTAGTCTATTCCTCAACCTATTCTTAATCCAAGCAACCTGGTTTTGTTGGAGAGAGTTCATTTCATCCTGGAGTGTAGTTGAAAAATATATTACCTAAAGGTAGGATGTGAAATATTCTTTAAAGATATTTAGGAGCTCCTCACATTGTATAAAAAAATGCACCCACCTCTGGGTATATCTGATATAAGACTGTAGGGGAAATGGAGAATCTGCTCAGTCACTCTGATCAGAAGGATAAACTTCACAGATCAATTGGGTCACAAAACCTTCAAACTGTCAGTCTTCAAGCCATTCTATGTAGATAGATGACTATTTTATTTTTCTACAAGACTTACTATGAAAAAACTAACTATAAATATAAGGAGTAAAAAGAAAATAATAGTAGGAAAAATGAACTTCCCCTATTATGAATAATTCTATGAAATCAGATGGCAAACCTCCTACTAGTGAACAGAGGTTATATTCAGAAAATATTAAATGTGTATATTTGTGTGTGTGTATGTTGAACTGAGTACATTCCTCAAAGCTAAATATAGCCTATACATTTCATATAAGATTAAATGATTAATGCAGTACCTTATCTATTATTGAAAACTATATTTAGATACTTTTAGAATGCAAAATGTGTGCACCCTACTGGCTTAAACAATTTAATGCAAATTCAACAAATTCACTCATGATTAGTTGCTTATATATTCAAGATTTCGAGCCTGAAAAAATATCCACATGTGATCTTCTATTTTTAAAATGCATTGGGAAGTTTGTGCTATAAAAAATAAGAAATGTTAATATTCTATTTTCTATTTGATTTTGGTTCTCTTTCTATTTGAACCCTGATACATTTGAAAAGCAACAGCTGGGGAGAGACAAGCAATTTTAGAAATTGTAGATTCTTTCACAAAATGATATCTAAACTCAGATTGATATTCTATTTTCCAGAATTAGTAATTGATATGTAAGTTAACTTATTTTGAGGAATTATATATATAATGTGTGTGTTTTTGCGTGTGTGTGTATAATTTTGGGTAAGTTGTAAAAAATAATTGCAAATTTTCTTGATTATATTCAATTTTATTAAATATTAAAAAACACCTTTGCATTTTCAATGCTTTTAAAAATACTGGGCTGTAGAGAATATGGAACTATATGATAGTAAAGAAACTAAACTATTTTTCTAATGTTTTCAAATATGTTTCTCAATAAACACTATGAATAAATGTTCATATTTTTCATTTCTTAGTAATTTCCCATTTATTTCTCATATTGAATGGCAAAGGCAAAATTTATTTGCTTAAAGTAATGCATATTAAAACTGTCATGACCTTGAACAGTGCTATACAAGAGAATTATCTTCAATGATGGAAACATTTAATAATTGCATTGTGCATTATAATATTCATAAGACACATGCAGCTATTAAATGCTTGAAATGTGGCTACTATGACTGAGGGAGAACATTTGTATTTCATTTTGTTTTAATTAAAATATAAATTTAAATAACCACATGTGGCTAGTGACTACTGTATTGCACAGAACATTTATATAATATTGGGAGTAATAAATGTGTCTTCAAAGTCTTTTTTTTCTGTCATCACAATATAGACTACACAGAACCTTCAAACCTGGAAAGGGGAAGGGAGCAGAGAAAGGGGAGCTTTTTCTGATGTTGTGAGTTAAAAAAATAATAATTCCACATAATGAATTGTAGCTATAGAGTAGGGTTGGCAGAATTGGCAGTATGTAAGATTAAATGAATGTAGCTTATAGAAATGTTTTATCTTCACAGTAATTTATTTTAAAGATTTTGCATGACCTTTTTGTAGGGAGTTTGATGTGGGGCACAGATTAGTGTTTGCTATGGGGAGGTTAGTGTTCTCCACTGTGCCCTTCCTCTTCCTATGTCCTGCCCCTGGGTAGAATTGCATGTTCACAATTGCAACCCTAACTTGTAATTATTAATATTTGTTTTTATTACTCTTACCCTCCATCAAACAAATGATTTTTTCTAGTTTAAAGGTGTATTTAAGTAAAAAGTGCTATTTTATAATCTGTGAAAAGCTGATGTAATATAAAGACATACTGTTCTCTAAATTTAAATTATTAATTGTTAAAGAACACTTTCTATTTGTTTCTTTAAAAGGAGAAATTACCTGATTTCCCTATACAGTCAGATTAGCTATAATTTTCTGAGAAAATTGATTTATTTTGAGATAATATAAAATCAATAAAATTCTTGTCATATTGTTTACTTTTGAAAATGGTATAGACCTAATTTTATAGGAAAAAAAGATTTCATTGTATCACAGCAAAATTTGTGCATCAAATGACACCCACAAAAAGAGGAAGGCAACCATAAAATATGAGAAAATATTTTAAATTGTACACTTGATAAGAATTAAGAATCTGGAAAGTATAAGGAATCCATACAATTAAACAATAAAAAGACAAAAACTCAGTTAGAAATGGACAAAGAAATACAAGTTTCTCCAAAGACGATATACAAAGCACATGAAAAGATGAGCAATAGCATTAGTTATCAGAAAATGTTCATTGAAACCACAATTGAATAATTTTAATTATTTGATCTTTAATTCCTTAAATATAACACAAAATTGAGATAAAAGGAAAGCAATTTATAGTTTAAAATATGGATTCAACTAATTACACTTGCATCTCAACTCACTTAGAATATATAACAAAGTCATCCTGTACTTACATCTACATGTAGAATAACTGGAAATGTGATAGCAATGCTATATGGTAAATTTCAACCTCACTAGCAGCATTAGCATGGCAATACATCTTGGACACAATGAAAAAATATTAAAATAATTTTTAACAAGGCAAACTACCATATTCCTTCAATTGACATGGACGTTGCATTTGTAGAATTTGTTGGAAATATTCAACGCTTTAAAAAATACTTTTACTATATAGATTTAAATATTGTTTAGAAAAATGTAAACATTTTTCACCTACATAAATGTACAACAGAACATTTCAATGTTTTTCAAAGTTAGGGAAAATATTTCATTTCTTTGGAATGTTCTATATTAGTCAACTGCTACAGGAAATTAGCATTTCCAACGAATAAGGCAGAATATGACAACAGCAGTGTTTTCTGAAATATCTTCTTTCCAAATGGCTGGACCCTTGTCTGTCTGTCATATAATGCATTCTGTCTCTGTTGCAACTTATTTTTTTAAATGGTGGTAATTACAGTCACATTCCAAAGTGACAGGTTTAAGAACTTGGGCATAAGCTGAAGAGTTGAAAAACTTCTTTTGAGACCATAGCTGACCAAACCTCTCCAGGATCTGAAAGGGGTTGGAGAGAGAGATAGAGGAGTTATTGAAAATTAGAGAAAGAGGCTCCTTGTTGACCTGAGTCCTGCCTTATTCCATGGAAGAAGGAAAGAGTTTCTTCTTCTCCCCTCAAGCCTAATGAAAAAAGCTCAAGGAGACCATTTAGAAAATTTCCACTTGCAGCCAATGAAGTTTGTGGAATGCAGTGTGATGGTGGGCAACATAATCAAAGAAAAATTTTCTACAGGCTGAAGCAGCCTGTGGCAATAGAGTAGACTTCCACTGACATTTCCAGTTGTTTATTGTCTGTCTCAATCACTGAAATACAAGTTTATTTGTTTGTTTTTATTTCAAAACATTAAGAGGGTACAAATGTTTTTGTTACATGGCTTGAGTCAGGGCTATAAATGCACCATCACCTGAATAGTGTTCATTGAACCCACTAGGTGGGTTCTTGCCCTTCCTCTTCTCCTTGCTACCCCCTGCATGATTTCCAGTGATTTTTACTTCCCTCTCTGCACTTGTGTGCCCATTGGTTAGTTCCAATTTATTAGAGAGTATATGTGGTGTTTGTTTTTCCATTTTTTAGATACTTCGCTTAGGATAATGGTCCCCAATTCCTTTCAAATTGTTGCAAAAGGCATTAATTCATCCTTTCTTATGGCTGAGTAGTACACCATGGTACACATATACACCACATTTTGTTGATCCACTCATGAATTGATGGGCATTTGGGTTGATTCCAGATCTTTGCAATTGTGAGTTATGTTGCAATCAACATTCAGGTGCCAGTGTCTTTTTGATAAAAAGGACATCTTTTCCTTTGTGTAGATACTCAATAGTGGGATTGATGAATTGAATGGTAGGTCTACTTTTAGTTCTTTGAGAAATCTCCATACTGTTTTCCATGGAGCTCACACTAATTTGCAGTCCCACCAACAGTTGTATAAGCATTCCTTTCTCTCTGCATCTGTGCCAGCATCTATTGTTTTTGGACTTTTTAATAACAGCCATTCTAACAGGAGTAAGGTGATATCTCATTGTGGTTTTAATTTCCATTCCCCTGATGATTAGTGATGTTGAGCATTTTTTCATAAGTTTATTGGTCATTTATCTCTCTTGAAAAACTTGTGTTTGTGTCTCTTGTCCACTTTTTAATGTTTTTTTTTCTTACTAATTTGTTTGAGTTCTTTATAGATTCTGGATGAAATACAAGTTTATTATGAGTAGAATACATAAAGAACCCATAGGATTAAACAATAAAAAAGTAGAGATCTTGTCTGTTTTATTCAAGAATTTCCTGGACAACAGTAAACAGATGGTACATATTTTGAATGACCAAATGAATTAATTAATGCTATATTCAATAGAAGAAGTGACATTACCCTGTGTGGATGACTGAATCATTTATCACTTATTTACCTAGAAAGCACTGAAATAATAGTATATTTAGAGGGGCTGAATAACAATGATGGGTATAGTATTGGGAATGTTAAGTTTTAGGTATCCATGCACAATCCAAATATAAATACCCAATAGGCACTTGGATATGTTCATCTAGATTTTATGTGAGCCATCTGGGATGGCGATAAAGAACTAGAGGTCAAAATCACTGAAGTCACCTTTCAGAAAATTATGCCATATAGCAGCATGATAGTATGCATACCAGGCGTTCTATAACTATTTACGGCAGCTGTGAGTTTTCCCCATTTCCCCTTGTGTTCTGAGGCAGGGAAGATGTAATATTTATAACAGAGCCAGATGTCAGATTTTGGACTGTGTGCCTATGGATAGCATGACTGAGGAACCACCGACTGTCTCTGGCATGATCATGGGCTATGATTGTTACCCAATGTTAGTAGTTACAGTGGTATAAATTGGAACAGTGTATAAAGATAATCTCACAAGAGGGAGAAAAGATAGGGGACAGTAGCTGGCTAGAGAAAGTTTTATTGTGTGGTTATTTTTAAGATGGCAGTAAAAACAGTATATTTGTATGCTGATGGAGATGGTCCTGTCTACTGCAAAATAATAATTATATATGAGAGGGAGAGGGAAAAGTGTAAGCAAGAGAGAATAAAACTTAGTAAAACAATCAAGGATTAGCATTAGCAAAGTGTTTGAATAATTCATCTTTGATAATGAGAAGAAAGACTATGGGCGGAAGATTTGGTACATCCAGTCAATCACCAAGATCTGTTCATTCTATTTCTAAATTTTGATGACTTCTTTCCGATTCCTTATGAGATCGTGTGATAGTCTAGACCTTATTTTCCCCTCCATTCTCATCAATACTACTCACACATTCACTGAATATGCATTTAGTGCTGAACTCCATGCTACTTCCTTGCTTTGCTCTGTTGCATCTATTTTTGTTTGATGACTCTATGCCATCTTCTTAGAACACACCTCCTTCAAATATCAATTCAAATTTGATGTCATAAATACCTCCTTCAAATATCCACTTAAAGAGCAGCTACTTTTTTTTTTTTCTTATGATGCCAGGTACTGGCCTCCTGAGCCTTCTTTGAGTGTCTCTATACATGATTGTTCATTGACGATTTATCACTGCCAAAGTACTTATTACACAGCATAATAATGCACCTATTACCTATTTGTATGCTCCACTAACTTCATAATATTACACCTCTTACCCCCTTGTATTTACTAGACCATAAACTGCTTAAGGATAGCACTTCATAACCTGGCATATCACAGGAACTCAATAAACTTCTTCATTAAATGAATACTCAAATTCCTATTTCCAGCTCCTGGGGGAAGAGTTCTTCCAAAGGTTTATAAAAGAGTAAATCTAAACACTAAGTTATCTTTCATTAGCGTAGGATTTAAGCATGAGGATATAAAAATTGTGCTATAAGAAACTAGCTATGTTTTAATGTATTGTAATTCTGATTTTTAAAAAATGTGATTTAAAAAACCCCAGATACTAGTAGCCAATTGTAGTCCCATTTATAGTCAAAGTAATTATAGAGCACTGAAACTTTATTCAGGTGTACACTGGAGCGTGTCTACCACCAGCTAAGAATAAATAATGCTGAATGTCACAACAAATTGCCCGAACATAGAAACTACAGAGAGGTCATTCGGATCACAAAACTCATTGATCTCTTTTGGCATTTAGCAAAACTGGGAATAATACACAAGGACTTTGGTGTTGTCTAGGTTCAGAGTTCTGTCTGAATTTCAAAGGCAATCTTTTGGACATGATAACAATCAGAAAGGTGTTACATACTACTTAGTAATCAAAATGGCATTTTCGTTATTATCTGTGAGCTTTTAAATATCTCCTTTGGGATTCTTCAAAGAGATTCAATTTCATTTGAACCAAACACTTTTGAGCACAGATAGAATAAATAAAGGCATGCCCTCAAAATATCTGAAAAAAAAAATCAGTGAGAGTAGTGTCAAATAAAATCCTTGAGTTGACTATAAATATTTCAAGTCCATATTTTCTTAAAGTCAGACCTTGACACAAGTTCAGTTGAATAAGGCAGATTTTTAATTGCCAATTATGGCAGATAGATAAAAATCATAATTTAACAAAGATTTTCTAAATAACTATATCCCTAAGTTAAACTATTTATATTTATTAAGCAGAAAGTCTATATATTAATACTAAAATCTATAGTTTATAAACACTGTTATCTGCTTATCAGAAATATATAATTGAGTCTAAATATTTTATCTTCTTTCAGATTATCTTTTGGGAATTAAATATTGCAGATGCCATTCAACTCAATATATTTTGTCTTCAATTCTAATCCACTTGTTCTTTCCCTCAAGAAAATAACCAATGTGTGTACTTTTTTCTACAGTAACCCTCAGAAATATTATTATATAATCACTAAGTATATTTGAATCCTAAACAATTATAACAAAGTATATTTTGGTTTTAACTATTTCAGAAATTGTATCAGTCTATATCTTGCTTTTTAGAGTTAACTTTTTTTGAGATATGTTCATGTTGATACATTTGGTTCTAATTTATTATTTTAAAAGTTATGTAGTATTCAGTTTTACAACTATAACCCAATTTATTTCACCATTTTTTATTTATAGATAGTTACTTATTTCCTTTTTCTAATTGTCTTCAATTTAAAAACATGCTTTGGAGAACACGATTGTACATATTTCCTTGTGTACATATGCACAAATTTTACTAAGGCACATAGATAGAAGTAGAATTGCAGAGTTCTGGGCTTTGTTCATTTTCAAAGTTTATCTATTGTAAAATTTCTCTTTAACATTATTGTGACAATTTGCATGTATTCCACCAGTGCAAAAAATATTCCTATTTTTTCAAATATTTGTTAAAATTTTGCATTATCACTTTTTTAATGTTGTTAATCAGATAAAAATTAAATTGTATGCCATTATAAATTTTGCAAATATAAATTTTATTAAAGTACATCAAACTTGCATAAAAGTATATATGATGAAGTGCACAGCTTGATGTATTTTTATAAAAAACAGACTTGTAATCACACCTCAATCAAAAGAGAATATTGACACATTGCCTGGTCCCCAAAAGCCCCTTTGTTCACCGTTTTGATCACTGCCTTTTCCCAAAACTAACCAATATCCTAACTTCTAACATCACATTAGTTTTACCTAGTTTGGAATGATATATTTTTGAAATAAAATAGTCTGTACATTTTTTGTGTCTAACTTTTGCTGTTTAACATCATGTTTGTGAGACTCTTACATATTGCTGCATGTCATTATATTTATTCACTTTTAAATTTTATTGAATGACTAAGAGATAGTGTACTTATATATTCTACTGTGGTAGATATTTAAGTGATTTACTGCTGCATAGCAACTGCCCCAAAGCTTTGTGCTTCAAAACAATACGTATTTTATAATCTCTCTGCATGGACAGGTGAGCTGAGTGTTCTGCCTTAGTAGGCTGTGGTTGGAATATACCAAGATAAAATTTTCCAAATGAAGATAAGCCAACACTTCATATCACCTTAAGGCCTAGAATCAAAGTCTCCAAACACCACTTCTGCCACAATCTTTTCATCAAATTGTCACAGGACAATCCCAAATCTAGGGGCTTGCACAGGAAGGGAGGAATTTGGGGGGACTAATTAAAAAAATACCATCGTTCACCTTGTCATCACAATAATTCATTTCCATATGTAAAATATACTCCCTTCTTTCCTGTCTTCTAATTATGCCGTTATTTAAATGTTTAGGATTCCATCATTTAAACTAGTTCAAGGCACAGATGATTTTGTTGGGATCAGCATCTCAGGTGCATTTCCTTGAACTCAAAGACTGGTGAACTCAAATATAGAGAATATAGAGTGCTGTGAAAGCAACAGAACAACTGCAATAGGTACCTGCATTCAAAGGGTGAGGGGTGGGGGTGATACTGTTTCATAACCATTCTGATATCCAGCCAGATGTTTCACCATTACCCCTGCTTCCTAGTGGTAGTTTTTCTCACTCTTGGCTCTGCCCTCTGAGTTATTCTTCCTTTCCCATGAGAATGTGCCATCTTTGCAGCATTCTCAACCTTTCTCAACCTTCTGGGTGCCTGCACAGAGTTGGGTAGTGAGACACCCCATTTCATTTTATTGCCTCTGTTTTTGAGCAGATATGCTTTGTTTAAAAACCGCATGGGTTTTTTGTGCATTAAATTATTATCTATGCAATTAGACAAATACTGCAACCATATAACTCTTCAGAAAAAAGCCAGATCTTTTATAAGAAAGGCTGAGAGTCAAGTTTATAGGAGACATCCCTTCAAGATTTCTAGAAATTTGTATGTCTAACAAGAAGAATAAAGAGCCATGCCCTAAGATTCTCTGACTTGTTTTGTTTTGTCATTTTGTTTTGACTTAAAAAGATCTATGAAGTAACATCTTAAATCCTGGAGAGATATTTGAAAAAACAACAAAAGGTCTTGGGTTATGGTATCTTGACACAGATCACTAGTTTTACTGGCAGCACTCTAGGTTTCATCTTTTTCTTAAAGACACTTCTTAAAAAAAAAAAAAAAAACTATTTGTGACTGGAAAGACTGGTGTCTTAAATATTTCTACATTCTTCTAAAAATTATGTTTCTTCTTATTTTATGTCATTTTTTTGTCATATACTACTAGAAAACCCCAATTAGCCCCTTCAATAGGCTCTCTGAAAATGTTTAGCCACAACGACAAGTACATTATACACACACTTTATTTTCCATGCTACTACCGACAGCGGTGTTGTCAAACTGCTGCTTTCACACAATATGGGTCACTTTCCCTTAGATTTTAATAACAATTGTTTTACTGTGATTCTTACCTCCAATTGGCCATATTCTCAAAGACCTTCAGGTCTTAGCACATTTCCCAGTTCTCTTTTTCTCTCTCTTTCTATGTATACATAGAAAGATAGAGAGACATATCTCTATTTATCTCTAAATATATAGAGTTATTTAGGTAAAACTTTGTTTTAGATGAAATATTTTATATGATTGTTTTAAATTAAATTAACATAAACTAAAATTCTTCATCTTAAACATTTTAAACTTTGCAATTCAGTGGTTTTTAGAAATTTATAAAGCTGTGTATCGACACCACTGTCTAATTCCAGAATACCTTCGTCATTCCTAAAAGAAGCCCCATAACTCCCAGTTCCCCCTTCGCCCCACCCTTTGCCAACCATTGATCGGTTTTCCGTCTCTATGGATCTGTCCATTCTGAACATCACATCTTTCATTTCAGGAGAGTAAAGAGTTATTAAAATATGTATATTTTTACAAGGTACTTTTAGTCAAGTAAGGCTTACAATCATTGTTGGGAAGTAAGAAACACAGGAGGCCTAAAAAGGAACACCTACAAAGATCAAAATGCAGAAGATGAACAAAGAATAGGAAACTCACATCTGTGGTTGAGGCAGAGTAGTCAGTAATGTCACAGAAATCACAGAAGCTAACGAGGACTAACAGTAAAAGATAAATAAACACAGTAATGGGTATATTTATCTATTAAGAGAAAAAAATATGACAGAACTTAAAGTGATGTTTTCACGTTATCAGATGGGAGAAATCATCTGCTATCACAATGACAACAGTTTTAGTGTAATATTTTGGGCAGAATCAAACTTCTGTGGGCTCAAGTGTTAATATAACATACACGAGCAAGGAAAGTTTTAGAATTATGAATCAGAAAAAATAAATTTACTGATTTTTATGTTTGAAAAATTTTATAAAGGTGTTTAATGAAGGTGAGGCCCTATGAAAATCAGAAGATATTTGACTTGACTTGGACCATTCTGTATTCTGTACCCTTTAGATTAATCGTGTTTATTGCTATTCAGCTTCTGGAACTTATTTGCACCTGCTAAATCAATGCCTGATGACCCAAAATAGCTTATTCCAACCAGTTGTTTGTGGGTAGTAATATCATAATGCGGTGTCACATGCTGAATATATTTGTATGTTGGTAGGCATTTGGGTATCTAAAGTGATACGTACTTGCATAGATGTCAAGATCTATGAAATAAAGGTAGATACCTTGAAGGATTTTGACAATCCTCACACTTTACTGTGTATCTTGGATTATTCTGTCACCATGGAAGAATAGATATATTCCTTGCACTGTTGAAAAATTGGCTTTATTATTAAATGTATCCATTCCAAAATGAAGTCATAAAGTGGTGACTGATTTAGAAGAGTATATTGATCAAACCCTGAATTTTGTAGATATGGAAACTATTGCCAAGGGAAATTAAATGTTGAGTGGTCAAGATCCTAATGAAAGATTTAAGACATGAACCAAAATTTTCTGACTGGCAATGATGGTATAGTGCTGTATCAAATACCACATATTCCCTCCCTGGACAGGTTAGGCCCAATTCTTAGCTCATCTTTCTGACCTGGCTTTTGAAGTGTCCATTAACCTAATGTTCTCAGTTCCTATCTTAATGTTTGTAATCTCTCATAAATGTTACTTCTAACATTCCCTGACCTTTCCCAGCATCATATTGATTCTACTGATCGAGGTTCTAATTCTGGCATTTAACTCACTATGATTGTAGAGAAATAATATAACTTTTTGGAAATTCTGTTTGATCAGCTACAAAACAAAGATAATTACATTATTTATAATAAATAAATAAATAATAAAATCTCCATCCCAGGGATGCTGTGAGGACAAAACAAAATATATTAATATTACGAAATGTCTTATAAGTTACAAACAATTACTGTTATGAGATATTGTGATCTTTTCTTTCACTTTATTCTAGAAAATCGTAGATACATTCTCATTTTGCCTTAACCATAAAACATTTGTGAACATTATAATTTTACTCTGATTATAATAACAAAAAGTTAATTTACTCAATGATGAAAAACATTAACCATGACTAGAAAACATTAACTTATTAGTGCTTTCTCACAAATGCTGTGTTGCCTAGAAAATAACCTTTTTAAACAATTTTGATGCTATTGATGGAATTCTTATAAATTGAATAGTACTTACAAGTGGAAAAAGTAGCAAGCCCAGGATCATGGCAACAGTGTGCTCCAAATAATCAAGCAAGACTTGACTTTATTAATAATTCTGAGATTCTTACTATTGAATTCTTTAATATTAAGTGCAAAATTTTTTTTTAAAAAAACCCAATTCAAGGGAATATTATCTGCCTCTTCTCAATAAATTAAACCAAGTTGTGTGTAAATATATGAATAAGTAAAATAAATATATTCTTGCAAGCCATACCAGTAGAACTCATTGTCCCCTAATGTGTAGATCTCAAAGAAAGAGTTTGGTGATTCTAGTTATGTTGAAAAAATGAGACGATAGACAATAGATTTTTTGATTTTATAATTCATAGTTATCAAATAATTATTTATTTAAAAATAATATATGTACTTACTGAAAATCACAAAATATGCAAATGTGAAATCAGATAAAATGAAAGCACAAATATAAAAATAAAGCAATCATTAAAGATGTAAAATAGCAATGTGCGAACTTGGAAGAGGAAGAAATGTTTAACAAGTACTTCCAAAGCAAAATCATAATGTAAAGAGAGAGAGGGAATGAGAGGGGGAGAGAGAGAGCAAGAGAGTGAGAGAACATGCAACAAGAAAGAAAATGAGAGGTTTTTAAAAATAGAAAAACAAGATTTTTACTTAATGAGGACATAATTTCCAAAAATAACCATCAAATAGCTAACTGGTAAGATAATTGTAGCACCTAAACCTGACACAAGATGATAATTTAAAAAGCAAAGAATGTCTGTAAATAAGAAAAATAAAGTCAGTAGAAGCAATAAAAATTTCTTAGGTTTAAAAATTACATAATAAAAAATTGAATAGCTAATGCACATAGAAAGAGATGGTCAGTTTCATTTGCAATGACAAAAATGCAAATTAAAAGAATTATGTTTCACATATATATTACATAGAAACATATTAGAAAGCTGTCTTCAAAAGTATTTATATAAATGGGAGGAAGTAGCAATTCGTTTGCATTACTCTCAGTGTCAAAATGCATTCAGATATTCAGAAGCACAGTGTTTGCCAAAGATTGGGGGTGGGGATAGGTAGGGATGAATAGGCAGAGGACAGAAAGTTTTTAAGGCAGTGAAACAATTCTCCGTGATACTACAATGGTGGGTACCTGCCATTATACATTTATCAAGAGTCACAGAATGTACAACACAAAGAGTGAACCTTAATGTCAATGATAGACTTTGGGTGATGATGTATCAATACAAGTTCATCAACTGTAGCAAATGTATTAATGTGGTGTGGGATGTTGATAGTGGGGTAGGGACAGGAGGAACCCTCTGTACTTTCACTCAACTTAGCTGTGAACCTAAAAGTGCTCTAAAAAATAAAGTTTATGTATTTAAAAAATCACATTATTTGCCATGCATTTCTCTACACCAACTAAGATTCTTTAAGTAACAAACACAAATATATTGTTAATAGTATTTGAAACTCCTTACATTGAATTTATGAATTAATTGTATCCATGTATATATCTTTTTATCTGTTCAGAGTTGTTTTATGACTTCAGTAATATTTTAGTTTTCATGTATTTTTCTTGTCAAAGATTTAATGTGTTGGATTATAATTTTAACTATGTTGATAAAATAATTTCCTCAATTTTATTTCTAAGATCTTATTACTTTTTCACCTATATTATCCCTAGAACATTGCTGATTAATGCAGAATTTGCTTCACTTAAATGCAGTAAGGCTTATGCATGAGATTTCTAGTTCTGCATCACACAACAGCAGCTTCTCTTTTAGAAATGTGGTTTTGATCTTTTGAAGATATGTTTATAGAGGCAAATCAGACAACATAGTTTTATCATGTTAGATTTTTGTCTGACTGTGGGTAGTATATGCTCTAAATCAGTGACCATTATGTGTTTCTTTTCTCCCAGAGAATGCATGATAGTTTCAGGAAACAAGGATTGAATATGGATGATACTTCTCATAAAAATGCCTAATGAATCACTTTTCTTCTTCTTCCTTTTTCCACTTTTTTTTTTTTGGTTACTGTTTCCATAACTCTGGACTCTGGTGGATTAGAGTTTTTAAAATATCAGGGAAGATGGCCGGGCGTGGTGGCTCACGCCTGTAATCTTAGCACTCTAGGAGGCCGAGGCGGGTGGATCGCTCAAGGTCAGGAGTTCGAGACCAGCCTGAGCAAGAGCGAGACCCCGTCTCTACTAAAAAAATAGAAAGAAATTATATGGCCAACTAAAATATATATAGCAAAAATTAGCCGGGCTTGGTGGCGCATGTCTGTAGTCCCAGTGACTCGGGAGGCTGAGGCAGGAGGATCGCTGAAGCCCAGGAATTGGAGGTTGCTGTGAGCTAGGTGACGCCATGGCACTCACTCTAGCCAGGGCAACAAAGCGAGACTCTGTCTCAAAAAAAATAAAATAAAATAAAATAAAATATCAGGGAAGAGAGATTCTTCAGAGAAAGCAATAGTTCTACTGAATTTGAAGGTGACTGTGTGGGGCTCTACATGTCACAGGATGAACCTGATCAAAATGGTGTCAAGATAATGCCTAGTGACATTGTTCTTATCTGTCAATAGTTGGGCAAGGAGAAATATGAAGAGAACCAAAAATTTCCCTGGGACAGTTCATTATAATACCATATCCAGAGGTAGAAATTAATGATAAAGGGCAGTAGCTTTATATAAGCAGAACTAACAAGATCTCAGGTTTTTCAGGAATAAAATTTAGGCCAAGTAATTGATAAAGAAGCCTAATCAGCCAAGATCCTAGCAGAAGATAAAGCTATTTTTGAATTGATAAGCAGAAATAGTTACACAAACCAGTTGGACCAATGTATTAAAATGGAAAAAAAAACATAAATTTATTTCCTTAATTTGGAAAGTATGCATGTATATATTTTGAAGAATTTACTCAGCTTTTTTATTTCTGTTTTCCCCAATGTTTTATAGAGTATGATTAAATTTAAAATCTAGACTATGTCTTGCATTATGAAAATATATAAACTGAGATAGCATTAGAGTAGAAATAGAAATTATATAACAATCCTATCTTGTGAATGTGATGCAGAAACTGAGTGGCCTCTCCTTGGAACAGAATATGAATTTGATATTTATTAGAGAGCATCATTGCATTATGCTATTCTGGAGCTCGTTAAGCAGAAACTTAGAACCTCTTTCAACAAAGGATGCACTGCCTCTCAGCTAGGAATACAGTAAACCGAGACCAGCTGTTAGAGTTTTCAAGGCCTGCCTCCATTTTCAAACAAGGTCCTGTTTTGCTCCCGGCAGCTGCCAGCCAGCCACTGAACAGAGGTTAAGCAAGGGCCTGGCCGTTTCTGTCCAATGAGGGACTCCTTCCATGCCAAATATTTGCTCTGGAGATTGCTAGTGCACTGGCAGAGAAGTTCTCGTGTTGTCATGCTCTAATGCATCCCTCTGGCCAGCCTTGCTGTCTTGCCTGTTTTCTTTAAAGTGATTACTTCCTATAAACCACAAAATGTACAGCACCGAGAGGGAAACCGAGCCCTAATCCTTTTACAATCCTAATCCATTTAAGTATCTAATCTGAGAATACATTTGGCACAATTATTTATTTTTTTAAGTCAACAATTTGGAAGGAAGGTATGTATGGTGACTGGCCGGGCAAAGAAACTGAAACTGTGTATTCTGTGTGTGTGTGTGTGTGTGTGTGTGTGTGTTTTAAAGGGGTGATAAAAATTCAACTCCACAACTATTTTGATAAAAACTAAAAATATTCACTGTATTTAATATTCATGGGATGGAGGGACCAATCTTCTACAACACAGAAATCAAAAGGGGAGAGGGCATCATTCTCTTCACCCACCTAACCCCCAATAGGCAGGGTCCTAATACAGGGTTAGACAATTCAGTGCTTCTGGAGAGCATAAAATTGAATCTAGAATAGGTGACACAGAAATAAGGGATTATAATTCATTCAAAGCAACTACAAGTGTTGAGAACCAAGTGCAGTAGTATGTGGCATTGGGTGTGTTCAACTATGATATTTTCCACTAGCAGTGACAGCAGCATCCAACCTACATTCTATCATTAAAAAACGGTTGTTGGGATTATTTCATTCTTCTTGCTTGATTTCTTCCCATGTTCCATACGCCTGTCCCATGAGTCCATGCATTTCTAATATTCTTCCAATACATTTTTTCTTATGTTTAGCAGCATTAGTTTCTGTTATATGCAGGCAAGAGGCCAAATATTAATAGATACAAATTTAAATATAAAGCATATACCTGCATTATCAAATCCCCATTGTTAAATTTCAGTCCAAACACTATATCCTCCTTTACTTGTATAATAAGGTAAAGGAGAATTAAGTCCAAGAGGCCTTAATCCTTAATCAGCTTTATTTCCAGAACTGCTGCAGTCTGAATTATTTACCAAAGGAATGAAACAGTTTATTGAACACCTCAAAACTGGAATTCTTAAAATACCAAGACTCTCAACAGCCCCACACTTTAGATTCCAAAGGGCAATCAATATTATCAAGCATCACACTATATCTCTGATATTCAGAAAACTCAGGAAAGAATGACTAGAACTATTTTCCCTAACAAATAATGTTTCCAAAATCAGGATATAGAACAATACAGAAAAATGTTACTTTATAAAAGTTAATAGCAGAGACTAGTGAAACCTGGGCTTAGGCAATAGAGAAAACAATTATAGGAGTCTATAAAATACTAGTTTTTGCCTCAAGAGTTCACGACAACTTATTACAGACCATGACCTAGGGAATTTAACCCTATTGGAAGTAGTCTGTAATCAATATGGTAAGACTGGAAATTCACTTAGTCATATTTGTGGAATTAAAAACTCCTGTGAATAATAATCCTTGCTATTTGATACATGTGTATTTTTTTTAAAAAATTTAGAAATGTGCAATGGTAAACTCTGATCTTACTAGTAGTTCTCATATTTTCCAATATGCATATTTAGAGCTCCTAAATTTCCAGAAATCTGAGCCTTTTGTTTCAGGCACTTCAATGCTAAATTGAGTGTGAATTCTGTCAGGTGACATTTTCTTTTCTCACTCCACCATGCAGAGTAAATTGCATTTGGAGAAGCCAAGTCTCCATTCACAGAGTGCCTTTATTACATATCCCAAACCCTGTATTTTTTTTCTTTTTCTTCTTCCTCAGAGACCCAGTGAATTTTTAATTCTGTGCTACAGTATATGCTCCCTTATATATTTGGAGTGGAGTTTCTCAAGTATATATTCGTGATAGGGAATTTCTCCCTTGATAATCCACGTGATTGAGCATGAGGCTTATTCTTAGTGCACTTGAAATGAAGCTGCTGTCAAACCTGATGCCTACACAATGTGGGCTCCCAAGAACCTGGTGGGAATCACTGCTTCTGCCAAATGCTCTTCCCTTGCACTTTTCATGTCCATAGGTTTTGATTATTTCAGGCCCTTGGAAAACTTTGGTAACTCAGAAAGAGTAGAAAGATTCCTTTCTGCCATGTATTTTTCAGTATTTGTGGAACACACTTTCTGAGTCTCATTTTCATCCATCATCCCTCCACTTTATGTAGTTAAGCATAACAGAATTTTAAAAAGCTGCGTTTCTTCTTAAACTGGTCCTATTTTCATTCTTCCTTATTTTTTGCACTGAAATGCAATACGTTTATTAATCTTTCCTTCACGTTGTTTTCTGGTCCGGAGATTTTTTTTTCCCTTTGCAATTTAGCAATTTTGTTTTCTTGTCCTACCAGGCTAATATTTTCCCTATTTTCATCCTCAGTTCTATACTTTTGTGTTTCTCTTACTTCCTGTAATTCTGTAACATATGCTAGGCATGATCTCTGAGTACAAAGGGAATACGTATATCTCCATCTGACAGTAACTGTGCCACCTTGTCACTGATACCATAATGCTAGAAATATTGTACATACATTTTCCTGGTATTGTCATCTTCAATTAGTCTTCCTCTTCTTTTTCCTGTAATCATCTAGAATAGCTGTTTTTAAATGTTCTTATTATGGATTACATATCAGAAGCTTTCAGAGGGTACTTCTGAATGATTTCCTGGAATCCAGACTGTCTCTTAGAAAATCAATCAAACTTTTTTTTTCTTAGAATTATTGCCTTTCTTCCTCTGTTAGGTGTATTCAGGTATTAGTTACTGTTCATAACCCAGTAAAAAAAGAAAAAAAAAAAAACCTCTCTCTTCCAAGTCTCATTTCCTGAACATATAAATTAGCATTGTTGTTTTATGCAAAAAAAATTACTATTTAGTGGATATATTTTATATACAGATATATTGATTTCAGAGCAATCACCTTTCTTGTCTAGCCTCCTCTTATAGCTAAAACGTTTTTAAAAACTTATTTTCTGTTAGCAATACCTTTAATATCTCAAATATATGTAGTCATATTCTTCTTGCTTATTAATTTATCAATCAGTAAATATGACTTTTATTCTTTGCTTCTTATGTTTATTTATTTCTATTGTGAACAAATATAACCTCAGAGAAATTTTTGAGGTTAAGTTTTATGTGAGTTTCTCCTGAGGAGTTTTGCATGATTTCTACGAGGTACCTGAAGGCAATAGCATCCCTGCGCAAGGTTAAGCTAAATTATCTGTCTGTGGTTCTGGGGATTAAGACTTATGATGAATTCTAGATTTAGATTTACATGGAAGTCAGTTTGTGCTAGCAATTTCTCAGAGGATGGGGAGAATGCTTTTTTGTTCTTATTTTCCACCCAAAGCCAAGGCTGACACCAACAATTTTTTAGCTTAGTTCATTTTGGCTGCTATAACAAAATAGCACAAACTTGGTGACTTATAAACAACAGAAATGTATTGCCCACAGTTCTGGAATCTGGGAAGTCCAAGATTGAGGCGTCACAGATTCAGTGTCTGGTGAGGGCCTGCTTTTTGATTTACAGGTGTTGCCTTCTAGCTGTGTCCTCACTTGGTGGAAGAGGCAAGGCAGCTCTCTGGTACCCCTTTTATAAGGGTACTAATCCCATTCGTCAGGGCTCTTCCCCATGACCTAATCGCCTCCCAAAGGCTCCACCTCCTAATACCATCACATTGGTGATTAGTTTCTGATATATGAATTTTCATGGCACAGAATCTTTCACACCATAGAAGCTACTGCTGCTGCCACTGGCTTCTACTCCTCCTCCTCCACTTCCTCCTCCTGCTTCCTCTGTTATTATTATTCTTCATCATCTTCTTCATCTTCTTCTTCTCACTACTACTAGTTCACACAAAAAAAGTGGCATTTTTGCACATTTGACTGTTTGAAGAGAAAATTCAATGTCTATTGTTCATATTCTTAGCTTGTCTTTTGTCCTCTGCAAGGAACTAAAAAACTAAACTTCTAGGCTTTAGGGCATGGGTAGGTAACCTTAAGGAAGCTTCTGGCTTCAGAGCTAAATTAACTCTCTGTATACATGAATCCTCTTTATTTTTAAAGATTTCTCTTACTTTATAGGTATCTGAGACATTCATAAGAGCTATTTCTCCAAATGTATTTTCATGTACTGAGTTGTTTATTAATTTACTATAGACAATAACAAGTAGACAAAACATGGATTATTTAATTTGAGAAAAAACAAGAGAAAATATAAATTTAATTGTTTTTTAAAGTATATAAAGGTTCTTAATTGTTTTATAGACTTTAGATTTCTGTAAGCAGATGAGGAGAGACGTCATTCTCAGAAATAATGAAAATATGCTACAGAGATATATTTATTAACTTACTCAAGTTCGGCTGAGGAGAGATTAGTATGACTTGATTGAATTGGTTTCTGTGCTATGGATGGAATCTTGGCTAATTATCAGGCATCCAATTGTTAATGGGATTTGAAAATGAAATAAGAAGTATGGAACTGATTTCCTAAGCAAAAAGATAGTGATGGGCTAGATGGGAATATTGTTTATAAGGAAACAATAGCAGGTGGACAATATGAATGCATTAGAGTAATCTTGTAGGAAATGTTGACATTATGGGCTTTTAACTGGCAATGCCAATGGAATAAAATGTTAACAAAAAGTGAGATTTTCTTTATTGAGATAATTCACATACCATAAAATTCACCATTTTAACCATTTTAAAGTATATAATTCAATAGTTTTCAGTATATTTGCAAAGTTGTGCAACCATTACCATTATCTAATTCTAGAACATTCTTATTACCCCATAAAGAAATGCCACACCTATTAGTAGTCACTGTCCATTGACTTTTCCTTCCCACTTTTGGCAACAAACCCACTTTCTCTGTATTTAGATGCACCTGTTCTGAACATTTAATCTACTTGGAATTAGAGAGCATATTTCTTTTTGTGTCATGCTTCTTTCATATAGCATAACATTTTCAAGCTTCATTCACATTGTGGAATGAATCAGTACTTAATTCCTTTTTCTAGCTAGATAATATTCCATGGTATAGCTATACCACATTGTGTAATGTATTCATCGTAATGAATGTTCAAGTTGGTGAATGTTTGATTGCTTCCACTTTATCACTATTAAGAATAATATTACTGTGAATGTTCATGTACAAGGGTTTTCATGAACATATATTTTCAATTCTCATGGGTTATATATACAGGAGTGGAATTTTTTCATGGAACAACTTTGTGTTTCATTTTGAAGAACATCAAAAATTTTTTTAAAGTCACTGCACCATTTTACATTTTCAGCAGACATGTATGATGATTCCAATTCCTCCACACCATCATTATTATTGTTTTATTATTATCAATATTATTATTGTTACTATGGTCATGCTAGTGGGTGTGAAGTGGTATCACATATGGTTTTGGTTTTCATTTCTTTATGGTCAAAAAATTTGAGCACTTTTTCATGTCCTTGTTCATCAGTTGTATATATTATTTGGAGAAATGTCTATTTAAATTATATATTTTAGATACAATACCCTTATCACATTGATGAGTTGCAAATATTTACTCTCAACTTTCTTTCAAATTTCTAAGGACATTTTCTAAAAAAAGAAAATGAAAAAATCAATTTCTTGCTAGTGCCCTTCAAAACACAAAAGCATTTTTGTTGTTTGTTTTTTAATTTTTACAAAGTCCAATTTATCTATTTTTTCCTTTGTTGCTTGTGCTTTTGGTGTTACATTTAAGGAATTGTTTCCTAATTCACGGTCATAAATATTTATGCCTAGGTTTGTTTCTAAGTGTTTTATACTTTTTTCACTTACATTTGGGTCTTTGGTAACTTTTGCGTTGGTTGATTACAGGTTATAGATTCCAAATTCAAAACTCCAAAATCCTAAATGCTCCAAATTTTGAAACTTTTTGAGCACAAACATGACACTGAAAATAAATGCTTAATGGAGCATTTTGTGTTTTGTATTTTTTAATTTGGGATGCTAAACTGGTAAGTATTATGCAATTATTCCAAAAGCTGAAAAAAATTCCAAATCTGACACTCTTCTAGTGCTAAGTATTTTGAATAAGGAACACTCAAACTGTATTGTATATTGCATGAGAAATGTATGTTCCATGTTCCCTTTAAAAGTGTGTTCTGCTGTTTTTGAGTTGAATTTTTGACATATGTCTGTTAGGTCTAGTTGGTTTATATTATTGTTCAAGTTTTTTGTTGTTTTATGGATCATCTGTCTAGTTGAGTCTGCTTTTGATAGCACATAGTTATATCTCAGTTTTTTTAATCCATTCTGAAAATCTTAGACTTAAATGGAGAGCTTAATCCATATTACATTTAATGTACTTGTTGCTTAGGAATGACTTAAACAGCAAGGGTATTAAACCAGTATAGTAGAAAGTATCTATTTTACACAACAAAATGCATTAATAGATTTTTTTAAATGATGCAAGACATGTAAAAATCATATATCAAACAGCAGATTTAAGTCTCCAACTGTGATTGTTGAGTAGATATTTCTTCCTTCAATTTCATCAGTCCTTGCTTCATTTATTTAGGGGCTCTGTTATTTGCATATATTGTTATAACTTCTTGACATTTTGACTCTTTTATTATTATAATACATTTTCTTATTTGGTTCTCATAACAATTTTTGTCTTAAAATCCATTTTGTCAAACATTAGTATAGCCAATGAATATTTATTTTTGCTACACTTTGTGTGAGTATTTTTTTCCATCCTTTTCCTTTCAACCTATTTGAATTTAGAATCTAAAGTGAGTCTCTGTTAGATAGCACGTAGTTGTGTCTTAGCTTTTTTATCCGTTTGGACAATCTCAGACTTAATAGAGAGTTTAACTCATGTTATACTTAAAGTACTTATTGTTTAGGAACAACTCAGACCTGCCATTTGCTATATGATTTTGATATTATCTTATATCTTTTAAAATAATTTCTATTAATGGATTCTTTTGTGTAAAATAGATACTTTCTACGATATTGGTTTAATTCCCTTGTTGTTTCTTTTACTTTACATTTTGAGTTCTTTTTCTAGTGGTTTCCTAGACATTACAATTACTGTAACTTTATTCATTAGCCCATTAAGAAGTAACATGAGTGGCTATGGAAAGAGACTGATCTGTAACCACAAAAGGTTTTTTTTAAACACTTGATGATTAAAACCCTCCCTTGCTGAGTTTACCTTTTGGTGAGCATTCACATAGTATACAAATATCTTTAGTTTCCCACCTATTCTCTGTCCATTTCTTCTTGCAAGCAAAATTAACAACCAGGTAAATTGTCTGAAGTCCTGTCTACTGGAGGAATTTTTTTCACTAGTAATTTTCAGGAATGCCCCAGAAAGACTGAGACTTTAATGTGTAATTATCCACTATTGTGTGGTACCTTCATATCATGAAGAACCATCTATAAACCAGGCCTAAGTTTTCTCTCCCTCTGTCAACTGATCATAGGAAGTTCCCCATGAGGCCATAGGGACAGGCGAGGAGAGAGAACATAATGCAGCTGAAGTGGGGACCCTGGTATCGGTGCTAATCTTCACATAACTTACTTGTGCATTGAGCCCAATCTTATATATACCACTTCAGTTTTATGATGGAGTGCTGCTGTGTATGTCCGACCTTATGGCTTGGTGGGTCAGAAGACACCAAGTTCATGATGGGCAACTCAGGTTGCATGGCAACTTGGTGGCCCTTAATTAAGCATTCAGTGTCTATTAAGGCCCAATAGCAAACCAAAAGCTATTTCTCAAAATGAGAATAATTATTCACAGAGGATGCCAGGGCTTTGCTCTAATATCTTAAGTGTATGTACTTTAATTTACCTATAGGGCTCTGCTGAAGGCTGTGAGCATCATCCCCATCTGCCCAGGACACTTCAAGCACTAATGGATATGGTGGATCATACGGCCCAGTTGGCAGAGCGACTTGCACAGCAGCCTGAAACTGTTGCAGAACCTTCTCTTAAAGGGCTTGCTTGAAACTAGCAGCTTTTCAGGTCACTCAGTAAATGGGCAAGAGTAGCACACCTAAATGAGAAATGTATTACCTCTCAAATCTAAAGAGGCTCAGTAAGAGTTGTTTTGTTTTGTTTTTGGTTGCAGGAGCAGCCCAATTCAACAGCTTATCCTACACTGTAGGAGGCATATTGCAACATGCCCATACCACTATATCCCTAGAAATTCCATTAAAGAAGAAGCGTCCTAAATTTTGGTCAAATTCATTTCTCACATTCTGTTATGCAAATATCCTATGAATAAATATACAGTAGTTGTTACTTCCTGCTCACTAGATCCAATCAGAATAGTGTTACTAATAAAACAGACCAATGTGATATCTTGTGAAAGGGAAAGGTTACCAAAATCCCTTTAGACTAAATTATGACACAGGACAAGAGAGTTGTTATACCCTAGAGGTAAGATGGTAAAGGGGTATTGCTAGCCTTGCCATCTGAAAACAAACTTCTTATGGTGGTCTTTATAAACAGATATTGAGAAATAAGTGCATATTCTAGATCAATAGCTGTGTACCAACTACCAGAGGGTGTATTCATTTGCTCAATCCATGAAATTTTATTGGGTTACAGCCCTGAAATTGGAGTAATCACTTGTGTAAGCATATAATACTCCACTGTCGTTTTCCAAGATCTATTTTATGCACAGTTCAAAAAGGTGTGTTGAATAGGGTTGTAGTGGTAATCATCACCGCTATATTCTTTAAATCCTTGACAGTGGCATTAATCTCTGCAGTCCCTCCAGAAATGTGGTGTTGATTTTGGTTTATTATTTTCCTAGGAAGAGGCAGCTCTACTGGCCACCATTTGGCCATTCTTACCATAATAGCCCTGATGCTTCAGATCAGGGAACTAATTGGACATTCTACCAGTTGCTCGGTGTATCTATTCTAATTATGCATTCCACAACTGAGAACATAACCACAGGATAAGTTTAGTGATCCACTGGGCATACTAGAAGATGGGTCTCAGCTAAAACACCATTGATTATTTCATCTCCACAAGCTCCTACTCTGACCAGTAGACCATAATAATATTTTAGGTCTCCTGAATCAGTGTCATTTCAAAGTCAGTGTCCAGTTATCCCCCAAAGTCTGATTATTTCATTTTCCCCAAGGCCATTATCCAGATAAAGGGTTATAGATCCCTTTTGGGAAGATGGGTAGAAATATTAACAATAGACATATCTGGCAATGTAGTGGGGGTCTTTCTTCAAAGATACCTGGTCTTCCTGCTTTCAAGCCATTCTGGGTCTATAAACTGGCTCAATATAGGAATTGATTGAGAGGCCATAGATACCCATTTATATGATTAAAATTAGCCTTTTTTAACTTGAAAGAGAACTCTTCCACATGTATAGATTAAGTAAGAATTTAATAGATGCCCACTTATTTTACTCTTAGGAACATCATGATCCAAACAGCAATGCCATGTTGTTAGTCATCCTATTCTGATTATACCTTTAACTTTGCTGTCTACTAAAGTTACCTACCTCACCTTTGGTGACTATGTGCCACCACTTGGCCCCTTCTATTCAGGAATCCAGTTATTTTCATTGCATTTAGCTTTTCCAGTTCTCACTGTAATTTATAACCCACAAGAGCAATCACAAATATCTTCAAGGATGCTGGTGCTAATCTCACAAATTTATTACTTACCGTCAGAGCGAAAGTTGTATCCTTTGACCCTCCTAGTATCAATGAGCAGATCTAATATGATAAAACCACTCTAAAATTTCATTCTTCCTAAGCAATTAGATTCCTTCTTTCACAGTATACCAAGGCAGTTCTGAAATTTCAGCTGCATGTAATATAGGCCACCTTTTGGTCCATGTTTCAGCCAACCCACAAAACAAACTTTTAGAGCTCTTTTTAACTCACTGAACTGAAACACTAAATTCAGTGTCTGTGTTTCAATATATTTGGCCGACTTTATGTCCCTTCCAACAATTACCCCCCACCCTTACTATCCATTCCCAGACATGTGCCCCAGATTTCTGTCTATATAGATTGCAAAAATCACATAGTTCTTTTAAAAGGTAGTGGAATGCTTCATGAGTCACATTTCATACCTCACATATACGGATCTGCTGATACTTAAATCATCTAGTTATATGACGACAAGGAAAGAGAAGTTGCAGGGGTGGTTCCTGAGGAGAGTCAGTAGTGTCTTTCAAGGTAACTATAACAGAAAAACCCATTATAGTGTCCTCAGAAAAGTAGGATTTATCCTCAGATGGGAGTGAAACGGCTGCTTTTACTGTCAAAGACTCAGTCAAATATGGGAGCTCCATGTCTCCAGCCTCATCAGAATGTTCATCTATGTCCTGCTTTTGAGAAACCATTCCTTCTCATCCAATGCCTTCATTTTAATAGCAGCCACCCTGCAAGTGTGTGAGTACAATTTGTGTTTTGTTACTCCACCACTCACAGGATGAGACTCTGGGCTTCATTTTCAGCAATTTCAGGTCTGTAGTTATAGAAGATAAAGATTTCTTTTGTAGAAGATGTAGAAAATTTCACATCATTTATGTGGTGCTTGAATTGATAATTTGAATGCTTGAGTTCATCCTTTTCTTTTTACCACTTTATTTGGAGCAATTAGAGACAACAGTCAATATCATTATAGTTTTCAATTTGACAGAATTGTTCTAAACTACCAAACACATAGTTATGAGAATCATGCCTCTTAAAAGCATTTGATTAGGAGTATCCAATAATGACATTTAGTGCATCTCCATTGCAGCATCATGCCATAGACTACTAGAAATATAATTATCATTATCTTTAAATATAATCAGGTTAGAAAACTGATTTCAAAAATCCTAGAACTGATTCACAAAAAAACTCACCGTTGAGGTTCTGTTTTCTAGAACCGTTCTTGGTACCAAAGTTTACAATAGTCAAGGTTTTTGTAAGAAGCAGAACCAATAGGGTGTGTGTGTGGGGGGGAGAGGGAGTGACAGAGAGAGAGAGAAAGAGAGATTTTAAAGGAATTGGCTCAGGCAATTGTGCAAGCTGGCAAATCTGAAATCTACAGGGCATGCAACCAACCAGGAAATACTTGTAACAGTTGATGGTGAAGTTTTGAGTCCAAAGGTAGTCCAGAGGAAGAATTCCTTCCACTTTAGGTGACCTCAGTCTTTTTTTTAACGCTTACAACTGATTGCATGAGGCTCACCGTCATTTCAGATGGTAATCTGCTTTACTAGTAGTCTACCAATTTAGATATTAATGATATATTAAAAATACCTTCATAGCAACATCTAGACTGATGTTTAACTAAATAACTGGGCATCTTTGCATAGTCAAGTTGACAAATAAAATTAACCGTCACAGCTGTACACAGAAATCTGTTCAAAAACTTTATTGTGGAAAGATGTCAGGACCTAAACCTGTAAGGGAGTAGTAAAGTAGGCAGGATTGGGCAGAAGAAGCTGACTGGCAATATGGTTGCAACTCTAGCAACTGCCAATCCTATAAAAAGTTGGGGGTTGGAAGTCTCTATCAGAGGTGTCTGAAATTGAAGTAAAAAGGCTAGATCTTTAAATCCTTCTATCTTTCAATCATTTCCCATAGGCAAATGTAATAACTAGCAACTAGTAACTTTGAGTGAGATAGCTTTTTCTATAGCCACAGACAATTTTCAATGATGGATGCAGATGCAAACATGAAAAAAATTTTCTCTGCACATAGTTGATCATTGATAGGGAATCAAGATAAAAACCAAGATAAAAAAGAATGTATTTTAGTCAAGATCAATAAAATCCATATTTTTAGTTGTTATATGATGTTTTGCATTTAGCAATTTATTTGTGAAAATTTAGCACACAATATGAGATTAATTTTCACATATTTGTTTTATGTATTTTTGTGATTCTACTTAATCTATTGTTTTATCACTTTACTATTTTTATATTATTTTACCTAGTCCATCTCTGACCACACTAGAAATGAAGGAGGCATGTTAAGTAAGATGCACTACACTGGAAATTGTTTTGGAAATAACATTACAATTGATTATACTTAGATTCCCTTAACATAATGTTTATGTGCAGCTGCTGACCATAATAGCGAGTTGGACAGATTCCTTGTCATCCCACACATTTCAGTCCCTTTAGAAAATAAATAGCAATGATGTTTTCTGTTCCTTAGAAACAGAAAATAGCAATGCTGCATCTCAAATCAAAATTCTCCTTAATCAACACTGCAACATAGAGGAAAAAAAGCTAGTAAAAGGATCAATGAATAACATCCAGTTAGAGAAAATTGAAATTCACAAATACTCTTTTCAATGAGTGTCCTTGAGTAAATTTACTTTGCAAGTATTTGCAGGATAGAAATAGAATCGATATTCTATAATTATCATATAACTCTGACATTTAAAATATAGCCACATTAGTTCTGGCTTAAAGTGAACAGTTGCAATGTAGAGCATTTGAAAGATACTTACAAGAATTCTAAGTTCTTTATGCAATGGTTTCTCTGCAGCCAAATCCCTCACATAAAAACTTTTAGAAAAAGTGGATGTTGCCTATAAATGCCCTTTAGATGTAGTTTTTAACAACTAATTTTCTTTCATATAGATGTGCTTAATAGATAGCCACCTGTAAAGCATGCTGTAAAATATAATAGTAATAAAATACTTAAAATTTATCTTCATTTCTCTTTTTCTAATTCTTACTTTCCTATATGCCTCCTCATAAGCTAATCCCCACTTTTAATACATTTGCATATTTGATGAATGTGTGAATGAATGAGTGGAATGTATGAATATTACATTTGAGAACATGAGTACTATATGATTCTTCTAGATATATTTAAATTCCAGTGGGGCACAAAATATAAAGCTTAAGATATAAATAACTAATTGTGCATATCAGTCATCAGACACAGTGAGAAATCATATTAAAAACAATAGTTTTCTGCTTTCCCCACATTCCTTAAATCAAATGCAGAAATAGATGCTATAGTAAGAGGTGAATTCTACCCAAATATACCAGAATATTTCCCATTTCCAAAATCTTTATGGATTTTGTTGAACTCATAATGTAAGCATAAATCAACGTCTAGAATTCTCTCTCTTGATTTCAATTATCTTTATTTTCAAATTAAGAAACAATAATTATTTTAAAACATAAGTATTAAATAAGTCCACTGCACTTCTCCTATTTGCTGAGAAGAGAAATACATATTTTAAGTAAGAATCTAGAGGATACATGAAATTTTTCTATGGCACAAAAATATCATTATCATTAGTAAGATTGATAGTATTTTATTCTTTCTGGAAAGCTGATTATAAAACTTTTAAATTTATTTTTCAAGATAATAATGCATGTAATCAGAATTTTCAATCTATGTATTATTCTATCTTGACTCTTTTATGATCAATAAAGTCATTCTGGTAAACATATTTTTGTAGTATATTAAATACCCTCTCATGGATATAATGTTATAAAACCTCTATTCTTGCTACTGGTCAATTTCTTAAATTGTTCTGAAATACGTGTTTGATTGAGTGATTATACACATACACATATACATACATAGATACATATATTAATAACTAAAAATATTTTGAAATTGTATTGCTCTTTCAAACATATTGCAATGATTTAAGGCTGTGTCAGCTTAGCTATATTTGAACTGTGTTTCCCAGCACTATCTTCCATGTATGAGTTCAGGTCAGGTTTGGTCCTGAGAGAAATCTGCATGATAAAGCAGCAGCCATGAAGCTCTTCTGGCTTTTGTTTGAGTCCTTAAGGAATCCATGCAGAATGGCCTGTCAACTCCAGTTTATCCTTGTGTTTTTTTTTTTTCTTTCTTTCTTTCTTCAGGTCACTCTCTAACTCCCAACTACTAGCCTTGCTGATGAATGATGATTCAAGCCCACCACAAAACACTTTACACCAAACTCACTGAGGGAGTAGAAACAGAAAGCCAACAAACTTGAGAGACTTCCTCATTGGCCTTCTTCACATTTCCTGTCCAGCAGCTACAGATTCTTATAAGCTCCATACTGATTAAGGGTTACCTTAGATCCTTTACAAAACACTTCTAACTATTGCTGGAAGCCCAATTTCAATTTATAATATCTCATTCCATGTAATATCCCATAATGTTCTATCTGCCTGATTGAACTTTAACAGATAGAACCATGAAATAAAGCACAGATTTGATAGACTTTGGCGAACATCTATTTGATTGCACACATTGTGTGTCTGTTGAGGAGGGTATGAGGGAGAGTTGTGTATCCTAGAGCCATTATGTAAGGATAGTGATTTTAAAGTTTTTATAACTCAGTGAAATCCTAAAAACTGTAATTTGAAATTATCTGGGCATTTCTATAAGACCCAATTTCTCAGATATCTAAATGTATGTCAAGGAGCCCCAATATTCATCTATAAACTAACCTGAAGATCTGAATATGGTGAACCTAATGCCAACAGTGTGGTTATTCTTGGTTAACAGGATGAGTGGATGAGTGGCTAGGTCAGCCTTAGCCTGTCCAGCAAGTTCATAGAATAGCCCAGGCAGATACCATTGTCTAAAAGGCTTCTTTGAGGGCTTCCCTCTAAATCAGGATGGGCAAACTGCTTCAATATATAATTTCAGTTTTGTGGGTCATATAGTTTCTTTTGAAACTACTCACCTCCCCAACTCTAGTTTGGAAAATAGCCTCAGGCTACTCTTGGTCTCTGAAGATTCTTGCCCAAAAGGGTCATTTAAATTTTTCAAGCTTTTTAGTCTTGAAGTCAATATTATATATTTTTCATGAGTTTCAATTGGTTAATCCTCTAGTGATGATCAAATGATTATAGAATGTAGAAGACAAACAACTAACCACAATTTGTAGAAAATTAAAATAAGGCAGACTTTATTCTATATCACTTTTTTTTTTGGACATATAATGTGAAGGCTAATGCCTAAAATGAGTCCTCTATTTAGGATGAACATTTTGGAGGGGAAGAAAAAGAAAATTCTTGGTCGGGCATGGTGGCTGACGCCTGTAATCCTAGCCCTCTGGGAGGCCGAGGCGGGTGGATCGCTCGAGGTCAGAAGTTCGAGACCAGCGTGAGCGAGACTTTGTCTCTACTAAAAATAGAAATAAAAATTATCTGGACAACTAAAAGTATATATAGAAAAAATTAGCCGGGCATGGTGGCACATGCCTGTAGTTCCAGCTACTCGGGAGACTGAGGCAGTAGGATCGCTTAAGTCCAGGAGTTTGAGGTTGCTGTGAGCTAGGCTGATGCCATGGCACTCACTCTAGCAGGGGCAACAAAGTGAGACTTTGTCTCAAAAAAAAAAAAAAAAAAAAGGAAAAGAATATTCTTGAGAAAAATCTATTGCTCTAAAATTACTTGATCAGAGACAAAAAATAATAGAATATATCTGAATCTTTTCCACAAAATACATTAAGTTAAAAAGATATAAAACAAACACTGCTAAATTAAGAAGTGTATCAGCTAATTATCGACATTCTGGGGAAAAAAATCAGTGATTACAGTCTTCTGATGTAGTTCATCTGTTATTATATTTTCATAAATTTTCTGAATTATTTAAGCTAATAATTCCAAAATAATGTAAAGATTTTATTTGATTTATATCAAGGTGCTACTTAGCTTTGCTTGCATGCATTGCTAAAAAAATAAATAAATCTTCATTTGCCAGCCATCGACTTTTAAAATTGGAAGATGTTTTAAAACTAATTTGAGATCCTGGTTTGCTTTTCATTATTGTGTAATCATATTAACCTCAGGAACAATCAATTGTTTCATTTTAAAGTGTTGAATTAATAACATAGAATGTGCATTGTTTTTATGTTTATACTTATGTAGCAACTATGTTGCAAATGACAGTCCTTTGGATTTAAAAGGGACATTATAGATTACATAGTCCAAATTGCTACATAATTTAAGAATGTTTTGTATATAAAAAACAATTTTTAAAAAGCTATCTGGTTTTAATTTTAATGCTTTAAATATAGAAAATTCATTTTTTGTGTTTCTCTATGGGTGAGAGACGGGAGAAGAGAGAGTGAGCAAGAGAGTTTCGTTTCCTCTTTTATCTGCACTTCCTATTAGTTCTTCTTATTTTCCTAAGTCTATTCTTTGAAGTAGTATATTAATCCTGTGCTATTTACATAATTATCATCTATTCCTCTATTTATTTATTTATCTATTCATATATTTACATATCTATCTCACCTATCACTATCATATCATCTTTCAAACAATGTCTTCATCTATTACAATTCTAATGGTTAAAAATTTTTCCACAGTGGTTTTTATAATCCTATCTGTTCTCTTTCTTTGAGATTTCATATCGTTTGAAATGAGGACTTGTTGTTATGTATTGCAATGGCTTGAATATGATTAGCCTCTACCAAAATTTATGATGAGTCTTGGTCCCCAATGTGGTAATGTTGGAAGGTGGGGTCTCTAAGAGTTGATTAGATCATTAAGAAGGATTAATGCCTTTCTCACTGGAGTGAGTTCTCACTCCACTGGGACTGCATTAGTTACTATAAGAGTGAGTTGTTATTAAGTGAGGCTGCCTTTCATGTTTGGTCTCTTTGCATGGGCCCACTTCCCTTTCTCCACAATTTTATGATGCAGCATGGGGCCCTCACCAGAAGCTGGCCAGATGTGGCTGCCCAATCTTAGACTCAGCCTCCAGAATCATGATGTAATTAAATCTCTTTTCTTTGTAAATTACCCAGTCTCAGGTATTTTGTTATAGCAACAGAAATTGGACTAAGACATGTATTTTTTTCTTTTTTAAAATTATTTTATTTTTTTCAATGGACAGATAAAATTTTATGTATTTAATATTTAATTGTATACATTATGTTCTGAAATATATATACATTGTGGATGATTAAATCTAGCTAATTAGCATATGAATTTCCTCATATAGCTGTCAGTTTTCTGGTGAGAATTATCCACTCTCTAAGGATTTTTCAAGAATACAATATATTGTCATTAACCATAGCTGTCATGTTGTAAAATATATCTCTTGAACTTATTCCTCCTATTTAACTGAAATTTTGTATACTTTGACAAACATTATCCCAATACCACTCCTCCTCACCACTTCCTCATCCCCTGCTAAACACCATTCTACACTCTAAATCTATTAGATCAATTTTTTTTGGATTCCACATATGTGTGAGATCATTCTATGCCTGGGTTATTTTCCTTAACATAATGTTCTCCAGGTTCATCTATGTTACATTGCTGCAAATGATAGAAGATACTTCTTTTTTAAGGGGGGACACTATTCCATTGCATAAATATACCGTATTTTCTGTATCCATTCATCCATTGATGGACACATAGATTGATTCCATATTTTGGCTATTGTGAATAATGCTGCAATAAACATGGGAATGCAAATATTTCTTTTATATACTTATTTCATTTTCTTTGGATATGTACCATAGGTAGTGGGATTGCTGGATGTTCTACTCTTAGTTTTCTGAGGAAACTCCATTCTGTCTTTTATAATGGCTGTACAAATTTACATACCCACCAATGGTGTATAAGATTTTGCTTTTCTTCACATCCATGCAAACACTTGTTATCTTTTGTCTTTTTTGATAATAGCTATATTAACTGGGGTAAGGTGATATCTCATTGTGGTTCTAATTTGCATTTCCCTGATTAGTGATATTGGGCTTTTCAAAATATATCTATTGGTCATTTGTATATCTTCTTTTGAGAATGTCTATTCAGATTCATTGACCATTTTATAATCAGGTTATTTATTTTCTTGTTATTGAGTTGAATTCCTTATATATTTTGGATATTAACCCCTTATCATATGTACATTTTGAAAATATTTTCATCCACAGTGCAGCTTGTCTCTTTACTCTGTTGATTATTTCTTTTGCAAGAGCTTCTTAGCTTGATGTAATTGCATTTGTTTATTTTTGCATTTGGTACTGGTGGTTTTGATGTCGTATCCAAAAAATTGTTGCCAGAACAATGTTATGGAGATTTTTCCCTATGTTTTGTTCTAGTATTTTTTTTTTTTTTTTAGTTTCAGGTCTTACATTTAAATATTTAATCCATTTTGAGGTTATTTTTGTATATGGCTTGAGATAAGGATATATTTTCATTTTTTTTGCTTGTGGATATCCAGTTTTTTCCAACACCATTTCTTTCTTTAGATTTTTTTTTCCTACTGAATAACAGTTTTCATATCCAACATGATTTCTTGAAAACACTGTCCTTTTTTCCTTGTGTGCTCTTGACATCTTTCTCAAAAATCAGTTGACTGAATATATATGGATTTATTTCTGGGATTTCTATTCTGCTCCATTGGTCTATGTATTTGTTCTTATGCCAATACCATGCTGTTTTGGTTACTATTCTTTTGTAGTATATTTTGATGTCAAGTAATGTGATGGCACCAATTTTTTTCCTTTTTCTTAAGATTGCTTTGGCTACATAAGGATTTTGTGGTTCCATTTGAATTTTAGGATTCTTTTTAGGTCTATTACTTCAAAGGCTATTATTGGTATTTTGATAAAGATTGCATTGAATCTGTAGATCACTTTGGATCACTATGAACATTTTAATATTAAGTTTTCCAATCCATGAACACAGGATATTTCTCCATTTGTGTCTTCTTCAATTCTTTTTATCAATGTTTTACAGTTTTTATTGTAGAGATATTTCACCACATTGGTTAAATATATTCCTATTTTAGTTTTTGTAGATATTGTAAATGGGATTTTTTTTCTTAATTTCTTTTTCAGATAGTTTGCTGTTACTGTATAGAAACACTATTGATATTTGCAGGTTGATTTTCTATCCTGCAACTTTACTAAATTATTACTCTAATTCTTACAGTTTCTTCTTGGTGTCCTTAGGGATTTTTTAATACATGACCATGTTGTCAGCAAACAGGGACAATTTAACTCCTTCCTTTCCAACTTTGATGTCTTCTACTTATTTTTCTTGCCTATTTGCTCTGGCTAAAACATCTAGTTATTATTATGTTTAATAGAAGTGGGAAGAGTAGGCATCATTGTCTTTTCTGGATGTTATTGAAAAAGCTATCAACTTTTTCCTGCTGAATATGATGTTGGCTGTGTTTGTCACATATGATCTTTATCAGCTTGGGGTATATTCTTTTTATATCTAATTTGTTGAGGATGTTCATCATGAAAGGGTTTTGAATATTGTGAAATACTTTTGCTGCATCTACTGAAATGATCCTGTGGTTATTGTCCTTCATTCTGTTAATGTGATGTACATTTATTGATTTATATATATTGAATTATCGTTGCATCCCTGTGATAAAGCCCATTTAGTCACACTGAATGAACTTTTTAATGTGCTGTTGAATTCATTTTGCTAATATTTTGTTTAGGATTTTTGCACTTATGATAATTAGGAATATTAGCCTATAGTTTTCTTTCTTTTTTTTTTTAATTGTGTTTATGTCTGGCTTTGGTATCAGGGTAATACTGGCCTCATAAAATGAGTTTGAAAAAATTATTGACTTTTTAATTTTTTGAAGGAATTTGGGGAAAATTGGTATTAGTTCTTCTTTAAATATTTAGCAGAACTCAGCAGTGAAACCATCAAGTCCTGAAGTTTACATTGATGAAAGGCTTTGTTAGTACTGATTCAATCTTTTTAGTCTTTATCAGTCTGTTAGGATTTTATTTTTTTTCATAAGTCTATCTTGGTAAGTTGTATGTGTCTAGGAATTTATATGTCTCTTCTTCATTATCCAATGTGTTGGCATATAATTGTTCATGATAGTCTTTTATGATCCATTGTATTTCTTTTGTTTCAGTTATAATGTCTCCTTTTTCATATTTAATTTTGCCTATTTTTGTCTTCTTTCTTTTTTCTTAATCTACCTAAAAGTTATTGATTTTGTTTATCTTTTTAAAAACCAACTCTTAGTCTTGTGGATATTTTCTGTTGTTTTTCTAGTCTTTATTTCTGCTCTGATCTTTATTATTTTCTTAATTCTACTAATTTTATGCTTAGATTGTTCTTGTTTTCCTAGTTTTAATGTTAGGTTATTTGAGATTATTTTTCATTTTTGATGTAAGTGTTTGTTGCTATAAACTTTCCTTTTTGTACTGCATTCCTTTATCCCATAAATTTTGGTAGGTTGTGTTTCCAATTTATTTGTCTAAAGAATTGTTTGGATTTCTCTTTTGATTTATTTATTAACTTATTAGTTTTTGTCTCAGTCTTTTTTTGTGTGTATGTTTCTGTGATAGAGTACCACATACTGAATAGTTTATAATAAACAGAATTTATTGGCTCACAGCTCCAGATACTGGGAAGTCCGAGATGAAGGAACTGGCATTATGGTAATTCTGTAGGCCACCAATGTCTTTTATAAGAACATAATTTAATTTTTGATATTATTCTTCTCATAAACTCTTCTTCTTTACTATGGCTGATACCCATGGAAGATTCTTAATCTTGACAAACATATCTGACTGTAAAACATAGCTTAAAAAGTTAACAATATTTTTATACTTTTGATCAGGGCTAGCTAACTGGGAACTGCAGAAAAACACTTTGGCTTTTTCTTTTTTAAAAACAAACTCAGATGTGAATCCCCATACTGCTAAGTTTTTACAATTCTTTTTACATTAATTTTGGACTTTCTTTTTGTTAATGACAGACTTACCTCTGTCTGCACTTAAATGTCACATGAATAGTTTAGTCTTCTAATGCAACTTACATTTTTAAGGATCATTGGAAAACCGCTGTAATCACATGAATAAATTGCACTTATTTTAGTAATCTGTAGTATTAAAAACTGTATTATAAATTTATTTTATTTAACAATGTTTGTGATTTTACTTCTATTAGTAATTTGATAGATTATAATAACCTTTTAACATATGTAATTTCTGAGGGCATAGCAAATTTGAAATTAAAAATAAGTGTCAAATATGTAGATCATAATCAACATAGTTTTTCCTTTTCTACATTCATATTTGATTCCAAAATATCAACACATTGCTATTATCAATATGTTGATAATCATAAACAATTGAGCTTTTTAATTCAATGTCTTTACACATATATGTGTATGTGTGTATATGTAAGCTTATCCGAAATTTATTGAATGAAAGCATACTCTTAGATACGGATCCAGCAATGGCTCTATTAGGCATCTACCCAAAGGAACAAAAGTCATTCTATAATAAAGACATCTGCACTCGAATGTTTATGGCAGCACAATTCACTATAGCAAGGATACAGAAACAACTCAAGTGCCTGTCAATCCATGAGTGGATTAATAAAATATGGTATATGTATACAGTGGAATACTACTCAGTTATAAGAAATGATGGTGATCTAGCACCTCTTATATTTTCCTGGATAGAGCTTGAGCCTATCCTCCGAAGTGAGGCATCAAAAGAACTGAAGAATAGGCACCACATGTACTCACCATCAAACTGGGACTGACTGGTCAACACTAAGGTGCTCACACAGTAGTAATATTCTTTAGGGGTAGGGGGTTTGGGGGTGGGTAAACTCACAACTAATGGACACAGTGAGCATTGTGGGGGGAAAAGGGCACATCTGAAATCATGGTTGGGATGTGGCAAAGTCATAACATGTAACCAAAAAGTTTGTACCCCCATAATTTCCTGACATAAAAAAAATTAAAAAAAAAAAAGCTTTCAAATCTATTGTTTTTGCAAATATTTTGAGTTAAACTTATTCCTTATCTGATTATTATGTTTACTTTTGCATTTGTCCTTTTTTATATTAAATTAGTTTTGATAATTTTTATTTTTAATGTTTTTTGTATTCCTGACATAATTTAGCTCAATCCTCAGAAATGGTTCATTAAATCACTAATCTGTCAAAAAAAAAAGACCTCTATTACTGCTAGAATTCTTGAATTTAAATAATCGTTCAGGGAATATCTTCTAACATTCAACATATTGCTGAAAGATGTACCTCTGTTGAACAATGAAATGAAGAACATATTTTGGCAAACTCTGAAAGGAGAAAGAGCTTCAAAAGTTTTAAATGCATTTTACTATTTGGGGATATTTGGCGCTTGTCATTTTTGTGTTATTTCCTTTCTTGTAGAAAAGAAATTCTGTATGTATTTTGCATCTTTCTCAAGGTCAGTGGAGTGGTTTTCTTTTTTACAAGAGAACTTAATATATTTTTATTTCCAAGGGCAAAACAACAACAAAAATAAAAAAACAAAAGTCAGAAGGACCTCAAACCTTAGTGTAAGTACCCAGAGATTGGTGTTAGGTCCACTGCCTGGCCACGCTTATCAAAGTTTCTGAAGTTTGTTGGCCCCAAATCTAGTTAGCAATGACAATAATACCAGTAAACACAACTGAAATAAAGAGAATTAAGGAAGTCTTGGAATTAGTGAAATTGGCTCCAGATGGAACTGTGACAGTAGATAGAGAATGTACCAAGGCATTTGGGTTGAGATCAAACCTTAATCCTTTAAAACTTAAGGCCAGGGCAAGGCTTCTACAAAATGGCTTGGAAAGGTACACAACAACAACTAAGATGGTGCTATAATGAGTTCCAGCCTCTGGGTTTGAATGCATGAAGAAGTATGGTGGGAAGAAAGTATAAGTTATGATTTATTTTCAGGCCAGAGAGATACCAGACTTGTAATATATGAATATATGTTTGCAGAATGGGAAGTAATTTCATGTGATGAGAAATTTCAAAAGGACTATTTTATGGTTTGATCTTAGTTCAAATATATAAAAAGTTGCAGTATTAAAGTAAAATGAAAATATCAGTAATCTATTTTTTCAATTTACACTTTGATTGGTCATTGCTGATGATGAAATTAGGTAAGTAGCCTTTGTTTTATTCTCTCTAAAGTGATATATCTGCAATGTAAGACAAGTAAAACTCTGAGAATGGTGAATATTCATTTTTCAAGGTTTTTTTTTTACTACTAATACATTTTTTAAATGTAATATTCTACCAATAGAATATTATTGTCACTCACTGAAATTATTGTGCTAAAACTCCTTTAGGTGGTAAATAATAATTCCCATCTGGCACTTTTAACACATCAGAGAATCTTCAATGGCTTCAAGATATATTCACAAATCAATAAAACACTGTATATTTTAATTTCAATGAACATTAAATGAATATGAGCAAAAATACTTGTGTTGAAATAAAATGCAGAGAAATAGGTACAAAGATAAGGAACAACCTAAAAATGATAATTTTATTTTATTTGATACCTCAATTGTTTAATCAGGTTAGTTTATATGTCATCTTTATCTTATATGGTCTCTTAAATGCTTATTATGACAACCTTCATAAAAGGATAAATAGTCCTATAAAGTTCCAATAGTAGAATTAGGCATATTAAGTATGGAACTATTTTAATTGCTTTTGAAGTCTGTGATTCAGGACTTACCCAGCGTTGTGCCTAAGCCTGCTCAGACCATCTCAGCATAAATGATGTGCTCATATTTTCCAAACTACATATTCAGGTTGGGAGCTTGAAAGTGGCCATCATGGGAGGATTTATACCACAAAAATTGGCAAATGTTAAAAAATCAAGACTTTTTAAATTAATTTTTTCTGAGTGTTGGTTATTAAATATTTACCACTACACCACTCAGATTACCAGTGGAGATTGATGTTATAAAAAATTAACATCCTTTTAAAATTAAATATTTACTTTATTTGTTGCTACATACAAGGTAAGTATATAAAACTGCTTTAGAAGAGGCTTGTAAAGCTATCTATTAAAGAGAAAATATGATGCTTATCACCTTGTCAAAAGAGTAGTGTCAATAACAGGGTGCTTTAAAACCACAAGTTAAAATTACTCATGGCAAGGTAACTGTGTGTTTTAAGAAAACAAATGTAAATGTGTGTGAGTTAGTTCCTTTATAAGTGTCTTTCGAGGAATAGAAGTCAACAAATCTCTGATGATTAATTCTCTCAACTTAAGTGCTACTTAATGGAAGTGTAGTCTTTGGAAGTGTTCATGTTTTCTGTGATATTTTATCAGACTCATAGGTGAATAAAGTCTTTAATGGTATAAACTGCAGTGCTGAAAGGATAAAAAGTAGATTGAAATTTTGAGGGGGTCCAAATTTGAGAAACAAAAGTATAACTTAATCTAAATTTATCTCTTCTTCTCTCAACATTTTATCGGTTATATTATTAAAAGCCTCCTGATTATTCTATTTCAATTGAACACTTAGAATGCTCCCTTCTTAAAACTTTGGGGTTTTTTATTAAAATAATTTCAATTTTTAATTGTAGAAGTAGAATGTTTACTATGTCACAAATACGTTTGTGATTCAATGTAAATACATAGTTTTCTAATTAAATTAAATATGTATCTTCAGTTATATGTAGGTCACAAGCAACTATGGAATGTATCGCTATTTGAAATATAATGACCTAGTTAGATTTTTTATACTTTATATGGGTGTTCTTGGTCTTTCTAAATAATCATTTCTTATTATTACTTTGCTGCTACTATTGATTGTATATACATGACTCTATCCCATACAAATTCTATACTGAATTAACAAATTAGTTTAAATGCTTTAAATAAACAATGCATAGAATGATAACTTTAAGTTCAGCCTAAACCTGTCTCCTTACATATTTTATGTTTGTACCAAGGGTTTCTTTGTACACAGTGGACTGCAATTTAACTGGATGTGTAAGCAGACTCCAACCTACCTTTGTACCAATCACTCAGTGGTGGTCAATCATAGGTGATCAACTAACTGTTCAAGCCGTGTTCAAATAAGGCACACATCGAGCTGTAACTAATACACCTATTTCTGCATCTAACTTCCATTTTTGTATGTCACTTTTCTTTTTCTGTCCATAAATACTCTCTGACCAGGTGGCAGTATTGGAGTCTTTTTGAACCTATTCTGGTTGACGAAGGAGGGTAGGGAAGGTCTGCCTAATTTAGGAATTTTTCCTTGCTCTATTAGACTCTGTTAAATTTAATTTTTCTAATGTTTTCCTTTTGACACTTACTAAGTAGTGCTAATTTTTAATTCATATTTAGTAAATGTACATTCTACCCTATCAGTAAAGCATCAATAAGCACAAATCAGGAAAAGTTAATTAACATTCAGGTCATGAACAGTAGTCGTCACTGGCTGGAAGACACAGAAGTGGAATCATTCTGGAGGAGGTAGAGCAAGTGTAGTGACTAGGCTGATGTTCTCCACTGAAAGAGGTGGGTTTTAACCCCAATTAAATGAAACATCCAAAACATTAATATATCTCTCTCACCTTGGGACTAGGATACATCCCTAATAGAGTAAACTCTTTTAAATTTGCAGAATTTATATAAAGTAGAAATGCATATTAAGCTTTTTAGATAAATTCCAGATTCCCTAAATCCCCTGAAAAGCCATTATGAAGTACCTCTTAAAGTGGAAGTTGTCTTAGAATTAAGGGGATAGAGCATTTGCCTAGCTGCCTTGTAGCAAGAATTAGTGATAATGGGAAGACAATAATTCACAGCATTAGCCATTTTCTTGATTTGCCCAGAATTTGTGATGTAAGAGTCCCTTTTCACATATATTCATTATTGCTGCTTTATAAATGCTACATTAGCCACTTATTTATTTTAGATGCTCCTAACTAGAGATAGGCAAACTTTTAATAAGCCAGGTAAGAAAGGTGTAATGGAGAATTCCTCTGCAGAACTTCCCACTAATTTCTTTCAACCTTTGCTTTCTTTTCCTGGCCTCACAGTCAGTTCATCTCCTCCCACTTCTGCCCTGTAAATTAGAAGCACTGTTATCTGAAACTGTCAGCCCAGTCCTTCAAAGATAACTTCCAAACTAGTCAGCCTTATCTATAGGGAGGGGCAAGGAGTGGCCTGGAGCACTAATGTGTTTTTCAAAGGGTGCTCAGAACATGGTGGTAGCATTAGCCTGTAACAAGAGGAAGCAAGTCTTGTCAAATTTGCTCCAATTAAATGGTACAGACTTCCCCCGGAACAGCTTCTTTCTTTTGGGAATATAGTAATGTTTGGTGACTTTATTCCTCAGGCTAATGCTGGATTTTTCAGACATGCCAGAAGAAAGAAGATTTAAAAGAAGATACTCATTCATGTCGTGTCAGGATTCAGGAATTCACTGCCAACACAAGTCAGTTTGTGCATAAGCAGGCTTTCCTGGTAAGGGATCCTGAGAAAAGAAAAAACCCAAGTTTTTGCTTTAGCCTCGAGAGAACCAAAGTCATTACGCAGATCTAGCCATCTTCTGTCACTCAATAGACCTCTTACTAGTTAGAGACTGCAGTTAAATGTATTTAAAATTGATCAGTTTTACTCTATTGACTTTAAAATATTTAAATACACATAGAATTTCTTACTTTAAAAAGTCGTTGCTCCTAGAATGTATTAGACTTTCAAAGAATTTAGTGAATTTCCACTGACACTATTATAAATGATTTTAAAATGTATTTTAAGTATGTGACTGTGTGTTTCCATTTACTCAGGACTATTATTTGCAAGGAAAGCTAGTATTGATCAAACTTTTTGCCTTGTCCTTTTACTTTAGGCACTTGGAAGCCATGCTATTTATAAATTGCTCATTTAATTCATCTTCAAATACAGCTGAAATCAAACATAAACTATTTTCCTAACTTTATGTTATGGCACTAATAGAATTTGCAAACACAATTTTATTTCTAATTGTATAATTATCAAATTACTGATCTTATAAAATCAAGAATTTATAATAATCAATAGTTCAGATAAAAAATAGCAGAGTTCTAGTAATAGATTAGAACATTAAAAAATCAATGATTAAAGATTTTAATTAATAATAGCATGTTTATAAATATATTTTAATCTAAATTTATAAAATACCTGAAATGTAGTCCTGCTTTAAAATATTATAAATTTCTTATTTGCTTTGTTAGAATCATACGTTTTATTATACTAAAAAATGTAGCTAAGGGTTATTCTTTTGGGAGGTGGGGCTTAAAACAACTATAATTGTTTATTTACTCCTATTTCTGAAATTTTGATCCTCATTAGGGACTGCTTCTCTTTGTTCTGGGATAACATTAGGGCTAGAATTTTTAAGTTAGCATCTCTGCTCACAGATCTTTGCCTCAGTTAAAATGACTAGACTATCTCAGAACTAATCAGGCGTCTCTCTCTCTCTCTCTCACACACACACCCCTCCCCCCATGTGACTAACTTAAGCCTTTTCACAGCATGATGGTTTGACAATTTCTTGCCTGCTGCCATGATTACCCCAGAGCACAAAGATGGACCCTATTAAGCTTTCTTAATGCTTGGTTTTAAAAGTTACAGAATTGGTCTTAGTAATCATAGGGGCAGTTCAGACTCAAAAGAAGATGAAATAGAACATCTCTTGATTGGGAAACGTCAAGGTCACACTGTAAAAGGGCATGTGGAATGGGAGTTATAGTTGTGCCATTTTAGGAAACATGATCTGCAAAGTTCTTTCAAGTCAATTTCTATGGGAGATGAGAATTCACCTTAGAATAGTGAAGAGTTAAGGAGACAAATGTGACTTACTGACAAAGCCTGCATTGTTGGAGGGAAAATGCAGAGCCCAGCATGGGGTTTATCATTAAGATTTGTCTCGTGTGTGTATAGATAGATAGATAGATATAGAAGATAGATGTAGATATAAAATATATAAAAGTACACTTATAAACTTTGGGAAATATCAAGAGATTTGAACCAGGTTCCAACAAATAAAAACAACCTTATCAGGTCTAGAAGGCAGAATTGAGGCAGAGCCCATCTTGCTGCACTTACCATATTTTTTCTGCTCATCGGAGGGCATAAAGATATGCAACTACTTCCCAGTTCTACATCTCTGGCTTTGATGATGTTGAAAGTCATTTCAAGGGGCAGAAGCAATGTCTTCCTGATCTCTAGATCATATTTATGACAATATGTAATTGAAGTCAAGAGTTCTAGTGAGAGCCTCCTGGTTCCAACTGTCTGGGCAGGAAACTCCCCTGGAGATTAATTTCTGAAAGATTTAGTCTAGAATCTACTCCTCTAATCTTTTTAATAATATTGTTAGCTCCTAATCCCTAAGTGGTAAATTATTTTCTTCTTAAAATAGTTGAAATGTTTTCTCCATCCTGCAGCCAAATCCTGCCTGAGACAGCCAGTATCTGACAGATGTCCACAGGGGAGAGGAGTTTTTATAACAAGAGGGGCAGTACCGTGCAAGAACATCACAGTTCCTGTCCTCATGGAGTAGAGTAAAAACTGTCAAGGAAAACAGCAAGAGCGTTTGTAGGTAGCTGACCAGATTTACTCTGAGAACCTATAAGATAATTCTGTCACTATAGATAAATTTGTATTTTCTAGAGTCTTATTTAGTTGGAATCTATATGCTACTTTTTTTTGTTCCTACTTCTTACACTTGACATAATTATTTTAAAATTTATCTTATTGTTGCATATACCAATAATTCATTCATTTTTATTGGTACTAGTATCCCATCGTGTGGATATACTGGAATCTGTTTATTCATTCATTAGTTGACAGCCATTTGGGTAATTTCTAGTTCGGGGCTACTATAAATAACACTGCTGTGAATATTCATGTATAAGTCTTTGTGTGTACACACTCTTTCATTTCCCTTGGGAAATTAGGTTGGAATGGAATGACTAGATCATACAGTGGGTATTTGCATTCCCACTCATAGTTTATGAATTTTACATTCCCATGAAAACTTTCACTTTTACAAATATAGAAAGTGAAATCCAACTAATATTAATGCAACATATTTGTCTATATGTGCTTATATACATACAAACTACATACACATATGCTTTTATAATTAATACTACAAAAAATTTTGCATAGATTTGATGAGTATTTGTACACAGTATTTACTTTGTTTGCATATTAAGGGGAAAATCATTATAATCTATTTTCAGACTTTGCTTGTCATCAAACATTGCAAGATTTTCTATCTTGATTTATCATTTGAGATTTATATATTTAATGTACATTTTTGAATAACTGTAACCTATGGCTTAGTATGCAATGGTGTATAAGATTAGAAATTATGATGTCATATGTTCACCTAATTAACATATCTATTTAGGTCCTCCCAATGGAAAATGGCTTTAGTGATGGAAAACATACTTTACTGGGAGCAAAATGTGAAGATATATGTAAATAAGGGAAAGGATGGGGAAATACAGTTTGTTGTACTATTCATTTTAAAATGTAAGCTTCTTTGGCAAATTTCCACATCCTCAAAATAGAATCTTTTTCTTTTACTTGACCCTTATTTTCATTAATACTTTCCTTCTCTTTTGATATTTTAAATGGTTTTACTAGTTTCTTTAGATAAAGATAATTTACTTTATTGATTTGTTGCAGAGTTATGTTAAAAGAATATGCATTCTTTTTCTTAGAATCACTCTTTTGTGATTTCCTTATGTCGGGTAGGCAGTTGTCTGTTCTCAGTTCTTCGTGTGCTCTTGGCCAAAGAATCACCAGACACACCAAAAGCAAAGCAAGCATGAGACAAAGTTTGTTGAGGAAGGGCAAGATAGGTTTACAGAGCAAGAGCAAGATATGTTCTGCACAGATGAGGAACAGTCCCCTCTGTCCTAATATGACGCTCTGGTAATGGTCTAGGGTCTTGTCTGGATTGAGCCCTCCTCATGGTTCAGAAGTCACCACTGAACCACTTTCCTGAACGATTAATGACATGGTAATTAGCCTTAGGTCACTCTAGGTCACTTTCCAAATCCTATTGTGCCTGGCTGCCTGGCCTACAGGCTGGGGGATTCCCTGCAATCTTTTGCAGATTGGCAGGGCATTCCTCCTTCTCTCGGGTGTGGCAGTTGCTCTGCTCTGGGCAGGATCAAGGGGTGGGACAGCACCAAGAAGGGGGAGCCTACTCTCATCCTTCTTTCCAGGTGTGGCAATTGCCCAAGGCAGCACCAAGGCAGGGCACCCGCTTGTGTTCCTAGGAGAGCCAGAATCTCTATCTACCTAACACTTAATAGACTCCTGCTGAATGTGCCTAATAGCATAGCACACTTGAACAGTTTGTTGTTTTGTAATATGTGGCAGAGACTCCAGTATGTCTTTTCTCTTCGTACTTACAGAAATAAGAATCTCTGAGGATTTGATCCACCTTTCTGAAGTTCAGGTCTCTCATTTGTACAAATAATAATAATGCCTCCATTTGTCTACATCACAAAGATAACCAGAGAATCAAATCACATGAGATCATGGAAGTAAAAGTGCTTGTTTAGCTTCAAACTAGTATGAAATATGCTATGATTTACGGACAGTATCATGGTCTATGCACGGTTTTCTGCTCCAGCAAAAGCTAGCATAAGACTCCAATTCAATTTTTACAATTGAATTATGGGTTCAGATAGAGATATAAAATGGCATTCTTGGTACATCTCTTTTATTAGCTCTTTATTATAGTTGTCATTTTTATCTTGATATGCAGTAATAAATGTAATTTTTAAAAGAAATGCAATAAGAAGAAACTTTGTTATTACCATCAATTCCATCAATTAGCTTCACTCATTCAGCTAGCATTGTACTTGCTATAATTCTGATCTAGGGTTTTGGTTAATGTCATCTAATCACAAACACTCTAAATACAAAGAATGTTGTCTTCGTGTTAGGTCAGTTTTATAAAGAGAATATTGCATTTCATGACAAATGGACAGAACAGTAATATGTTAAAGTTGAGTTATCAGGAGAGTGTCAAAAATAGTTTATGATTGGAATACCTCAAACATTAAGAAAAATCAACACTAGCATTCATTCTTTTATTGATATTATGAAATTAAATAGATATTTACTTACATTCGAATAATCAGAGATGTGTCAAGTATATAATCCTAACTGGTTAGACAAAACACTTGTATTTTGCTCAATTCTTTTTTATTCTTCTGAGAGATTAATTACTTAAAAAAAAGATCTCTTGATTTTCCTTGCTTCTGATAAGATGATAAATTACAACAGCAATAACAAAAAAAACCTACAACAAAAACTCCAAATATTGATAAAATATATTTTTAAAAATTCTCTTAAATGCTCAGGACAGTAACATATACTCAGGTATTGAGAGGGAGAGAGAGAGAGAAAGGAAGAATATGCTGTCAGTGAGCTTCCCCATTATTAAGTAGGCTTTAGACAATAGTTTAATTAGGCATAGATAAAAAGGCCTTGTGACCACATAATCTGGGGAGCGCATGCTGGGATGCTTTATAAATCTAAGACTTTCAAACAGTTCCAACTTCATTGAAATAGTAGACTAGGAAAAAAATAACAAAGAAAAAGTCATCTTACAAAGAAAAGTGCAAACTCTGATGGAATTGGCTAGTTATTTGGGAAAAGAAAAAAGTGTTCTCACAAAAATGAATAACAAGAACTCTACCTTTATGTGGACTTAAAATTGGTTTTAATATTACATTCATATTCTAGAAAAGCCCAAATCAAGAAACGTTAAAATGATATTCCAAGTGTGAAATATGCCTGGAATATCAGGAAGCAACAAATCTGATGCTTCTAGGAAGAGCTACACTGTCAACTAAGATCACACACAATTCCAACAGAAATAGCTCCACGCTTGCAAAAAAAAAAAAAATTTGATAAGCACTAGGGAAATATTCCAGCAAGGATAAGCATTAACAACACATAAAAACAGCCTGACTAAGCCACAAAAATTGCAAATTAGAGAATTAGCAAACACATAACTATAAAATAAATATTTATAAATAATTAAAATTATAAAAGAAAGATTTGGAAATAGAAGGGAAAGAAAAACTGTTCAATTTGTCTTAAGCTGAGGCTGAGAATTTTCATGGAAGATTTGAAGATGTCACCCCAGTATAAAACACATAATTAGAAAACAAAGTTCTAAGTTTTAAAAGTCATTTAAACAGGGAGAAAAAAAGCAACTATAGGAGATAATGTAAACACTATAAAAAAGAACAATTGTTCTTTCTTCTGTAAGCATATCCAGAAACATACACACACAAATGTGTAGTATCTGTCTCTCTCTCTCCTATATATTAGAGAACTTGGTAGAACTTTAAAATATTAGAAAAATATAGAAACTATGCTTACCACATCAGGGTATAGAAAGATTTCTTAAACAGATGGAACATAGAAAACAGAAACAAACTCTAAGAAATTTGATCAAAATAAGACTTTCTGTACAATCAAGTCACCATATACAAGTTGAATGACAAATCATACTTATTTTTTATTTTTTATTATTTTATTTTATTTGACAAAAGATAAAAATTAGTAATAATTATTTTTTAAAATCACAAGCTTATAAGTAATGGTCAGCCAAGTAACACCAAATCTATTCAATAATTCCATTCAATATAGCCTATCTATCAGTGTAGGAAAAGTCACAGGAATATAAGAATTTAAGAGAAAATAAACGGTCATTCTCAGATTATACCACAGCTTACTTAGAAATACAAAAAGAATCTAAAGAAAATTATCAAGTAAGAAAGTTTAGCAATGATGGGAAACATTAGATTGGCACAAATTCAATTCCTTTAAATCAGTAACAAAATGTTACCGGCAATAGCAACAAAGGCATTAAGGTACCTAAGAACAAATCTGATAAAATATGGGCATGACTTTTATGAGAAAGGATTTTTAATTGAATGATTAAAATGGAACTGAGTAAAAGTGGAACTATAGGCTCCTGGTGGTGGGGGGGGGGGAGAAGATGCCATATGGTAACGTATTCTATAAATTCAATGTTTTTTAATAAAAAAAAATCTCAAATAATTCATCTCTGTGTGTATGTGTTCGTATTTGTACATGAGTAAGAAACTAACAAGCAGAAGGTAAGTACATGAAAACAAAGGGTTAATACCTGCTACTTTTAAACAGATTTTTTAGAACCAGCTTGTAAAATAAATATTCCTGTGCAACTGATTTTTTTTTTTTTTAGAATATGTAATAAGAAGAAACTGGTAAGAGGATGAGAAACAGGGCAAGGGACAAAAAGGGAGCCTAGCAAGGTTGTGATTTCAGATAAAGTACGATAATAAATCTACTCAGGTTGGTTCCAGAGGGAAACTCTAAAGTAAACCAACTGCTCAGAATTGTTCCACTCCAAGACAATGAATCTGATCTTTCATATATCTGTACTTGGTTAGGGGTAGCTTCTGACTTCCTGCTTATAGACCAAGCTGGATTCCAGTAAGGCTAACGTGCTTGGATCCAAAGGCACTCCACAGGTGAGGGAATATATAAATGGTTAAAAAAAGAACCCAGGATTATCTATGCTATTTGTTGAAACAATTTTTAAAGAATAAGATGGAGTGGTTTTTTTTTTTGGCAGGCGGCAGTTATCAATGATTATAAAGGTAGTACACATAATATTTTCCAATATTTGGGCAAGAAGAGAAAAATAGACAAGATGACCAGCAAATTAATGAATATTTGAAAATCGGTGTATGAGAAAGCTGGTGTTGCCAAATCAAATCAGTGAAAACACAAGAAACTTTTGACTAAATGGTGTTAAAACAAGCATTTTACATATGGGTAAAAATAAATTAGATTTGTCTTTCACAATTTATGCATAAGTCAATTACAGCTGAATTAAACCATGAAATGGGAAATATAATCCATAATTATTTTAGAAGAAAATATAAGAGAATGGATTGTGAAAATCTTGGGTTAGAAAAAATATTTCTTTAAAAAGACCCAAAAAGCAAACCCATAAAAAATTTTTTATTAATTAAACTACATTGCATTGTTTAGTCTTCTGAGCCAACATAATATATAATTAAATAGTGAAAACACAAGTCAAAAGTGGAGAAGAACCTTAAAATATAACCAAAATGGATCAATTTTAAGAATATATAAAGAACTCTCATAAGTCAAAGAGAAAAATAAACCAAAACGAAAATGGGTAAAGAATATAAATAGAAAATTTATAGAAGAGAAAACTAAATAGTAAATAATCATGAGAACAATATTTCACCTTACTAGTAATCAGAGAGAAGTAACTTCTGTCCTCAAAGAAATTAAAAAAAAAAAAAAAGGTAAACAATTTTGAACTCATTGTTTTGACTGATGATACCAAGAGTGGGTAAAGATATGAAAATAAAAGAGATTTTCTTATATATGCTGGAGAATATTTTCAGTTGAACACTTTTTAAGCAATTTGAAATGGCAAAGTTGAAGATAACTATACTTATTGTTATGGACTGAATATTTATGTCCCCCCAAATCTACATGTTGAATCTCTAATTTCCAATGTGATGGCATTTGGAGGTGTAGGCTTTGTAAGGAAATAGGTTCGTAAGGGTCAAACCCTCATGAATAGGATTAGTGCACTCATAAGAAGAAACCAGAGAATTAGCTCACCCTTTTTCTGCCGTGTGAGGATGCTATTAATAGAAGTCAGTCATCTGCAACCTGAAAGAGGGCTTTCTCCAGAAACCAACATGCTGGCACCATGACCTCTGCTTTCCAGCCCCCATGTCTGTGAGAAATAAATTGTTTAAGCCACTCAGCCTATGGTAATTTGTTTAGCAACCCAAACTGACAAAGACACCTATGATCTAACGGTACCACTTCTAGTAGTATCATACTTTTATAGTGTAATACTTTTTAGTAAACTTCCAAATATCATAGCCACTAGCCATATATGACTATTTAAATTTAAATGCATTTTTATCAAATTAAATTATAGATTCAGTTCTTCAGCCACAGGAGCTATAGGTTAGGTGCTCAGTAGCCAGTGCTCACATGGCTAGGGTCTACCATTTTAGAAAACACTGAAATAAAATATTTCATCATCACAGAAAACTCTATTGATCAGCACTGTCCTAGAGAAAGTCTCATACACATACACAGGAGATTAATAAAGAATATTAATTATAGAATTATGGAAGTAAAAAATTGGAAGCAAATATCATCGAGAATATATAAATTCATTAATATGTTGTATCCGTAAAATGAAACACATAGTGATGAAAGTAACTTACCTAGAACTATATTTATCAATACAGATAAGCCACATAAAGTTACTGAAATAAATTAATTATATAATGTACAGTATTAAATTTTTATAAAACAAAATATACAAAAATACCACATAGCGTTTAAGTACATAATTAGGTAGAGTAAATGTTTAAAGACATGTATGTAAGTGAAAAATACCAAATTTAAGAGTGGCTAGCTCTGGTAGGGGTGGGGTATGTGAATGGGGAATGAGATAGGTTTGGAGCACACAAGGATATTTTTGTAAACCTCCATTGTGTGCCTTCTACATGTAAGTTACATTTAAGATCAAGTAAAAAAAAATAGAATAATAAGGTCTATATATACTTTTCTAAGACCTGTCTTTTAATTTCTGTGTTAAACATACTGAAATCAACAGTTCTGGTTTCTGTTTTATATTTTTAATTATTGGAAGCTATGTATAAATTACTGTGTTTTTTTTCTCTGACTCCAAGAGCAGAAGTTGCAGTTACATCATTACAAACATTTAAAATAAAAGGTTTTTTCAGAGTTTCGGATGCTTTTTCAGACTATAAGTTATTTTTGTCTATCCAAAATCTATTATCAGCTTCTCGGGGAGTAATCATTTGCATATTTCATAAGATTTTCTTCCAAAACTAATAAAATTCTTGCAAAACATAGTGTCACATGTAAGACCTTATTTCTGGTTAACACTGATCCATAATTTAGTATACTACTACAGTTATATTCATTATGAGGCCAGACAAAAATATGGATAACCTAATTTTTATATATCAAAATATTTCTAATCTTACTATGAAAAACTTTATTACTTTTTACTTAAAAAGAACATTTACAACTACTCAGATAAATAATAGAATATATCAGTGTGTAAAATTTTAAAGTTACTTCCTTTAAAAATATTATAGCTGCCTATTGTTCTCTGACCTTTGACTTGAATAGTAAACATAATTTTTCTTTAGCTCATCATGATCAATCATATGGTTATGGAAAAGTGCTTCCCAATGAGAGATACCATTCAATTTCTTATCATTTCTAATTTGATTTTAATGACATCTAATAAGCTTAAAAACAAAGATCATTGAATCAGCCCTTCTTTAACTCTCAGTTTGACAGTGTAATCTACTAAAACACGAGGAAGTTAAAGGATACTACAAGAAGAAAAACAATTTATTACTTCATTCATTCACTATTAAATATTTTCTATAATTATATAATAGTATTTACTATTTAATAAGCATCAGAAAAACAGCTTGTTATACTAAAGCCTCCATTTGTTTACTTTACTTTACTTTTTTTTTTTTTAAGAGATGGATCTCACTCTGTTGTTCAGGCCGCACTTGAACTCCTGGGCTCAAGTGATCTTCCTACCTCAGCCTCCCAAGAAGTTGGGATTACAGGCCCTCCCCTTCACACATAGCTTAAAACCTCCATTTCTTAGAGCAACCCTATTAGTAAGTCATATTATCCCCTTTTTACCAATAAGAACATGGAACAGTTATAATAACCTCACATTTACTAAGTACTTATTTCATGCCAGATACTGTTATAATTGCTTAAGCATATTAATCCTTACAATAATGGAATAGGTAGGCAATAACATTTCCTTACTACAGATGATGGTATATGGCTGAGGTACATTAAGAAACTTTTCACATGTCTAAGGGATTCATGATTCAATCCCAAAGCAATCAGGTTTCAGTGCTTATTCTCTTAAACACAATGCTGTAGTTGATTCTAGATAAGAGAGTCAAGAGTCAATCTCAGGATTTCCAGCAGCCAAGCCTCATCAACTAAATGTTACACTATATAGTTATCCTTTGGTATCCACAAGGATTGGTTGGTTCTATGACCTCCCTTGGATAACAAAACCCAAGGATGCTCAAGACCTTTGTATAAAATGCTGTAGTGTTTGCATATAAACTTTGCACATCCTCCTGTATAGTTTAAATCATGTCTAGATTACTTATAGTACCTTATAAGATGTAAATGCCATGTAAATATTAATACTTGTTATTTTTTATTTATATTATTTGTATTGTTTTTCCCTAAATATCTTTGATCCAGAGTTGGTTGAATCCACAGATGTGGAACATGCAAGTACAAAGGTCGAACTATACAGCCAACAATCTGCTTCCTTTAATGGCAAAATAGATTGTTTCTGATCAGCACTTCCACTAGAAACTATGAATAAGATTTTTTTTAAAAAAATCTTTTTATAGAGGTTGTACTAGTTTGCAGTCTCACCAGCAGCGTATGAGTGTTCCTCTTCCTCCACACCCACGCCAGCATTTGTTGTTTTGGAACTTTTTGACAAAAGCCATTCTCACTGGGGTTAAGTGATATCTCATTGTGGTTTTGATTTTCATTTCCCTGATGATTAGAAATGTTGAGCATTTTTTCATATGTTAGTTTGCCATTAGTCTGTTTTCTTTTGAAAAAATCTATTGAACTGTTTTGAGATGTCACCAGGATAGCAGGAAATTACAAGGCATAAATCAAGAGAGAAGACAAACCATAAGAGACAAGGACTTTGGGCCCTTCAACTCTTGAGGTATGTGCAGATCCAGAAGCACAGAGTCTGAGAGAGGCTGCACAAAACTTTTGCTACACATTGGATTGAGGGAAAAATTGGAGGCCAGTACTTTCATTGAGACAGAAAAAGGCAAAACCCTGGGAATAAAGATTAACTAAAAATAGGCCAGCTTTGAATTACCTCAGTATCTTACTGGATTCATTTTATTTACCAGCTGCCTGACAGAAGCAATTAAATCCTTTCCAAAGTAATATAAGCATAAGAAAATGTATGATGTGGTGAAAGTTCTCATGTATATGTTGTTCTAATCCCAGATAAACAGGAAAGAGATAATAGAGAAGAAATAATTAAATTGTTAATAACTGAGAGTTTTCCAAAACTAACTAAAAATATGAAGGGAAGGATTGAAGAAGATCTAAAGATCTCAACCATGATAAATTCAAATAAAACTATGATGAGTATAGGTCTACCATATAAAAACTGGTGAAAGATAAACTGAAAATTTTAAAAGTCAGCCTCAGGATGTGTAAAAACTCACAATGCCTCCAATGGAACCAAAGTAATACTGAAAGTTGACTTTTTAACAAAATAATGGAAGCCCCAGGACAACACTTATCTTTAAAATGCTAATAGTTAATGACTGCCATCCTAGAAGTCATATCCAATTAAAATATCATTTAAGAAGGCTAATTAAGTTATTTTCAGACAAAAACAAGATAATTTCTTATAAGCAGACTTATGTAAAAGTAAATATTGCAGGATGTTGTTCAGGCATAAAGAATAGTCTTCCATGTAAATATTTTGAATTTGGAAAGTGGGAAACCATAAGATAAGGAATGGGAACATTGGGCTGGATGCACTGGGAAATCTTGTATCTCCACTTTCTAAAGAACACTCAGCCTTTGTAGGCTCCCTAGGTGAGTACAAACTAAAAACAGACAGTTCTTACCCTACAGTCCACCTAGGTGGGGCCCCAAAATACAGAAGAGAGGTGAGCAAAGCAAATTTCCCCGTAGACACAGATTTGAGTGCTACACTTTCCATTCTCCTTTTTTTTCCCCATAAATAAAAGTGTTTCTAAGTAAGAGTATATATAAAGAGTTATTTGGATAGCTAAGTGATTGGAAAGAAAAAAATTAAAAGATGAGAGAAAAAAGAGGTCTGGAGTAGAGTCATAGGGTAGAAACTTTAGTAGTGTAAATGAGAATGAACATCTTTGAATCCCATATAAATACTCAACAGAAAGCATTCACCATTAACAACCAAGTAGACAGAATGACAGCAAGTCAATGTCAGCAATCCTCTGTTAGATTTGGCAAAATGAATGCTTGAGCTCATCACTCATCCACGTGCCATATATTGAAGAAATAGACCATCCAAGTTGATTAGTGGAAGGGCAATGATTCCTCTTGATGAGTTTGCATACATTATTGAGGTATGGTTGCCTTTCCTTCAGAGCCTCACATTATGTTTCTACATAGTGTTATGGAGTTTTTCATTCACCAAAAACAAGACAGTTGTGTTAGAATAAGGAACATACTTTTCAGCAAAGATGATGCAGTGGCTGCATCACAAAGGGATTCAGTGACCTTATCACATGTAATAACCAGATAACATTAATCTGATAGTTGTAGAATGGCATGGGAAAGTGTAACACACAATGTAGTATCAGAGGAGGCAGGAAAAGGTAGATTTCAGAAAAGGTGTTAGCCTTAGAAATTAGCAGAGATACTTCCTCCATTCTAATACTGGTAAGAAGAAAAAATGTGTGGATAAAATTGTAGTACTATAGTTTTATTAAATATGATTTCATTGTATGTCTGAGTTTACATACATAAATAATTTAAAATGTGAACATTCTAAAGAATTTCTAACAGTCTATAGTGTCCCACTAGGTAAAACAATTTGAGGTTTCAAAATATCTTTGAAGAGATTAATAAATTAGCATTGAGTTTAATTTCAATATTGTGAATCCATTTTGAGAATGTATTGCTTTTACTTTCAAAATCGCAATAGGTTGTTTACCACTAAAAAAAACTAGCAAGAAGAAAAATTTCCTATAAACAGGGAAAAAAAATCAGCACTGTAAGAATTCTATATTATATATTACAAGCCTAGTACAGTGTCAAAGTATGAAGAGAAATAAAATACAGGCTCAATGATTAAAACTAAATAAGAAGTTCTACTCAATATGAAAATATAAAAATTAAACAAAAACTCAAAAAGATTATGGGATTGTTACAATATTGCATAAAGAAATTCAAAATGTCATTAAGAATCACTTTTACAAATGAATGTGAGGATTAGGATGTCAACATTGAGGTGCTATGCATTCTACACTGGAATAAGAAATATTGATATTCTGTGTCTATGTTGCTAGTTTTCTTTTAACCTGACTTCATTTCTCTTAGACTTTCTCAACAAATCATGTCAGTAGGTTTTTAACCTTTTGGAAAGATTTGATCTGTTACATGCATTTTTAAAATCTGACAATTCACTGGTGACTCTTGATTCACCTGTCAGTTTGCTCATTATATTCCACTGGGTATAAAAGAAACTTACAGTTGAAAAATAGATTAAAGGTAATGCAGGTGGGGTTCTTCTAATGGCAAAAATTTTTTTAAATTCCAAAGATGTAATAAAATATATTCTAAAGCACATATTTATTATTTATCTGGAAAGTATTTTAAATAGGCCTTCATAGTTTGAACAAATTTATTGAGATATAATTTATATATAATAAACTGCAAGAATTTTAAGTATGTATCAATTAATTTTGACGAATGTAAGCACGAGAATTAAAATATGGAGCATTTCCATCCCTCCCAAAAATTCTCGCCTGGTCCTTTGCAGCCAATTGTCCTGGATCACTGACCCCAGACAACCCTTAATTTGCTTTATGACACCACAGACTGACTGAATCTTCTAGATTTCCGTTTAAAGAAATCATAGAGAAAGTACTCTTTGTGTCTGACTTCTTTTACTCAACATAATTTTGAGAATCATGCATGTTGAATCATGTATCAATAATCCAAATATTTTTTATTGCTGCATAGCATCACATTGTATGGATATGCAATTTGTTTATCTATTCACTTGCTGATGGACTTTGGGTTTGTTTCTAGAATTTTGCTATTATAAATATGGTTTGAACATTGGTACACAAGTCTTTGTGTGGATATATGTTTCATGCATCTTAGATAATACCTAATACAATAAATATTTTTAATACTTTAACATTGACGTGCATCTCTATTTCCTCCAGATAAATTTCTAAATGAATTGTTATGTGTCAAATAAAACAAACAATTTTTTAAAGTTTTGTACAGATTTCCAAATTGTTCTGCTGAAGCTGTGAGTTTCTTTTCATTCCTACATGAAATGGTTGAGGCAATAACGAAGAGAATTGCTATATAATCCATCTTCTTGCCTACAATTTGAAAAGAAACTATAAAAAAAAAATCCTAGAAAACATTTGCTTTATTTCGCATTCATTTAGCTAAACAAGAGCCTGAAACTTTAAAAAATATTTTAATATGTACTTGTTTTTTGCGATTTCATAATCCATTTTCATATAGGTTATTATCTTTAACTGTTGGATTAAAGTTAACCTTATAAAATAAAAATAATTATCTCCCATATGTCTTCAATATTTTTACCTAATTTAATTTTTCCTTTAATTTTGTTTTTTAATAATAGAAATTTAAATATCTAAATTTCTTAATATTATTAATAATTTATATCAATTATTTTTCACATGCAAATATTTACACATTATGTTTATGTAATAAAAATGTGTAATAAAAATTGTTCTATCATCTTCATCAAATCATCTGTCTATATTACCTTATAATTAAAAGCTATATTGGTAATTTAAAAAAATCACATTCTTTGTGCAGGAGTTTTTAATCTATTCTTTTGAGCCATTTATTATTATTTCAGAACCATACTGCCTACAGTGTATTTTGATATTTAGAATTACACGCTTTTCATTATTTTTCTCTAAAACTTTGTTGACTGTTTTCAAATATGTGTTATATGATGCGTGTTAATGTGTAATTTTTATGAGTCAAAGCTGAAAGAAACAGCAAGATGTTAAAACTAGTTTTAAGTGCATTCAAGGAGTTCAATGTTTATAGGACATTTATTAATGGAATTTTAGGAAAAGAATGTTAGATTAGATGCAAAACTCATTAAATAACAACAGAACAATAAATGATGACCTCTGGGGTTATCTTTCCTGCTAGACAGAAATCATCTATAACACACAAACATCTACCTATTAACCTCTGCTTCCACAGAGCAGTAAGATAGCTCAGTATATAAAAAATCAATTAAAGGGGCAAACCCAGTACATCATTGAGGTTTAAACCAGTAATCTCTTCAACTTACTCAGCTTACTCCCAAGTTCTGATAATTGTCCTGACAATCTAACCATGTTTAATCATAAATAAGCTCCAGAGATTATTCATGTTCAAAAAAGGGCTATTTTAGCTAGGTTTAGCCTATTTATTTTTATAGGTACATCAAGAGTATTAACTATATGGACTTAAAAAAAGATGTATTATTGAGCAAACTAAGACCAGATAATTAACTTCTGTTTGTAAATTTTCATATGGACTCTTGGATTAAACTTTTGAAACTTTCTGCAATTATCACTTCTATCCTGACACAAGGAAAATAAGCTCAAGACATTCTCTCCATCAAATTTCACCTTTAGTTCCTATAAATGTAGGTGAATTCTTTCCTTATTGCAGTTTCACAAATCTGCTAAGTTCTTGGCCTTGCAGTGGCTTTACCTGCGATGTAGGAACCCTGCCAACTAGATATCAAGCCAGTTTTCTTGGAAGGGCTTTGGAGAAATTGCTTCTACATACGAAGTTAGTTCATATTCCTTAATAGTGTCCTTGTAGAAACAGACTGTATGAGAATCAAACACAAATATGACACTACATGTAGAAAAAAGAAGGAAAAAAAGAAAAATAAAACCAGTTAGGATTTACTATGGGAGCTGAGAAAAGACATGCATGAACTTAAGTAGCTCAAGTACACTTCTCCTGGACACAGTTTATTGACTACCAGGTGAGTTCTTGTTGACAACTTGGGAATGATTTACAAAGTTGTTGAAGCATAATTTTCAAAAAGCTAGAGTTAGGATTCTAATGAAAATACAAAATAGACACATATCAAAGATTGTGTTAACATCCTTAAATCCCTTTCTTTCCTCTCACAATCTCTCCTTTGAAGACCCACAATCTGGTATTTCTTCTTCATCAGAGATATCATCCACTCCCCATAGAAAGGGGGAAAAAATATGTTTTAGTGTCTTTGCTTTGCAAAGGTGACTTTGTCAGACATTGACCAGGTGCTAATGGAGGCCCTGTTCTCTCTGTTTCTATACCTAAAGGAAAGGTGTTCACTTCGGCTCATCCATTATACTGTAATGCCATTCATTACAGTCTCTAATGTAAAAAGAACCTTATTGATGTCCACATTAGTTATTTAAAAAGAAAATACAAATTCAAGTATGATGATTCATTTAATTTTTTATTTTAATTATATTTATTACCATTTTTCTGGATATAATTCATTCTGACCTTTATATATGCACACACAAAAAAGTATATTCCTCCTGTGATTAGGAACCTTGTCACTGTTTCTAAAATCATAATAGCACTAGCATTATTATTTTAAGGCACATTTGACTCCTTTCATACCTGGCTTCCATTTAATTTGTCACCACATTTACAGTGAATAATTCTGTCTTAGCTGTACACTCTAGTTGACACCAGCTCTAGTTAATTTTTTTCTGATACCTCAATCTGGTCCCTGGGCAATCACTGTTAAGCCAATTTCGAGAAAAATAACATTTTTGCAGTAATAGGGGAGTTATGAAATGTCTCAATTCTCCTTAAGTTTACAGTTAGTTAGTACACTGAACATTCTGTATGATAAAGAGAAAAATCTCACAGGACTTTGTGGATAGAAATAACAAGGCATGTGAAAATTCTCTGCCAAATAGTCCATGTCCTGCATCATTTTTCAATGAATTATCCTTGAGCTTTCATTTTAGGTTGCATTCTTCCCATTAGTTTCATTCTTCATCCTCAGAGGGGGAAAAAAAAGGAAAGACAGAGTGTGCTTTGAGAAATCTTATACCCTTAGAATATCTCTTGAACATAGGAGCAGAAAAAAAAATAATAAGTCAAGGATTTCATTTGAATAAGAATGATTTATCTACTGAGTGCTGAAGGACATGAATACATTATGGGTATCTTTTGCATTTGCCTTTTATTTTTTTCTTAGCAAGTAGACGATTTCAGAAAATACTTAAAAAACAATTCTAAAATAGAATGATGCATTAATTTTTTTCAGTGATATAGGCTTTCTTATAAAATATATTGAGCTATGCATGGAATTTTAGACCATAGTTTCAAATTTATCCTAATTGTATAATTACTTCTGCATTTGCAAAATTTATTGTATGGCTCCATAAACTTTCATGTGTTTATATAGTCCAATATTGGTGATTAAAACTTTTTCATGTTAAATTAATATTAACTATAATTGTAAGGTAGACATGAGCAGAGGTTCAGGAATTAATTTTTGAAAATAAGTTTTCCTTAGTTAACAAAACCATATATAATTTTGTGGAAAAATTAAAGCTAAACTATTACTTTATATATTGGTTTTACATTTGCAAAATTTTGCACCCCTCTCTTTATTTACATGTAGAAATTGTTTTGTGTATGTTATGTACAGTTTTCTGCATTTTAAATAACCAAACAAGTTGCAAATATATGTGATAAAAAGAAGATTTTTAAGTTCTTTTTTGGGGAATGTAACATTTAACATAACATTTTTAACTGCCCCAAAAGATAACAAAATTTTAAAGCAGATATATCTATTGGGCTCCAATAAAATTCATGGAAGGAAATTGCTTTGAATAACATATTGCTAGATGTCTTAAGTCACCACAGTTAAAATTGTCATTATAATACTAGAAAGGACTACAGATGAATGTTTGAATTGTAAGAATAATGTGTGACTAACCTGTCTTTGTATAATTTATTTTTGAATAAGCAATAATTTAACATTATTTTCAATAGAAGAGAGGATCCCTTAATAACCTTTTGTACAAAAAAGGTATTGAGGATTGAAGGGGAAAAAAACTACTTTTACACCTAGCTATGTTTTTGTATATTTTACATATCATAATCAACTTTTTAAAATTATAGATGTCTACAATAGTTTTCATGATTCTGATTGTTACTCACTGAATACAAATATTTTGACAGTCCAAACATCAGTTATTGAAAGCTTATAAGTAAAGGGCATTAACTGGAAATCCATGTGTACATAGCCCTTTATATACTTAAGTAATGTATAACAAATAATTAAAGATAAGATAAATGCATCCAATTCAATTAACTCAATTAACATAGTCAAATTGCTGTGATTAATAATTTCTGCCACTGAATTGTATTTGTGTTTGTTTTACTATGCAGCAGTTTTACAAAAAATACTTTAAAAATCTTGTTAGTAAACACTTTTATTGTAATAAAATATAACTTTCTCAAGAACATATTTAATAAAAAATATATTTTTAATATTTATTTTTTTTTTCTTTCAGCATATTATGGAGGTACAAATGTTTAGGTTATATATATTGCCTTTGCTCCACCCGAATCAGAGCATCAAGTGTGTCCATTCTGCAGACAGTGCACACCGCACCCATTAGGTATGAATAGACCCATCCCCCTCGTTTGCCCTCCCACTTGCCTGACACCCGATGAATGTTATACTATATACGCACATACATGTTGATCAGTTAATATCAGTTTGATGATGAGTACATGTGGTGCTTTGTTTTCCATTCTTGTGATATTTCACTTAGTAGAATGGGCTCCATCTCTACCCAAGATAATACAAGAGATGCTAGATTACCATTGTTTTTTGTGACCTAGTGGAACTCCAGGGGATACATATACCACATTTTATTAATCCATTCATGTATTGGTGGGCACTGGGTTGTTTCCACATCTTTGCAATTGTGAACTGTGCTGCTATAAACATTCCAGTGCAGATGGAATAGACCAATGGAACAGAACTCAGTATGCAGATATAAAACCGTCTTCATACAGCCATCTAATCTTTGACAAAGCAGACAAAAACATACACTGAGGAAAAGAATCCTGATTCAATAAATGCTGCTGGGAAAATTGGATAGCCACATGTAGAAGACTGAAACAGGATCTGCACCTTTCACTTCTCACAAAAATGAACTCACAGTGGATAATAGACTTAAATCTAAGACATGAAACTATATGAATTCTAGAAGAAAATGTTGGAAAAACTCTTACAGGCTTGGCCTAGGCAAAGTATTTATGAAGAAGATCCCAAAGGCAATCATAGCAACAACAAAAATAAATAAATGGGACCTGATAAAATTTAAAAGCTTCTGCACAGCCAAGGAAACTATCACGAGAGCAAACAGAGAACCTACAGAAAAGGAAAAAACATTTGCATGTCACACATCCAATAAAGTTCTGATAAATAGCATCTATATAGAACTCAGGAAAATCACAAAGAAAAAAATCAAACAACCCTATCAAAATGTGGGCAAAGGACATGAACAGAAACTTTTCAAAACAAGATAGACTAATGGCCAAAAACATGAAAAAATGCTCAACATCTCTAATCATCAGGGAATGCAAATCAAAACCACAATGAGATATCACTTAGCTCTAGTGAGAATGGGGTTTATCAAATAGTCCCAAAACAATAAATGTTGGCTTGGATGCAGATCTTAAGATTATTGATTGTACTAGTAATTTAATTGGCATCCCTCAGTCCCACTCTTTACTTTTTAAAATTCAATATCAGTACTGGGGTTTTAAACCTCCATTTTCAAGCATCATTAATATTTATTTGGCTTTCTGTTAGAGTCTCCTAGTTGGAATACTATAGGTTAAACTCCAGGATTCTGTAACAAATCCAGTCTTCTTCTGCAGAAAACTATTCTCCTTTGAAAAAGACACAAAGTTTTTGACTTGCTACATGCCCCTGACTGGTGATGAGACTCCAAGTCAACATGTGACCTCAGCTGCCAGTCATAAAGTAGATGTTCACAAAATCATAAAGTTGAGCTTGTGCAGCAGCACTCCATACCATTTGGAAGTTCTATATGCAAGTGCAAGCAGATCCTAAATTCTTAAGTAAATTAAGTGAATATGTGGCTCAGGTTCCCAAACCTTCAAATACCTTGCTCTATCTGCCTTCATTTACGTCTACTGACTCATTTTAATGTTCTCTAGGATAAATTCACCAAATGTGAAAAATAAAGCAGCTAGATTTTCGAATGGCTGGTTGTGATATGTTCTTAGCAACCAGAAGTACATTCCTGAAGCATCACAGTACCCCATGGGAGTTCCACCCAGAGACAGTGGGAAGGAAAATCCTCTGAGTAGGCAAAAGATCAAGGAGTGTATTTGGTTGTCGACTGTGCCTCAGTAAATTTAGAGACAAAGGAATAGTTTGATACTGATTCATGAAGGATTTAATAGGACAGAACCAAATCGTTTGGTAGGATAATCAGAAAGAATAGGTTGGGAGGATTGTTCCAAAGGAAGTTGAGAAAGAGAAATACAATGGCAGAGTGTGAAGATATTAGTATCTAATATGAGAGCTCACCACAGGCATCCATTACAGGGAATGATCTAGACAATTTGTTAGTGACTCCAATTGTAGCTGCTATTCAAGCTGTGATCTCTCTATTGGAACAAATTAACAGAGCAAGGCACTGAATATTCAGCTACTAATGTGAAGCACTGAAAAATACTTTGCACCTTTTTCTTTTTTTCCCACTATACATGAATTTTCAAGGACCACCAAAAGTAGGTACGATCAAATTTCCAGAACAGTCCACCCTCAGTATTAAATGAAAGTTCTGTCAATACTCTCACTGTCTTCCCTGCTTATTACCCATGGGCCTTGTTTGTTTCAGCATCCCATAGAACATCATGCTGGTCCACTGCACTGCTGGCCTGCTGATTAGGGCTGGTGAACTGTATGTAGAAAGTATTCTAGATGCCTTTGTAAGACTTAGGCTTGGCACAAAGGAAAACCACACTCCTGACACAAAGGGAAACAGACTCTAGTCTTCCTATTTCAGAGAGGAGTTACTATAGGAAATTGGTGACAATGTCGCTGAAAGTGTGGGGTCAGCAAAAGAGTAAGAGGAGGAGGAGGTGAGCTAAAAGTAAAGAGGTGGGGAATATCTTTCTGGCCCTGGTTCCTGCAATTGTTTTCTGTCATGGTGGAAGGGGTGGGTTGGTTCTGTTCTCCAGTGACTAGGGCAGAGCCAGCACAGTCTCAGTGGCCCTCAAGTTTACTTGGGGTGCTACCTTTTAGGATGAAGAATTAAATTAAATATCTTCATCTGTGGGGTATCGACTTACGTGGTCTAACTCAGCGGTCCCCAACCTTTTTGAGACCAGGGATTGGTTTTGTGGAAGACAGTTTTTCCACGGATGGGGCTGGGGGCCCGGGGGTCCTTTGCCGCTTTGGCTCCACCTTAGATCATCTCGTTGGATTCTCATGGGAAGCGCTCAACACGGATCCCTCGCTTGTGCGATTGCCAGCGGGTTTGCCCATAGAGGGTCCGATGCCAACTTTGATCTGACATGCTGATGGGGTGGGGGTGGGGGGCTTGGCCCGAGATACCAGCGATGGGGGCGGCTGTGGGGCTGCGTTGCTCACTGCCACCTGCTGTGCAGCCCAGGAGTTGGGGACCACACAGGTCTAGCTCCGGAATGTCTCCTCTGTCCTGTTTATTTCTCTAGCAGCGCTGCTCCCTGCTACAGTCTATTTCTCTACCTGCCCTACAGGTTTTTCTAATGGTTTTGCAACAGATTTGCTGTTTCTATTCCCTCCCATTGAAACATTGTGACTGTTTTTCTGCTTCAAACCTAGGTGAAACAATAATAATTAAAATAGTGAGCCACCAATGATCTGTACCTTTTGTGGGGCCTTATTAACTGCTGACCACAGGTTCTCGTCTTACTGCTTTGCAACTACGCCAACATGAGGTGACAAGCAATGTGAAGTTGCACTTCTCTTCAGCAGCAACACCTAGCTCAGCAGGAAATCCACACCTCAGCATCTGGGTTGGAAGTAAAAATATGCCAAATCCGATGGGAAATTAGTATCTCCCAAAAGAACAGGCTTTGCTGTAAAAGAGTTTGCAACATGTATTCTTCAGTGCTGTTGGTTTCTTAGCTTCACAGATATTGTTTTTAACTGAGACTCATGGTCAGATTTAGAGCCCAATTTCATAGTGATTCAGATATATTGACCCTTTTCAATTTTGTTATCTTTTCTATAAGCATAATTTTATAATTTAAGACTAAAAAGGATGAAATGATTATTTAAACTAGAACCTCAGCTGCCCTGAACTTGAATTACAATAAGCAATAAATCAAAGATATAGATTTCCTTCTATGAAAGTAAGTATAACATAAGCAATATGTATATATCGTTAATAAGAGAATAGAAAGTGCTGTTGTAAGCACAGCTATAACCTTTATTTATGTAAAAAAGACTAAAGGGTAAATGATCTATTACCCTTCATTATATGCTTATGATATATTCTTCTCACTAACTACTTTTATTATACATTCCTATCTTTGAGATTCCAACATGTGACAAGAAAACAAGATGGAAATATATTCCAAGCAACAGATGTTATTGATTTAGAATCATTCATTTGAAAATGCTAAATGTCAAGATTTTAAGTTTTTAATTAAATTTTATTGCCATTTGATTTCATAAGCATACAAACCAGGCCAGGTCAAAACTCATGTGTCCATTAGACTTCATCTCTATGTAGGGGAGAATGATATCTGAATTCAGACTACTGTTCTGTATAATTGTTCCTCCAAGTCTGCACAGGCCCACCAAACCTTTTTATGGAAATGCAAAGTTCTGCATAGGTGGGGTGTGGGGAATGCTAGAGGATAATTGAATCAGTTTGCTCTTCTTAGTCAAAATGTTGGATTACGTCCCCCAGCCTTACAGATAGGTGTGGCCATATGATTAACTAATAGGATGTGGACAGAAGTGATATGTACCCCTTTTAGTACTGCCTCAATTCTCTTATCCTGGCTCAAATATCTTCTGTTTCTCCCTCCTTCTAAATAGGGAAAACCATTTTAGATTGAATCCATGATTAAAAACGTTCCGCTATGTTAAGTCATTCAGAGGTTTATCTTACTTGATTAGTAAGTGTCACTCCAAACAATAAAAGGGGTCAGACAACTTGTGTTTAATCCACTTTAAAAAATAGTAAGCAGTCAAAAAGTTTAGTAAATGCTAGAGAATTTTAAAGTTTACTGATCTTAGTTAAAAAGTTTTACAGGTAATTTGAACCCCATGATACAAGGTGATCTATTATTATTCTGCATCAGGAATTTACATCATGGACCTTCAAAGATGGTAAGTAAGTCAAAGCAGATCATTTGGCTGATCACTCAGCCTAGCTGTCTAGGCAGTGTCCTGAACCTTGGAACTGGTTTTCTTGTTCTTAACTGATTTTTTCCTATTTGTTAACACTCAAGAAATGACAAAAACCTAGTTTTTCATCCAACTTATGACCCAGCAAAGAAAGTTTCTGATATTGTTTTAAAAAACCTTTTAATTCATAAGAAGATATTTTTTCTTGTTAATAAAATACCTCTAAAGGGACTTTACAAAATCACTATGTATATAAATAATTCACTATATATTTATTTAAAACACTACTATTTTTCCCATTGTATGTTTTAGTTCATTTAAAAAATTACTATGATTTTAGGCCTAATGTACTTTATAATATTGACAAGTCTTTAAATGAGGCTACAAAAAGTTATCACTTTTTAAAGAGTTTCACAAAGAGATCATGCTTTAAAAAATGATGTTATTCTCCTTTGCTGAAATAGAATACACAAAGACACTGAAAACATTGTTTATGCCGGGTGACTAGTCAAATACATTTTGATTATTCTGGGTAAGAGTTGAAGGATACAAACAACATATCTGATGTAATCTTGTAGCTTCTCAGGGCAAAACAGCACTTTTGACCTTCTATTCTGAAGAATGATATTTATTTGTTATAAGATCTTAGAGTTAACTAAATTTTATTTTATTGGGTATTTCTTTTAATTTGATTTAGTATTTTGTTTTTTACATTAAAAAAATTAAGCAAAACTCCATGGGGAAATAAAAACTGGCACAACTTCAAATATAGAAAAGAGACCACTAGGAATATTTTTCATAGAGGCCATGCACCATTTATCTGTTTGCTTTCACTCAATCAGAAATTTCGAGGTTTATGTTGAACAATTTCTGGAGGACTCAATATTAAATAAAGTACTCAGAATCAGCTCGTTGTGATGTGTTAAAAGAGTTTTGACTTTCAATATGTTTAACATTTCAGTTTATCTCAGTATGTTAAAACGGCAGTGTTCAATCAAAACTACAAAAGAATTTGATTAAAATTGAGGTGAGATTCCCAGCAGATAAAGCAATACCTGCTAAGGAAAAAGTCATTGTATGAGATGCAGAATAGATGTCATATATAGGTTAAATGAACAAGAGGCTGCCGAGCAATCACTTTGACTATATGATTTGAATTAGTTAAACAAAATTATTATGTTAATATGCTGATGGTTTGTTGAGTCAAATTCACTAGTTATTGTTATATTTCACTACCACAGTCATGTTTTCTTAGACCCACTCCTGAATTATCAAAGGTATAACTAGATCCAAAGGAGATCTGGTAAAGAAATGAAAAAATCATATTTCAAGGTTCAAAACAAAGATGGTATTTTTATTTACTTTTATGGTTCAGATAAAATGAAGTAATTTTCATAAAACTAACTTATCAGAGCTCTTTATATAACTGTAATCTCATAAAAAATTGGGTCAAATTATCATATTTACAAATTCATGGGTGGATCTCCTGAACATGTTTAAACCAACTAAATCCGTATAGGTCTAAGAATCTTATTATTATTAGAGCAAAGCCATAAACAAGAAATCAATATAAATTAATCTAAATAAAGAAAAGTACAGCTTATGTAAGGAGATATTGCTGCAAGTATACCATTTTTAATTTAAAATGTAGTCTGCATTTTAAAAAGCTATTTAAGAAGAGAAAAAAATCTCCATATGTTTTTTTTCCAGAATGAGAAATATGTTCATCTAAAGAAAAAAACTCAAGGTGAGTACTCTATCCTTTTTATAAAGATATAGAAAAAAACAATTTTTCAAACTTTATTTTTTTACAGTAAGTCAATTAAGAAAGTCATTTAAAAATGATATCAGGGAAGTAGTTACAAGACGAGATTATGATGTAATGATGTATCCCATTTCTTCTTTTGAAGGATATTAATATTGAATCTATTCATTATTTAAAAACAAATATTTTAATAACTCTGTAGGTTCATAATATTTTTGCATGCAATACCTTTAGAAACTTGTAAATACATACATACATGTGTTTTTTTAATGATCTAACTATAATATTTAGTATATTCCGAGAAGGTTTGTCAGCAATAAAAATGTTTGGGAGAATGAACCAAAGAATCAATCATGCTGTAGTTAAAGTGCCATTCTGGAAAATCCACTCATAACCCTTTACAGTAATTCTGATACTATCTATAAACAATGTAATATAATTTGTTTCAACAATAAAGGAGTGGGCCTTTTCTATGGAATGACTATTACTTAGAGTATCTGATAGGAACGCCCTCAAGGGTTAGCAGGAAAGGTTCTGGTTTTTGTTCTGTTTCTGTTCAGACAGAATTACTGCTAGTACTTCCTAATACCTTCTGTCTTTTTCTGTCCTACTTTATTAAAGTTGGTTTTAAACATGTCTGAACTTGAGTAGCAAGACCATATCTTAAAGAAATAATTTTCTCTGATAATTCTCATACTAATACAACTGGTAACATGGGTTTTACAAGGATGTGGAAAATATTATTCCCAAGACAATCTGAAACTCAGAATGGTAAATTTCTTGTGTAAGAAAGTTGAACAACAGAGACTCTTAATATTTTATTCTTTAAAAATTTTTTATTATAAAAAATGTTAAAGATATCCAAAAGTAGAGGAAGGAAAATAATGACTGTGAACTATGTAGATATCAGTTTCAACAAGGATCAATTTTCATTTAGTTCCTCCACTATTATTTTATATCAAATATCAACTTAAAAAATTGTTACCACTCTAATAGTAATTTATCTCATGATAATCCTTTGTATTGTCATGCATCTAATAGCTGTTCACAGTTTACATTTTACTTTGTTAGAGCTGGAATTCAAATAAGGACCATTACATTGCATTAGATTGAGTCTTTTAAGTTATAAGTTACCTCTGTATCTCTTTTTATTCTTTGCTACATTTGATTAAACAAATAATTTTAGTGATTCCACATTTTTAGGTATTTACTGGAGGTAGATCTCCCTCTCCTTACACCCACCATATTAGCAGGTAATCAGAATGTCATCAGAATAATTATGAATCACCCTGGAAATGACACACTGTCATTGATGGAAAGGAGTAACTCCTAGATAGAGCTCAGAGGGGAGAAAAAAGTTTGAGCACCACTGTCTCTGCCCACAATATTAGACATCTGAAAATAACAGAGAAAAATAGCCATCATCTACTATTTGATATCATTCGGTTATCCCAACATAAATACCAGAAATATTCCCTTGATTCTAGATGTAATCAGTTAGAACCAAGGGAGTAGGCAGTCATAAAAATGCCATGATTTGAGATTTGAAGATTTTCCCCACCTCCAGTAATATATCCCTATTTATACAAGATGCAAGAAGGGGGAATATTTAAAAAAAAGAAGGGGATTTTTGAATTGTTGTGTCTTACATTGAGGTTTATATGGTTAATAATAGCAGATTCACAAGATCAAAAATTATATCATAAGGCCATTTACATCATCAGTGTGCTTAGAAACTTATCAAAAGTTGACCCCCAGATGACCCCATACCCCCTGGTATCCAGGCTTTGCATAATTTCCTCTGCTTAGGTGTGACCACAATCTCAAACTTTCTTCTAAACTGAACAACGTAGCAAATGTGATAGGATATTACTACTGTTGAAATTAGGTTTTTTGGCAAAGATAAAGATATTTTGTAGACAGAATTAGGTTCCTAAACAGCTGACTTTAATTTAATCAAAGACTAGATAATTCTAGCTGGGGCTGCCCTAATCATTCAGTTCTGCAGACAATCAGAAATTCTAAAGGTGAGAGCCTTGAAGCTGCAGAGACTCACTTTCTCTTCATTGCTGGCTTTGAATAAGCAATTTGCCATATATTGTACCCTCCCAGACATATCCAAAATAATGCTTTACCAGCTATCTGGGTATTCCTTAATCCAGTCAAGCTGCTGCCTAAAATTAACTATCACAAATAGTATTCTTTGTCTTCTTAAGACAAAATAGTCTCAAGAATTCTATTTTGATGGTGAATATACACACACATACACACGTATGTATATACAACTTAGAATCAATAAAGGAGATAAAATGACGTCAACCAAAGGAATATTTGAAAGTTGTGGTCTCTAAAACTTTTTGGAGAGGATAAAAATGTAGAGAGCACTTGGAACAATAGGAGAAAGAGAAAATAAAAATCAGAGGAAAGTAGTTGATAGAACTAGATCACAGTTTTAGCTGGATCCTGCTATGCTCTGTCATTGAGGTCTGCAGGATCCAGCTAAGGTTATGTAATTATGTGAATTCCTGAAGAAAGTTGAAAAATACAAGTTAAGGGTATCAGTCAGGGTCAGATTAGTAAAATGGAAATGGTACGAGGTAATAGAGAGAATTTAAATGTGAAATTGGTTGCACAGCCATGGGGGAGCTGAAAGATAAAATGAGGAAATGAGAGAACTCAGTGTTAGTAACTTCAGGACATTGTTATCACATCTATGGTTGGGAAAACTAAAAGTAACATAGAAGCTCAGAGGAGTGTCCTGGAGAGCTGGGTCTAAAACGAGGGATATCTTTGAGGAGGGGATTGATGTTGATTCCAGAGGCCAAAACAAGATGGAGGCTGAAATCAGCTGGTGCCACATTTGTAACTTGGCACTGCTGGGGTATTCTGTGGCTACGAGAGCAGTGCTGAAAGGGAAAGCAAGAGTAGATGTAAACAAAATTCTCCTCTCCACAAAGTCTGCTTCTGATTCCCCCTGTTGCCATCATCTAATGAAAAACCAACTGACAATGAAGGCATAGAAATGCAGTTTGCAGAATCCTAGCTTGATAATGTTCAAACATATTTAAGAGAATTTTTTTTTGGATCTTATGTACAAAAGCTAAATAAGTGGCATGGTCAGCATCAATACATGTTTTGATAGGCACCTTGACCTTCTAGATAAAAAAAAAATATTTTTTTTTCTCAATAAGATCCATCTATTCTTTACATGAGTAAAGTCAGCTTCATCCTTCCACCTAAAAGGGTCTTCAGGATATTGGTATCCACTGAAAATAATTATTGTTTAAATTGGTAAGATGAAAGAGGGAGGAAGGAGGAAAAAGAGAAATAAGTTAATATAATAAATAAATTAAAAACAAGAAATATGACAAGAAAAGGAGAAAATATGCATAGCTATTATATTCCTCATTTTTGTAACTAGGTTCAGTAGTTGACATAACTTCGTTCACTGCCAATTTTGTGTTCATTTTAACATTAGCCACCAGCTCAGATTATCAGTGTTCAATAAAATGGAATGATGATCCAAAATTTCATTAGTGAAGGGTCTGAATTCTCAAGAGTTCCACCTGTTGTGCCCTGTAATATTTTATTAACACATAAGGGTGAACCTGCATCTGCTTATAAGTTTTTCACACACCTACACACACACACACACACACAGCCCCAAACCCCTGGGTCCCAGAAATATTTTCTGTCTTGCTTCAATTGTATATCAGCAACACAATCCTGCCTTGGTAATTGGAATCAATAATTCTAGCCATAACCATTATCTCCTTTTTTTGCCTATTGGTTCTGTGGAATGAGAAGGAAAAAGCACCCAGATGGCTATTTCAACTTCTAATTGAATGTAATTATTATAGTATCACCTGAGAGAAGCATTCTTCCTGTTAGGGATCAAGACTTCTAAATCTATGGAGTCTAGAGTTACAGAGACAGAAAGCAAAAAATCCACAGGGGATTTATTGTCTAATAGTGAGAGAAGATACACTTAATTCCGTCACTTGATTATTGATTCCAATTGTTCTTGTCATGCCGTAAAATATTAGAAACATCTATCCAATATACTGCTCTTCAACCTTACAGTAGGTCATTCTACCATACTATTAGATCAATTCCTTTTAGGCAATGAGCTGTAAGATGAAACCAGTACAATCCAGGGACATGAGCACATTGTTGCATATCTTTTGTTGTGAAATTCCTTCATGAAAAATGTTGAGTTGGGTACCATGACTCTGAATAAAGCATTCTGTAAGTCTACAGATGATGATGTTAACAGAATCATGTAAGGAAGAAAGGGAAATCCATATCCCAAATAAGAGTCAATTACAGTGAAAGTAGGTGATCTGACATTTTAAGGAAACAGTTCAATGCCATTTTCTGCTGTTAGGTAAGTGGCTTCTCCCCTTGGAAGAAGCATACTGATCAGAGGCTCAAAAAATGGTCTCAGTTTTGGCAGTTTTGTCCATTAGCAGTCACAGTAATCACATCAGCATTAGCAAGGATAAAACCCACATTGTGGAGTCTCCATCCTTGGTGTTATAGCAACTTTGTACATGGACAATTGTGCAAGCAACAGAGTAAGAAGAATGTATGGTATACATAGAACACATACGCCTATCTACCTGATTATTAAGAGCTGATTCTGCAGTTGGTATTCTTTGGTAAATGTTCAACTATAACACAAGTATCTTCATCTTTGTACTGATTCTGAGAAGTTCATCCACATACCTCCTTTCTGGATCTCTTAGTCATCAGTCTTTTGATCTTATTCTTTCCAATACCTTGACCATCTGGTCAAATTTTTGACCACTGTCATTACATGACTGTGATTCTGTGTTATTTCACTCAAAATAGGACAATCAGATATAGTACTCAACTGTCTGATGTAAGATATGTTTCATTCACCAGTGCATATCAGAAACATTTTCAATTAGAATGTTAATGCTGCACCAAATGTTTTCACTGACACAAGCACATTGATCTGTAACCAAATTTATTTATTTTTCTTCCTCAGTCCACTCATGTTGTGAAACTGTCCATAAATCCATTGCTTTGGAATGAAGTAAAAGAGAATATGTAGCAAAATCTGATGGATCAGGCACCTGAGCCATATGCACATGTAATTTATTTTTACCATGAAGGTGTATTCCAGCCTAATAATTTATATGCTATTTCCACTTGATGATAGGTTGCACTTATGCATTACAAATTTTATAACATGTTGGATCAGATGGAATCCAATTAATAATCAGGAGTTTACTGATTCTATAATCCATATTCATTATCTACCAGATTCCAGTAATAAGATAGCAGCTGTTTCTCAAAACTGACAGAAAAGAGCCTGACATTTCTTCAACATTGTGGAAGTCTTTTTAGTGATTCTTCAATTAAGGCTTTACAGTGGATGTATACAAAATTCTGTTTGTCAAAGATTTGTAGATTAAATTTAAATCTGCTTGGTTATGAGGCAAAAATAGCAGAATAGATTTATATAACAGCAGCCTGAAAACTCTGCAGAGCCTTCTCTTGCTCTGATACCTACTCAAATGGCAACTTTATGGTTAACTCATTAAGGAGACACAGAAACACATTCATTATTTTTATTGCCTGTAATATTGAAAAAAAGTCTCACTAATAATTATTTCACTTTTTCAGTCATAGTCATAAAGTAACAAGCTGTCTTTCACTTTGGAGGATCCATGGCTGCCCAGGTCAAGGCCACTGGATAGAAATTTTACTGCTTTATCTCCCATTATCTGACATAACATGTGTCATGCCAATGCATCCCATAGACTTGTTACTTTTTTTCTTCTTAGGTCCAATCCACATGATGTAATGAATTTAATTGACTCCTGTGATTGTCCATGGGTTGTAATTAAGATCTTGGTGAACTTGGTCAGTGGTACTCAAAGTATGGTCTATGGTCTAGCATTGATTTAAAAACTGTTACTAGCCCACCATGAGATAAGTACATAAAATAAATGTAGCTTTTCACTTATTTCATTACAACCTGACATAAGTCTACAGTCTAGGTGTCAAATAGCAGTGAGGAGACTGTGGTCAAGAATAGGATAACTAGCACGGTTCTGAGGCAAGACCAAGAAATTGTACTATTGTCTCAGTTAGATGACAGCAAACAACTTATTGTGTTCCTTGTAATTTGGTGTAAAGAGAAGAGGCATTTGACTGATCAATAGCTGCAAACTAACTGTTGAGTAAAATTTGCTTCAGGTGAGATAACACATCTGAAAAAGAATTTGCAATTGGATCTGCCATCTGATTAAGATTATTATAAACTACAAATTATTGTTAGAAGTCACTAATCTTTTGCACAAGACTAACATCCAATTTGAATCAGATTGTGATAGGAATCCTCATCTCTGCACCTTCCAAGTCTTTCATTACGGCACTAATTTCTGCGATTCTTCAAGATATGTGCTCTTATTACATGTGTTCACTATACTGACAAGAGCCATTTACAATACTCTTCATACTATAATAGCTAGAATGAACATTTAATTTATTATGTATACCTAGACACTTTTCTGACTGAGAGGAAATGCAATAATTACATCTGGACAGAAAGTGTAAACTGGGTTTGGCCAAAATGCACAGTAAATAAAAATGTCTCTCACTCTATAGGTACAGGAGACAATGTAGGGATTATGGAACTCATAGATTATGCCTATTCAAATTATGTACTTAGGAATTTATAAAGTAATTACAGAATGGATCTATAAGCCCACTCTAACACTGGGAGATGGCCTTGTGTCAAAATTCCATTTATTTTCAGACTACCATAGGCAGAGTGACATTTATGGTCCTTAGAAAATACCATTATATTAAACATAATGTCTATTAAAGATCAAAAGTTCTGAATATTTCCCAGTATGCTGTTACTTTTTAAATGACCTCAATTTCTTTAGCGATAGGCTTGGAATCATAATTATACCATGGATTTATCAATGTTGAGGGTCTTTTCATAAGGAAATCTAGCTTCTCATCAAACCAAAAGATTATAGAATTTTGAAAAAAAATAGGCTTGCAAAGCTATTACTCTTCATTGTGGCAATACAGTTAAGGTTTCATTCATCCTAAAGGTATTTTCTAAAATATATGCCAAGTGGAGGCTATAAAACACAAATGTGGAGAAAGATCAAGATGGCTGACTAAACAGTTAGTTTGTGCCTCCTCCACAGAAAGGAACCAGAATAGTAAGCAGATTCTCACATTTCAAAAAGATCATCCAGGAGACAACACTAAGATTCATGAAGGAAGTGGTGGGAAGCACCAAAAGTGGGTAAGGAGAAGATTCAGGGCAACTTGTCCAGCCAGGGACTGGGTAATGGCTGGGAGAAGCTCCTGGATGCAGGGAAACAGTAAGAGAGAAGCCCTCAGGTCTCCACTTACCAAGGCAACCTCTTACAATTTTGGCTATAAGAGAACCCCCACCCTGATAAGTCTCAGGTATAACATAGCAAGTAGCTTGGAGATTACACAGAGATGTTGTTCCACAAAGAAAAGTCACATAGAGTCCCACAGGCATTAGAGCTTAGAGCAGCTTGAGCCAGGCGCCATTCTGGGAGCCTAGATAATGAAGAACTGTGGTGCACTTGCAGCAACTTTGAGGAAGTTTGAGGAAGGATAGAAGAGCCCAGCTGTTCCCATGCATCCCTGGGAAGGTCTCTACCATCCTGCTGTGGGATGCTGTTGAGACAGGACATGAGAGGGCAGCATTCTCCGTAATTTCTTACCCATGCTGCCTGCCTAGGTGGGGCTCAGCCTTTCTGGTCACTGGTCAAAGTCACTATTTTAAGAATTTGATACTGGGCTATGCCCTGTCCTCAAGCTGAGTTTGGGCTATACACGCCTGCATGGTAAGGGGCAGGGAAATCAGGCTTTCTAGTATGCATCTGGGATGGTGCCTACCATCCTGCATCCAGCTGATGTGGGAACAAATCCTGAGAACACTGTAATCCCCACAGTTTCCTACCAGTGTAGCCTCCCTGAGAAGGGCTCCACCCATCTCTGGTAACAGACACAGGGTGCAATTTTTGGAGTATGAAGCCAGGCAGCACCCTGCCCTTGGGCTGAATTCAAGCTGACTCAGCCACAGCCCCACACACTTGGTCAGGGTTGCCCAAGCTCTCCTATATAGATCTAGGACAATTCCCACTGTTCTGCTATGGGCTCCTGTGAGGCTTATATGCAAGCTGACAGCATCCCACAGTTTCTTGCCAATGCCAGTGCCTGAATGGCACTTTGCTCTCTTTGATTGCAAACACAAACTTAGCACCATTTTGTGAGTTTCACACTGGTCTGCACACCACTCTTGGGCCAACTTCAAGGTAACATGACTACAGGCACTAGTTGGCTAGGAAGGGACAGGAGAGACCAAGTTATCTAAGCACAGTTAGGACAATACTCACCATTCTGTTACAGGGAACCATGAGACTGAGGACTAGCCTGTGCAATTCATTGCAGCTACCAGTGACACCAACATGGATGACTTGGGTCCTAGTGGGTGGCTACAGCACTGTTACTATCACCTCCCTCATCACAACAGCTGCTCAGGGGCCTGAGAATCCACTCACATACCCAGGCCTCTGCTCCAACTACCAGCTTTTGAGCAAGCTACTTGAAGGCCCAATAATTGCTCGCCCCCCTCAGGACACACTTACACAACGGCTAACATAAGCAGCTCTGTGGCCTAAGATCAACTATATTCAGCCCACTGCTTCTACCACTGGTGCCCAAAGACTGGATTGGCTGGTGTTTGAGTACCCAGCAAAACTTTACCACAGCCTGAACTGTTCCCTAAGCCACTAAGGAAATCACAGATACCACTGACCTTGTATACTCCCTAAGAAATCATACAAACATCACACTCCTCCAGGCACCCAAAATCAAAGCCAAAGTGTCTTACTCAACCAAAAACATATATACACCTTTAGAAAAATATTGATAGAAATAGAAAACATATTCAAAAGCTTAAAGAATAAACCATGCAGAAGAAAGAATCTCAGAACTTGAAGACAGGTCTTTTGAAATAATCCAATCAGATAAAAATAAGAAAAGAAGAATAAAAAATAATGAGCAAAGCATTCAAGACATTGGGGACTATATAAAACTATCAAACTGATAAATTATCAGTTTCCTGAAGGGGAAGAGAGATCAAAAAATTTAGAAAACCTATTTAAGGAAATAACTGATGAAAAGTTCCCAGTACTACCAATAGAGTTAGGCATTCACATACAGAAGGCCTAATGATACCCAGGAAAATGCATTGCAAAAATACATTTCACTGTGACATAGTGTAATCAGAATGACTAAAGTCAAAGTGAAAGAGAGACATTTAAAATTAGCAAGAGAAAAGCATCTGGTCATGTGTAAAGGAAACCCGTCATAGTAACAGCAGACCTCTCAGCAGAAACCTTATAGGCCAGAAGAGAGTGGGACAGCATTTTCAAAGTGCTGAAAGAAAATCTTATCAGCCAAGAATTTTATATTCTACCAAATGAAGGAGATATAAAGTTTTCCCTAGACAAGCAAATGCTGAGAAAATCCATCATCACTAGACTGGCTGTATAGGAAATACTCAAAGGAGTCTTAAACATAGAAATGAAAGGTCAATATTCACTATCTTGAAAACACACAAAAATATAAAACTCACAGGTCTTATAAAACAATCATACAAAGGAGGAAGAGAAAAGAATTAAATAGCAACATGAAGTTTAGAAAATTACAAAGACAAAAAGAGAAAAAGAAAGAAACAAAATTTATAAAATAACTGGAAATCAATTAACAATATGACAAGAACAAAGCTTCATATCAATACTAAGCTTGAACATAAATGTATTACATACTCCACTAAAAAGATATAGATCAGCAGAATGAATGAAAAAAAACATAATACATGTATATGCTGCTTACAAGAAATTGATCATATACATAAAAATGTATAGACTGAAGGTTAAACAGTTAAAAAAAGGTATTCCACACAAACAAAAACCAAAAATGTGTACCTATACTTATATAAGATCAAACAGACTTTAAATGAAAAAACAGAAGAAAAAGACAAAGACAATCATTATGTAATGATAAAGGAAGCAACTCAATTCTACCAGGCCTACAGGGGAGAACTGGTGCCAATCCTACTGAAATTGTCCCAAAAGATTGAGATAGAGGGAATCCTTCCTAACTCATTCTACAAAGCCAATATCACCCCAATACTGGGAGAATCAATATTCTTAAAATGATCATACTGCCCAAAGCAATCCACAGATTCAGTACAATTCCTATCAAAATACCAATGTCATTTTTCATGGAATTAGAAACAAAATTCTAAAATTCATAAGGAACAAACAAAAAGCCCAAATAACCAAAGCAATTGTAAGCAAAAGAATAAATGCTGACTTCAAATTATATACAAGGCTATGGTCCCAAAACATCATGGTACTGGTATAAAAACAGACACATACATCAATGGAACAGAATAGAGAACCTGGAAATAAAGTTACATACCTACAACAAACTGGTCTTTGACAAAGTAGACAAAAACATATACTGAAGAATAGACATTTTATTCAATAAATGGTGATGGGGAAATTGGAAGCCATATGGATCCCTATCTCTCACTATGTACAAAAAGTCAACTCAAGATATATTAAAGACTTACATGAAAGACCTGAATCAATAAAGATCCTAGAAGAAAACCTGCGAAAATCTCTTATGGACGTTGGCCCAGGCAAACAATTTGTAACTAAGATCCCTAAAGCAAATGCAATAAAAAATAATTAAATGAGACTTAATTAAACTAAATAGCTTCTGCACAGCAAAAGAAATAATCAAAAGAGTAAACAACCTACAGAGTGGGAGAAAATATTCACAAAATATATGTCTAACAAAGGACTACCATTCAGAATCTACAAGGAATTCAAACAACTCAATACAACAAAAACAAACAATCCCCTTAAAAAATCAGCAAATGATATGAACAGCCATTTTTTTTTTTTTTTTTTTTTTTTATGAGACAGAGTCTCACTTTGTTGCCAGGGCTAGAGTGAGTGCCGTGGCATCAGCCTAGCTCACAGCAACCTCAAACTCCTGGGCTTAAGCGATCCTCCTGCCTCAGCCTCCCGAGTAGCTGGGACTATAGGCATGCGCCACCATGCCCAGCTAATTTTTTCTATATATATTTTTAGTTGACCAGATCATTTCTTTCTATTTTTAATAGAGATGGGGTCTCGCTCAGGCTGGTCTTGAACTCCTGACCTCGAATGATCCACCCACCTCGACCTCCCAGAGGGCTAGGGTTACAGGCGTGAGCCACCACACCCGGCCTTGAACAGCCATTTTTTAAAGAAGATATACAAATGGTTAACCATCATATGAAAAAATACTCAACATCACTAATCATCAGGGAAATACAAATTAAAACCACAATGAGATACCAGCTTACTTCAATTTGAATGGCCATTATTAAAAAATCAAAAAACAATAGATGTTGGCACAGATACGGTGAAAAGGGAACACTTATACGTTGCTGGTGGGAATGTAAATTAGTACCACTTCTATGGAGATTTATCAAAGAACTGTAAGTAGATCTACCATTTGATCCTGCAATCCCACTAAAGCATATATACCCAGAAGAAAAAAAAAATCATTATATCTATAAGATAGCTGTACTCGTGTCCATCCTAGAACAATTCACAATTGCAAAGATACAGAATCAATCTAAAAGCCCATCAAATTATAAGTGGGTTAAGAAAATATGGTTTATATGTCTATATATATATAAAAATGTGTGTGTGTGTATATATATCATGTGTGTGTATATGCACACATATATATACATATAATGGATTACTATTCAGTAATGAGAAAGGATGAAAAAATGTCTTTTGCAGAAACTTGGATGGAACTGGAGACCATTATCCTAAGTGAAATAACACCAGAACAGAAAAATAAATGCTGCATGTACTCACTTATAAGTGAGAGCTAAACTATGCCTACCCAAGGCACACAGAGTGGTATAATGGACATTGGGGACTCATAAGGCAGAGGGAGGGAGAGAGCGAGGAATGAAAATTTACCTATGGGGTACAATTTACACTTCTCAGGTGATGGGTACACCAAAAAACCCGGTCTCCACCACTATAAACTATATGCATATAATGGAATTCAAATTGCCCCCTCTAAATCTATTAAAATACAAAAAAAAAATGAAAGAAAAGACAAAAATTAAAATACACCAAAAAGAAAAAATAATAAAAAATAAAATATGTGTCAAGTAATAATTTAGCATATTGACCTCATATTTTATTACTAATAATTCATCTGCAAAGATGTTATGGATCAAAGTATTTTAAGTACTACTCTATTCTTGCTTTCTATATTTGTGTTTAAGCTTTTTGTCTCTGATTTGTAAGTACTAATATTTAATTTCTGCCGCTCTGGAGGTAATCATACACATGGGAATCATGTTATCATTCTCAGTGATGCCATTTCCCAAAATCATTTATGGTCTACACACCACCCACAGCAGAGTTTATGAGGATGCTGTTGCTTCTCTCATTAATGCATCTTAAGCTTAAGTGAAGTGAGTACACTCTTAACCTGCTAGAAAATATATCAGGCAGGTAGGTGTGCCAGCAACACTTGATAAATAAACTCAAGCATTCCTGTCTCCCTAAATCTTTAAGTTTTCTCCATTCCATTATTCTCGGACATTTTTAGTATCTCAACCTAACTGAATCTAAGCTTGCACAATTTAAGATCAAGTTTCAATGTTTCAAACTGTTTGAGTCATCTCCAACTATGCAAGCTAGATTCTTAAACCCAAAATCATTGTGTAAACTCAGATCAATAAAGACAACCTATTCTAATAATATAGTATATTATTCTTGTACTCACATTTTTCAGAGCCCATTCATGTAATAATATTCCTCAGGTTTCTCCTGATATAAATTAACAAAATGCTCTAATTATTTGCAGTGTAAGCTGTCTGTATTAGTTTATAACTTTGAGGTTGTTTCCTTGCACTGCAATGGAATTGACAGGATCAAATAGATGTGGAAAGGAGTTCTTACTAAAATAGTCATCTTTTCTTTTAACAATATCAAACTTGGGAAGTTTTTGGTATTATTTTCAATTGCTCTTTTGCCTTTCTCTTTCTTCCCTCTGCTCTTCCCACGGGTCTCTGAGGCTCTGTTCATGTTTCATGTTTCTTCAACCTTTTTCCTTCCTGTCCTTCAGAATGGACATTTCTATTAATACCATCAACTTAGTTGCTTATTTCTTCTGCTAGCTCAAATCTTGTGTCGACGTCCTTTAATGATTTTATGTCCATTTTTATCATAATTTAAAAATCATAATTTCTGTTAGGTACTTTTTATAATTTCTATCTCTTTATTAATATTCTATGTTTAATTATCATTGTCACATTTTAATTCGATTTTCTAAGCCTTATTTTCTTTAGCTGTATGAACGTATTTATAATAGCTGCTTTGAAGTCTTTGATTGCTAAGCTTAACATCTGGGCCCCACAGAGGCAGTTTCAATGATTGCTTTTATCCTTCTGTGTGGTACGCTTTCCTGTTTCTTTACCCGTCTTGTAATTTTGCTGTTGTTGAAACTGGACATTTTAGACAATATGTTGAGGCAATTCTGAATTATGATGGCATTGAGAGAGTTGGTGGTGGTGGTATTTCTTTGTCTGTTAATTTGCTCAGAAACCTGTGTGGACCAATTCAAGAGTCTGTCTCTCCTGAAGCACGAGGCCAGTAATGTTGCTGCTTGACCTTATTTTAAAACTCTTGTTTTTATTTTTAAATCTGGCTCCTAAGGATCACTCCTGGGACAGTATAATTTAGTGACTAGCTAATGAGGGGTCAGAGGTTATGCATAAGAATGTTGAGCCAGTTTTCATTCTTTGTAATGGCTGTATGTGTGGTTTGGGGAACACATTCAAATTCAGGCCATTTACCGTCTGCCTCTACTTTTATTTTCTGCTCATGCAAGATCTTATGTTCATACGGTGACTTTTAGGTAGATGAAGCTCTTTCCAGTTTCTCCTGAGTACACGTGATGCTTTGCACATGTGATGGGGATTTCTATCAAGGCACACTGTGTCTGTGTCATTACTGAGATTTCTTTATTCTATTTTTGGCTTGCCTAAATGTATGCTTTAACATTTGCACCTCACGAGTACCACAACTTCTGACAGCTGGGATGTTGGTCTTTCCTGCTGTTTGCACTGGGATTGCTGTTGTTTTTGTTTGACAATCCCTCTGGGCATGTGAATTTTCCTTCTAGTCCCTCAAGCAGCAGAACTGCAGAACTAGTGGCCTGCCCAGCCCTGGAATAACTACTCTGCCATGGACCCAAGTGGGAGGAAGGCAATAGATCCTAGTTAAAATGTCATGGAATTCCACTGTTCTGATAGAGGTTCAAATAATGTTCCTTTGATAACTATAATATTAACGAATTTGTCACAATCCTTTATTCAATTTCTAGATGAATGAAATGGTTGCTTTTGACAGTTTTTTTCCAATTTACTGTTGCTTTTAGGGAAAAAAGAAGTCCTACTTATCTAGTGAATGTGTAATGTCATATAGTATAGATTTCATCATTGGAAGCTTGATTCAAGCCTTTTATATATCTTTATGTTTCAATTATACATTTTGACATATGAGATTAAATTATAAGTGTTTTGACATTCTTGCCTGCTAATTTCAGTTCAGGGGTCAGGTTTGATTGATTCACCTTTCCCTTTTTATGATTTTTTCTTTTTAATACTCCTTTGCATGCATGAAAGTTTTGTTTATTTCTTTCATTTTGGATGCCAACTTTGTGAATATTTGAATCCTGTATACTGGATAGTTCTTAATCTTATGGATATTCTGGAACCTTTTTTCTGAGATGTAATAAAGTTGCTTCAAAACATTTTGATACTTCTTGATCTTGCTTTTAATATTCAGTAGTTGTGAATGGAGCCATACTCAGTCTGGGGCTAATTATTTCTCATTCCTAAGGTAAGACAGCTCTTTGTCCACTACTCTATCCTCTATTTTGTGAATCAGAGTTTATTTCTGGCTCAGCTTGAGCACCAGACACTGTTTGCAATAATATGTTTGTGTGTGTGTTTCCCTCTTGACACTCCATCTTGCTGCCGTGGTCTCCCTAAACTCTCAGTTTTCACTCCTAATCTCCAGGAGTCTGCCTGGCATTGCATGGGCTCTTCCACTCTGGACCATGGGCTGGAAAGTCTCTCAGGGTTTAGATGGGACAAACACATGGCTCAGCTAACGTGTCCCCCATCTCTTAAGGTTCACTGTCCCTTTTTTCCTTTGTCCAGTGTTCTGAAAATTATTATTTCATTTATTTTGTCCTTTTTTCTTGTGTGCAGAAGGAACTAGAAGTTCCTTTAATCATTTTTTCAAATCCAAATAACTTTTTACTAAGTAAATTAAAGTTAATTTTTGATCGACAAGGAATCTAATAAACACACACATATATATGTATGCAAAGAATAAAAAAAAGTGAGACTCCCAAACAATTTTGAATTCCTATTCTTTTAAGTTAGCAAATAAAATAATTTACTTCATAGATATCTAATTTTCAGGCCCTACTTGTCTTTTAGGCACAGCCCCTAAGGCCTGCAATAATTTTAGGTGCCCACAGGAATGTTTTAATTTTGGTTAAAATCAGAAAAATAAAAGGAATAAACTTTTAAGTGGAAAAAATTCTCATATATAATATTGATATGTTTGCCTTTATATCAATGAAGTTGTAAAATATATTTTTGTTAATTTTTTTAATGGAGAAAGGAGATCATAAAGATAAGAATATCCAGGGCCCAGAAAAGCCACAATGCAGTCTCATACTAATCTCTTGCTCTTGTCCATTGTTTATTGTAGACCTTTGTAGTTGACTCACTGTCTTCTTTTTTACTCAGAGACAACTTATCATTTACAATGATTTCAATACTTAAGTGGATAAAGCATTCAACATCTGTCATTTGCTTGAAATTTTCAACACTAGTAATATTCAATGTCAATGGACTTCAGACACTCAGTTCCATCTACATCTTGCCATTACTCAGAAATGCAGTACTCTAAAGCAGTAGCTTCAAATTCTTCATCTTTGAACTATAATTTCTGATTATTACAGCAGTCTAGTTTTGTTACTTACACTGTTCTTCAACCTGTAGCTCCTTGAGTTTAATCATTAATCTCAATTTAATCTCTGTATCTGTCTTTATTGCTTTCCTTAGTTAAACCATTTTTTATAATCTTTGATGATGTTTCTGTCAATATGCTTAACTGTTATATCTGCTATGTACACATTTAAAAAATCCCTACTCTGGATCGCTGCAATTATTTGACTGTTCCGTATTAAGTCAAGGCCTCTGAGTGCTGTTATAGAAAATAACTCACATAAGATTGGTGGTGCTATACATGGTATCTAATTTTAACTGATCCCTCAAAGCTGTCCTAAAATCTTCATGTTTTTCTATTCTCTCTTCACATTCAGTCCATCAGGCACTATTAGAAACTTTCTCTACTCTTTAATCTACAACTCTACCTTACTTTTTTTCACATTCTACAGTGACCAAGGTGACTTAAACCATCAGTTAAGAAACTCTTCCATTTCTTGATCCATATCTGCAGTTGTAATAGCATTCATACCTGTATTTCCTTTTCTTTAACAAACATAGAAGTATGTTTTCTCTTAATTAAGACCAATGCCTCCATGGGTGAACTCAATCAGATTTTAAAGAACAACTAATAGCAATGGTTATGAACCTTTCATGACCATACAAAATACTAGGGATTTTGCTAAGAATACTGACCTAGGATAGGACTTCAGATTTTATTTATAGTGAGTTTCAAGATGATGCTAATGCTTCTGTCCCACAGAACATGCTTTATGTAAAAATAACCTAACACATCTTATACCATTAATTACCCTTTTTCCTTATCTTTAACTTCTATTTTTCTACCTTATTTTTATATGTGAATTTAAACTCAGGTTGTCATCTTACACCTTAGAAAAACAATTCCTTGGCTTCATGACAACTCTACCTACTGCTATCTCTTTCCTCCCTCCTCTCGCAAACTTCACATAAATGGAATCTAAAATTTGCTCTCAAATTTCTTTGTTCCTAGTTATTTGTCAATATTATTGCAGTCTGGTTTCCACTTGCATGATTTTGCTAATACTGGTATTGGCATAATTACCAAAGAACTTTAAAAAATTCTAAACCAATGGATACTTTTTATCCCTTTTCTTATTTTTATTGTCTATAGTGATCATATTGCCCACACTTCTCTTCTGGATATTTTTCATTTTTCTTTTAGTTGTATTTTGAATATGCTACAATTTTCTTTATCTTTTGTGTACTTCTGCTGATTTTTTCTTTTTAGCTATTAACCCTCTTTTTGCTCTGAACACCATTACCAGGTGAAGGTCATATGCATTTCTTCAGTTACCATCTATATGCTGATTTTCCCCATGTCTTTATCTGTAGCTAATATTTATTTTCTTCACCCTAAAGTCATAAATTAAAAACTACTTACTCAGGAAAGACATTGGGCAATTCCTGAGACACTCCAACTTAACCAGTCCCAAAGTGAACTTATCCTCTCCCTATTTCATCTCCCAAACCTTTCTATTTGTGTGTGCTTTCCATCTTAGAGAACACCTACTGCACCCACAGTTACACAAACTGTAACCTTAAGCCTCACCAACCACAACTCCCTCTATCTTCATATAGAAGAGCCATGAATTATCAAATCCCATTGATTCAAGCCCTTAATTATTTGTTCAATGCATCCACTCCTTTGCATACCATCTGCCATTTATTTATTTGTATCACCATTACCATTTTTCACTTGCATTCCCACGACCATTTGAAGCTCTTCTTACTGTTGCTTTTCTTTTGTCCCACAATATATATATCTTAGTAAAGACATAAAAATGGTTCTAAAATGCAAATATCTCCATTTTACTTGTCTACCTAATAGTATTTAAGAGCCTCCATTATCTTCAGTAAAAAGTTCAAACATTTTAGTGTGCTATATATATAAGTATTCCTTTATAAACTTACCCATGCTTATTTTTCTAGTCTTTTACAAACTACTATTACTTTGTGTTAAAATTATAATGACTTTCTTCCTACTCCTCAAATATGTCATTATTTATCTTCCTTTCTGGTGATTATGTGTGCTACTCTCTCTACCAATAACTCTCTTTTATTCATTTATTTCTATTACAAATTCCTCTCAACCTCAAGGGCCTCTGACAAACCAGTACACATGGTTAGTTGGCTATTACTCCTCTATTTCCCCATATTCCAAAGAATACACCTATTATAGAATGTTTTTCATAGTAATATTTTGTGTTTTACTTGTTTGTAGCTCATACCTCTGTAAACTTTTTGAGAGCAGGAGTATAACGTATCATTCTAGTCACTAAAAATACCATAGAGTTAAACCTGTAAAAATGAGCATGGATAAATGATTTTTTTAAAGAAAAGATGAAGAAAGGAAAGAAGTGTTTAAACAAAATATTACCTCTAATTTTGTGGTCCCCCATCCCCAGGCTATATACCTGCCCATGGCCTGTTAGGAACTATGTTTCACAGCAGGAGGTGAGCGGCAGGGGAGAGATGGAAGTTTCATCTGTATTTACAGCCACTCCTCATGGCTCACATCACTGCCTGAGCTCTGCCTCCTGTTATATCAGCAGCAGCATTAGGAGCATGAACCCTACCGTAAACTCTGCATGCAAGGGATCTAGGTTGCACATTCCTTGTGAGAATCTAATGCCTAATAGTCTGAGGTGGAGCTGAGGTGATGATGTTAGCGCTGGGGAGAGGCTGCAAATACAGATTACCATTAGCAGAGAGGTTTGACTGCACAATAAATGTAATGTGCTTGAATCATCCCCAAACCATCCCCTTTGCCCCCAGTCTGTGGAAAATTTGTCTTCCATGAAACTAGTCCTTGGTGCTAAAAAGATTGGGGACTGCTGCTTTAATTAATATTTAAGTGATGTTGTAATATCCATGTGTCTGAAAAACAATGGTGATCTGGCACCTCTTGTGATATCCTGGATAGATTTGGAGCCCATTCTACTAAATGAAACATCACAAGAATGGAAAAACAATCACCATATGTACTCATCATCAAACTGGTATTAACTGATCAACACTTAAGTGCACATATAGTAATAACATTCATCAGGTCATATCAGCAGAGGAGAAGGGGATGGGTATATACACACCTAATGGGTGCAGTGTGCACCGTCTAGGGAATGGACACGCTTGAAGCTCTGACTTGGGTGGGGCAAAGGCAATACATGTAACTGAAACATTTGTATCCCTGTAATATGCTGAAATTTAAAAAAAATTAAAAAATATCCATTGTGTTTTAAGTTGAATAGAAAATATTCAAGGTTGGCCGTGGTGGCTCACGCCTGTAGTCCTAGCACTCTGGGAGGCCTAGGCGGGTGGATCATTTGAGCTCAGGAGTTCGAGACCAGCCTGAGCAAGAGCGAGACCCCGTCTCTACTAAAAAAATAGAAAGAAATTATATGGACAGCTAAAAATACATATAGAAAAAATTAGCTGGGCATGGTTGTGCATGCCTGTAGTCCCAGCTACTTGGGAGGTTGAGGCAGGAGGATCGCTTGAACCGAGGGGTCTGAGGTTGCTGTGAGCTGGGCTGATGCCACAACACTCTAGCCCGGGCAACAGAGTGAGACTCTGTCTCAAAAAAAAAAAAAAAAAAAAAGAAAGAAAAGAAAATATTCAGCTAGATTACCTAGATAATGGTCAACAGTGGTTAAACCCAGAATACTTAAGTCCACTCTACTTTTGGATATGTTTTTCTTGCCAAAAATGATTTCAGCTTAAGTAAACTACATTATAACATTTTGACCATATTCCTCAAGAAAGTATCTTTTAAGTACTTTTTTTGGGTTGTGTCACCATCAGCATAAAGATTAATACATTTTAGATCAATCAGAGAATTATGACAATATCTAAACTTTATGAATTGTATTGTTTAGATCATTTTCAATTGATCAAAGGATATAATAATTGAAATATAAAATATGGACTTATATAAAATATGATATATATAATGAAAAATATATGTAATCTTAAATTGAGAAAATAAAATATTGAAGCAAATTAAAAAATCTGGTCTAAGAAAAACAATGATACTTCTTTTGTCTCCTATTTATCAAGCAAAATATCAGATACAAATAAATTACCTACATTGAAAACAATTTCACAATGAAGCAAACACAAATCTTTGTCAATACATACTTAAGTATTTCTCTTGAAGCTCCAACTTGACATTCCAAAATTGAATTTGGCTCTCTTTACTTCATTTTCCAAGTCCTTTTCTCTTCCTGTGCTTATTATATCAGTGAAATCATCCATAATTTCTACAAGCAAGAAGCCTCACTTTCACAAATGATTTGTATTTTATTCTTACATTGAAAACCTGATAATTAGCAAGACATTTTGATTCTATCTCCTGAATACCTCATAGATGAATCCACACATGGGATGTCCTCTGATACTATTCTGCTTCATCATCATTAACAAAATATGTTAGACTTTCATGTATTTTAAAATAATTAGTGTGGTATGCCACTATTGGACTTATTTCAGGTTTGATGGTAAAAGAGAAAATCAGAATACAGAAGTTAGGAGACAGGTACCAGCAGACCAGTAGCAAGTAAACACTTGATGTGGACCCTTCCTCAGCCTGAGTGTAGACAGTATAGCTTTTTAGTTGCTCTGAACTTTTCTGTAGATTTCTCTCTCCATGAATCTGAACTGACCAGCAAGCTTGAGGCCTTTCTTTTTGAGCAGCTAAGAGGTATTTGAAAGCAGTATCTACTTACCTGTGCCTTAATCTGATGTTTTCATTGCTTATTTGTTTGTTCAGTGGTACACTTAAAGGAAATCAGCCTTCACCCTAGCTCAAGTCATTTTTTTGGCCAATCTTTCACAGGGATTGTACTTTTTCTGTCTTCCCTGCTCATCAAGTCAATATTAGAATTCATAAATTCAAGTTCTTACTTAAGGATCTGAATTGATTACTTATATTTCCCCTCCAGCATTATCATACATTCAGTAAACATTTGATTGGGGAATTCTTAAAATAATAGTACAGAAATAGGATTAGAACAAATATTTTTGTAGTAAAAAAAATGTTTAAAATGCAAAAAGAGGCCAGGCGTGGTGGCTCACACCTGTAATCCTAGCACTCTGGGAGTTTGAAGCGGGAGGATTGCTTGAGCTCAGGACTGTAGACCAGCCCGAGCAAGTGTGAGACCCTGTCTCTCTACTTAACATAGAAAAAAAAAAAATTAGCTGGGCATAGTGGTATACACGTGTAGTCCCAGCTACTTGGGAGGCTGAGACAGAAGGATCGCTTGAACTCAGGAGTTTGAGGTTGCAGTGAGGCATGATGATGCCACTGCACTCTACCTGGGGCAACAGAGTGAGATTCTATCTCAAAAAGAAAAAAAAAAAATGCAAAATGAAACATATAACAGCTTCATTGATAATCACAAGTTCATTACAGCCATTTACCAGCACTCCAAAAACAGTTTATTTTTGACTCTTTTTCAACTTTACACAAATGAAAGCATAGAGAATATGTTCTTTTATGTCTGTTTTTTTTCCACTCAATATTACGTTTAGTGAGATTCATCCATTTGGTATGGATATTAATTTTTTAGTTTACTTTCATATTATAAAGTACTATGAAGAATTATATTCTCTGAACATACCACATTTTAATTTACCATCTTACTCTCACTGAAAATTTACATTTTTGTTTGCTTATTTATTTTCTAGATGTTGACTTCAATGTTTTATGTTTTATGAATGTATTAACACTATTAATAGTATATGTCTTTTAGTAAATAATATTTATATATATATTGAGGGGACTGTAAATAAAAAGTGGAATTCTAGGTCACAAGGCATGATATTTTTAGCATTGGTAAATAACACTATAATATTTTGTAAAGAGATACCCTTGCATGTTCACAGTCTATGAGAGTCACCATTGATATAAATCCTCACCATACTTGACATTTTTAGTACCTTTAGTTTTAATTTCTTGATGAGTGTAATGCTATCAACTATAGGTTTATTATGTATCTCTCTGATAATGAATTAGGCTAATAGTCATCTCATATACTTATTGGCTATTAGGATATCCTCTTCTAAGGAGTGCTGTACAAAGCCTAATTTTTCTATTGAATGTCCTATCTTTTTTACACTGATTTGTAGAAGGTCTTTATATATTTGTTTATTAACCTTTTGTTAATTAGATGCATTTGGATTGCTTTTCCCCCTAAATACTGGCAATCACAGACATTTTTGCTGTCACAACAGCTTTGCATTTTCTAGAATGTCATATAATTGGAATCATACAATATGTATTCTTTTCATACTACTTTCATTTATCAATACACATTTAGAATTCATGTGCCTTGTTATGACTTGACAGCTTATTTTTTCCCCATTGAGTTATAATCCATAGTATGAATCACCCAACTAGTTGGAGGATTATAAATAGAGCTTTTATAAACATTCATGTTTAGGCTTTTGTGTCAGTATAAGTTTCCAAGTAATTTGGGTAAATATCTAGGAGTGTGATTGCTGGGTTTCACAATAAAACTATGTTTAGCTTTGTGAGAAACTCTCATACTTTCTAAGTGATTGTACCATTTTGCGTTCCCACTGGCAATGAATAAAACTATGTGTTGCTTACGTTTTCACCAGCCATTAGTATTTTCAGTGTTTTTGGATTTTAGCCATTCTAATATGTGTATAGAAATCTTGTTGGAAATATAATTTTTAATATTTTCTTGCATATAGCAAACTGTTAATTTCAATCATTATTTTTAATGTCTCTTATGGTTTCTTACCTATTTTTACTTATGTTGTTCTGAAAACAAACATAAGGTTTCTATTTCTGGAGTTAGACTTACTATTACTTGTATTAATGATCTCATTAATTCCCTATGCCCCATTCTTTCCTTTCATGACAACCCAACAGGAGCCTGATAATTAGTACTGCACATGCAACAATGGGGTTTCTTGCACCACCATTCAGTGACTCCAAAAATATGAATCTGATAATTTATGTAGAAACTCCTATACTTCTGTTCACCTGTTCTCCTGAGAGAGGGAGAGAAATCTAATTTCTCTAATGTGAACAAATATGAATGAGAGACTGCAGGTCCCCAGTTTACAGCTCTTTAGAATATAAGTGAATGACTCTAGATTTCATTCTCTTTTGAGATCTTTCACTTCTTTGGTTAAGTTTAGTCCTAGATATTTTATTTTGTTTGCACCTATTATAAAGAGGATTATTTTTGGTTTCTTTTTCAGGTTGTTTACTGTTGGCATATAGAAATGCTACTGACTTTTGTAGGTTGATTTTGTGTCCTACAAATTTACTGAATTTATTTATCAGTTTTTTTTGTGGAGTCTTTTGATTTCTTTAGATATAAGATCATATCATTTACAAAGAAGGATAATATGACTTCTTCCTTTAAAATTTGGATGCCCTTTGTTACTCTCTCTTGTCAGATTACTCTAGCTAGAACTTCCAGTACTATGTTGAATAACAATGGTAGAAGTGGGCATCCTTGTCTTGTTCCAGATCTTAGAGGAAAGGCTTTCAGTTTTGCCCCATCAGTATGAGATTTGCTATGGGTCTGTTATATGTGGCTTTTATCCTATTGAGGTAAGTTCCTTGGATACCCATTTTTTGAGAGTTTTTATCATGAAGAAATGTTGAATTTCATCAAATGCTTTTTAGTATCAATTGAAATGATCATATGGTTTTGTCCTTTGTTCTGTTTATATTATGTATCTCACTGAATGATCTATGTATATTGAACCATCGTTGCATCCCTGGGATGAATCCTAATTGATCATGATGAATAATCTTTTTAATGTGTTGTTGAATTAGGTTTGCTAGTATTTTGTTGAGGATTTTTCATCTATGTTCATCAGAGATATTCACCTATAGTTTTCCTTTTTTCTTGTGTCTTTCTCTGGTTTTCATATAAGGGTGATACAGGCCTTGTAGAATGAGTTTTGTAGTATTCTCTCCTCTATTTTCTGGATTACTTTAAGAAGGATTGGTATTATTTCTTCTTTGAATGTTTGGTGGAATTCAGCAGCAAAGCCATCAGGTCCTGGGCTTTCTTCAGTGGGAGACTTTTTATTACTGCTTCTATCTTGTTATTTGTTATTGGTTTATTCAAGTTTTGGATTTCTTCCTGGTTCAATCTTGGTAGGTAGGTTTTGTCTGAGAATTTATCCATTTCTTCAAGGTTTTACAATTTATTGGCATATAGTTGTTGATAGTGGTCTCTAAAGATACTTGAATTTCTGCAGTTATCAGTTGTAATGTCCCCTTTTTCATCTCTGATTTTATTTATTTGTGTCTTCTCTTTTTTTCTTACTCTGGCTAAAGGTGTGTCAACTTTGTTTATCTTTTCAAAAAACCAACTTTGTTTCATTGATCTTTTGTATTTTTTTGTTTCAATTCATTTATTTCTGCTCTGATCTTTATTATTTCTTTTCTTCAATAATTTTTGGTTTGTTTTCTTTTGTTTTTCTATTAATAGTTCTTTTGGCTGCGTCCATACATTGATTTTTTAAGATTTTCTACTTTTTTAATGTACGCACTTACTGCTATAAACTTTCCCCTTAGTGCTTTTACTATATATCCCATAGGTTTTCATATGTCATGTTTCATTTCTATTTGTTTCAAGAAACTTTTGAGTTTTTGAATTCCCTTCTTAATCTCTCCATTGACCACTGGACTAGTCATTCAAGAGCACATTCTTTAAAACATTGACTGCCACACTAGAAAAAAAAAATCCCTTGGACCCATGGTGTTTTATTATGAAAATAGAATAAATACTTGGAAAACAAAATGATCCTTTCTAATTTAATGAAAAATTTATTGAAAAACAAAATTTATTGACTTCTATTTATTTAATCCATGTTTTAAGAATTAATTTGTCAATATTAACTTTAAAAATAAGAACATCAACAAGTAGGATTTTCAGGAACCAACTGCTGCTGTCCAGGTTTTGCTGCATGAGGCCCCAGGCTCAAAACTAGCGTGCATTAAATACAACTCACACAACAGTAAATGTGTTAATTTCCTTGTGTATGTATAGTTCCCAATGTTTCTCTTATTAATTTCTAGTTTTATTCCACAGTGGTCAGAGAAAATACTTGGTATGATTTCAATTTTTTCTGAATTTTTTAAGTCTCGTTTTACAGCCTAACTTATTATCTTTCCTTGAGAATGATCCATGAGCTGAGCAGAATAATGTGTATTCTGCAGTTTTGAGATAAAACATTCTATAATATGTATTAGGTCTTTTTGGTCTATAGTGTAGATTAAGTTCAATGTTTCTATGTTGATTTTCCATCTAGATGATCTGTCCAATGATGAAAGTGGAGTGTTGAGGTCTCTGATGGTTATTGTATTGGGGTCTCTCTCTCTCTCTTTAGCTCTGATAATATTTGTTTTATATATAATGGGTGCTCTAGTGATGCATACATACATATTTGAAATTGTTATATACTCTTGCTGAATTGACCCCATTATCATTACTTAATGACCTTCTTTGTCTCTTTTTACTGTTTTTGTCTTGAAATCTATTTTATCTGATAGAAATATAGCTACCACTCCTCTTTTTTGGTTTCCTTTTGCTTGGAATATCTTTTTCCATCCCTTTATTTTCAGTCTAAATGTGTCTTTACAAGTAAAATGGGTTTGTTGCACACAATATATTGTTGGCTCATTTTTTTTATCCATTCAGCCAAGCAATGTATTTTGATTGGAGAGTTTAGTTAATTCACATTCAGTGTTGTTATTGACACATAAGGACTTACTACTGCCATGTTATTTGGTTTTGGGTGTTTTCTTGTCTTCCTTTTCTTTTTTAATTCCTTCCCATCTTCCTTTGTTAAAAGCAACTTTCTTTGGAACTCTGTTTTAATATCTTGCTTATTATGTTTTGTGTATGTGTTGTAGGTTTTTGATTTGAGGTTACCATGAGGATTGTAAAAAACATTATATAACCAACTCTTTTAAGCATATGACAATCTGCTTACAAAAAATAAATAAATAAGCAAAGAGAAATCTAACAGAAATTCTATGTTTTAATTCCATCCCCCACCCTGCTTTTTAACTTTTTGTTGTTTCCATTCATAACTTTTTTTTATTATCTGTCTCTCAAAAAGTTGTTGTAGGCATTTTTGATAGGTTTGTCTTTTAGTCTTCTACTCAAGATAAAAGTCATTTATACACTACAATCCCAGCAATAGTATATTGTGTATTTGTGTACTTACTGTTACCAATGAGTTGTATACCTTCCGATTATTTCTTATTGTTCCCTAATGTCCTTTTCTTACAGACTGAAGAACTCCTTTTCGAATTTCTTCTAGGACAGGTATGGTGTTGATGAAATACTTCAGCTTTTGTTTGTCTTGGAAAGTATTTATTTCTCCTTCATGTTTGAAGGATATTTTTGCAGGATATAATTTTCTTGGAATAAGGTTTTTTTCCTTCAGCACTTTGAATATTTTATGCCACTCTCTTCTGGCCTATAAGGTTTCCACTGAGAAGTTTGCTGCCAGACATATTGGAGCTCCTTTATATGTTATTATTTTTTTTTTCTTGCTTCCCTTAGCACTTTTTCTTTATCTGTGACCTTGGAAGTTTGATTATTAAATGCCTTGAAGTAGTCTTATTTGGGTTAAATTTGCTTGGTATTTCTATCTCTAGGTTTAGAGTTACTCTGTTAGTATTTCTTTGAGTAAACCTCTACACCAATCTCTCTCTCTCTCTTTCTCTCTCTCTACCTCCTCTTTAAGACCAATAACTCTTAGATTTGCCTTTTTGAGGCTATTTTTCAGATCTTACAGACATGGTTCATTCTTTTTTACTTTTTTTTATTTTTTTCTTTTCTGACTGTGTATTTTCAGATAGCCTGTCTTGAAGCTAATTCTTTCTTCTGCTTGTTCATTTCTGCTGTTAAGAGACTCATGCGTTTCTGTTTGTTAATTGAATTACTAAGCTCCAGAATATATACTTGATTTTGTTTTCATTATTTCAATTTCTTTGTTAAATTTACCAGATAGACTTCTGAAGTCCTTCCCTGTGTAGTCTTAAAGTTCATTGAGCTTCTTCTGAACAGCTATTTTTAATTATTTGTCTGAAATGTCACATATCTCCATTGCTCCAGGATTGGTCATTGGTACCTTATTTAGTTCATGACTTCATTGGTGAGGTCATGTTTTCTTGGGTGTTCTTGATGCTTGTGGATGTTTGTTGATGTCTGGGCACTGAATAGTTATTTATTTTAATATTCACAGTCTGGACTTGTTTTAACCTGTCCTTCTTGAGAAAACTTTCCAGATATTCAAAGGAAATTGAATGTTGCAATATAAGTCTTTTGTCACGGTAGACATATCAGCATGGGGTACCCCAAGCCCAGTAATGCTGTGAATTTACAGACTCCTGGTTGTACTGCCTTGGTGGACTTAGATAAAATATGGGAGAATTCCCTATATTATCAAGCAAACTCTCGCTTTCTTTCCTCACTCTATGTGCTGGGCTGCTGGAGTTGGGGGAGGAGTGGCATGGGTACTCCCTTATGTTCACCAGTGCCAGGTTACACCCGAAGCCAGCCCAGTCTCACCCACAGCCTGTGGTGACTGCTGCCTCGATCCCTCTGATGTTTATTCAAAGCCCAAGAGATCTTTAGTCCATAGGTGGTGAATCCTGGCAGGAATGGGTCATTCCATTCAGGGCAGCAGGTTTCCTTCTGGCACAGGGTGGGTCCAGAAATGTTTTCCAGGAACTAAGGCCTGGACTCAAGGGCTTCAGGAGTCTTTTGGTACTTTATTTTCCTGTGGCCGAGCTGGTACCCAAGTTGCAAATTTAAGTCTTCTGAACTTTCCCCAAGTGTGAGAAGACTCCCTGAGCCTCACTGCCTGTAGCTGGGGGAAGAGTGACACAGGACTGCAAAAATGCATGAGCTTGTAGACTGCTAATTTAAAAAAAAATTCAAAATAAATATTATTTCATAATCTTTTGTGTTTTTTCATTTCTTTGAGAACTCTTCTTTAAATCTTAATTCTTCATCTAATATGTCAACTATGATTTTATTTTATTGTCTTAAGTTTCCATTTAGTAGTATCTCTATACCACATGTCTTTGGAATTGAGTAATTCATTGTTTAGCTCATATATTTGGGATTGAATCATGTGTTATAGTGGCTTATTAGAAATGCCAGTCTTGCCTAAAATTTGTTTAAATTGGAATTATCTATTCTTTCGGGAATAGATGTGCTGTTTCATTTTTCCTGTTTTGTTTGACAAATTTGATTTCTGTCATTTTTTCCTGTGACTTTCTTTATGCCTTTACTGGAAGAAATGCACAGAAATACAGGAAGGAAGTTCTCTGTAGTTTACTAAGAGATTCTGAAACTAATTTACACTATTAGCATTGGTGATTTGAACATTAACATCGTAGTAGTAGTACCATTATATATTTTTAAACAGCAAGCACCTCTTTAATATAAAGCATATACTTTTATTGCTCAGAAGAAATACAGTATGTTTCTATTCAAGGTAATATAACAAATTATTGGCAACTCATGGCATTATTAGGCATTGATTCTGTAGCAAAGAATTCAACTTCTTTATTGTCTTCAAGGCAGAATAACATATTTAAGTGATATAATTAATAATTTTGGACATTAAACATATCTATCACAAAGAACAGCACTCTCAATTATATATCTATTATGTTTTTAATGGAGATCTACTTCCTAAAATGAAAATAGGTATCTAGGTTTATTTAATTTATTTTCTACATACAACAAGATAGTTGTTTTGAAAATAAGATTAAAATTTATTCCCAGAACACAGCAGTCATGGTTTAGATTTGTCATTAATGTTACTGAATCAAAGTTGACTTCATATGGAAAATATAATGGTTTTAATATTTCTATTGGAGACAAAATTAATGATTAATGTCACTAATATTTCTTGTAATTTACTGGCTTATGTCAGGGAAGAAAAACACTTAACTGAAATAATTTCTACATAGAAGCTTTTGGAGAAATGATTTTCCCTTTTAAAACTTCAAAGTACACGTACACTAACAGCAACAAAATGCTATACAACAATATATTAATTGGAAGAAAATAGGAATTTGTTACTTAAGTTCAATATCTTGTCTCTTCAATTTACTTGTATTAGTTTAGCATTACACTTTTGCGTATAAGAATTTGTTAATAATTCCAGAACACTTGATTTTGATTCAAAAGTAATATTATATGATGTGTTGTAATACATCTTAAGGCATTTTACTATATAGTCCACCCATCCAGAACTAATTAGCACATTTATATGAGAAGGGAATATTAACAATTTACTAATGATAGCAGATGTAAGTAGAAATAAAGATTATTTACTCCTTCAAACTCACTGAAGGAAGGGAAAAATATAGGCAGAAATAATGCTTCTCTATTTAAGAGATGCTTAGAAAAAGATGATTAAGGGACTTAAACAAATATTCAAGAATACAAAACCCATGTACCTCATCATAGAATTTCTTTCCTTTGGCAGTGCTACTGCCCTTGTTTGGTCACATTTCTACCCATTTGTCTCATCACACCAATTTTTTTCTAGGAATCTGGCATATTTGACCCCTGGAATTGCCTGTGCTCCCTTAAATTGAAAACATGCAGATACACCTGAAATCTGGAAAACAAATAATCTGCAGGTGTTATATTCTATGGAGTAGAAGCTGAATGCTAAAAACTCACCTCTGTCTGAGGACTTGTAAGACTTGCATTGTTATGACTGATTAAAATTACACTGCACACAATGCAATTGAATACAATTATAACTACTGCTAAAAATACATACCCTCTGTTTTCACTATCCTGAATGCTTCTCTGATTCTTTTCCACCTTTCCACTTGATACTAGAAAACACTGCTACAATGTTAACAAAGCTTAATTGCATTCATATTTTCATTAAAATACTAAGGCTAACTTAAACTTTTTTGCCACTCATAAGGTACCACTTCCTCTGCAGTATAGAGTTCAGAGTTCTTTCTCTTAATATGAATTTGGGATGGTCTCCTTCTTCCATTGCACTTCTAGATCACTATTCTTTCACTTTCATGTAAAACCATTATGCCTTTAAGCTACATGTAATTCAGCTTTATCATCCTCTGTACATACAAACTATCATCTAGAAACTGTTTCCATCAAAATCTTTAATAATCGATGAAAGTGTTATTTTCTAACTCCAAATCATGTCATGAATATTAAAAAATTAACATCATTATAGATGATATAGTAAAAAACTTTAATCCTTAATTTTCTTATTTCCTTAACAATAAGATCACTGTCTATATAATTTCATGAACCCCTCTTGTGCCTTGATAGTAAAAGGTAACTGGTTTATTTCTGAAATTACTTATTTAGTCATCTGATTCTTTCACAATTTTTTCAATTGTTTCAGCTTATTCTTTTTTTCTTTTTTTTTTGAGACAGAGTCTCACTCTTTTGCCCAGGCTAGAGTGAGTGCCGTGGCGTCAGCCTCGCTCACAGCAACCTCAAACTCCTGGGCTTAAGCGATCCTCCTGCCTCAGCCTCCTGAGTAGCTGGGACTACAGGCATGCGCCACCATGCCCAGCTAATTTTTTCTATATATATTTTTAGTTGTCCAGATAATTTTTATTTCTATTTTTAGTAGAGACGGGGTCTCGCTCAGGCTGGTCTCAAACTCCTGACCTCGAGCGATCCACCCACCTCGGCCTCCCAGAGTGCTAGGATTATAGGCGTGAGCCACAGCGCCCGGCCTGTTTCAGCTTATTCTTGGAAGTACTTGAAACTTCACACACAACACAGTCTCAGCAAACAACAAATACAAATGGAATTTTTTAAGTCCTACCCATCATCCTAAGTGTTTTACAATATTAACGTTAATTCTCAAATCACCATGATTAGATAGGTCTTATTAGTGTGGTCACTTTAAACTCAAGGACACTCAGGCTCAGGAGATTAAATCACTTGCCCAGGGTTTGTACATCAATAGATGTAGAGCTAACCTCCAAACCACTGCAGCATGGCTTAGTGTGTTCACCCTCTATTACTGCAATTAATTACCCTCAAGTATAAAAAAAGTCAAGTCTAGTCGATAAGGATGCCTATATTCATGTTTGTCATCCCCCTCAATTCTTAACCATTCTCTGGCCAATATTGTTGCACTTACACTTGTATCAATACAGTCCTATCACAAAGCCTGGCAAAACTTGAACACAGGATCAATCAAACTGTCTATTCTCAGCATGCACCCAGGTTGTGGAGTGTTTCTGAGAAAAATTACAGAATTACACAGATTTATGCAACATGACTTTGCTCAAAATGTCATAGTGGTCCTCCCATATTCCCTTCTTGTGTTCATTCTCCTGCTTTTTTGACTCTACTTAAAATTTATTTTTTTCATAAAGAATTTATTCTCTCTATACCTTATAGCTCTTTCTTTTCTTCATTGACTTCATCTATGATCTTTATTTACTACTTGAAAGAAAACTTAGCTTCTCTAAAGAGTCCTCAATTTCTTACAACCTTGCTCTATAAATGTAAATATATTTTCAGCTCTCCTTTATTCTTTTGCATTTATTTCAACAGAATTTTAAATAATAATGATATTAATGGACTTTCACCTCTCATACTTTACTGTAAATATTGGTGGTGAGTTTAATGTTTTTTCTGCTCATGATAGAAAACAATAAACAAATTAGCATAATTATCCATGTTACATACACTAAACTATAAAATTCTGCAAAAACTATTATATTAAGATGATGAACTGATATTAACTATATAAAAACATAAAATAAAATTTAAAAAATGGTAGACAATTATGCTTCTTGATTTATTTAATGGCATTCAATTACAAGAAAGGCAATATATGCACATATTGTATATAACACTTGGTTGCCACATTATGTTTTTCATGAAATAATTATTTTTTCATGTTTTATAGATCTCTTCATATGTTAAGAACTATTATCTTTATGTAACACATTTTGTACACATCTTTTCCCTAGCTTGTCTATTAGTTTGTTTATGATAGTATAAATATATACAAGTTAAATAATATGAGCTCAGATTCATATTTTTCTTTGTGATTTATTCCATTACTTTTACTCAAGAATCCTACCTCACACATGGTGCAATTATTCATCTCTATGTAGTAATTTTTTTAAATTAAATTTAATTTATGATGTTATAAGAAAGGAAATATTGTTTTAATTTTCCCATATAAAGTATTCATTGAAATGTTCATTTGTTGCTTTTCATTTTCTTTTTGTCGTAACTTACTATGTCCATGTGAAAATAATAATCTTTTTCAAGCATATCTATTCCATTTCATTGATATGTTCTCATATTTTTTTCAACATAAGGCAAATTCTTCACCATATATCTTGGTATCTATTCAAATTTAAGTATAATATAAAAATAAGGGAGTTCAGAAGAAAATTACAAGGCTAATAAGACTGTTGCAGATCTCCATAGTCTGTCATGTATACTTGGAGTTTATCTAAACGAGTCACCCAGTTGTATTTCCCCTCATGAGATCTTTTGCCAAATACGCATGATTTTAAGGAGTGTTGGATATTGCTGATAGGATGGAAAAATGACCTGGAAAACTACTTCTCTCTCAGGAGCTAGATGGAGATTGGTAGAGGACAATAGCAAGAAGGGAAAATATTATGACTAAAAAAAGGAATGTTTACAGAGAAGCAATTTTTCAGAGTAGAGGCTAATATAGATGAACTGTGAAATATCATCTTTGGGAAAGTTTTTTTCAAGCATGAAGTTGCTACTTTCCCCATAGTCATTAGTCTCATGTCACAGGAAGGAAAATGTGGATATTAATGGCCAATGTATCATGACACTAAGTGGAGGACCCTCCCAAAGCCGGAGCAGTGTGTTATCACTTTGTTATTCACTCTCTCTGCACAGGGCGGTGCTTTCTGTCTATGGACCTTTGTCTTTATTTCATGGTGAAGCTGCTCTTAAGTGTCTGGTAATTTTTAGCTTTCAAATTTTTAAGTCGGAAGAAAATTTATGCTTTATAAAATTTACATTTTATAAAACATTAATGACCTTAATAAATCTTTTCCCAATAAACCAACTTCCTCATGTACACATAGATCTCCTCAGCACAAAGATTATTTCTGTGTAAAGACCTCTGTCTCACTACTTAATAGGCCACACAAACTCAAAAAGAAAAAAAGTATAGAAATATGCATCAACCTATGGCTTATTAATCTGTTTAAGATAACACTGATTTCTAATTCTGATATCTCTGGCTGGATGTCATAAATTTTTTCTTGAAAGGTAGAATTTTTTAAGTGAATTTGTATCAATATAATTATATTCATAAGTGTATTTATATATGCATATATATTATATATTCACAAAAGTATTAATAAAATGTGCAAGGTACAACTTACATATACTTAAATTGCAAATTTACATATTTTTCATCAAAAGCTCAAGTAACAAATGTTTCTCAAATATTGTATTACAATAAGATCAAACAAAACAGAAAATAGGTAATTCAAAAGATTTAATTATCCATGTTTATTATTATGCATACATTATGAGTGTATGGCCCTAAGCATCCCTGTCTGGAGATTCTTAAGGGTCCACCTAGTGTCATTTCTAATTCAAAATAGAACTTACTTTTCTGGAATATATCTTTTTCTTTTTAATTTCAGCAAACAAAACACCTTCTTGCTGTATAGTCTAATTTCTTCTCCAAACTAAATTTTGTCTATGAATCCATATTTAGGACTTATTAATAGTACAATTTCAACTTCCCAGTAAATATGTCCATGCTCTTTGTATTTCAATAAAATTGAGAGCATATCTTTCATTTAGCTACATGGAAATATTTGTTATGTTCATTCTTTTTTTTTTATTTCAAAATATTACAGGGGTACAAATGTTTTTGGTTACATGGATGGCTCTTGTTATGCTTGAGTCAGGGTTATAAGTTTGTCCATCACCCAGAAAGTGTTCATCGTACCCTTTAGGTAGGATTTTGCCCATCCCTCCTCCCCCTTCTCCCCCTGCTTGATTTCCACTGAGTTTTACTTCCCTCTGTGCACATTTGTGCTCATTGGTTAGTTCCAATTTAATAGTGAGTACATATGGTGTTTGTTTTTCCATTCTTTAGATAGTTCACTTAGGATAATGGTCTCCAGTTCCATCCAAATTGTTGCAAAAGGCCTTAATTCATCCTTTTTCATGGCTGAATAGTATCCACAGTTTACATATACCACATTTTGTTAATTCACTCATGAATTGACGGGTACTTGGGTTGATTCCACATCTTTGCTATTGTGAATTGTGCTGCAATAGACATTCAAACAGAGGTATCTTTTGCTGTGTTCACTCTTATAAGCAGCTAAATATATACATATACAGATGCTCTGTGACTTATGATGGCTTGACTTAGGGTTTGTTGACTTTACAGTGGTGTCAAAGTGATACATGTTTAGTGGAAATCATACTTGGAGCATCCAAACAACCACTCTGCTTATCACTTCCAGTACAGTATTCAATAAGTACATGAGCTATTAATCACGATATTTTAAAATAGTCTTTGTGTTAGATAATTTTGCCCAAGTGTAGGCTAATGTAAGTTCCCTGAGCATGTTTAAGGTAAGCTGGGCTATGCTATGATCTTCTGTAGGTAACATGTATTAAATGCATTTTTGACTTAATGATAATTTCAACTTATGATGGATTTATTGGGACATAACACCATTGTAAGTGGTGGAGTATATATATTTATATATTATATATTGTATATTATATATTTTCTCACTTCATCATATTAGCCAATCTTGAGTAGATTTATCTTGGTCATTTAAAAATATATATAAATTTTATTTATTATTTCTTAAGGATTAAGGACATTTACATAAGGAAGACTAGTATTTAGTCATTTATTTTCCTTCAATAATTACAAATTGAAAAGTTCATATCTAACATGACTGTATTTGATGCTTGTTATTTACCTAATGCTGCAGTGATGTCACAGGTGGTCTGGTCATTGCTGTCACTCTTTAATATGCCTATCTGAACAAATCTCCAGTCAGATAGCTATTTTCCTTCTTCAGCTGAATTCCTCTGCCTATGATGAACTTGATTGTGAAAAGTGTAAGACAATTTACTAATTAGTATCAATCAATCTACCTATCATCTATCCAGTGTTCCATGTTATAACCATACTATTTCATTGGGATTTAAGCTTGTCTCCTTTGCTAGTCAGCTTCAATGAAATCTGAAGCTGAGTGTGACGCTGTGTAACGCTCTGCCTGTAAATTGAGGTTTCAGCTCAATTATAAACTCGCCTATGATTTCCACACTTGTAGAAACTGTTGTGCAGCACATGACAGTGGCGAGTATGCATCATCCTTACAATCAATAAATTGACTTGTTGTTACTTTTAATGTCTGCACAGCCACATATGGATTATTTGTTCCTTGGGGCTCAAGGAAAACATCGCAAACATTTTCTGGCCTGATTTTAGAATAGTTTGAGTTTTCCTATCCATCAAAACTCTATTCAACATGAAAGCAAAATTACCCGATTTGAATAATCATTTTTTCCTTCAAGGTAAAAGTATTGAGAATGACATTTTTTAACAAAAAATAAATAATAGTTACACCAAAAAAGATACAAATAATGAGTTTTTGGTGTCCAAGAAAAGGTAATGAAGCATAATATGTGAATATTGTAGTTGTGTTTTTAAGTATATATATAAAGTATTTTCCTAACACAAATATGGAGAAACAAGTGCTGTGAAACATGAGCTGCCAATTCTTTTTTGATGCTGGTTGGCCCCAAACAAGAAAAAACATATATTAAGGGACCAAACATGCCAGTGTTTTAGACTAGTAAATGTGTAGTTTAATTAAGAATCTTTTGTTATAAAATGTATTATGTGATCCAAGCATAATAACAGATATTTAACCTAAAGATTTGCACTTCTAAAACAAGGAATGTTTGACAGAATAAGTTGTCAATTATGCCATGTTGTAATAATTTGAAAGTGTATTGTTTTGTAACACTTTTAAAGGTAGTTACTGAAAGAAATAGGGCTCTAGGTAAACAAAATGGTGGTCTCTAAATAGGTAAATGGGAAAAAATGTAGTATATCTATACAATGTAATTCCATTTAGTAAAAAAGAAAAGGAATTCATCATAGATAAATATAAACTTCTGTATATCTCAATATAATTAGGGTAAATGAAAAAAAAAAAAAACAAGTCACTCCCCCTAGTAAAAAAGAATACATGTTATTGGAGTCCAAGTATATAAAATTTCAGAAAATTCAAACTAATTTATAGGGACAGAGAGCAGGTCAGTGGTTGTCTGTGGACAGGAGAGTGTAAGTTGTGAGAAAAAGATTATTTGCAAACAGGAAAATGAAAGATATAGTCATTATTTTTATAATAGTGATGGTTTCATGGGAGTATACATATGTTCAAACATTGAACTGTACAACTTATGTATGTGTACTTTATTTCATGTCAATTATATATCAATAAATATGTAAACAAAATTTAAAAAAGAAGAAATAATACCAATACTCCACCTCCTCTTTCTTAGAGAGGAAAAATTTTGAAATACTTTTACCTTAATTCAAAAATCAGACATAGGTTTTAGAATAGTGATATACAAACCGATATCACCATTTACATAGAAAAGTATATTTAGCAAAACATCAGTAAAAGGAATATAGCAATATATAAAACATATGAACATTATGACCAAGTGAGGTTTCCCACACTTAGAAAAGCAATGTCAATCTGATATTTGAATATCAATCAATGTAACCCATATTAGGAAGCCAAAAGTGGAAGAATATATGATTCTTTTAGTAGACAACCTTGACAAATTTGACAAAATTCAATACCTATTTACGATAAAAATGCACTCTTTACACAATCCTACTTCAACCTGATGAAGGGCATCTATAAAAAATCTGTAGTTAACAATACTCAGTAAGAAAGACTGAGACATTTTCTCTAAGATTGGGGACAGGGCATTTCAACTCTTCTGTTTGTGCTGGAGTTCCCAGCAAGTGAAATACAACAAGATCTTTAAATAAATAAATAAATAAATACTGTCTATATTAGACAGAAGAATATAAAAAGGTCTTTATTTGAAGACAATAGTTCATTTAAAAAATCTTAAGTAAGCCATAAAAACAAAAATTGAACTAACAGATGAGTTTAGTAGGTCACAGAAAATTAAGTTAGTATGGAATATTAATCACATTTCCCTATTCTACAACTGCATATTGACATGTATGTATATGTATGTATTTATAATCCCCATCACAAACCCTATAATTCTTACAGATACATTTAATAAAATACATGAAGTCCAACACACCAAAAATAAAAAAATATATATTGCTAAGAAAAATTAAAGAAATTCTAAATTAATTAATAGATACACTATATACATGAATTGGAGTTCTCAGTACTGCTAAAATGTTGATTCTCTCTAAAATAATTTAGGGATTGCCTAAGGGTTGGGGAGGAGTGACAGGTATAAGGCATATCTATATATAGAAATATTAATGTTAATATTAATTGATTTTTAGTCTAGATATTATATATCATGATTGGCTTTACAAGTATATGCTTTTGTCAAAACTCATCAAAATGTACCCTTAAAGCAGGATTATTTTATGGTACTGAATTATCTAATTAATTTGATTAAAAACAGTGTTACAAATCAAAGACCTAGGTAACCACAGCCCAGGTTATAAAATGGAACATTCTCCTTACTCATCTTGAACATAGCATTATTCTAATATCAATGATAATCATTTACTTACATTCATTCTTAGATTAATATGCATTCTCAAACATCTAGATTAGTTTTAAATTTGTGAGCTTTACAAAAATAGAATCATTACACACACTTCCATTGTGTTTCTCTTCTTTCACTTAATACCATGTTTGCTTGATTCACCACTGATTATGTATATAGCTATAATTTGATCATGTTTATTGCATAAGCATTTGTGCATTTTTATTGTTCATTCTATGTTTGATGACCCTTGAAATTTTGCCTTGTTTGTTGTTTGTGAACAATGTTCATATAACCATATCGACATATATATGTATATGTGTGTGTGTCTGTGTGTGTGTGCATCCTGTTGCACATGCGCAAGAATTTCTATTGCAAATATGGCCACAGAAGGGTGATTATGTTGGGTGATATGGGATGTATGTGTGTGTGTGTGTGTGTGTGTGCATGTATGTATGACTATTAGAAGTTCACAATTAGCAGATTAAAGTTTTGTGTATTATCCTAAAAACAGAGCTCCTCAAGTTTCACAACACAACGAACAAACTCCTGAGGATTTTGGAGGGTGTTAATGGTATGTATAAATTAATTTATTGATAAGTGGGATTATTGCATTATTGGTTATTCCAAGCTAATAGCATGGTAGGCTTTCCGTGTATTTGGATATTCTTTAATGGCTCTCAAAATTTGCAGGTTATTTGTTTGATGTAATAAGAGCCTATATGCACCCTTTCCTAAAAGTCCTATCAGTGTGTACACACACCATCACCTGACAGTATTCACACCAGTAACATAAACTTGTGCTGAATAGCACAGCACTTCTTTCACTGTATTAAAGACATCATTCTAGCTTCCTTTGTTGTATTTGATAGGCATCTGATACATTCCTGTGTTACCTATTGAGGTTATTCTTTAAATTGTTTATCCTTAACTGATGCTAATATTTTCTCTATATGTTGTGCTCTGCAATTTTAAGCTACTTTTAGATATGGCTTTTAAATTTTATTTTGCTTTAACTTTGCTTTTTTCCCCTGTGATTAATTCATTTTGTTTTTTGTAATAATTTTTAGCTATGTTTCCTTAAATTTCTTATATATCTTCTCTTTCTCCTTTCTTTGTATATCTGGGCACCGATGCAAATTGTATTGAGCCTTCTTTTCTGCTTTATATCAACATTTACTTCACATTTTCTGGAAGTGTAGATCTCTATATTTTAGTTAAGTTTTGAACTGTTTGATAGTTAATTTTATATGGAGCAATAACTCTTTATGTTTATTCAATTACTTTTTAACTTATATTTTTCCTTTTTTAATTGTTGAAGTTTATTTTTTCTCAAATTAGCTGACCATGATCCATTTTTCTTGTTGTCTGCAGATGTTTTAATTTGTATTTGTTATTTCTTTATTCAGATTAAGCATAGTTATTTTATATTCTTTTTCAGATTTTTTCTTTTTGTATTTCTGTATCTGTGGGCTTGCGCTTCTTCTGGCCCTTTCTCTTGGTTCTCATCCTGAGTGACTTCCTCTTTATGTTTCTTATTACTTTTTATTGTTTGTTTGTAAAAATGATTTGGAGAACTAGGAGAGCCCTGGGAGGAAGCTGTCTTCCTCCAGAGAGGATTTGCATTTGCCTCGTACTGGTATTGGAGGCACCACCAATCCAGGTAAATTTAAACTACAAATTACAGCATTAGTGTTTTCAATGTGGAATTTGACTGAAAAATTTATCTTAGGTTAGCTTTGTGGTTACACATGTTAAAGGTCTTTTCCCTCACTTGCCCTTCCTGCTCAACGTCAAGCAGTTGTCCTTACTTTGGTATGGGATTAAGGTACCCAGGTGTCGCACTAATTATCTCTTCTATGTAACCTTTATGCCCCTAGCATTGTTAGGCACTCTTTTTTTGTTAGTTTTTCCTTATGTCTATTGTGTGTCAGGAGGCCATGAAGTACTATACACAACGTCACCAAAGTGACCAAACATTTTGAAGAAAAGCAACTTTATTGCTCATTTTATCAATCTTTGTTTGCATCTTCAGTTAGATTTTGTTCACAAAATTTTTCAGGTTTTTAGAAATATGTTTTATAGTGTTTTCCCAGCATTTTTATATGCTTTCCTGATAGATATCTATATTGTAAGAAATGGAGAACAAATGTATATTTTATCATTTTTTTAGTTAATTAACATTGGCAGGTACTTTATAAATATATGTGGTTTTAATCTTACTTTACATGGTTTGTTAATTAGGTTTGTCTAACTTCTTCAAATACACATACCAAGCTTATACTTTTACTGTAGTCATCTGTTTGACTATTATAGCATATCCAAAATTGTTTTTAGAGAACCACTCTGATTTATCTGTCCCAAAACAATGCCTATGCTCAACTTCCAAGAAGAAATAATTAGTTTACTTTAGAATAGCTATCCTGTGATCTGCCTGCCTGCTTTTCAACGTTTTTTAGCATTAATTTTTTTAATGTTTGTTTGCTCATTTGTTGTTTGTTTATAAATGTGGCCGTTAGTTTGCAGAATCCTAGATTTAAAAAAGTTTCCATCCCCCCATAAGATACCAAATTGAAGCATTATTTTAAATTTTATGATAAAGAAGCAGGATTTTGCAGGAGCTGTAAGAACGTTACATAGATTTGCGAACCTATTGGCAAGAGCTGGAGTCCAATATAAGTTAACAAGTGATTAGAAGAAAAACAAATGGTGGCACTGCAAAAACAAAAATAATTTACAGTATAATATGGACTTACTGCATACAACTTGAATAAACTTAAATCAAACTTTAACACATTAAAAGAGTTTACCAAATGGTAAGCATTTCCTTGGAAGAAAGTTAAATTTTCCTGAAATGATAAGAAAGTTGTTCATCTTAAAGCAATTAATTTGAAAACAGGAATGCTCTATGAATTACATATTTAAAATTTACCATGTGTGAGTATGTCTACACATTAAATCAGGAAAAAAGAGAAAAATGATTACCTTCCAAGTGCTATTGTATTTACTAAAATTTAATCTTACTTTCTGCTCTTTGATTCTTTTATTCTTTTTTTCCCTGAATCTAGTCATCTTACACAAATAAGAAGCTAAAATAAAAATAAAAATACATTAAAGAATATATGAAGCAGTATCACTTTTTATTTCACATTTAAACCAGGGCAGACCTAAGTGATATATCTTTGCTTATGGTAAAGGGGGAGCAGCTGCTGTAACTTAATTAGCTTGCCCTTCTCACTAGCAGCCTGAATTAGGGCACCACTAATTAATGTAGTATTCTTCCAGAGGCCAAATAGAATTGTTCTAACTTATTTGAATTTAACCTGAAATGATATGCCATGAACTCTACAATTTTAAGAACTTAAGAGGCAAATTTTCCAGTTCAGCATCTTTTTAAAGCATTCTGAAAATATATAAATGCAAATGTCCCAGTTTAAAAAATACTCTGCATTTCCTTAATAGTTGAACTGTCTTCTTCTTTAATGAATAAAATACATTCTCATTAGCTTTAAATTTTCTAGTATTTACAAAATTTCATTGTATGTACATCTATTGAAATAGGTTAATATAGACCATAACATGTTTGCATTAAAATATATACGTCTGTTAAATAAACAAATTATATTAGATCAAGTTAAAGTCCAATAAAATTTTTTATTTAAATTCAGAGAGAAAAATTCTAAAATATATATTTAGATATTATTTCTTAAGTAGAAAACTTATTTCTATATATTCTATAATTAAACATCTAATAGGAAATAAAATAATTTTAAGATCTATAAAATCATGCACACATCAGTGCCTGAAATCACAATGACTAAAATCTCATTCTCTGTCTTTCGTAAGATGTGGTTTGTAGTTCACAGAAAATAAACTTTATTGTTTGTTGGCTATATATAGTCTTTATCAGCCATCAATTTTTAAAATTATTTAACACTGTTAAAAAATTCCTGGGACACAAAACCTATTTAATTAATGTTTGTTGAATGAATAAGTAATGATAATAAATGTCTACTAAGTACCCTCATGAGGAAAGTGTATGTATGTGCAAATCTGTGCATGTATGCATTTTATATGTATATATAACTATGGATATATATTTGCTATTTTAATTTTTTAAATTTATACATAATAATTGTACATATGTATGGTGTACATATGATATTTTGATAGAGTGCATACAATGTATAATGATCAAATCAGAATATTTAGGATATCTATAACTTTGAATATTTTTCATTTCTTTGTGTTGGGATCATTTCAAATCTCTTCTAGTTATTTTGAAACATAAAATATATTGTTAACTACAGTCACACTATTATGCTCATAAAACACTAGAACTTATTCATGTAATAATTATATGAAGAGGAATAAAATATACTTTGTCTTATATTACTTTGTTGGTTTTTTTAAATGAATTTGGATATGATCTTAGAGTAGATAAAAATTTAGAGCTAGAACAATCATGAATCTATGTAAATGAAGAACATTTCTTATAAAATTTATTATTGAATTATAGTCCTCTAACCCTCAAAAATGTTCTGACAAAACAATATACACAACCCATTATTGATTCCTGAAAATCAACATCTGTGAATGTGTATGTTATACCTCACATTCTTAAGACACTGCACAGAGTGCATATATGTCCAGATTATAAGAAAGAATAGTTGGAAAATTAAAAGAAAGTGCTTTAAAAGTACTTTCTTTACAGCAACATGGTTTTAAAGTTCTAGTTTTTTTTGCACTGATGAAAATATTTATATTTCTCTAATTATTCAAGAGCATCTCCACTGATAAGATTCCCAGATTGTTGAAGATGGGAATAGAATTTTAACTGGTGAGGAATGCATGTTTTGTAAAACTATTCTGTGTGCAGTTTCAGCAAATTGAATTTGATTTAAACAAACCATGTTCTCCCACAACCAAAATGTAATCACATATTGTTTATGTTATCTACTATATATTCATTGTAATATTATTTTTAAAAAGGACTGCATTAATTTTATGTAGCATAAAAGTGGTATATTTGCATTCCTTTTGAAATACCTCAATTTATCAGACAATAAAATGTCCAGTTTCATGAATAAATAACAATTTAATTTGACATGGTATAATAATTACATAACTTCTAGTGGTTTTGTTTATTTTCTTCCAAATTTTGTCCAATATTTGTTGGAGAAGGAAGAATTTTAGACCAAAAATAATTCATCCCTTCAGTGATATGAATATTATAAACACAAGCAATTTTAAAGGTAATTTGTGGAGACAAGATTTTGGCAGGAAATAAGTGGAATACTCGAATACGGTTATTGTGGAGAATTTAATGAACAGACTCTTTAAGTAATGATGTGCTGGGTTATGGAAAACAAACAAAAGAATAGCTCACCAGGATGAATCACCCAGTAGGGGATTATTATCACCCCTCACCCTGAAGAGAGCAGTACCAGAAGCTGGAGTGACTTGTAGTTCATCTGGCCAGCAGATGGTATTGGAGGAACATAACCCCCTGCCACTCTGTGGCTCAGAAGGCATAAAGTCAAGTGTTGTTGAGGGCAATCGCTGCATTTCTAATGAAGGCCTTATTGCCTCATTACAACCTTCTGCTGGTATTTCTTTATGGTTAAACCCAATTGAAAACCAGAGGTTAAGGGGGACACTTTATGGAATCCATAGTAGGGAAGGGTGAGATTTGGGGCAGATGGAGAATATCTCAACACAACCTGACATCACTGAGTACTCTGAAAATATTTACCACCTTTTCTCCTTTTTAAATCTCAAAATAAAATGTAAATAGATATTAGTGTTTATGTTATGAATTTTATTGCTTGTTACAAAATAGAGCTCTACTTTTGCACATATCTATTTAATATTTTGCCTTTATGGCTTCTGGACTTGGACTGTCTACTCTGACCTCCATTATTCTTCAAGAAGTTAACTGGCAAACAACTTTGAAAAAAAAAATGTGCTTTTTCTGTTTCTATCTCCTCTATTGATTAGAATAAATTGTTTGTATGGGTAAATTCCAGAAGTTACAAAACAAACAAATAAAATCCATAGAAATCAAATTAGTTTTTACTTCTTTGCAGGGTGTAATAATATAATATGATAATATGTTGATATATAACACATTTGAAAAATATTTCCCAATATCAATTGAAAAAATGGTAGTTTGGAGGAATACTTGTTGAGTTTGGTGAATAATTTCTACACTTTTGCCTTTCTATCTTTAGTTAATAAAAATGAGAAATAAAAAATAATAAAAATATTATATCACATTCAGGAATATCTATGTAGCAAATAATTCAAAGAATGGTTGCCAGTATGACGAAATCCATAAATGTAAATACCAAAGCTACAGAAAAGTTATTTGTTTCAAAAATGGATTAATAGAGTATATATATCATCTTATATAATCTGATTAGTAGTAAAAATATATTATTTTATTTTCAAATATTTGTCAAAAAGAGATACCTTTGTACTATGTAGAAATGGGTCTAAAACTTTAATTTATTATTATTCTAATAATCCTAAAATGGAAGTCTGGAATCATAAGCAGATCCTGGGAACATTCCTAAATCCAAGTCAACACAGTGCGGCAGCAGAGCAAAGGACTAAATAGAAATACTATGGTTGCATAATCTTTGCAATAAGACAAAGGTGGGAATTGCATGTTTAGGGAAATAAGATTGTCAATAACTGATGTTCAGTTAGGTCTTCCTGTTCAACACCAAGGGGATGCCTAGTGCAGAAGACACAGTGGATGTAGAGAAAATATTCTCATCAGCAGATCTAATGAGAAAGCAGGCCAGACCAGAACTATAGCTTCCCCATTTACTTCCTTCTACTGTCACAACCCATACTCCACTCCATAGCAGAACACTGCATAGAGTGTACTGTTCACAAATGAAGGGTAAGTCCAAAGGGACTAATGTGGGAATCACGGTGTTTCAATAAATTAAATAAATGAATAAATAAATAAAGGAAGAAAAGGCACAATATAGAAAAGATGGTTGTAGGTATATGACATATTGGCCATTGTGTACAAAATTCCAATAAACATTTCTTCTTGTGTTCAAATCCTGTATGAACAGTATGATTCCTTCAAATAAGAGCTCAAAACTTAGGTACAACAGCTCAATAAAGGTAAAATAGCATTAGAGTTGAATGAATAAGCCAGTAGGGTTTGGGGAGGAAGGAAGGAATATAAAGTAGAATAGAAAACATAAAATAGAATATTATAGAAATAATATAGTTAAGAGGTTAAGACCAGGGCCTTTGAGATCAGACTTCCTAGACTAAAGTACCAAAGTTGCCACTTGGTAGCTTTCTAATTTTACACAAGTTATTGATTTCCCTGTGCCTGTTTTCTGATTATAAAATATAGATAATAATAGTATTACTTGATAGAGTTGTTTTGAAAATTAGATGAATTAATATACTTCAGTGCTTACAATATTGTCTGGTGCATAGTAAAATTATATGTGATATTTATATGTTATAGATATGATTGCCAAATTGGAGATATAAAAAAGTAAAATAGACACTACCAAATATGCTGCATATCAAGAGATTAAAAAAATAGGACTTGGAAAATATAGAATTTATGAGCTCTTCTTTAAAAAACAAAATAAATTTTATATTCCCAAAGTACAGCTTTTCAAAATGAATCAAAATAGTATTTATGGAATAGAAAAACCATAGTGACAAAGGACTATGAGATGCACATAAAATTTAGTTAAATACTGAACTAAATAAAGGTGATTGCAGATATTATTGTCATAGAAAAAATATAAAAATGATACATTTTATCCTGTGGAAGTAGTTAAAAGTTAACAAAAATAAGAAATGAAAAACAGAAAACAAGATAAGAATTGGAAATATATCTGTTTCAACATCTTTCATTATCATGGTTCAACAGTTGATTCATAGTTATTCATTCAATAAATATTTGTTGAATTCATGTGCATTTATTCATATCCATGTGGCAAAGCACTCTAAGTACTTGATATACAACATTGAGCAAGATAGAAAAAAACCTATAACTTTATGAAGCATCTTTGTGGCGGTGAATGATAGAAAATAAGCCAATATATAAGCAAGAAAATATAATTTTATGTTAATTGTATAGAGATATATAAAACACTTTCTGACTTAATTTGATAAATCAAAACACAGAATTAAACCAAGAGAGAAGGCAATGATAAACAGATACTTCATAAGATCTGTAAATGCTTCATGGTCTGAGGATGATAATATTACCTCTTCCTCCAGACTGCAATGTCTATCTAAATAGAAAGAGTCCCAAAAATGAGAAAAAAATATTGATTTTAATTCTAATAAATCCTCAGTGGAGAACTCATCTGGGAGCTGAAGACAAAATGTGACTTTTTGATAGTTTTTGTACCAGAAATACTTGGGGACAGCTGGATGTAAACTGTGGTCTGCTTTAGAGAATCAGGGTCAAGGAATTTTAAAGACAGAGACATTATGAACCTCCAGGCCTGGTCTTAATCCTCATCCAGATTTGTTTATCACGTGGAAACAGTAGATAAAGGAGAATGCACAAATCCTGTACGTTGATTATCCAAAAATAAGACCCAGAAATTAATGACTACATTTAGTTAAACGTGTTAGTTACTCTTTCCCTAGAAAGGAATTAATGGGAAAAGGAGAGAATAGAGTTTTAGATTCATTCCTATGTAGTGCAGAGGTCTCTTTATGATAAATATTTAGAAGTAAAATATGTTTCCACTACCAATCAGAAGATTATATATACTTGTATAATCTAATATATATCAATATACATGTAAAATCTTCCAAATATATATGTATATTTCTAATTATTTGTATATAATGCAGACATATAAATTTATATTGTTGTTATATACACTTCTAATATGTATATATAAATCTTCCAAATTACTAGAAATGAGGCAAAAAATGTAAACAAAACCGAAAACTGCATAACACAGGACAGAAAACAAATCACTGAAAATAATAAACCTAAGCAAAATATACTGTATATCAATATATGAAAAGTGGCTAACCTTTCAAAAAACAACACAACAATATATCTATATAAAATTGAAGATATCACTATTTTTAAAAGTTTAGAACAGGCTTGGTTTTACAGTTTTTGTCACTTATAAATGAATGTCTAAGTAGGATTATTTTTAGTTTTACTTATAAAATTTATTTAACATAATCATGTTGAATGTAACAATTTATTCACTTAGATTTTTTTATATGAGTACAAAATGATACCAAAAAATCTAGATCTTAGTTTTTAAAAAGTTATAAAGTGAAATTTGCACAATTTTTAAAATAGAATTTTTAAAACAATACTTTATTACCCTCAAAGTCTGAACAATATAGATCATGATAAAATCTTTTTATTTTGCATTAAAGATCCTAAAACATGTATAAAGTATATTTTGGGGTTGATTGTGATTTATGAATTTAATTGTAGTTTTCTTACCTAGATATATATTTACTTCAGGCTTTAATTGTTCAAGACTGTCTTCTTCCTCAATTGATCTGCTATGTTACCTCTGCAACTACCAATTTTTCATACATTGTATAGGGGGTCAATATGTTTATTACTATGTAAGCACCACACTCATAATTACTATGACTTATGGTAAAATCTTATAGCCAATTTGATAATCTCTCCTCTCTGTGCTCTCTTGTTTCAGAAGAGCCCTATATAATTTTTGTCATTTTTTACATTTTTACTTTGATGTTCATTGTAAGATTTGTATGCATGTTTTTTATAAGCTTAAGGAATTTCCTTTCTATTACTAATTTACCAAGTTAAGGCCTACAGATTTCTGATATCAAGTAAGATAAATCTTGTGGAATTCCTCCTTTAATGTTTGCAAGTATAACGTGACCCTAAAAAAAGTCACTTACATCTGTTTGGTTGTGGAGCACTACTTACACTTTACAAGTGAAAAAAAAAAAAATACCATTATAGGTTTACCTTGCTGTATTTTTTTTAGGGGCATAAAAGTTTCAAAAAAATATAAGAGAATACCTTGTAGAGAAAATACCTTCATGTATTTAAAATTATTCCAAAATATTAAGATCTACATCTCATAAACAATAAATATTTGAATTACATATAAATTAAAAATGTCTCTTCTGGCATATCTCCTATACAAAATGTTCAAAGACAAGCAGCAAAATAGAGAAAAATATTTGTTAGACATAAAATAGGGATCTTGATGTGAATAATATCTAGTAAGCACTACAAATTAATTTTGAAAATAATTCAATAGATATAGGTAAAAACATAAGATACACTTTATATAAGATACATAAATGGTCATTAAACAGGAAAATTTTCCAACTTTACTCATTATCATTTTAATATGTATTAAAGCAAGAATAAGATATCATTTCTATCCCATTATATTGCCAAAATATAAAAATCAATATCTCTGTAACTTTAAAGCTGAGACAAATGGGTACTGTCATACACAATGTAATTGGTAAGGATTTTTAAGAGGAATTTTTACATTTATCCACATTTTTAATTACTATTAAATTATTGCTGGAATATAAGTTAAAACAAAGGTTATAATTGCATTCCTCCAGATTTGCAAAAAAGTATAAAATCTAACACAACTAAATTGTGACAGGTATATAAAGCAACGGAATTGTTCCTATATTGATATAAAAGTATATAGGGCATATTCATTTTGGTTAAAAGTTTGCCATTACATAGCAAATTTGAAGATACTAATATTCCAAGCCCTAGAAATTCCATTCCTTTGGGTATATCTTACATGTATGTACCAGGAGACATCCAGGAATGTTTAAAGCAACATTATTCATAACAGACTAAAACACAAGTGTACAAATGAATTTTAGTAGGTACATGTAATAGATTGCTACAAAATAATGGAAATATTAATAAATTAACTATAATCATACACAACCAGATGTTGACCTTATGATTCTTAGAAATTTAATCTTGAGTGAAAGATGTAAGGCACAATCTGATTCTACATATATACATTTTTAAAAACGGTTGAAGGGAATTGTATCGATTGGGCTTGCGTATTATGGGTGATCAAGTTTCAGAAAAAAAGCGAGAGCCAAATTATCGCTAATGTCAGGATAGTGGTGAACTTAGGAGGACAAAGTATGTCTTGATGAAATATATTACACAATAAGTTTTTTTTTGTTTATTTTTTGTTGTTGTTTTTGTTTTTGTTTTGTTTTTGTTTTTTTATTTCAGCTCTTCATAGGGGTACAAAAGCTCAGGTTATATACATTGTCCATGTCCCGCCCATCCCCCTGAGTCAGAGCCTCAAGCATGTCCATTCTCCAGACAGTGCGCCTGGCACTCACCATGTAGTCATACCTCCATCCCCTCCTCCCACCCCTCACCTCCCCAAGTCAGCACCTTCAAGCATGACCATTCCCCAGACGGTGTGCAACGCACTCATCATGTAGACATACACCCATCCCCTCCCCCCACCCCCATTTCAGTCTGATATCCAATTGGTATCCTTCCCCAATGTGCATTTAGGTGATGATCAGGGAAACCAATTTTCTGGTGAGTGCATGTGATGCTTATTTTTCCATTCTTTGGATACTTCACTTAACATAATGGGTTCCAACTCTCTCCAGGACTGATAACAAGAATCTATTTAGAACTCAGGAAAATCAGCAAGAAAAAATCAAACAACCCTATCAAAAAGTGGGCAAACGACATGAATAGAAATTTTTCAAAAGAAGATATAAGAATGGCTAACAAACATATGAAAAAATGCTCAACATTCCTAATCATCAGGGAAATGCAAATCAAAACCACAATGAGATACCACTTAACTCCGGTGAGAATGGCCTTTATCAAAAAATCCCAAAACAACACATGTTGGCGTGGATTCAGAGAGACAGGAACACTCATACACTGCTGGTGGGACTTCAAACTAGTGCAACCCCTGTGGAAAGCATTATGGAGATACCTTAAACAGATTCAGGTAGACCTACCATTCGATCCAGCAATCCCATTATTGAGCATCTAGCCAGAAGAACAAAAGTCATTCTATAACAAAGACACCTGTACCCAAATGTTTATAGCAGCACAATAAGTTTTTAAAGAGTTACTATTCTTGAAAAGGCACACATATGTTTTTATAGCCTCTTAAGTGTGATCAAGGTATCACTCAACATAAAAATGATATTAAAAGGTGAGAAAATGTGAGAAAACATACTATTGTCAAATAGTTAGCTCAAAGATGAGGATTTATTTAGTATTGATCCAGATGGTAGATATAATAGTTGGGTAAAATTTGGAAGGAATCAATATTTTCTTCCTTAGAAGTCGGGATTTTATGACAATCCAATGTCTTTGTTTGCTGGGAGCATTTTACAGAAATTGCACTGTATTACTTTTCTAAAAAAATTGTAATTTGCAAACACATCTACACATTCCAAAGTTTCTCTTCTGGACTACTGAACAACCCTTTTAACTGGTCTCTCTGTCACTATTTTTGCATTTCTGGTACTTTTTTCTTCACTCAGCTGTTTGAAGCATCTTTGAACATTAGGTTCTATATCCACTTTTAATAGAATTAATATCTTATGTTTTGCAAAAATTTTTTAAAGTCTTACTATTGCCTAAAAAGTCCACATATGATTTCTCTCTCCAGAGAGAGAGAGAGAGAGAGAGAGTAATGGAAGAAAAAGACGAGAGGAAGAAGGAACATTGAAAGTCTGGGAAGAATTGAGGAGAAAAGAGGACTCAGAAGAAAATTTCTACTTTAATGAAATTTTTAAGGTATTGTTTCTGGAGCATTATGTTTATAAATAGAGACATTGTATGCCAAATAAAAAACAACAAAAACTAGTTTGGAAATTATGGAAATTTGACAGACCAAACAATGGAGAAAAACAGAGTTGTTTTCTAAACACTCTTCATTTCAATTTATACATAAACTTTTTTTTTAGATAAAGCCAAAGCATTCCTTTTCTAAAAGAAGCCAAGCAATAAGCACACTCTTATTCACACTGTACTGCTAATATGATTTTTCTCTCAAAATAAAGGATAGCTTCCAGAAACAATGCAGCATGTTGACCAATTGCTGTCAGAATGAACAGCTCAATGACAACTATTTCAAAATCAGAATTGTTGATATTGGCAGTCTCTTTTGCATCCAGATGGATAATATCAAACCAGTCTATTCATCAGTTTAGACTGTATTTCATTTCATGATCAGAGGTAACATTTTATGGCTCTTCATCCTGAAAAACACATAGAAATGCAATTTGAATGAAAAATAAATAATTGTAAAAAATCATTATTTATTGTGTGCTTTTGTTTTTAATATTTGCATATTTCCAATCCCTAGGACATTCAGGCCTTTTCACTGAAACATGATTTACATAGATTATGGTGCTGGATTCCATGCTTTGATTTTGGAACTGATGAGATCATTTTAGTGGCAAGCTTGTATATTCCTGGCCTAGCCTGGCTTCATTTGGCATCTGCAAACCAAGTCTGCAAATTTGAAGTGGTCTATTAGTCTGTTTCTTACCTGTGTATTATTATAATATATATACTCTGCTTGCATCATTCATTTTTTTATTGCCATCATCCATAATGTATTATTTGACTCTGATTTCTGTGTCTTTGATAATTTGATTGCATCTGTACATTTTATTGAAAATTCACTAAAAATCTTTTTTTGGATATAGTTTGGCATTTATTGGGGATTACATTTTCAAATAACCTCATGAATAAAGGGCACAGGTAAGAAAAGTAACAGTTGAGCATGAGGATATAAAAACGTATGGGGTATTTTCCTTCAGAAATGAGACTATATTTGTACAGAACACTCTTTGGACACCCAGAGTTAAATTGAGTTTTGCTACATGGAACAGTCTCAGGGAAGCTGAATCAACATTTTCAGAGCTCTGTGGGTACATTAATTGAAATATTGACACATTTTATTAAATAGACCAACAAATCAAAATAGCTTGATGGATTTTTTTTCTCCAGTGTCTAAGTCATTTGTTTGGAAATAAGTAAGTTCCTTTAAGGTGTGAACAAATTCTAATTCATCTTCTTATCTTCTCTAAAATCTAGCACATTAACCTATACTCATTTAACCCATTTGTCTAAGAACTGTCTTTATTAGTAATAATAATGCAAGAAAATGAGATTTATTGAGATCTATAATGTGCCAAGGACTTTTGGCATACTTTAATTAATTTAACATTCATCGCAACTTTATTAAGTAGGTACTATTATCAATATAGTTATATTAAGAATGTTATATATAACAAGCTGAAGTCAAATATTTTACAAAATGTCAGTGAATTATATGCTTGTGCATTAAAATGTAAAAGAAAAAAAGTACTCTTTGTGATGTGAATTTCCAAAAGAGATTTAGAGACAACACTGAGTTGACTGGGCAAAAAATGGGAAAGAATGAGCTATCATTATCCTTTCATTAAACTAGGTCTACAGGACCTTGGCCAAAGTCAGCATAATGAGGTAGTAATAAGGAAAAGTTGTTCTGACCTTTTTCTGTGTTGTATTTTGTTCTGAAAATTTGATATTATGTTTCCTGTAAAAGTATGTTTATAATGGCCTAGATTTAAAATAAAGGAAAATAATTATTTTTTTGGTATGATGAACTATAATTTTACTTACTTTAAATGAATAGATGCTTCATCAGGTATATTGATTCCTTCAGTTTATACATAAAGGAACACAGAAACTTATGAGATGTCCAAAGAAGGATGACAATGTTAGAAATGAGATGACAACAGTTAATGCTTACCTGGAAAATCTTTATCATCCTGAAAATATTAGAAACTATGATGGATTTTTGAATAAAGTCAATGTTGAAAAGGTAAAATATTTCATATGTAGTTTACCAAAAATAGTTTGCATAATTGCCAAATTTACATATTAAATATTTGAAAATCCTATTTAGTAATGATGGACTTAATCCAAAACAGGAATGTTTTTTTCCCCAAATTAATTTCTCCAACTTTTGAGCCTTGTCTTTCTTTCTACTTAATTGAAGAAAAAAATCTATTCCTAGCTATTATATCAATTACCCATTTTAATTCATCTTATCACAAACAACTATTTAGTTAAACTTTTCCCAGTTACCCTTATTCGAGAGCTATATAGCTTAGTGAATTGCAGAGCATGTAGGACTTGTTAATAGTTACTGAGATGCTAAACCTTATTTGTCATTAATCATTTGGCCTTGGGCAAGTTATTTACTATATTTGGCTCTCACTTCCTTCACTTATGCAATTCAGGAACAAGACATTAAGCAATGAATAAAATATTTGTTTATTAATTACACAAATTATTTGGAATTCCTGTTTTCCCCAAATTTATTAATCACTCTTACACACCATGAACATCTTCCCACAGATAGATCACGGTTTCTTAATGCATTGAGAACAGACATCTCCTGTCTCAGTGACAGAGGCCTTAATACATCTCTGTGGCTTCATTATGTACTCAATTAATGTTGATCATGTCATGACATTGTTTGTTCTGAGAGTGCAAATCCATTTATTAGTTTTATCAGGCCAGGTTCATTATAGGGTTGAGCTTTTTTCCCCCAATATCAGATAACCATTCAATTAACCAATATTTGCTCTTACTTATCCTTTTAGTTAAATATTGATATTCATTTGGCTTGCTTCAAGTTAAAATTATTGTTATGATACTTTGAAACTTATATTTGAAGTAAGGCCTTTTCAGCTCTAAAATTGTGATACAAAATACTCTTTAGCAATTACTTTGTAGAATTCTCCTAAATTTAAGAAAGGATTTGGGGCAGCCTTTAATGTGCACCAGTATGAAGTTTATATGTATAAACCTAATTTTATCCTATTTATTTATCTGTTTATTGGTAGATTTATACATACATTCTCATGTGTTATTTGATAGTTGACATACTTCATTATAATTTTGCTAACATCCTGGTAATTAAAGTGTCATGCAATTTTGAATCTATTCTGTAGGTCCTCACCTCCTTTAATAATATCTATGAATCTAAATTTTAGAACTATAAAAGCCAAAAAAAAATGTTGCATAAAGCCATTTTAAATGAGGCTTTGATGTACTTCTGAAAATTAGCAAAGTTAAAGTTCACTTAAAGTATAAATATCATCATGCTTTTTAATGTGTTTTTTAAAAATCATGTAAATGTAAATTATTTGTTAATGTGATTTCCCTGCTTCTACCATTGATCCATTTTAGTCTCTTCTCAACATGACATTCTGGTGATTTTATATTAAAACTCTAATCCAGATCATATTACTCTTCTGTTTCAAATCCTCTAATCACTTCCATTTCATTTCTTTTTGCAAAGATCTGCAAGACATTACACAATTTGCCTTCTTACCCCTCTTTGAACCCACCTTCTATTTTGTTCCAGCCCTACCTTTTTTCTTTGAAATTTTACCTTTAAAAAAGTGTCTAGGAAGTTCCCACTTGGAGCATTTGTTCTTGTTTTTCCCTTTGTCTGGAATATTCTTCATTTTAATTTTGCTCCATAGTTCACTTCTTCATTTACTTCCAATTTTGGTTCATTGTAAACTTCTCAGTGAGAAGTTCCCACCTCCAGATAACATACTACCAGCATGCCAACACTTTCTATACTCTTTCCTACTTTACTTTTTGTCATAACAATTACTACCTTCTGATGTACTGGATATAATATTTGGGGGCTATAAGTCTTTCTTTTTAATTTATTGACTTAGATTCCTAATGACAATATCTTATTGTGGGAGCTAAAATATAAGGCAAAAATTAAACCACCTTACTTATCAGTAGCGTAGGGGAAGCAAAACTTTATCTCCTTAGGGTCCTCAGCTGGGCCTGAGAAGTATCTTGATTTAAGACTGATCTACAAATTTAAGTTTCACATGAAACAAGAGCTCTGATAAGAAAATGAAGACCCAAAGAAATGGCAAAACTCAAATGTTTTTATATTGGGTTGTACAAAGAGAGGCAATTGGGGAAAAGTAACCAATTATGTGGAGAGGCTAAAGGAAGATAAGAATTATTTTAACAAGGTCTGTTTGTGTAGAATTCTTTCAATACGATTTTCCAAAGAATGCTCCTTTTCTCCTGGAATAGGGAGGGTATCTTTCACTTGGGAGTTTTATATCCTGTTTTCAGGAGAAAAGGGAGATTAAAATGTCATTCTTGCATCTGCTGTTTTTAGAGTGTCTAGCTTAAAACAATTCTTATACCAAAGTAGCATATTTTGGGGACATACTCTGCCACCCTTCACCAGTTATAAATATGTAAAAGAGTATTTGCAGTTTTTTCATAGATTTTTGTAGCGTAGTCTCTTATATGGCACAGATTTTCTCCTTGAACACTCATTCATTCATTCAATCATTTATTCATGGTATTCCAGTGCACCAATGTGACAATGTTAGAAAAGCTTTTCTAAATCTCTCTCAATTGGACTAAACATTAGTATTCACTGAAAGAAGTGATCACGTAAATACTTTTTGATGCTTCCGGGGCAGTTTTGCTTTACTATTTTTAACAGAGAAATATAACTATTTGAAAAAATATTGAAAATCATGCTATTTTTAAGACCAATTATTATTGAGAGTTTTGCTAGTAACCTTGAGGTTTTAAGTAGAACATTTAAGTCAACTAAAAGTTAACGTCTGAAAGTATCTATATTTTCCTTAAAAGTAAAGAAGGCTATACTCGTTTTTCATATCCGTAAGTATTTAACATAGCATTTAGATTCTTATCATGGCAGAAAATTAAGGTAAAGCATGGAGATTTTTGCATTAAAAAATTGGCTTCAAACTACTCCTTGTGCACATCAGGGAAACTCAAATTTAATTAAAGGGCTGATTATCACCTTGGGTATTCTGAATGGTTTTATACAATGAAGGGGGAAAACACATACTTGCTTTCAGCTAGCCCTCTAAGTAAAACTGAATTCAGCTGTGCTTTTCATAGTCATATCATCATGATGCATAAAATTAAGTTGCATACTCAAGGAATTATTAAACAGTATTTTAAAAAACTCTCTTTAATTTCTGAACAACCTACTAAAATTATTGAATGGATATTTAAAGTAGGTCCATACAATTTTATCAAACAATGAAATGTTAAAATTAATTATTTTTTACATAATGATAAATTTTAAGTTATGAAATAGTATGGAGATAATTAGTTTTATTTATATATATTCTCATATATGTGTAAATGATTATTTTCACTTGCCTTACAGTCAAATAATAACTTAGACAATTTAAAAAATTTGTTGTTGTAGAATTGTAATGTTGATTGATTCTAATCATTTTTAACGTAAAAAAATAATTTAGAATGAATAGGTAGAGTACAGAAGATTTTTATGGTAGTGAAAATACGCTGTATGATATTATAATGGTGGATACATGGCATAATACATTTGCCCAAACCAAGATCTACTCTAATGTAAGCCTATGGATGTTTAAGTATGGATATAATGTTTGGATGTCAATGAATCTAATTTAAATTATGGGTTATTAATTATAACAAATATACCACTCTTGTGCAGAATGTTGATAATGGGAAATTACACATGTGTGGGGGCAGAAGGTGAATGGGAAATCTGTGTATTTTCCTCTCAATTGCTCAATTTTGCTGTGAACCTAAAGCTGTTCTGAAAAAATACAGTTTATAAAAGCAAAGGAAAAAATACTGTTATACAATTGTAATGTTGATGATTTCCAATCAGCTCCAACATAAAGAAAATTAGCATGTTTTTCTATTTAATTTAAATGAAGAACATTATTCTGTTATTAAATTGTAATTAAATTATAATTATAAATTATCATTGAAGCAATTAAATGAGGTCAATTTTAATTTTTCACTACTTTGTTTCAAGTTACTTCTCCTTGTAACTGAATTGTTATCTCAATTGCTTTTAATTTTCCATAAAGTTAAACAAAAAAGAAGTGAATTCAATATGTTATTTGATCTAATGAGGCATACTTTTCTTGAAGAAGTGGCACATGAATAAGTTTTGAGCTTGATTGAATACTTTCTTCTCCATTGTAATTTGGATTTGCATTTTAAAATTAAACATTAGGGTATGTTATTAATAACAATAATCAGGATTTTCCAAAAATGTTCAGAAAATAGAGAAAAGAAAATATTATCCTGCATTCATACATCCATTTATTTCTTTGTGTGTGTGTATGTGTGTGTGTGCATTGATGATTGTTGCAACTGGCATTTTGTTCTCCACAAAAATAAAGGCTTGAGTTCATGATTTCAAGGACCTAACACTAAATGGAAAGATAGCAAAATATTCTCCGTTTTACTCTGAGTGATTACATTGTAAAACACTAGGAGAAAATAGAGAAAAAAGGAGCACAGAAGCTAGACTACATTGACTGTATAGTAAGATAAGTAAGTGGGGGAAACTTAGGAGAGTGTATATCATCTTAAGAGGAGAAGACAAGTTGTCCTACTTATAAGGGACCCCTTCCCTAGAGGACTGGTAATACATATGTTCAAAGAGCTTGCAAAGCTGAAATCATGCACTATCGGTATAATATAAAAATTTATAAAATGCTAAAATAGCTTTAATAGGTAAATGGTGTAACAGGTAAAGTAGCATATACATTGCATTTTAGGGAGTTGAGAAATCAGAAGGACTTGTACTGAAAAAGAAAGTTGTACTTGTACTGAAAAAAGAGAGTTGATGATATTAGATTACCTAAAGACATCTACTTTTTTCTACACCATCTATCCAATCCCACAAGACTGCTTAACCCCTCACTCTACATCTGTTACACTCACTAGGATGTCAATTATGAAAAAAAGAAAAATAAGAAAGCGTAGCTTTAGAACTAAATAAGGAGACTAAGGGAATTGGTATAGTTTGAATGAAAGAGAAGACCAAGACTAAACCTTAGAGCACTGCAACTTTAAAAGAATAAGGAAAAAATATGAATCTTCAAAGGAGAATGAGAAGAGAAACAAGCAAGGTAACAAAAAAACAAAAAGAAAATGAAAAGGAAAAAATAAAAAGAGAGTATAGTACACAGGGAGCCAATTTAAGAAAGCTTATCACAGAGAAGAAAATGCCTATTGTGTCAACTACCATTGATAAGTCATGCAGTCACTAATTAAATACCTGCATGCATTATATGCTGTATAATAAGGTTGTATGTGTTAATAATTCAATATTAGGTAAATTGATACTATGTTTCCAGTGCAAATTTACAAGAACTATTAAAACAATTTCTAAACATTCATTCATGTATCAAATATTAATTGAGCACATTTTATGTACCAGAAATATTCTAGGGAACAAAGCCCAAACAATGAGCAATAAAACGTAAATTCCTGCTCACAAAAGCTTAAATAAACAAGAAAACAAATAGATAAATATGTCAGAAGTTAATAGGTTCTCAAGCAAAATAAGATAAAGGGAGGAAAGAAAGGCCCACCACTTACCTTCAGTTCTCATGAATACTTCTCTGGTAAGATGCTGGTTGAGCAGAGTCCTGAAGATGGTGAAGGACTGAACCTCAAGGATCTCTGTAAAAAGTTTTCTAAGAAGAGAAAGGAGTAAGTGCAAAGCAAAGGGGCGAGTGTAATGGACTTAGCTCATTAAAGGATCAGTAAGGAAACCAGCATGGTAGGAGCCATATGGATGAGGTAAAGAGATAAGGAAAGACAGGCAGTTTAAGACCAGATCACATGACAAAAAACCAGATAAATTTGTTCCAGGGTAAGATGGTAAGATTTGGAGAATTTAAAGTAGGGATTTAACATGATGTGACTTAATAAATACATAATTAGTTGGAGCACTCAGTATTATTAATGATCAAGAGAAAAGGGGGGTTGTAGTTCTGGGCTAACGGGATAATATTTGAGGCACAATACCAAAATCAGAGTTGTATAAAATTATATACAGAATAAATTTAAGTTCCCTGTATTTGCATTTCAAACCTTCCAACAATTGACTTAAATGAGACTCTCAAGCTTCCCTCATGTTAAAAAGAGTTTAAGTGTATTAAAAGAATATGACTAAATTGCAAAGCAAAGGGCATTGGAGACTGTATAATATTCCACTTTACTTATACACAACAAATTTATCACAAATTATTTTTAGAAATTTGTGTTTTTCATAATCACTATCAAAGATAACCCTGCAATAAGCAATATTGTTCACAAATATTTGTTCAATCACCTTATTTCAAAATGTTATGATACAGTGTTAAGTACTGGCCCAAAGGTTTTACCAACTTAAAGCATTTTAATATATATTCTCAAATCCTTCTACAGAGAAGTTTAAATGTAATATACCCAACAGCATTGAATATGGAACTTTGCATTTCCCAGGACGTTTACAAGCATTGGCATTTTTTTTTTTTTTTGCTAGTATGGATGGCAGAAATTATCTCATTTTTTTTTTTGCTTTACATGCTTTTATTCAGAGTGAGATTCATAATTTATCATATTTTATATATTTGTTATTTTATATATTGCCCCTTCATGACATTTGTATAATTTTATATTTTAGTGTTCTTTTTTCTTTTATTTGGAAAAGATATTAATATAGTGGTGGTATTAAAGTTTGAACAAGAGACTTTACAATTTCTTTATTCATAATTGGTGGCATTTTTAATTACACATTTTAAACAAAATTTATTTATTCAAGTATATCAGCATGTCCTTTTATATTAAACACATATTGGGAGCAAGGCAAGGATATCCATCCTTAAAATTTTTTTAAACATTATTATGAGTAATAAAAATAAAGTTTCATTGAAAGCAAAATTAGAAACAAAGAATAAAAACTGTCTCAACTCACATATGGCATACTTGCTTAAGTAGACAATTCTAAGGATCAACCAACAAAGTAAGAAAGAAGAATTTAGCAAGGTCTAGAAGTTGATGTCAGCAAGATGTTGGAATAGCAAGTGCCAGCTGTTGTCCCCCCTTATAAAGACATGGATTTAATAACAATGCACAGTCCAAAATACCTTTAGGATAGGCCCAGATTTCAATTAAGAAGTTTCAGCACCCCAAATGAGAGCAAAACCCAGAATGATGTCATTGAAATGGATAAGAAGAGGAATTTAACTTTACCCACATCAGCCTCTCCCCAACAGCAATAACACAGCTCAGCACTGAGACATCACCCCCTCAGGCAATTTCTCGCTTTAGGGGATGGGAAAATATAGTGTGCTCTGGGGATAGGTTTCTGTGTTACCTGGCAAGGAGTGCTGTTGGAGCTGCCCTACTTAAGATTACTCTGTGCAGCTAAAAACAAAGAAAAGAAGTGGGCACCTACTGTGGCAGGTACAACTCTGTGAGATTGGGAAAATTTGCACAACAATGAGATTTTTCCTCCAGGAGGGAGGGAGAGGAGTGGAGTGTGTATTCAGTGTCCTAGCTTTTTAGTGTAGTGCCCTAAGGAAATAGAGTAGGAAGATAACTGCACAGAAGGCACACAACAATGAGACTCTCTCAGGAGAAGAAAAGTGGAGTATGCACACCCATAGAAAAGTTTTCCGAGACTCCCAAATTTCTATCTGTGCTGACTGGTGAAGATCTTTTCCTGTCAAAGCCAGTCTGTAATGACTGAGAGAGGTGGCTGTTTCTTCAAATACACAGACAGCAACATAAAGCTATAAGAAATACGAATAATCAGGAAATATGACACAACCAAATGAACAAAATTGATCTCCAGTAATTGTCCCTAAAGAGATAGATATCTATAAATTTAAAAAAAATAAAATAATCATCTTAATAAAGCTCACTGAGATTCAAGAGGACACAGATTAAAAACTAAATATTATCAGGAAAATGATATATTAACAGAATGAAAATATCAACAAAGAGAGAAACCATAAAAAAAGACACAGATAAAAATTCTGAAGGTGAAGATTACAATAATTGAACTGAGAGTTCCAAGTAGTGCTTTAATAGCAGACTTAAGCAGAAAGATGAATCAGTGAACTTGAAGACAGGTCATTTAAAATTATTGTCAGAGGAACAAAAAGAAAAAAAGATTGAAAAAATAGCGGGTGGGGCATGGTGGCTCATGCCTGTAAACCTAGTATGCTGGGAGGCCAAGGTGAGAGGATTGCTTGAGCTCAGGAGTTTGAGAACAGCCTGAGTAAGAGTGAGACAACGTCTCTACTAAAAATAGAAAAATTATCCAGGCATTGTGGCACATTCCTGTAATACCAGCTACTTGAGAGGCTGAGGCAGGAGGATCACTTAAGCCCAGGAGTTTGAGGTTGCCGTGAGATATGATTACCCCACTGCACTCTACCCGGGGTGACAGATCAAGACTCTGTCTCCAAAAAAAAGGAAAAAGAGAAAAAAGTAGTGAAGGAAGTCTAAGGCACTTATGAGACATCTTCACGTGAATAAGTACGTATGTTTATTATGGGAATCTCAGAAAAATAGAAGGACATTAAAAAAATAATGGCTGAAACTTCCTGAATCTAGAGAAAGAAATGAACATCCAGGTTCATGTAGTGCAAAGAAATCCTAATTGATTGAACATAAAGAAGTTTTTACCAAGACAGAATAAAGGTTGAATACTTTTTATCCAAAGTGATTGGGACCAGAAGTGCTTCAGATTTAGGATTTTTTTCAGATTTTGAAATATTTGCTCTATACTTACTAGGTGAGTATCTTTTTGGAAGTGAGCATTTCCATTGAGCATCATGTCAGCGCTTAAAATGTTTTGGATTTTGGAGTATTTCAAATTTTGGAATTTCAGATTACAGATATTCAACCTGTTTAATCAAATTGTCAGAAGTCAAATACAAAGAGATAATTCTGAAAGTAAAAAACATGACTTATCACATGCAAGGGACTATCCATAAGACCATCAGTGGATTTCTCAGCAGAAACCTTGTGGGCCAGAAGGGAGCAGAATAATATATTCAAAATGCTGAAAGAAAACAAACCACAAAAAAATTTTGATACCAATCAAAACTTTCCTTCAAAAATTAGAGATAGAAACTTCCCCAAACAAACCGAAGCTCAGGAAACTCATCAACACTGATCTGCTTTACAAGAATTGCAGAGAGAGTTCTTCAAGTTTAAATAATATGAAACTAAATAGCAAAATGAAAGAACATGAAAGTATAAAACTCAAAGGTAAATATAGAGACAAATAATGTATTACTGTAATGGTGACATGGGAATCACTTTTAATTTTTGTTATAAAAGCTAAAAGACAAAAGCATTAGGAATAACCACAGCTACAAACATTTTTAAATGGATGTATAATAAAAAGATGTGTTTTTTTGAAAAAATAAACAAAATTGACAAATGTAGGAGACTAATTAAAAGAGAGAAGACTCTCTCAGAAACAAAGAGATAATATTACAACTGATGCCACAGAAATAGAATAATAAAAGACTACTATGAATTGTAATATGATAAATTGAGTAACTAGAAAAAAACGGATAAATTCTTAGTAACTTTCAATCTACCAAAACTGAATTATAAATAAATAGAAAATCTGAACAGACCAATAATGAATAATGAGATGCAATCAGTAATCAAAAACCTCCCAACAGAAAAAAGCCCATGACCAGATAGCTTATTATTGAATTCCACAAAACATTTAAAGAATTAATATCAATCCTTCTCAAATTCTTCCAAAAATATTGAAAAGTAAGGAACACATAAAATGAGTTTAGGATTACCCTTATACTAAAGTAGGCAAATACACTACAAGAATGTAAACTAGAGACAAATATCCCTGATGAACATAGATGAAAACATCCTTAAGCAAATACTAGCAAACTGAATTCAAAAACATATTAAAAGGATCATGCATCATGACTTACTGTGATGTATCCTACTAATCTAATAAGAGTTTATCATAAACAAATCAATTAATGTGAAACACCAAATTAACAGAATGAAGGATAAAGATACAGGAAAAGAATTTGACAAAGTTCAACATTCTTTCATGATAAAAAAAAAAAACTAAACAAATTTCTTATAGAAGGAAATTGCCTCAAAATCAAAAAGGACATATGCAAATGACCATAGCTAATATCATGCTCAATGGTGAAAAACTGAATGATTTTCCTCTAAGATCAGGAAGAACATGAGAATGTCCACTCTTGGCCACTTCTCTTCTAGATAGTACTGGAAGCCTTAGCCAGAATAATTAGGCAAGGGAAAAATATAAAACACATCCAAAACTAAACTAAACTAAAATAAAAGACATTCAAAGGAAGAAGTAAAATTTTCAGTTTTCAGAAGGCATGATTTTTTGTATAGAAAACCCTCAAAAATCCACAACAAACTGAGAACTAATAAATGAATTCAGTAAAGTTGCTAAATGCAAAATACAAAAAGTATTTGCATTTTTAATGTTAACAACAAACTATTTGAAAAGGAAAATAAGAAAACAATCTCATTTACAATAGCACCTGATATGGTTTTGATGTTTGGCCCCTCCAAATCTCACTTTGAAATTTGATCCCCAATGTTGGGGATGGGGCCTGGTGGGAGGTGTCTGAGTTATGGGGGCAGATCCTTCATGAATGACTTGGTGTCCTCCCCTTGATAATGAGTGAATTTTTATTTTAATAGCTCATGAGAGAGCTTGTTGTTTAAAGGAGCACCACCTTTTCCTTTCCTTGCTCCATCTCTTACCATGTGACATGCCTGCTTCCTCTTTGCCTTGATTGGAAGCTCCCTGAATCCCTTACCAGAAGTAGATAGTGGTGCAACACTTCTTGTACAGCCTGCAGAACTGTGGTCCAAATAAATTTATCTTCTTTATAAATTACCTAGTCTCAGGTATTCCCTTTATAGCAACACAAAATGAATTAACATGGCATCAAAAGTAGTAAAATATTTATGAATAAACTTAACCAAGATGGTGAAAGATTTGTACTCTGAAACGCAAAAACATTGAAAAAATAAAGAAGATACAAATAAATGGGTAGATATCCATGTTCATGAATTAGAGAACATTGTTAAAATGTTCATACTACCCCTTGTGTATTCTTCACCCTCGGGGATGCCTATAATTCTCAAGTTGATTCAACAATCCCATTACTGGGCATCTACCCAAAGGAACAAAAGACATTCTATAAAAAAGACATCTGCACTAGAATGGTTATAGCAGCACAATTCACAATTGCAAAGATGTGGAAATAGCCCAAGTGGCCATCAACACATGAGTAGATTAATAAAATGTGGTATATATATATATATCATGGGGTTCTACTCAGCCACAAAAAACAATGGTGATCTAGCATCTCTTGTATTATCCTGAATAGAGCTGGAGCCCATTCTACTAAGTGAAGTATCACAAGAATAGAAAAACAAGCACCACATGTACTCACTATCAAATGGGTATTAACTGACTTAACTGACCAACATTTAAATGCACATACAGTAGTAACATTCATTGGATGTCGGGCAGGTGGCGGGGGAGAGGATGGGTATATTCCCACCTAATGGCTGTGGTGCGTGCACCTTCTGGGGAATGGACACACTTGAAGTTCTGACTCGGGTGGGGCAAAGGCAATATATGTAACCTAAACATTTGTACCCCCATAATATGCTGAAACAAAAAAATAAAAAAAAATGTTCATACTACACAAAATAATCAACAGTTTTAATCTTATCCCATCAAAATCTCAATGACATTTTTAAAGAAATAAGAAAAAAGATTCATATGAAACAACAAATAACCTCGAATAGCCAAAGCAATCTTGAGAAAACATGAAGTAAGGGACATTACACTACCTGATTTTAAACTATAATACAATGGGATGGTAATCAAAATAGTATGGTACTGGTATAAAAATAGACATATAGATCAACAAAAGAGAGGAAAGAGCCCAGAAATAAACCCATTGGGGAAAGGATTAGTCTCCTCAATAAATGGTGCTGGGAAGACTAAACATGTACATGCAAAAAATAAATAAAAAAGAAACCCATATTTTACACCACTAAATTAACTCAAAATAAGGTAAAGACATAAATTTAAAATTTAACATCTTTACACTGCTATCAAAAAACACAGAGGCAAAGCTCCTTGACTTTGGTCTTGGAAATGATTTTTTTAGATATGACATCAAAAGTACAAGCCACAGAAACAAAAATAAACAAGTAAGACTATACCAAACCAACTTCTTCACAGCAAGGAAAACAAGCAACAGTGTGAAAATACCACCTTTGTAATGACTGAAAATATTAACAACCTATATATCTGATAAGGAATTAAGATTCAAAACACATAAGGAAATCCTATAAGTCAATAACGACAACAAAAACAACAAACCTAATCATGGATGGGAAGATTCAATATTTTTAAAGTACTATTTTTTCTTACTTTAATCTATTAATTCAATGCAATACCAATTATAATTGCAAGAGTTTATTTTTCCTAGAAATTGACAAGCATATTTTACAATTTTAATGGATATATAAAGACCCCAGGAATAGTAAAAGTAATCTTGCAAAACACATATTTGGAGACTATACACTTTCTGATTTTGACATTCATTTTAACAATATGTTAGTCAAATGTGGTAATGGCATATGGATAGATATGGGTCAAACAAAATGGGGAGTTCAGAAAGAAACCTACACTTATATAATAAATTAATTTTATACAAAGGCAATAAAGAAATTCAATAGCAAAAAAAAAATAACTTTTCAACAACTGTTACTGAAACAACTGCTTACTTACTTTTCCTTTTTTTGTTAATCTTTGATTCATCCCCCTCAGATGCTTTCTGTGCCTTTTAGCTTTCTCTGATTTACATCTCTTCCCTCACCCTGTTTCCTTCATATTCACTTCAATACTGAGATGTTCTATCATTCCTGATAAAAATTACATAAAATCAAAATAGAACAACCAACAAATATAACACAATTGTTAATAGCAATGAAATTATTTCAAAAGAGTATGGCCAGAAAAAGCAAGATTGAATCATAATTTTGGATGTAAGTGACCCAAATAGCTTCAAAATACTGGAAAACAAAAAAATACATGTGATTTTTCTTGCTTCTATTGTCATCACTTTTATTCTGTTTTGCTTTGGGACCTATTGTTTTCTAAAATTGTAAATGTGTAACATAATAGCAGAGTGTCTGATATTAAGGTGCTGGTGAAGACTAGAACACAAGGCCCTACAAAGGCCAATCAAGAGGGCTACATGAAACCATACTGAGAATAACTCTTCAGATCATATATACTTTCATATATTACAAGCCAAACTCTGAGACAGCAGCAGGAATAAAGAAGTAAATGAGAACCTTCTCCATCTTCCAGGAAGTTATTCTGTAGATCTATATACAGAGAGCAAGTAAACACTCTATTCACATCTAGTCAGTAAGAGGAATGATGTTATAGATCAGGACTCAGCTACAGCAGCCCAAGGAACAACTAACTCATGTGAAGGGTGACAATGAATCATAAAGCATATCATGTACTGTGCTAGGGTCTGAAGTAAAAATAAGGCTTCCAAATGTAAATGTCCTTGAAATTGATCCTTTAATAAAAGTGGCCTGTGGCCAAATATTGAAGGAATTAAGGAGTACCCACTATACTTCAGGTAGTGGACAAGTTAATATATACTAGTTGATGTATGTATATTGTCCTTTCACCCTTGCAGCAAATATATGAGGTAAATGTTATTAACTGAAGCCTGGAGAAGTATTATAATTTACCCAACATGTATCTATAGTGAAATAGGGATTTAAAATCCAGGACTACATAACACCAGGGACTGGCTTCTTTCCGTTACATCCATAACTGTGGATGGTTTTGTACCATCCCCGACTCCCTACGTTTGTCAATGTCTGAAGACATTTTTGGTGTCACAACTGGAAGAGGGGCACTACCAGCATGTAGTGGATGGAGGCTAGGGATGCCACTAACACTCAACAATGTACAGGCCAGTGTTCTCAAGAATTACCCAACTCAAAATGACAATAGTGCTAAGGTTGAAAATTCTGCACTACACCATGCCAAGGAGACATAGTCGAAAGAGTTTTATTCAGGCAGAAAAGAAAGGATGTTCTAAAGAGATGTGAGAGAACAAAAGTTTAAATAGTTACAGTTAAGGGCTGTGGTAAAGAATCCAAAATTGATCCTAATATCAATATGCTACTGGAGAATATGCCAAATATGCATGATGCTTTTCTTCTAAGTTCTATTCATCTACAAACCTGGAGAATATGTTCAGAATGCTGCTCTTAAATTATTCTCATAGTCTCATGAAGAAAAAAATAAAAATTAAAAACATACACACCAGACAACTGCATAAAAATTAATGCCAAAGTAATCAAGAAGCAAATTCTTAAATTGATATTTTTATATAATTCCTAACAATGAATAGTATTAAATGTTTTGTAAAAAGTAAGAAAAAAAGTCTTGGGATATTCATTCTCAGAGTACAATATGTCAAGTCTAATACAAAATCCTTGAAATAATTCCACTTGTAGAGACTGTTGTGAATTTCCTCCCCAGGTAAAATTTATAGAAGGACAGTGATCTCAGAAGATTACCAATTCATTTCAGTGCTGCCAGTACACACTAAGGAGATGGGAAAGGAGGAAAAAAAAAACAACAAGGAAAATGAAGATGGTAAAAAGCTCATTCTGATTGTTATAGATTGAATCCAAGAAACCAGCCAGAGTGAGTTTCGATGGAACATAGACTAGTCTCTCATAGGCTGTCAACTGCAACACATTACACATAGGAAGTTAAGACTGTTTGGGATTTGGTGAGCAGAAATGAAATAGGTAAAAAATGATATAGTCTTATAAATATAATAAACAATCATCATTTTTCCATAGACAACTATTAGTGGTACCAGAAAGACTATTATACTTTTGATCCTCATATCCTGTAATGATAATGGTTATTATGGATATTAGACAGATATTCACATAATAGTTCTTTCTAATTTTTCCCTTAGGAATATAGTTCATGGCTTTATAGCAAAAGTTTGAAATCACAAACACGCTGATTCTTTAAGAGATCTTGAATAAAAAGTGTGGGTTGGGGCCAGAGAGATGAATAAGCAAAGCACAGAGGATTTTTAGGGCAGTGAATGCTTTAATGATGGTTACTTATCATTATATGTTTGTCCAAACCTAGAGAATGTACAACACCAAGAGTGAACCTCAGGTAAATTATGGACTTTGGGTGATAAAGATGTGTCCACTCATTGATGAACCTAGTGAATACAATGTACATAATGTAGGTTCATCAATTGTAAAAACTGTCTTGCTCTGGTGGGGGATGTTGGTAAATGCAGGAGGCTATGCCTGTGTTGGGGTAGGGAATATAGGGGAAATCTCTATACCACCTCTCAATTTTGCTGCGAACCTAAAGCTTCTCTGAAGTATAAAGTCTTTAAAAAATGGATTAATTACACAGTTAAACAACTAATGAAATTATTTTCCTTTCTCTCTCTCTTTCCCTCAAGCCAGCCCCACCCCCTTTATCTCTATTTCAACTCAAAAAAGTTATTGGTGGCTGGGAGAGGTGACTCAGGCCTGTAATCCTAGCACTCTGGGAGGCTGAGGAGGAGGGGTTGCTTGAGGCCAGGAATTAGAGACCAGCCTGAGCAAGAGTGAGACCTCTTTCTCTACTAAAAGTAGAAGAATATAGCCAAGCAACTAAAGATAGGAAAAAAAAAAATTAGCCAGGCTGTAGTCCCAGCTACTCCGGAGACTGAGGCAGAGGGGGATTGTTTGAGCCCAGGAGTTTGAGGTTGCTGTGAGCTATAATATCCCAGGAAAAATGCATATCTTTTCTTCATTTCCATTTCCATTTGGGATTTTAATTGATACATTTCAAAAGAGTGTAAATTCTTAATGGTATATTAATTTTTATTTAAAGTCTTGGAAGAGTCAATCCTCCAAAGAATTTTTGAGTGGGAAAATTTATATTCATATGCTCTGCAATTTTTTCCATTGTGAACATTTCCCTTAGGCAATTTGTTTTCACATCACATATGTAACAATCATTTTCCCATTAATTTTTATCTTTGTCTATTTAAAGATTTCAGTGAACTCTGACCAACAGACAAAAATAGAGTGTTTTTTAAAACAGATTGTTCCTCAAAAATATAACATTAATATATCTTTATATAGAACAATTAGAGGAGTTTTACTACAGTAGCAACCTCATGAATTCTTTATCATACCACATACCAGTTTCAAGAATAAAAATTCCTCTAAAATATTAAATACAACAAAACTATGAAATATAAACTAGGTGTAAAAGGGTTAAAAGGGTGGGTTTTTTTTTCACCTACGTCTAATAAAAGTTAACTTCAGGACTAAATAGAAAGATAAAGGGTGGTTACAATAAAGTTTTAGCTGTTAGTGGAGATACAAGGCAAAGAATAATGTTTAAAATATTTATTTACTTTAGGCACTATGAATTTGGAGTTTTTAACACTCATGAAAATACATCACACCTGGGAAAAGGAGCCTGAAAAAAAAACCAAGACAAAATAAACCTCTAGTCATGGGGAGAGGACAGACAGCCTCTGAGCACAGAACTACCACCACTGAGGGATCTCAAGTGCACTGGAAGCCACACCCCAGATACCCAAGGGTAGGTGCCGGCCGAAGGTCTGGATTTAATCAGAGAACTAACTCCTCAACTATCACCCACCACAATGTGTGTGAGTCTGTTTTGCGCTGCTATAAACGAAATACCTAAGGCTGGGTAATTTAGAAAGCAAAGAGGTTTATTTGGCTCATGGTTCCACAGATTGTGTAAGAAACATGGCACCAGCATTTGCTTCCGGTGAAGGTTTCAGGGAGCTTCCACTTAAGGTGGGAGAAGGCGTGTCACATGGTGAGACAGAAGAAAGGGTACCAGGCTCTTTGAAACAACCAACTCTCCTGTGAACTAATAGAAGGCACCAAGTCATGCGTGAGGGATCCGCCCCCATGAGCCGAACACCTCCCACCAGGCCCCATCTCCAACCCTGGGGATTAGATATCAACATGAGATTTGGAGATGCCAAATATCCAAACAATAACACAGTACAAACATCTGAAAGTAATATAAAAAAGTGAAGAGAAACACTTCCTGAGACCCAGTGCAAAGAGAAGACTTGAAGCCAAAGGAAGAGCAGACATTGAGAAAAATTTTCTGCGGATCAACTTGACCCTCAACACAAGATAATGCTAGAGGAATTTAGGGCCTCTCGTGCACTGAGAGTAAATATAGCAAAAACAAACTCCACACTGAATTAAAAAGATATAAAGTGGTATATCCGTAATCTTTTTGTGGTAATCTGATTAATTTGTATTAATGCATTATATTTACATACCGTTTGCCCCTCCGAAACTGGCTTTTTATATGGTAACGTGCTGCACTACACCACCTGTTAGATGTCATTGTATGTGCCAGGAGAAACTCACTCACAAGCTGACCTTTTGATTCAATCTATACTCATCAGCATCAGCTTTTGAGCCCCCTTTTTTCTTATTTCCTTTTTTCCCCTCGTCTCCTCAGTGTGTACTGGTAGCACTAAAATGTAGTGATTGCTTCTAGGACTTGCAAAATAGAGTTTATCAAAACTAGAAACTTACTTTTTTAAAAAGGCACTCTTAAATGAATGGAAAGAAAAAGCTGGGAGAATATATTTGAAAATCACATATGTGACAAAAAAATTCTTTGAGTTAACATCTGTAATCAGTTGTACTATAAATTGTTCTTATCCTTATGGATGAAATCTTGCCAAGCCTCCCTGCCAATCCAGCAAGGTTTTCTCTCTACTCATACCCAAGAGCTTGCAAGGCTGAAAAGAGCTTTGTATAAGGCCTCTCCTCAGTAGTATTTATATGCGCTCAACTTCCATATACTACTCAACCAATTGGTCACCTTTGTTTTTCCTCTTCCTTTATTTCCCTAGTAACTCTATCAAATCACTAAAGTATTATGCCTTCAATATTTTTATCTTCTCTGAAAATGTCTCCATTCATGTTCATGATCATCATTTTCACTAGACAATTTTTCTTTTTCTTTCTCAGACTAACTTCCTGAGAAATTTTTTTATCTGTGGTGTTCACATGCATGCATATACTTACATTTTCTTTCTTATATCCTGCCTACACTTTCAATAAATCCTATCTGGATTTTTCTTAATACAATTGAAATTATATTTGACAAACAAATTATCTTTAGTTCATTACAACAAATTTTGATAAAACACACTCAAACATGAGTATGTTTTAAAAAATACCCACCTGTAAGTGTGGGTATTAAAGTGTAAAATTATATTATTTGTTTTTCTACTTATTCAATAACCTTTCTTCATTTTTTGAACTTCCTCCTTATTCAAGAGACACTGTAATGTGAATTTCTTCAGGACTTGCACTTCTACACCTGGTTTTCAATTTATGTCTGGGTGGGCCCATCCAATTCTATGATTTTAAACACATTATAGTAGAAGCTATTCTCTTTTTTTAAATTTCTGGTTTAGATTTCTCTTTTGATTTCACTTACTCATCTGCCTATTTGGCATATTTACTTTAATTTTTATAGGCATTTCGAACATCACATGGCTAAAAGAAACAATCTGATCATTCTCTTCCACATTTGTTACCACTATCACAGTGAATCATGCTGGATCTTTCCAGGTTTTCAAACCAATGAGTTAGTAAAAATGTCCATGTTATCCATTTCTTATGAAAGATTGATTGATTCTACTTGCATAAGTGGTGTTAATAGTCCATGTATCCTTCTCAACCTTCACTTCTGTCATACCATCTGTGGCTGTCATTATCTTCCTCTGGACTACTGTTAGCTTCCTTAACCAATATCTCTGCTTGTGTAATTGTGTGCCTGAAATCTGTTTTCATGTATGTTATTACACTGTTGAAAACCAGCCAAATCTTTCCTATTTCAATAAGAATAAAACCAAACTCTTTTTCATGACCACAAGTATCTGTCAGATTTTTTTCTCCTGATTATATCTACCACCTCTTCTCATGCACCAATGTAGTCTGGGTGCACCAGCACTTGAACAGAATCTAAAATTCAAATAGCTCTTTCACAGTTTTTACTATTGGTGAAGGATTACTTCACTTCAGTTCTTCCTATGAGTGATTCCTATTCCCCTTTTAGATCTTGACAAAAACCTCACTTCTTCAGAAAACTCATCTCTGACTGACTTATATAAATACATACTCCCCATTACTTTCTCTCACACATACCTGATCATTGTTTCTCTTTTCCACTTAACAGGAAGCTTCATGAAGGTAAGAACCATGCTTGTATTATTTGTGTCTTTTCTCAGTTCTTGTTGAACTCAATACCTGTACTCAACTAATATCCATTTACTTCCAGTAATCATATAAAGATGTATATAGTTTGCCTTAGATAGATATTTAATTTTTATACTCCATAAACTTTCTCTTTTTTTTGTTTTTTTACCTCATAAACTTTCTAAAATAAAATATAATAAAAATACATTAAAGTGATAGATATGAAACATATGATTATTGATTTTGCTTGCATAAGTAACAAGATCATTTAGTCATACAAAACTTCTAAAAAATACTTTTATAATTAATTAACATGGGTGTCTATCTTAGCCTGTTTGGACTGCTATGACAAAATTCCACAGACTGGGTTATTTATAAACTATAGACATTTATTGCTCATAGTTCTGGAGGCCGGGAAGTCACAGATCATGGTGCCAGCAGATTCCGTGTCCGGTACAGACTCATTTTCTGCTTCATAGTTGGCAACTTCTTGCTCTGTCCTTTTGTGGTAGGAGGAACAAACAAATACCTAGTGCTTCTCTAATAAGGGCACTAATCACATTTGTGAGGGCTCTGCACTCATAACTTAATTACCTCTCAGATGGCTTCACCTCTTGATACTATTGCATTGGGGATTAGGTTTCGACATAGGAATTTGGGGGAAGACACAAGTGCCTTTGCAAAATGCATATGTAGATTTACATAACTTAAAATACAATTTCACTTACTTCCTACTACAAAATGAATCCCAATCCATTTAGGGAATCAAGATATTAAGCTAATAGCCAAGTGGCTAGTAGCATTTATTTTTATCTAGTAATGAATACATTCTACCTAACTTTGTACTAGAAAAAATTCATATTTGATATGGACTTATTAAATGTTTAACTCTTAGTTGTGTTGTCCCTCCTTGGTAAGCACCCCTATCAACTGTATAATAACAATAACAACAACAGCAAAAATAGACTGAACTATAATAATAGAGAAGATGAAAAAAAGAAGCAGTTGTGAAAGTGGGCAGGGGAGGTGATGGACATCCAAGAGCCAGTCTTCTCAGTTTACAGCCTGCAAAAATAAGGCTAACTATTTGTTATATTCAACTGAAGTGATAAAAAGTAAGAAAGAAAGCAGAGAAGGATAAAGAAAATGAGATGGGGGAAAGAACTGGTAAGGTAGATGTAGGGGCAATGAAAAAGGAAGATATTATAAATGGAAGAAAGAATGAAAAATATAACGACTCACTGGAAGAATGGAGTATGTAACTTATTCTTTTTTTTGTTTTTAGGCAAGGTCTCACTCTGTTGCTCAGGATGGAGTTAAGGAGCACCATCACAGTTCACTGCAGCCTTGAACTCCTGGGCTCAAGCAATCCTCCTGCCTCAGCCTCCTGACTAGCTAAGACTGCAGCCATGTGTCACTATGCCCCCAATTTATTCTTTAAAACAAAAGAAATATTTTTTGATTTTCCTTGGCTATATTAGCACATTAAATTTATATTCCTTATAAAAATAATTTGTTCAAAATCTTCAAGCAACAGGAATAAATAATTTCTAAATGTCTAAATTAAATAATTCTTTAAATAATTTTTGATCATGAGAAATAGCTACGGAAAGTTGGTGTACCATCTTTGGAATACAGGGAGAAGACTGTAATTCATGTTCTCCTATGTTTTTATGATTTTAACAAACCATCTTAAACAATGGTACACATTTTCATGCAACACTTATTTATACTTTGGGTAAGTACAATTAGTGTTTTTAAACGACATTAATTATTAGGTTATTAAGTATGAAATATCTAATTTCCTTAAGTGCTATGTTTGACAGTTGATATATCTGACATTTCACTTTGACACTTCTTGTCTTATTTTTATTGTGAAGTTACATCCTCAGTCTTTCAAATCCATGGTTTGGCTTGTGATTATCTTTCAGATTTCTTTTAGGATAATTTTTGTGAAACCATGGATAAGTCAAAAATTAACGTTATTTTCGAAGATGAGTTCTGTCTTGGAACCAATGCTGTGCAGACAGCTCAGAATATCAAAAAAGTGTTTGGGAAAGATGTGGCTAATGAATGTGTAGTATGTCGATGGTTTGAGAAGTTCCATTCTGCTGATTTTAATCTTGAAAATGAGCCACATGGATAACCTAAGACCAAAGTGGATGATGATGAGCTGAAAGCTGTAGTGGAAGAGAATCCATCTCAACCTATGCATGACTTAGCAACGAGGTTTGGTGTTACTATTCCAACAATATTGGACCATTTGAAACAAATAGACAAGATAAAGAAGCTGGATAGATGGGCTCCACATGAATTAAATGAACATCAGAAGAGAAATTGTCTGGAAGCTTGCCTTTGTTCTTTGTCATGATGCAAAGATGAACCATTTCTACACCATATTGTTACATGTGATGAAAAACTGACTTTTTTTGACAATTGCAAGCATTTAGCACAATGGTTGGATAAAGATAAAATGCTGAATAACAGTCCAAAACTGAATATTCATCAAAAAAAAGCTACTGGCGTCTATTTGGTGGTTCAGTGCTGGTATTTTCCACTGCAATTTCATGAAATCCGGTCAATTACAGCAGAAGTCTGCTGCAACCAATTGAACAAAATGATGAAGATATTTGCGATTAAGCAGCTGAGATTGGTCAATAGAGACAGGCCAATCTTCTTGCAAGACCACATGCACAACAATGTAGCACGTGTAGCACAAACAACACTGCTCAAACTACAGAGGCTGCACTTGCAAACTCTCTGTCATCCACCATATTCACCAGACCTTGCATCAACTGACTACCACTTCTTCCAGGCTTTGGGCCACTTCTTGCAAGGAAAAATATTCAATTCTCAACCAGCTGTGGAAAATGCCTTTGGCAATTTCATCTCCACTTGCTCTCCAGGTTTCTTCACTGCTGGCATAAACACGCTACCATTAAGATGGCAAAACTGTGTCAATAGTTAACACACATACTTTGATTAATTGTACTGCTTCTTATTTGAGATATAATACACCATACTTTTGATTCAAAGTTGGACATTTCATATTTAAAGACTTAAATAATTAAAAGATTTCTAGATGAAGTATATCTTTCATCTTCCCTGTCTTGTATAAATGCATTGATAAATGAGCTTTTGCACCTGCACAAATTGGAATGATGGCAAAAAAAGAAAAGTAATTTTTCCTCCTTGTTGCTGCTACCACTGAAAATCCTGATAACGGGATGAACCACATTTTCAGAAAGCCAACTCACTAAGGCTTCTTTCCTCTCATACTGGAGGTGAGAAAGAAAAAAATGTATCAATGAAATCATCTTCTTTGTCACAATTCCAAACTGTTAGAAAAGTGTAACAGTTATTTTTTCTTATAAATAAATATACCAGCAGCCCCCCACTGTTAATGCTATTATGAATTCATTCCTCTACAGAGGGCCTAAATTTCCTAGCATCCGTGTGTAGTATCTCAGCATGACTTGCAGTGAGCATCAAAAGTGATTTTAATATTTATTTGGAGACTTCTGCTCAGTGCTAATGTTTTTACTATAATCCTACAATTATATTAGAATTCTACTACATGCACACACAGATTCAAACACACACATGCAAGCACACACATATGCTGATCCTTTCTAAAGTCTTACTTAATTTAGAAATTGGCTTGAACACAATTAGTAGAGTAGCCTTGATATAAAATCATGGGGAGGTCTTCATCTTGGCAATATATTTAAGCAAGATGTTCCAGGAAGAGTTAAACAAGATATACCAGGAAGACTTCAGTTTCAGCTGATCAATGGCATTAAGGATTTTATAAAGTATATTGCTCCTGAATCCAAAGGAAAGTCTGGAAGATACTTTTCTGTCCTTTTTGTATTACCAGTAATTATAAATGACTCAAGCATTTAATTTCCAGATCTGAAATACTTAATATGTCTGGGTAGGCAGGAAACACGTTTCGAGAGTGAGAAGAAAATGAAATCATGAACACTCATTGAATTTAGGCATCTATCACCATAGATATCAAGGCTCATACTTATTTCCTTTATACAGATAAATGTATCGTAGAGTTTCATAATATAGTGTACCTGAAATCACAAAAGCATTATAGAGAAGGTTCATGGAGTTTGGATAATGTCTGAAATTTTATGCAAAATCTGGTTTGAGGGAAATATGTACAATATTCTCAGTAGTAATTTTATAATCTTAATCAGATAATCTTTTTGTCCATAATCTCCCAACCCCAATGCTAAAAAACCCAGGACTAAAGCTAATACTTAGGCTTCAAAAACATCATTCTTATGAAAAATTAAAGAGAAGGGATTGTAGATTAACAAGAAAAAATTTAACATATCAGAAACGTCAGTACTCTAAAGGAAGGGTTAGTAAACAGAGTGTTACTCAGAAAACGAACATAGCCCATACAGAATATAAGAGTAAGAGGGGGAAAAAACAAAATTATCAAAATCGACTAACAAACATTAGCTATTTATATAAAGATGCTTATTTTGCTAGAGTGTTTAATATTACTCAGTATTATACTCATGTGATAAACATATTTGTAAATAAATCCTTGATATAATTATGAGAAGAGGCTTATATTTGGTTTTTCTAACTACTAGCATGACTACCTTGCCACTGTATAGTCAGTACCTCAAGAACTTGTCCAACATCCCCCTAAAATACATGCATGTGGTCATGATACACACACACACACACACACAAGCACACACACGTCTGCAATATGCACTTTAGCATTGCTGGCATTTAGTATGCAGCAGGTCACATATTAGTCATTCATTAAATCCTGATAAATTGAATTGATAAATTAAAGGAAAGTCTCAGTGTGTTTGGTTCATAGACACATATTGTTATCCCAGATTTAGATTCCTTGGGAGGACTGTCACCATTAGGATACTCCCAACTCCCAGAATTAGAGTTAAAGGAAACTGAGTTAATACTTATAATAACATTAGTGTTGATTGTGTTTCTCAAATATGTGCATGAACTATATCTGGTAATATCTTCAGATGCATCCTCTATGATGAAAATCATGCTGAAATATTTTATTGGGACAATAATGCTTGTGCTTTTGTTTATAAATTAAATAAATAAAACACAACAGCATACTGCTTCTGGACAGAAGAGATACGGCTGTATAGATTAACAACTAAACAAATACTGTTTGTTCCAAGAGTGAGATTTAGCTGAAATAAAGTGTTGAAATAATTCAACATGTATTTTTCCTGCATATATACAAATTTGATTTCTATGTTCTCAATCACAATTCTTTGTAGTTTAAAACCCCACAGACAGATTAAGAAGTAAAGACACCCTTTTGTGGACTGTTAATCTTTTAATTTAGGTGTTTAGTATTTGAAGAAGATTTCATGAAAGATGTTTTATTTATAATAATGTATTAATAGCCATTATTTATGCCAACAAAAAATAACTTTTTTTTATTATTTAGGTACTACTTAGATACCATATATCACCAATATGATATGTTTTCAAGGATGATCTTAACAAATCCTAAACTTCAGCAAAGCCTTAAATTATCTATCAGTAAAAGAGAAAGTGATAAAATGATCTTGCCATGAATAATTGATATGTATTCTGATTAAGCTTAGAGGAAATCACAGCTAATGTTAGCCATAAATAGTGATAAAGTCATAAAGGACTTGAAAGTTTCTCAAAATTTTCAAGTTTTTTATCAATATGTATTATATATGAAAAATAAAAATAGTTCAAGATGTTACCGGATATATTCACTACCCCCCAAAAAAAATAAAAAAAAACTGAATCTAGCACACTTCAAGCTACATCTTGCTCTCCATTAATTTCAGCATCACACCTATAATTTTCAGTAGACTACAGTGCAGTAAGTACAATATAAGAAGTGAAAGACATCCAACAAACATTTGTAAGACTTATCCATGCTTTCTTCTACAAAAGATACTTTATTTGTCAATTCAAGGATTCACTTGGAGGGATCTTTGGGGTTTTCTAAATATACCATCATATACCATCATATCACCAGCAAAGAGCAATAATTTGACCTACTCTTTCCCGATTTGAATACCCTTAATTTCCTTCTCTTGCTTGATTACTCTGGCTAGGACTTCCAGCACTAAGGAAAAAAAATTTAAAAATCTGAACAAATATCTCACCAAAGAAGATACATGGGTGGCAAACAGCATATAAATAGGCACTCAGTAACTTATGTCATTAGAAAATGGCAAATTAAGACAGTTAAATACTGCTATGCAAATATTAGAATAGCAAAAATTCAAAACATAGACAACACCTAAGGCTGATGAGGATGTGGATCAACAGGAACTTTCATTTATTTCATGTGAGAATGCAAAATGATACAGCTACTTTGGCAGGCAGTTTGGCAATTTCTTACAAAAATAAACATTGTCATACAATAATAATACAGGAATAAGACGAAAATGGAAGGCTGAGAAAGCCTATGTGCAGCCATTTTGGCAGATATCAGACCCTAATTACCCTGAACAAGGAAGTTGCCAGCCCAGGCCATCCTAGGATGGATGAATTACTAAGCTGGATGCCTTACAAACTGTTCTACTTACCTTTCTGTGACAGCAGTTTATGATTAACCTCAAGACAATGCTGGTCATGTGTGCCTATTTTCTAATGGGATTTTTGAACACATAAAAATGTTACCATTGTCCCATAAGGGGTCCCCTTCCTGCTCTGGAGAGGACCCTACTTTGGGGTAGCATCTATTGTCTGTCTCTATCTAACTAAATAAACTTTCTGCCGCTAGTTGGCTCACTCTTGAATTCTTTTCCTGCGTGAAGCTAAGAATCCACTTGGCAAGTTCAGGGGGGCTTTCCTTCCTTCACTAGGGCATCTATTGCATCAATATAATTTAGCCATCTTGGTTTTAGATATTTAGCCAAATGAGTTGAAAACTTATGTCTATCCAAAAACACGAATGTTTATAGCAACTTTATTCACAATACCCCCAAATTGGAACCATCCATATGTCTATCATTAGGTGAATGGATAAATGAACTATGGTACTACCATACGTTGGAATATTATTCAGCACCCAAAAGAAATGAGCTATTAAGCCATGAAAAGACATGGAGAAAACCTTAATACATACTACTAAGTGAAAGAAGCCAATATGAAAGGCTATATATTGTATGCTTCCAGCTATATGGCCTCCTGGAAATGGCAAACTATAGGGATATTAAAATATCAGTGGTTGCAGGGGCTCAGGGAGAAAGAGGGATGAATAGGTGGATCACAGATTTATAAGGCAGTAAAAATATTTTGTATGATACTTTAAAGGTGAATACATCATGACTTTATGTATTTGTTGAATCCCATAACTGACAACATTCTAACAATGCTGGGTGTTAATAATAAAGGAAACTGTGTGTTTGTGGGGAGTCGGGGGGGTATATGGGAATTCTCTGTACCTCCTGTTCAATTTTTGTAAACCAAATAATCCTCTAAATATAGTCTATTAATAAAAATAATTCTACCACAATCCAGACACAATTCACTATCAGCTGAATTTAGGAATCTGAACGTTGCAAGTTAGTATGCTATACAAGTGTAAAGGTTGTTTTGAATTTATTATATAAATGGTAAAGTTCCTTAAGATGCACTTTTTCAACAAATTGCCTCTTTCAGAAATACCATAATAAATGCATTTATAAAAGGCTAATTTAGAAACTAAGAGAACAAAAAGCAAATTTCATTATTAAAAAAACAGTTTCTCCTGCCCCTATTAAAATAATTACTTGAGGATTATTGACTTGAATGTTTGTCATTTCTCAGTCTTTCCAGGAGCCCATATGCCTAGATCTAATTCACTCTGAAGTTGGATGTGTAGAGTCTTCTAAAACTCAGAGAAACATAAAAATCTACCTGATTTTTCATCTTCTATGACAGAGAATGGCTAGAACGGTGTGATGAGCAATCTTCGTTCCATATGTTCTCTTTAAATCTTGCCAATTTCAGTGTTGTAAAAAGTGCAAATAAAATGAACTACCTATTTTTCATCCTCTATAATTCTGGAATAAAAGGAAATTACTTTCACATTTGGTAGTCAATAAAAAGGTGTAATAAAAAATTTAATTTAAAGTGAGTCTTAAATAAGATTATTTGCCAAATAGGCAAAAGGGAGCACAGAAGTCGTAGCAAATACAAGGAGTTTGGTGAAGGCAAACCAAAAGGCAATAGTTGGAAAATTATTCTGTGTAAAATTTATAAAGATTGATCACTCTGTAGAATGGGGAATTATTTATATTTGGGGAAAGTTATGTGTAGGAAAAGCTGTTTAGAGTTTCTCTTAAAAAATGAGAGATTCAAAGTAGATAATGTTATCTCACACATGCTGAAGCGAAAGGAAGGGAACAGTGGCATTCACAATAATTAAGACATTATAATTTGAGGAGGTGTTAGTTTGGGCCTTGCAGGTAAGGATTAATACGCATTTCTTTTTAAACATATTCCAATTCAAGGTGATTGCAGGAGAGCAAAGTAGAAATGCCCACCAGGTAGTGGTTTGTAGAAATAAAAAGAAATGTCAGATTGCTGATAAAATTTGGGAGATTTGCAAAGAAATGTTATATATGAATGTTTTGAAATGACTGAGTTCACCAAGGGTTGTATCAAATTGAACAATGCCTAAATGCTGATAGACTGGGAGTAAGACTGTGGATATTTTTCGTGCTTGGTGTTATAAAATGACAGAGGCTTATATAATTGTGTCAGCTTGATGTTGCATACCTGAAGCCCGGAACCACAAAAATATTGCTCTAAAAAGATGAGTTAGGCTATGGGCTTAATACCAAAGAAATGGTTTAGTTTTCCCCTACCCTTTTTTATTTCAAAGAATTATGTGGATACAGATGTTTTTGGTTACAGGGATCACTTTTGTAAAGCTTGAGTCATAGTAAAAAGTGTGCCTGTCATACAGATAGTGTTCATTGTACCTGTTAGGTAGGTTTTCACCCATCTTCACCACCCTTCCCCGCTGATTGATTTCCATTGACTTTTACTTCCCTCTGTGAACATGTGTTCACTGGTTAGTTCCAGTTTAACAGTCAGTGCATGTGGTGTTTGTTTTTCTATTCCTTAGATACTTCACTTAGAAGAATGGTCTCCTGTTCCATTCAGACTGTTGCAAAATGCATTGTCATCCTTCTTTATAACTGAGTAGTATTCCTTGCTACACATATACCTCATTTTGTTAATCTGTGCGTGAATTGATGGGCATTTGGGTTGATTCCACATCTTGGTAATTATTAATTGTGCTGCAATAAACATTAGAGTACAGATGTCTTTTTTATAAAATGACTTCTTTTCCTTTGGACAATGTCACAAATTATCAGGGAAATGTAAATTAAAACCAGAATGAGGTATCACCTTAGTCCCCCTTTTTTAAACTCTTAAATTATACCTTCTTACTTCTTGTTTTTTACTCCCCTTGAATATATTCAATATGCAGAGTTTCATGGATGGATGTGTTACGTAGATAATACACTAGCAACTTTATGAACAGAATTGCAATAAAAAGTTAATTCATGTGTATCCCTGATACAGCCTACAACAGGTTGCTTTAAGTTATTATTAGTGTATAAAAACTTTCTGTTAAATACATTAATGTTTTTTCCTATAAGTTTGCTTTCAATGTTTTCAGATTCTCTTTAACATCTCTGACAATATACTTCCAAACCTGGCATAAAATTATATCTCTAATTAGTCGAGCAATCTTTCATGTATGTTACATCTATAAAATTTGAATGCCTTAATGTTTTCAAAATAACTTACTTAAACACAAAGAGATTGCTCAGCTGTGACATTTTCTTTAGGTACTGTAAATATTAATTTTTTAAAGGGAAGAATTTTTAAATCTGGTCATATCAATTAATACATCAATTACTACACTGATTCAATGAGTCCCAAGGCTTTGTTTTGTTTGAATACTTTGGCTTCCTTTTGGGAGCTGCAATTTGCACATCATAAAATCCATGATGAATATTCAAAGCCAGCTCAAGTTAGGTAAATTCAAAGCTCACTTGCATCGTTATGGACACTGTGTAATTTTCTAACTTGTTTTTATTTTTTTCATTTTGTATGACAAGAAAATTCAGCAGAGAAAATCTGCTAATTTGTTTTGTCTTAAATAAAAGGCTATTTGTGGGTATACCAGACAAATTATATAGACATATTGATATTATAATTATCTAATATATATTACATATTATATATATAAATATAAGTATGTGTGTATATGTGTATGAGGCAAGTTAATATTCAGAGAAGAATAATACTTCTACAAATCTAATTTATGTTTTGCCATAAGATCTTTGTACAAAGCAGTGTTAGCAAATGTACATCAGAAATTGCACTCAAAAGGATAAAGAAAATGTGATATATATATATATATGCACCATGTAACACTACTCAAGCCATAAAAAGGAATGAAATAATGTTTTTTGCAGCAACTTGGATGGAACTGGAGACCATTATCCTAAGTGAAGTATCTCAGGAATGGAAAAACAAACACCACATGTTCTCTCTAATACTTGGGAGCTAAATGATGTGCAACATGGGTACAAAGAGATGTAAAAGACATTGGAAACCTGGAAGGGAGAAGGGTAGGAGCGGGAAACTGCATAAAAACTTACCTATTGGGCACAATGAACACTATTTTGTTGATGGGCACACTAAAAGCCCTGATTTAAGCGTTATAAGAAGTATCCATGTAACAAAAAACATTTGTATTTTCCTAATACTTTGAAATTATTACAAAAAAGAAATTCCACTCAAAAGTCTTATGTACTTCATTATTTCTCACAAAGCTCAAATAACCTTTGTTCAAATATCATCTACTCAATGAGATTGACTTTGACCACCCTGTTTACATGTGTTTCCCGTGTCCCCCACCCATACTATCCATACAATACTCTATTTTTTAATATAGCTGTTATGATTGATTATCGTATAATTTTTCATAATTTTTAATTCATAGTGTCTGGAGGACAGATATTTTTTCTCTATTTTGTTCAGGACTAGGAGCCTAGAACAGTTCCTGGCACATAAGGGACACAAACAAAAATTTTTGAATGAAGGAAAGGTTACACTAAATTTGCTCAGTTTCTCAAATTCTATGACAGATTTTGATGTCTACATCAATTCCTAAATAAAAATAAATTACACGTACTTTCCCCTAAACACACACACACACACAAGAGTTAAAATAGATCAAGTCTTTATTCCACATTATTATACATTTATTTTTTGTGATAAAATAAGTGGTAGTATAAAGTTCACAAAATTAATGTTTATGAAATGAAAGAGCATCCTCTTTCGTAGTAGATATATAACTTGAGGTGATCACTCCTGTTAAGGTTACCACCACATTTATAAAGGTTAGTCCACCCACTTGACCTTTGCTGCTGGAGCTGGTGGTGGAGTTGGTTTGTTCTGCAGTATTTGGCTGGAGTAGAGCACTTGTTTAAAAGTTTTCTGTCTTGCTAAGTTGCCCCATTCCTGGTACTTTAGGTAGGGAGAACAGGCTTCCATTGGGCTATTTTTGTCTGTACCCATTAAGATTTCTAGGTGCTGCCTTTTTCAGTTCCAAGTCAGGAAATAAGAGGCATTAAGAAAACAGAAAACCACCACCGAGTCATTCCTAAGATGCCAAGGACCCTTGCCAGTGAAATTCCTAGCCATTATGCCTTTTTCGCTCTGACATTTAGAGTTTTGTTTTTAGTGTTTATTATACTTCATGTACATTATATAATTTCCAGAGTTTTTAGTTTTACTTAGTGAGAGAAATGTAGAGAAAAGTATTTTTACCCTATATTTCTGGGAACTAAGCTCATTTAATTTTCAAAGCCTTTATTTTATATTTTAAAAATTAGTGTTGCAAATTTATACAAAAAAAATTCCACAATTGAAATATTTACATTTAAAAATTTTTTTATACTGCTGTGCCTAAGCAAAAGTTTCCCAAATCAGCAAACACAATGTTGGTAAGATATAGATCCCCGTTTTTTAATTGAGATCAGAGTACAAATAATATATAAGAATAAATAAGTTAAGCTAGGATATTTTTTCTACCAGAATAAAGACTTAAAAATATTTATTGAAATACAGTATTCCTGTAAAATGGGTTTAAATTACCTAAAATATCTAAAATTTCACTAAATACAATGAACAGAACTCCAGCTAAATTTTTTTCTGTGTTTCTCAATTATATATCTCTATCTAAGCTATTCTTAATATTTAAAGTGGTAGTAGTAATCACAGTAGTTTTATTACTAGTAAGGAAGTTTAAATTCTTTAAAACAATATAATTGCATAACAAGCAAAACAGACACTTTGAAAATTTGATTATTTCATCTAAACACACATATATTTATCTATTAGAGCTATCATTCTTGAAGTGGACGCTATAAAACATCTGGATAGATATTCCTGAATTTTAAGTAGATGTTTTGAGGTTAAGGTCATCTCTCCTATTAGGTGACAGCTCATTTTCTTACCATAAGATCACAACAGCTATCAAACACTATAAATGAAATAAAAATGCAAATCAGGATGTGAGACCACAATTTACTCTTCAGATGCTCAAGATTAAAAGTTTCTTGAATAATTACTTTACTTGGAAAGTTAATAGGAAAAGTTAATAGAATTTGCATTGACAATAAAATATAGGCAATATTAGCACAACGAAATTACAATCAAAATTGTATGAAACACTAGTGAAGTAACTTTACTTATACATGTAACTTCAATATTTAATGATATTTTCATATTAATGTCCGTAACCAGGGTGCAAATGTGTCTACATACTTACATATATGGGCACTTCTATACTTTTAAAATGATCTCATTATTAACAGATAAATATTTGTGGCCTAAACTTTACTAAAATGCAATTATTTTAATGATTAAAGCATTTTCTAAACTCTATTATTTCATACAGCTGAAACATCTGTTTCTGAAAATATGAATGAAGTTTGTATCAGCTTATTTGTCAATCTATCCTATATAAATATATAAATAGCTAGAAATATTTTCAAATTTTAATACTTTTGGAAAGCACAAATCTATGACTTAAAATATAGCTTATATGATAAATATATATGTATATAAAACTCACACTTTAAGTCATAACTTTTAAATACAAAGCAGTTATCTGGCTAACAGAACAGGCATCCTGCAAGAGGCTTGTCGCCTGGCCAGTGTAAAGCAGTATGGGCTACACTGCCCATTTCCTCCTTCCCAATCTATACATGTTTTTGTTGCTGTAGTTCTTATCTTATTGTATTAGCTAGCACTTCCGGTATGATGTAGAACTGAAATGGTGAGAGGGGAAGTCTTTGCCTTGCTCTTGATCTGAGAGGGGAAGCTTCTAATTTTTCAAAATTCTGTATAATGTTAGCTGTAGGATTTTTGTACATGTTCTTTATCAAGTTGGATAAATTCCTCTCAATTTCTCATGTGTTGTGATTTCTTTAAATTATAAATGTGTGTTGGATTATGTAAAACATTTTGCCTTTATTGATACACTTACATGACTTCTTATTTTATCCTGTGCTGATGAAAAATTCACATTAATTAATTTTTCAATACAGAACAAATTTACATATTTAGAATAAATTCTATGTGGGTGTGGAGCATAATTCTTTGTTTATCTGAGAAAGTCTTTGTAGCTCCTCTACTTTTGAAGGATAATTTCACTGATAATAGAATTGTAGTTGATTTTTTCCCTTCTCAATACTCAATATTGTACTCCATTTCTTTCTCGTTTGCATGGTTTCGGAATAAATGTCTAATGTAATCCTTATCCTGGCTCCCCCATAAGTAACCCATTTGCCCCACTCACCTCACCCTCACTGCAAGCTTCCTTCAAAATGTTCTCTTGGATTCCAACTTACTGAAGTTTGCCTATGATGTATCTAGGTGTAGTTTTTTGGGGTTTGTTTGTTTTTTGGTATTTCTCTTGTTTAATGTTCTCTGAGATTCTTGGATCTGTGATTTAATGTCTGTCACTAATTTGGAAAAGCCTTAGCTTAAATTACTTCGAATATTTTTTCTGCTCATTTCTCTGTTTCCCCTTATTCAGTCTCATTCTTCTAGTGAGTCTGTATACCTGGGCTGTGGCCTTTACAAATGTTTCCTGGCTTTTTTTCCCCTCTTTGGTGAGACAGGAAGGCTTGGTGGATCTGAAATTGTGTATTCTCCTTCTTCTACATCAAAGGCTAGAGGGGCTGGAATAGGGTATTTCCCTTCCCACTGGCCTATTATCCTCTGGTAAAATAGTTTACCTTGAGGTCAACCTATTGTAAAAAGGGACAGAATGCATTCAGAATATGCTAAAATGGTTAATTTTCCCCTTTCTCTGCCAAAACTATGGATAATATTCCTCTAGTCTTCACCCTAAGAATCTGGTGAGGCTCCTGGAAGTAGTACTCAGATAGTATGAAATTCTCCCTCAGTTTGGGCCCCTCAGATTGTTTATTTTTCAAGTAAGTCCACTGTAAGTTTCCAGAAATTCATCAACACCCTGTAAGTGTCCTTCCCAGTTGCTGGTTCCAGTGATGTCTTATGCTCCTGATACTTTGTAATTCTCTGCATTTACCCATTTCTCCACATTTTAGGGGTAAGCTTGTCCTGTATGTAACCTCAATTTTATGATGCACCTAAAAATAATTTTTGATTTTTCATTTCCTCATTTTTTTCTGTTTGTGAGTACAGGAGTGATGACTACTGCCAACTTCCTTACATGTCCTATCACTGTAGTAGGATTTATTGCACGTCAGCAGGTGCCTTCAGCTACTGCAGCCCATAGTCAGCCTGTGTGAGAGTATGTGTTTTCATTTACATATTTGTGAATCCTATTTATTTCAAATTAGAAAGGAATTATTTACATTTTATAAGTTATGTAAAGTGTCTACTGAGGACATTAATTAGTAATGACAGAGTTTTTAAAATATTTTAAAATAATATTTTAGCATCTATTAAAACTTGGCCCACTGTATGGCTGCTTGCCCCATTCCCAACCACATGCTTACCTTGTGCCAGGTAACCTTGAGCTTTATTCAACTACAACTTTAGCTTTAACATAATTCAGGGGGAAAGGAAGATATCTTTTGTGTTCATGTTGTCCTTCATTCTTAGACAAGTACTCATTAAGAATCTATCAGGCGTTAATTCTAAGTACCGGATATAGAGTGTGCATAGAGCCATATTTCCACCCTCAAGATTATTTTACTATTTTTTTCTTCTCCAAGATCCTCTTCTTTTTGTATTTATCTTTGAACATAAATACCTCTGCCTGTTTACAGTCTGTCTGCCTTTCCTCTCTTTGGCTGGTTTTCTCCAGCACTATGTTGTTCGCTAGGTTCTGGTGAAACACTGGAAAAACATCTACTCTAAACATTTTTACATCATTTACCCAGGCTGCCTATTCCTCTTATTTACTTGTTTATTTCTATGTTGGGTGTAACATTTAAAAAATATTTTTTTCATTTCTTTTATCTGATCAGCTCTATAATTCTTCTGTATGCCAATTAAGTGTTCCAGGCCAAGTGTAGACATAGTTGAGTCATGAAAATACTTTAATGTTTCTTTGTTGTTACATGTAGCAAAGATTCTAACAAGTCAGTCTGTACTTTCACTGTTTGATTGGTACAACACCTTTTGGTTTTACTTTATTGTTATTACTCACATCTGTGAATTTTTAAAAGGGAGATATTGAGATGTACTATTTTAAGTGTCTTCTTTTAGTTTGATATGGATGCATAGCTATAAATTTTCTCATCCCCACCTTTCTGATACTTCAGTCTTTGCATTTTAATTAACACATATTTATTCATAATAATTTGTAATTTAAATCTCAATTACCTTAGTACTAAGGACAATTATGAAGTGATTGCTTAAAAATTTAATTCCACTCGTTATACCTATACATGTGCACGTGTGCAAACACACACACAGCACACATTTCTATCTTGTTGTTTTGAATATTGTGTGAATATCATAACTTCCTCATCCAATAATATGAACATAATTTAACTTTTTCTTAGGTATTGTATATATGATAGATTAAAACTTCATGAGAGTTGTAAACACAAAAGAGATTAAAAGTTTATTAGAGGTGCAAACAACAAACAAACAAATATTCTATTGTAAGCATGTTATTTTGTTATTAAAGTCTTTTTTAGCATTATTTATTTTTGTTTAAATGTTCTGGAAGTTTATGGAAAATGGATGTTCTATGAAATGTTAGGCAGTAACTGCCCCCCAAGACCTCCATGTCCCAATCCCCTGAAACTGTACGTTATATGACAAGGGGGATTAAGGTTGTAGAGAAGATTAAGGTTGCTCATCAACTGGCTTTGAAATGAGAAAATTAACTTTAATTATCCAGGTGAGCCCAGTGTAATCACAAGGGTCCTTATAATTAAAAGAAGGAAACAGGAAAGAAAAGAACCAGTGAGATGTCAATGTGAGAAAGACTTGACTGGTTATCGTTGGCTATGAAAGAGGAGGAAGGAGTCAAGCATCAAAGAATGTAGGGAACCTTTAGAAGTTAGAAAAGACAAGAAACAGACACTCCCCCGGAACCTCCAAAAAGGGAAACAAGCCTGCTGACATTTTGAATTTAGCCTAGAGACCTATCTTGAAGGTCTGACCTCAAAACTGCAAGATAATAATGTGTTGTTTTAAGCCACTGAGATTGTTGTAATTACTTTTATGGTAGCAATAGAAAACTAATACATTTGGGTATGCATTTTGGCAGTTTCTCCTGTGATTTGGGAGAGGCTTTTCATTTATATATTTCAATACTATCTATAATATATTAAAGCAGAGTTATGCATGACTATTTTAAACTTTAGATTCGTTGCTCTTTTTCCCCTTGATTTTTCCCTTATATTAGTTGGTATTAATCATATTAATATTTCTAATATTGCTCTACCACTTATTTTTAGCATAAGTATGCCTTATTTATAGTTATATATCATTCTTTTTTATAATCTTTAGCTAGTATTTCATTTTAGCCTTCCTCTTTAAATATAACATAGTTGCTATTTTTGTGAAAATTTAGCTCATTGATTTTTGTTATGGTAAATATATTTATTTTTATTTATTCTTTTTTCTTGATGTTTCATTTTTCATATTCTATTCATCAGGCTGTTCTATTTTGTATAAATGTTTTCTTGTTATGTTGATGCTTACATAGTAAATTGTGTTATTCAACATGAAAATTAAATATTAATTTTCTATAGTCAACATTGATTAGTAATTAAATGTGATATTTTGAAAACACAATAACAAAAATGAAAATGCAAAAGCAAGAAAGAGTCTCTGCAAGTCTGTTTTGTGCTCTATTAATCTCCATTTGGTAATAAAATTTAAAACATGTATTTAATTTCCTCAGCTAGAGTGTAGGCAGCTTGAAAGTGGAAATGTAGAAGAAACTGTCAGTAGGTCACATCTTATTTACAAATTGTTTACTTGAGACACCAATAAATAACTCCCAAGGATCAATTAAATGTAGTTTGCTTACTTTAAAAATGTATCTATTTTTTTTTATATCTATATCATTTAACATTCACTCAGAATAAAAGCTCTTTTTCTCCTTTGTCACTTTTGATTTGTTTTAGGAGTGATAGATGCTAGCTTCCATTTCTGCCAAAATTGTATCATTGTCCTCATAAGTTGAGTTCTAGATTAATGTACTAGAAAATGCATAGCAATTTGACAGAATTATATTCCCTTGAATCTAATAATACATTTCAATTTTTTTGATATATATATTATTGATATTTTTATTTTATTTTTCTAGCAATTCATTTTTATATTCTTTAAAAATTCATATTGGAGATTGACATCAGCAAGATATTAGAAGGGAGTCCCAGACCATGTTCCCCAACAGAAACACCAATTTCACAGTGATATGCAGAACACAATGACTTTATGAGAAGTCTAGAATCCCTTTAAAAGGTTATAGTACCCTAAATCAGCACAGATAGAGCTAGTGAGTAGCCATTCAATATCTTTGGTTTTTGAGTTCCCTGTCAAAGAGGCTGATTTCTGCCCTGCCTCACATGTAGTGGTGATAGACTTGGCATAGTTCAGATGTTGGGGACATTTAAGAGCAAAGAAAAAGGGGTGAGAGACTTCTGCAGCCACTACAGATTTTCAAGTTGAAAGAAGGTAAAGAACCTGAGGCTTCTCCCACAGGAGAGAGTGAGAGGGGTGGAGGATGCCACAAATGTCTCAGGTTTTTAGCGTTGTGCCCAAGGAGCCAGTTTCTGTCTTGCCTCATCCTAAGTGCTGATGACACTGGTATGGTTTGGGGGAAGAGGCAAATACAAAGGAAAAACTGTGGACACCTTGCTCTTTGAGAGGCTCTCAGAATCTCTAGCCAAGGAGATAAATAAAAGCCTTTGCCTGTGAAAGCAAGCCTGTAAAGATTGAGAAAGATTGCTATTTTCCCAAATGTACAGACTACAACACATGACTACAATAAAATGAAGAATCAGAGAAGCACAACACAATCAAAAGATCAAAATATATCTCCAGTAACTGACCCTAAAGAAATGGAGACCTATGAATTGCTGGATAAGGAATTCAAAGCTATCATTCTTAAAGAAGCTCAGTGAGTTACAAGAGAACAAAGATAGACAACTAAGTAAAATTAAGAAAACAATACAAGAATAGAAAGAGAATATCAACAAAGAAATAGAGCTATGCTTTGTGGCCTAAGATAGGATAAATCTTGAAGAATGTTCTATGTTCTGAAGAGAAGAATGTATATTTGGTAGCTTTTGGTAAAATGTTTTGTCTATGTCTGTTAATCTCATTTGTTCTAGAGTCCTGTTTAAATCCAATGTTACTTTATTTATTTTCTGCTTGGATGATCTCTTCAGTTCTATCACTGGGGTGTTGAATTCCTCAGCAATTGACATGCGACTATTTATCTCTTTGCTTCAAGCTATTAGGGTTTGCTTTATGAACCTGGGTACTTCTGTGTTAGGTGCATAAATATTTAGGAGTATTATGGTTTTTTTGAATTGCTCCTTTTACCATTATATAATGACCATCTTTGTCTTTCTTTACTATTGTTGATTTAAAGTCAGTTTTATCTGATATGAGAATGGTTACAGTTGCTTTCTTTTGGTTTCCATTTGCATAGAATTTTTTTTTTCACACTTCACCTTGAATTTGTATGAGTTGTGGGTTAGATTTGTTTCCTGGAGAGAGCAGATAATTGGGTTGTATTTTTTAATCCATTCACCCAGCCTATGTCTCTTGAGTGTGGCATTCACACTATTTACGTTGATTGATAGAATTGACATGTGGGATGTTCTTCTGTTCATTCTGTTGGGTATACCTTATTTCTTTGTGTTACCCTTTATACTATTATTTTATATAAGCTCTGAGCTTTAACTTTTGGGTGGTTTTTCACTGGTGGGTGTCTATTGTGCTGATCCATGTATAATGCAGTTATGAATATTTCCTGTAGGGCAGGTCAGGTCCTGATGAAGTCCTTCAGTGTTTGTTTGTCTAGAAAAGTTTTTATTTCTCCTTCATATCTGAAACTTAATTTTGCAGAATACAAAATTCTGGGCTGGCAATTGCTCTATTTAAGAGGACTGAAGATGGGGCCCTAATCTCTTCTTGCTTGTAAGGTCTCAGTTGAGAAGCCTGTAGTCAGCTTGATGGGTTTTCCTATTCAGGTCATGGTGATTGTGTGAGTCATTATTAATTTTAGTATAAAAGCTAACAGATAAAGGTAACAAGAAAAACTATAGCTATAAAAATTTAAATAGATAAGAATGAAAAAGATGTAAATCATAACAAAATAAAAGTGTGGGTGGAGAAATAAAATGTAAGGTTTTTATGCAATTAAAGTTAAGTTACCATCTTAAAGTGAAATGTTGTAATTATAAGATGTATTACGTAAGCCTCATGATAATCATGAAGAAAATCCTTTTGTACAAAAAGAATAAGGGAAAAGAAGCAAAGCATATCACTAAAATTAATATATTATAGAAAAGACAAAAAGAAGAAGGAAAAAAACCTATAAAACATTCAGAAAACAAGGATTTAGTAATCCTTCCCTATCAATAATTATTTTTTTTATTTCCTAGAGTTTATTTGCAAAAAGATTAATCCTTTTTTTCCTTAATCATTCCTTTGTATTTTTTATTTTAATTTTTTTAATTTCAGCATATTACAGGGGTATAAATGTTTAAGTTACATATATTGCCTTTGCCCCACCCAAGTCAGAGCTTCAAACATCCCCATCCCCCAGACGGTGCGCACCACACCCATTAGGTATGTAGGTACTCATCTTCTCTTCCCCTCTCCCATCTGCCTGACACCCCATGAATGTTATTACTATATGTACACATACATGTTGATCAGTTAAAATCAATTTGATAGTGAGTACATGTGGTGCTTGTGTTTCCATTCTTGTGATACTTCACTTAGTAGAATGGGCTCCAGCTCTATCCAGGATAATACAAGAGGTGCTAGATCACCATTGGTTTTTGTGGCTGAGTAGAACTCCATGATATACATACTCCACATTTTATTAATCCACTCATGTGTTGATGGCCACTTGGGTTGTTTCCACATCTTTGCAACTGTGAATTGTGTGGCTATAAACATTCTAGTGCAAATGTCTTTTTTATAGATTAACATTTGATCCGGCAATCCCATTACTGGACATCTATCTAGTAATTAGTTTAAACATAAATGGATTATACTTACCAATAAATGACATAGAGTGACCGCATGAAAAAAAAATAAGATCCAATTCTATGTTGCGTATAAAAGACACATTTATATGTTTATATGCTGTCTATAAGACACTCATTTTAAATTTAAATACACACAAAAGCAGAAGACGAAAGGATGAGAAAAATATATTCTATGCAAAAGGTAATTAAAAGAGAAAAGTGGATATATTTATATCAGACAAAATAGACTAAGTCAAAAACTATCACAAGTAAAAATGTCATTATATAATGATAAAGGTATCAAAATATCTGGAAGATATAACAATTATAAATATATATGTACCTATAGTCAGAGCATCTAAATATATAAAGTAAAAACTGATAAATTTAAAGGGAGGAATAGACAATAATACAATAAGAGTGGGAGACTTCAATAGACTATGTTCGCTAATGTATAGAACAATCAGACAGAAATTCAATAAGGAAACAGTAGATTTGAACTATACTATAGACCAAATGTCCCTAGAAACATGTACAGAACATTTCACACAACAGCAGGAGAACACACATTCTCTCTAAAATACAGATATAGAAAGCATTTGACATAATTCAACATTCTTTTGTGATTAAAAACTCTCAAGGAATTAGAATTATTGGAAAATTATCTCAACATAATAAAGACCATAAGTAAAAAGACAACTACATAATACACAATAGTGAAAAATTGAATTTTTTTTCTAAGATCAAGAAAAGGGAAGGACTCCCACTCTTGATGCTTCTATTCAACATATTACTAAAAGCCCTAGCAAGAGCAATTAGACAAGAGAAATAAATAACAGGCATTCAAGTTGGAAAGGAAGAAGTATAATTTTATCCTGTTTGCAGGTAAGAGGATATTTATGTAGAAAACCCTAAAAATTCCACACACAAAAAAATCTGTTTGCACTAATAGACAAATTCTACAAACTTGTAGGATACAAAAATCAATAAACAGAAATCAGTTTTGTTTCCATACTACAGCAATAAGCAGTTCAAAACTGAAATGAAGAAAGCAATCCCATTTAAAATATGCTGTAGGCTGAATGTTTCTGCCGCCAATTCATATGTTCAACCATAATTCTGAATGTGATCTTATTACGAAATGGGTGTTTGAAAAAATATTAGTTAGGCCCTGAAGATGAAGCCCTATGAAGGGTTTAGTCCTTTTAGACTTAAGAAGAGGCAGGAGACAACTTGCTTCCTCTCTCTCTCATTCTCAGCATTTTGAGGACACAGGAAGATAAAGACCACCTGAAAATCAGAAAGAATGTCTTCACAAGATACTAGATTTGCCATCACCTTGGTATTACATTTCCCACACTTCAAAACTGTGAGAAATAAATGTTTGTTATTTAAGCCACCCAGTCTATGATATTTTTATTATAGCACCCTGAACTAAGACAGAAATTGGTAGTGATAAGTTGGATGGTGCTGTAACAAATAACCTAAAAATGTGGAAGTAATTTTGGAACTTGATAATAGGTAGAGTCTGGAAGAGTTTTGAAGTGCATAGTAGAAAATGCCAACATTGGTATGAAGGGATTTTACTGTGATTCTGGTATGGCCTTAAAAAGAGATGACTATAAAAAGCTTCCATTTTCATAGAAAGTACCTAAATAATCATGTATGGAATGTTGATAAAAATATTGACATTAATGGAAATTCTGATGAGGTCTGACAGAATGAGGAAAAGGTTATTGGACAATGGAGGAGAGGTGATTCCTGTTACAAAGTGACAACGAACTTGGCTGTATTATGTTCATGTTCTAGTGTTTTGTGAAAGGTTGAACTTACATATAATAAAATTGGATATTTAGCTGAAGAGATTGCTAAGTAAAATGTTGAAGGAGTCAGTCCTCATAATTGCTTATAGTAAAATGAGATAAGAGAGGTATGAATTAAAGAAATAATTGTTAAACACAAAGGAAACAGAACTTGAAGATTTAGAATATTATTGGCCTGTTCATATTGCAAAAAATGAGAAAAAGTATTCTAAAGAAATAACTTAGGGTGTGGCTGAACTAATATTTGATAAGAATATGAACCACAAAATTAATCAGCCACCCCAGCAGGAAAGTGACCACTTTGAACTGAAGGAGAAGGAGATGGGATACAATGCAGGGGGCTGTCGTATTTCTTAGATTCTACAAGATAAGATAAAAAGCTATTTATCTGAGAACTTGGGCTATTCTTTAAGAAAAGAGAAAAATGGCCCTGATTCAGAGACCACAGGGCAGGGCCACCACATAGGTTTTAACAAGGCATATAGTCTCTAAGAGAAGCAGTGGGAATGGGGCCACTTAACAGAGTCATGGATATGTGTCATCTTGTTGAGCTGTGGGAGTGACATTGCCACCTTAGCAAGTCTGGAAGGCAGAGCATCAAGCCATAGGAGATGATTCTTGAGCCTTAATATCTCATGGATTTTCCTTGCTAGGTTTTGGACTTACTTGAGACCCATTATCCCTTTCTTCATTCCTATCTCTCTTTTGGAATAGAAATGTCTATCCTATGCTTGTTCTCACTATTGCATTTTGGAAGCACATAACTTGTTTGATTTCACAGGTTCACAGCTAGGGATTTTGCCTCAGGTTGAATTATACCTTGAGTATCACAATATATGATTTTAGAGGAGATTTAGATGAGATTTTGTACTTAGACTTTATATTTGAGCCTGTAATGAGTTAAGATCTGAGAGGCTTTTGGAATTAATAAATGTATTTGGCATGCGAGAGGGACATTAAATTTTGGGAGTGGGCAGGTGTGGAATGCTTTTGTCTAAAGGTTTGAGCTCCTCCAAAAGTTATATATTGAAAACTTACCTCTCAACTTGATGGTCTTTGGAGATGAGGCTTTGGGGAGGTAATTAGATTATAAAAGTAGAATCTTATGATGGGATTACTTTCCTTATTAAAAAAGACAGGAGACAGCTTACTTCCTTCTCACATTTTCACCATGTGAGGGCACAGCAAGAAGGCTGTCTGCAAACCAAGAAGAAGGCTGTCATCAGAAGTCAAATCTGCCAGCACCTTGATATTGAACTTTCCAGCCTCTAGAACTATTAGAAATAGATGTTTGTTTTTCATTTAAGCCACCAGTCTATGTTTTTGTTACAGTAGCCTAAACTTACTAAGATACAATAGCTTCAAGAAGAATAAAATACTTGTGAATAGAATTGACTGAGTTGGTAAAAAAAAAAAAGCTTTTACACTTAAAAACTATAAAATATTGATGAAATAAATGAGGGAGGACACAAATAAATGGAAGACATCTCATGTTCATAGATTGGAGGACACAATATTGTTAAAATGAGCATACTCTCCAAAACAATATACAGATTCAATAAAATCCCCATGAAAACTCCGATGGCACTTTTTACAGAGATAGAAAAAAATAATTCTGAAATTCACATACAACCACAAAAGCCAAAGTAATCTTTATTTAAAAAAAAGACCCTGAGGCATCACATTTCCTGATTTCAAAATACATTGCAAAGCTACAGTAATAAAAACAATGTATTGCTGGCATAAAATCACATATATAGACCAATGGAGCATAATAGAGAGCCAGGGGTAGACAGGCAACTGAGCTTTGACAAGGGTGCCAAGAATACACATGGATAAGAATAACCTTTTAGTAAATGGTGTTGGAAAAACTTAATATCTTCATGCAAAATAATGAAATTAGATCCATATCTATTATATACAGCAATCAACTCAAAATTGATTAAAGATTTAAATGTAATAAAATTTTCATGATATTTGTCTTGGCTTGTGACAAAAGCACAAGCAAAAGAAAGCAAAAATAGACAACTGGGACTATATCAAACTAAAATGGTTTGACAGAATGAAGAAAGGACAGTTTTTATCATGGCTTAAAATATTAGTAAACCATATATCTGATAATTAATTACTATATAAAATAGTGAAGAAAATCCTACAATTCAAATAGCAAAATAATAATAATAACCCCAATTAAAAATCGGAAAAGTGTATGCTTACATGATGAGTGCATTGCACACCCTAGGGAATGGTCATGCTTGAAGGTGCTGACTCGGGGAGGTGGCGGGGGAGGGGATGGAGGTTATGACTACATGGTGAGTGCCAGGCACACTGTCTGGAGAATGGACACGCTTGAGGCTCTGACTCAGGGGGATGGGCGGCACATGGACAATGTATATAACCTGAACTTATGTACCCCCATGATGAGCTGAAATAAAAAAAAATAGATATATGATTTGCAAATGAAAAAAAAATCGGAAAAGAATATATGATTTGCAAATGAAAAAAAAATCGTAAAAGACTTGAATAGCCATTTCTACAAAGAAGACATGAAAATGTCCAACAGGTATATGAAAAGTTCCTTAACATTCCTAATCATCAGAAAAATGCAAATCAAAATAACAATGAAATATCATCTCACACATGTTAAGATGACTATTACAAAAACAAATGAACAAATCACAAAAACAATACACAAAGACATCAAATGTCAACAGTGTGGTGAAATTAGAACCCTATACTCTGTTGTTGAGAGTGTTAAATGGTGCAGTCACTGTAGACAACAGCATGGAGATTCTTCACAAAATAAAAAATAGAGCCAACATATGGTCCAACAATCCTACTTCGGGATATTTATTTAAAGAATTGAATCAGGATCTCAAGAGATATTTGTACTCCCATGTTCACTGCAGCATTATTTACAATGGCCAAGATATAGAAACAACATAAATGTCCAATGACAGGTAGATGGATAAAGAAAACATGTTACATGCATGCACTATGATATTATTCAGTTTTAGAAAAGAAGGAAATGCTTTCATATATGACAATGTGGATGAACATAGAGGGCATTATGCTAAGTGAAATAAACCAGACATCACAGAAAGATACATACTGCATGATTTCACTTACATAAGGCATCTAAGACAGTGAAACTCAACAGAAGCAGAACTCGGAATGGTGATTTCCAGGGGATAAAGAGATGGAAAAAATAGAGAGTTGCTGGGGTACAAAGTTTCAGATGTACCAGGTAAATAAGCTCTAGAGATCTGTACAATGTTGTGCCTATAGTTAACAATGCTATATTGTGCACTTAAAATTTTATTAAGAGGGTATATCTTGTGTTATGGGTTCTTACCACTGGAATACATATCCTTGGTATCCATGGAGCAATTGGTTTCAGAACAACCCCCATGAATACCAAAATCCATGGACACTCAAGCGCCTTATATAAAATGGCAGAATATTTGCATATAACCTACACACATCCTCCTATATACTTTAAATCATCTCTACATTACTTGTAATTCCTAAGACACTATAAATGCTATGTAAGTAGTTGTTATGCTGTATTTTAATTTGTATTATTTTTATTGTTGAATTATTATTTTTATTGGTTTTCCTTTTTCCCATATATTTCCAGTCTGTGGTTGTTTGAATCTGTGGGTATGTGACCCAATACCTAGAGGGCTAACCGTATACACATACAATACATACGTATATGTGTGTATTTATAATGAATTTGGGAAAAAGGTTACTTTACCACAGACAGTTTGATGAGAACTGCTTTAGATTTCTTTAGCTGAACAGACTTGTCTGAGTCTCATGCATATTTACTCAATCCACAAATATTTCTAATGCTTCCATCTTCTATATAGTCCCAGCCTATGAACATTTTCATGTGGAAATTCTGAAACTAAGCTAAAAAAAAATCGTTGAAGAAAATACTGAGGTGAGGTACTTTCAGTCATGCATTTTCAGGAAAAGTTAACAAAATAAATGAGAAAGGTGCTTACATCATTCTCTTTTTATCTGGAAGCTATTTCCTCTGTGAATGTGTACATTAGTGGGAGGTGGCAGAAGGCATATATGATGTTCTTACGGTACAGAGATGACAGTAATAGGAACAAAAAAAGCACATGAGCATTATCAACAGGATAATCTTGGCTTGGGGGAAACATCAACCCATCCCACTCACTTGGATTTCTCTCTCCAGCCACAATAGCCATCCTTAAGGCACAGATCTGTCTCTGAATTGCACTCATTAGCATGTGGAAACTCTTCATTTTATAACCCTGATGTATTATTACATTAGTTTATAAGGCTAATTTTTTAGCTACAATGAATCCTTGGAGCTCTCTGATTTCTTTGCTTTATGTAGATCATTTGGTATATTAGTATACACACACCAAGGAATTTTGACACAATAATCCAGGCTCTCAGCTCTCAATATCCCTGGATTACTCCTTTGGACTCCTGACCCAGAACAGCATATGGCCAAGCCTTTTAGCTGTCTTTCAATGTATATATTGCTTCAGTAAGGGATTCCCTACACCCTCTTTTGCATTCTAATAACACACTCAGCTGTTAAAGTTAGGATTTCCTAATTAAGCTGAAACTGAGTGCACTACTAAGGTGTTCTTTTCATTTATCACTATTTCAATACATAAAAATTTTAGAATATTACTTACATGAAGAATCACAGTAAGACATCCAGACATCCATGGACTTTTAATTCATTATTTGCTTTAAAATAATTTTTGCTATTTTTCTGGAACAAATTAAAATATTGTCCTAAAAAGAGTCACCCTTCCTCATTTAAAACAGTTTGTACGTATCACACTTACTAGATTGTATTTTTCTTATTTGTTTTTCTCTATATCCTCCTCTGACCTCAAGAACAGGGTCTGAAATCTTACTTATCTTTATAACGAGGTTTTCAGATACATTTTATAAATCTCTTGTTTATACAAGCTCAGGTGAAATCTTGAAGATAACTTCTGTTGAGTCACTGATACCCACTAAAATGGCTATAAAAGTAGTCTACATACTTCTAAATATTAATATTAACATACTTTTCTCTTATACTAAGTATTAAAATACATTTTATTACACAAAGAAAAGATGGATTCTTTTAGGATAAAATCATGGTTTTGGAAATGTTGGCAACTGATGAAATTTTCCAAAATAAGAAACTACTCAGTCTTTAACTGAGTTGAGAATGATTTAATCATACAGAAATGCTATGAAAAAATGATTTCATATGGTAAAAAGGTAGAATCTTGCCATAGGCATCTAGTTATAGCAGCTGTTCTGCATATAATCCATAGATGCTGTTTTTCTATCTCTGCATACACATTTGACAACCTTCATAGCAATATGAAAAATATACTTTAAAAGAAAAAAAATTACAAGCTATAATATAACTCTTCCTATACTCACTTTTGATGGTTGAATTTATATACACTAAAAATCCTCTACATCTGAACAGTAGAACATATTTTTAAAAGTTTATGAGTAAATGATATTGCAAATAAAATTACATTAAAGGTAATATTTATAGGAGTATCCATCATATATTAACAGAGTATTAAGTCTAGGCCAAATGGTGGGCTGCAAAGTGAAAGTCTGAAGACGAGTAAGATGTGTATGCTATTAGTTACAAATTTGCAGAATCTGGTAATGAAGACATTAAAAATGCTATTCAATTAATATGTGTTAAGTGTAAATGCATGCATCATTTTACTGCAGTTTCTGTGGATCAGGAGTTCAAGAAGGGTTTAGTGGAGCCATTTTGGCTCACACTGTTTTATGGGATTATACACAGTGGCTGGAGCTGAAACAGCTCAGGGCTGGCCAATATCTCTCTGTTCATGTAGCCTGAAGAATTCCCATGTGGTCTCCCTATATGGGATAGTTTAGGCTTCCTCACCACATCGTGGCTTCAGGCCATCAGTCTTATTTGCATGCCAGTTCAAGATTCTTAATGCAAGTGTTCCATTTTCATGGAACAAAGGGGATGTGGAATCACCTTTTTTAATCTAGCCCTATATGCATGTATGTCTGTCCATGTGTGTATACATGTGTGTGTTCATGCATATTCATACACCAAGAGAGAAAGAGAGAGAGAGAATTGTGTATTTGTACATGTAAACCATTTATGCAATTGAAGGAAAACATTTTAGAGGAAATAAAGCCTTAGTCAAATTGTAAAGAGTTATCATACACATTTTCTTGTTTAAATCATTTTTTAAAAATTTGAGATAATTGTAAATGCACAGGAAGTTATGTGTAGGAAATAATAGAGATCATGTACTCTTTACTTAGTTACCTTGAATGATAACTTCTTGCAAAACTTCAATAAAATATCATAACTAGGATATATTGATACAGTGCAAATGCAGAACATTTTCACTAAGTCAAGAATCCCTCATGCATCCCTTTTACAGTCATATCAACATTGCTCCTGCCTTCACCACCTTCTTAACCACTAATCTGTTCTTCATTTATGTAATTGTGTCATTGTAAGAGTGATATGTAAATTAAATCATATATTATGTAAGCATTTATTAATTACTTATTTTACTTAGCATAATTCCCTGGAGATTCACCTAGTTTTTTTACATGTATCCTTAATTAATTAATTTCTTAATTTTGATTGCTAAGTAGCATTCCTTGACATAGATATACCCCAGTTTTTTTAACCATTCACTCACTAAAAGACATTTGGATTGTTTCCAGTTTTTGACTATCATGAAAAAAGCTACTATAAGCATTCATTAAAGGTGTTTGCGTTAAAATAAGTCTTAATTTCTCTAGAAGAAATGCTCAGTATTACATTTCCTGTACATGTTTTATTAGATACAACTAATATTTTAGTTTTCCCAAGAGATTGTGAATTGTACTGTACTTATAATTTCATTGTCCATTTATTGCTATTATGTAGAAACACTGTTGATTTTTGTGTTATCTTGTAACCTCCCACCTTATTGAGTTCACTTATCAGATTTATAAATTTAGATTCCCTGGGTTTTCTATATGAATAAATATTTCATCTCTAAATAGGATCAGTTTTTTCCTTCCTTTCTGATATCTATAAATTGTGCTTTCTATCTTGCCTTATTGCACTGGCTAGAACTTCTGGCACTATGTTAAATAAGAATAGAGAGATTACATGAATTTACCTTGCTCAAGATTTTAGTAGGAAATACAATCAGTCTTTTACCATTAAATATGATATGAGCTATAAGCTTTTCATAGATGTTCTTTATCAAGTTGAGGATTCTTCCATTTATTTTTTTTTCTGTCTCAGAGTTTCTACCATGAATTGGTCCTGAATTTTGTTTTATCAGCATACATTGATATGAAAATATGAATTTTCTTCTTTAGCCTGTTAACATGTTACACTGATTAATTTTAGAATACTGAACTTACCCTTTCTCCCTTGTATAAACATCACTTGGTTATTATTTACAATTCTTTATATATATTGCTGATATATATTTGCCAACATTTTGTTAAGGATACTAGAGAAATATCAGCCCATGTTTCGTGTTTGCATTATCTTGGATTTTGGTAACCATTTTATTCTGCATTAATAAAATAAATTTGTCATATATATGAGTACAGGTATATATATGCACATACACACACACATATATGTGTAGAAGATCTCTCTAATTTTAAGACTGGTAAATTTATATTGATCTATCTTCCAGTTCACTTAGTGTTTCTTCTTTCCCTTTCTATTGATCTTATTATGGAGGATATTTAAAAAATGTTCAGTTATTATTTTTTTTAATAAAAAATATTTGGTTGTTATGTATATCTTATATTTCTTTGCTTAGGATTTCTGGGGTTTTTTGAGGCTTTCATTTTTTTATATTTGAAGTGTGTTTCTAATTTCACATCGAAACATTTGTATCAAGGTTGCTTTAAAATTTTGTGTCAGACAATATTAGCATCTCAGTCATCTTGATGTTGGTATTATTTTCTTTCATTCAGTTTGAGATCTTGCATTTCAGTAATATGAGTGATTTTTCAACTGAAACCTTGACACTTTCATATTAATTATGGGACTCTGGATCTAATATAAACCTTTTACTTTAGAAGGCTTTTTATGGCACTGCTCTTTCCCCTGAAGTTTCGTACTACCTTTTTACTGTTAGATACAAGTAGAAGTCACAACTTAGCTTCTGTTGAAACTTGAAGTGCAGAGGACTCTTCATTACTGCTGGGCCAGGGTAGGAATTCTGGTTTTCCTCATGGTCCCACTGACAGTTTGTTGGGGTGACCTCATTAACACTGAATAATGGTAAAAGTCCTCACTTTCCACTTGGTCTCTGATACCACCCCAGCAGGTAGAGAGAAAGATATCTTCTTATTACTTAGTAGAGGTGGAAGTCTAGGTTCTCTATATCATATCATCTCTACTGACATCAAAGAGATAGGATTGTTCACTATACAAGCCAGGATGAAAGTCTCAACTCCCTACTTAGACTTTTTGTGACAGCATTCAGTGGGTGTATTGTTGCAACTTGTTCCAGCCTACCAAGTGTAGAAGTCTATGTTCCCCATTGAAATTTTGTGGGATGGTTTGGGTCTCGTCTGTGGTCTTTGACTAGAAAACAGCAGTTATTGTCTTAATGTTTTCTATCTTGTGAGGCTACCCTATTTTTCGTCCTTTGGCTACACAGAGCAGGCTTTTGTTGGGGCTTTTTTGTCTATGCGTATCTTGTTTCCACATGCCAGACTCTTCAACTCCAAGTCTTGAAAATGTGAGGGAGAAAGAAAAGCAGGGAACTTACCACCATGCTGTTCTTTGGATCCTGAGGTCCTTGGCTAGTCTGCCTTTTTCATAGTTTTCTAATTTATCTTTCTGGAAAAGTAATTCCACCATTCTCATTTTGACATTGTAAAAACAAACCAAAAACACTGTTTTATAACCTTCTCTATTAGTACTATTTATCTTTGTTCTATAAGGCTGATGGAAAAATTTGCCACAACTTTTTGTGCTGCAACTTCTCTGATAATTAGACCAAAACAGGAAATCAATTTGCTGTTAATAAATTTATTGAAGAAGTAAGAAATGACCTCATTGTTTCTACCAAAGTCTGATTTTCCAGAAATACACAAAAGACATTTCTAGGCTGAAGAGTATAGGGCTTTCAATAATATTAAGTTAAGATAATGTTGTATGCTGAAGAGAGGATAACTACTACAGTTCAAAGAAAGGGCCTCTGAGATTTATTTATTTTTTCCTCTCAGTTTATACCAAAACATTTCTCTTAGTATGTTTTGTGTTGATGTAACAGAATACCATAGACTTGGTAATTTATAAGGAACAGAGATTTGTTTCTTGTAGCTCTAGAGGCTGGAAAGTTCAAGGTCTAAGTGCCCCCATTAAGAAGGGTCTTCTTGGCTCACGGTAGAAGGCAGAAGGACAAGAAAACACATGTGAGAGGGAATGTGAAATCAAATTCACATCTTCAAGCCCTTTTATAATCATCATTAATCCATTCATTAGGATAGAGCCATATTTATATACTATAAATATATTAGTGAATTGAAATTCTATTTGGGCTAATTATCAGAGAAGTTGCAACATGAAAGGTCATGGTAAATTATTTCATCTTCCTTAAACAACAAAGATGAAGTGGTATTAATGGAAAAGAATATAAACCAGTAGAAGACTAAAATAATTTGAACTTGCTATAATAATGATTTTGAAACTTTGAAACATTTTCCTTTTCTATGTGGCATCTATTTTGTTTTCTATGGATATATTCAGAGATAACATAATTAACATTCACTTGATTAAATATTGTTTACAATGCCTTTTGATTTAGAAAACAAATATATTGTTTTATTTCTATTTATAAATAATCAATTTGTGCATTAACCTTTCAGTGCTACAGTTAACAAAAAAATGGCCCACATTATTTTTAAATTTTCCACTTATCCTATTTTCTTCTTAACAATGTTCCTGCATCATTCTATATACCTGTCCTCAGAGCCTGGCATTAGTGAGGTGCTCTTTTTCTGTATGTGTATGTGTTTAATGAAAATAAATTCAATTTGATATGTACCGGTCATACTGGTTGACAGGTTTGAGGGATGAAATTATGAATTCCCTTCAGCATACTGCTACATAAATCACATTAATACATTCTGTGTATTAATAAATACTGTGCACAATGTCAGGCATTGTGTTCTGTATTAAGAGTTTAATGGTGACCCAAACAATATACAATCTCTCTGGACTGACAAATTCAGATAATTCAGTATGCAAAGTAAACTTGTATGTAATGTTCAGCTATCCATAAAGCATCTTGCATTATCAGCAAATCACAGTTGAAATTTGAAGCATACATAACATATGTAGGTAAACAGATAATGTGATTCAGGCAGAGAACACAGAATAAACAAAGTCCTTGCTCCTAGAAAGACAAAGGGTATTCAAATTGCTGAAAGGCCTGAGTGATTGAAGCCCAGAGAATGAGGGTCATGGTCAGGGTGGTTTGAAATAAAGATGGATGGGGTGTCAGAGATTATGTCACAGTTTTTAGGATATTGTTTTCTAAACTTAGAAGCAGTTTTAAAAGATAAGCTCCATGAAAAGATATTTATTTGAAAATAAATAATCCTATTGATCAATAGAGACTAGAGTGGATGTTGAAAGTTCAGTTAACAGCTACAGGTGTAGTCCAGGCAACTGACACTGCGTACAAACAAGAGGAGGCATACTGTCAATGGGGACGGAGGAACTACGTGTATACATCATTGATTAGATTTTGTATAAGTAGGGAGTGGTGATGAAAAGAAAAGTAATAAGGATGGATACATTTTTTGGCTTGGACACTTGCAAGGATAGTGTTACATTGAATTGGAAGGCTGCCATTTGATAAGGCAGGTGGAAAAAGAAACCCTATTTATGTTCTTAATATATTAATTTTAAGGCAACTTCAACATAAAAAGTAGAGTCATTAACTAAGTTTTTATTGTATGAATCTGAAGAATAGAAAATAAGTCTGAACAGCAGATATAAGAATAGAAATCTCTGGAAATAGCATTCAATGACATGTTTTTGGATGGGATTCCTTGAGGAGAATGTTCAATGGAAAATAAGTGAGTGCAAATGTAGGCTTGAAAATATTCTAAATTCATGAATGAAAAATAAGAATGAGCCTGAGAAAGAGAAAAAGGACAACCAGAGAGAAAGGGGAAAAACATGGAAAATGGAATTTACAGAAATCAGCATAAGAAAGTGTTTCGGAAAGAGTTGAAAACAGAGATAGATGCTGATGAAAGGTAACATAAAACAAGAAAGTAATAAATTCCATTGAATTTAATCACATGCAGGTCATTGGTGATATTAGGAAAGCATTTCAGTGGGGGATGGAATTGAGGACTTCACCCTTCCAATCGCTCATAGCAAAAACATTCAAGTCACTTTTCCTTCCATAACTCACATGCAGTTCAGCAAAACTTCTGTAAGCTCTTCTAAGATTCATCTGGAATCCAACTAATCTCATTTCTACATTGCTACTACCTTGGTCCAAGCCCTATCGCCTTTGCTTCCTCTGTCTCTTCTTACAGTCTGTCCCAAACATAATGATAGGAGTGATGATTTAAAAATATAAACCAGCCAGGCGCGGTGGCTCACGCCTGTAATCCTAGCACTCTGGGAGGCCGAGGCGGGTGGATCACTCAATGTCAGGAGTTTGAGACCAGCCTGAGCAAGAGCGAGACCCCATCTCTACTAAAAATAGAAAGAAATGATCTGGCCACCTAAAAATATATATAGAAAAAATTAGCCGGGTATGGTGGCGCATGCCTGTAGTCCCAGCTACTCGGGAGGCTGAGGCAGTAGGATTGCTTAAGGCCAGGAGTCTGAGGTTGCTGTGAGCCAGGCTGATGCCCACGGCACTCACTCTAGCCCGGGCAACAAAGGGAGACTATGTCTCAAAATAAAAATAAAAATAAATAAAAATATAAACCAGATTATGTTTTCCCTTTCCTTAAGATGTTGAAATGACTTCCTATTTTATTCAAATAAAAGAGAAATTATTGACAACTTACAAGGCTCTATATGACTTGGCCCTTGTCACCTAATTGATACTATGTCCTTTTCCTGTCACCCCCCATTTCCTCTGCTCCAGCTCTTATTCCCGGTCATATAACAGCAGGTTCCTTTGGCTCTTACTTCATGTGTCCAGGCTGGTGGGGAAGCTCCTCTCTGGAACCTTAGTGGTATTGATAAAAAGGGAAGCAAATCATGACTGATCAAAACATCACCTGGCCAATGGTGATCTCAAAGGGAGGGGGGTTGGAACATCATGGAAAGGAAGGACATATAATGTGTTGTAAACAATATAATCTACTCATACCTTAATATCACCCCAGGGTCTTAATATACTAATTTTCTCCCAGCTATCTGATACCTATTTCAGTAAAAGAACTTTTAAATATTATTACTATTTTTATTTAAATAATGTTAATGATTTTACATTCCTTTAATTTTTAATTCTTGGTAGCTATTTCACTATTTCTTTTCTCTTTTATATCTTTAGAGGTTACTTATTATTGTTATTATTTATGTTTTGGGGGCTTTTTCTCATACTCATCAGTACTGAAGTGTAATTTGTATTTTCACATTATAACTCCAGGGCCAGAATTTAATTAACAATATCCCATAAATGTATTCCTGCAGTTGCTCTGAATAGGAAAACATTACTGGATATAGTGATGCAAACACACAAACATTAATTCACTAAACAAATGTGTAGATTTATAAGCCACCTTGAGTTTTCTTTTCTTAAATGGTAGACAGCTGGAGTAGGATTAAATTCTTTTGGGTGCCAGAAAAGTCCCTCCAAAAGAAAAGAAGATTGTAAGGAACATATTAGCTCTCCAAAAAATATTCTCCTATAAAAAGCATAAGAAGGAGTGAGCAGAAAAGTAATTCCTAAAACCATGATATATATCAATTTGTTAAGTTAGTGTAGTAACTCATGCTTGGAATTTTACGTAGTTTTGAACACATAGGAGTTAGGAATTTACTTTATAAAAACTGGAAAACAAAAGGCATAATCAATGCTATATAAAAGAGGACTACCTCAGTGAAACAAAAATGGAATAAAAATATATATTAAAAAAATTGAACTGGATGGAAACCACCTGGTTCTTTCCATCTTCGAATATCCTTAACATGTTTATTTAAAATTCTTTGTCAGGTTGATACATACATTGAATTTCTTCTAAAAAGATCAGAAATTACTTTTCTGACTGTTTGTTATGTTGGCTATTTTTTTAACATTGGATTTCTTCACAAGCTTTGTCATTTTGGTTTAGAAGTTCATTTGCTTGGGAAGCTTTTTCTTTGAGAGGTGAGAGATTATTTGTTTTCTCTGTTTTCCTCTTTCCTTCTATGTAAAATACTTATTGTCTGGTGATTTGTATTTCTGCCACCCACTCTGGGCCTACACAAGGGCACCAGGATTTAAATATCTCTGCAGTATTATTTCCCAGAAGTGCCACTGAGGCTGTGTCAAATCTCATCATGAATTGAGTGGTTTTGTGACTCAGCTCCTAAAAGCTATATTGCGGTGTTTTTTTTTTTTGCTTTCCTATCTTCAAAATCCAAAGCCATATCTTGTTTGGTATGTAAACAGATATATTCTATTTTAAATTCTCCATCTTCATGAGTTATTCCTGATGCCTATCTTAAAAAATAAATAAATAAAAACTCACGGGCTTTTCACATGAAATTATTGTAATCCGTAACATGAAAAACAGAATAAAAACAAGTGCTAGACTTCAATCAGTACTACCTGACTCATGGGAATGCTGGTGGTCCCCTGACCACCCCCACACACGCCCTTTCACCTTACTTTTTGTGTCCGTGTCTTTGTCTCTCCCACCTCTTGCAACACACACTGCCTGGGGACCTGGTTATATTGGGGGCAGGAACCCCTGATAGAGAAGTGCCCAAGATTTTAGTTTAGTTTACATTTCTCCCATTTTGGCCAAGATTTTCCAGAGGCAGCTTCAGTGGCCAAACTTTCATTTTGTCCCATCATTGCCTAGTTCCCACCATGACAGGAAGACAGAAACTTACAGATAAACATTTAAATTATCTAGATTTTGCAGACAATTGTCAAAAATGTTAAAAGGCTCAAAAGCTTTCATCAAAACAGAATCACAGTTATTGTAAAATAATAGCAATTCACTTAGCCAAGAGTGATAATCAGAAGACTACAAAGGCAATACTGAAAAACTTTAAATTTATAAACCTCAGTTTTCCCAAGTAATCAAAAACCTAATAAAGACACCATGTGGATTATCTTGATAAAACATGAAACCTTTATTTCATAGGCCAGTTACCAAAAGGTAAAGAAAAACCTTCTTTAGTGTGATTTTTTTTAACGGGAAACAATTTAGACAACTTGGAAGTCAAACCTCATGAAACAGGTACCAGAATTTGTCAGACATAAGAAGAGTATGTGTCTAAGATCAAAAATGAAAAAGCACTAGTTTTCAGACCTTTAAGGTAAACATTTCAGCATCAGATCTTAACAGCAGACTTAGAACAAGAGGGGGAAAAAGTTGCAGGAGCCAATAAAAAAGTTGAAGGAGAAGGTTATCAGCTCAGGGCTTCTTTAGGGAGGAAAAACCGAAAGAAGGAAAACATAGCAAAAAGTGTACTTCTGAGACATAAATCTGAGAAGTTTTGAAAGAAGCAGATTATAGAAAAAGTCTTGCAACTTTATTACATTTGTCTCATTTACATTTGCCTAATTTATTTTAGCAGTTTACTTAACCATTTGGTAGTCTGTGAGTATTAGATATACAACCAATGTGATTAATTGTGCCCTTAACAAAGCCATTTAATGTCTAAACAAATTTAATATCTAAAGATATTTTCATTAAAAAATTGGGATAAAAGAGAAGGAACAGGATTTTAAAACACAGGCCAAGAAACCGTCATGAAATATAGTTTTAACTATTACTTTTAAACTTAAAAGAACGTACAAAGAGAACAAACGTAAGTGTTCTAGTAAGACTTGCTATTCTGAATAATGTAACATCTTTAAGTTCTATAAATACAGTAGGAGTTTCAGAACACATCCTGTTTAAAGATGTTAACTAATTTGATCTTTCTAAAATACCAACATCCCAAAATAAAATTTATTAACATAACATCACCTGACTGAATAAACCTCTAACTCTATCCTTAGCATTTCAAATAGTGGTACAGAGTTATAACAGTTTTTTTACATGAGGATCAAGATGAAGCTATTTTAACAACAATCAAAATAACCAGTCTCAAAACATTCTTCTACTTAAATGCAAATTAAATTGCATGTAATACTTCTAAAGAGTAAGATAGTTTTGAGATTCTCTTTTGACTCTAAGAATAATCATTTTGTTCATTTAGAAATAAATTACTTTATAATAATTAAAAGTTCAAGGATTCTTCTTTAGAATTTTTCTAGGTAAAGGCCTTTGCTATGGTAACACAATGTACAAATAACAGGCCCACTTGCAACCAGTACTCAGAATGAGTGAGTCAGAAACAGATTTTGTTTGTACCTTTCCACAGACAATAAAATCAATGGAATAAACCGAATCTGCAACTAGGATTAAGAGACTAAAACCAAAATATCTTCATAAACCTCTCACCAAAAGTTTCCATTTTTATGCTATCATTTACTTAGTTTTATTTATTCTAATATACTGACAATTATTTTTGTTTAGGCATGTCTACATTTTTACCTGAATAAAAGCCTTGAAGTTAAACACATGGGTATTTTTGCCAATAAATCAGGAGACTTAGCAGTTTTCATTGCACCAGCAATATTAAACTAGTCTTACTTATTAAAAATCATACAAACACAGATCATTTTGTTTTGGCTGGGTTTTTAGTTTTAAAAACTTTGTGTCAAACCCTGACACCTTCAAATATAAAAATGACCAGTAAACCCAGGCAAAAATGTATACTGACAATTTCAAAGACTTTTTTATTGCTATTTTATCAATAACTTTTTAAAACCCGCTTAATTACCAGAGATTAATAAATTCACATGAACTTAAAAAAGACTTTGGGCTTATTTATTTAATTTATGACAACTCCTTTTATTTCTAAGCCAATTTTGGTACCACGTAGAAATGTAATACATGTACATACATAAAACTCATCTAAACACATACACCACACACAAAGTTTCAATAGCTTTTATCTCAGAACTCAGTCATGAGATCCTCCGAAGTTCCACACAAATCTGTATGCATTGTATTTCTATTCCTCTCTTTCCCTTTCCAAAGGCAAATGTCCCCACATCTTGGCCAGGTTGCTTCCATGAATGGAGATGTCTTTCAATCTCCCAGACCTTAGGACAGAGATGTCTTCTAATCTATCAGACCTTAGGACGGAGGTGTCTTTTAACATTTCAGACCTTAGAACCCGCCACAAGATAAACTACCATCAGAGGTGCCTTTCAACCTCCCAGATCTTGGACTTCACTTATAATACCACAGCAAATTTAAATTCATCAAAATGAAACTAGAGACAAAGAGCTTAACAGACTCCACATTTACATGCCATACACAATACAGATAAACACTCAATGTAAAGAGGAATTCAAGAAGTTCCAAACAAATAAACTGCAGTTTCACCTAATAAGCCATGGGAGTGCTAAATCAAAACGGTTTGTCTACACTCTCACAGATGGTTGGGGGTTTATCCAATGCCCCAAAATAGGAATTCTCTCAGAATTCCCCAAAATAAGATGGGCATTTCCCACTGTTTGGTGCCTTCAAATAGCACTCACCTATCCAGATGCAAATATCAAAATCCAGTGTTCCTTTCTTAGGAGGCAATCAGGAGGCAATCGCCAATGCATTGGAGGCCAGTAATGGCAGACCTGGCAGGACGGTCCAAAGCCACCATCCACCAAATATGTCCAGGCAGCTGCTAAGGGAAGCTTTTTGTCTCTCCCTGCTCTGTGGCCACTGAACCATGAGCAACAGCATCCCGAAAAAACCCTCACAATTGTCGTGAAAACAGCAAGGAAATTTTGTCCCAGGTCCATATGCTCATTGCACAAAGATCCAAATAATAAGACAATGAGAATTGCCAAGGAAGAAAGGAATTTTTAATACCACATAAATCTTTCCAGGTGAATGGGAGAAGCTGCCTCAAATCTACCTCCCCAAATAATGGGAAACATGGGCTTTTAAAGGAGGGGCCACATGCCCACATGCATTGGGGCAGGTGATGGCATTAGAAATTTTGCCCAGGAACCTTCAGAATCTCAGCTTCTTTGTCTTGCAGACCATCCCCCATTTCTGGAAAACAACTCAAAATATCAAGTAGTTAATTAAGGGAGAAGATTATAAAAGAACATATTGGGGTCACTGAAATTTGTTCATAGAGCCAGTTATACTAGTGAAACCAGAAAGATTGCGAATGCAAGAAGGGGCAGATGGTTAGAATCTGAACTTAGATTGGAATCTTTCTTATTTTCAGATTAATTCTCTGAGCAACATACTTTAGGATATATAAGCATCATCTAAGAAATGGTAATTTTAAAATGGAAATCCCCAGACACACTTCTCAGAGATTCTGATTTTGTATTTCAAGTCTGTTTTCTGGTAATATACATTCTAACAAACATCCCATGTGCTTTAGAAGCAGCTAAATTCCACTTTGAGGAACACTAAACAGATACATATTGAATTGTAACAATGCCTAATATAATGCTCTTTCTTCTTTATTTCCCTTCTTTGCGTACCTGTTGGTGACCTAGAACTGTATTTCTCAATTCTACTTGTATATTAAGTTATAAGAATACCAAAGGGATTCTGACTCCAAGATAAAATAATCATACTCCAGTTTGTCTCATCCACCAAATGCAGCTATTAAACCTGAAAATAATAAAATGTGAAGTTATTCAAGGATTCTGAAAAGTAAATAGGAACAATCAGATTAGGAAAGACGATCAGAATATGAAAATGAGAGTGAAATTTACATTTCCTTTTTCTTCTTTCCTGAGTGAAAGAAATTAGCTTCAAAGGTTACATAGTGTATTATTGCATTTATATGATGTTCTGGAAAAGACAGAATTGTAATGAGGGAGAAAGGATCAGTACTTGCCAAGAACTAAGAGCAGGGGGGATTGGCACTACAGAGGATAGAGCGAAATAGTTTTTTGGGGTGATGGAACTGTTTTGTATCCTCACGGTTATGTTTCAGCAAAACTATCTATGCACACGTTACAATGCATAAAGAGGTAAACATTAAAATTTTTTTACTGTATTAAATAATAATTAAAATAATATAAAATTAAATGATACTGATGTTCAATCTGCATGTCAAAAATTCATTCAATCTTACTAAGGGACAGGTAGTTTTTGAAAGTGCCACATGCAATTTGAATGTGGAATCAAGAATGGGAACCACTACACTAGACCATATTGTAACTACTGGATGAAACTTCATATTTTGTTTTGTCTTTTTCTTTAATTTTACATTTGTCAGTCCTTTCTCTAAACTTTTCTAGAATGCAATTACCTTTTTCAGTCTTCATTTAAACTCCTAGAGAGTCACAGGCTACAGTATTCTCAGATTTCCTCTTTGAATTATCTCAAAGGGTAAAATTTGAGGCTTTCCTTGCCTTTTCCAATTTGACCCTATTTTCTTGTCATTCTTATTAACTGTCATGCCTATTACTAATGTGCAAGACTTAGAAGCTTCAATTCAGTTCTCACGCCCCCTGCAATAAGGTGCAAAGATCATGGAATTAGAATAGTGAGGCTTTTAAATACTTGGCACACTATCCATTTGGCCTTTCTCTCTTTGTTAAGCTTAAGCTAAGTGTAAAACTAAAGGTTCAAGCTCTTTTTAAAAAGTGAAAAAAATCATTCTCTGATTTTTCTGAAATTAATAACATGAAGTCAGTGAGAAAAGTTAATAAGAAATCCGATGAGATCATTGTAGGAAAGAAATTTTTAATGATCCAATTCAAAAAGTCCCAAAGGTGTATTTACATGTCAATACCTATAGGGAGCTTTATAAAACTATAGATTTGAGAATTGTAAATTTAGATTCTTTTGGGTTAGTTGGTATGTAAGAATCTCTTTTTCAAAACGCACAAGTGATGTTGATTGACGTCAATTTAGAAAATTAATGATCCATATACCTCCATTCAAAATCCTGTTAGAGTGCTTAACTTCACCTTTTTGTTTCTAATCACCGTAAAATCACACAGTATTGTAATCTGTTGTGTTTGGTAGTGCTATTTGTACCTAATTATTTTTTTTTATTTTCTTCTTTTTTTTCCATCACAAACTGTCTCTAATGTAACTACCTATTATTAATTGCATTTTATGTGTCATACACTAGACACTAACATATTATAAATTTGCTTTATGTATTACACCACCTTTATACATATAAAACTAAAGGTAAGAAGTTTTATGTAACTTATTCAAGATCCTAAAGTTAGAAATTAGACTGTCTTGGCTCTAAGGACTATGTGACTTAATTCACAATAATTTATTTTCTCATGGGTCAATAACCCACGTGTTATCACAAAATGGATATATTTAACAAACAGGCAGTATCTTCTGCCCATATTTTATTAATTATAAAACTAACAGTGTTGCCTATAAATTTAACAGGACATTTTAAAATCATTGACATTGTAAAACTCGTGCATCTTTCTTCACGTAAACACTGAAGTAGCAACATGTAATCTGTGTAACCCGAATAGAAGCTTCTATAGGAAATTGTTTAAAACAATGTATCCTTAGGCATAATGTATCATGAATACTTTCTCAAACTATGATAAATAATTCTAATGCATTATTAAAATTATGAACATATAGAACATATTTAAAAAATAAAATTTGACAAATGTTTAAATCTAAACTTATTAATATAAAATATGGTGGGTCCAGTAATTTAAAATTAAGTACAATAAATTAATTTTATAGTCAAATTCTCATAGACTAATAAATATTTTCAAATATTTTTCAACATGGTATGACTATCTTTAAATTATAATTATATAAGATCAATGAAGCTGATAGCTTTTTACACTTTGGTTTGACATTTTTTTTCAATACTGAGAATTGTTTTGAGAATATTTAGCTGTAGGGAGTAAATAAAACAGCAATAAAAACACAGTGAATGTCGTGTTTTATTCAAAGATTGAGAGAAGGTTATAATCTCTTTTTGTTTAGACATTTATAGAAAAATATAAAAGAATTATCAAGATAGTATGACAACAGTCTTGAGTCAACTACAGGATTCCACAAGGATTTTTTTTCTCTTTAAATTAATTAAATGAGTTATGATCCTTTAAACTATGAATGGTCATGTTTCTCCAAATAATGAATATGAAGCTAAAAAGCCTAAAATAATGATAAATTATTTAATTAAAAAAGTGATTTGTTAAGCTATTTTGCCCTTATAAGAAAAATATTGAGCCTGAGCAGCAAGATATCTAGAGTTGAATAATTTCTCAATATTTTAACATAAGATTCTCTTACTCTACTTGATATATATAGTTGTAAGGAATGTAAAATAAAAATCCTATTCCAACAAATCCCAATCTGTGCCAAAGGAATTTAAATTTCAGAAATTTGATCCCACCATGAATATTGCTTTTATTACAATAATAACTAACACTGTTCTCAGGCCTTGAAGCATAGACAGATACATATTTTAAAATATCATAAACTGAATTAGGCCAATATGTGTTCAAGAGCAAAAGAATGCTCTAAAGGTCTTGAGACTATGCTAATGCAACTATAAAACTAGCTGTATGTAACTATATATATTTCACTGGCATATCTTTAAATTAGGTGAGAAATCTTTTGCTGATACTGAAATGCAGAACAATTTGCTGTCTTAGAAATCTATTTTGGTTTATATTTTTTTCTTTGTGTTACATTACAAAAATGTACTCAGTGACTTGCTATTATGAGATTTATTAGGAAAGATATTGAGACTATTTTCAATACATATGAATAATTTATTTGCAAATATTTTACCATTTAGCAAACTACTTAGCATTTTCTTTTTTACTTTGATCACAATGAGTGTTTAGAAAACAAAAAGACTGAAAGTCAATTCTTCAATAACTTGTTATTCTAGTTGTCAAAAAGGCCCTTGTTGGTGCACTGCCGCCTTTGTTTCACAAAATATAGATATTTAATCCATTGTTAAAGGCTTGTGTGGGTGTTTTATGCTCACTATCTTCTTTTTTTTAATTGGTTCCTTTGCTTTTTGACTTGATAATAAAAATAATTTTCTTTTCTTTCTTGGAGAGTTTTTCTGGATAGGAAGCATAGTTTGTTTTTAATCATATTGTCTAAGCAATTCACACAAAATACACAAATATGCATATATGTGGGTATACACATGCCACCACAATGCCTATCTCCTTTTATGGACGTGAGCTTTCTCATTTGTTAATCATCAGTTTATTAAAAACTGATATATTTATTAATTGCCAATTATTAAAAATCATCTATTGTGAGATAGTATTTCCCATGCATTTTGGATATAGAAATGACAGTTGTTACCTCAGCCTTCAAGACACTTGATTCTAATAGATATAAGCTAGGAACAAAAATTCAGAAGAATTAATATAATGGACCATTTCGTGTGTCTTTCTTTTCAATACATAGATTCTGGGAATTCAAAATCTTATCATTGGTAGATGGTCCTGAATCTGTTCATATCTAACTGAACTAAGGGTATACTTTAATACTTTACTGTTTCCAGACATTTTTCTACCTCTGCATGAAGCTGACTAAGCACGTTCTTTTTATGTTCCCTGAGATAACTGTGTCTGCAAAACATTTCCCTTTCTGCTTAAGCTAGTTTGAGTGCATTGTCTTTTCTTACAATAAATGATTCCTGGATAAATTGAATAAAATATAACTACTATAAAGAGGAATGTACAAAGCACAGTGGAGAATGGGCTGAAAATTATATGAGAATCAGCTGCGATGTCTGGGGAGTACAAGGAATGAAGGAGTATGTGCAGGAAGTACAAGGTGAGGGAGGATTCAGGAAGATCAAAGAGTATATGGCCTTCATTATAGCTGTCACTTTGGATAAAACTTGTCTTCAATAGAGTAGGGCTAAATGGATTTTGGTAATTGTTAAATATATAAATAGATTCAGTACACACATCTTGTATCACTTTAAAATATTACTTGGACATTTGCCTCATGTAATCTCTTTTAATTACTTTTAATCCTCAGCTCCAAAGATTTTTAAATGATTATTTTACTACTATTATGCCTTTCTCCAGAAACATTACTATGCTACTAGCTTGCTTTCTGTGTCACTTTTCAAATCATTTCAAAATTTCTCCCTTGCAATGGCCTTCTCTGAAAAAAATGTTTTTTTTATGCAGTAAAATATTAATAATGTATTCTGAGATGTGGACTGTATCACAGAGGTTTTAGCTCTCCACATTAATGGAGAGATCTAAGTGGGTTTCAATAGCCATCCATCATTATTGATTTACTTATTGAAGCTTATTGTGTTTGCCTTCATTTTATGGTAAAGTATCCTAAGTGAAGTATCTCAGGAATGGAAAAACAAATCCCACATGTTCTCAGCAATCAGTGAGAGTTACAGGATAAGTACACATGGTCATAAAATGGTGAAAAGGACATTGGAAACTAAGAAGAGTGGACGGTGGGAAGGGGTGAGGGATAAAAACTTACCTATCAGGCAAAATATATACTATTCTGGTGACAGGCATACTAAAAGCTCTCACTTCAGCGTTATACAATTCATCGATATAACGAGAGCACTTGTACCCCTAATATTTTGAAATAAAAAATATAAAAAAGGCCTCCCTAGCCTTCAGATGTTTACGTATAATTTAGCAGATTTAGAATTCTGAATTCTGGTATCCTCCTATAGCTCAGGCACAAGACATTCATTTTTTGGAGCTTTCACTTTCTTATAAGTAATTGAAGAGAAACTTTTCTCAACCTGAATGTTCCATCATTCCAGTTATAAAAACATAAATTTTACTTTCTAGCATTTCACATTATCTGACATAACAGAGTAATCAAGTCAAAGTTATGAATTTTTAATATTGTCCTTATATTAGAGAGTTCATACATTGGGCTTTTATCATTAAATATTCAATGGTAACCACACATAACAATTGCAAAATCACTGAAACTGAGATTGTGCTGCTCATAGTTTAGTCATTCAATAAAAATTATCAAGAATGTTAAACAAAAAATTTAGGGCTTAATAGCCATCATGTTTATGTTTCAATAACAAGCTAGATGATAGTTAACTTTTGAAACAAACATTTTTGTTGTCTAAAGTCAGTATTTTGACTTTGTAAGCTATTTTTGATTGATATTTATTGATAAAATATATGTATCAAAAAAACTAAAAACTAAGGGAATAAAGAAACCATAGGTTGCAATGATGTTAATATGTCTAAGAGTTAACTTATAATACCTTTTCCATTTATCTATTTATAGTAATAAAACCAATTTATAATAAAGAACATTTATAAGAAGCATTCTTTTAGAATATATTTTATAACCGACATTTTGCAAATAAATTTAAAGTTATACAACACTTAGAATTTCAACTTGAAGGGCATGTTATATAGCATCAAGACTCAAATTTTTGTTTTATTGGTATGGAAATTAAAATTCACTGGGCTTAAATGGTTTGATTAATGTTTTACAGCCAGCTAGCAACACAGTCAAGACTAAAATTATGCTGCAACTCTTTAATGCCTTTATATATCAGATATAATTTTAATTATATTAAAAGTGACAAATTTTCAAATGCATTGGATATAATCTAGCAACAAAACTTCATGGTATATTTTAGAAGAAAAAGTCAGCAATAGAATTATAGTGCCTAGGTAAATATCCCCCACAGTTGGGTTATATGACTTTTGGTTTTTACCGTTTAAGTTTCAAATTCCTTATCAGCAATAGGATCTAGTAACTATTACTGTCAAATGCTTTTTGTGATAAGCAATTGAGAAAAAGTTTATCAAGTGAACACAGTGTTTAATAAACGTGAATTTTTTATAAAAATGATAAAAGTAAAAATGAGAAAGCAGGTCTATATGCACTCACCAATAACAGGTGATTCTATAATTAAGAGGTTTAACACTTTGCTATAGAGGGCTCTAGGAAAATATTGACTTCCTTTTCACAAAAGCAAGAATTCTAGGCATGTGCTTGAATGAGGGGTTATAGACAGCTTGAGCATAAGGGCAGATATTAATATAATACAATGGGATGGCTAGTTGATATGGAAAGGCCATGGAGATAAACAATATCATGTGAAGAAACTGAACTTGGAAAAAAAAGATAATCTGACATTATTGTCATAGAAAGGGGCTTTAATGAAAGAGAGAAGTCAGGTGCAAGAAAAGCATTTCCAGGAAAATCATGCTATTAAAAACATGCCGATGCCCAGGAATAGAGGAAGCTCCTGGGATGCCATTTATGAGCTAGAATACCTATTGCAACTCTCTAGGGCATGATGCCCTGATGTACTTTGGAGAGTGAAATAAGGGGCAATCTGAAATGGCACTCCTGTGAATAGATTGAAGAAAAAGATATTAGATAACTGAAGTAGACATTTTAAATTATATTCAGTGGTTGTCTAACCTCCAACCACTCAAAACCCCTTTCTTTATCTACAATTGAGTCAACATCACTATTCCTAATATCCTTCAGCTGCCACATTTGCAAACCCTGTCTTGTTATAAATCACTAAACTTCAAGGAAAGGCAGGTACCAAGTCTCTTGCACACTAAAATACCCCACATACTGGCTGGCATAGAGTTGATGTCCATTAAATAAATGAGAGTAAGAATACTGACTTCTGGCCAGGCGCGGTGGCTCATGCCTGTAATCCTAGCACTCTGGGAGGCCGAGGCGAGTGGATTGCCTGAGGTCAGGAGTTCGAGACCAGCCTGAGCAAGAGAGAGACCCCATCTCTACTAAAAACAGAAAGAAATTATCTGGCCAACTAAAAATATATATAGAAAAAATTAGCCAGGCATGGTGGCGCATGCCTGTAGTCCCAGCTACTGGGGAGGCTGAGGCAGTGGGATCGCTTAAGCCCAGGAGTTTGAGGTTGCTGTGAGCTAGGCTGATGCCATGGCAGTCACTCTAGCCCGGGCAACAGAGCAAGACTCTGTCTCAAAAAAATAAATAAATAAAAAAAATACTGACTTCTAATATCTATTGATTAAAACTAAAAAAATAATTCAGTTGTTTATACCCCTTTGGTATTCTATCTATTTGTCTTGCATGATCTGCTTATATATCAATATGTTGAGTTCTTGTGACAATAAGTTACAACTGGAGGCTGGGATGCTATAGGACAAAGTCTGGGCTGAAAATCAACTGCAACAAGAAAGAAGCAAGAAATAGATAATTATATCTTGATTTGGGTCCACTGAGGGTTGAAGATCACATATATACAGAGAGAAGATAGAGAAGTGCTCAATATAAATTATATTAAAAGTTATGGTCTACTCCAGTTCAGACTCAAGGTTGTCACTGAAGTTAATGCTGCCTAACTACAATGGAAAAAGAGATATATGTTCAGGATTTGGGAAAAACGATAGACTAAGTAAAGATTGCTAACACATTTTTAACTTACTAAATGCTTAAATCAGTAATTAAATGTGTATAATGGAAAAGCAAATTATCTTAGAAATTTTAATATAGATAAATATAAATGTAGGAAAGAGGGAGAACAATGCACTGTATTCAAGGCAGTGAGAGTTTCGTAAATATTATTAGCTTAAAAACACATTGTTTCTGGAATGGTTTTTAACCATAGGGGAAGTTTTAAAATTTTACTGCTTTGTTTCTTCTGCACAATCTGGAACTTTCAAAAATGATCTTTTATTCTTCAGGGTCATCCAACTTTTCAAGCAGTTGTTCGAAATGGTAAATAAAAACAAAGCCATGTGGGAAAGAAAATACATACTTATTTAGGTCAATATTATAATATGTGTACACTATCTTTTGGGAAATTATGTAAGTTTTGGAAAATTTTTGTGTTAATATATTTAAACTGAGAACCATCTTTGTGGACAAAATTGAGTTCTATTCATAAAATTTTAAGGGGGTTACATTTCTCAGTTTAGGAAAATGTTTCTAATTACACATTTTAATTTGATTGTGGTAAAATGATTATTGCTGTATTCACACAAAAACATAATATATATACTAACATGAAATGCAAATGTTGCAACATATTAAAGATTTACCATTCTGTGACAATTACTATTATATCCCTCTGGGGCTCGTTCTCTCATGCCCTCTCGCTCTCTGTCTCTCTGGAAATATTCTGGAAATTTTGTGAATGACAGTAGGGTATTATTTAATATACTCTTAGGATGTAAATGAATGTTATGTTGTAGCTGTACTCTTGTTTCCCTGTTGCTACTAGATGTTGAAAAAAAGCCACAATAAACTATTACGATAGTGTGCATATCTATCAAATGGCAGTGATCGAATTTTGTAGTTGGAGGTCGGTAAATCACAATTTATGGTTACTACAGGCCACTGGATCTACTTCACCAAATATGTTTTTGGGACAGCTCCTTTATGATCTGTGGGCTTGACTTCCTGAGGGTAAATTCATAAGAAGAAGCTTAGTGGGATGAACCATGACCCCCCACTGCTGCCGTTGATGTCAGCAGTGTAAATGGTAGACCTCTTCTCTTTACTTCACTATTTATTGTATAATGCCCTCACTCTCAGCTATCACCTCAGCAGGCGCTCAATCAGTGGATATTCTGTGCAGCACAGCAGTTGCTATTGGAGCTCCTATTTGATTAAGCCTGCAGTAGACTACAGCCATTTGCCAGTATCCATCTATTTCTCGTAGCACCAGACTAGTGCCTTAATCCAAGATATGAAAAGTACTACCATCCTTGCATATTTTACAGAAAGGAAAACATTTATCCATTATCTTGCATTAAAAAACCTTTATGAACATAGTTTACATATTTCTTTAGCTATTTTAAGATTTTAGTACAAAATAATGAAACACATACTAAACATAGCTACACCTAGAAATATCATCATATTCCTTTATTCAATACCCCATATTTTCCCTTGTTCTTTTATTTTTCCTTTTGTGAAGCATGCTTCTTAAAGAATTCATTTTGAAATAATTATAAATTTAGAGGAAATTTCAAAACAGCACAAAATGTATGTTTCTGATGTACCATTCACTCAGCTTTTTCTAATGGTTGCAGCTTATTATATAATTATAGTATTTCAATGTCAATAAATTCATATAGACACAATACTTTTAACTATACAACAGTACTCATTCAATTTTCACCATTCTTAAAAGAATTCATTTGTTTCTCTTTGTGCATTGTTCCATACAATTTTATCCCATATATAGACAAATTTATGTAACCACCACTACAATCGATACAAAAGAAATCACACATACTACTTCTTTATTTTTGCACAGCAACTGCTATCCATGTTCCCTAGACATCAGTATGTTGCTCTTCACCTCTATAGGTTTGACTTTTGGAGAATGTTATATAAATGGAATTATGTGCTATATAACATTTTGAGATTGTGTTTTTTCACTTAGTTTAATGACTTTGAGATCCATCCAGGTTGTTGCATGTATGAATAGTTCATTACTTTTTTGTTGTTGTTGTTGAGTAGTGTTCCATTGTGTAGTTGTATGAGTTTTTTCATCTATTGATGAACCCATTGAAAGACATTTGGGAAGTTTCCAGTTTCTCTGATACTAAAAACAAAGCTGCCATACACATTTGTATATTGACATTTGTGTGAATATAAGTCTTCCTTTCTCTGAAATAAATGCTCGAGAATGTCATTGCTGGTTCATAGGAAGAACTGGATGTTCAGTTTTATAGAAAATTGACTTAAGATTATTTCCTACCAGTAAGCAATATAACAGAACATGTTCCTTCACAGTATTTTATAATTGTATTAGTCTTATTATGGCTTCCATAAGAAAAGAATTACCAAAAATTTAGTAGCTTAAGACAACACAAATTTCTTATTTTACAGTTCTGTAGGTCAGAAGTCTAACATGGGTCTCACCGGGTTAATCTTGTGATGTCAACGCAGCCATATTCCTCTCTGGAAGTTCTAGGAGAGTCTTTATCCTTGCCTTTTTCAGTTTCTAAGAGGGTACCCTCATATATCGGCTAGTGTTCCTCTTCCTCCTTCTTCAAAGATAGCAAAATCTCATCTCTTGGATTTTTCTTCTTTCTTCACATTTCTCTCCATAATCCAGCCATTAAGAATTCAGTGTTTCTCCTTTTAGGTACAAACATGATTAGATTGCACCCATCCAGTTAAAACAGGATAATCACCCCATCTTCAGGTCCACATGTTTAATCACATTGAACAAGTCCCTTTTCTATGTAAGGCAACAAATTACAGGCTCTAGAGATCAGGAAACGAGCATTTTTGAGGGCCACTATGATACCTACCATTATCTTATAATTTGGGGGGGACTATTTTATTAGGTAAATAGTAATATCTCAATTGTAGTTTTTGAAATGCATTTCTTGAAGGGCTAAAGGTGTTGAATATATTTTAATGTGGGCCAGGAGCAGTGGCTCACACCTGTAATCCTAGCACTCTGGGAGGCAGAGGGGGGCGGATTGTTTGAGCTCAGGAGTTCGAGACCAGCCTGAGCAAGAGCGAGACCCCATCTCTACTAAAAAAAAAAAATAGAAAAGAAATTATACGGACAGCTAAAAACATACATATATAGAAAAAATTAGCCAGGCATGGTGGCGCATGCCTGTAGTCCCAGCTACTTGGGAGGCTGAGGCAGGAGGATTGCTTGAGCCCAGGAGTTTGAGGTTGCTGTAAGCTAGGCTGACGCCACAGCACTCACTCTAGCCCGGGCAACAGAGTGAGACTCTGTCTCAAAAAAAAATACATATAATATATATATGTATTTTTTTTAATGTGCTTATTTCACATCTGTATATTCTCTCTGGCAAAATTTCTGTTCACATTCTTTGCTTATTTTCTCTTTAGATTGTTTATTTTTATGTAGTTGATATTTGAAAGTTCTTTATATATTTTAGATTTACTTTGTCAGATATTTGATTTGCAAATATTTTCTTCCATTCAGTAGCCTATCATTTTATTCTCTCAGCGGGTCATTCACAGTACTACGGTGAATAGGTCATAATTTTTTAATGGATTTTGCTTATGGTGTCTTGTGTAAGATATCTTTGCTTATACTAGATCCTAAAGATATTCTCCTATGTCTTCTAAAAGCTTTATTTTTCTATGTATTCCAATTAAGTCTAAGATTTATTTTGAAATAAATTCTCATAGTGTTGATCTTAGGACAATGATTTTTTTAAATTTTTAACCTACGGATATCCAATTGTTGCTGAATAGTCCCTTGAAAAGACTGTCCTTCCTCCATCATATTACTTTTGTTCATGTTTTCAAAACTTAGTTGGGTAAATTTGTGTAGGTATATCTCTGGATTTTCTATTTAATTTATCTATATGTCTACCCATGTAACAGTGATACACTATGTTAGTTGCTGTAACTATACATTAAATCTCAACATTGGGTAATATGATTCCACCTACTTTATTCTTCTTTTTCAGTTTATTTTTAAGCTAATTTAGTTTCTTTATATCTTACATCAACTTTAAGATTAGCTTGTCTACAACAGTCTTTCTACATTAAACCAACATATTATTTTGAAAAAAAATTAGTAGTACTTCTTCAAACGTTTGGCATAATTCTGCAGTGCAACCATTTGACCATTTGCGCAAGAGTTTTTTTTTTTTTTTTTACAAGTTTTACAAATGTGAATCCAATTTCTTTAATAGTTATAGAATTTATCTAACTCTATTGAGGGAGTTTTGATGGTTTTTGTGTTTTGAATGATTGGTCTATTTTACATAACTTGTCAATTTGTGTGTGTATAGTTTTCATAATATTCCCCCATTATCTATTGATGTTTGCAGGTTCTGCAGAGTCAGTTAAGATATTTCATGTTTAATTTGTAATGCTGGTAATTTGCGTCTTCTCTCTCTTTTCTTTGTTAGTCTTGCTAGCATTTTTTTTTATTTTATTGATCTTTCAGAGAACTGCCTTTTATTTCATTTATTTCATCTATTGTATGCTGTTTTCAATTTCATTAATTTATACTCTTTATTATTTCATGGATTTTGCTTTTTTGGGGTTCACCTTGCTCTTCTTTTTTATGTCCCATTAAGTATTGGCTAAGACATTTGATTTGGTAACTGTCTTATTTTCAATGTAAGTATTTATTGCTGTAAATTACCCTGTCAGCACTGCTTTGGCAGTATAGCGCCACTTGTAACCTGTTGCATTTTTTTTCACTCAGTTCTAGGATATTTTAATTTCTTTTGAGACTTTCTCTTTGATCATTGATTATTTATAAATGTGTTGTTTAGTATCCAAGTGTTTAGAAATTTCCATCTTAACTTTCTGGTTTGGAGTTTATTTCATTAAACTCAGACAACATACTTTATATGACTTCAATTATCTTAAATGTGCTAAGGATTGTTTTAAAACCCAGGGTATGGTCTACATTGGTAGATGTTCCATGTGCACTAGAAAATAATACGTCGTCTGCTGTTGTCTTATATGTTCTACATATGTCTGGTAGATTTATTTGTTTTATGATGCTTTTCAGTTATTCTATCACCTTAGCTGATAAATTGTTGATGCATGTTAATATAGAGATATTGAAACTTGCAATAATAATTATAGTTTGTCAATTTTTTCTTTCAGATCTATAAATTTGTGCTTCTTAAAGCTACGTATGTTTTGTTATTGATCATTATTATTATGTAATGTCACTCTCTGCTTCTTTTAATATCTTTCTTCTATGGTCTACTTTATGTGATATTAATTTATCCACCCCACTTTTAAAAAGTAATGTTTGTATACTATATACCTTCCATTCTTTTACCTCAACCTACCCATACTGTTAAATTTCAAGTGAGTTTCTTTTAGACAGTATAAAGTTGGGTCATAGTTTGTTTACTTTTTCCACATGAACTCTACCAGTCTCACTCCTTTGAATAGTATATTTTTACTATTTACATTTAAAGTAACTATTGATATGATTGAGTTTACTATTGCCATGTGTTACTTATTTTTGCTTTCCTCTGTCTCTTAGTCTTCTTTTATCTTTTTCTTGCCTTTCTGAGAGCTACTTGAACATACTTTAAAATTCTATTTTAACTTATTGGTAGTGCTTTTTAGTATATGTTTTTGCAGTTTTTAATTCTTGTTGTGGGTACTCTAGCAATTAAAATATACACATATAGCATACCACAGTTTACTAGTATTAGCATTTTACAACTTTGAGTAAATTGTAAAAATCTTACATTCTTTTAAATCTTTTTAAACTTCAGCTTTTAAAAATATTTGTGTTTTAAGAATTTTCTTTACTTACTTTGACTAACACACTAGATAAGACTATAATTTTTGTCTTACCCACCAACTATAGTTTAAAAACCTCATGATAAGAATAATCTATCATACTTATTCCTATTTTTATCTATTTACTTAGACGTCTTCCTAAAATACCTAGGCTTTTTCTTTTACATTTTCTTTTTTATCTGTAGAGCTTCTTCTTATCGATTTTTTAAAGTTAAATCTGCTGGTGACAAAGATCTTAGTTTTAATGCAACAGAATGTCCTTATTTCTTACTCCATATTAATGGATGAGTGTGTATGTGTGTGTGGGGGTGTATATGTGTGTGTATCTATACAGATGTTCCTCAATTTATGATGGGCTTACATCACATTAAACCCATTATAAGTGAAAAAATTATAAGTTTAAAATGTATTTAATATGCTCAACTAACTGAACATCATAGCTTAGCCTAGTCTACTTTGTACATGCTAAGAACTCTTAAATTATCCTACAGTTGAGCTGAATCATCTAAGACAAAGCCTATTTCATAACAAAGTGTTGATTATCTCATGTAATTTATTGAATACTCTACTGGAAGTAAAAAATAGAATGGTTGTATGGGTAATTGAAGTATGGTTTCTACTGAATCTGTACCACTTTCACATTATTGTAAAGTTGAAAAATAAGTCAAAACATCCTAAAATGGAGACTTTCTGTATATAACATACATAAAATAGAATTTGACAGTTCTATAGCAGTTCTTTTCGTTTTTGAGCACATGAAGAAAAATGTGTCATTTTCTTCTTGCCTCCATGTTTTCAGAAGAGAAATCATGTCAATCTAATCATTCTTTTTCTATACGTAATGCACCTTTTTCTCTCTTTATGGGATCAAGATTTTTTTTGTCTCATTAATTTTTGCCACTTTCATTAGGATGTGCTTTGGTGTGGATGTCTTTGAATTTATCCTGTTTGGGATTTCTCTCTTTCTTAAGTCTGTTGGCTTATGTCTTTCACAAAATTTGTAATTTTTAGCTACTATTTCTTTGAATATTTTTAAACCCTAAGCTTTCTCTATTTTTCTCCTTGCTATAGTGTCAATATTTGAACCTCCAAACCTTATGTTGAAATTTTATCCCCAATATTAAAGGTGGGGTATAATGAGAGATGTGTTTGGGTCATTCAGATTCCTCATGAATGGCTTTGTTCTGTCCTTGTGGTAATGAGTGATTTCTTGCTTTATTTAGTCACATGAGATCTGGTTGTTAACAGAGGCTGGCACCTCTCTCCTCTTACTCTCATTTTATTTATTTATTTATTTATTTATTCATTTATTTTCAAATTGAAAATCTGTCCTTGTTTTTTTTAAATTTTTTTTTATTTCAATCTATTACATGGGTACAGATGTTTAGGTTACATATATTGCCCTTGGGCCCCACCTCCTGCAGTCAGAACTTCAAGCATGTCCATCCCCCAGACAGTGCACACCACACCCATTGGGTGTGTATATATCCATCCCCACCTCCCCCTCCTATCTGCCCAACACCCAATGAATGTTACTATATATGCACTTAAGCCTCTCTCATCATATAATACTTGTCTCATTTGCCTTCTGTCTGAGTGGAAGCAGTCTGAGGCTCTCACCAGATGCGGATGCAAGCACCATGCTTCTTATACAGCTGGTGGAACCATGAGCTAAATAAACCTCTGTTCTTTATAAATTACACAGCCTCAGGTATACCTTTATAGAAACACAAATGGACTAAGACTCTCCTATAACTGTAAAGACATAAATGTTAGGCATTTTGTATTATATTATCTCATAAAATCTTGAGACTACTTTTTCCTCTCTATCTTCTTTTTCTTGTTCAGACTGGGTAATTCTTATTGGTCTGTTTTTTGTTTACTGATTTTTTCCTGTGCTATTTCCAATATTCTATTGATTTGTACAGTGAGTTTTTAATTTTGATCATTGTGTTTTTAATTCTTATTTAGTTTTCATAACTCCTATTCTTTGTTAAACTTTTTATGTTTTAATTTATTTCAGCAGTGTTTGTAATTGCAAGTTAACGCATAAATAGCAAGGCTTGTTTGAAATAACCACTCTGAATGCTAGAGTTGTTTGACATCTAAATGCTATATGTGTCTGTTAATTAAAATGCATGCTTATAAAAATTTATTTGTGTTTACTCTTTAACTTGAGAACTATTAAAATCATGTAGCAGAATAAAAACTATATTTTTCTATATAGTTATTTCAGGCATAATTATATTTTGAAGCTTTATATTTATAAATAGTATGATTCTAGTATACAAGTTTAAAGAGTCATTTAGAATTGGTAAAATAAAAAATGTAAATCAAGGTTTTTGTATAATTGCATGTACAAACTTTTTCAGAGGTCTTATTAATAACTGTATAAAATACATTGTAATGGTTATGTAATAAGTGAAATGTGTTTTGGGTACAAATCTCACAGTAATTTAAAAAAATATTAATTTAAATTTTATTCTGTCAATAGTGCTCTATATTAATTTTTATTTGGAAATTCATTTTTCTTATCTCTTTTTTATCATCCTCTTCCTCCTCTCCCCCCCTTTACTCTGCTATCTGAGTTTAGCTTATATAAGAATATATTATACTTTGTTTCTTTGGAAATATGCAGAGAATTCCTTTTTTTTTTTTTTTTTGAGACAGAGTCTCGCTCTGTTGCCCGGGGTAGAGTGCCATGGCATCAGCCTAGCTTACAGCTACATCAAACTCCTGAGCTTAAGCAATCCTTCTGCCTCAGCCTCCCAAGTAGCTGGGACTACAGGCACGCGCCACCATGCCTGGCTAATTTCTTTTTCTATATATATATATTTAGCTGTCCAAATCATTTCTTTATATTTTTAGTAGAGACAGGGTCTCGCTCTTGCTCAGGCTGGTCTTGAACTCCTGACCTCAAGCCATCCTCCAGCCTTGACCTCCCAGAGGAGAATTACTATTGATTGCCTACAATAATGAAAATATATCTCTACTGAATGGTAAACTATATGCTTCATCTTTTTATTTTAAGTGCCAATAATAAACCTCTCCCTAATGCTCTAGCTTAGGATTTGGCTTTAAAAATATTTTTCACCCACTAACATGGTGATAATATAAGGGCAACTTTTTAAATTTTGAAGAAATTTATCCCTTTATGCAATTTGTATATAATTTATCCCATTAAAAACTATATCATCACATGTGGAAGTATTTGCTTTTAAATTTTACACATAGTTCATAGGAGAATAATTGTAATGATCATGCACAAATAAAATATCATCTGTGTTTACTCTATTAAATCACATCTCTCTTTTTTCTGATTGAAATAGCAGTTACAGTAACATTTTATGCAAAAAGATGGTGCCTCTTGTAAGTGAAGAAACTTCCTAAATAAGCAAAGATTAAGTCTTCTTTTCAAGAACAAACTTTGCAAGATTTTTTAAATTTATTTTTTATTATGGCTACCAGGCAGTTGGCTAGATATGGAAATAAAAATAAATAAATAAATAAATCAGGATAAAAGGTCAGGTGTTAATTTTGTCGAGTTTCATTAATTAGTAGTGATTGGCTCCTAGCTACAAGTGACCATTAAACCTAAATTAAAGAGGACATATCTGGCAAGTATTTTTCCTTCAGCATGTTAGGTTCAAAATAAAATGGCCATTAGTTCACTGCTGATGACAAGATATTTCACTACAGCTATTAGGCATGCTGAAGCTTTTGCAAATTCTTAAATGTATTTTTTATTGCTACTTTGGGATGAAATACTTACTTTGGTAAAAATATCATAGTATCTGTTCTATTATTAGTTTCAACTCAGTCAATATATTTGGGTGTTATGATTAAATTTTTCTAAATGTGTGGGTATATATCATTTTTGTAGCAAAATCTACAGAACCACATTATCTTCAATATTTATTCAATTTTCAAAACTATTCATAGGTGCCAACCAACATATTTATAGAAAGAATAACTTCAGAAGTTTTAAAGCCCTAGTGACACACAACATTTTGTAGTGCCAGTCTTTCATTTCTCTTCCTCAAATTGGCTTTCAATGTACATCCTTCATAAACCTCTTGCTATACGAGACCTTTTATTTAAGGAGATGGACAAATCCATAGTCTCTTTGGTTCTCTCTCTCTCTCTCTCTCTCTGTCTATATAGCTGCATCATTGAGCTTTTCTCTGAGTTACTCTCAGTCTTTATGAATATTTCTTTGCCTTTTTTTTTTTTTGCTCTACACTGAGGTAGTCAAAGTATATTCCTAGATCTTTAGGGATAAATTCACCCTAATCTTGAAAGAAAATTAATTTATATGATGCATTGCAATTTTCAGCAAGGATTTCTCCATGACTTTGTATTCTTAAAGTCAATGACATTTGCTCCTTAAAATTAATCAGTAAAATACACACTGACTTTGCATGAAAGTACTTATGGGTAAATACTCTCAAGTAAAGAGTTTTGCTGTTCTCTTGGTTTCATTATATGTCAAGTTACTTTTAATAGAAATGGGTTTATGTTAAAAAATTACAAATGTAACCATGAATTTGTTTGTAACCTTGTGCTTAGTAAATTGTTTGAGGTAAACTACAATTTACCCAGCTATATCATGATCCTTTCTAAATTGGTGTTATTGCCTATATGGAGTAGAAGAATAACAAATGTATCATTTTTGAGTTTTAGATATTTAAACTGTGAACTGTCAGTTGGTGTGACAAGACTAATTTAAAAAATATATTTTAACATTTGCTATATTTGCTATATCATGATCCTTTCTAAATTGGTGTTATTGCCTATACGGAGTAGAAGAATAACAAATGTATCATTTTTGAGTTTTAGATATTTAAACTGTGAACTGTCAGTTGGTGTGACAAGACTAATTTAAAAAAATATATTTTAACATTTGCTATATTTGAAATTCAATTTATTATTCTTATGCTCTAATTCCTTTAAATTATTTTATTTAACATTATTTATAGCAATAATATTAAATCAGCATAATTATATCTTTCTCTAATTAACATATTCTTTTTCATCATTAATTTGGCATTGGTGAGAATAGAACTTGACTTGAATATTGAACTCCATTGATTCACTGCTTCAGTTTATATAACCCTCATAGAAATTAAATAATGAAAATATATAGTATGTGTAGTATAGAGAGACGTGATTCAAACAGACAAAATATGTTGTGCTTATATATTGGAAACCTCAAAATTATTAAGATGTCAGTTCTCTTCAAAATGATCCAAAGATTCAAAATAATCCCAATCAAAATTCTGGCAGCCTTCTTTGTAGAAATAAATAAATTTATTCCAAAATTTCTATGGAAATTCATATAAAATAAAATAGCCACAATAACTTTGTAAAAGAAGAAAAGAGACTGCTTGGTTTAAAAATTAATACTAAAGCTACATTAATCAAGACATTGTGATATTAGTTTAAAAATAGACAAGTATATCAATGGAACAGAGTAAAAATTATATAAATAGTTTCATGCATATACTGAGACATGATTTTAACAAAGATGAAATGGCAATGCAGTGGAAAATGGATAAAAATGTAAATGGATGGTGCTGGAAAAATCAGATATTGATACAACAAATTTGTAAAAATTCCAGGTAGATCACATAAAACCTCATACTCTAATACTTTCAGAAGAAAACATAAGGTGATATCTTTGTGGCATTGGATTATGGGAAGTTTTAAAGACATGGAGAACATCTTTTGCCATTTTCCCCCCAGGCCATTCCCTCTGTTACAGAAATAGTCCACATTCATAGAAGGAAAAAAAAAAAGAATAATTAGAAAAAATTTCCTGCTAAAAGAGGAAAACACGGGAGAAGGCAAAAATACCATAATTACAGCAAATAGGCAATGCAAAAGTAGATAGCATATTAGTAAATCCAAATACCTTTTTATATATAAAGGTCTATAATAGAATTTCATAATTTAAAACTGAATCTTTCAGCAACTCTTTATTGATCATTAAACCCTAAGAAGTCATTGGATCCAATTCAGTGGCAAGTCATTAGATAATTCTGAATGTAATAATAATAAACCACCAGCATCACAGTGTTTAGCGACTACTTCACATCCTCAGTAGAGCTATCAAGGATTGAATGAGCATTGAAACTGAATAGCACAGTAACTCCTAGAATTGGTCCCTCAGGTTTAGGGTTGACCGAGCTTTAAATTGCCTGCATTCTATTGACTATTCAATTCTCTCAGTCAATTGATAAATAAAATACTTTAGTCATCAGAGTTGTTAATCCACTTTCATGACACTTGCTTTTCTTGAAACATTAGATTAGCTCATTTTGTTTTTTGAATTTAAGATTCAGGCCAAGTCAAATGGGGTTTATGTCATTATAAATTGTCAGGCATGAGTTCTCCTGGGAAATTTAAGGATTTTTGTGGAATAAACAGCTCTTTCTAAAACCAACAGGGAACAATATGATTTATGTCTGCATTTTGAAATAGTTATTTATTTCCTATGGAATATAATCATATCAAAATAAAATATTTGAAAGTTGCTATTTTATGAATATCAGTAATTAGTTGAATTGAATCTACTCTTATAGGGCTATATCTTTCTAGTGACTCAAAACAAGTGTATTTATGTCATATTTATATTTAATATAGATGATTTAATTGTTTTAACATGCACTAGTAGATTTTTTAGTTTATATATCTTTCTACTCCCCCCTAGTAATTTAACATGTAAGAATCTACAAATTAAAATGAAAAATAAACATAATCAATATAGTTCAATATCTTTATGCTGTTTGTATATAATAATTTTAGATGATAAAAGAAATATGTAAACACTGTAAAAATTTGTGAAATAGAGAATATACAAAAGGAAAAATAGCACATAATCCCAGCCTCCAAATTTCATACAGTCTTAGTTCTAGACCACCCTTTCTAATAGCCTGCTCTATGGTTTTTAATTTGTTTTGCCATCTCCCACAATCACATAAAGCAATTCCTTGCAAGAAATATCTTAATATGTATCTCCTACAGGTTCTGTTTTTCTTGTATTAAATAAAATCCTGACTGAGACATGAATTATATGACTATACAATATAATATCTGCCCTAGAGTTGTACCGTAGATTTTTAGTTAATCTATATTCACCTTCAAATAACACTATACCACTTCACATATTTTGCAAGTACCTTATCTTATATAAGAGAATTTCCAATTCATTTCTGCAAAATTTATGACATTTCTGTCATTCATATCACATGTCTATATGCTACAATTATTCAATGCTTTGTTACTGTTATAACATTAATGACTCCCCTGAGAGAGTCTTTGTCTTACAAATCTTTCTGTTGTAATCCACTGTTATTATGTTAGGGAGTCCCATTGTCGTAGTGTTGCAGGGAAGTAAATAGTTTACTATTTTACTGTTAAATCTTGGTCTTTTAGTTGGCTTGTTTCCCTGGGCTGTGAACTTTACAAGTGTGGGCTTGAGTAGAGTGGAGTGGAAAAAAAAAAATGCCCTTTTTCCCTACTGGGATGAGACTCTGGATAAGTCTTTCCCACTGGAGTATAAACCCTTACGAAGAAGGTTCTGGGTGTTTTTCACAATGATTACTCTTTCCCTGTGTCTACCAGAGTGAACCTTGAGTCACCTTTCTTGATTCTTCACCATGAGAACCTGTTGGAGTTCTTTATGGTAAATCCCACAAAATTATGGGGCTTCTCCAAGACTGCAGGGCCCAAGATGTTTATTATTCTCATTCTATTTCACGCTCAGCCTGCAGTGATTCATCAAAATTTCCATTTGAGTGCTCTTTTCAGTTTATGGCTTCCACAGCTGCTTCTCCAGGTTAACAGATCTCAGTTGCGGCTCTCTGGATCTTTCTATTTCTCCAGTTTGGAGAATAATGGTTTGCCCTGCGATCTCAGTTCTGTTATGGGGTCAAAAAAGGTTGTTAATTTTTTTCAGTGTTTTTTTTGTTGTTGTTGTTGAAAGAATATGAGTGATGACTTATAAAATTTTTACATATGGACCAGAAACCAGAAGTCTTTTTAATGGCTTCAGGATATTTTATGGTATCCCATTACATGCCTGATATTATTGATTTGAGTCTTCTTTGTTTTAGTCTTTATCTAAATTTACTATAGGTTTATCAATTTCATTGATATTATTGAAGAACAATCTTTTATTTTCAGCAATTTCTCTATTGTTTTCCTGATTCCAATTTCATTGATGTTTGTTCTTTATTATTTCCTTCTTTCAACTTACTTTGTGTTTATTTTGTTTTTCTTCTTCTAGTTTCTTGAGGTAGGAACTGAGATCATTGATAGTCTATTAATTGCTATAAATACCCCTTAACATTGCTCTATTTCTATTCCACAAACTTTGTTGCATTTTCATTTTTGTTCAGTTTTATGTATTTTTTATTGAGTTTAGAGATTTTCCTGTTGTCTTTCTGGTACTGATTTTGTAAACTTAAATAATAAATAACTGGAAATGAGAGTCAAACTTAATTGACATTTATTAAGTCAAGATTTAAGGATGCACCCAGGAAAAGCAAAGCCCACAAGTATTTATTGTGGACTGGTCTCTCCATAGAAGAGGTTGAGAATTTTGCATTTAAAGGAAAAAGGGAATTTATAGGAAAAAGGGAGGGGTGAAGGAGGTGAACAGTGAGACAATTGATGATATTCTTGTGAAGTTCTATTTGGTGTTCAGTAAATCTACATAAATAAGATGAACATTCCAAAGGGGTAGAGGAAATAGTCAAATGTTGTGATCATCTCAGGGTGGACAGAAGAGTGATCATTTCTCTTCCTTGGTTTACATCTGTGCAGATAAACATGTATTCAACATTTAAGAGTTTATTTAGGCTACAATCCTAAGGTTACAATTAACATGCACTCATTTTACAGGGGCTGTATATCTTGACAGGGTTCTTCTTTTAGGGTTGAAGGAAATAAGAATTATTTTAACCCAAAATACATTTCTTTGACATATTTTGAAATGGCTGCAGACAAACAGGAATAATGATGTAAGCCTGTCTAGAGAAAAAGAGAGACATTAAACAATTATAAAATAATTAATCCAGGTGGGGAGGCTGGGGAAGAGATTTTGCGTCTGTAGAGAATCTCTGTTAAATGCAGCCAGGCCCTGCTTATTTGATGTGGGACAAGTTTGCTGTGAGTCTGACATCCTAGAAGGTCTAAAACGACATTTCCCTGAGGGATATTATTGCAAAGCGTATGTGTATAACAATACCACCTTGCCAGCCAGGGCTCCTTTCTCCCTCCTATATCTGTCTACCAAAAAATAAAATAAAATAAAAATAAAAACTTTGTTCAATAATTTTCTAAGCCCCTTCATTTCTTAAAAGAGGATGTCTGCATCTCACTGGAGACAGGATGGCAGTGTTTGTGTAAATCAGTTTTCAGGTTCAGTTCTCTCTTTTGTTGTAATGAATTTTGGGATTACTGTGATTTTTATTTTTCCTTTATATTTTTCACTTTTTTCAATTATTGTCAGAGATTTAAGAGTGTAAGAGGGAATGGCCTAAAAAAACAAAAAAACAAATAGCAAAAAGATGTTTTCTCTTTCTTTAAAACTTCCCCTACTCTTTTTAGGAACAGAATCCTGCATCCCTGCCTCAGGCAGGCAGTCCTGAGAACTGTCTTTTTTTCTTTGTGTTGCAGGAGATAACTCAGCCATCCTAGGCCCTGGCACTAGTCTCCAAGGTGGGTGGAGGTCACAGGTTTTATCTTTGGCAGAAATGGGACAATTAGAATAGTTACGATGATAGCCTAGAACTGAGAGTCCTCCCTTTAAAAGTTCTGTATTTTGTTTATGTTCAGAAAATTTGGATATTTTAGATGAGAGTCTACCATTTTCCTCCTTTGCTGGCAAAGTAATAAACTTCTCTTTCCTTTTCCTCAAACCATTTGTTCTCATTCTTCTGATGTGGCCTTGAGGACAAGTGCCAAGCTTTTGGTAACAAGAGAAAATACTTTTTATGACTACTTATTTAAAACTGATAAGGTTTGTTTTATGACCCAGGATGTGATCTATCTTGGTCAATGTTCATTCCACAGACATTTGCAAAGAATAGGTGGAGTGTTCCATAAATGTCACTTTATTTCTGTTGGTTGATGGTATAATTTATTTCAAACATACTATTACTGAATTTCTGTTTAGTAATTCTATCTATTGTTCAGAATAGCATGTTGAAATCTCCAACTAAAATTTTTGTGTCTTTTTCCTTTCAGCTTTATTTCTTTTTCTTCATTTATTTTGAAACCCCATTGTTTGGTACCTATAACCTTAGAATTGCTATCTCTTCTTGGTGGATTAATTATTTTATAATTGTTTAATGTCTCTCTTTTTCTTTAGTAATATTCTTTGCTTTGAAGTCTATATTTTATATTTATATTTAGTCTAATATTTTATCTATCATTAATTTGCATAATATACATATTTTCTAACATTTTACTTTCAAACCACATCTCTGTATGTGACGACTTTCTTGTAGATAGTAGAGACTTTGACTCATTTAAAAAAATCTACTCTGTCAATCTGTCTTTTAATTGGTGCACTTGTGTACATATAAATAAATTATTTATAATTTAGGGTTTACGTCTGCCATTTTATTATTTTCTTGCTGATTCTTCCATCTATTGCCCATTACTCTATTTCTTTTTACTTGAATTCTTTTGGAATACTTGAACACATTTTAGCATTTAATTTTAATAAATTTATTTATTTTTAGTGTATCACTTGGTATATTTTGCCTAGTGATTGTTCCAGGTATAACCATGTACAGATTTAACTTATGACAACCTACTTGTTTTCTCTGTTCAAGTGAAGTGTTGAAAACTTATTTTCATTTTTGTTTTATTTTTACCTTTTCACTTTAAAAATATAATTGTCAAATAATTCCTCAACATACATTGAGTACATGTCAGACAGTGAAAGAGCTCAGGAAATTTCACCCCAAAATATGACTACTTGGTATAAAGAATATTTTGAATTAATGGCCTTTAGAGAGCAACAGGCGCTGGGAAGGGGCTTTTCCTCTATATGCATAACCAGAGGGACCCATCAGTAGAACAACTGAGTTCCTTTCCTCTCCCTGTTATCTCAACATATTGCAAGAAAGAAGATCAAGAATGCAACCAGATCTTGCCCAAATCATTTTAAACATAATACCTATCTATCAGGTTAACTTACAAGTCAATTTGTTTCCTAAGGCATACATTCTTCCAAGTATCTATTCATCCTCCATATCAACCATCTATTGAGCCTAAACACAATTACTTATGTTCCTCATCTCCCCCTCCTCTCCAAAAGGAGAGTATAAAAATTTCTGGAACCCACTGGGATATTGGGTAATCACTTAGTGATTCTTCCTCAGCACACAGTAAATAAACATTTTTCTCTTATTAATCTGCCTTAATTGTGAGTTGATCTTTCAGTGAACTTTTCAGAGAAAGAAGTTTCCCCTCACCCCCACAATAGCATTGTAGCTTTTGCTTCAATCATGAAATATGATTAAAGAATATCATAAGGAGGTCCATCTGTTATGTTTACATTCTCTTTTACCTATTATTGCTCTTTCTTTTGTAGAGTTTTTCACCTTAATCCATCATCACTTTTTTTTTATGTTTGCTTAGCTTCATATAACCATTTTAAAGATGGTTCTACCATTAACAAACTCGATTCTCTTACTTTTCCACTGTCTGATAATATCTTTATTTCCTTTTCATTGCTGAAGGATACCTTCATTGGATATGAGATTTTGAATTGACAGGATTTTTTCCTTTCAGTACTGGAAAATAGTATTTCACTTCCTTCTGACCTCCTTTGTGTCAGATGTATCTGCTGTAATTCACTTTGGTATTATGTTATGAGCAATGAGGCATTTCTCACTCTCTTTAAAAAAAGTTTTTTTTTTCTTTTGTTTTTAGATGCTTCATTATGATATGATTTATTATGCATATCTTTGGGCTTATTTTTTATGGGAACATGATCCATTTATGAAAGTGACTCAGCTTCTTGAATTCATAAGTTTATATCTTTCACTAAATTTAGGAAGTCTTCAGCCATTATTACATCGAATACTTTTTTAGTCCTACACTCTTTCTTCCTCCCTCTAGGAATATTGGTTATAAGAATGTTAGATCTTTTGTTATTGTCTTATAGATCCCTGAGGCGTACTTACTCATTAGTTGCTTTTTTAAAATCTATTTTCTATCTTTCTTTTCAGATGGAGTGAATTATATTAATCTGTCATCAAGCATAGTGATTCTATCTTTGTCATTTCCATTCTACTATCAAGACAACCTAGCAAGGTTTTTGTCTTTAATATTAAGTATTGTTATTTTTCAGTTCCATAATATTTATGTAGTTATTTAATTTTTAAATCAAAATGCTTATACTGAGATAATTACAGACTCACATGCACTCATAAGAAACACTACAGAGATATCTCATGTACTCTTTACCCAGGTTTCTACAATGTTTATACCTTGCAAAACTATGGTGCACTATACAACAGGATGGAATACTATTCAGCCATGAAAAGAATAAAATCCTGCCATTGGCAACAACATAGGTGAACCCGGAAGACAGTATTTTAGGTGGAATAAGCCATACACAGAAAGACAAATATCACGTAATCTCACTTAAATCAAAACAGTTAACTACGTAGAAGTAGAGAGTAGAATGGTGGTTACCAGAGGCTGTGGGGGGTTAGAGAGGAAAAGGAGATGGGGAGTTGTATTTTTGAAAAATGTAAGGGGAGTAGATGTTATGTGCTCATATCACAAAAAAATGATAACTATGAGAGGTAATACATTTGTAAATTAGCCAGATTTAACCATTCCACAATGTATATGTACTTTGAAACACCATGTTGTTCAAATAAAACCATATGTTTGTCAATTTAAAAAATAATAAATGTTCAAACAATTTTAAAAAGAAATTTCCACAAATGTTTCCCACAATGTATATGTACTTTGAAACACCATGTTGTTCAAATAAAACCATGTTTGTCAGTTTAAAAAATAATAAATGTTTAAACAATTTTAAAAAGAAATTTCCACAAATGTTGCTACAGCAATTTGACATCAATAAGAAAAAAAATAAAAACCTCAACCTTACCCTTTACATAAAAATAAATTCAAAATGTACAAATATTAAATGTCAAATGTGAAAAATAAAATCATTTTTTAAAAAGAAAGAAAACATTTGGGATCTCAAGATTGCAAAGAGTTCTTAGACTTGATGCCAAAAATCACAATTCATAAAATGAAAAAATGGTGTACTTTATCAAAATTAATTATTTTTGCTCTGTAAAAGGTCTTTTGAGAATATAAAAGGAAAAGTTCAGAATGGGAGAAAAATTTGCAAACTACATATCCAAGAAGGGAAGAATATACAAAGAACACTCAGACTTCAATAGCTAAGGTGGAGGGGAAGCAATCTAAACCAAATGGGTTAAAATGACATTACAACAAAGCAGGCAAAATTACACATATATGTGTATATTGAAGTCTTTAATGCATTTAGAGTTGCTTTTTGGGTATGGTGAAATATCTTCATGTGAGTATCTAGTTTTCTTAACAGCAGTTATTGTCATTTCCCTATTGTATTTTTGGCAACTTTGTTGAAAATAAGTTGGCTGTAGATGTATGAATTTATTTCTGGACCCTCTATTCTGTTCAATTGGTCTATATGTCCATTTCTATGACAGTATCATGCTGTTTTGGTTTCTAAGTTTCTAAAGCTTTTTATTACACTTTGATGTCAGGTGGTATGATGCCTACAGCTTTGCTTTTTTGCTCAAGATGACTTTGTGTATTGGGGATCTTCTGTGGTTCCATATAGGCTTTAGGATTTTTGTTTTCTACCTTTGTAAAGAATGTCATTGGTACTTTTGATAGTGATTTCATTGACTATGTAGATCAGTTTGAGTAGTATGGGCGTTTTAAAAATATTATGTATTCTAATCCATGAACACAAAATATCTTTCCATTTATTTGTGTCTTCTTCAATTTCTTTCACAAATGTTTTATAGTTTTCATTGTAGAGAATTTTTGCCTTCTTGGTTAAATTTATTCCTAAGTATTTTTTTGTTGTTGCTGTATTGTAAATGGGATTTTTAAAAATTTCTTTTTGAGATAGTTTGCTATTAGCATATAGAAATGCTACTGATTTCTGTGTATTGATTTTGTAATCCTCAACTTTACTGAATTTATTTGTTCTCATAGTCTTTTAAAGGAGTGTTTAGGGTTAGGATTTGCTATATATGAAACCATGTTGCTAGAAAACAGGGAAAATTTAACTTCCTCCTTTCCACTGTGGATGCCTTTTACTTCTTTCTCTTGCCTAATTGCTAATTGCCTAATTGCTATGGCCAAGACTTCTAGTGCTGTGTCAAATAGGAATTGTAGAAGTGGATATTCTTATCTTGTTCCAGATTTTAGAAGAAAAGCTTTCAACTTTTTCTCATTCACAATTATATTAGGTGTGGCTTTGTCCTATATGGCCTTAATTGTTTGAGGCACATTTCTTCTATACCTAATTTATTGAAAGTTTTTATTATGAAGGTATGTTGCATTTTGTCAAATGTTTTTACTGTGTGTATTTTTTTTTTTTTTTTTTTGAGACAGAGTCTTGCTGTGTTGCCCGGGCTAGAGTGAGTGCCGTGGCGTCAGCCTAGCTCACAGCAACCTCAGACTCCTGGGCTTAAGCGATCCTACTGCCTCAGCCTCCCCAGTAGCTGGGACTACAGGCATGTGCCACCATGCCCGGCTAATTTTTTTTTCTATATACATATATATATATTTTTTAGTTGACCAGATAATTTCTTTCTATTTTTAGTAGAGACGGGGTCTCGCTCTTGCTGAGGCTGGTCTTGAACTCCTGACCTCGAGCGATCCATCCGCCTCGGCCTCCCAGAGTGCTAGGATTACAGGCGTGAGCCACCGCGCCCGGCTCTTACTGTGTATTGAAATGATCGTATAGTTTTTATCCTTCATTCTTGTCAATATGATGTATTAAATTTATTGTTTTGTATATGGTAAATAATGCTTGACTCTTTGGGATAAATTACACTTGATGATTCTCACTGAGCTTTTAAAGGTATTGTTGAATTTGGCTTGCTAGTATTATTTTGTATGTGGGTGTGAGTATTTGCCTGTAGTTTTATTTTCTGTTGTATCCTTATCTGGTTTTGGTATCAGAGTAATGCTGCTGTCATTGAATAAGTTTGGAAGAATTCTTTCCTTTTCAATTTTTTGAATAGTTTGAAAAGGAGTGGTATTAGTTCTTTTTAAAGTGTTTGGTAGAATTCAGCGGTGAAGCCATCAAGTCTTGAACTTTTCTTTGATGGGAGAATTTTCATTACTAATTCAATCTCCTTACTCATTATTTGTTTGTTCAGATTTCCTATTTCTTCATACTTCAATCTTGTTAAGTTTTATATGTCAAGGAATTTATCTATTTCTTTTACATTTTCCAATTTGTTGATATATAATTGTTCATGATAGCTTCTTATGACTTTTATATTTTTGTGATATCAGTGGTAGTATTTCCCATTTCATGTCTTATTTTATGTATTTTGATCCTGTCTTTTTTTTCCCCTTAGCCTACCTAAAGGTTTGTCAATTTTGTCTGTCTTTTTAAAAAACCACTCAGCCTTTCCTAATGGTGATAGAGATAGGGCTACATTTTTATTCAGGGGTATTTTACTGGTTTTTTTCTTAAGATTTCTGTCTTTCTGAGCTGTTCCTTTCCTGTTTTTTGGCTACAGAAGGCAGGCCTTTGTTGGAGCTTTGCTGTTTACACCTATTGGCATTTCAGGTTCCTGGATACACCAGGACCTAGTTTGATATATATGAATCAATAAGAAACCCCAAAACTCACCACCATGTTGTTTCTCAGGTCACACAAGCCCTATACAATCTGCTTCTTTCTCTCCAATGTTCAAAGTTTTCATACTCTGGTTTCATATACAATGTTCACAGTTTGTTGTACTTACGGGAGAAATTTTAAAAAGTACAAATATTCCATTTTACTGGAAGTGGAAATCCATTATTTGTTTCTTCTTTTTAGCATCTTCTTCTTTGGTGCAATTTTGTATATTTTTTATTTGATTCAAGAAAACATGCAATTAATTGCTGAAGCCTTTTTATCATGCCTGATTTAAAAGCCTTCTCAAGTAATACCCACATCATGTTCTTCTTGGTATTGATGTCAATTTATTGTCTTTCTCATTCAAAATGAGGAGTTTCTTCATATAACGGATGATTTTCACACGTATCTTGGACATTTTCATTATTATGGTAGGAGAATCTGGACCTTATTAAGTCATTTATTTTAATAAGTAGTCACCTGTTTAGGTTTAGCATGTAGGTTATGGCCAGTTTTGTTGCTGTTTCAATGACTGTTTAGTTTTCTTCCTCTGACAATGTTATTCTTTTCTGCTTTATTTGTTTGAAGTTCCTGGGGTCCCTGCTCAATTGCTGCTAATGTCATCTGCTGAGATAGGAAGAACTTCCATGCACCTCCTGTTGACACTGGGCATCTTTGGTGGGAGGTGGTGAGAAGCCCCTGAGCATGTGAGTCCTCATGATGCTGGGTAAAGAGCAAGCTGAAGTAGGACTTTACTGCTGCTACGGCTCTGAGCAGACTGAGATATCTGCTGGCAATCTAGTTATAAGGGCAGGGGCTGGAAACACCCACTAACATTTTGCCGCTACAGCTGTTTATAGATTCATCCACCCACTGGGCCTGGATTACCGAGTTTGGTCTGGTATGGTCAGGGCGTCACTGTGACTTTTGCTGATGGCAGGTCAGATTCCCAGGGGTGTCCTGAATGTTCAGCAGGGACAAAGATGAATTCAGTATTTCATGTTACTGCTGCTACCAGTGGATCGAACTATAAACAGTGGCCAGGTTTTAAGTCAGAATTGGAAATCTCCACTAAGTCTCTGCTTGACTTTTGTTTTCCAGGTCTTTTAGCAAGATATAATAGGTTATTCTTATTTGTTTGCTTGTTTGTTTCATTGTTATTATTCTTTTGCTTAAGCCATGGTAGTTTGGTGTTGCATTCTTTAGTCTAGGGGTATATGGGAATGTTAGGGTGGAAAAGCCTGGCAGGTGCTCACAGCATGGGTAGAGAAAGATTTCTCACACAGAGATTAAGATATAAAAGCAAAAACTTATTTTATCATTTAGAAGGACAGAGAGAATGAGAGAGAGAGAGAGAGAGAGAGAGAGAGAAGGAGAGAGAAAAGTGGGGGATGGGAGGGAGAGCAGGTTGGCGTAGCGACCCAAAGAAAGAGAAGGGAGATGCCAGCAGTGAGACCAGGCGGCTTGCTGCTTTTATGGGGACAAAGAAAAATAGCAATTGCTGTGGAGTAATTAGCAGGCAGTCTCGGGAAGTCAAGTTGTCCATCTTTCTTCTTTCTTCTGTTCCTGGAGACTTGGTTATCTGTGAGATGTAGTCAGGCCTATCACAGAGGATGTGATTTTTGCCCCTGAGATATGGTTTTGGGCAGGAAATGAAGGCCTGGAGTTTACCTTTCTGTGTTCTGATCTGGGAGCTTCTCAGGAACAGCTTTAGGCTATAGACATAAATTCTAAAGGCTGTGAGCTGGTGACTGTAAAGAGAAAAATGTACATTTCCTTTCTTTTGGCTTTTTTTGTATGTTTGTGAAAACAGAGTCCCTGCAGGGTGCCTGCTAGTTTGGGACAGAAACAACAAAGAATAGGGAGAGTTCAAGATTGATTCTTATCTGTTATTAGAAAATCGGGAGATTCAAGGCCGCACAAACAGGAGATAAAAAGAAAACCCATGCTGTAGTTCCTCCATTCCTGAGGTCCAAGCCTGTTTGGCAGCTTTTGGAGTTTGTTTTTTTAAATCCGTTCAATAATTCCATTTTTATTCAGTTGTATTTAGGAGAGACGAGTAGGGAAAAGTAAGTCTACATCATGTTTAGTAACTAAGGTAGACCAAAGTATATTGTGATAATCTTTTGGGGCAATATCCTTTTTTTCTTCTTGTAAAATATTTAATTTAACTTATGACAATGCTCTTTTCTCCTAGATCTACTGTTTCTTTCTTTTTTCCCTCTTCTGGTTTCACAGAGATTTAATGCTTAGTATTTGAAGTTGGTTATTTCATGTTGGCAATCAGAAACTCTGAAGAGTACTAGTCTGCTAGCTTTTTGTCCCCTCTGCATGAAACTATTGTATTTGAAGCCAGCTGCCTTGGTTGAATTATGTCCTGTTCTGTGCTAAGGACCTCCTCCATATTTCAATCCCACATTTTAAAGATAAGATAACCACTTCATTAAAAAGACAAATAAATGTAAACAACAATTATAATTTCTTTACTAGATTGTCTTACTCTTCTCAGGCTACTATAAAAAAAAATACTATGGGCTGGGTGGCCTAAACATTAGATATTTCTTATAGTTCTGGAAGCTGGGAAATCTGAAATCAGGGTATCAGCCCTGATGAGGACTCTCTTCCTGGCTTGCAAATGCCTTTCTTCTTATTGTGTCCTCACATGGAAGGCAGTGGGGAGAGAGTTCTCTTGTCTCTTCTTATAGGGGCCCTAATCCCATCATGGAGGTTCCACCCTCATGGACTAATTGCCTCCCAAAGGCCTCATCTCCAAATGCCATCACACTGGGGTTCAGGGCTTCAACATATTAATTTTGGAATGACACTATTTATTCCATAGTATAGCTTAACACATGCTTTCCTTTATGCAATCTTCCTTTATTCAGTAGATTGATGACTGTCTCAAGATTTTATCTTTGCTGTTTGAAAAATGAGATAAGAGAGAGAAAAGCAGAGACTTTGATTGGCCAGGAGTTAATGTTTGACCTATTATTACCTCCTCATCTGCAGTAGCAGCCTCTGTTCCAAAATAGATAAATCTGTTGTATCTTGGCCATTCGAGTCCTTTATTATTTCTTTTTCTTCAAACTAGGCAATTAAGTGAGGCCCTTTGAGATTTTCTCCAAATAATCCTATCAATACTGCACTCTTATCACAAACTAGAAAAAATTTTTAAGCGCCTAGTTATGTCTTTTTTTTCTTAAATGGCAATCTAAATTAGCTCCTGTTATTTTGAATGTTTATGGTGTTTATTTAAACCTTTCCTTTTACTGTAGATATAAATTTCCACTTTTTATGCATAGGTTTCCATTCCTCATGTTAGGTATCAGGAAAATGCTCCTTTTGTGAACATGTGTAAATGGTGCAATGTTGCATTCAACACTCACTTTTCAACAAGTACTTGAGCTCCTTTATGCTCATTATTAATCTATAGTATTAGAGTGATTAAAAAAACAAAACAATTCTTTGAGAAAGAGATACAATAACCAAGCAATTAAAATGCATATTATAATTGCAGGCATTCCTGAGCACTATGTAGGCTAGGCTGATAAATGACAACAGGGAAAGACACCTGCTTTAATGAGAATGAACTAGAAATGCCTCTCTGGAGAGGTGATAACTGAGTAGAAAGTAGGTAATGAGCTGACGAAGACTTTGTACAGAAGGATCTCAGGTACTGGTTATGGTGTGGGTAAAATCTCTGTGTTAGGAAAGAACACGTCCAGTGCCAGGATCCACCTGAATATCAGTATGGAGTGAGCCAGGAAAGCAAGGTGTCCAAGGGCAGAGCACATAAAGCCACATAAACCGCAGTAAAGATTTGGGTTTTATTTTACCTGAAATGCTTATATTTGTATATTTTTATCTTGTACCTTAGGTATTACACAGGTAGCATTAAAATATTTCTTGAAAAAAGGCAGGCCTTTAAAAATAGTTAAAGCACTAGTTAAGTCACTACCTAAAATATATAATGAGTCAATATTTCCTTTGTTATATTTACCTGAACATAGGTAAGTTTTTTTCACCAGCTTGACCCTTCGGCTAGGACAGTTAATGTCATATTCCAGAGGCAAGTCCACTAGCTATATATACAGTCATTACAGTAAAATTAAGATGTTTTGGATATCAATAAAAGAATAATCAAAACTTAATTACATTTTTATCATGAGTCAGATGCTGTGGTAGACAAAATCAAAAAAAGGTATGATTTTATCTGTGCAAAAATCTGTGCTATGTATAGACATAGTATCCCTATTTCTAGGAGTATGGTTCAAATAGCTGTTGAAACTAAACATGAATGCAAAATGATATATTAAAAAAAAAACTTTTAAAATGTATCTATGAGCTAGCAAAGAAAGTACATAGTATCAAGGCCAAAATCTAAAAGACAGCTGTATTTCAGAGATATAAAATAGGCCAGGGGGCTGAAGTTCACCTTGAAAGCATTTGTCAAATTTAGTGAACTCATGAATAGATTTTTTTACAGCATCTCAAGACTTGGAGGCTCGCAGACAGAACCTAGGACCCATGCACAGTGGGAAAACTAATAGCAAACTCTGAAATTCTGGTACTCCAATGACTACCCCCTCATAAATTTGAATTAACGCCTTCTGTAAACCCCTTGTATCCACTCCCCCAACAATCATGGACTGCTAAAATTCTATCTTTGGCATTGACTATGAAATAAAAAAAGAAATGGGAAAAAAAATCTCATGTAATAAATCTTCAACACCAACCAACTATAACAAATGTTGTTACAATAAATTCATGTAATATATGTGGTCCAGAATAACAGTCTAAGCATGTTTAACTTTAATCCCAGACTGTAACCTTGAGTTCCTGACTGAAGCAAATACAAACTGCTCTTGGAAGAAAGAATTCTCAAACCACTCCTCAAAAAAAAAAAAAAAAAAATGAATACACATATAAATAAACTAACTAACATAAATAATGCCTAGATAAATAGTAATTTAAAAAGAAAACAAAATGACTATAACTGAAAGTTTACTTTATTTTATCATAAAGTCATACACAAATCCATCATCAAAATGAAATATCTTATATCTCTTAGATCAACCTAATTATGAAAAAAAAAGCAAGCATATAGTAAATTTGATAAATGGAATTCAAACTTTTGATCTTTTAGCATATGTAAAACTCTGAAAACAGCAATTATAGAAGAGTACATTTGTGAAAATTATCTGGGGTATATTTAGGACTTATGTGTTATACAGCACACTAATTTTCTATAATGCAATTAAGTTATATGTTCAAAATATAATAAGAATGGTGCACATAGTATGGATTATCCTTTTCATTAACCATGATTCAAATAGACACACAATAATGGAAGCTATAAAAAATTAAAACTCTATAATCATGAAAATGTTACATATTGCAATTTTAGAGAAATAATAAAAAAATCTAATATTTGTGGTCTTAAATGCTTGTATTAAAAAGAAGAAGAAAGGATACAAGTTAGTAGGCAACATATCCATCTCAGGAAATCAGTGAATGGAACTGTAACATAAGTGTCTTAGTTAAAAAAAGGAAAAATAAATCAAATGACATTTTGTTCTGATTTGATGTTCCTGGTTAGTAGGAGGCCTCCTTCTAGATAGTGGCTCCAGAATACCTTCGGTACTGTTACCTGCATCCAGTCAGTGGGCAGAAAAAGAGAAAGCTCACCCCCTTCTTAATCACTTTGGCCTGAAAGGGACACGGAAACAAGTGTTCATATGTTTTGACAAGAGCTAGTCACATAACGTCCGTGACTGGGCATCTGCTCACAAGTATCATCCCCACACTTTTATATTTGTTTGCCAGCTCTACCAAATTCTATATATGCAAGGTTTATTTCTCAATACAAAATCAATTAAGAGAGCCGGGCGCGGTGGCTCACGCCTGTAATCCTAGCTCTGGGAGGCCGAGGCGGGTGGATCGCTCGAGGTCAGGAGTTCGAGACCAGCCTGAGCAAGAGTGAGACCCCGTCTCTACTAAAAATAGAAAGAAATTATCTGGCCAACTAAAAATATATATACAAAAAAATTAGCCGGGCATGGTGGCTCATGCCTGTAGTCCCAGCTACTCGGGAGGCTGAGGCAGTAGGATCGCTTAAGCCCAGGAGTTTGAGGTTGCTGTGAGCTAGGCTGATGCCACGGCACTCACTCTAGCCTGGGTAACAAAGTGAGACTCTGTCTCAAAAAAAAAAAAAAAAAAAAAAAAAAAATCAATTAAGAGAAAGCAAATATTCACAGATCACAAATGTTTATGTTATCTATACACTAGGTTACTATAGAACCCAGAGAAGAGAAGCTTTGAGGGAAGAAAAGGTGTTTGCCCTAGACTCATAATAAATGGCAGGTGCTTACTCAGATCTGCCAATGTGCTGAGATTGGACAAGTATGTCTGCTTTACCTTGACACCAAATTACAGAAGATTCTGGTACTTGATTAATTAAGTATTGAGATGTAAAAAAAATTACCAATCTTATGTTGAAATTTATAAGTTTATTAATATTCAAGGTGCTTTTTTATTTCAGCTTATTATGGGGGTACAAAAGTTCAGGTTATATATATTGCCCATGTAACCCCCTCCCCCTGAGTCTGAGCTTCAAGTGTGTCTACTCCCCAGACAGTGCTCATCGCACTCATCATGTAGGTATACACCCATCCCCTCCCTCCCACCCCCACCTCTGTCCGATACCCAATTGGTGTTATTCCCAAATGTGCACTTAGGTGATGATCAGGGAAACCAGTTTGCTGGTGAGTACATGTGGTGCTTATTTTTCCATTCTTGGGATACTTCACTTAATAGAATGGGTTCCAACTCTCTCCAGGAGAACCAAAGAGATGCCATATCACTGTTATTTCTTATAGCTGAGTAATACTCCATGGTATACATATACCACATTTTGCTAATGCTTTCATGAATTGACGGGCATTTGGGTTGTTTCCACATCTTTGCAATTGTGAATTGTGCTGCTATAAACATTCTGGTGCAGGTGTCTTTTTTATAGAATGACTTTTGTTCTTCTGGGTAGATGCCCAATAATGGGATTGCTGGATTGAATGGTAGGTCTACTTGAATCTGTTTAAGGTATCTCCATATTGCTTTCCACAGGGGTTGCACTAGTTTACAGTCCCACCAGCAGTGTATGAGTGTTCCTGTCTCTCCGCATCCATGCCAACATATATTGTTTTGGGACGTTTTTGATAAAGGTTATTCTCACTGGAGTTAAGTGATATCTCATTGTGGTTTTGATTTGCATTTCTCTGATGATTAGAGATGTTGAACATTTTTTCATATGTTTGTTAGCCATTCTTATATCTTCTTTTGAAAAATTTCTATTCATGTCCTTTGCCCACTTTTTGATAGGGTTGTTCAATTTTTTCTTACTGATTTTCCTGAGTTCTAAATAGATTCTTGTTATCAGTCCTTTATCTGATGTGTAGTATGTGAAAATTTTTTCCCATTCTGTAGGTTGTCTGTTTACTCTCGTGACTGTTTCTTTGGCTGTGCAGAAGCCTTTTAATTTAATCAGGCCCAATTTATTTATTTTTGTTGTTGCTGTGATTGCCTTAGGGGTCTTCTTCATAAATTCTTTGCCTAGGCCAATGTCTATAAGAGTCTTTCCTACATTTTCTTCTAGAATTCTAATAGTTTCATACCTAAGGTTTAAGTCTGTTATCCACCGTGATTTGATTTTTGTGAGAGGTGAAATCTATGGGTCCTGTTTTAGTCTTTTACACGTGGCTATCCAGTTTTTCCAGTACCATTTATTGAATAAGGAATCTTATCCCCAGAGTATGTTTTTGTGTACTCTTGAAGGAAAAAAAACTACAAAATTTACACTACTGGATATTGGTACTTATTATAAAGTTAATTAAGGCTAGTATACTATTGGCTGCAAAAGAGACAAAGAAAAAAATGGAATAGAATAGAATTCAAACAGACTCATGCAAATGAAGAAACTGGATTTGTAACAAAGGTGGACAACAAAGCAAAAAGAAAGAAAAACTTTTTAGTGGATCATGTTAAATCAGTTGAATATGCATATAAGTGAAAACAAACAACAGCAACAAAAAAAAATAACATTGACTCCTATATCACTCTAGATGCAAACATTTAATTTTAGCAAGACTGAGAACTGAATTAAGAAAAAAAAAGAAAAGTAAAACAATCTTTTAGAAGATAATTGTAGACATTATCTTCATCACTTCAGAGTAAGAAAAGTTTACCTAAAAGAGCCTAAAATGACTAATCCTTAAAAATTGATAAATTAGAATCTCATAAAAATCGATAAGTTAGACTCTCTTAAAAGCCATGAAAATGTTAGTTGTCAGAAAGCTTTGAAAGAACGGAATAGACATACAAAGCCTTGCAGAGGTAATATATCTGTGATATAAATAATTATAAAGATCTATCAACAGATGGCCAATAAAATGAATAATTCACTTTGTATCAATCAGAAATAGAATACAGCAATGCAAATGAATGAATTACTGCTGCGTGTAGATGATTCTTATAAACATAACTATAAGGGAAAGAAACCAGACACAAATGAAAGCAGAGTGTATGAGTTTAGGCATAGACCATTCAAAACCAGGAAAAACCAATGATTCACATGAAAATCTAGTATAGTGTTTGCCTCTGTGTAGGAAATAAAGGATAATGATTGACAAAAAAGCATCAGTGAGCTTTAGGGGTGCTAGTAATATTAAATTGCCTGACCTGGATAGTATTTCAATGAGTGATAATTTATTGTGCCATATATTTATGTTTTCTGTACCCTTAGGTATGTGTATCTTAATAATATGATTGATCTGGTTTATGCGATGGAAAACTAGAGAGGTGAGACTCTGGCTGAAGATAATTTTTTTATTATTAATTCAATAATATTAAGGAGGAATATTTTTTCTTTTCTAATCTCTGTGTATTAATTAGTGTTATGTCCTAAAAATCCATGGCTCCAATTTTAATAGCTCAATGTAGTATATTCTTTATGCTTCATGTTTTACAGAATGAGAGTATCTTTCTTCTAGTTTATACAAAGCATATTCTGAAATTCAGAGTATTTGTTTGATTTATATTATACATTCTTCTCTGAACCAAATGATGTGGCAAAAAGAGAAAATGAAATGACTGGTTTCACTTACCTCTTGGTGACTGTAGAGTCAGCCTCAACACCATCACTTGATGCTTTGATATTAATAGAGGGATGCTGAGAATGGGTGATGGGAGAAAAAGATGTTAGAATTCAATTAACAGATGTCCAATTTAGAAATTATAAGAAAAAAAAATCCCCTCTAGATTACAGTAGTTATATTCTGCAAGTTATGGTGGATCAAACAATAATTATTTAAATACATTAATATATATATCCTCTCATCTACTTAAAAATGATATTCTAAGTATGTATAAAATGAAAAATGGAGTATATTGACACATGCTAGAAATAATTTCATTATACTCTTAAATGAGTCTTAGAAAATATAACACAGTATTTATCCGGGTTCAATGTGATTAAATGAAAACCACTGCTACGGAAAAATTAAATGTGAGGTTAACAAAGTTAATTCACATAGGAAACATTTAAACTCTACAAAATTAATGTAAGATTCAACACTTGGCGGAAAAAGTAACCACATTAGTAGCATTAATGAACTGTGTGTAACTAAGGTCTCTTTTCACACTAGAAAGTGCTTTTAATTTATTCATATCTTCAAGAATTAATCAGGAGTCACATTCTGAGTAAATCAGCCAGAATTAAAAAAAAAAAAAAAAAACTGATCATGCCATTGCATTTCAGAATCCAGCTATTTTATTATTATCAGTTTCCCTATTGTAGTTATGCCTAGTAGTATATGCACTTATGTTTTTTAGAGTTAAAATAGTATTTATATTACTCACGCAATTTTTTTAAAGTTAAAGGTTAGATTAATTCTACAACAATAAAGAGAAAATTTTGTTTCAGTACTACATTTTAATTTGCACATTTGTAACCCTAGCTTGAAAAAAATATATTGAATACTTTTCTTCATTCCCCAAGATTTCCTTTGTCAAAGCAAAGATCACATCAGACAATACTAAACAGGTAAGAAAAACTTTGTTTAAAATTATTGCCATAAAAGAGGCTAACAAATAAGTTTGTTCAAGATCTCTTTCTGAGGACTCTATCCAGTATCTCATGTATTAAATGGATTTTCCTCTCTGGCTACTTGCAAATATTTATTATTTCTATCCCTTTTTAAGGTTCAGAAGCATTTGTTCTACTGCTTTCTGATGGTTTTTTCTCTATTGTTAGGTAATTTCCTTTCTTACAAGTGAAGTTCAGTATTCTTCTAAACACCCAAGAGAAATACATCTTTCTATGAATTTCTAACTTCTCTGGTTTTATGCCCCACAAATCCTAGCTTCCTTGTCCTCTATTAACTTCTCAACTTATCCATGCTACTGAGCTCTGTTTGTGATTCTCCTTCCTTTTCCATTCTTTAGAAATTAGCTACAGGTACTAAGCTGAAGCAATCATCCACTTTTCATTTGTTTCTCTGGCCTTAGGGTTCATAGGGATGTGCCCCCTATTATGTGATGCCCCCAAATCAGTATTTAATGTGTATACACACACACACACACACACATATATTTTATTTTCTAGTTGTTTAAGACAGGAAAGTAAAGCTTTGCTTTGTTATTCTATCTTGGCTTTTAGCAGGCACCAAAGATACAGCTTCCTTTTCATAATTTTAATACTAAATTTATTTTTAGATTTCCATGTAACATTTCTACTACAAATATTCTATTACTTGATTTCTCTGTTTTTTTTTTTCACTATGAAAAAAAAAATCTGACAACCTATCTTTTTTCCCTAAGTATCTTTAGCTAAGTTGAAAAAATCATGATAAATTAAATACAATAATGGCCATCTATTATAATGTGAGAGAGTGTTTTTGGCATTATGTAATATTTCATTTTTCAGTGAGAGGCTTTTTTATTATTTGTAAATCTTATTTAATAATGTTTTAATTTTAAAACATGGCTGGCAATAATAATAGTTTAACAATAACTGAGCATGTCTAATATTGTGCTTACCAGTAGTAGAACAAAGAACAAAATGACTAATATTTATTTCTTTAGATATCAAATACATATTTGCATGGCTGGATTCAATCTCCTCAGAAAAGACCAAACAAATGATAAACTCTTGGCTACAGCTTCAAAGTGGCTTCTTCTGTGCTATAAAATGTAAATACTTACTGAGGTACCTCACAGCTTTTCTGGAGAGAGTAGTTGTATGCATTTAGAGAAATTTTTTTCAGTTTCTGCATCTTTTTAAAACAGAAGGAAACATTCAGATTTAAACCCTTCAAACAGCTTTTTGTGACATATTTCATCATATATTACTGCTGTTTAAACCAATGAGAAACACACATATTCTTGAAGTTATATTTGCCAGGTAAAAATTTATATGAAAAATCAAAAACACTACTTTTTAAAAGTCTTACATAACAGGTATAAAAAGTACCATGTTTTGAATCTGTTCTATTTGTAAAAATAAGCCTGAAGTCAGTTGTTTAGAAAATTTAAAATATAATAAAATAAAATAAACAAGAATTATAATTATTAAAATAAACTATGATTAATGTTATATAGTAATAATTGAATTAATATATAATAAAATAATCTGCTTATGTGAGAAAGAGAGACTTGGGAAAAAAGAGCCAACAGATATTTTAACTTACCAATCATCATTTTGTAATTGAAAGATATTATCTACTTTTAAAATACACCTACTCAATTACAAGTCTACTGTCGAATAATCAGCAAACTATTTATCATCTCACTTATTGAGTACTTATAAGTAATTGCTTCCTTCCTTTAGCCAACATATACAGGTTTGAGAATTTCCAGATCAGATGGTCCTTAGGCATATGTATGTGTGTGTGTGGGGGGGTGGCACAGTGGTGTTCTAGAATGCAAAGATAGAATTTGCACTCAGTTTGTATGCATTATTTCTAAATGACTTCCAAGTATTAGTCAATGCAATTATTTATACTTTATTAATTGCCTCCTAATTTCTCTTTTCTGCTCTTGTCCCTGTGCTGACCAATTAATCTGTCCTCTTACATAATACTCATTTGCCACTTAAAGCTTTATCACGATGTTCCTTTTTCTTCTATTCAAATAGTACTTCTATAAAGTATTCCTAAGGCCTTCTACTGATCATAGACCAAATTGTCTCAGGGTTCTCTTTGTTCCCAATGTACTAGATGAATTTTGCAATATTACAGCTTACAGTAGTTTGAAAATAGAGAAAACACAATGACATTAACTATTACTTGGGAAAATCCAAGTGTCATAAGTGGCAACACATTTAAAAAGTCACCAAACTTCAGACCATGGCTCTCAGCCCAGTGAGGCACAGCAACCATAAAGTCAGTTTATCAAGCCATTGCTCCTTAGGGCAGATTTTTAATAAGTCCACACACTAAAATATATATATATATATATATATATGTGTGTGTGTGTGTGTGTGTGTGTGTGTGTGTAAAATTAGTAAATAGATTAAAATTTATTTAGAGTAATAAATAAGCATATAAGTGAAGGGGAAATGTGTGTTATCTGCTCATAATACTCTTTGCATGAATTCAGATGTACATACCAAAAGGATCATATAGTACTCCCCCCTTATCTGTGGTTTCAGTTACCTGAGAACAACAAGACGAAGGGTGAATACATTGCAATAAGATGTTCTGTGGGAGAGGGAGAAAGAAAGAGAGAGAGACCACATCCATAAAATTTTTTACAGTACATTGTTATAATTATTTTATTTTATTATGAGTTATTACTCTCTTACCATGTCTCATTTATAAATTAAACTTTACCATAGGTATGTATGTACAATAGTTCCCGCTTTGTCCACATTTTGCTTTTCATGGTTTCAGTAGTTCGTGCTTAACGGCAGTCCAAAACTATTAAATGAAAAATTCCAGAAATAAACAATTCATAAGTTTTAAATTTCATGCTGTTCTAAGTAAAGTGATGAAATTTTGCTCTGCCCTGCCTGGAACACGAGTCCTCCCTTTGTCCAGGCTACACTAACCTGCATGTTAGTAACTGTTAGTCAGTCACTTAGTAGCCACCTTGATCATCAGGTTGAAAAAGCATAGGCTGGTGCAAAAGCAACTGTGGTTTTAGCATTGTTGAAATTTGCCGTTTGATATTGAAATGCATTCTTAAATAAACATGGTTATGTTATACATCATTTTAATGCACATTTCCCACTTTATGTTTTTTTGCTAATGGCTTATTACTTGCTGTTTATTTTATATTTATTTCAGACTATGGAAATGATGTTAGACAAAAAGCAAATTCAAGTGATTTTCTTATTCAAGTTCAAAATGGGTCGTACAGCAATGGAGACAACTTGCAATATCAACAACACATTTGGCCCAGGAACTGCTATGGCACATACACCGCAGTGGTGGTTCAAGAAGTTTTGCAAAGGAGACGAGAGCCTTGAAGATGAGGAGTGCAGTGACCCACCATCAGAAGTTGACAACAACCAATTGAGAGCCATGATCATTGAAGCTGATCCACTTACAACTACACAAGAAGTTGCCCAAGAACTCAACATCGACCATTCTACAGTCATTTGGTATTTGAAGCAAATTGGAAAATGAAAAAGCTCCATAAGTGGGTGCCTCATGAGCTGACCAAAAATCAAAAAAGTCATTTTGAAGTGTCATCTTCTCTTCTTGTATGCAACAATGACAAACCATTTCTCCATGGGATTGTGATGTACCACGAAAAGTAGATTTTATAGGACAACTGGAAACAACCAGCTGAGTGGTTGGAGATAATCAGTTCAACCAAGAAGAAGCTCCAAAGCACTTCCTAAAGACAAACTTGCACCAAAAAAAAGGTCATGGTCATTGTTGGGTATTCAGCTGCCAGTCTGATCCAGTAGAGCTTTCTGAATCCCAGTGAAGCCATTACACCTGAGAAGTATGCTCAGCAAATTGATGAGATGCACTGAAAACTGAAATGCCTGCAGCCAGCATTGATCAACAGAAAGGGCCCAATCCTTCTCCATGACAACTCCCAAACATACTTTGCACAACCAGCTCTTCAAAAGTTGAACAAATTGGGCCATGAAGTTTTGCCTCATTGACCATATTCACCTGGCCTCTCGCCAACTGACTACCACTTCTTCAAGCATCTCAACAACTTTTTTGAGGGAAAACACTTCCACAACCAGAAGGATGCAGAAAATGCTTTCCAAGAGTTCGTGGAATCCCGAAGCATTGATTTTTATGCTATAGGAATAAACAAACTTATTTGTCATTGTCAAAAATGTGTTAATTATAATGGTTCCTATTTTGATTAATAAAGATATGTTTGAAACTAGTTATGACAATTTAAAATTCATGGTCCAAAACCACAATTACTTTTGCACCACGCTAATATAATATAATATATACATAAGGTTCAGTACTATCTACAGTTTCAGGCATCCACTGGGTGTCTTGGAATTTATCCTTTATGGATAAGGGGGGCTACTGTGTTACAGTAATTGATATAATTATGGTTTGATTGATACATTATCTCTCTTTAGTAAAAGTATTGGGAAAGTCAAGGGAGAGCTAATATACGACTGGTGAACACAGTGACAAAGTAAAGGAGGCTAGGTTAAATCTGATAGTTATAGTTTGATATCTTCTGAAATAATATCTCAATAGACCAGATACTGGTTTTCCTAGTAGGAGTACTTTTTTAATTGTCGTAAAGTTATTCTGAAAATATTTTCCTCTCCAATCCTTCTATTTTATGCTTCCTTTGCTGAAGATTCATTTTAATTTGATTTCTTTTTACTTTCCATATTGTAATAGAGTCAGTGACATAAAAACTAAGCCAAGGACCATATCATTCTTATATGACTTAACAGAACTCATCTTTGATGAACTAAAATATTTTTAGTTTCAATCTCAGATAGTGATCTTACTTTTACACTCTTAAGATGTGGGATAGTGGTACTTGTTAATGTACCCCATGTACACAGAGAACATTTTCCTTTCATTATGGTGGTTAAAGCACATTTCAGTATCTTAACAGAGCTAATGTTAACATTACATGGCACTTAATTTGTGCCAGACACTCAGTGTTTTACATATAATTCATTCATGTAATATTTGCAAAACTTATTTGAGGTAGGTCAGTTATAACTTTCATTGCACACATAAGAATATTGAAGTATGCACTATTTTGAATTTAAGTTTATCTATTATATTGAGCTAATATTATATATTATATATAATAATTATATATTATATATTATATATTACTTTAAGTTGCACTTTTTGACTTAGTTTGGCTCTCTAAAGATGTACTTTCCAGTACAGCAACTACGAAGTACATATAACTCTCAAAGACTTAAAATGTGACTATCTGAAATGAAGATTAGCTATAAGTGTAAAAAAGATTTCAAAGATCTAGTGCAAAAAGTTCTCATTTTTACATCTGTCACAAATTTAATCTTTTAAATATATTGAGTTAAAATGTTACTAAAATTTATTTCAGCTTTTTAACTTATTTTCAAAATATGCACTTAGAATATTTAAAAGTGCTTATTTGACTTCTCCTTGTGGCTTGCATTAGATTTCTGTTGGACAAGAAAGCTCTAGGTATTTCAAAACACATATTTCAGTTACCAGAAACATATGACAAAATAATTCATTTCCCTTTTCCATCATATTCTTGAGCAATATTTAACTTCTACCTATAATAAACTCATTTCATTACATTGTCTTTGCTTAAATAATCAATAGTCATATCTATATCTCTATCTATGTATATATGTATTTGCCATCAGCAGGACTTGTGCTGTAAACTATCTTTAGACCTTATTACCCTGCCCACCGCTTGCTTTGGGAAACTGAAAAACATGAGTAACCGGGATGCATTCCTCTCAGCTCTCTCATATTTAGCCTTTGGTCTCTGAGACCAGAGTCCTTTTGATGGATTTCTCCTGGTTGTCTCTTAGCTCTCCATGCTTGATGAAAGCCTTTGCAATATTAATCTGGGAAACTCAGTGATGATCTGTGGAAAATGGTGGGTGCATGCAGAACATTCTATGGCTTGTGCCTTTAAGAACTTCAGTCTAATCCTAGGACATTCATGGCCAAGACCAATTCAGCAAAGTTTTGGCAAGTTTCTATTTTCTGTCATCTATGATGGATTCATATTCATCCCACTACTTCACCATGTAAAGACAGAAGCAACTCAATGATTTTCTATGGAGAATTTTCCTGGAATTTAGTTCATTTTGATATTTTTGGTTTGTTTTTTCTGATATGTTTTCAAAAGCTAGTATTTTCTAGCTTTTTTGTTTGCTTGTTTTTAATTTGGGAGGGGTGATGATCCCATGCTGCTTTTTACAAATGTCCACCTGTTTATAATTGTGCAGGATACTTAATTTGGTCTAAACATTTTTATTGAATTTTATTTCATTTTTCTTTATTACAATTCCAAATGAAATACAATAAAAGTAGTTTCATTTTTTAAAATATTGGCCTTGCAACCTAGGAAAAAAGGCATAATTTCACATCCATTCAAAGTGATAACATTAGGGTTAGATTCATAGGAGTTTGAGTCAGATAGATCGGGATCCAAAGCATAACTCAGATTATTTCTGTCCATGAAACCCAGAACATGAGACCTAAGTGTTGGAGGCCTTAATCTCCTCATCTTAACGTTGTCTACAAGGCCAGCACTTGACTCATAGGATGATTATGAAGCACAAAAATAATAATTAATGTAAAGCTCTTATAAAATTATTAATTGTATATATAGAATTATATACACAAAGACACACCCAACACATATAAATATACACACATCTCTCTATATATTAACATCTATATTTAGAGAGATTTTGAAGATAAATAAAAAAGTGTGTTAAATGAATAATGATATTTGATTAGGTAAATTCTCTGATATGAATATGAATTCTGAGTTGACCTATTGGACTGAATCTAGAAGAAGAAATGCATTGATATTAGCTGTTATATATAAGAATATAAAGTCAGAATCATAAAAGTGCTTGTTTTATAAACTGAGAGGTCTAGTTTATTCTGAAAAGTATAGGTATTCTTTAATTTATTATGATAGTGATGCAGGTAAGTGGTGATGGAAGGTGATGGGCAGGCTTCTATAAGTAGCATATAAAAATAAGAGGTAATGTGTAACAGTGTTTAAAATTATGTATTTATTACCACAGTATATTTTTTCATTTTGAAAATAAAGCATAAATCTATTGATATTGTATAATAAAATACAGAGAAAATAAAAATTCCCAAATTATTTTGTGTAGTGAAGATTTTCAGAGATATATTCTTGTTTGGAAATCAGAGTGGAGAAGGTTTGAAGCTTGGTATAAGTTGCAGCTATCAGAAATTCCTACAAGCATAACGACTTTAATATTTATTAAAGCACAACACGGTTTTTAAAGAATTGAGAAAATTTAATCATGCCGTGGGATAGTCCTTAAATATGGTACTGCAGGAAAATGAAAGTGAAAGCAATGAGAACATGAGAGTAACCCCAAAACAACAGGTCCCTAAGGCTCTTTCTCAGCTGCACAGGATATTCTTTGTCTTTAGATTAATTCAGGGTAAACTTTATAACAAGGTCTTTGAAGCTTCACTGGCCACATAGTTAAACCGGACTGTGTAATGGGTTAAATCAGGAATACACCATCAATCTATGCATCCCTCAAAATGTGAACAAAGTAACCTCAGTTATGTTTGTTCTAGATGTCCTGAGACAACGATAGGGCTATACCAGTCCATCCGTAAAACAATCCTATCCTAGACAAAACTCTACTATGTTTTCAAGTGATTCATTCATCAACATTTTTTAGGATATCTGTTCTTTGGTAATATTTGGTTCTTTTCTGAACCTGTGCTTTCTATTGCAGTACTGTAAGGGAGAGGTACCTTGAGACACAGTACTCCTGAAACCTTATGAACGAGACACACATAATTGTCTCAGTGGTCTTCCACATTCAATCGTAAATGTTTGCATAACCCATCCTCTAGCTGTAAATAGTGATCTTTTAAGCATATACATCAGATTGTGTCATTTCTCCACTTAAGGTCCTCCAAGTCATAAACAGGACTGATATTACAAGTATATTTCTTATAAGGAATATATTGTAACTATGGGATGTTGCCTAATCCATACTAAAGGGAAAAAAACACATAAACTCAAAGATGTGCCTTATTAAATGAGAAACAAAATTGAAAGAGATGAAGAAGTCTTCAATTCAAATGATTAAGGAATAAAATACATAATTTAGGCAACATAAGGGAAATAATGTAACCAAATTAAAGAAAACTAAAAATCTAAAAGCATAAATAAAGAAGAAAAAAATAAGTGTAAAATTGACATTTAAAAAGCCACATATTTGGTATATGACTTTAAATAGAAAATCTCACGTATTCTAAGGCTCATTCCCTCAAATAATTCATAAAACTCAAGAAAAACTATAAAACATCCTGTGAAAATTATAGTAAATTTTCTCTTAGAAAGTAATTATAGAAAAATTCTCAAAATAATATTGAAAAAGAGGTATAATACATAATGGGGGATTGTGATGGCACATATTAAAAAACCTTATGATATAATAATATTTAAAGCGGTTTGATTTTAGACAAAAGGCAGATAGATTTACAGAAGAAAACACTTTTGCAAGAACACTATTACATCTGTACCAATACTGAAAGAAAAATGCAAAAATACATTAACCACATAGCATTCCTCTTATAAATGGCAGAAAAGCTGGTGATCAAATGGACAGGGTCCTATGAAAGTTCTGAAATTGATTTTCTTTAATTAATTTTTTTAGGGAAGTACATGCATTGAGAAGCCTAAAGTTCTCTCAAATGCATTTGTTATGTTTTACCATATGTGGAGCAGTTCCAACCTTTGAGCAAGTTGCTTAGGTCATAAATTGGTATTTTGTGGGGGAAAAGTACCTGGAAGAATAAATAGATTGTAAAAAATTAGAGCAACATTTACAGAACTCTAATCTTAATACAAAACACACAAGTTTTGACATAAGTAGCATCTTACTATTCTATTCAAATTAAAGTGGTTTTAAAATATAGCCCAACACAACTAACCAAGACAAGTAAATGTTCGATAATTTACCAAACATACTAATTTTCACAGGGACTACACTGATTTAATGTAATCTGCTAGAGTAAATGGTGGTTTCCTCTTCACACTATTTTAACCATAGAGGTCTTTAAATATTATTTACTTTAGTTAATTTTTTTTTTAATTATTAGGCCAAGCCACTGCATAAGATGTACTTGTCAGGGCTGGTAGTGATCAATAGCATGATCAATATGCAGCCTTATTTTTCCCTTTTATGAAAATGGTATCAGCTGAAAATGTGCACTGAGATGTAACTTCAAAAATATTTTTGGAGAAAACTCAAAGACAGAAATACAGCCAATCTTTTTTTTTTTTTCCCCAAATCCAGTGTGCCAGTTGGCTGACAGGCAATTTGGAAAGCTGTATTAAGTGTTTAGGGTTTATGGGTCCCTCACTAATGCTGTAATGTGCCAAATAGCATTTCAGTAACCTGGAATAACTGATCTGACTGCCAACATTGGGATATATTCTTCATAGGCCTCACAGAAGATGTTTTCTTAATTTTACTTTTCTAAGTATATTAGAATTTTCCACATAGTTTTCTATTTTTGGTACAGAGCAATATGAAGACAGTTTGTTATTACCAGTATTAGTAGTAGCAAAAGTAGTAGTATTTAGTAAAGAGAAGCAGGGTTTTCAAGTTTTTACATTGTTAATATAGTAATATATATTTTCCTACAGAAATCACTTATAAATCGTGTTATTATACATAGAGTTTACCCTTAGAATTTTTTCAGGAAATCCATATTACCTTTAGCAATGTATGAAACTCTCATTCTGATTTATACTGATTTTATTTAATATATCATCATCTGTTTTATTAGGTCATTAAATATGAAATGTCTGATATCAAATCAAAATTTTCCTTTATTATATCTCAAACAAGCAGTACAATTAACCAAAGCATGTGCCTAAACTATTGACACAGTTACCAGCTTAATAGTAGCTTGCTTATGCCAGCGGTGAAGAAACCTGGAGAGCGAGTGGAGATGACATGCAAAAGCCCTTTTCTACAGCTTGTTGGGAACTGAACATATTTCCTTACAAGATGTGGTCCAAAGCCTGGAAGAAGTGGTAGTCAGGTGGTACAAGGGCTGGTGAATATGGTGGATGTCAAGGAGTTTCCAAGTCCAGCCTCTGTAGTTTGAGCAGCGTTGTTTTTTGCAACATGTGGTTTTGCAAAAGGATTGGCCTGTCTCTGTTGACCAATCTCAGCTGCTTAATCACAAATATCCTCATTATTTTGTTCAATTGGCTGCAGCAGACTTCCACTGTAATGGATTGACCGGGTTTCATGAAGCCGTAGTGGATATACCAGAACTGGACCACCAAACAGACACCAGTAGCTTTTTTTGATGAATATTTGGTTTTGGGCTGTGTTTCGGCACTTCATCTTTATCCAACCATTGTGCCAAAGGCTTGCAATTGTCAAAAAGAATCCATTTTTCATCACACATAACAATACAATGTAGAAATGGTTCGTCTTTATGTCTTGACAGCAAAAAAAGGCAAGTATCTTCCAGACAATTTCTCATCTGATGCTTGTTTAATTCACACAGTACCCATCTATCCAGCTTCTTTACCTTTCTGATTTGTTTCAAATGGTCCAATATTGTTCATCAAACCTTGCTGCTAATTCACGCATAGGTTGAGATGGATTTACTTCCACTACAGCTTTCAGCTCATTATTATCAACTTTGGTCTCGGGTCACACACATGGCTCATTTTCAAGATTAAAATCACCAGATTGGAACTTCTCAAACCATCAACATACTGTGTGTTCATTAGTCACATCCTTCCCAAACACTTTGTTGATATTTTGAGCTGCATTTGTTCCACAACAGAACTCATATTCAAAAATAACGCAACTTTTTGACTTATCCATGGTTTCACAAAAACGGCTTTAAAAAATTTTTGAAAGATAATCACAAGCTAAAACATTCATTTGAGAGAATAAGGATGTATCTTCACAATAATAAAAATGTCAGAGATATCAACTGCCAAACTTAGTATTTAAGGAAATCTGACATTCCATTCTTAATAACCTAATATATATAATATTTTTTAAAATATACATATTACATATAGATTTGAGACTGAAACAAACTTAATGATTAAGATATACTGTGCTTTTAAATTTAATTTGATATGTATATTTGTATTTATATAATTATGTCTATAGTTGTATAGTTATATATACAGTTATAAATTCTTTGTAATGAAAATTGATGTTACATCATTGCTATTTAAGTGACATATTATTTCTTTAGTTGTATTGAAATGATAACCCTTTATTCAATAAGTCATCATCATTTGTGCCTACTAGTAAATTAAATAAATACTAAATGAGTAGGTAACACATGATTTTAATAATTCATGTTTCAGAAATAGTACTTTCTATAAATTCATTATCAAACATCATCATTCAATATATTAACTTGAAGGCACTGTGGCTTATATCAAATATAAATTAGTTTCATACATAAATTGCATTATTGAAAATTACTATCTTTCTGAAAATAACCTTTGCATATTCCAAATTTCAAAAACATTAATATCAGCGTTTTAGCATTCACAAAAATGATGTGTATATTATTCATTGTGATGTCTGTGAATAAAATAATAAGATTGCTGTTAAACAGAGAGGTGCATAAGTAGTAACCAAAAAAATGTAAAGTATTTTTGAGTGTTGAGAACTAATGGTGTTAGATAAACAGAATTTGCATAACGTGTACCCCAACTAATTCAAAGAAGAAAATTGTGGAAGTGCTGCACACAGGGTCCAACACAGGCAACTGATGGTGAAATTGACCACCAACGCACTACCCAAGTTATTTAGAACCGTCACTGCCTCCCCCAGAAGAGAATGGCCTTGCACATTAGAGTAAATCCATCAAGCTAAAACTGAATCAGTTTAGTATTTCATTCAAATTGAATAAATGGAAATCAAATATAAAAGAATATGAATAGATATTTGTCAAAAGAAGACATGAAAATGGCCAACAAGCATATGAAAAAATGTTCAACATCCCTGATTATCAGAGACATGCAAATTATACCACAGTGAGATATCATCTTACATCAATCAGAATGGCTATTCTTAAAAAGATAAAAATAAAAAAAACAGATATTAGTGAGCAAATGGAGAAAAAGGAACATTTATACACTGTTGGTGGGAATGTAAATTAGTACAATCTCTATGGAAAGTAGTATGGAGATTTCTCAAAGAACTAAAATAGAAACACCATTTGATCCAGTAATCCTACTCCTGGGTATATACACAAAGGAAAATAAATCATTATATAAATAAATACCTCCACTTGTATGTTTATCATAGATCCCATATGGAATCAACCTAAGTGTTCATCAATGGATGACTGGATGAAGAAAATGTGGTATAAATACTCAATGGAATACTATTCAGTCATAAAAAATAATGAAACAATGTGTTTGCAGCAACATGCATGGAACTGGAGGCCATTATCTTAGGTAAAGCAACTCAGAAACAGAAAGTCAAATATTGCATGTTCTGACTTATAAGTGGGAGCTAAATAGTGTGTACATGTGGAGGTAGAGGCTGGAATGATAAACATTGAAGACTTAGAAGGGTCCAAGTGTGGGAGGGGATGGGTGATTACAAATTACTTAATGGATACATTATTTGAGTGATGGATACACTAAAAGCCTGGACTTTACCACTACACAATACATCCATGTAACAAAATTGCACTTGTACCCTTAAGTTTATACAAATAAATAATTAAATAAATAAATCAAAGCGCCACCTTAAAAAAGGGCAATGATTTATGTTTTCTTTTTAATTCATGTAGATTTAAAGCATCTAGACCACCATTTAATAATTTGCCACATAAATGAACCCGCAAAATAACTGAACAACTAACATTGTATACATAATACTAATTCAGAAATTAGAAGAAAACATTTAAATTATATCTAGTAGGTTCAACAACACCAAGAAAATGCACACATAAAAAAGAAAACCTTTTGAAATTTAAAAATATGATGGCAATAATAAAAATGAAAGTGTTCTACAGGAGAATTAAAGTGGCTAAATAAATTAGCAATCAGTAAGGTAAGGATAAGACCTCTTCCTGATATTTTAAAAGTTACTTTTAGAGCCGGGCGTGGTGGCTCACGCCTGTAATCCTAGCACTCTGGGAGGCCGAGGCGGGCAGATTGCTTGAGCTCAGTAGTTCGAGACCAGCCTGAGCAAGAGCAAGAGCCTGTCTCTACTAAAAATAGAAAGAAATTATATGGACAGCTAAAATATGTATAGAAAAATTAGCCAGGCATGGTGACACATGCCTGTAATCCCAGCTACTTGGGAGGCTGAGGCAGAAGGATCGCTTGAGCCCAGGAGTTTGAGGTTGCTGTGAGCTAGGCTGACGCCATGGCACTCTAGCCTGGGCACCAGAGTGAGACTCTGTCTCAAAAATAAATAAATAAATAAATACTTTTAGAATATATGAAAATAAAATTAAAGCTGAAAGAGATTCAGCACTACTATGATCAAGGTCATCTAAATTCTACTTAACACCAACAATGAGATCTTCATGGGCAGGAAAACCGTTAAGCACTACATTTCTATATCCTCATTTTAGAGTCTGGTACCAAAAAAATTGTTTTTCTGGGAAATAGACACTTAGACGAGAACTGCATGCAAAAAATTTATCTAAGTGTGTCCTCAAAATATACAAGATTAGGGAGATAAATAAACGAATATGAACTTGGTAGCAAATAAGTGCTTGCCTGATCCATTGGGGGCTGCAGAGATAGGATGGCTATTTAGAAATATCACCACACTAGTTTGCCTAGGTTTTAAGGTGAGGGGTATGGTATTAATCTCCTAAATAAATATTAGGTATTTGTGGCATTAAATACCACAAATTCATATTTAGGAGAAAGAAAAAAAAAAAAAGAGAGAGAGAAAGCCCTATGCTTTGTATGGCCAATTTAAAGGTACCAACAGTTCGACAATAGGTTAACAAAATTTCTCAATATTGAAGAGTTAGATCTAAGTCATTAGCAGGTGGATCCAGCACACCGCTGGGTCTCACCTTCAGCAAGGTAGACCCTTGTGACCTGGGGCAAGTCCCAGTGAGGGTTGCAGCTGTGAGCCATCATCTGACTTCAGTATTCCCAGCAGCTGGCAGATAGGTGTATCCGCACCGAGGAGCGGATCAGATTCTGTCGGCACAGCCACCACTACACTCTTGGTTGCTTACCCTTCTAAGAACTTGACAACCATGAACTCTTTTAATAGTCACATTGATCTTGTATGTTTTATTATCTTTAGCCATTGCAAAGGAAACCACATGAAGACTTCACACTGGGCAGAGTTCTGTGTAAAAATTGTGGGGAATAAAATGAACATAATAAATCTTAGACAACCCAAAGATTTATAATGCATAAAAAGATAATATTGAAGTAAGTGAGCTTGGTGTAGTATATGACACTCATTACTAGAAGATTTCAAGTAGTGACTAATTTACAACTTTATGGATTATTGTAATGGATATTTGTGTGTGGAGCAGATAATCTCTAAGGCAACTACTATGAAGCAAAGAAACACTACAATAATATACAAAATGTTCTCTGCTGCTAGATTTTTCTCTGTGTCCAACATTCTACAAGAAAGAGAAAGAAAGAAGGAAAGAAATGGAAGGAAGGAAGGAAGGGAGGGAGGGAGGGAGAGAGGGAGGGAAGAGAGAAAGAAAGAACCGTTATTTATACTTAATTTACCTGCAAGGAAAGGGTAGAATGAATGTTAAGACCTGCTTCTTCTAAAATAAGCCAAACGTTGCACAAACAATATCAAAGTTGTATGGATTTATATGGAAATTTAATTTCTTTGCACCTCTTACTTTCTCAAAGTAAGATGTGGATGATAGAGCCTTCACAATCAAATTATATATTTATATATTATATATTTAGTAGGCTTATGATTGACTTTGAGGGAATTCATCTAATTTATTACTTAAAGTAATCAGACCTATTAAGATCTTGTAAATAAATCATGAATGTGAAGGAGACTTTAAATATTACATTTGTCTGGTAAAATGTTACCAGAAATACTTATATATCATAGACAAATTTCTAGGAAATATTTCAAATGCTGTTTTACTCTGCAAAATTTCTAAATTGACATATAACATAATAATACATGTTAATTTTTTGTCAAATATAACAATATGAAACAAAATTGTAGTAATGGGGAAATAAATATTAACTAAAATATCTAAAACAATAATTATATACATAATGTTAGAATTTTTCTTTAAAAGTTATTTTGAAAATGAAAACAATCTGTGGAAGTTATGCAGCTAATTATTTAATATATGCTAATAAATGACTCTTAATTTATTGGCAATAGGTACATGAAACAGAATAAAGCATCATGAATGAAGATAAGATCAAAACAACTAAGAAAATTCAATATGCTCACCATTGTTATTAATAATAAAGTGTTTAAAAAATTATAGACATTAATACAAAGTACAAATAAGTTGGTTGATAAGTAAACAAGTGGTTCAGAGGAGAAATTGTAAAAATGGTAAAAAATCTAAACATATGTAAACCTATAAATAATCAGTGAAAAAATAATGAAAATGATCCAATTAGCAAATAATTATCTATGTATATATTTTCTTTACAAATAAAAGATGAATTTACCAATCTATAATATCTTAAAATAGAAATAAAAAAATTAAAAACCATTATATTGCAATCATAACTGTGTCAGACATTTTGTAATAATTTTTCAGTTACCAATAATAAATTATAAATATTGTATCATTCTAAACAAAATATAAAAATACATTTTAAAGGACAAAATTGAAAGAATTAATTTACTTAAATGTAATGAATATTGAGTTATCAGGTAAATAAAATGAATGAATTACTACTTGTTATTCTATGAATTATGATAATTTTCTCCAGTTGCAAATGAAAATCACATATGATAAATGTTCTCTGATCATGAAAAGAACTTAGCTGATCTTCAGAGTAAGCAATTACTCATTATCTCTGAGAAATATAAGAGGTCTGTCCAGAAAGTATCCAGCCACATAATATAAAAAATAGAAACACTTGTTGAACAAGATACCAGATACAAGAAACGATGTACATAGGACAATGACGCCTCAGCTCCCCTCAAAGTAGGCACCTTGGAACCTCACACAGTTCTCCCAGCATCTCTTAACCTAAGGCTTACATGTTCAACATCTCAAGCGTTCTGCTTGTTGCAGCCTTCCAGAACATGGATCACTTTCAATAGATTCTTAACCATCTTTGAAGCATTTATGTGTGCCACACTTTTATTTGTGCTGCAAGCATTGCATCATCCCAGAAAGCCTTCTGAATCCTCCAAATAGTTTCCGTGGAGGAATGTTGAAGCTTAATGCAAAATTTAATGCAGATCCATTGCTCTACTTACTCAGTTATTTTGAATGCGATAGCCACACAGTATGCAGGCAGGCTCTCTCAATGGTGCCTAGCGCCCCACTGAGTAGTACAGTGAAGTTGTCATTGTCCACGCGTGTGCATTCTGGTCCACTCTCCTTGGCTGCCAGGTTACACTGATGTCGTGCAAACCATTCTCATTGTATTAACAATGGCTGGATACTTTCCAGACAGACCTTATATTCCTGTGACATAGTTGCTTATCTGTTATTTCGATAATTTTTATAGTTAGGAAAACAACAGTTTTGTGCAAATGAAAACTTTTATATTTCTCTAGATTTTAGGGGAACTTTTCTGTTCTTACCCTTTAGCCATATAGCAATCTTTTTAAATAAAAAGTTTTTGTGGACATCAAGTGTCTATAAATTATTCTACCAAGTTTAAATAAATAAGAACAAATTTTGCCTTGATTTATATTTGTCTTCTAAAATTGAATGAAGACATTGGTTAAAAGTGTAAGCTAATGCTTCTATAAGCACTTGATGATTACTATGTCTCTTCTCTAAAAAAGAAAGAGTCCACATCATTTTTCTTATTTTGTCTATTACACAAAAATCTGTTCTGCAAAACCTCCATCCCTCACCTCGGAAGTCATTATTTGCAATTGATAAATAAATATATATTTAGAGTCACTAATCTATATTAAGAGAATTAGCAGAAAGTATAAGAAAGGATAAAAATAGGCACCTAATTGCATGCTAAGCTTTTCTATTTCTCTTATGTGGAATCACAGTAGAGTTAAGCCATTTGAAATTATCAAGCTTTCACCAATTTTCTGGACACTAATCAACAAATAAAAGGTCATAGATTTTGGTAAATGAGGGAAAATGATAAGATTACTCTTTTTCAGTAAAGATGTTTTACACTGTCATAGTGAAGTGGAAAGCAGAAGAATCATATGCCAAATGTGGTCAATACAGATAATAAATCTATGTAATTACAGCACAGCATCTAACATTTACTAAATAATTGCTATATTCTCTTTTCCATTGAATTGTCTAGATAATTGCTTAAGCTTTTCAATTTAATTTGTCTCCTTTGAAACTCTAAGTGTACCCTACGATGTATTTATTTACCTTCAGTCAATATACTGTGTTTAAAATCAGTGCTCGATAGTTAAAAATTATACTTAGACACACACACATAAATATATAAATATTGAATTGGTAAACTTAGATTACAGCAGAGCTATATGCTTATCACCAAGCATATTTTCATTAAACATGTAGAATTTTCATTAAAAATATGTTCATTAATTTAAAATATTCCTTATCCATTGAAATTAATTGGAAGCATATAGATCTTGTTCCAAATATTAAACCTGGTGGACTTGTTTCAGGGAGAATATAGCCATGCATATGCAGAACTTCGCAAATACTCAGATTTTTTAATCAGTAATTATTATTTTTTTTTTTTTGTAATTTCATCCTCTAGGGAACTAGATGTTTGAGATATTATCACTTCAGTGTTGTTGCAATATTGCTTATAATGGAGAAACATATAATCAACTTATTGTTATATAGCATATAATGTATATAATCTTGGGTATTGTGCTAGTCCATTTTGCACTGCTATAAAGGAATACCTGAGACTGGGTAATTTATAATGAAAAGAGGTTTATTTGGCTCATGGTTCTGCAGACTGTGTAAGCATGGGGCCAGCATCTGACTCTGATGAGGGCTTCAGGGAGCTTCCAATCAAGGTAGAAGGCAAAGAGGAGCAGATATGTCACATGGCGAGAGAGGGAGCAAAAGAGGGAGGAGGTTATGCCAGGTTCCCTTAAACAGTCAGCCCTCATGTGAACTAATACAGTAAGAACGCACTCATTATGGTGGCCAGGGCACCAAGCTGTTCGTGAGAGATCTGCCCTCATGACAAGAATACTTCCCCCCAGGTCCCACCTCCAATACTGGGGATTGAATGTCAACATGAGATTTTGAGTGGACAAGAACCCAAACTGTGTTAGGTGTAATATAGTAGTTGCAGTAAAACCAGAAATTTTAAGGGATAGACGCATTTTAATGCAGAGAGAAAATTGAGATAAAAGCTATCCTAAAAGTTGTACTGTTTCAGTCATGTTGTTTCATGTTGATAATAAACTATGTAGATGTTTATACCACCCTACCATATAAATTATTTAGACATACTGAATATGTATTTACTTGCTGTGAAGTGAATATATTAATATAATTAAAACTCACTCCAGTGGTAATTTATTTTCAATTTCACATGCATTATCATAATGTAAAATGCTGATTTATTAGGAGAAAGTTGGGGATTTTTTGTATATTTCCATTTTATAAAGCAGATAAATGTAAGATTAAGTTTGGCAACCAATTTCTTGTAGTTCTTGATGGGGAGGAGAAGAACATGCTAGAGTAATTAGTAAGCTTTAGGGTAAATCACATAAGTAAGAACTAGCTGTAAATTTTCCTTGTCACTTATCATCCCTGGTGAGAAAAGGGTGGGTTTTTCCACAGAAAGCTTAAATCAGTCTAAATGTTGTTTTATTCCTTTTAAGATTTTAGTCAGCTAATTTACGGCGAGTCCTTGACTCATTCCAATGTTATGAACTATGATGTAATCTGCAAATATTTCCAAGGCCCATGTAGCATTGTCAGAATTCCCCCAGGTTTTTAATGACTAGAAAGAAAACAAATTTTTGTTTAGCTTATTCTTCAGTCTTTATCAAATATTAATATATTTTACATTTGCTTCCATGAGTGAAAACCTAAATAATTGTGTGTAGGTTTTCCTTGAAATATGACCTAGTTCTCTAGGGATAAAAAGGATAAAAAATGTACCTATAGATAGACAGGTATAGATATGGATAAGTATAAAATAATGCTTCACTGCTTTTTATTCAAATTTTTTTCTATTTAGGAAAATTTTAATTAGTTTTACAATGGTTACCTTTACCATCCTGGGTTGATATAATCTTCATTCTTTGTATATACAGGATAGAAGCCCTTCATACATGTGTGATTTGTTAATATTTTGTCACAGTGTGTGGTTTCTCTTTCATTCTATTAACTGTTTGTTAAAGAGAAATTTTTAATTTTACTGAAGTCCAATTAATCAAATTTTTCTGTCACATATCATGCATTTTGTGTTGTCACTAATAGTGTTTCTTTTTTCGTTTCTTTTTATTTCCTTTTTTGCCTAAAGCAAAGTGATGCGTATTTTCTTCTAAATGATTTATTGACTTAAGATTTACATTTAGATTTATAATCCAATTTGTGTCTTTATGTGTGATGGGATATAAACCAAAGATCATTTTGGCATATAGATAGCTAATTGCAACAGCACCTTTTGCTGATAAGTTAATTATTTATCCACTGAATTGTCTTTACACTTTTACCAAAAAGCAATTAATCACTTGTTTTCAGGTCTTTTTCCAAAATCTCTATTCTGTTTCATCTATCTATTAATATTTTCTATCTTGAAAAGCATATTCTATTTTTATTACTCTTACTTATGATAATTCTTGAAATCAAGTAATATAGGATCCCTAACTTTATTCTTATTTTTCAAAGTAGTTGAGACTATTTTATGTCATTTGCATTTTTGTTTGAATTTTAGTATCAGCTTTTCAATTAATAAAACAATCATTTCATTCAAATTTTTATTGAAATTGCACAGTCTATAGACAAATTTGGGGAGAATTGACAGCTTTAATTCAATTCAGTCCTCTGATCAATGAATATGTTACCATCATCAATTTTCCTAGGTCCTTTAAAAATTTCTTTCAGTGGTGTTTTGTGAGTTTTATGGATAGGTATTTCAGAATTTCTGTCCTTTTCTTTCTAAGTATATTTATTCATTTTAAATGCCATTTAAAGATTCTTTTTCAATAGTTCTTTGCTAATATATAAAAATAGAATAGATATCTGTGCATTGTGTCTGTATCCTATTTTGCTAAACTCATCAGTTCTAGTAGCTTGTTGTATGCAACAAAAGCATTTTAATTTTTCTGGTGTGAAAGCTTTATTTCATATTTCTTGATTAATTGCACTGCTGAGAATGTACAGTTCCACGTTGAATAACTTACAGAGAAAAAGTCCAGACTTTCAGCATTAAGTGGGACATTAGCTGTAGGCTTTTCACTGACGTACTTTTTCAGGTTAAGGAAGTTTCCTTTTGTTCTCAGTTCATGAGGGATTTTCTCATGAATGAACATTGAAGTATGTTAAATTCTTATTCTAAAATGATTGAGATAACTTTATAGCATTTCCTTTTTAGTCTGTTAAAACGTTGTATTACATTGATTGCTTTTCAGTGTTAAGGCAACTTTGCATCCCTTGGATTCACTGCACTTGGTCATGATATTTTGTCATTTTTACAATTCATTCAATTTGAATTGCTAAAATGTGTTTAAGATTTTTGTGTATATTTTCACGAACAATATTGATCTTTAGGTTTCTGTTCCTGTAATGTTTCCCTCATTTTTGTATCAGGCTGATGTAGCCTCAAAAATGTGTTAGGAAGTATTTCCTAATATTCAATTTTCTGGGTGTGTTTGTGTAAAATTGGCATTATTTTTTTCCCCTTAAATATTTGTTAGAATTTCACAGTGTAGCTATCTATGTCTAGAGTTTTGCGTGGTGGCTTTTATTAAAAATTCAGTTTCTTTAATAGATACAGGAAAATTTTGGTTATCTATTCCAAGGAATTTGCCATTTCATCTACATTGTCAAACTTACTGACAAAATACTGGTCACCATATTCATTTTTTTAATTTTATTTCTTTTTTTTCCTCTTTTGTGGGGAGGTAGGGATCTGGGGAGCCAGGGTTCAATGTCTGACAGGGGAAACATTAGAGATAATTCATTTTAGTAGCCCTGTTTATAGAAGGAAAAACCTAAGAAAGCTGCAGGAAGGAAACTAGTTAGGAGGTGGATGAGTTGGGAATAGACCAAAACACAGATCAGCTTTTGAATTTGCACTTTGTTCTTGTGTATGCAGGAGGCATCGGGTAAATGCCAGCGGGCACTGTGTTGCCAGAGGCCAGGAGGCAGGGATGAGCAGGAGAAGCTCCTTCAATAGCCCACAGCAGCAGAGTCCAGGGAGCCTGGGCACGGGGAGTTCCCAGGAATATGGCCACCGCGAGGCACTGTGAGGCTCACAGCCTTGTGATGTCGCGCAGGCTTCCGCTAGTGGCCTTTCTGCCTGGGATGGGAACATTTTCCCTGCCCAATGCAGTGATAAAATTCTTGAACACTTCACAAAATGAGTACAGGCAATGCTAATGTTCTCTTTTTCCTTCCAATTTTAGGAATAATACTCACCTTTCATATTTTTAGTATCTGTGGAATCTAGTACTGCAATTTCTCTCATTTATGACATTGGTATTTGGTGTCTTCTTTTTTTCCCTAATAATCCTTGCTAGAATTTAATAAATTTTATGGATCAATTTGAAAGCACCAGCTTTTGCTATGGTCTGAGTGGGTTCCCTCAGAAACTCATGTTGAAGTTTGATTTCTAATATGACAGTATTGGAAAGATGAGGCCTAGTGGATGCATAGATTCATCCCTTATTAATCAATTAATCCTGATTCACAGGTGGGAGTGAGTTCTCTCCCTACCAGTACTGGATTCATTACAAGAGTAAGTTATCATAAAGCAAGTCCAGCCACTTGTGTGTGTGTCTCTTTGCACACGCTGCTCACCCTTCTGCTTCTCTGCCATGTTGTGATGCAGCACATGGCCTTCATCAGAAGCCAAGAAGATACCAGAGCCATGTTATGGACTTTCTTTTTGGAGACAGAGCCTTGCTCTGTTGCCCGGGCTAGAGTGTTGTGGCATCAGCCTAGCTCCCAGCAGCTTCAAACTCCTGGGCTTTAGCAATCCTTCTGCCTCAGCCTCCTAAGTAGCTGGGACTACAGGCATGCGCCACCATGGCCGGCTAATTTTTTCTGTATGTATTTTTAGTTGTCCAGCTAATTTCTTTCTATTTTTAGTAGAGATGGGATCTCGCTCTTGCTCAGGCTGGTCTCCAACTCCTGACCTCAAGTGATCCTCCTGCCTCAGCCTCCCAGAGTGCTAGGATTACAGGCATGAACCACCGCACCCAGCCGCTCATGAACTTTCTAGCTACCAAATAGTGAGCCAAAAAAATCTCTTTTTTAAATAAATTACCCAGCCTCAGGCATTCTGTTATAGCAATACTAAATGGACTAGGCCATATAATAAGCAAAATAAGTTTTTAGAATTATTCACACAGTTACCAATTCTTGTGATCTTCATCCTTTTAAAGATGCATATTTATACGGGTTGTCATTTTCCTTCTGCTTTAAAGACTTTTCTTTTTTTCCCCCATTCTCACTCACAGTTAGTGAAGACCTTTCTTTTAATGTAGTTCTGCTTGAGATGAATTTTTCCACTTTTATGTTCTTTTTTTGCTTATCTTTTGTTGTTGTTTTTATTCTAAAACATTACAGGCATGCAAGTGTTCTTGTTACATGGGTGAATTGTATAATACTGAAGTCAGGATTTTAGTTTGCCCATCACCAAAATAGTGCACATTTTATGCAATAGGTAAGTTTTTCTTCTTCCTCCCTCTCCCACCCTCCCTCTTCATTTTTATATTCTGAAAAAGATTTTATACTTTTGGTCTTTCATTTTGAAAGATATGATAGTATACAATCCTAGATTTACTTTTTTATCACATTTTCTTTCAGTACTTTAAGAAGTTGTCTTTTTGTTCACAGTACTCTGGACAAGAATTCTGCTGTAATTCTAATCCTTCTTTTGTGTGTATTAAGTCTTTTCTCTGGCTTCTTTTAGCATCTCTTTATATCACTGAATTTAAAGTACTTGGTTAGGAGTGGGAAGATGGCGGAGTGGAGGTGACCTCCTGGATTCGTGCTCCCGGAGAGGAAGGCGTGGATCTCCACCTGCCACAACACTGGAGGATTGCTCCTCCACAGGAAGGGTGAGGTGAACCCACGGAGAATCACCGTCGGACACAGGGAACAGGAAAAAACAGAGGCGAGTGGGAAATCAGACCGAGATAATTTGGAGAGTGCGGGACGGAAAACAGACAGCGGAGTGCGGGACGGCCGTACCTGCCTCACCGGAGAGTGGGGCGGGTTCAGCCCCACAGCAAAGCGGCTTGATCTCCCCACTGACCCCCACATCCACTCGGTCAAGGATCTGACTGAAATCGGAGCAGAATCACCGCGGGAGACGTGGAGCTCCGAGGACAGGTGACATAGGCGGGCGAGAGCTTGGACTCTGGCGACTCTCCGGAGCCCTATCTCTTAAAGGGACAGACGCGGGCCTGCGCCGAGGTGAGGGGCTGCGAGCGTGAAATATTAAAGCGGGACTTTTTTGCTTTTTTCTGCCCCTACGGCAGCTCTCCGGCTGGGGAGCTGCTGTGGGCCCTGGCGCCTGCCGAGCTCTGAACTCTCTCCCCGGGCGCCTGCAACCGGCGGATGCGTGGTCGCCATCTTGGTTCCCACAGCTAAGCCTCTGGCGGGTCTCCAGCGCCCTGTCTCTTAAAGGGACAGACGCGGGCCTGCGCCGAGGCGAGGGGCCGCGAGCGTGAAATATTAAAGCGAGATTTTTTCTTTCTTTTTTTTTTTTTATTTTATTTCTCTCTTTCTTTCTTTCTTTCTCTTTTCTTTCTTGTTTTCTCTTTATTCTCCTTGTTATTCATATTGTTTCTCTCTCTCTCTCTTTTTCTTTTTCTTTTTTTTCTTTTTTCCTTTCCAGTGGCCCTCCAGCCCAAGAGCTACTGTATACTCCTGAGTGCTCCAGACCCCCAGGTCTGATTCCTATTGGTCCCTGAATATTGCCCCCCAGTACCAGTGAACTGCGGGTGGGCAGCAGCAATTGTGACGGCCAAGGTCTAACTGCTGCAGAGCCATAGGGTGCCAGGCGGCTCCCCAGGAGGCTCCATCCCCTGATCCATAGACCCTCTCCAGGTCCCCTTCCCAGATGTGAACACTGAGTGCTTCCCCAGACGCAAGAGTGTGGAGCCTGGACCTTGGGAACACTGGGACAGTGTAGACCCTTGCCCGTGGGAGCTGCAGCAGCTGGGGCACTGAGGGAGTGAGGGCACTGCCTCCTCCGCCTAGCCAGTGTCTTTCCTGCAGAAAGAGACAGAAACCACACATCCAGAGGAAGAACCAAAAGTCAGGGGGGGAAGAAGAAGGAAGAGGAAGAGAGAGGAAGGGAAGAAAGAGGAAAGAGGGAGAGGAAAAAAAAGAAAAAGAAGAAGGAAGGGAAAGAAAAAGAGAGGGAGAAGAGGCTTTCTGCTTGCAAATACTGTGAATCCTGCCTACTAACTGAAAGTCCACAACACAGTGATTTAACTTGCCAAACCGGTCTTAGGTCAAGCCAACCCTCTGGGGGTGGACCCATCAGAAGCAGTCCCCCAACTGAGATAGAAAAAAGAAACTCTAAACAGCACACAACAGTCTCCCCCTATAGATAAAGGAAGCAACATTCCTAGACTGTTCCACAGCCTAAGAACAGAGTACAAGACGTGCTGTTAACTAGACTAAAGCTGTGAGAAAAGATCTAACGATAGAGCCAGATGGGAAGGGCTCAGCAGAAAAATATGGGGAGCACAAAAAACCAAACGGAAACCTCGCCCCCAAAGAGAAATACCAACTCTCCTCCAATTGGCACAAGCCAGTTTCAGAATACCAACATGTTACCAGAAGAATTTCAGTCTTGGGTTATAAATAAGCTGAATGATATACAAGAAAAAATTGATATCCACCGCAAAGAAACCGCAAAAAAATTCCAGGATTTGGAAGAAAAATTCACTAAAGAAATAGACGTATTGAAAAAAAACCAAACTGAACTCCTAGAAATGAGGGATTTATTCAGGGAGCTACAAAACACAGTGGAAAGTCTCAAGAACAGGGTAGATCAAATAGAAGACAGAATCTCAGAAATCGAAGATAACTCTTTCCAATTAAATAAGACAGTCACAGAGATAGAGCAAAGAAATAAGAAAAAAGATCAGAGTCTTCAAGAAATGTGGGATTATGTGAAGAAACCTAACGTGAGAGTTATAGGCATCCCTGAAGGTGAAGAAGATAATAAGCAAGGGCTGGATAAACTATTTGAAGACATAATAGAAGAAAATTTCCCAGGCCTTGCTAAAACTTTAGATATACAGGTTCAAGAAGCTCAAAGAACCCCTGGTAGATTCATAGCAAATAGGAAAACACCACGCCACGTAGTCGTCAGACTGACCAAAATATCCACTAAAGAGACACGTCTTCGAGCTGTAAGGACAAAGAAACAAGTAACATACAAAGGGAGACCCATTAGAATTACGCCAGATTTCTCAAATGAAACTTTACAAGCAAGAAGAAGTTGGGGCCCCATTCTCACTCTTCTGAAACAGAATAATGCCCAGCCTAGAATCTTGTACCCAGCTAAGCTAAGCTTTCTATATGAAGGAGAAATTAAGACATTCTCAGATAAACAAGGACTGAGGGAATTCACCAAGACAAGACCACCCCTCCAAGAAGTACTCAAAAGAGAGTTACACACGGATCATCACAACAAAGGCCCACGAATGTAAAACCACCCAAGAGCTAAAGATCAAATTCTAGCCACCACAATGGCTCAAGAGAGAAAACATAGCAAAGAAGTTCTACCCAATAAGATAAACAGAAATCTGTCCCAATTATCAGTTCTCTCACTAAATGTCAATGGCCTGAATTCCCCACTCAAGAGACATAGACTGGGCCAATGGATAAAAAAACACAAACCAAGTATCTGCTGCCTTCAGGAAACACACTTAACTGGCAAAGATGCATTTAGACTGAAAATAAAAGGATGGAACTTGATATTTCAAGCAAATGGTAGCCAAAAGAAAGCTGGTGTGGCAGTTTTAATTTCCAATAACTTAGTCTTTAAACCAACAAAAGTAATAAAAGACAAAGACGGTTACTACATACTGGTGAAAAGCACAATTCAACAAGAAGACATAACCATACTTAATATATATACACCCAATCTAGGTGCACCCAGATTCATAAAGCAAATCCTACTCGATCTAAACCAAATGATAGACAACAACACTTTAATAGTTGGAGACTTTAACACCCCACTGACAGCACAGGACAGATCCTCCAAGCAGAAAATAAGCAAAGACATAGTAGACTTAAACAGAAGGCTAGAACAAATGGGCCTGACTGACATCTACAGGACATTCTACCCTAAATCCACTGAATATACATTCTTCTCATCGGCTCACGGAACATTCTCTAAGATTGACCATATCCTAGGCCATAAAGCAAGTCTTAAAAAAATTAAAAAAATAGAAATCATACCCTGCATCTTCTCAGACCACAATGGAATAAAAGTAATAATGAACCCTAACAGGAACTCTCATTCCTACTCAAGGTCATGGAAGCTAAACAACTTTCTTCTGAATAACAATTTTGTAAAGGAAGAAATTAAGTCAGAAATCAAAACATTCTTTGAATTAAACGACAAAGGTGACACAACTTATCAAAATCTATGGGATGCAGCTAAAGCAGTCCTGAGAGGAAAATTCATTTCCATAAATGCCTATTTCAAAAAGACAGACAACTTACAAATAGACAACTTAATGAATAGACTCAAAGAGCTGGAGAAAGAAGAACAGACTGACCCCAAACCCAGCAGAAGGCGAGAAATTGTTAAGATCAAATCAGAATTAAATGAAAAAGACAACAAAAATACTATAAGGGAAATTAATAAAACAAAAAGTTGGTTCTTTGAAAAGATAAATAAAATAGACACACCACTGGCTAGACTAACCAAGAGCAGAAAAGAAAAATCTTTAATAACTTCCATCAGGAACATGAAAGGAGAAATCACAACCGAAGCCACAGAGATACATGACATTATCTATGAATATTACAAAAATCTTTATGCACACAAATTGGAAAATGAGGAGGAAATGGACAAATTTTTAGAAACACACAGCCTTCCCAAGCTCAATCAGGAAGAAATAGAATTCCTGAATAGACCAATATCAGGAACTGAAATTGAAACAGCAATAAAAAACCTTCCCAAAAAGAAAAGCCCTGGTCCAGATGGGTTCACACCTGAATTTTACCATACATACAAAGATGAACTGGTGCCCATCCTACATAAACTATTCTTCAATATTGAGAAGGATGGAATTCTCCCCAACACATTCTACCAAGCCAATATAACATTGATACCAAAACCAGGAAAGGATGCAACAAAAAAAGAAAACTACAGACCAATTTCTCTCATGAACGTAGATGCAAAAATTCTCAATAAAATCCTAGCAAATCGTATCCAAGTGCTGATTAAAAAAATAATTCATCACGACCAAGTAGGCTTCATCCCAGAGATGCAGGGGTGGTTCAACATACGAAAATCTATAAATGTAATTAACCACATAAATAGAAGCAAAAATAAAGACCATATGATCCTCTCAATAGATGCAGAAAAAGCATTTGACAAAATTCAACACCCTTTTATGATAAAAACACTTAACAACATAGGCATAAATGGGACCTACCTAAAAATAATACAAGCCATATATGACAAACCCACAGCCAACATCATACTGAATGGGGAAAAATTGAAAGCATTCCCACTCAGAACTGGAACCAGACAAGGCTGCCCACTGTCCCCATTACTTTTCAACATTGTATTGGAAGTCCTTGCGAGAGCTATCAGACAAGAGAGCAGAATCAAAGGTGTCCAAATAGGGACAGAAGAGATCAAACTCTCACTCTTCGCTGATGATATGATGTTGTATCTGGAAAACCCCAAGGACTCAACCAAGAGACTCCTGGAATTAATTAACGAATTCAGTAATGTCTCAGGTTACAAAGTCAATACACACAAATCAGAGGCATTCATATATGCCAATACCATTCAATTGGAGAACCAAGTTAAGGACTCAATACCTTTCAAAATAGCAACAAAGAAAATAAAATATCTAGGAATATATTTAACTAAAGAGGTAAAGGACCTCTATAAAGAGAACTATGAAACGCTAAGGAAGGAAATTGCAGAACACGTAAATAAGTGGAAATCCATACCATGCTCATGGATTGGAAGAATTAACATCGTTAAAATGTCTATACTACCCAAAGTAATCTATAGATTCAATGCAATTCCTATTAAATTACCAACATCATTTTTCACAGATTTAGAAAAAATAATTATACACTTTGTATGGAAACAGAGAAGACCCCGTATAGCAAAAGCAATCTTAAGCAATAAAAACAAAATGGGAGGTATTGATTTGCCAGACTTCAAACTATACTACAAAGCTGTGGTGCTTAAAACTGCTTGGTATTGGCACAAGGGCAGGGACACAGACCAGTGGAACAGAACAGAAAACCCAAATATAAAACCATCCTCATATAATCATCTAATCTTTGACAAAATAGACAAAAACATACTCTGGGGACAAGAGTCCCTATTCAATAAATGGTGCTGGGAAAACTGGATAGCCACATGTAGAAGACTGAAACAGGACCCACAGATTTCACCTCTCACAAAAATCAAATCACGGTGGATAACAGATTTAAACCTTAAATGGGAAACGATTAGAATTCTAGAAGAAAATGTAGGAAAGACTCTCACAGACGTTGGTCTAGGCAAAGAATTTATGAAGAAAACCCCTAAGGCAATTGCAGCAACAACAAAAATAAACGAATGGGACCTGATTAAATTAAAAAGCTTCTGCACAGCCAAAGAAACAGTCACGAAAATAAACAGACAGCCTACAGAATGGGAAAAAATTTTCGCATACTACACATCAGATAAAAGACTGATAACAAGAATCTATTTAGAACTCAGGAAAATCAGCAAGAAAAAATCAAACAATCCTATCAAAAAATGGGCAAAAGACATGAATAGAAATTTTTCAAAAGAAGACATAAGAATGGCCAAAAAACGTATCAAAAAATGCTCAACATCCCTAATCATCAGGGAAATGCAAATCAAAACCACAATGAGATACCACTTAACTCCGGTGAGAATGGCCTTTATCAAAAAATCCCAAAACAACACGTGTTGGCGTGGATGCGGAGAGACAGGAACACTCATACACTGCTGGTGGGAATGCAAACTAGTGCAACCCCTATGGAAAGCAATATGGAGATACCTTAAACAGATTCAAGTAGACCTACCATTTGATCCAGCAATTCCATTATTGGGCATATACCCAGAAGAACAAAAGTCATTCTTTAACAAAGACACCTGTACCCGAATGTTTATAGCAGCACAATTCACAATCGCAAAGATGTGGAAACAACCCAAGTGCCCATCAATCCACGAATGGATTAGTAAACTGTGGTATATGTATACCATGGAGTACTACTCAGCTATAAGAAATAACGATGATACGACATCTCTTTGGTTCTCCTGGAGAGAGCTGGAACCCATTATACTAAGTGAAGTATCCAAAGAATGGAAAAACAAGCATCACATGTACTCACCAGAAAACTGGTTTCCCTGATCATCACCTAAATGTACATCAGGGAAGGATACCAATTGAATATCAGACTGGGATGGGGGGGTGGGGGGAGGGCATGGGTGTATGCCTACATGACGAGTGCATTGCGCACCCTCTGGGGAATGGTCATGCTTGAGGGTGCAGACCCGGGGAGGTGGGGGGGGAGGGGATCGAGGTATGAATACATGGCGAGTGCCAGGCGCACTGTCTGGAGAGTGGGAGCAGACGCGCTTGGGACTCTGACTCAGGGGGATGGGCGGGACAGGGACAATGTATATGACCTGAACTTATGTACCCCCATGATGAGCTGAAATAAAAAAAAATATAAAAATAAAAAAAAATAAAAAAAAATAAAAAAAAAATAAAGTACTTGGTTATATTTGTCATTAAATTGCAAAAATTACCAGCTATTATTTTTCCAAACCTTTTTTTATTTCTCTACCTGTTATTTTTTACAACATATTTTAGACTGCTTGGTATTTTACTGAAGTAATCTTATATAATTTTCGTTTGTTTTAGTCTTTTTCTTCATGCATTGCAATTTTGACTTTTTCTTGCTATGTCTTATAAGTCTACTAGTCTTTTAGCCATAATATCTAATACGCCATTAAGCCCATACTAAACAATTTACAACACAGGCATTGTAAGTTTTATATGTGATGCCATATTAGTAATATATATTTATATATTATATATTCCATATCACCATATAGCTACTGAATAATCCAATCTTTCCTCTTGGATGATAAGCATAAAATATATGGTATTAATAACTTTTTAACTGTTTTTTAAAAGATAACCTGAAACACTATAAAATTTTAAAGTTTATCTAAGCAAACAACAATGCATGAATTAGCTCAAAACCAGATGTGGTTCAGGGGCTCTGAAGAAGGAACTCAAGTGAGAGGCTTTTATTAGATGCACAGAGAAAGAAAGTAAAGAAAATATTTAATTTGTCATAGTTTTACATTTGTCTTCTTTGTTCTATTCTGTTGGAAATTTTCTATAATTATTTTTTATAATTATGTTTGTTAGCTCCTTCTGACTAGATGAGCTTAAGTTTTGTTTTTATTTATTATAATAAAGACATTTACAGCAAATAGTTCAAGCTAAGTTTCGCTTATATTTACAAATCAAGCTAGGTGAAGGTCACCTGCAAGGCCTACCTGGATTTGACTACTCAGGAATTTGTCAGGCCTGGTCTCCATTTTTATTTACTTTAACAATGTCTCTGTCTATTAATTACCTCATCTCATCTATGCCATTTCTGTGTTAATTTTGAATAATTGAATTTTTTCTTTAATATGAATTATATTGTTTTGCTGCTTTGGATGCCTGGTAATCTTTTCATTTAATGTTAGCTATTGTAACTTTTACCTTGTTTTTTTGCTATTTTTGTATACATAAAAATACTCATGAGTTTTGTTCTGTATGTAATGAAATTACTGGCAAACAGTTGGATTCTTTCAAGCTTTGCTTTTGTGCTTTGATATTTGGAAGCAGAGCATTTTTTATTCTAGGTCTAACTTTTCCCCCAATTAATAAGCATTACCTTTTTGAGTGTTTAACTCAATACTTCTCAGGTATGGGGTTTTCCACTCTGGCTGATGGGATCTAGAATTACTCCCAGGCTTGCATGGTATCAGGAGACTGTTTCCTCTAATCTCTGTGGGTAGACATTTCCTCACATACATGCCCTCATCAGCTGAAAACTAGAAGTGAACGCTGTAATTCTGTGATTTCTTTTTTCCTCTGGTACTTTGGGGTGGTGAATTCCTATACTATTGTGTTGCTTTGACCTGCACTTTGAATATAAGTCGGACTTTGTCATACCAGAAGCAGAGCTCAGCCACCCTGACACAGTTTCCAGTTCTCCACTTCCTCCCATCTCCTCAGTGTAGTTGATCCATATACAACCACATCCTGGTGAACTGCTACCTATGGGACAGCTAAATACAACCTAATCGACATGCCCTACTGACCCCACAACCAGCATGGACTGTGGAGATATATTGCAGTGACCAGCTCTCAGTCACAGTGTGACTCCTCAGAACTCTTTCTAAACCCACCAATTAGAACTCCCTGTAGGAAACCTTCTTGGGTGACATCCTGGACCCCAACAGAGGTTTGGGCACACACGTCCCTCACTCTTTCTCACCTGCTGCTCACCTGCTGATGGAACGTGCATGTCTCGGACAGCTGCCTCCTTCCAATTGCCCCTGCAAGTCATTCTACCCTCTTCTTTCTGGAACCTGTAAGTAATTCACTGCTTCTGTTATTTCATATATTTGTTGTGTTACTCTCATACACAAACACATCTGAACTGAATTTCTCCCCAGTCAAGGCTCTTCTAAATAGTTGCTATCTTGGCATATGGCCACTATCGACAGAGAGACCAAAAACCCAAATTAGAAAGAAACCACAACAATACGAATCACAACACCTGCCCTGTGAACTCTAGAGGTCTTGGGCTCCTTGGCTTCCCAGCTCCAACTCCAGGAGGCTCCTGGGCTCATCCTAGGCTCACCCTCCCTGAAATACAGCCTGGAAATTTTCCCTTGTAGTAACTTAGGACAATTATAGAGTTTTCTTTGTTTCCCATGTCACAGAGATCACTCCCTTTCACTGTATGATGTTCAATGTCTTTAAAACTGATGCTATATTTTGTCCTATGTTTTGGTTTTTTGATAGGAGGGTAATCTGACTTCTGTTACTTTTTAATTTTCAGAAGTATAATCTTTATTGTTTGACCTATTTCTTCTGCCTTGCCAATTTCTTTTTCTTTTTCTTTCTTTCTTTTTTTTTTTTTTTTACACCATACCTCAGGTTGAAGTTTGATATTCTGTAGAGGTTTTTTTTCTGGATACAGATGTTCCTCAACTTGTGTATCTTAAAATGCACAGGGCACGAGATGAGCAGTTGGCGTATGTGGAGACACATACGTGATCGCACTTCAGTGTTTCATGCATCATGAATGCAAATTATTATATGACACTGGCTATATTGTATTATTGTTATTCCCTTCAGAAACACCCTGTTCAGGCATGTTCTTTTACATTACTGGGCTTCATTAGTTCATTGGCAGGGTGATATTTAAGTTCTTTTATAGAATCAACCCATATTGTTTAGTATTCTATCAAAATCTAAAATTATGTGGAAACTATTTTTTACACAAAATGCTGACTACTTTCTAAAGCTAGTTTTTTAAAAACAATTATTTGTTGGAAAGTATATTGAATACTAGATAAGTTGTCCTTATGCCCAAATCCCACAGTGTGGTTCGTGTCATTTGTATTGTTTCATGGTGGGAGAACAGGAGGCTTTATTAGCTGGCCATAAAATAAAAACAGTACTAAAACTAAAAATAGCCTTCTACTGAAATCTCATCAAATATTTATAAACTCTTTAAAAAACAAAGACACTGAGAACCTTACCTAACAGAAAAAAACAATTGAAGCAAAGGACACAATTAATAGGATATTTTCTATTAGTGAATATTATCCAATATAATTTTATAGATTTCAAAGGTTTATTTCTATTTCCATCTCTTTCATAAGGGATATGTTGAAAATTTCTTTTCTTGAATTTTGATGAAGATACTCTTCCTTATCTAAACTTATGCTACCTATAATTGTGTTACCAATCATCCAGGGAAGGATTATAGACTGACATATGGAAGAGGAAGGAAAACGAACCCTGTTTTTATGGAGATCAATCATAACACAAATTAGAGACATTCCATAATGCAGATTCTAGAAATGTACATAGGAGGTCCAGAACAAATGTTTGTTTGTTTGAGAAACTCCAGAGTATTAAGGCCATTAATTTGTGAAGGATTTTTAAGAAGTTATAAATCTGCTTGTCTTTACTCATTGTCTTGGTAATAACAAATGCTACCATTCTTGCTTGAAACATTTTATTCAATACCACATTGCTTTTTAAAAATTTAATTCTTGCCCCTTAAATTTTATTTTTCCTACAGTAGGAATAACCCATTTAAAAGACCAGCAACATGTGACTGCCTTTCACTCCATTCAACATTCCCCCACATGGACATTTGCATCACATATAAAATAAAATGAGTCCCCCTATAGTTTTCCACTACCACATCCCGATAAAAATCTTGTATCATATCCTAGATTCTTCTTGGACCAGCTTTCCTAGCCTCTCTACTATTCCTAGCCACACTTTGCCCTGCGGCCTTTGACTCTGCTCTCTCCTCTACTGGGAATGCTTTTGGCTACAGGCCATGCACTCTCGTTTGTTTCAAGTCAGGTGCAGAAATACTGCTCTCCAGAGAGGCATTTCCTGTTCTTTCTATCTAAAATAATATCACCCCTGTAACTTTCTAATCACTTACATTGTTTTATCACTCTTCACAGCTTTCTTTGTTATATGATTTCATGTCAAGCATCTATGCATATATCTTATACCTTGTTAGATAGAATGTAGGTACTAGGATACAGATACTTTATCCAGTTTGTTCACTACAGTATCTTTTGCAAATAGAAACATGCCCAGTAATTGCTCTATGAAATTTTGTTGACTATATGAATGAGTCAATCGAAAAGATACTGAAAATAAAAGCATAACAAGCCAAATTTATTGCCATTTTCATCATTGTGGTAAGCAATATTGATACTTAATGACAATGCCACTGTATACCTTCCCCTGGATTGTGAATAGGACCTGTAACTTCCTTCTAGACAGAATGTGGCAATAGAATATGGGAAAGAGGGTCGGATATCACTCCCAAGACTACGTTTCATTATATGATAAAGGCGAAGGGATTTTGCAGACTTAATTTAGGTCTCTAATTAGTTAATAGGAAGATTGTTCTGGTAGACCTGACATAATCAAATAATCCCTTTTGAAAGACAGATTGGAGACTCTCCGTCTTGCTAATAGTGAGGAATCATACCACCATTAATTCTACAGCTAGAAGAATATAAATTCTATGAAAAACCACATGAGCTTACAAGATGGTCCCTGAGCCTCACATGAGACCCCAGCTTTGGCCAATACACTGATCATAGCTCCAGGAGACCCTGAACAAAGGACTCAGTTTCACTGTGCTTCGACATCAGACCCATAGACTATAAGATCATAAATATATGTCTTTTTAAACTGCTAAATGTGTAGTGATTTAATATGCATAAATTAAAAACTAATATAATTATTGATATTTAGGTATAAATCAAAATATCTAATTTGGCATTTTTACCTTAATAACTACCTCAGTGCTCCCCCAAAAAATCCCAAATAACCAACCAAAAAATCACTCCTTTGGCATAGATTGGTATGAAGCTTATTTGAAGTATTTGACTGTAAAGACAATTAAGTTTATGTAAAAAATATTTTTCTTCAATTAATTTCCCCTGTAAATGTTTTAGAGTAAAATTTATAAAATAATTTCCAATAGCTATAAAGAGTAAATATTACTTATTTATAAGAAATGTTTGTGCTGCCTTTTAAATATGTACCATTATTATCTGGCTATAGATATAGCTAGACATACTAGATATAGAAGACGTGGTGACAGGATATGGTAAAATACACTGAGAGACCACATATATGTGTATGTCTATTACATTGTATATTTCTATACTCTTTCCACTAAATGACCTTAGAACCAACATGTAAGTAACCATAGAATACCTTGTACCTACACCTTGGTTCTTGGTTTCTATTTGCCAACATTTATTAAAATGAAACAGAGATCCTCAGGTGAACTAACCAACCTAAAGAAGAGACAAGGAAAAGACAAGATGAGTGTGTGCCCATCTTATCATTACAACAGAAAATAAAATCATGCTTAAAAAGTGACAGAACATATCAAAAGGTACTGGCAGGAGGAGCATATCATTTGCCTCACAGGAGAAAATTTAAGCATGCCAATAAATTATGATAGTACTAAATTGTATATATTGAATAAAATCAAAATTCAAAAGCCTATGAGATATAAATAAATAGGGGAAAGTAAAAGTTTTTAATGTTCCTAATAATTATATAAGGTATGATATAGTAAACCAAATTAGTAAATGATAGAAATATAGATTGCTGTGTGTTGAAGTACAGGGCCTTTGTGTAGTCTCAAAGTATCGATAAACAAAGTATGGATTCATTATAAAAGAAAAAATAGTAATTTTCTACTGGAGAAACCTGGCAGAACATCACCTTAACTAAATGATTAAAGTTAACAATCACTAACAAAGAGACAGATATCATTTACTCCCTGACATGATGCAGCCAGGTGGCTGGATACAGTTACCATAGATGAACAACTCTGTCCATGAAGTCAGTGGTTAGGGTTTATTCTCCCGTCGCTCCTTTTTACTATCTTAATTACGTCCACACAAAATTAATCACCAAGTCTTAAGAACACTGCCTTCTATATATCTTTCATATACATACATTTATTTTTGACCCGGTCATCACAACCTGACTAGGTATTTTTAATGTTTTTTTAGAGGATTTCCAAGCATTCACCCTTCTTTATTCACTCAAGTACATTTCACATTTCACACCCCACAGACTGAGGCCCTAAATCATGAAAATCATCACAGCCTTGGTCATGATAAGAAGTTTATATTTTTAAAGAAAAAAATCAAAATACCCAATATTGTCATTAGGCCTCACACAGTTTTCATCCTTGTATCCTACCTTCTGCAGTTGTCACTTGGGCTGTTGTTTTTAGGAATCGTGAACTTCTCTTGAGTTAGGAGGTGCTGGGTTGTTTTTGTCATTCTTGTTTATTGATTTTTATCTGCCTATGCCTTTTACATGTGCTACTTTTCCCTTTTCACCCAGCTTTATCTGGGCAACTCTCACTCATCTCTTAGAATTTCGTGTAATATTTCTTCAATGTAGCCTTCATTTGCCACAGCTGCCTTATTTATTTAATAATCATACCTTTCCCCCTGTGTACTTGTGTACTTTTCTGTCATGACATTCAACTAATTCCTTATTTTAAATTCATCTTAGACTTCCTGAATTCATGCCTTACAGAGAGATATTTTATGTGCTTTATTCATGGTTGTATTTATAATCCACTGTACAATGCTCCACACAATGTGAACGCTTACTACATTTTTTGAATTGATGCATGCACAATAAATTAAGTGAATCTAGTTAGAAAATAAAGATACCTGTTCTTAAGATTGTACAAGCTTTAAAGTACTTATGTTCACAGTTATAGACCAAAGTTACCCTTGTTATGGATTGTCAGTTTTCTCTGAAGAAACTTTCAATGGCCATTAAGTTTTTAAATACAAGGTGTGTGTTCACACTTGCCCAGGGAAAAGGGGGTAAACATCACCTGGGCACTCTGCACGTGTGTCTGTGCTTCAGTTGGATGTGATGTGTGTATGTATGAGAGAGAGAGAGAGAGAGAGAGATTTTGTGCGTGTGTGTTTCTTGGCTTAGAAAAAATCTGCCTATTCAGGTGTAAGATACTGATTGGTAAAGTAATATGTCCAAGTATATCAGAAGTTTGCTGATAGGGAATAGACTAAAATTCTCATCCATTTTTATGATGTTATTTGACATTAAGGAAATCTGTTTCAGGAGGATCTGATTTTGGCCTGATGGCAAGAAAATATGCCAATGCTCCAAATGGGATCGCATCATCAGGAATATCTGGACATTTACTGTGTGGTTAATAAAACACCTTTTACGTTAATGGGAAATATCTAATTCCTACAAAATGTGTGGCTGAAATTGGTAAGCCCACCTGAATTCAAACAGCTGGCAAACTGTACTGTGTATATATGTGTGCAAGTATGTGTGTAATAACAAATAAGTAAATGAATATAAATCACAAAGCAAAAGGAAAAAACAAAACATAATCTTGGGGATCTGCCTGGTAAATTATTGTGGCTTTAGCCAGAGCATGACCTTAAACATAAGTGATCTTCAACTGTGACCCCATGTGACAGCAAATTTATTGCTAGTGCTACAAGATAGATCTGATTTTCTATTATTCTGTCTATTGTACAGAAAATGAACTGGCTCTTTGACAGAGGAACTTCAAGGTTTCTTGGATATTTGGGGACACCATGGAAAACTCCTTGACTTCTCACTGATAAAAAAAAGATGACTATTTACTTAATGGAAAATTTTAAAAGATTCAATCATAAACAATTTATACAAAATGAACTTGAAGGTAATATGTAGAGTATCACCTCTGCACATTAAAGGTGCATTGATTTTCTATTGTTGTATGACAAATTACAACAATCCTAGTAGCTTAAAACAACATTCATTCATTAGCTCATAGTCTGTAGATCAGAAGTCAGTGTTTGGGTTCTCTGCTTAGGCTGAAGTCAAGATAGGGGCTTGCTGCATGCTCATGTGCAGTTTAGAATCCTCTGCCAAACTCATTCCTGTTACTAGTAGAATTCGATTCTTAAGACCTGAGAACCAAATCCCTGTTATTCTTCCTGGCTGTCACCTGGGAACTTCTCCCAGCAACTAGAGGCCACTTTTTGGTATGTCCTGTACCACGTACATCTCAGCAATAGAGGACCTTCACTGTGTTAAATCCTCTCATTTTTTGAATCTCTCCTTTGCTGCAACCAATTTAATAAATAAATAACTGCTTTAAAAGAGCACAGATGACTAAATTAGATCCACCCAGATGATTTCTCTATTTTAACATCAGCAGGATCTTTACCTGAATAACATCTACAAAATCCCTGTGCCATGTCAGGTTACATAACCATGGAAGTCATACCAGGGCAAAGATCACTGGAATTATGCCTGACAAAGAAAGCAAATGGCCTAAGAGAAACAGCGTGATGTTTAATCCCGTCAGTGTATGTTTTTATTTGTTTGTGCTGCTATAGTAAAATACCTGAGACTGAGTAATTTATAATGAATAGAAATCTATTTTCACACAATTCTGGAGGCTGGGAGGTCCAAGATAAAGTTGCCAGCAAATGATGACAATATTCTTGCTGTACCCTAAGTATTCTGGGGAAAGCTGAAAGACAAGCAAGTAGAACCACCTGTGAAGACTTTTTAAATAGGTTCTTAATCCCATTCATGAGGGAGAAGCCCTCATGGCCTAATCCCCTCTTAAAGATCTCACATCTTAATATTATCACACGGACAACAGCAGAATTTTGGAGTGGACACATTCAAAGTATAGCAGTGTATTATCAATGATTTCTGAATGTTAATCAGTAATTCTGTGCTCGAAAATTATAGTTGGTGCTTGAAGATGGCACAATTGATTGCTATTTGAATAAATTGCAATTTGCAAACACCTAAACAAAACCATAGTAAAAGATTAAATAGTGTAAAAATAGTTATAAGACAACATGTAGTCTATCTTATAATCTTAATATATCTTATCTACAATTCAGGTAATAAAAATTTGTATACGGATAGGGTATTTGTCAACTTGCATCCAGATACAAATGGAAAATGACAAATTATAAAAAATTTTATAGATGGGATAAAATTCCTACTTAGCTACAGTATTTGTGTTTGTGGAAAACAACATTCATAATTTTAGAAAAGAGAAATTAGGAAATAAGTCAATTTGTATATTTCAAAGTAAATTGTATTACTAATTGTATTACATAAGCTAATTTGCTTGGTGAACAAATTCTGACTTTTCAGAATTGCATTATTTTTTATTTACCCATAGGGGAAAAGTATTAAAACAATTATACTTGTAAATATATATTAAAACCAAATCAGTGTAGATTAAGTGTAGAAGTTAAATAAGCTTCATATTTACTTAGTAGAAGAAAAACTATTGCATTAAATTTTTTTCTTCTAACAAAATAAATCATGAAAATGTTGATGCTGAGATTCTTTGAACTAGATTTTATTTCTATTTTTAAATGCCTTTACTGAGAAATAATTTCTTCACTGAAACACACTCATATTAACATTCCATTTGCTTGTTAGGAATTGATTTAGAGCTTAATCATATATTTTATGAATATGTTTAATTTTTTTTCATTTCTCCTTATGTTATTCAAGAATGATTTATGTTCTCTTGCCTAAACATTATAGAATGCAACAGTAGAGGTGTTCCAACTAAAATATTATAAATCCAATGAAAAATGAATACAATATAAAAATGTAAATATATAATATTTTTAATTGTAATCCAAGGAGCAGCAATAGTAGTGTTTTTTACTAATTTTTTGCCTGATCAGTGAAAATGTAAATTGTAGTAAACATATAATTTAAACTTACTCATATCTATGTATTGTTATAAATGAATAATATTCAATTAAATTATTTAATATTTCACTTACATGGCAAAGTTATTGAAAGTACATGATGAAAAAACTTTGAAGTTTTCTCATAGGAAAAATTTCAGAATATGTCTACAGATTTATTTTTGTTTCTGTGGCAAAACCATGTCATGTCTCATTGACCTGATAAGTGTAATACTGTTTTTTTAATTTGGATTGAAAGTAAAAACTTTGCAATACAACTGTGTGTGTGTGTGTGTCTACATGTGTGTAGTCAGAAGATATCTATATCTGTCCATCCATCTATCTATCCATCCATCTATTCAACTAGATTTCTGACAGGATTCTCAAGAGAATTTGGGGCTTTTATTTTTATTACATAGAAAATCTATAATCTCTGATGAAATCTGTTCATTTACCCTTTGTGAAGCTCTACCACCCCTTCTCCTTAGTTATCTCTTTTTTCATGTTAAATAATTGCTTTATAAAACTATTCTAATATTTTGTGTTTCTTTATATGGTCTCTTCATCCAAGGTCAAAAAGCTATGCTTATAGATAAAATTAAGGATTACTGAAACAGCATTAGCAAAATGGTACAGTAGGGAGCTTCGAACTCATTTCCCCACAGACATAATGAAAAAAATCAGGAACTGTCATAATCAGCATTGTCAGAACTCTGGAAAACAGTAAAAGTAGTCTGTGTCCCCATTGTTGGTTCTGGAGAGAACAGAACACACTATTAACAGATAATTGTGTTTATCATTTTTTCTTATTTAAAAACATTTATTGTGTACATTTAAGGTGCATAGCATAATGTTTTGATGTACATATAGTGAAAGTTATAATAGTCAAGCAAATTAACATATTCATCATTCCAAATAGGTAGCCATTTTTTTGTGTGCATTTTAGGCAAGGGTACCTAAAATCTGCTTTTAGCAAAAATCTCAAATACAATAGAATATGGCTGGGCGCGGTGGCTCACGCCTGTAATCCTAGCACTCTGGGAGGCCGAGGCAGGTGGATCGCTCAAGGTCAACGTGTTCGAGACCAGCCTGAGTGAGACCCCATCTCTACTAAAAATAGAAATAAAAATTATCTGGACAATTAAAAATATGTATGGAAAAAACTAGCCGGGCATGGTGGCGCATGCCTGTAGTCCCAGCTACTCGGGAGGCTGAGGCAGTAGGATCGCTTAAGCCCAGGAGTTTGAGGTTGCTGTGAGCTAGGCTGACACCACGGCACTCACTCTAGCCCGGGCAACAGAGTGAGACTCTGTCTCACAAAAAAAAACAAAAAACAATAGAATATGAAGTGAGGGTGAAGCTCATGGAGAAATTTGAGGCTGTAAATGCTTATATTTTTTTAAAAAAGGGATCTCAAACCAATAAACTAACTTTACACCTTGAGGGAATAGAAATGAAGTGAAAAGTAACACAAAGCTACCTTAAAGACAGAAAGAGTAAAGATAAGATTTGAGGTAACTAAAAGAGAATATATTAAATAAAAACAATACAGAAACAGGAAACTCAAAATATTGTTCTTTTAAAAGATCAACAAACTGTGCAAATTTTTAGCTAGAATGACAAAAAAAAAAGAGCAAAGACACAAATAACTCAAGTCAGAATTGAAAGTGGGGATATTATTACCAGTCTTAAACAAATAAAAAAAGGAGTATAACAGAATGTCATAAACAATTGAACATCAAGAAACTAGATAACCTAGATGAATGGACAAATTCAGTAAAGTTTATCACCCTCCCAGGATGTGTGTTAGACACACTTTTATCTCTAATAACTTTAGAAATATATTATAATATAGAGTGTAAAAGTAGATAGGAGTTATATAAAATAGGCTAGATGAATAGATTTATATATGGAAATGAAAGTAGTAAAGCAAAATTGTAACCCAAGTATAAGTAGGACAAATTCATAAATGCATAAAAGGGTGATAAACCAAAACATCTCTTTAGTAATATATTCTCAATCTCAATCTCTGAAAAGACATCAGGCAGTGTCTGTAATATACTGGACAATAAATACTTGTTAAAATAGCTGTAATTAAATCAAATTATACTAAATTGTGATAAAATTTTAATACAGGGATAGAATAGAAGGCCTTCATTATAAGAAAGAGAATAAGATGTAACAAAAAAGCAACATGATGGAGAAAGTATTTGGTTTGGAAATAGCAAATACTTAGAGATCATATGTGACTTGAAGACCCATGTATCTTTTGGTTGTAAAAGGAGCAATTGAAGAGAGAAACAAATGGCCTAATTCTGAGCCACCTGAATGAGGGCTTATGATTTTGTAATCATTGCTTACTCCAGTTCAGAATCAGTCTCATACCTTAGGTACTGCTGACTCTTCTAGTTAGAAAATGTGTGAACTTGCTGTGAAAATATAAGCAGAGTAGAGAAAAGAAAGTGGAGGAAAAGATTGACATTTTGATAACGCCACTATCTATGTGCTTAAATAAGTAACAGGAAGCAATTATAGGACAAGAAGCAACATTTTCAGTGAATACTATAAATACTAGAGAATATCTATAAAAGTTTTCCATTTTTTAAGTATACAAGATGATACTTTGACAATCTCTTATTTAAACAATGTGATTGTGTGTAAAAATAAAAATTCAAAATGTCTTTATTAAACTTTAAGGAAATTTTAGGATAAAGTGTAGATTTCTCCTGAAAAAAAATATCCTAGAACAATTCTAACTTTACCACTTAACTTGCACGAACTTGAGAAACTCCTTATCCTCTGTGCCTCAGTTTCTTTATCTTTAAAATTAAGATAATACAAGTATCAACACCTCATAAGGGTTGAAAATAAAATGAAATGATTTATATAAGCCATTGCACGGTGTGAGTTGCAGAGGTTAGAAAGGAATCACTATATGTCAGATTCAAACAAACTAGAGTTGGGAGAGCACAAAAAGAGAGAGCTCCTGCTTGCATGTCTGAAACAGATAGTCTGCAACAATTCAGATAAGTTGCTCTCTAAAGAATACCTGCCCAGTAACAGCACCTCCCCCAATGAACTGATGATAACTTTGACTCTGAATCTCCAAAACCAATAGACTCTGTTTCCAAGCAGCTTATGGGAAGTCAACTTTTGCCAATAAAATTTCCCTTTACTCTCCCCACTTCAGATGCATATGTGGCTTGCCAAAGCAGTATATCTTTTATGATAATCTTCTTTTCTAATTCTTGAATAAATTCAATATATTGGGAAATATTTTCTGATTTTTTTGATTGGCAATAGACTCAGTCAACATGATAGTAAAATAGGATAACAACATTAAAATTAAAAAGTAACAACATTCTGCAGAAAAACAGGTAAAACAAACTTTAACAAAGTATTAACAAACAAAATCTACAATATTAATATAATGGGATTTAGTTAGGAAAAATTCTTCCAAGGTTGATGAACATTTGAAAAACCATCAAATAATTCAGTATATTAACAGAATAAGGAGAAAATCATATGATACTTGTGATACTGTACAAAAAGGATTTGGAAAGTTCAACAATTGTTCAGATGAAAAAAAGAAAAACTAGTAGAAAACTAAGAATAAAATAAAACTTTAACTTGTTAAGCACATTTGCACAATACTACAGTTAACACCATACTTAATAGAATAAATATATTTATTGTTCTTCCCCTAGCATCAATAACAAGGTAACGGTGTCCTCTATTCAACATTGTTCTGAAATTTTAGCCAGACTTCTAAGGCAAGAAAACTATATTGAAGGCATACAGATTTGAAAAGAAGTAAAATCATCTCTACTTCCAGTTGAAATTATTATGTATTTATACAATCTTAAGGAATATACAAAAAAAAATACTAGACTAATGAATAATTTTAGAAAATAATTAAAATATAAACAGTATTAAAGATTCAATAGGATTTATACATACTATCAACAAATAATTGGGAATAAAACAAAAATTCTCTTTTATTTAAAATATTATAGAATAAAATACCAAAATGTTCAAAAGTTCTGAAAACTTTAAATATTGCTGAGAAAAAAATCTAAAAGCCATGAACAAATGAAAAGGCAATCTATGTTAATGTATTGGAAGACTCAATATTGTTCCTATCCAAATTACTCTATAGGTGCAATGTAATTCTAATCATATTCACAGTAGGGTATATTGACATAAATTGACAGGGATTGAGAAAAGAAAAAGAGATAAAATTGCAATATTTAACTGTGCCAGAAATTAAGAGCATGTTCAACTGACACAGAGACTCAAATCAAAAAAACTCAGAAACCAAATTAAAGGATTTCTCACTGCATAAGTCTGGAAAAATTTTTAAATAAAAATAATTGTATTACTAGTTTATAACACTTTGCATAATATTAAGAACCATGAGTCCATAGTGATATCAATAAAGCAATACAAAATTGGTAGAAAATAAAGCTCTTTAATGGACTAAAATTCCAAATACTAATTATAGAAAAAATAATGAAGTTAAGGATCATAAATTGATGTTAAACTGAATAAGTGCAATTTTGATAAGAAATAGATTGTATGTACCCCTTCAAAATATCTTCCAACAGGTGCCAAATAAATTACAAAGCACAACTGAGTTAGCAGTGAAGAAATCTGGTAGACATTAACTGAACTACATGGTAGTTAATACTTAACATCACGAGTATTGGGACTTACCCAGATCATGTGCCTAGTGATATGATGCACCAAGAAGGTGGCAATATCACTTATGCAGTAATTATGACAAAAAAAATGCTATGGTCTAAAATGTTTGTGTCCCCCCAAAATTCATGTGTTGAAACCTAATCACCGATGTGATAATATTAGAAAGTGAGGCTTTGGAAGTAATTAGATCATGAGGGTGAAGTTCTTCTGAATAGAATTTTGGTTTCTAAACTTGTATTTTTTGATATTCATGGTGTTGAAGCTATTTTAACCTCCAGCGATCATTTTTATTTATAATTTATGCATTTGTGTTTCAAATATTCTGCACATTTATGGTATTTTAGAGCTTATGTTTCCTTGTAATAAGAGTTGTTTATTTAAAAAGAGAGTCATTTAACTGTTATAAACATTTACTGATTATGTGTTACATTTCAGTCACTCTTCCACTTACTGGAGATAGAGAGTGAGGAAATCACAGGCCTTTCCTTCAAGATTCTGGAAGTTTACAAAAGCAGTTAGAAAAAAAAAATCTGCAATCAAAGTTACTGTATAATCAAATTAATACAGAGCCAACTCTTAAAAGAAGATCGACAATGATGGGAAAAAGAGAGAAAATCATAACTGGAAGAAGTCATAAAGTCAAGAAAGGCTTCTTTTTTTGTTCTTTTTTCTTTGTTTTTGACTATTTTTATTTAATGCTTAAGATAGATGAAAAAGGAGCATATTTAGAAGTAATAGAGTGGGGAAATTTGAAGACTGTGGGAAGAGAGGAAATTACACAGAAATTAAGCAAGTTTTGGGAGGAGAAATCCTAATGTTTCTGTAGTTTCAACAGATATTAGAGTAGTACAACAGAAAGAGAGAATTTAAAGGTAAATATTTTCTCCTAAGCAAAAAAAAAATATTCTGTCTCATATGTTCTTGTAATATTCTGTTTTTATTATTTTTTAAAATTCATATATGATTGCACTTGTGATTTTCACTGACAAATGTCTGAAAACTAGGCAGGTTCTGATTTTCTTCATACAAAATAATCCCTGAAATTCCAGTACACTACTGATTGTTCATTCCTAAGATTATACACTACCCAAAATATTAAAAAATATGAACATAGGGTAAAACATATTTAAGAAAGGTATGGAAAAATTATTTCATTTGGGGATATGTTAGATACATATCTATGGGATATAAAAGTGACAAGGTGTTCTATCAGAAAAAATGTGGCATCTTATGCTTCTATCGAAACTTTATATATTACTGATTCAATAATTGATATGGGACTTTGAGCAGCATTATTCTATTATCTATTTTTTTTTGTATTTTTCACAGAACATTTTTATTCCCAAATAGATTTCTTTCCAAACTAAGTCTACTTGTGTGCTGACTCATTTCACCTTCAGGTGTGGATGACAAGGGAATGCAAAGCAATTTCAATACCATCCTAAGCAAATTTTATTAGAATGATAATTCTGCTGTAGAATGTAATTTACATAATAAATTCTAAAATCAAATATAAATGATTTATGGATTACCTGTTTGTGATTATTTGTGCCTCTTTTTTATTAACACAGATAAAACTGGTCTTATTTAGAATTTTTATAAGTAGTCTTGAATAAGAAATCCACATTGAGTTTGTGATGCGTGGAGATTATAACAACCTCCTGTGGGTAGTGAAGGCCACATCAATGGGGAACAGATTCATAAAAATTCTCACAAATTTTGGGTGGCTAAAAAGACAGAATTTTAGAAGTTATAAAATTTTTGGCTGAATGTTACTGCCTAGATTTCTTAATGTGGGCTCTGTATTAAAGAGAGAGGGGAATTAATGTCTGAAAAAGATAAAACAAAGTGCCTACTTAATATAGTTGTATTCTTTCTGCTGGCTAACTTTAGAGCTACCCATTATGCTCACTTTACCATCTTACTTCAGTTTTTCAAATATAAATTCTCACTCTAAATTTTTCTGCATATTGAGAAAGCAAACTTCAAACTAGAACGTATTGCATGAGTAAATTAATTTGCCAAAAAACAATAAAAATGGAAACATTTGGTAAGTTATTCCTGTAGAAAACATTTTCTTTCTTTTCACAATTTCTCTCCTTGGGTTTTATATTTTAAAAATCTGAAGACTATATATGGGAATGTTCTCAATCAAGAAAAGTAGAGCACAAATTCAGAATATGCTGGTTATATCAATATTATTTACCAGCAATTTATAATTCAATAAACTGGTTTGACCAGTTAGATGCAGTTCCAATAATTTTATCAGCTAGGAAATTAAATAGTATTTAATATTGACCACGTTAAACTAAGTTGAGTTGTGTGAAACTTCTTGGCACATACTTTTCTATATCCTATGAAAAAATTTTACAGCTCATACTATAAGAAAAGCTGAGATAGTATAGTTTCAGTTGTTATGCCCTATCAGTTTATGCTATTTCCTGCCAGTATTTAAAATATTAGTTTGTGTTGTTCAGACTTTGTGCATTTTGAATTTTCTGTAAGCCATGTTGCAAAACAGTACACAAAATACATATTTTCAACAAAAGCACATTATATATTAAAATAAAAAATAGTAAAGCCTACATAAACATAAAACCAGCACCTAAGACAACATATGGATATATATGTAATTTGAAGGTCTAATGACAACAGTAAGAATTTATAAAGCTTTCTCTGAAAATATTAAAGAAACACAAATGCAAAATCAAATTATTTGTTCAATAAATTATAACACAATCTCTAGAATAAAACAGTAATGTTTATTGAAAGAGGCAAGTGTAATTCTACTATGCTTTCAATCCTTTGCTACCTAATCACAAAATGAAAATATTACCCTGAAATATAAAACAAATATCCCTTTTAACTTTAAAAGGTTTTCTATATAAACTTTCAGTAGATATACAAAACATCTCTTCAAAATGTGATCATCATATATACCACAATCATTTAGCAATATGTTTTATATGATTTTAAGAGTGTAAAGGCAATCTGAGAGATATTTGATCAAAGAACACTATAATTTGTCATGAAAAACATGCCAACACCCTTTCTAATTTTTACTACATCCCCATATTTTCAATATAACATTTTATTTCTTGGGTAATTTATTTCATTCCTTGAAGAATACCATTAACATGAACATATTTTGAGGGAAGGTATAAGTAATAAACTTTATTTATAAAGTATGTTTTGCTTTAGAAAGTAATCTTGACAATTTTTGTTTGTTTTTCACATTATTTCCTGTATAAAAATGGTAGCTAAACAAACTAAACTAAGAATACATAGAGAAAAATGGGACCACAAAAAAACTCACATTTTTTTCAGTTATTTTCTTTGTTTATCTAATGTAATATTTCTCTCTTGTGAAAAAATGGAAGCAGGAACCACACTAAACTAGTTTCCCCATCTTCAGACATCTCAGTGGTAAAATAGTGTAATATCGAGAGAACAAAGAGCAAAATTAGGAAAGGATACTGAAGATCTTTTAGTAACAACTTAATTGTAATGTGCATAGGTGTCTGATTCAGACTAAACAGAGTTGAAGTCTTTATACACTGATTACCAACTGTGTAATCTGGGCAATTTGCCTGAACTCACAAAGCTTAGTTTACTTGTCAAAAATATAAGAAGAAATATATTCACTTTGTAAGATCATTAGAGATAACTAATTCAATTACAAATCTGAAGAACTTAGCTCTGTGCCTGCCACATACTAAATGCAAAATAGAAAACAATGAGAGTGGCATTTACCTTATTTTTATTTTAATAATATACATACTAATCTGAAAAGTCAACCTAAAAATGATAGTTCTCTTACTCAAGAAAGAAAAGTCAGGCCAACTTAGTAGTGACTACTGTAAAACAAAGACATTTAAGATTTCAAAATATATGCATATATTTCTACATGCGTATGTGTATACATAAATATAGTTTTCAGTGTCAGTATTTTAACTTTACACATTAGAATAGATTCATGTCAGTCATTGTCCAAAGGAAAACAATAACTTCAAAAAATGCAATAACTCTGTTGTTGAGAACTACCATTGCTCTTTTCATTTCTCTGCTGCTAGTAAGAAACTTACAACTTGAAACACAAGTCTTTGAGCCAATGTCTTCCAAATTTTCTATACTTACTCTAGTGTTTTAAAATAATTCTTTGATTACTAGTTAATTTGTTGGGTTTTTGTTTTGATATGTTGGATGCTTCCTTACATATCTATATGACTATGATAGTCATCCATTTAACAAACACTTAATTGAGCACATGTTACGTATCAGTCATTGAGAGAAATGGGGTTAAAATGGTTACAGATTACCGTGGAGCTTAATTTCTAGTGGAAGAGGCAAAGTGAAACAAACAAACAAAAATGATGAAATAGCACAGGTTGTAAATTATATTATATACACAAATATATGTATATATTAACTGCTACATATAGAAATATGTTATAAATATATTAATATGTCTAATGTATTCCAAGTACAAAGTGAAAAGGGAGATGAGTGAGATATTAGTAAAAGAGAAGAAAATGGTGGAAATGTTGAATATTTTGACCTTTAAGTTCGTTGTCTTTTAGATGAGGATGGTGAGAAATGGTAAAAAAAATTAAGAGGAAGGATCACATCTATTCCATTTTCAGGATCTTTAATACTAGGTGTGTTACACACACACACACACACGCACACACACACACAGAGAGAGACATCTGTATGGTCTATGGAGAAAGAGGTTTCCAAGGGCTGTGAATCATAATACCAAGGATGTAAAACAGTAGAGAGAATCCAAGCCCTTATGGATCACATGGGGGACTCAGACAGTTTTGACAGTAAGTGCAGTAAATCAAGATGTAAAGCATAGCAGAGGAAGTCCTAATTCTCTTTGAGGAGGGCAAGAATTTCTCACACGCTGTCTTGCCAGCTCTCTAAACATGCCATTTGAAGATAACAAATCCCTGGGATGTGGTGAGGTATAATGGATATCCTGACCTGTGCCAAAATACTAAGTTTTTAATAATAACAACTTTCGGTTACATGTTATCTGATTATCAAGTGAGAGATTTTTGAGCTTTAGGCTATCCATTCCCACCAAGTGGATAAGTTTATCACAGTTCCTCCTTAGTTCTCTTTTTAATCTAAAAATTCTTCTAGGTTTACTTCAAGGGATATATAAATAAAATATTGTAAATAAAAGGATACAGTTTTTAAAGGTATTGATATCAATAATTATTGCCATAATATCACAAAGGTCAATATCTTTGCAAAAAATTTAATAAATATAAACAAACTAATATATCATTGAAATATTTTTCTTCTTAATCAGCCATTTGCTGAAGTCTTAAAATGTTTCAGACATTAAATTAAGTGTTAGAAATTGAAGCAAAATAATGAATTAGATTTTTGTGATCTCTATTCTTTATTACATTAACTTGGGAAATTATGAAGAAAGCTAAACTAAGAAAGCCTACTACACGATGTAATAGGCAGATTGTATGATACAATTATGTAAAAAAATATGTGGAGGAGACAGCTAACTGAACCAGAGGCGATTAAGTATCAAGAGATATTTCTTATTATCGGAGGTAATGCCTGAATTGAATATTGAGAGATGAGTAGGATTTAATTACAGGAAAAGTAAATAGAGTATACCAGGTTGAGTGACCAGCAGGGTCAAAGGCCTGAAGATAAAAAAGTCTAATGTGTTTAGAGAAATAAAATTAATTAGATTAAATGATAGTTAATATTTGATGAAGTATAGTGACATATGGCTTTGGAGGTAGAGTCACCACACAGATGGTAAAGACAGGAATATTATTTCAAAGAAGGTGGACTTCATCATGTATGAAAAAGAAATTCACTACAAAATTTAACTAGTACAATCTGAATATAAATTATTTTATATTTTAAAACATTTCATTGATGAAGATTATATATATTCAAAGTGAATTTAAACAACAAAATAAAATTGTTTATTGATAGTCTGTATTTTACCATTTAAAATACTTTTAGAAATCATATTTATTGAGATGGTTGTAATATTCACCAAGTTAAAATGTACAATTCAGTAGTTTTAGTATATTGACTGAGTAATACAACTATCACTCAAATATCTTATTTAGAACATTTCAACATATATTTCTTATTAAGAATACATTTTGAGCTATTAACCACATAAGGATATGATTATATAGTATGTGCACATATATATGCTTAGAAATCAAGTCAACATGATAAATTAGACTTTTTTGATGTTTATATTAAATGTTATGTATAGTTCAAATTTCATGTTCTTTTTTGATGTTATTTGCTCATGTATATGCTTTCTATGTGATCTAATGCAAATTTCTTCATTTTTTGAATCTTGTTTCCTCACATACTTTTTTTTTTAATGTTCCTTAAAGAATTATTGAGAGAATTGGTTTAGATGAAGCATATGAAGTTTTGGAAACATGTCTGGTATATTTTATGTGTTTAATAACAATAATATTGATAATAATTTACTATAGTTTAAATGCTATTTTTCTCCAGGCATTTTAACAAAAGTGATATATTTCAGTGTGTTTTAACAGCTGTATTGTATTGTTGCATTCTATGAGTGTATAAAAATACTTAACAATCCCCAAATGACAGTCATCTTGGCTATGTACCAATTTTTATTGTCGTATACAAAGCAAACTTAAACATTAAGCTGCATGTGTTTCAATACTTTTATCTGAATTTTAGTTAGAGTTTTTTAAAAGTTGAAGTGGAGTTTCTGCATGAGGAAATTAAGTTTGAAAATTTGAAAAATAGTGCCATATTTTCCTTGGAACATTAGGTCAAATCCACATTTCTATATGCTGTATTCCATGATACTCATTCTCCTCTATAGACTAGGAAACCATAATGGAGTTTCCAAATGGTATTGGATTCCTAGTAAAATTGTTCTCTTTTCCCATTGGCTGTGTTTTAGCTATTGTAGTCTACTTAGCTTTGATACTGACTTTTGACATTTTATTACCTTTCTTGCTTCTAGATTTTGGTCTTTGGGTTTTATTGAACTTGTATTAATTCTTAAAATTATTTTGAAAATTCTTATTACTATATGTAGGATTAGCCTTTGAAAATAAAAATAATATGTGCTCACTTATTTACTTATGTATTTTAAAATTAATCTTTTGCCTTCTTAGAATTTCTCTTTAATTGCATAGATATAACTTAGTGTGTCAATTCATATAAACTGAAGACATCTGTCCACACAAAGACTTTTACATGAATGTTCATAGCAGCAATTTTCATAATAGCAAAATACTGGAAAGAATCCAAATATCTCTCAACTGTTTAACATGCTCATACTATGTAGAATATCTATACAATAGCATCAAAAAAACTTCAAAATTATTATAAGTGAAAGAAGACAGACACAAAAAATAGCACATTTTTTTTTCCATTCATACAAAATTTCTAGAATAGGCAAATTTAATAAAAAGCAAGCCAGTGCTTGCCTGTGGCTTGCAGTAGGAGAGATTGCCTGCTAACAAAGCAATGAAAGAACTTTCTGAGCTGGTAGAGGTGTTTCAAAACAGGACTGTGAGAGGGAGACATGATTATATAAATGCAAAAAAAAAAAGCTCATCAACTTATATACTCAACAGGGTTCAATTTTATTTTGTGTAAGTTTTATTTCCCAAACTATATGTGTAAAATGGTAACTCATTGTGGGATTATTTAATTAACACTTTTTTAGAAGAATTGCATAGTTATGGAAAAGTCCCAAAATCAGAAACATACTACTAAATTAGTTCTAACAAAATAAACACACCCAGGAAACCAGCAACAATATCAATAAACAAAACAATAACAAACCTCAAAAGGTTCTCTCTTATCTCCTTTTGCTTAGTGTATGCTGGCCAGGAATAACCACTAATGTAACTTCTGAAACAATGGATTAATATTGCTTGTATATTTTAACTTTATAAAAATGGAATGATACATATTTATGTTCTTTTCTACCTTATTTTATTCAATATTTTGGTTATGATAAATCTACATCATTACCAACTCTGCTTTTTCCTTTTTATCATTTATTTTTCTCTTTCTTTCTAGAAGTTCTGCATGACCTTGGTGATTTTTTTGAACTTTTCATCTGTAAAATAGATTACACTCTTAATACTGGCTAGTTAATAAATCCCCTAACTCTCACATATTTCTTCTTACTTTTCACCACCTTATTCAATAAGGATCTGATTTTTAATTTTCTTCCATCTATATTTCTTTATTTTCCCCTTGAATTATTTAGGTAGGACAACCCATTAGTTTTATAATGTATAATGCTCTATTAAACAAAATATCTACTGCCATGAATTCTTTTTCCAAAATACAATATCTTCTTGTTATATCCAAATTTGTAATCTAGAACACCAACAAACCACCTTAGAGAGCTTTAACCTCCCTCATCAATCCATTCTCCTAAATGGTTTATTCATGGTGCTTCCCTCAGATTTACAATTGCTATCCCACCTCTTCTAAATTTGGAGTGTTATAGATTTTGCTTTGTTCTGTTTTGTTTTTGTTTATGTTCAATTGGCTATTTCTGAGATGAATGTCAAGTTACCTTGATTCCATTGTATATCAATTTATTCTATAATATCTATAATAAAATTTTGACAATGATAAATTAGAGTTTTGCACCACTGGGTTGGTATCTAAACAACCTTTAGTAGAAGCAGTTGCTGACTGATTTAATGAACCATTAAATTATAATTGCACACTTTCCTTGAAACAAGTGCCAACCTATTTCTCATACACTACTTCACTATTAGCATTTCTCTTATAATAATGCTCTGGAAGGTATACTTTGTCATCATACCTGCTTATTGTCCCTATAATTTTTATACAGCATTTTATCTGAGGCAATGCAGTACTTGAACGTGAGTAAGACAGACTATCATACTGTTCCTTACAGTCTCACACAAAGTCTCCAGTGATACTACAATGCTGGCTTACAAGGACTCAATTTCCATGGTAGTCCAAAACTAATAAAATACCTGGATCTGAGGGTTCAATTTCAATGAAAACTCCAAGGATTTAAATCACTTTAGTTCAAAATTGCAGTGAATACTGAAGAAATAAGGTAGGAGAATGCTAGACAAACTCTAGGGCAGGTGAGGCACTTAAGCTTATTTACACAAGGAAAGTGTTGTGGATTGATTGCGTTAATGGTCCCAGTTCTTCTCTCTTTTTTGCCATGACCTTTGCCATGTGACTTTGCAAACCATATCACTGAAGAGAGGCACTGTCTGTTTTTCCACCTCTTAAAACTGAGAACTTCAAATTCAGGCATTTGGCTAGATTTGGGCAATGTTATGAAAGGCAATTTCATGTAAGTAGAGGATTTTGCTTCTACTTTTGAAGCTATGTTACTGCCAGATATTAATAACATGCCTGTACCCACTGCTAGAGTATGAGAAACAAAAGGAAAAAATCAGTCTGCCACCCAATCTGACAGAAAACTGACTGCCAAACTGATGTGACAGTGAGGCAAGCCTAAAACAAAAACAGCACACCCAAATAAAGGAAATATTTCTGACCTGCACACTTGAGGGGGAAATAAATGCTCATGTTTTAGACCATTGAGGTTTGAGGTAGTTTGTTATACAGCATAATCATAGCAATAACAATCTGAATCAGTACTTAAAAGTAGAGTGCTACAATAATAAAAATAAAACAAAATATACTACACTGCTTAGCAGAGCCTTGCAAAATGACCATGATACTGCTAGGGAAACTAATGACTTTTTTATTAATATGTTGTAGTGCAGTATTTAATAAAATTGTGGCCCTCTATAAGTAAAGAAATGAAAATTTTAGATAATAAACTTTTGATTTGCACAAATAGCTCTCCAGGAGAAATATTGGAAGTTGTAGCTGATTCCTTTTAATTAAAAATTATAAGATACTATAAAAAAAGACACACTAAAAAAAAAGTGGAATACAATTTGCAAGAAGAATAAGAACTTGCTAGGTTAGAAAATGACACTGTTTCTTATCCTATTTCTTTTTTTTTTTTTTTTTGAGACAGAGTCTTACTCTGCTGACCGGGCTAGAGTGAGTGCCGTGGCATCAGCCTTGCTCACAGCAACCTCAAACTCCTGGGCTCAAGCAATCCTCCTGCCTCAGCCTCCCGAGTAGCTGGGACTACAGGCATGTACCACTATGCCTGGCTAATTTTTTCTATATATATATATACACATATACACATATATGTTTTTAGCTGTCTGTATAATTTCTTTTCTATTTTTAGTACAGACGGGGTCTCGCTCTTGCTCAGGCTGGTCTCGAACTCCTGAGCTCAAACAATCTGCCCGCCTTGGCCTCCCAGAGTGCTAGGATTATAGGCGTGAGCCACCGCACCCGGCCCCTATTTCTTATGAGTATACTATACTACTGTTAAGTAAGAGATAGTCTCAGAGTATAGATCTCACAACCAGTTATGAAATGGTTTGTCAAGATCTTTTAAAAAGTTAAGGCAGTGACTCCCAGACACTTTCAGTTCTCTCAGTAGAAATACTAGGAAGCTCTAGGTCATAACACTCATAAGTCTGGTCTCAAAATAGCAGAAAATAAATTCAGAGAGGGATGTATTACAGGAAAGTAATTATGAGTATGGATTCTGTTATATAGGTTGGATTATTATCAGTGGGTAATAAAACTCATGAAGTTTTTCAGGAAATAATAATGAAAACAGTTACCACAGCCTGAATATACTGAATCTGCTCAAATTGTTAAAAACAATTGTAAGAATCTCAAAAATTTTACTAAGAAACAGGCTGAGAAAATTCTGCCATATTTTCTAATGCCTTTTATAGAAGTGCTTTAGGACTTTAGTGGAAAACAGATGATGTCCAAGGACATCAAGTTAAGAGAAATGGGGGAAAACAGGCTGAGGATTCACTCTCAAGGAATAGAATCCTTTGTTCAGGAAATGCTTCCCACTCTCAGACAACACTACTGCAGCAGGATTTGAAAATTGCTATGGACCAGCTACTGTTCTGTACCTTCCATTATTCACCTCTATTTGGAATGAAATGTTCACTGTGGTTATTCTGCCTCTCTCACCATCACTTGCTTTGGGTTTTGTGGAGGGTATATTTTTAGTTCATAGTTCCCCAGATTAAGATGAGCCTCTTTTGAACTTGATATTGATCGTGAAATACTAGACTTTGAGTTTTATCTGATTAAATGAAATGTTATTGGTTTTGGTAGAGAGTGAGTGTATTTTCATGCAGAAGGAATGTGAATAATCATGGCCAGAGGGCAGCCTATGGGAGATTAATTTCATGGATGGTTACAGTTCTTTACTTCTCCCTGTTTCTAAATTCTTTCATGTACTGTGTTACAGATTATCTCACTAAAGTAGTAGAGTCTGATTTCTCCACAGTTTCCTTCTGAGCTTGTCCATTTGACGACCTTTGGCCAATAGATATCAGCACCTATGAAACATGCAAAAGCTTTCACGTATGCTTTTTAATCTCAGCTCCCACTAGAAGTAAGTGATCTATAGACTCATGAGTTAAATAAATCCTGTCTGCTTAGACTAGTCTGCCTGGAAGATGAGAGACAAATGGTCAGGTCATTCCCATAGGCCTAGCTAAAAAGCTATTAACAGATATGTGACTGAACACAAATAGGAAGCAAAGAAGCGCCAGCTGATTCCAGGATAAGTCAGTCAGTGATCTATAGACTCACGAACTAAATAAATCCTGTTGAAGACACAGAGCCCTCCTGCATGATTTGTTAGGCAGCATTATTCTTTCAATAGGTAATTGATATAGCAGGCCTGCATGAGGATATGGCATTTTCAACAGAGACATGAACCAGACCTGAAAGAGAGTAGTCTGTGGAAGGAAAACAGTATTATAAGAATATTCTGAGGAAGAGAAATAAAGTCAATATGTCTGGAGCAGTTATTAAAGACACCCAGTAAAAAACAGATTGCTAAGGTAGATAGGAACTAGAGCATGTGGGGTTTTGATATCAGGGGTCAAATGCTTCTGATTTTCTCTAAGTGTAATGGGATATTTTTGGAGAATTTACAGAGTTTAATATAATTTAAGTTAAAAAATAAGTGTTCTCTAGTTTCTTTTAATCAAGAATGGATTTTTTTCTGAGAGCAAAAATAGAATTAGGAAAACAAGTTATGATGCCAGAACCCAGATTATTGTAATTTGGGCTATAATATTTTCACTGAGTATATTTAGGTTATTTATAAATAATATCTTCAGTAAATGTTAATTACTTTCTAACACCAACACTGTAAGGGGTATTAAATTAAATAATATTTAGCCTTTATGAGAGTAATGCTCCGTGTCTAGTGGATATATATATAATTTCTATTAAAATAACATTTTCATAAAATTTATACAGAATACTATAGAATGATGTGAAATACTCTCCATGATTAGATGATACTTTAAATACATTTTGAAGACAGTAGTGACAGGTGAATCATGGAGAAATGGTAAAGTTATTCTAGCATAGGAAGTAGAATGTGTTACTGTCAAGAGATATTAAAGTACATGGTCACTTACAGGTGCAGCATGCAGTTTAAATTCCTAGAGTACAGAATGGAGAAAGAGGATAATCAAGAGGTTAGGATGCAAACAGATGATTATAAAGAATTTTTCCAGTATGCTCAATGACTGGGTATTTTATAGATATTCAATGGGCAAATATGGAAGAATTTTGTTATGAGAGTGACAAAATCAAATTTTGTCTTAGAATGAACTGCTATGTAAAAAAATGGATTAAAAAGGGGCATGTATAAAATAATTTTAAAAGACCCTATATGTTGTTTAAAGTTAAAATGATACTAAAAGTGAAAAAATCTTTAACGAATTTGGGTGGTTGTAGAAAGGTTGCATAGATAACCTAAAAAACCCATATGTGGTAGTTGTGGGGAAAAAGGGATTATACCTTACAGTTGATAAACAAATAGACATTTGTTTATTCAAACATACAAGTTACCAGCAGAAAGAATGAAAACATGTACAAGTAAATTATTAGAAAGTTCTATATTTCCTCATTTTTCACATCAAGAAATCAATATATATTAACTTATATAGATAATAAAAATGTTATTAAGATTTATTAAGTTATCCTCCATCAGAAGTAAAAACTGAATTCATCAAAAGTGAAATCTTTGAGAAGTAATGTTTTATATTGGGGCGGCTTTCATTTTACATCTTTCTTTATTTTCTGAATGTTCCTGACCTGTCCTACGCGTTATTTAGATGCACGTTTTATGTGGAAAATAACTTTCTTATAAAATTATGTGTTATTTCCTGGCAATATATTTTATACAATATTGCTAAGCTGTTATAGTTCACCAGATCATAACATAACTGCTGCTTGCAATGCAAAATTTTAAAGGAAATACATTATCAATAGGGCCGAACCCTTCAATATTAAGTAATCTTATCTGAAATCTTCAATAACATCTACAATACTGAATACCTCTTCTGTAACGGGCCATCTTTGTAATTATAAAAGAGAATCTCTTCATGAAATAAACTATTAAGAATTTGGAAGGAATTGAGAATAAGGAAAACTCTATGTCATCTCTATTGTTGCTAATGTTTTATAGATGAAAAAAGGTCAGCCCATCAAAAATAAATTTGAAAAATATTTGATGCTTTACCTTCTATAAAATGGCCTGAGTACTTTACCTTTGGAAAAACTTTATCATTTGGGACTGATACAATGATGAGTAATTTAAGGGACAGAAGAGAAGAAAACAAGTTACAGAAAATATATATCTCTTCAACTTGTACAGTATGTGGAGATGCCTTCAGAAAAGACAAAAGGGAAAAAAGCATTTCTCAAAAGATGAAACATAAGATCTCTGGAAAATACTAGCTATTATATTTTAATTATATCCTCTCTCCAAGAAGAAATAATCAGAAGAATAAAAACTGTGATATTGTTTTGATTTTCTGGATTTTAACCATATTCAGAATGTCAAGTATCTCATACATAATTTTCCATACCATAACATTTATTTTTTAACATTTCTTGTGAATATTTTATAGCATTTCTTGCTTATATTTCTAATAATTATCATTCTGTCTCCTTGTACTTGAGATACACTTGAATAGAATCTACAACACTGTTATTTTTGTGACTGAACATTGTATATTTTACAACTTTCCCATTGAGTACATGTAAACTTATTTTGATCCTCCTTCATGACATTAAATGTGGAGTCAGTATATTTTAAATTATTAATTGTATAAGACTTTTATTAAATGAGTTAAATGTTATAATTTTTAAAATTTTTATTGACGTACGAGTTGTACATATTTTGGAGATACATGTGATATTTTGATACTCGTATAGAATGTGTAATGACAAAATCAGGGTAACTGAGATATCCATCACCTCAAATATTTATCTTTTCTTTGTTCTCGGAACATTACAGTTCTCTTTTAGCTATTTTGAAATATACAATAAATTACTGTTAACTATAATTTCCTGACTGTATTCTCAAATAATTGAACTTATTCTATCTAACTGTATTTTTGTCCCCAAACCAGCTTCTCTTCATCCTCCCTCACCCTTTTACTTCCCAAACTCTGGTAACCACACTTACACTCTCTACCTCCATGAGCACATTTTTAGCTCTCATATTGGACTGAGAACACACACAATATTTATCTTCTTGTGTCTGGCTTATTTCTCTTCACATAATAACCTCCAGTTCTATCCATGCTACTACAAATGACAGAATTTCATTTTTATGGCTGAATAATATTCCATTATATATATATAAATCACATTTTCTTTATCCATTCATCCTCTGATGGACACATAGGTTGATTCCATATCTTGGCTATTGTGAATAGTGCTGTAACATACGAGAGTGCAGCTATCTTTTTTGATGTACTGATATCCTCTTAGCAGTGGGATTGCTGGATTGTATGGTAGTTCTATTTCCAGTTTTTTGAGGACTCTCATGCTGTTTTTAATAAATGCTGTACTACTTTACATTCCCACTAACAGTGTATGAACATTTTCCTTTCTCTGCATCTTCACCAACATTTGTTATTTAAACATTGATCTTACATTAGAACGAAAGCATCATGATTTTGCTCAATTAACAAGAACATTTTCTCATAGTATCTTGGGATGTACTTATTTATCCTAGCAGCAATGGCCTTCAAATGGCTGGAGGCTGTTTGCAGGAATGTTTAAGTTTACTGAAATGTATGCATCTTACATGTAATAGATCATTTATTTTATATGTAACTATAGCCAATATTTCAAATACTGTCACTGGACTACCCTTTGAATGTTTATTAGTTCATTCTTGCCCTCAGTGAGATTATTCTCTCAAAATATAAATACCGATAATTTCTCACTTTTAAGGACTTGTCATTGCATTTAGAAAAAAATAATCCAAAATGTTCCTATTAACCACAGACTCTGCTTCCTCTTCCTCCTGCCTCTTTTTCTAATTTAATATTTTCCTCCTCTCCCTCTAACCCACTCTGAGCCAGGACATTAGTCATTTATTTCCCATAAAGTTGAAATTCTTTGCTCGGTGATGACATTGACAATGCGATTTCCTATTCTCAGAATATCTTTACCTTGTATGCTGCCTGAATGTGGCATTATTTCTGGTTCTTTTAAGTTTTGACACCTTTGGGATCATCCTATGTGTTAGTTCAGGTTCTCTGAGAAGCAGAGGCCAAGACAGGTGGCAGGAGGGAATAGAAGGGAAGGAGGATGAGAAGTTGGGAGATCAGCCAGATCACAGTGTAAGTTCACACCCTGTGAAGGGAAAGGGGGAGGATGATGGCAAGAGACAGCTGCAATGCATGTCCAGTACCTGCTCAGCCCTACCTTCTCACGTGCACTTTTAATATGTGTGTTTTTAAATTCCCCAGCTCCTCTAGTAAAATTGGGTTTCTCCCTTAATGCAATATCCTCAGTGATGCCATGTCTTATTTATTTATTTATTCATAAGCTACAGATCTTCCAGAAATAGACATTGGGATATTTTGTCCATTAATCTGTCTGTTATCATCTCTTTTATATAGTAAGTCCCATTTTTATTTCTTAATTGTTATTTGACTAGAATTAATTGCTTATCAAGTTTCATATAATCTGAAAACCTCTGCATATTGGTGGGGAAAAGGAAATTTTCACTTTGTGTGTATTCTTTTTTGCATATTTGCCATATTTATGCCACAGATTTTTACTGAATTTTATGGACTTCATTTTTTACTTTCCTGTTTTTGGTTGATTTTCTGCTGAACTTTCTTGTTGATTTCCTTTGTTTTTGCAAGTTTTATCTATTTTTTCCATTAGTAGTTTAAAACTTAAACTTTGTATTTTAATTATTCTAACAGTTACTCTTATATTTTCAACAGAATGTTAAACCATTACTGTTTCTCATTTTCTAGAATGAATATTCCAGAAAGCCAACATATTTAGCCTACTTTCACTTTTACCCTACATCTTCCATGTCGAATTCATCTTGGAGAAGGGAGTCACATGGCGAGGCGAGAGGGGAGGGTGTTCTATAGGAGCTGCATGCAGTCCCTGGCTGCAGTTAGCAAGGAAATGAGGACCTTGGTCATGATGTGGCCAGGAGATGACATCTGTCCATAACTAGTGAGCTCAGAAAAGGACCCGGACCTTAGACGAGATCCCAGCACTGGAAAACACTTTGATTTCATCTTGATGAGACATGAGCAGTGTATCTACACAGGCCAAACTGTGCCTGGACTCCTGACCGACAGAAAATGTGAGATAAATTTATTCCAACTGAAGCTGATAAGCTTTTGGTAATTTTTTTATACAGCTATTGAAAACTAATGTGCTATCATCATCTATTATCTGAGTTTTTATATTAGCCTTTTAACTGTTCTCCTTACTATTAACTGTTCCTTACCTATTGTCTATTCTCCTTATTAGGTGAAGCTAAACTTTAAAAACTAACTGGAACATTTTACTTCTTTGCCAAAAACCACTCAATGGTTCCTAATTTCAGTGAGTATAAAAGCTGCAGCCTTTATAGTTTTAGAAAAACTTCTGTGTCACACCAATTCTTCCTGTTCGTGAGGCTCCAATCATTCTGTCTGTGCTGCTGAATACTTTAAGCCAGTTCCTGCTTCAGGCACTTTCTTGTTCTGTTTGGATAATTTCCCTGAAATATTTGGAAATCTAATTGCTTCAGTAAGGCTTCATGATCACTCTATAGAAAACAACATTTTTTGTACTGGAGTAATCTAGTTTTGGTACTTTGCTATAGTATATCCATAGTATATTTCACTATCTTACGTACTGTATATTTTGTTGTTGGTTTAGTTATTATTTGTCACTCCCATGAGAATATAAGCCCTACATAAGTGGAGATGCTGTGTTATATTCTGGTGTACTAATGCTTTGTTTGGTTTGTTTGTTTGCTAATTCCCAAAATGACTATTCCAGGATCACCTACTACTTTTACTACTTATTAGTTTGAATGTAAGATTTGTGTTTGATGCTTTTAATGTTTTTAGGTGGATTATAAAGATGACATTTCTTTTATGTGTCAATCTTGCTTCTCCCTTTCTCATTCTCTCTCTCCCCCTCTCCTATACGTCCTCATTCCTCTTGAGCTTAGAAGAGGACACTGAGCCCCAGATAACAGAAAGCCTTAGCCTCAGTACCTTTTCTTTTTTACTGCCTCAAGATTTCCCAAATTTTAAGTGTCACAGGAATTACCCATTTATATTTTTGCAGATAAATGTACCCTGTTGGGGATCTTTTTTTTGGTCACAAGGATCAGGGCCACCTTATTACTTTCATGGACCCAGGCAACTTGGCCTTTGTGTATCTCTTTCATCATAAAAATATTAATAATTATATTTTCTGATCATATTAAGATATAGCTGGATACATTAACATTATATATTAAAACATTTTCTTATGCCTAAAATTTATTTTCTTTTCTTCTGATTTTAAAAAGTAATTAAATATATTCCTAGGTATTTTATTTTCTTTGTTGCTATTTTGAAGGGTATTGAGTCCTTAATTTGGCTCTCCGTTTGACTGTTATTGGCATATATGAATGCCTCTGATTTGTGTGTATTGTTTTTGTATCCCGAGACTTTACTGAATTCATTGATCAATTATAGGAGTCCCTTGGTTGAATCCTTGGGGTTTCCTAGATATAACATCATATCATCAGCGAAGAGTGAGAGTTTGATCTCTTCTTTCCCTATTTGGACTCCCTTGATTCTGCTCTCTTGCCTGATAGCTCTCACAAGGACTTCCAATACTATGTTGAAAAGTAATGGGGACAGTGGGCAGCCTTGTGAAGGAGGTAAAGGACCTCTATAGGGAGAACTACGAAACATTGAGGAAGGAAATCACAGAACATGTAAATAGGTGGAAAACCATACCAAGCTCCTGGATCGGAAGAATCAACATTGTTAAAATCTCTATAGTGCCCAAAGTTATCTATAGATTCAATGCAATCCCTATTAAATTACCAACATCATTTTTCACAGATATAGAAAGAATAATTTTACGCTTTGTATGGAACCAGAGAAGACCCCGTTTAGCAAAAGCAATTTTAAGCAACAAAAACAAAATGGGAGGTATTAATTTGCCAGACTTCAAACTATACTACAAAGCTGTGATTATTAAAACTGCTTGGTACTGGCATAAGTCCAGGGACACAGACCAGTGGAACAGAACAGAAAATCCAAATATAAAACCATCCTCATATAGCCATCTAATCTTTGACAAAGCAGACAAAAACATACTCTGGGGAAAAGATTCCTTATTTAATAAATGGTGCTGGGAAAACTGGATAGCCACATGTAGAAGACTAAAACAGGACCCACAGATTTCACCTCTCACAAAAATCAAATCACGGTGGATAACAGACTTAAACCTTAGGTGTGAAACTATTAGAATTCCAGAAGAAAATGTAGGAAAGACTCTTACAGACATTGGCCTAGGCAAAGAATTTATGAAGAAGACCCCTAAGGCAATCACAGCAACAACAAAAATAAGTAAATAGGACCTGCTCAAATTGAAAAGCTTCTGCACAACCAAGAAACAGTCATGAGAGTAAACAGACAACCTACAGAATGGGAAAAAATTATCGCATACTACACATCAGATAAAGGACTGATAACAAGAATCTATTTAGAACTCAGGAAAATCAGTAAGAAAAAAATTGAACAACCCTATCAAAAAGTGGGCAAAGGACATGAATAGAAATTTTTCAAAAGAAGATATAAGAATGGCTAACAAACATATGAAAAAATGTTCAACATCTCTAATCATCAGGGAAATGCAAATCAAAACCACAATGAGATACCACTTAACCCCAGTGAGAATGGCCTTTATCAAAAAGTCCCAAAACAATACATATTGGCGTGGATGCGGAGAGACAGGAACACTCATACACTGCTGGTGGGATTGTAAACTAGTGCAACCCCTATGGAAAACAATATGGAGATACCTTAAACAGATTCACGTAGACCCACCATTCGATCCAGCAATCCCATTATTGGGCATCTACCCAGAAGAACAAAAGTCATTCTATAAAAAAGACACCTGCACCCGAATGTTTATAGCAGCACAATTCAGAATTGCAAAGATGTGGAAACAACCCAAATGCCCATCAATTCATGAATGGATTAGTAAATTGTGGTATCTGCATACCATGGAGTATTACTCAGCTACAAGAAATAATGGCGATACTACATCTCTTTGGTTCTCCTAGAGAGAGTTGGAACCCATTCTATTAAGTGAAGTATTCCAAGAATGGAAAAACAAGCATCAAATGTACTCACCAGAAAATTGGTTTCCCTGATCATCACCTAAATGCACATTGGGGAATGATATCAACTGGATATCAGACTGAGGTGGGGGGTGGGGGGAGGGGATGGGTGTATGCCTACATGATGAGTGCGTTGCACACTGTCTGGGGAATGGCCATGTTTGAAAGTGCTGACTCAGGGAGGTGGGGGGGGGGAGGGAATGGAGGTATGACTACATGGTGAGTGCCAGGCACACTGTCTGGGGAATGAACACACTTGAGGCTCTGACTCAGGGGGATGGACGGGACATGGGCAATATATATAACCTGAGCTTTTGTACCCCGATAATAAGCTGAAATAAAAAAAAAGTAATTAAAAATTTTTGTGGGACCCAAATGTACAGTAGACCCACACATTTGTCTACTGCATTTAATGTATGTCAGCCATGATGTAAATGATTTTTAATGTGGGATAATATATATTTCTTCCTATTTTATCTTGATGAAATACTTTCTATAATGTTTTTATAAATGTGAAAGAGAATGTCAGTAAGTATAAATTCACATTAATTACTATTTTAATAAAATTTAATAATTAAATTAAATGTCCCAGTAGGACCCACTAGCATTATATGCGCAGCCAAAATTGCAGATACTCACTAATTTTTAAATAATACTTATTCAATTTGTTGATTTTCTAGGTAAATGATTTCATCTAATTCATTGTTTTAAATATTATCTCCATCAATATAATGTGAATGATACACATATTTGTGAGCTTGTGAATAAAATAGAAAGCAATGAATTAATTGTGCCATTCAATGTCTTTGCTAAACTTTATGCACAGTTTCTTCACGTTAGCATATTTTAGATATCTGACTGTTTCAGAGATTTGGAGCAAATCCTACCTTCTTACACCCTTCACTTTTTGGTCCACTACAATTATCCTCCCATTCCTCAGCAAGTATTATAGCACACTGGAAATCAGGATTAGATAATTCCAAAAAGTTTTGTTTACCCAATCCTGACCATTTGGCTTCAACCACATCCTACTTTTGATATATTTTGTTGAGGTTCAGATGAAAAAAATTCCAGCAATTAATCATTTTGTTTTTGCCCATTACCTGAACAGGTATGCTGAATAGCATATATATGGGTGTATATGCACATGTATAAGCATTTACATATGTATAGGTGTGTGTAGATATGCAATCAAAATTTAATATCTCTGTGAATATTTATGTATATATACATATAAATATGTATCTATATTTTTACACATATATGTATATATACTTACATAAACATGTATTATTTGTGTATGCATATACAATACAGTGTACATATAGTACACATACACATATATGTATAATCATAGTATTGTAAAGTAGGAGTGTACAATAATAGCTGCTATCCTTCTAATCCAATACCACAGTGTTCATACTAGCTTTCCCCTTTTTCTATAGTTATATCTAATTTTTTATCACTGATAATCTTGAATTCTATTGTGTACAATATACTTACTTATTTCCTCAATAACCTGTGTGTAACCAACATCTCTGGGCTACTGTCCCACCTTGCTTCAACACAGGTTTTATGCAGATTGGCATCCTAACCTTTTTGAGGTCTGCTAATATCTCATAGACTAAATTTGGAAGTAAAAATGGGAAAATGGAAAGTGAAATGGAAGACAGGGAGTGAGGAAAGTATGGATGGAAGGAAGGAAAAGAAAGGAAGTCTAACTTCAATTTTTTTTATATTATATGACTAGAAAAAATAATTGCTACATATTTGGGGAGAATTGTACAAGATGTTCTTTATAACATGAATCTGTTACAATGTATCTCTTGAAGTGTCCCAACATTCTGTTACCTCTCAGAACACTAAAGAAAACCCAATTGAAGCTGGCTTTTATACAATTAATCATTAGTCCTTGATCAGGTTTAATTTCTTGGTTTATTTATACAATGTTGTAAAGACAGAGGAAAGTCACAACATTTTTAAATTATATGAGGAGTTTGGTATTCCTCTGGCTATATTTTACATCTTAAGGAATCTCCATATCTTTGGCCACTTCTAATCACAGGTAAATCACGGGACCTCTATATTGAAAGATCCTTGTGTATCTCATAAGGAATTTCCGTTCTTTAGTTTCTGAGATATAAGTTTCTGGGAAAACCTCATATATACCAAACTATATTTTAGGGGTTTACAACAGAAAGATTGAAGATAGTTAAGAGGCTCTTGAAGTAGACCATGTCAGAGTTATTGGTAGCTTGAACAAGGCCTACGGGATAGAGATGGATGGGATGTGACAAGTGCTTAATATGATGTTTATTGTAGTTCATAGATGTAGGTAATTTTCAGATCCTAATTCAAAAAAACAAAGTGATATTGCATGGATTATAAATTTAAAAATCAACATCAAATTAGATATCAATATAGCACAATTACACTTGTCTTCCACTAATGTTAGCTTTCAACTTTTGGTCCCATTATGCTTTATAAAATAATGAGACCTACATTCTTGATTCCTTGCAGGAAAGAATATAAAATGTATCTGTAAGAAATGTTTACACCTTAATGAATAGCGCAAGCCAGGATATTGCTTGGCAAATACAAAGGCTTGGTTTGTGCCTTAGTTTCAATTCATTGTAACCGTGTGAATTCTGCATAGGCCTTTGAACAATATGTACTCTTTCCCTTTTCTATAAACTGTCACATCAATAGTAACATCAAATTTAACAAAACTTTAATTTATTCTGAAGTTCATATGTCATAAATGGTGAAAAATGTTTTGTGTCTCATGCTATTTGTTTTGTTGTTGTTACTGGCTGTGATGGTATTTGTATTCACGTAGGAAAGGTAAGCTATTAGGTCGTGAAGTTGGTAAAACAAAAAATTGTTGATTTTTTTAAATGAGTAAAATTTTTGTGCAGATTTAGATTTGCTTAATTATGATTCTTAACTTGTGCATTGCAATTGAAATAAACTAAAATTACTTAATGTGACTGCATTGAATAGAACTAAAATGTAACTTTAGAGGTAAAAGCTCATTTTATGCTTTTCTAATTTGCTTCTTAGGCTCAAATATTGATTTTAAGTCACCATTCCAAATCCTTGATAAATAATTCTAGTTACTTTAATTTTGTTGTTAGGTACTATTTTTGAAATGTCTAATCAATGTTTTTCTCTTTTGAATTCTTTCCAAATATTTTAAGTCCTTCTCCTCTGAAACAGATGATTTGACTTAGTGATCACGACAACAAGAGGTAGAAATAATCAAAACTTAAAGAATCATTGCATACATACAGGTAAATCATATTAAATCCATATAATAATTTAACACATTTTTTTTGTACAGTTTGAGTCAAAGCTAGAAGTGTGTCCATCACCCAGATAGTGTGCATTATACCCTTTGGGTGTGAATTTACCCACACCTTCCACCCCTTCACACATGCTTGATTTCCATTGAGTTTTAATACCATATGTGCTCATAAGTTTTGTTGTATTAGTTCCAATTTAATAGTCAGTACATGTGGTGTTTGTTTTTCCACTCTTGTGACATTTCACTTAGAAGAATGCTCTCCACTTCTAGCCAGGTTGTCACAAAAGGTATTAGGTCACTATTGTTTTTTATAGCTTAGTAGTTCACCATGGTGTACATATACAATATTTTATTAATCCACTCATGTATTGATGGACACTTGGGCTATTTCCACATCTTTGGAATTGGGAATTGTGCTACAATAAACATTGAGTGCAAGTGTGTTTTTGATAGAATGACCTTTTTTTCTTTTGGGTACATAGTAGTGGGATTGCTGGATCAAATGGTAGGTATACTTTTAGTCCTTTGAGGTATCTCCATACTACTTTCTGTAGAGGTTATACTAGTTTGCAGTCCCACCAAGAGTGAATAAGGGTTCCATTCTTCTCCACATCCATGCCAGCATCTCTTGTTTTGGGACTTTTTGATAAAATCAATTCTCACTGGAGCTAGGTGATGTCTCATTGTGGTTTTGATTTGCATGTCCCTGCTGATTAGAGATGTTAAGCATTTTTTCATATGTTTATTGGCCATTAATCTATATTATTTTGACAGTTTCTGTTCATGTCTTTGCCCACTTTTTAACGGGGTTGTTTGATTTTTTTCTTGCTTATTTGCTTGAGTTCTTTGTAGATTCTGGTTAACAGACCTATATGGGAGGCATAACATGCAAATTGAAACCAAAAGAAATCTGGTATAGCCATTCTCGTATCAAGATAAAATAGACTTCAAATCAACCAAAGTAAAGAAAGACAAAGATGGTTATTAAATAATGGTGATGGGAATAGTTGAACAAGAAGACGTAACAATCCTAAATAGTTTTGCACCTAACACAGGTACACCCAGATTCACAAAGCAAATCCATTGGTAAGGAATAGTTTGTTTTTTCTTTCTTGGGGGAGGGGGGTGGTATCCTTTTGCTCTTATTTTTCATGTTTCTAGAATTCTTTTACTGATTCTTTCTCATCAGGCCTCTCCGTTGAGATCTGGGGGTGCTAAGTTTGGCTTACCTGCCTGTCTCTGGGTCCCTGAAGCTTGATCCCTGAGTGTGCCAGGGAGAGCAGTGCTGGTCCTGTGTTGCCTATGGGGTGTTCTAGCAGGTTTGATGAACCTTCTGGGTTACCTCCTACCTGCTGTATTCCCCTCTTCCCAACAGTGTGTCGTCAGTTAGGTCCCCAGGCTTAATCTCTGAGATGGTGTGTGGTACTTGTAAGTATGAATCAGCTGCTCCCTGTTTGCTTGCATTAAAGGACACTAAGCTTTGCTATGAATTGTTCCCCCCATCACTGACTGAAGTTTACATGGAAGATTCCACGGCCAAGATGGCCTTTCGTGCCCTTAGTAGGCTCTGGTTCCCCAGGTGGGGCTCATGAATGCCACAAACTTTAGGAGGAACTCTGTAGCTCCCAGGGGGTTGCTTCTTCTCTATTCCCCCTGAGGTCAAGGGAGGAGCAAGACAAATTGTGCCTAGATCCACTGCCTGAGAGGCCTAGCAAAACTTTGGCGGGGCTCAGAGATTGCTTATCGGGCCACTAGGGGAAGCTGCTGTATGAATTCACGGCAATCTCTCCCAGCTGGGAAGGCTGTTCACCAGGGAGGGGCCTAATCTTGAATGCCACTTTCCTGTGCCGGGCTTTTTCCACTCTTGTCCATTAGCACAGTTTCTCTGCAGGGTGGGGTGCATGCTCTCCCACTTCACTCCCTGGAGCTCCACGGCACCCTCCCATCAGAGCAGTCTGTGTAAGTGCCCTCACCACCCGAGACGGCTTTTGTACTAACCTTCAGTCCACGTGTATGATCCACTAGCGTGCGTCTCTGCGGGAAGCTGGAGGGTAGTGTGATCCCCAGTTGTGCATGGCTATTGAGCCACAAGGCCCCAAGTGCAGACAGGTAGGCCTCTCTGTCTGCAGGAGCTTCTGCGAGGGGCGTCCTCCCGTCAGGGAGAAGCGGCTGCTGACAGTTTCTTGGCTCACAATTCTCTCCCCACTGTAATGAGTGGAGGGAGGGGCCACTGATCCCTTTCAGCTGGGCACCTAAGGAATTCGGTTTTCATGGGAACCAGGGGCTAGGCTTATTCACTCCAGCGCCAAACCCCTATCCAACGGGGCAGTTCTCCAGTGGGGATAGGGGATGGACACTCTCACAGATCCGCCTTCCTCAGTGTCCCTCCACACTCTCCCTTGGATATGTCCACGAGGGCTTCCCTCCCACCCCAGTTCAGGATCAGACCTCTCTCCTGCGTCTCCCTGCATTGCTCTTGTGTCCAGGGGGCACCAGGTCTGGCCTACCTGTCTCAGCTGCCAGCGTGGAAAGCCGATGAGCAGGACGCTGGCAAACTATGGTGGCCCCACTCTCAATGGCGGGTTCGACTGGGAACCCGCATCCATTGCAGAGAAAAGTATGTGTGCTTTTCAGTTCACAGAATTCTCAGGGTTATAATGGGGGGAGGGACCATGGCTACCCGCAGGCCTGAGCTAAAATTAGTCTTTTGCGTGCCATGATTGGAGGAGGTGCAGAGGAGTAAGTGTCTAGGTGTAAGAAAGCCAGCACTCTGATCTCTCGTGGCACTGTCCCGTGGGCTGTTCCTATTGAACACCTGAACTCCCGGGGTTCAGTTGCTCACCCAGTTATTCCTATATAGCTGGGGCCCCTGCCGTGCCTGGGGCGTTGCGGAGGGTGGAAGTGCCTCCAATATGTTTTATGTCTCGCTCTTCACTGAAGGTATCTAAGTGGGGCAGGGAAAGCCCCCCTTACCCTTTTACTGGGCCCTGACCCTCTCTGGGTTTGGGGTCTGCACTGCTGTCTTCTCCTGTCTATCGTCTTTGTCAGCTTCACATTTTTTTTTTCTTGTCCCCGGATATCTCTGTTGTCTCTGCCTCTGATCCACACCTAAGCTACAACTGCACCCTGTTCTCCTCAATCCAATATTGTACCTTCCACCTGGGACAGCCCGACATTGATGTCTCTAGTCAGCCATCCTGGCTGCTCCTCTGATTTGTCTTTTTATTTTTAATTTTGTAAAATTTCTGTTTAAGTATTTAGCTCATTAGTTATTAGGTTATTTATTTTCCTATTATTGAGATATAACCATTTTTTATATATTCTGGATATATGACCTTCAGTGATTATAAAATTTGCAAATATTTTCTGCCAGTCTTTCACTTGTTTTTTTAACAATTAGTATTAAAAAGTAAAAGCAAAATTTTAATTTTAGAAGCATAATTTTCCTTCCCTTTTTCCTTCCTTCCTTCCTTCCTTCTTTCTTTCTTTTTTTCTTTCTTTTCTTTCTTTCCTACTTTTCCTCCTCATTCTCCTTCTCCTCTCTCTCTTATGTGTATGCATCCTGTTTAAGATTTTAATCTGCACATTTTAAGGTAACCAAGGTTTTTTCCTTTTATTTCCATCTGGAAGTTTGATATTTTTAGATTTTCATACTTAGTTCTATGACCTATTTCTAGTTAACATTTGTTTATGTTGTGAAATTAGGGTTGTGATTCACTTCTTCTACAATGTGCTGGTAAAATTTATTGGAAATATTATTTTCAAACTATCAAATTGTCATGGTTTAGTTGCATGCACACACAGAATTATATATCATACATGTGTATTATATACATATATGTATGTAATCATGTAATTTGGTTGAAGTAATATTTATGACTTTCAAGCAAGATTTCTGATTTTGAGTACTTGGTTTTTATCATAGCCTGGTATTATTTTATAGCATTAATACTTCCTTAAATTTTTCTGAAAATCTTGTCATTTCAAAAATTTTCTTTTATCTCCTAAATTATTTATTCAAAGTCTAATCTCTATATTTTCAAAGTCTAACCTCCCTTTTTATTATGGTTCTCTTCTCTTTTGCTATTACCTTTCCAGAAATATTTTTACATTTTTCTTCTTTTCTATTTTATAGTGACTGATAGGTTTTTTAAACATAGGAAGCTGGTGTCAGTTTTTTCTGCCAGTGTTGGAAAAACACATGACTCAAATAGACCTCTCATCTGAAGAGGAGTGCTAAAAAAAAGGCTCAGTGTGCTATTTTAGTCAATTTAGTCACCATGCCTTTGAATGCTTACCTACATGGTAGTAATGAAATACAGGTACATTTGGATGCCAAAATAAAGGGGGATTTTTGTTTGGTTATAGTCATTCTGGAAAATAAAATCCTAGCTTTTCCAAAGCAAAAGCTTTCCTTGCCTGTATGTAAACTCTGAGGTGTCAGTTCCTCTGTCTCTCCCATTTAAAACCTTGATGTGTTCCTTAGTTCTGCTTTAATGTCTGTCTTCTCTTACATTGGCGCCTCCATCCTTACAACTGCCTTCTGCGAATATCTTCTGTTAATATGGCATTATCTCTTCCCAATCATTCTGAAACTTTTTAATAACATTGAGCTACTGATGGCAACCTGCCTTCAATCTAGACGTACATATACTACTTCATATCATCCTGTTATATGTGAGTATACGTCTTGTTAATGAGATGTTTTAGTACTCATACCTAAATACCACTTTGTCATTAATTTCTTAAATCTTATTCAATAAGGCATATACTTTAAAAATAGAGTTGTGTTACTATTAGTGAATATTCTACTACATTATAATAATGCTAATGGCATGGAGAAGAAGGATTTTGATGGTGCTAATGATATAAAGGATTGATGTTTTAGAAATCAATTTCCAAGAAGTAATAAACTTATGCAAAAAACGTCTTCTAAATAGAAATCAAGTCCACGGGAACTCTTGGGAATGCATTATCTCTGATTTCTTATTCCACCATTTAAGATATATTTTTATGCTGCATGCTTAAGATTTAGTCATTAAAGACCATGTTATCCTTAACCAATAGATTTATGATTTTAAATTTTTGGATTTTTATGGATACATTTCTAAAGGAACTACAGTAGCTACTAATAAACATTCCAAAATATTCTTGCATAAATTATTACACTAGATCCTTACAACATATGCTATAAATGTATATTGCAACTTCATGTTTAAAACAGAGTTAAAAGAGATACAGGAAAGAAGATAGGCAATGGTGTAGCTATTGTCAAGACAAAGATTTCACTGTACAAATTAAACAGGTAAGAAGACTTTATTTAAGGCTATGGAAATAGAGGAGAGAGACCAAAACTTGGTGTGAAATCAACTCTTCTAAAACAAAAGCCTGGAGAAATTTTAAAATCTGGAATGAAGGTGAAGGGTCACAGACTATCTATGGTTGCTAATTTGTCTTACCCTAAAAAAAAAATAAATAAATAAAATAAAATAATTAAAAAAAAAAAACACTGTCTTATCTTCATGACAAGAGGGAGTTATACACCTTGAATGAAGAGCCCCTACCAAGCTAGGCTCCTACTCTCCCCCAGAGACCAAAGGATCTGGGTGCTATCTTCCTTGCTGGTAACATCTTAAAGGGATGCCTCCCAGGTCCTTGAGAAAGAGAGCCCTTGGTTGTAAAACTATCAAGTGTCTTTTATACAGATTTACATATCACAGGGGCAGAGAAAGAAGGTACCTTTACAAGTTTTCTAAAGTAAATACACTAACAAAAGGGAAGGGAGAGAAATCTGTGGTTAGGCCACTGGCTCTGGGAGGGACTGGGTAAGAGGGAGGTCCGGGCCCTGAAGGCAAAAGATTGTCTAGACTTTATTGTAGTCAAGCTGAGGGTAACATTAAGGTCCTCTTGGTCAGCACACATAGTACATTTTCTATTTGTTATATATCACAGCAGGCTTAGGAAACAGACATTATTTTCTTTCCAATTCTCAAATGAATATCATTGATTTCAACCCAGGAGAGCTGACAAAATTCATAAGGCTATTTACAGCAAATACAAGGTTCAAACATTATATTTTCCTAACTAGAAATTTTTGATTAATCTAAAACATTTCTGTCTACATGTTCATGTTTCTATTTTCTATTATATATGTCGTCTAAAGCTAAATTAAGAATCCAGGAAAAAATATGGGACAATAATAAACTCTAAAAAGCTGCAGAAGTTTTAAGAGAGATTTGAAAGGTTAGGGATCAAAGGTCTTGTGTTTTCAAATTGCACATTATCTATGCCAAATCATTATACTAATGAGTTTTCACTGCAGAGTTCACATTTACAAAAAAGGCTTTTCATATTACAAATGTGGAGTCAAATTTTCCTAATGCATCTCTTTTTGCCTTTGGAAACAGCCTTAACTCATTAAGGCCATGAGGACATTATTTCATACAGCTGTCTGTCTTTAAATTGATGATTTGAAAAAAAAGTCTGGCAAAAATGTTTACATAATATGAAATATTCATACCTAAAAATATTTTCCTACAGTTACATTACCTTACCATGAAAGATGTTTTCCACTTGTAGTCTAGCACACCTTTGTGCTATGATACTGAGATAACAGTAGACTCACCAGGACTTAAATATTCCTGTCATGCTAGACCATATACAGAGCTAGTCTTGCTTTACCAAGGGAGTTTTAATGTTTACAACTACTATTAATGACTCACCCTTTCTTCAGATGTTTTGTTACTTGTTAACCTAATATGTAAATGCAGACTAAAACTTAGTTTGGAAAGGGATTTGAACTCAGAAATCATGTCTATGACTAGTACCTTTAAGTATCATCCCATTGAGCACTTCTTCAAGAACATGAAATTCCTTGGAAATCATTTAGAAAATCAGCTGTCTGATATAGTCTCTATACCTTAAGCAAACCGGAAGAGCAAAGGTAATAATTTACTTGTCTTACATTTTACAAATAGTACAAAATCAATTTTAAACCTGGTTAGTTTTTCTGACTCCATGTCCTGTGTGATTTCCAGATTTACTACTTCTCAAATATTTGGAAACACATATGCAGGTACGAGAAAATTATTCAAGTTCCAAATGTTCAAGTACAGCCAATATGTATCTTCCTGGAATCGCAATAAAAAGGTCATTGCATTTATTTGATTTCATCATGCCAATAGTTAACTGCCACATTCATTAAAAATGGAAACTTATGGCATAAAATTAGAGAAAGAAATAAATTTTATCCTTGCATCTGATGTACCAAATTCCCAACTTTTGTTTTCCTTGAACAAGTTAGCTGTGATGATTAACTTTTGGGACTGACAGTGTTAAAACAAGAGACATCTATCTGGAAATCTAGGATATTAGGCTATCAGGAAATCTAGGACATTAGGCTCATCTCAAAAATAGTTGTTCCATTTGTTATTTCTTCTACCAATTAAATTCTGAAATTACTCAAAGAAGCACCCACTCCTAATCCTCTAATACCTTATTTTGGACCCACATGCCAATTCAGTTGTTACAAGATTTTTATAATATTCATTCATTCACTATTACCTCTCTGCCAAGCAATATACTAGGTATTAATATTAATAAAAGATATATAAATCACAGATATAGCCTTCTAAAATGAGTTGGTTGTTTATCTCATATCTTCTCTGGTTAGATTTCCATTTGGTCTGATCTTGTGTTTCCCTTATATTCCACAGTCTCCATCTGCACTTGCACACTTCTTTCTCAGACATTTATGGGTAAATAATATTATCCAGGTTGTGATGACAGAGAACTCCTTTATCTTTAATGTCTACTCTTACAGGGGAAAAATCCTTGCCCCTTGAGAAAAATTTAAATCTACTTCTTCTTTTGCATGTAAACATTTAAAATTTTTCTCAATAGTCATATCCAAAAACATTCTACCAGTAGTTATACAGGGACAAGTAAAATGATTTTTTAAAGTATCTTTCCCAGTTAGTTTAAGGGTTAAGTTCATTCTTTGTACTTTTCAATCACACAGTACATTTTTAAGTTATGCAACAGGTCTAAGTAGGTGAAATTAATAATATTATGTAGCAAACTTGGCTTTATTGCAAGACTTGTCTAATATTTTTAAGAGAAACAGCAGTAATGGAATAAGTTTGGCAGAACAATTAAACAATATATTCCTATAGTTAAAATTCTAAACACTTACACCACCAAATGTTGGATAGGATGTGGAACAACAGGAAGTCATTCATTACTGGTAGAAATAGGAAATGGTATAGCAAATTAGGAAGATAGATTGGCACATGATCAAGCAATCACACTCCTAGTATTTGCCCAAATGAATGAAAACTTATGTCAACACATAAAAACATGCATATGAATATTTATAGTAGTTTTATTCACAATTGTCAAAAACGAGAAGCAACCAAGATATTTTTGAAAAGGTGAATGGATACACTGGCATATCCATGGAATGGAATATTGTTCACTGATAAAAATAAATGAGCTATCAAGACATAGAGGAAATTTAAATGCATATTGCTTAGAGGAAAAAAAAGTCAATCTGAAAGGCTACATACTGTATGATTCTTACTATGTGACATTAATGAAATGGCAAAACTATACAGACAGTAAAAAGTTCAATGGTTGACAGAGATGGGGAAGGTGGTGGTGAGTAGGGAGATGGCTGAGTGAGTGGAACACATGGGATTTTCAGGGTAGTAAAATGAATCTATTTGATACTTTAATGGAAGATGCATGCGTTTAGGCATTTATCCAAATCCCTAGACTGCAATAGAAAGAGGAATAATCCTTAATGTAAATTATAGACTTTACTTAATCATAAGAAACACATGTTAAATAATGGTAAACAGATAACCTATATTTGTTTATCAATTGCAATAAATGTACCTCACTAATTCAAGTTTTTAATAAGAGAAACCATGAACATGGATGAGAGAGGAAGTATATGAGAAATCTCTGTAAAATCTGTCCAATTTAATGGAAAAATAAAACTTCCCTAAAAATAAAATCTTTTTTAAAAAATAATAAATTATAATAAACCTAGGAAAACATATGCAAGACTTGCACGGTGAAAACTAGAATATGATGATATAAATAAATAGATATATATACCTTGTTTGATGGATTGGAAGTCTCAATATAGTAGAGATATCATTTCTTTCCAAGTTGATATACACATAACACAATTTCTATCAAACTCCTAGCAAGTTATAGATACATAGTTACTTTAATATATATATATATATATGTAAACAAAAAACTAGAATAGTAAATACAATTTTGAAAAAGAAGCACAAGGCTAGAGGAATCAATATATCCAATTTCAAGACAATATATAATGACAGTAATTGAGACAATGACCATAATGTCTTGGGGAGGGTTAGACACAAGAATAAATGAAACAGAATACATAACTCAAAAATAAACCCATGCAAGTATGTTCACTGATTTCTGAAAAATGTGGTAAAAATAAAATGGAGAAAATATATTTTTAATTGGATACCCATAGGCAAGAAAAGAAAAATCAACCTTCTACCTAACTCTGCCTCCTTATTAAAAAAAAAATTGATCATGGACTTATATGTATATTTTGTATAATGAAAAAAAAAAAAGAAAGGAAAGAAAGACAAAAATTTCATGATCTAGGGCTAGGAATTCAAAGTATTCATAGACTTGACATGAAAAACATGATCAATAACATGGAAAAGAAACAATAAAATTTTACTGAATTAAAATTTAAATATTTTGCTCTACAAAAAACCCTGTAAACAAATTCAATGACAACTACTGACTGGAAGAAATTTGTTGCAAACTGCATATCCATCAAAAGACTAATATGTAGAATATATAAAGAACTCTCCAACTTAAAAGTTAAAAAATAGAAAATGAGCAAAATAAATTATTGAAAATTGCAGCAAAAAGAATATGCAGATGGCAATTAAGCACAAGAAAAACATACTGAACATCATTTGTTGTTATAGACATTAAATTAAAATCACAGTGAGATATCATTGTGCACTAACCTACATGGCTGAAATAAAAATAAAGGCATCAGCAAATGATGATGATGATACAGAAAAACTGGATAACTTATGCATTCCCAATCGGAATCTAAAATGCTATTGTTGCTCTGGAAAACACCTTGGCAGTTTCTTAAAAACTAAACACACAACTATTATATGACTCAGCTAGTGCACTTCTAGGCACTTATAAAAAGAAAATGAAAACTAATGCTCACGGAAGGACCTATAATTAAATTTTTATAGTAGTTCTCTTTGCAATAAATGGCCAAAAATTGGGAAAACCCCAGACGTTAAGCAAATTGCAGTACATCAATACTGTGGAATACTACGAAGCAACAAAAAGAAATTAACTATTTGTACAGACAACAAATCTGTATGACTCTCCCAAGAATTATGCTGAGTGAAGAAAAGCCATTCCCTCAAATTATATAGTGACATACTGCAGGATTAGATTTACTTAGCATTTTAAAATAACAAAAATATAGAAATAGAGAACATAATAATGGTTTCCAGCCAAGAGGAAAAGGTAGGCATGGGAGGGAGGTGAGTTTAGCTATAAAACTTCTGTGTTGATGGCAATAATCTGTATCTTAACTTTCTCAATAGCAATATCCCAGTTGTGATATTGTACTACAGACTGCAAGATTTTATCCTTAAGGGAAATTTAGAAAAGGACACATATGTTCTTTCTATATTATTTTTTATAACTGCATTTGAATCTATAATTTAATACAATAAACAGTTAAAAAAAGACATAAATACTTAAACCTCCAGCACTGAATAACTGGTAAAAAATGATACAACAGACATTTAGATATTTTGAGAATTGTCAGACAGCACCGTGATAGATATACCAAGTTGATTTATTGTCATTTTATTATCTTCAAGTTATGATTTGCTAAGAATATGAAAAAGTTAACAATCTCTCACTCTTAAATTATTTTAGAGTTAGATTGAGATGCATTTATATATATTAGGATCAAAAGAGAGAATCCAATCAAGTTACCAGGATGTGCATCTATTCTGTGAGTAATAGTTGTAGAAGAATATAAACTACCTGATATAAAGGGCAGAGATATCAACACCTTAAGACTATTTATATAATTTGGTATATTTTATCAATATTGTCAACAATCTATCAGTATAATGGCTAGATATTCCATATGCAACATTGCAAGCATAAACAATTGCTGGGAGGATTTTAAAATGTATACATACATATGTATATTTGAGAGACTAAATCTATAAATTAAAATTTTATATTAAGAAATATATCAATTTTGATATTCTAAATATATATACAATATTTAAGATAATTTTACTTATTAGAAAGTGTATAAAACTTGTAATTTTAATTTTAAAAATATTTGATTAAGTTACCTTATCATAAAGTAAAATCTAAGAAATTTGTACATAATTTGGCAATATAAAAAATAACATTTTATAACATATGTTTAACTTATTAGATTTATAAATCCTATCTGACTACTCAGAAATGTTTTATTTCTAAGATAACTGACAAATTGTAAGGAAATGAATTAATATACGAAATCTATAAATACGTTTCAAACTATCCAAGGAAGTTTAATTGACTAGGTTTTACGTTATAAATGGATTTATATTATATAAAGTACCCATAATGCATTTAATTGATAATTAACCAATTAATGGTTAATTGACATATAAATACTGTGGCATAATGTGTATGTTGGATTGAAAAGTTAACTAAATAAATAATTTTACTTATAATTTTAATGAATTGGATAGTAATCTTTAAAAGATCAATAAATATCTGAATAGTCCTTTTTTAATACACACACATATAAACACATATATAAGAGTGAAAGAAAAGTCAACTCTGCTGTACCATGGCAAATGGAATGTCAGAGAAACCTCCATGAAATAAAATGTAGTTAAACATAGTTATAAAAGTAAAGTATATAATCCACAAAGGATTGGTGAGGAGAGAAGAACAGCTAGGGAAAAATAGTAAAAATCACTATATGCTTTGCATCATATAAAAAAATTCTGAGATAAGATAATTTTAAAATGTCTGAAGATGGAAAAATGAATTTTGAAGAATTAAAGAAACAAACCAAAGATCAAGGAAGCAGGATTAGAAAACTAATACACAATACATAAATTGCAAACAGAATAGACTTCTTGATAATTAAATCATTGAGATTGGGGGAGGGGAACCCAAAGATAATTATAATGAATCCAAAAGACAAAAGAGGAGACACAAATAATTGAATGGATAATTTAATACATATATAGAATGAAGTATTAAAAACATGAGCATATTTGAGAATTAGAAAGTAAAGAACTCGAGTAATGGAAAAGCAAAAATTCCAGCATATGAAGCTGGAATTTTTTTCTACCTATTATTTTTAAGTTGTGTGTAATTTTTTCTTTCCATTTATGTTTCTTTTCCAGCAAAATACCTACTATTCATCATTCATGTTGTTTTAAAAACTGATTTTCAGGAGTTAATTATCTATTAAATACTATTTTTTGTGAAATGTAGAGAATCTATTTTTTTCTGGTATTTTAAGCTGTGTTATTTAATGCAGTTTTATTTATCCGTATTATTTTTTATCAAGCATAAATTTAAAATCTTACTTAAATTTTCCACCCTCCTACAAAAAGATAAATCTATGTCATGCTTTTCCTAATGTTTTAAAACTTTACCTTTCACATTTAACCTTTCAGTATTATTTCTGGACTGATTTTTTGTGTGATGTGAGAAAAAAAGTGCAATCATAAATTAATTGTCCCAGCACCAGATTATTTGGTTACTTTATGATTAAAACTGCATCATCAGTGGAATATGATATTTTTCACTCTTTCTTTCCATCCTTTGCATTTTTACTAAATTTTACCATCTCACTGCATTGTCTAGACTCACCATTCAATAAATAATAAAATGGGAGAGAGTTGGTATCTTCTAGTGCTCCTGAATTTAAAAAGAATGCTTCTGATGTTCCAGCATTAAATATGATGATTACACTAGGTTTCAAGTAGATATCCATTATTCAGTTTAGCGAAGTTCTCTGCTATGCTTGGTAATTAAGAGTTTTTATTATTAATCAGCATTGTACTTTATTAAATGTACTTTCTGATTCTAATAAAAAGATTAAATAGTATTTCAGTTGAATCTTTTAATACAGTATAATTCTATTTTAGATTTGTTAGTAGTAAACCAAACTGGTATGCCCAGGATAAATGAATGTATCATTATGTGCTGATAATTTTAATAATTGTACTTAATTTAGCAATACTATCTTGAGGATTTTAGTGTTTTTTTCCTTTTTACTCATTTATTTTCACAGGTCTGTTTAACCTAAAATTTTCCTTTATATGTAAACCTTGTCTGCTATTCTATAGTGAAGACAGAAAACTCCAATGACACAACAGAAAGCTTAGAATGAGACTCAAACACTGAGAAAAAATCTTCTGGCAAACTCATCAAAAACACATAGCATCATTACATGAATTAGAAACCTGCAATACACTGAAGGCAACCATAGCAACAATAACACCAACAAAACCCAAATTTAGCTCAAGTCCTGAATGATTGATTCAGTTCCCCATACTAATTGCCTAAGATGGCATGTGTCCATTTCCAGGTATATCTACCTCAGTTTCTGTTGTTACACATGAGACGTATGTCGTGCAATAAAACTTTATGAGGTTTATAAAAATGCAAGAAAATTCATTCAATTTTCAGAAGAAAAAATAGACCACACCAAAATCAGATATTACTTAGATTTTAGAACTATTGGACATAGACATTGAAATGATTATGATCAATCTGTTAAAGGACAGAGTAGAAGGTGGACTACTTTTGAGTGGTGTATCTAAATCGTTAAGGTTAAGAGATAGAATTGATATGGAGGCTGCCATTCTATTCTTTGTATTGTGCTATCCAGGCATAGCACTAGAATCTCAGGAGCAGTGTGCCCAGACTTGTAGGAGCTCTGGAGCCACAGGGGCAGACCCTCGGGCTCCAGCATGAGCGCCTCAGAGCTGCTACTGGGGAGAAGCCACAGCAGGGCTTCTGAGGCAGCACATCAGAGCCAGAAGCAGGGCAGTCCAGGCAATGAGTTGATCCAGCTTGGAGGGCAGTGTTAGGGCTGAGCCGGCAGCGGGTTGTTCCACAGGCTCAGGGACCAGGGATGCCAAGTCACATGAGCAGGTGTCAGTTCCAGCAGCGCAGGGACCGTGAGTTCTCCCTGCCCGCTCCGGACCCACTGAAGCAGTCACCCAAAGCTTCCCAGATTGGAGCCTGCAGGGCCCCAGTCAACTCCTATGCTCAGTTTCCACTGTACTGGAGGGAGGGGTCTCTTGGCTTCCAGTCACAGGGCACGGCTCAGAGGAGCCTCCACTGAGTCCGCTCCCTTCTCAGCCCAGTGGGGCTGATACGAAGGATACGGCTGCAAAGCTGAGTACCACGCTGAGCTGGTGCCATGCACCTGAGAGTACAGGATGGCATCAGCTACGCAAACCTGGGATCAGCTACCTCCAGCTCCTTACTGGGCCGGTTGTCTGGTGCAATGACTCTGCTCAGACTCAGGCAGGTCCCAGATCTGTCCAGGCAGAGGCCTGTGGCAGTGGAGGGAGCCCTCTCACAACTCGGCCACACTGCCTGCAGGGCAAGGCAGCGCCCCAGCACTCTCTCCTGCTCATCTTCCCCACATGTAGATGCCTCAGCACGGCTGCTTTCCATCTCCTTGAATGTGTCACCTCTCCCCCACTCAGGGTGTTCTGCATCGCTTCTCTGTGATTTCACAATGTTTCTTCCAAGAAAAACTGTCTGTAGGTAGGCATCTGCCTGCAGTTACACTTCTTTCCTTGAAAGCGGTTTGCTCACAAATTACTTCTAGTCTGACATCTTCCTCTGTCCTTTTTGAATCATTTTTTTTTTTTTTTTTTGTAAACCTAAAACCACTCTCTTTCAACTGCTATCTTTCCGTTTGAACCCACGGGTGCCAAGCTTCTCTTGAGGTCTCCTGATGGTGGCTTCAGGATAAACTCTTCCCGTGGCGCTGGCCAGCCCCTGAGCTAACTCCTACCAGTGGCTGTGGGGGAAACGTCCCCCTGGCAGAGAGGCACTCCTGCAAATTGCTTGGCACCGGCTGCCTTCCCGGTGCCCGCGTGTGTGGCAGGGGACCAACGGCACAAGGCTCGGGGCTGGGCACAGGCAGCCTCGCGTGGCTCCTCTGTGGATCGCGGGACCCTGTGTCCACCCCACAGCCTGGAGTCCCACAGGTGCTGGCAGTAGCCTTCCCGCCAGGCTCTGAGCTCGTGGGGGTTGAATTCTAGCAAAATCTTTCTCCTTCTTGCTCTGCTCTGCAACTTCTTCCCATGGAATCTCTGGTAGGTTCTGGCGCTTTTCACTCAGAATTATACCTGAGCTATGTTTTCTTTTCAACTAAAACTTTTCCTTCTTTCTGAGACAATCTGGCCACCCATGTCTCTAGTCAGCCGTCTTGCCTCTCTCACAATTTTTTTAAGTAACTTCAAGTGGTGCAAGGAAAATCAAGTTTCTAAAACCAATGAAATTATTTATATGCCTATTCAGCTGTTTATTATATATTAAAACAATCAATAAACTGAAATACATAGACATATAGCATCTTATATTTTAAGGAATACCAGATGCAAAAGAGAATGGCAATAAATTACATGAATGACAGAATTGTTTAAATCAAAAGCAACATTCGCTGACAATAAAGAAATGATATTTCCTGAGGATTAGTGATTAGCTATACATTTTTTTTTCAAGGTAGCAAAATTCATTCATGACTATGAATCTTATGAGACTTCTGTATAAATTTAAAAATTAAGTTATTGATTTTTCATGAGAAGTAATATAATCTGGTAGACCAGATATTTTGCATAGTCATTCAGAAAGTTCCCTAACAGTAAACAAGCATTAGACAAAAAAAATACATATCTATTTATATCAATGGTCTATCATCTATACATCCTTTGTATGTATTTATCTTTCTATCTGTATAGCTCTCTGTCAATGCATGTTATTTGGTAAATAAGGAACTAAAGCTATGGAGAAAATATGATGAAAATTTCTGTTCTTGCATATTGCTATAAATAATTGTACATGTTGATTTTATTAGGCACCACAATACAAATCTTTTTCAATTAATTTTATGATATGCTTACTTATTATTTATGGGACTCATCAGACACCTGACTTTTGTTCCCATATACTGCTGAGCATTTATTTCTTTACATAAAATATTTATGTTCTACATGAGAGAGAAACCTTAGAGACATACAACCACTATATATTCATAAATGAAAAGTGATAGGAAATATTTAGAGACAAAACACACAAGAGGAATTGTGAAAAGGAAAGGATCGCTTTTTTCAAAGAAATGTTCACAGAATTCTGATTAAATAGAGGTTGAAGGAAGGGATCAATCTTATAGTTAGAAAAGTATAGGCAAGAAGTAATTCCTGGTGTTGGGTGACAAGAGAAAAATATTTATTTAGCTTCAGAGAATGAATGAAGAAATGTTAATTGAGGAGCTTGACTAACATGGAGTGTTTATGTAATTTGTATATAAAAATAAACTTGTAAAAGTAAATGCAATGTAATATGAAGTATAAGTGTAAATGAATCCACAATTAGTAAGGGTTATGAATATCCTGGTGAAAACTTGGCCTTAATGCCAAAGCAAAGAGTGTTTTCAATAGGTCGTAGCATATTTATAAATACATCTCAACATAAATCTATGGGATAAAGTGTGAATGAAGACAGAAAAAAAAAAACTAAATGTCATTTTCATGCTCTGAGACAGTCATAATAGAAATACAAAAAAGAGAATAAATTAGACAAACTAGTGATCTGAATAGGAAGTGTGAGTATTTAAAGAAGACTGTAAAATCATAAAATGTTCTTACAGAAGATTAGCATTATTAAGAGAAATAAGATACCTCAGAAGCGGAGAGATTCTGAAGGTTAAGAAGATGATTTTGGTTTGTAGACATGTTAAATGTCAAATAATATAATTAGGGAGGTGTAGGGATAAAACTTAAAAGAAAATTAGGATTATTAGTACAGATGTGGAAACCTTTGAGAATAATATTTATTTTCAGTTAACAGATTCAAAAATATTTTTGAGAAATCAATCACACTTTTCAAAATTGTATGCAGATCTATAATTCTATGTAGGAATGGTGTTTCTAAATATACTTCCATCTGAAGAAAGAATAAAGTAACATCCAATATCCTTATATAGCAATATGAATAATAAGTGGATGTACCACTATAACTTTTTGTACAAAATTCGTCACGAATTCTAAAATATATGATATAACTATATATGAAAGATAGTTTCAATGTTAGAAAAAATTCTCCAGAAGAATCTATTTATTCCTTTTGGATGTAGTCTCATTCTACCCTGGGAAAAAGCTTGAACTTAAAAACAAGTGTTCAGCAAAAAGGAGTGGTACCAATATTAAGTCAATTTTTAAAGCAACAATGGGCAAGCTATCAAAAAAATCATGGTTGACTATCTCCTTTCTTTCATAAATGTCACTTTACAGCTGAAAATGTTTACATGTTTAATCATGTTATATATTTTAATCATATCCTACTTCTTTTTTCTGTGTCTGTTTACATTGGAAAGTTCTTCTTGAACCATAAGAACACTAGCATGAGAAATCAATGAGGTCAAAAGAAAAATAATATATACATATTTATTTAAATTGCTAACAAATATTCAACTAAAATGCCTTAAATATAATAAAGGAAGATAGGAAATAGGCTTTCTTAAGAGCTGTGTAATGTTCAACAAAGTACTTCCATGGCAAATTATTATGAATGTTGTGGAAAAAGGACATTTTAACATTGTTTCGGAACATTTAAATACTATTATGCACGTATGCCAACTTTGTTTCCCACTAACTCGTGTAGACCAAGAGGTCTTTGATAAATTTTTATGATTTTTATGAGTCTTTGTTTCTAAGAAATATGATAATTTGTATTTAGCATGGGAATCTGAAAGTTGAAATAAACAAAATATGCTTCTTCCAATTGACTAAATTTACATATTTGTTTTGGATGTGTCTCAATTTCTTTTTATAATCCCCATAATTAGGCCTAAGAAACTGATGTACACTATTCGAAAGTGCTAAAAGTTTTTCATGTTTTTAATCTAATTTTATTTTTAAAACCCAACATAATATTAGAATTCTTTAAAAGTAAATGATAAAACTTAATATGCATGTGATCTATAATAAGTATTTTTTAAAACTCTCTTTAAAATATTTTACATAGAGTTAATTAATATTAAAAGTTATCTTTAATTTTTTCTCATTTATAACTGACCAGCTCTATGAGTTTGGGACAAATTTATAAGTTCTCTGGACTTCAGTTTTGTCATCTTTAACAGAGAATGATAGCACTAAATGCCATATCAATATAAAACATAATTATCTAGGGCATAACAGTTGATGAATTAATGTTAGTCCTTTTCTTCTCTAAGTATTTTGTCGATTGGAACCCACTTATATTACTTTTATTTTTCAACTCAAATAATGGACAACTCTGCTTACTGTACAATGATTTTCTAAACTTTTGCTTTCTTTAATCCTATAGTTTACCATGAAAAACTGTCTCACAAACAGACATTAGAAAAATATCATGGAAGTTTAAAGAAAAGGAAAATTATATATATTCCTCATACCATTCTTTTGTTACTCAAATTCTGACTCAGAGTCATTCTACTTAGGATTTTTTGGAAGACTGTGTAATGAATATGTAAGCAATTAAAGTTTAGCAACTAAAGTTTTGATTACCAAAGGAAGTATTTTTTCAACAATTACTTTTGTGAAAGGAAAACTTTTATGTTTAACTCAAGTCTTAAATCAATCTCATGAAGGTAAACCTTTAAAATAACTACTTTCCATAGTGATTATAGCATATATGCATTATGGCATAAGAAACAGAAACAGAATTTCAAATCCACAATGTCTTGAGAAACAAAAGATTAAAGTGTTACATAAAAAGTGTTGTCATCATTCTCATCTTTATGAAGCTGTCTTAACTTGAAATTATATTAATATATTGAAAGCTCAACATAGCTCCATGTATTTAAAATAAAGTGTTAAATGCCTGTGCATTTATGTAAGCAGAAGTGGCAAAATACAGACAGCATATTCAGGAGCTGAACTATATCCAGTATATACCCAAAAGTCTACTGCATAAATATATCATCTTGTGTACATTCCATAAAATGTGTGATAAATGTAAATGACATGTCCAGGCTTTAGCCAAGCTTTCTAGCTTTATTTATGCAAATTTGAGTCTTAAAATTTTACTCCCATAGGGGGTTTCACAATTAAAATAATCATGCAGCTAATTTTAAACTGAGGAGAATTTAAATATCCTTTTTTTGCTAATAATTTGTTCTAAAAGTATATACTAGCATATTCTTAATGAGACTTATATCAATTATAAAGGGATTCAAAGTGAAGAATCTCATTACCAAAGCAAAAAGATGACCTTTGATCCAATACTTCCACCTCATTCTCCACTATTATTAGTAATTAGTGCTTCTGAAAAATCATAAAATTTTTTATGACTCATCTACTTATGGTGTATGAAACTACTTATCATTAAACATGTTATAATGCAGTAAAAATATGACATTTTTGTTATTCTTGGAAACAGTGGTCTCTCTTATAGGAAAAATTCTTATTTACGTAATAAAATTTAGTCAAAGTATCTATTGAATTGTGAATATAAGAAAACACACATACATTAAAAAGTGTGCAATTAAAGGTGAATATATTCGGATAAGTCACTATAATATAATACATAATGTATCTATCCTAGAATATATTCAAATTGAATATATTTCAAAAATAAACATAAGCTAGGTTCAGATGTCAAATGCATATTAAATCAATCCATGATTATAAAGAGCATTTATTTTACAGATTATCAAAGAATACTTTGACCATTAAATCAATGACAAATAAATTTGTATTGAGTACCTATTTTATGTCAGATACTAGGTCATTCCTGAGAAAATGATAGGTATTCAAAAAATACTTGATATTTACAGAGACTAAGTGTACCAAGGAGATAGGTAAGATCTCTTTTAAAAATATGGTAAGTGCTTTGGTAGGGGAAAAGGAAACTGTTATAGGAATGAATATGAAAGACATAATAAAGTCTGGAAATATAAGTTAGTGGTAGTAATTTTTAAGTTGATGACTGAATAATATTTAAAATTAAGAAGGAAATTCAATAAATACAAATCCATAGAATGACAGACTACATGGAATTTTGGGGTATCTAAAAGCAGTTTTGCATGGTAGTTGGAGAGGATGAAGATTTGAGAGTAAGAAATGAGTTAGATAAAATCTCAAACATGAAGGTCATTGTAAACTAAATACTTAACTTTTCCCAAAGAAAATCTTGCAGAAAAGTGACATAATTATATCCACTCAATTGCTTTTGCAGAGCATGGTATAAATGAATGAAAAAATATGAAGTCAGGAAGACCAGTAAGACAGTTGTTTAGAGATTTATTTTGGCATGATAGTGTTGAAGACTATGACAATGGCAGAGGATGGTGAAATAAAGATAGCCCAGTATGTAGATTGTCGACTAAATAGTGAGAAATGAGTAGTGCAGGAAAAAGGACACTGAAGCTTAACTCTCAACTATCAGATTGGGACAACTCCAAATCTAAGGCAAGGAGATCAGGAAGAGGAATTATTTTATTAGTCACGAATTATTATAAATTCATTATAATTGTAGTTTAATCACCAGTTTGGTTATCTCTAAGTTTCTATTTACAATATACAGAGCCTTGAAGGTTGTGCGTCTTTCTTTGTACAGCATGTTATTTTAATATGATGCCTAATTATAATATTGCTTGTTTAGAAACATACAATTCCATATTATTGAAAGTCATTTTGTAAGAGTTTCAAATAATATACCATGGCCCAACATAAGAACTAGCTATAATTTGTTTCAGGATCCAGGCCACAGCATATTGCTGACCTGACAGCATGTAGCTGTGCAGACCCTGAAATAAGTGCACTGCATTTTCAGGGTCTGCTAGTCACAGAGACTGCACTATGCAAGCCTCAGCTCAAAGATGGACAAGACCACATCCTTCTTCTTACTCCAAATATAAGATAGGAATATTGTGCATGATAATTAAATGATTCACACGCCTTACAGTTATGTAACTAAGTGGTAGATAACAAAAATGTTTAATTACAAAATACAATTGTCCATGGGTATCCACAGGGATTGGTTCCAGGACTTCCACTACTATAAAAAACTGCAGATGCTTAAGTTCCTTATATAAAATGGCTTAGTATTTGCATATGACCTATGTCCATCCTCCCACATATTTTAAATCATCTCTATACTACTTACTATCTACACAATGTAAATACTATTTGTATAGTTATTTTACTGTATTTTTAATTTGTCATATTGTTATTTTATGTTTTTTCCACAAATATTTTTGATCCATGGTTTGTTGAATTTATGGATTTGGAACAGTCAGCCCAGATATGGAGGGCTGACTGTAGATATTTCCTGAAACACTTATCCTATGTTTTTCTTCTTAGTCATGATTTTATATATTTTGACATAATTTCAAGAACAGAAGCTCATACCTCAAAATTAATATGGGTGGTTGTATTCTCCCAAATGATATAAATGGAAACCTAAACATGGCATTTTTAATATAACAAATTTATATATTTGTTATGAACCTAACTCTATCTGTAGCTTTTGGTTTGGTAAATTGCCATTTAAGGCTCTGATATCCTAATAGGTAACTACACTGAACATTAAGAGAAATTTAAATTCCCGCAACTAAAATTGCTTAAAGAAGCCAATAGATAAAATATCACCTTGTTTTTGACTAAATTTTAATATGATTTTCAATGTTATTGGAACATGCTAGTATATCAAAAAATAAGAAGTCACTTTTTTGCCACAATATTTGAGATTTTGCAATCAAGTACATCATTTACAGTAAATATATTGTGTAGTTCATGTCAAACAGTTTGCTTGAATAAAGATCATTCTATTGGCTCATTTTTCATTTATTAGTGTGAATAAGTTTTTCAATGTCCCTGTTGTGGGCCTAGTGTTATCTCTATTGAGTTTTGTACTCATTTTTTAGCAAATGAATAAATGCATGGCTAATTTCATGTGCAAATTCAGTACCACTAATGGGAGTTAGTAACAGAGGTTTTGTTGTCTGTATTTTCCAGCAATGATTAACTAAATGTTTCATTTGTACTTTAGATTTTAATCCTTAGGGTTCACATGTGCCACTTTTCTATTTCAGATGAACAGTTAAATAAATTAATGTACCTTACAGCAATATCTTTTATCTGCATTATTACTGGTGCATAAATTTTGAAAAGCATCATGAATACATAAAACAATATTTCAAAGGTTTTTACATACAACTCAGAAAAATGAAAACTATGAAACAATGTTTAAATGTCATTCTTAAAGAACATTCTAGAAATTTTTCCTAGTACAAGTTTGATTAATTTTAAAAGAAAAGTAGGCATATTGTCTTTAATTTTTCATTTAACTCAAGGTCCATGGAGAACTGTGCCTGGGAAGATGATTACTTAAGATAGGTTTCACTCACTATTCTTAACACAGAAATGTTGATGATTTAATATATCCCACCAGTAAGATCACAGCACAAGTTTTGGAAATTCAGTTTCACTGCTACACTCCAGGGATTTATTATTCACAGCAAAGAACAATTGCCTCCATCTGGCTGATACTAAAAAGAAAGTCTGGAGGAAATATGAATATTATACCACAGACCCGTAAGACATACTAAATGCACTGCTAACTGAGAACTGAAAAGAATCCCCATTCATCCTGGAAACTTTACAGCACTATGGGTGGGATTATAATACTTCACAGACACCAGAAAGACAGTGGCACTTTGGCTCTTAAATTTACAAGATAACATGTCATTGATAAAATGGCAAATTCAGTAAATACAATAAAAGTCTTTTCTTATTTAATGAAAATCTATAAATTTTGAATGTTTGTTTTGAATGTTTATGTTAACATTGCCATGAGATATGTAATATTTCAATTTATGTGTCAAGACAAAAGATAGATTATAGTACAATATAACCCACAAACAATAAGGGTTTACTTTACCTAAAATAATTGTATACACTAGCAGTATAAAAGAGAAATGTAATTAGTAGTAAAAGCATAGATTGGGAATCATGTTGCTCGGAAATAATTTTTGTACAAAAATCTACTGATCATGCAAAAACTAATCAAACTCTGTGTCTCAGTTTCTCTATGTCCTAAATTCTAGGTATAATACCAGTACTAACTTCTTAGTATTACTCTAAAGAATATATGTATGAAGTTATCATAGAGGTGGCTTTCTCACTGTGAAATAGTCAATAAATATTAGTTACCATGTTAGTTTTGTAGAGATATTTTAAAGTCTTTCTATCCATGTTACCTTGAATACCCTTTTATGTCCAGGTAATATTTTGTCTTTTTTAAAAAAGAAAGGAGAAACAGGTGTTTATCTCCCTGGAATAATCTTCTACTTTTGTCTCTTGTATGATAAATAAAACAGTCTTGCATTTACAGAAAAAAGTTGTTATCTGATTAATGAAATTGGTTGACTTCGTTCAGATCTTAATTTGAAACCAATTATTTCTTTAAAAAGACAAACACATTTTGATTGAAGAGAAACATAAGGGTAAAACTAAAGCAAAATAAATATGCAAATAAGCATCAACAACTTTTGTTGGTAACAAAAGGAATTGCTTAAAATGGCATGTCTTTTCCCTTCAGTGTTTCAACAAAGTAATTATAAGCAGGAAAATGTCTACTAGATATTATTTTAACTATTTCCTGTAATTGACACAATGTATTTATTTCACACCTAGTTTCATTCTTGATGACAAGTTTATGTAGGCACCCTCAATTAAAATAAGGCTCAAAAGGCCGTGAAAATCATTGAACCATTTGTCAAATGCAAAAGGATCTTCACTATAATTGATCTGAATTTTCTGTCAAATGCTGCAGAATGCAATTCTTATTATTTATGAGAATGTAGAACTTGAAAACATGCTTAGACTTAAATCATGATATGTAAATAATCAAATGAATCACATGTAAGCTTTCAAAAAATGTTACTGGCTGCTTTTTTCAAGATTCCATATAAACTAATAATTTCATATATTCTTCAAATTGATATAAATAGTGCAATGTTGATGTATTACTACTGAATGGCTTTTTGCTTCTACTGGTATCACTACATAATTTTCCAAATTGAGTTACAGCTTACAAATTTAAAAATTACAGATTTCTTTGTTTTTAATACATGTTGTGTGTGTTCATGTGTCTCAACCAGTCTCATTTTTTAAACACTTTTTCCAACTTTTGCAGTTTAGTTTTGAATTGATAGATAAAATTGTATATATTTATCATGTCCAACATGATATTTTGAAATATCTGTACATTGTGGAATAGATAATCAAGCTAGGTAACATATATATTACCTCACCTAGTTGTCACTTTTGTGGTGAGAACCCTTAAAATCTACTCTTAGTGTTTTTCAAAGATATAATATTTTGTTATTAACTATAGTCAAATGTTGCACAATAGATTTCTTAAACTGATTCCTCCAAACTGAAGTTTTGTAGCCTTTGATCAATATCTCTTCAACCCTCTCCCTCACTACCACCCCGGCTCAGGTAATCACCATTCTACTTTCTGCTTCTCTAAAATCAACTTCTTTAGATTCTACATAGGAGTGAAACCATTCTGTATTTGTCTTTTTATGCCTGGCTTATTTCACTTAACATAATGTCCTCCTGCTTCATCCATGTTGTTGCAAATGACAGGGTTTCCTTCTTTTATAATGCTAAATAGTATTCCATTGTGTACATGTACCGCATTTTCCCTATTCACCTATTAGACACTTAGATTGATTCACATTTTAGCTATTGGGGATAGTGCTGCAATAAACATGGGAGTGCAGATAGCTCTTCAACATACTGGTTTCATTTCCTTTGGATATGTTCTATGTCATATGTTAAGAGTAAATATTATAGTTTGATACATGACTTCTCAGAATTGATCTAAATGATTTTATGAATTTCTTATGCTTTAATATTTCATCTTATGTAAAATGGTTGCCACTTGGTATAAAATTTTATAACATTTAATATATTGCTAGAGTATATTTGTTCTTGTATTAGGGTCACAGATTTGTTTGTATTATATCACAGATATGCTTAGAATAATAATTTATTTTTTTCTGTACTTTTTTGTTCCACCTGAGCTTCCATCCATTTTTTCAGACACTGAATAATTTAGAAAAATATATACATTTTGCTTTATTAAAGAAAATACATTAGCTTTATTAAACTAAATCCAGATTTGTTTGTTTGGTTAAATAATTGTTCACTCTTAATGAGGGATATGTAAAGCTGTGCCTTCTGTGCAGTATGATTTTTGCCACAGTCAAATACCTGGTGATGGGATTTAAGTCAGTCTTGCTCAGCAAGGCCAGAATTTGGGGAAAAGTTAGCTGGGCAGGGAAGTGGAGCAGGGCAAGAAAGAGCTATATTGTTTGTTAATCTCTTTGTCTATCCATCATGTTTTATGAGAGAGACTTTCAAAGAATGATGGGTATGCCTTCACTCCCCTCTTGAAAATATGATGCAATTTTTTGCTTTTGGCCAATTCCAAGCAAAAACCATATAAAGAATAGAATTCTGCAAAATGTAGTTCCCACCTTAACCAAGTTGACACAATGCAATTCATCAAATTCAATCTGTTCATTGTAAACTTGGCGTGAATATGCTTCTTTTTAATCATATTTAAATTCTAAATACAGTAAAAAATCATGTTTCTTACATACATGATGTAAATATGACACATGCAACCAAAAACGTGAACCTTGTCTTTGAAAGACCAACAAAATCCCTTAGTTTACATTATCCCATTTTGAGTGATGTTGATTTCTCTTGTAGCTGAGTCACATTTTGTTTATGATCTCAATGGGAAACAAATTGAGATGATTCGGGAAAGCAGCTTACTGACTTTCACAGAAAAGGCTGTATTATTTATTATCTGACCATTAAGACGCTCTTCTGTGGAGACTGATTTTTATCTTGCATTCCGATAGGACATACATATTTTTGCCATCTGTGCCAATTAAGAAAGAAATACCCAAATATCTATTCTCTCCCTACCTTGCCACTAATTTCCCTATTATGATTCTTGACCACCTTAGCCCCTGCCCATAAATTATAATATATATACATCTGCTCATCTAGCTTTCCAGGGAAAATTCGAAGATTAGGTTCAGTGTTTGACATTCTGTCCTCTGGGGAGACATGGTCCAGTTTTGGCAGCTGGATGTGCTTGGTTGCTCAGATTTTCACACACACTCATACATGTGTTTCAAAAGTACTGACGAGTGTGTCCTTCACTGAACTTCTAACTTCCCTTTCTGAATCTTCATTTCCTTAGCTTCCCACATCTATATCACATCGAATTTCTCTTTTAAAAAAAGCACCCTTACCTCTTAATATTTAGTGTCTTTCCCTGAATGAACTCAGACTGATAAATGAATTAATGCCTATTTTTTTAGTGATTTACTCATTAATTCTGTTTTTAAGATAAGTGCTCTCAATGATGGTAAGACACCAATTTTACTGAATAATATTTAAGTATTAGTTCTATATATCCATTGCAATAAACATATTTCATATGCTACTTAAAATATATAAACCAAAAATGACTTTGATATTGATTTGAATAAAAAGGTGTACACTTATTTAAATTATATTTTATATTTCATATGTATAAAATACTTATACCTCATGAGTTATTTTCCTTATAAAAATATATTATTAATTCCCAGGAAAAACAGAGATAAAAATAAAAATTTTACACATTAAAAATTAATCCACATATTTTTATTTTACAATGCTTTTGTTTGTTTATATACTTAAATTATAGTACTTGATCCTATAGCAATATAGCATTGAGAATAAAAGGCATGAATACTAAATTAATGTAGTCTTGGAAAAACACCTGTCCTGTGTTGAAGTTGGAACCTACTTCTGCTTTCTGCAAAATCTCTGCTCTTCACTACCCTCTCTGTTTGGTGATCTAAATCTTTTCTATTTTTTCACCCATTATTTCACTTGATGAGCATGCTCATTGTAATAACAAAATAACATCGAAATAACAAGCGTTTACTACTTTAGTATTTTTCAAGTCACTTGTCAGAACCACTTCTTTTAATATGTACTGATAATTGAAATTTTTTAAAAAACAATAGGTCTTGGAACTATGGATTCATGATTTAGTACAGTTTCTTAGGCAAAAGAAGGCATTTAATAATTGTTCAAAGTCATTTTCATATACATAAATTATTTTCATACATATATTTCACATACACATAATTGCCCCAAATCATTTTCATACTTATTATATGAATGTAGTACTTCATATCTATTACACACATATGCATATTATAGCTTACATACATTTAAATACAACATCTGTATTAGTGGACAAATAACCCATTTGCATCTTTAATCAACTATCTATTGAGTATCTATAACATATGTCCAATATCTATAACCGTGCCAGTTTGTCTTTTTCTTTCTTGGCCCCTTTTTTCATCAATCCATAGCTAATCATCAGTTTAGACATTTGGAATTTATCACTACACCTTCATCAGTATTATACTAAAACTGGAGGTTGTGTAAAAGACAAGGATGGATTACTTAATCAGCTCATGCTGTTTAGATCTTACATAAGTCTATCAAAACTACTACAAATGAAATCTAGAAGCAGTTTTCTCTTTCAAGTAGGGCACAATCAATAAAGTATGAATTTTTAACGTTATGTCAATTGACAAATCAGTACTCTATATTTGCATAGTAGTTACTTCTTGTACATCTTGAAATTTTTATTAATGAATGCTGAATTTTTTTAAATAGTTTGTCTTTTTATCATTTTGTTTTAAATGTTGGTAACATAGGGAAATATTTTGATTATCGTTTATACCTGCTCTCTGTAACTTGAATTATTTATAGTAAAAATGATAATATAATAATGATGTTGTTTCAGTTAACATATTCTTTATGTACATTTTTCTTCCAAATATATAGAAAGCTTTTCCTAGGTAACCATTATGTTACCTTATAACATGTTTTCTTATAACATGAAAAAATATGTTATTATACTTGCTGTATTTAAGGTCCACTAATGAGCCATATCCCTATCCTGCCTCAGTTCTTTCTCTTACCTTTCGGTGTAGTCCAGAGAATTTCAGCTTCCAGTATAGGTAATTTTCTTTCTTTTTTCCAGAACTAATGAAGACTGGTTTACTCTAGCACCTTGCAACTCTGAAAGTAATTAGAACCCACTATGCCAGGAGCAGTCATCATCCCAAAATTCTGATCAATTGGTGTATAAATTCACCAAGTCTTGCTCCTAGGTGGAGTTATTCTGAGTGTTGTAATAATACTACTTTCAGGAATTTCACAGCAGGATTAAGCTTTGGGTTTTCACTGTAGTAGGCACCATAATGTAGTCTTTGATGACTTCTATTCCCTAACAGTGTTCTGTACATGTCCTAAATATGGTTTCACAGAAATCCTTCTGGAGAAACTCTAAGCCAGAACCTATATATGTACACCCTATTTTCCCTTCTATCTCTGGACTTCTTTGCTTTCTCTAACCATACTCATCTTTTGAATATGATGTTACCAGGAAATTCTTCTCTAAGACCACTATGCATAAATTCCAATCTTATTTGTTCTGCCAGAATCCTATATTTTCCTGCATAAAATTAAAATTTATACATTGTGAGTATACGAATGTCTGTTGCTGTAGTATGGCAAAGACTTTCTTAATTTACAATCTTCCCTCTGTATTCATGGGAGATTCTTTCCAGGACCCCTCGAGGATAACAAAATCCACTTATGCTCATGTACCTCATATAAAATAGTATAGTGTTTGCACATAACGTACTTACATTCTCCCATATACTTTAAATCCTCTTTAGAATATTTATAATGCCTAGTACAATGTAAAATCTATACACATGGTTTGGTATACTGTATTGTTTAGGAAATAATAGCAAGAAAAAAAGCCTGTTCATATTCAATACAGATGCAGCTATCCATTTTTTAAAATATTTTCTATAAATGGTTGTTATAATCCAAGGATACAGAACAGATACAGAAGGCTGACTTATATGATTTAAAAGTATTGGTTGACTTATTGAATTAATTAGTTACTTAATTAGTTGACTAAAATACATCTATAGATATGGGTGCAAACATATGTATTATGCCATTGGCATTCCTTAGTTACTCATTTTGTTGTAATTTGCTAATATAAATTATAGCCAGGATTGTCTTGTTGATTTTTTATTGATTTGTGTGAAACATTATACATTTTTGGTTTTCCAGTGAAACACAGCATTTTCTCATTATATATTCTTTATTTTTAGGTTGTCTGTGATAGCCTACATTTCAACATTTAAAAAATAATTTACTTGGATTTTAGGGACAAGATGACTGACCAGAGACACCAGCTGCCAGATCATCTCAGAAAGAAGGAAAAGTTTTAGAGGAAAAAGAAAAAAACAAACAAACAAACAGATTGGGTATAATTCCAAGGGACTGAGTGTAAGAACCTACAAGTGATTCCACTGGAAGAAGTTGCAGAGCAGAACAGGAAGGAGCAAGATATTGGCAGAGGTCAGCCACTGAGAGGCTTAGAGTCTAGCAAACAGGGTAGGTGGAGCGTTTCTTTTCTCCCTCCCTCACAACTCTGGCAGTCAGCAGGCTCCCGAGCTGATGGAGAGCCTTTCTACCCTTATGAGTCCAAAAGCTGCTGCCACCAGTGAACTGGGAGCTTCTTGAGGACAAAGCACCAGGCTGCCAGCCCCTTTGGGGCCCTTCTTGTCACCACAGACCTGAGCTGAGATTGCAGGCACCATATTGCTTCTCTACCCACAGTGCATCTTTGTCTTCCCCAGGGGTCTTTGGCCCCTCAGTTTTTGTCTTGCTGTTTCCCACCCAAACATAATTATTATGAGACCTGTGAATTTGAATAATTAACTAATCTTTTTGAATTCCAATATATTTATTGGTAAAATGAGAATTGTAATACTTTCCACTTAATGAGGCAATATAGGAAATAGGACAGTTGCTAAGGCAAATGTAAATGTGAAATCTGTACCTTCATATTGGAAAAAAAAGACAACTAGAAATAAGTCAGATAATTATTTAAATATTCACATTTGTATTCATATCAGAAAATGGCTCATATATCCAGTAAAGCAAATCAAAGCTATTTTGTTAGGCAATAATGGTTTGTTGTGAGATGAAATTTATACACTTCAAATATAAAGAAACATTGATCTATGTTTAAAATTTTGAATAAATTAAAATTATATTTAGAAAAAAATCAGCATTTTGAGGGAAAATATTTAAGGGGAAAGTAAGTATCCCTTTAATAATTACATTCTAGCGTTTACAAACTTTACTTTACTTAGATATAAGCCTTCATACCTCTAATAAATAATTGAGTATGATATTTTTCCTCGTGGTTCTGTATATTAAGTGTACAATAATAACATCTTTTCTTTATCACATAAAGATCACAGTGATTTATCTTCTCAAAGTTAAATATCTTGTAAAGTACTTCTCATCCAAAAAAACTCCCACTAAATTTGGCAATAATCTGTTCATTTGAGGATTTGTTCTTTTCTCAAGATAAAAAGCTATGGGAGAGTTTTATAACTCCCTTCAAAACTAAACTTGCTTGCTAAATTGCTCTTTAGGCACTAAGTCAAAAGTCTTTTAGATATAAATTATGTGAAAAACATAGAAACTTTCCTGACAATCGTGTGAGTATTATAAACATTTTTGTGAAAGAAATCTTATGATTAACACAGGAAAATGAATGCTCGTTGATAATTAATTATCTTATTTGCCTTGTTTGTCCAATAACTCTAACATTCCTCAAAAATATGTTGTAATTATTAATAATTTGGGTGACTCAACAAATTAAGATTCTTATATAATTTTAGTAGCATATATTCATAAATGATTAAATAATTTTATACCTTATGACAGTGAAAATAAATCACAAATTATATGATTTGTAAAACTATGTTAATCTTCAGTGTGTGTACCTGCTCACACAGACCTGTATCATATTTATCCATTGGTCAGCATCAATTCTGTATGTGAATATTGAGTATTTCCTTAATTTGGAAAATGCCCAAGTGTTGTAACAATCTTACTGTTTTCTTAGATATGAAAAGATCTTGAAAAGGAATGCTCCCACTATTTGAATTTTGAACCATAGGCCACAGAAATACATTTTAGGAATTAAGCTATTTTGTAGTTGCAGAGTTGTTGGCTTTAGGAGCATCAGGTGACAACATCCAGCAACTTGCAAAATCCCACACATTTCCCTAGCGATTTGGCAAGAACAGGCAGAAGTGCTAAATATATATGAGAATAAAAACAAAAGCTAGGAGAGAAAAATAAGAATAAAATGCGATGTATTACAGTAATTTCCTTCTGAGTATGGTGCTAAATTTGTTAAGGAAGCACCTCTCAGATTTTAATGTGCATACGAATCATCTAGAGATCTTTTTTAAGTACAAATTCTGATTCAGTAAATCTGGGACACAATCTGAGCTTCTGTGTTTTTAACGCACTTTCAAAGAATATTAATATAGCTGTTTTACAGACCATGCTTAGAATAACTGTGATGATGGTAATAGGCCATCCTCATGGCAACATTGATTGGTGCAATGGTAGAATGTGACCAAAGTCAAACTAATCACGATTTTTGGGGGTTTATATACTGAAATTGAGAGAATATTCTATCTCTTCATGTTGTTAAGCAGGGATGGTATAATATATACTCATTTACAGGAATGTTCCTAATCATGCAAAAAAAGCCATTAGGGAAGCATTGGACATACTAAGTCAACCAACACAAAAACGGAGATTAGAGTTGAAGAAAAGCATTTACAGTCTTCTAGTAGTAACTAGATCCTAGATTTAGTTTCCCTAGCATCAGTTTTATTCTTTCCTTGTTTCTACTGTTCTTGAAACCTATATATAACCTTTATCTTTTTCTTCTTCTTCTTCTTTTTTTTTTTTTTTTTTGGTAACAATGAGCTTGAATAAGTGGGGTATTGGCCCTTGTAACCAAATATAATTAGCTGATGAATACTGTACATCAATGAATTCATTCTGGCGGCTTAAGAAGAGGCCCACAATGGCAAGGAATGGAGGCCTTCAACCAGTATCCCTGGAGTAACTGAGGATTGCCAATAACCAGTTAAGTGAGCTTAGAAGCAAAGCATTAAAATGATGGTAGCCCTAGACAACAAGTACACTGAAACTTTGTGAGAGAGCTTAAACCAGAACCATGCAACAAAGCTACACCTGTTTTTTTGATCCCTAAGAAATTTAGAATTTTTTGAGCTATTGTTTCCTATCTTAAGTTGCCAAATTTGGGATAAATTGGTATGTATCAATAGATAACTAATACACTGTCATATGAGAATTTGAAGACATTAAAATAATGAGATTTATTGTATATTCCAATATTAATATTCAATAATATTTAAAAATGTATATAAATGATAAATACTGTATTTAGGATGTTATTCACTGTAGGGATAAACAATAATAATTTTTGAGAAGATTGAGATAATGCTAAGAAGTAGAAGTCATGGTAAATACTTAAAGGTTATTTCTTCTTACTCATTATTCCTATTACAGGATTTGAAAAAAAATATGAGAACTAGAATTTTCTATTTTTATTTTCAAAATACAATTGTATATGATTTTCGCAGTACTTTTTATTATGCTGATATACAAAATCTCAAAATATAATAAAATACATATAGAAGTGCTAGTAAGATAATCAGGGAAATTAGTTTTATTTAACAATATCCATATTTTGGAAACAAAAGACAATCTAGAATGTTTTTAATTCAAAGCTGGTCTATCACAACAGTATCTCATTTGAGGTGGTAGGTTGAAATAGTATGAGTTCCTTTAATCTTACCAATTTGAGTTTTCTCCCCATTAATTTTGAAATTGTTTCACTGTCATTCAAGCCGGCAACAAAATTGATTAAGATCACTTATATTTTCCTCTCAGCTTCTTGGTATTTCTAGTTATTTGTTAGGTATAGTAATGCTGATTGCTTCTTTACTTTACAGGATCTGTAAAATTTGTTTCAATAGCCCATTGAAAAGTATAATAACTATGACAAGATGATTTCTACTTTATCATTAATATTAAGGTATTATAATACCTCATGAATCTAATCCTTTCTAAAATAAGGACACAGAAAAAGCAGTAAACAAATATAGTTAAAATATCACTTGCATTAAGTATAGAACAACTAGTATAGATATTTCTAACAATTACCAATTTTACATGATATTTTTTACCTACCCCTCCTTTTCCTCTTTTGCACTTTTTGAAAAGAACATCCACAATACTTTGACTATGGGGAGGATATTTTTGGAAAGCCTGGTTAGATTGGTGAATGATCTTGTTTGCAATTCATGAAATGAATTCCTCCGGGTAGTTTGCGCACTCTAATTACTTCCTGGTACTATCTGTATTTAGAGGTGTTTGAATATAAAGTAGAATGTAACTCACATTGTTAAACAGGCAATCTCTCACACACACAAACACACACACACATGCATGCACATACACACATTCATCCATAAATTCACACCTGTGTTTTGTGGTAAAAATCATTGTTTAAATGGTCTAATATGACTAAATAGTAGGTATTATTCTTATGACAATAGGCATAAACTATCATTTCCAGGGGATGAAAGGAAACTGTTTTAGAAGTTTACAGGAGAAAACCCCAAAATATTGCATTAATTTTTATTGCCTTTACCAAGAGGATGATCATGCAGGTGAGATTGTTAAAGGAGACGAGCCTGGGCAAATCTTATATCAATGTTTAGTTTAAAGGTAACATTAAGCATATTGATGCTGCTATAAACATTCTAGTGCAGATGTCTATAGCAGCACAATTCACAAGTGCAAAGATGTGGAAACAACCCAAGTGCCCATCAATACATGAGTGGATTAATACAATGTGGTATATGTATACCATGAGTTCTATTCAGCCACAAAAAACAATGATGATCTAGCACCTCTTGTATTATCCTGGATAGAGCTGGAATCCATTCTACTAAGTGAAGTATCACAAGAATGGAAAAACAAGCACCACATGTACTCACCATCAAATTGGTATTAACTGATCAACACTTATGTGCAGATTTAGTAGTAACACTCATTGGGTGTCTGGAAGGTGGGAGGGGGAAGAGCGGATAGGTATATACACATCTAATGGGTGCAGTGTACACTGTCTGGGGAATGGACATGCTTGAAGCTCTGCCTTGGGTGGGACAAAGGCAATATAGGTAACCTAAACCTTTGTATTCCCATAATATGCTGAAATTTTAAAAAATATCAAAAAAAGTGTATTTGGTATAAAAGCTAAGTCTTAACAACCTTTTGTATCACTCTCTTTATGACCTCACCACAATTTTACAGTTGTCTTATACAAAAATATTTAACTCTCAAAAGGATGTTAAATGCACTCTATGAACCGTCCCAGCTAATATAGTTCCTTGTATCTGTAATATCCATTTCTTCTTTCACTTATTCACTTTCAAAGCCAAGATCTTGAATATCACTTGCCCAGAATTACCTCAGTCAAAATTAATTACTTCTTAAAGTTGTTTATCTAGCATTTGGTTATTCTAAGCACTTGTTATAGTAGCTTTTTTTTTCGTTTTTCTTTTTTAAATACTGTTTAAGAACCTGAAAGAAGCGATGGGTGAAACCATACTGAGTGTTGACATTTTGCTGAACCATCAGTAAGGAAAGAGGTTGTGAGCCAGACATTGCATGAACTAGTAGGTCATTAAGTATGAAATGTCCAATTTCCTTAAGTACTAAGTTTGACAGATGATATCTTGGACATTTCACTTTGACACTTTTTATTTTCTTCCCCCCCCCTCTTCTGTGAAGGTACATCCTCAGTCTTTCAAATGGATGGTTTGGCTCATGATTGTATTTCACATTTTTTTTTTAAGACAATTTTTGTGAAACAATAGATAAGTCAAAAATTCATGTTATTTTTCAATATGAGTTCCATCATGGAACTGATGCAGTGCAGGCAGCTCAGAATATCATCGTAGTGACTGGGAAGGATGTGGCTAATGAATGCACAGTACATCGATGGTTAGAAGTTCCATTCTGGTGATTTTAATTTTGAAAGTGAGTCATGTGGGTAATCTAAGACCAAGGTGGATAATGATGAGCTGAAAGCTGTAGTGAAAGCCAATACATCTCAAACTATGCAAGAATTAGCAGCGAGGTTTGACATTACTATTGGACCATTTGAAACAAATTGGTAAGGTAAAGAAGCTAGACAAATGGGTATCACGTGAATTAAAGGAGCATCAGAAGAGAAATTGCCTCGAAGCTTGCCTTTCTTTGCTGTCACCACATAAAGGCAAAACATTTCTACACCATATTGTTATGTGTGATAAAAAATAGATTCCTTTTTACAATTGCAAGCATTCAGCACAATGGCCAGATAAAGATGAAGTGCCAAAACACAGTCCAAAACCAAATATTCATCAAAAAAAGCTACTGGTGTCTATTTGGTAGTTCAGCACTGGTTTATCCACCACAGTTTCATGAAACCTGGTCAATCTATCACAACGGATGTCTACTGCAACCAATTGGATGAAATGATGAGGATTCTTGCAATTAAGCAGCTGAGATCAGTCAATATAGACAGGCTAATCCTTTTGCAAGACAACATGTCACAAAAAAGAACACTGCTCAAATTACAGAGGCTGGACTTGGAAACTCTGTCATCCACCATATTCACCAGACCTTGCACCGACTGATTACTACTTCTTCCAGGCTTTGGAAGACTTCTTTTTTTTTTTTTTGAGACAGAGTCTCACTCTGTTGCCTGGACTACAGTGCCATGGCATCAGCCTAGCTCACAGCAACCTCAAACTCCTGGGCTCAAGTGATCCTCCTGCCTCAGCCTCCCAAGTAGCTGGGACTACAAGCATGCACCACCATGCCCGGCTAATTTTTCTATATGTATTTTAGCTGTCCATATAATTTCTTTCTATTTTTAGTAGAGAAGGGGGTCTTACTCTTGCTCAGGCTGGTCTCAAACTCCTCAGCTGAAGCAATCCTCCCGCCTCGGCCTCCCAGAGTGCTAGGATTACAGGTGTGAGCCACCGCACCTGGCCTGGACCACTTCTTGCTAGGAAAAATATTCAATTCTTAACGAGCTGTGGGAAACACCTCTTGTGATTTCATTGCCACTTGCTTTCCAGTCTTCTTCACTGCTGGCATAAACATGCTACTGTCAAGATGGCAAAGCTGTGTCGATAGATTAGGTGCATACTTTGATTAATTGCACTGCTTCTTGTTTGAGATATAATAAACTAAACTTTTGATTCAAAATAAGACATTTAATATTCAGTTACTTAAATATGTAGGATCAAAATTTCTAGAATAGTAAAAAAGTCTCCAATATTTAGAGTCCAATTAGTGGAATTTAATTGTAGGGTATGAACTTAGTCAACAAGAACAGCTGAAAAAACTAGTCCACTGGAAAAATGTCATAGCTAATTCAACAAAACTCTATGCTACTGATTAATTAACTTTGATAGGATTCATTGATTTCTCCCCCTTTGAAATCCAAATTGGCTCAAATATCTGAGATTGAGATAAATACTGATCACGATATGCATGTTAGCAATGAGAATGTCTACAAAGGGCTCCAAGTTGGATTGGAAAAGGTGGTAAGAGATACCCTATAATTATAGAAAGTATAGAAGTTATTAGAATGCTGTTTTTATTTGTTGGTGTCTCCCTTCTAAAATGCAAACAATAGGAAATAATATTTAGGACACTGTTATTGTCTATATGTCGTCCTGAATATATGCTGTATTTTCATTGTGCTAATGCAGTGTTTTTCATAAATAAACAAGGACTCATTCTTATTCCCTAGGCAATAATAAAGTAACACATGGATCTCTGGGGATGATTTGAAAAAAAAAATAATCAAAATGTTTTAATCTGGCTACTTGGACATTCTACGTCCTAATGATAGAACTTCCTTTACAGTTTTCTTAGTATGTATGTATGTGTATCTTTTCTCTCTCTCTTTCAAACAAAATTGAACCTTGAGATGATGCTGGGATTAAGACTAGTGGGACATAGAGATGCTATGTCTGAGGCTGTGAGAGGAAGGGAAATGAAGGAATTGCCTCAGCAGAAGCCTGAAATAAGGTCAGATGTTAACTGCCTAGTTGGGGGACATATATCAGCGATCTGGGAGTACAGCAAAGCATGCTCCAACCTCAGAGCCTAAGGGGTCTCATGCATGAAAAGCCGCGGAGCTGCCTGACATGAAAACTTCTCATGGCTGTAGAGGTAGATTGCAATATGTCAGCCTAGGAGAAGGGTCTTAAGGCTTCCATTGTTAGAACTCTGGGCCAAGTTCCTTCATCTCCTTTCCTCTCACAAGCTCAGACATAGCATCCCTAAATCCCAGTGGTCCTAATCCCATCAAGATGACTTTTACATTCTACCTTACTCTTCATTGATATTTCTGATGATTTTGCCTTCATCTTCCTTTAAACAAATAAACCAAATTACTGCCAACAAATCAACTAACCCACCAACCAAGAACAATGAACAACAGATTACTTGAAGTACTATTACTTTCCTTTTCGTAACTATTTACTGTTTTGCTTGGCATGGCCCCTCATTCTTTGAAGAATTTGGCACATGATTTACTGTCTTTTTCTTCACTATTACTCCTGACATTATTCTTAGTCATGTCTGCATTGACATAAATTCAACTTCACCTCTTCAGTTCTCACCCTCATGGATGCAACTTAGACTTCATTATTACCAGTTCCTGTAATAACTAAACTCATTCAAAACCACATTCTATAAACCTAAATTTTGACATCACTTTCTCTAGTATTGTATTTAAAAAAGGAATTTGACTTCACCAAGTTTATATACATTAAACATATTTTTTTCACCATACAACTTCACCTCATGTTCTTATATCTCTCTTTATCCAGTATAGGTTAATGGCCCATCATTGTAATAATTAATACATGAGTATAATTATACTTACCTTTCTTTCACTTCATCACAATAAACTTAGAAATTATCCTGATTCAACTCAACTTTTTAGTTCCTGTGGCAAGCAGAATTCTAAGATCACACACATCCCACACCCTTATATAATTTCCTCTCTTTGAATAGAAGCAGTCCCTATGAATACTATGGGTTATCACATCCATGATTATATTATGTTATATAGCAAAAGAGGTTTTGCAGATGTAATTATCATCCCTAATCAGTTGACTTTGAATTAATCAAAAGGAGACTATCCCAGGTGGCCCTGATCTAATCATATAAGCCACTAAAGGAGACAAGAAGCAAGAACAGATACTCTTCTGTTGACTTTAAGGGTTCAAGATACCATGGTGTTAGAGAAGGAGTCTGTGTGGCAAGGGCAAGAAGGTGGTCTCCAGGAACTTACAGAGGTCCTCAGCTGACACCTAGCAAGAAAATATGGAATTCGTGGATACAGGTATAAATAACTGAATTCTGTCAATAATATGAATGAACGTGGAAGAGGACCTACAACTCCAGTTGAAAGCAGAGCCCAACCAATACTTTAACTTCAGTACTGTGGACTCTAAGCGGAGAATTCAGTTATGGTGCACCCTTACTTTTCACCTACAGAAACTGCATGATGCTTCTTAAAGCCGCTAAGTTTGTAATTTGTTATGTGGCAATAGAATTCTTGTCGCCACATTTGTTATCTACTAGGTGTCTCAGAATGAACAGGTATGTGGCAGACAGACTCTAAGGTTTCTCCCAATTATCCCTATTTCCTGGTATGCACACGTGAACATAATACCCTCCCCTATGAATGTGGTTAATATCTGTGATTTGCTTCTAAAAATTAAAATAAGACAAAGGTGATAGGATGTCATTTTTGTGATCATATTGCATAAAATTATAACTTCTGTCTTGCTAAGCAAACTATCTCTACTGTATATCTCTTATTGGCTTTGATAAAATGATTAACCCATAAAATTAAAAATGGCATCAGGCAGAAAGATAGAAAGAGCTGAGGTTCTCAGTCTGAGAGCCCACAAATAACTGCACTATGCCAATAGCCATGTGAAATTGGAAGCACATCCTTCCTGATCTAAACATCAAATAAAACCTCAGTCTTGTCCACCACCGTGACTGCAACTTTGTGAGAGACCCTAAAGCCAAGTTATGCCTGAATTTGTGTCCCACAGAAACTTTGAGATAATAAACGTATGTTGTTTTAAGATACTAAGATTATGGTAATATGTAACATCACAATAATAATTAAAACAAAGTCTGAAAGAGATTTCTTGATTTCTAGTGCTCCCCAAGCTTGTCTCTTCCTAAGTGTCCTGTCTCTTGTTATTTAGCAACTCAACCCACTTATTAGCTCCATAAAAATTTGGAGTACTCCTTGAATTCTCTTTCTTTTACATATCACATTGCAAAAATGCTGGCACTTTCTGTAATGTAGAGAAAGTAAACATTTCTCCTCTCAACCACAGATGTGATGCTAGTCCAAGGTACCAATATCTCTCTTCTAGATAGTCCAATGGCTTTATAACACATCTCTCTGGTTCTATTATGAGTCAATTCTCTACAGTATCACAGTAATACTTTCACAATATATCACAACACTTCCACAATGCTTTATATAAAAACTGAGGTCCTAACCATGGCTCATGAGGCTTTTCATATCCAAGTCCTTCATGGTCACTCCAGCCTAATTTCTTCCTAGCTCATTCTGCTCAAACTAGTCTGTCATTTCCACTGCTTCTTGAACATATCATAATGATCCTGTCTCAAGTCTTGACATCCACTCTTCCTTCTGATGGGGAAACTCTTCCTCTAGACCTTTGTGATATCTGCCCTCTTTAGGAATTGCAAAAATTATCATACCCTCAGAAACGTCTTCACTGGCTATATTATTTAAGATAGCTCTATAGTATCCATCACTACTTGTTCTCTTTCTGGCATCCATACTGCTTAATCATTCATGAGCTATAATTTGCTTAATTTTTTGGCTTCTACCTCATTAGACAAGAAAGACCAATAACTTCTTTTTTTCATCTGCTGCTTATTTCTAAGTATCTGGAAATGTACCTGTCACAGAGTAGGTGCTCAATAAATATTGCCTAGTGGTGCATGATTAATCAACCATGGCTAATTATAATTATAAAATTATGTATAATTTGAATCAACTATAGCACTCTTGTTGACTGAGCTTCAGGTGAACATCAGCTGAAGTGGCTATGCTCACACAATCGCTATTCTAATAATCATTTTTTAATAATCTCATTTTTAATTTTAGGTTTAATGTTTTCTCCTTTTCTGTTTGATTTATTATTAAGTTAAATAGTCTTTGATGACTCATATATACTTTGTCTCCCAAGAATAATATGCTCTATCATTATTATGCATTGGGAGTTATTTTGTGATTAGCATTGCTCATTTTCCTTTAATTTACATTCTGTCCTTGGTTCTCTTCCCTTCATTTCATTTTAAATTTATTGGGATAGTTTTCAAGTTATTTACTATTAGTACTGACTTCAATCTAAGCTCTAGTGACTGATATTTATTTTGTAATTTAGAATTCTTTGGGCCTTATATACTACAACTTAACCCAAAGTAGGAATGTCTACTTAAGCATTAATGTGAGCTTGAAAGAGTGCCTAGAGATTGATGCCTCAGATAGAAAAAGGAGGAAAATATATATAGTATGATATAGGTTATATTTTTGAGTAAAATTATGTCATGTATAATAGAGTAGATGAAAATTAATAGGTAGTATTAAACTTATACTGTATTTTCATTAAAATACGTCCTTAAATAATAGGAAATATTTTTAATCTAACAAATATTTTTGATATTATAAATATTTCTTATATATATTATTTCATTTGAGATAAAACTATACCCCTACATAATAACTTTTGATATTATACCAAGTCAAGCAAGTACTTTAAAATCTTAGTTCCATGAGTACAATGTTCATATCTGTACTGCTTTTTGTTAAGTGCTCAGAAACTCATATAGTGTCAGGCACATGATAGAAATTCAAAGAAATCTTGCTTAATGGCCAAATGAATTAATAAATGAGGTTTCAAACAACACAGAACTTGAAGTTTTCACATGAGTTACACATTTGATGAAGATTAGAGGTTATATATTTTACAGTTAGACACATATATCAGTTATATATTAATCTCAGTGATAAAAGAGCTTACATGCCTTTTCATTTTAGGACATACAGGCCTGATTTTCAAGTGCCAGCAGCTAAAACTACCTGCATGAGGACATTATTTGATTGTCAGAGCCTGCTTTGCCCATTTCTGCATTTGAGTAGGTACACCAAAGCATTAATCCCGGCAGGATTCCTCAAACAATGACTGATGGTTGCTATTGTATACCTATCTGAATCCCTTAGAATTTGTATAGAATAATATTCTAGTGTGTTTTCTTCATTTTCTCTCAGAGTCTTTCATTAGTATTAAATTTAGTTACCCACAATGATAACATTGCTAAGACTAAGGGAGATGCACTGTGGAGCCCGGCTAATTTTTCTATTTTTTGTAGATATGGGATCTCATTCAGGCTGGTCTTGAACTCCTGACCTCAAGCAATCCTCCCACCTCAGCCTCCCAGAGTGCTAGGACTATATATGTGAGCCACCACGCCTGGCTGCCTATTCTTTCCTACATCTCCATATTCATAATGATGATTCCTGGGATCCCTAACCAAATAAGTTACATTCATTCACGTCGTTTTCTTAAGTTGGCTTCTGGAAATACTTAATGAAGGCAGAGATCACACACACACACACACACACACACACACACACACACGTAGAAATCAAACATAAAAAACCCTGTTATAAATAAGTATATAATACATAAGGGTATATAAGTATCCCTGTGAAAGCTGGGTAGCCTAATGAGTAGGCTGTCCCAATTATTAATTGATTGCCTATCTGTTCCAAACCCACACTTATATGTCCTTCTTTGTGACATTGGAGCTCTACCGCATAAAAATCTCTCCTTTGACCGGTGGAAAAGTGTTAGACCTTGTCAGGAGAGAGTGTTGAAAGGATCATTGAAAGAAAAAGAAGCCTCTCTTCCTGGTTGTGAAGCACTTAACACTCTCGCTTGTAGGATGTGGCTACCAGGAGAATGTTTGCTTGCTGGTGGTCAGGTTCCCTGACAGTGTTTGCAGGAAACCCAGTGGTGAATGCCCTTCAGCAAGTTTCCCCAGCACCCAGTGGGTGAACATTTCAGCTAATTTTGCTCAACTACAATGGGTGATGCTCAGCAAGATTCCTAGCACCTAGCACCGCAGTGGGCAGCTTCTGGCTGATAGCCCGTGGCAGATTTTCTTCTTTACAGTCCTAACCTGCACCACTCCAGCAAATTGCTCTGCTTCCTAAACGTGCTCTTCCTGTATTCTTTAACTTTCTCTTTACTCAATCTATTAGTTAATATCTGATGACAAGTTAATTATTTTACATCAAAATTTCCCTGTTAAAGCAAGTGGTGTCCCCTTAGTGTACCCTTACTAATATGCCTAATAATTGTGGATTTTTAAAATATTGGTTGTGACAGTTGAAATGATATTTTGTTGAGAAGACAAAGAGGTAATAATTTTCCTTAAATTTCGAAGGTGCTTTTGACCTTACAAAGTATTTTAAAATGACCAGTGATCTGTAACCAAAAAAGAAAACCAGGAAAGGATCAGAGCAGATTGGAATAAAGGTAGAATTCCTTTCTGGAACTGAGAGATTAAAAAACATAAGTTTTTTGACTGAACAGATGCTTAAGATTGAAATGGAAAAAGTGGGAACTCAGAAGAATTAAGTGAACACTCATAAATAGTGATGCTGACAGTTTCATCAGGCATTCTCTTTTAATATTATAGATATCTATAGATTGGTCTGGTGTTGTCAAGAACAATATTCTACTAAGTGAAGTATCACAAGAATGGAAAAACAAGCACCGCATGTACTCACCATCAACTTGGTATTAATTGATCAACACTTATGTGCACACACAGTAGTAACATTCATTGGGTGATGGGCAGGTGGGAGGGGGAAGGAGGGGATGTGTATATTCACATCTAATGGGTGCGTCCATCTGAGAGATGGATACGCTTGTTGCTCTGACTTGGGTGGAGCAAAGGCAATATATGTAACCTAAACATTTGTACCCCTGTAATATCCTGAACAACAACAACAAAAGAACAGCATATGTATAATGTGATATTGCTCTAATTGCCCCTTTTCTGAATTCTATGTATCATCTTTTGGAAGTTGAAGAATGTATAAGAAAACTAATGTTACATATTAACTATCCAAAAGATGATAGTAATACATCATACTTTCATGACACAGAAAAATTACTTGAACTTAAAAACAATAGAGTACTTGCAAAATTGGCAAACTAATTTTTTATATACTAAGGAATTATGTGCATAACAAATCCATCAATTGACACCTTCACTGTAATTGCCATGGCTCAAAATAACTCCATTTATAAACAATTCTTCAATGAAGCATAACAAATTTATGTTTCCTAATACAATTTTTTTTCCTGGAAATTATCACAAAAGTTGTGTGAAGTGCCTATTCTTGCATGCAGGTATTATTATGTGAAAGAGGTTAAAGAAGTTGTTATGATGTATATTTTTGTGGATGAAATATATAGGAGGGCAGGGAGTACAGGAGGATTGTGAGTTGGACAGTGAGTGGTCCCCCCGAATGGCCTCACTGTAGAATGAAGATGGCAGGAAAGGGGTGCTGGGTGGGGAATAAAGGTGAGATGGAGTGGCAGGTCTTTGGGAAGAGGACAGAGCACAAAAGACCCAGGGTCTCAACAGGACTATTGGTGAACCAGGGGTAAATTATATATTCAATTTGATGTAATATAAATCATAGTAACTACATTTATGGAAATAATTCTTATTTTACTTTCTTCAAAAACATTAAATCTTAAGTCAATTTCAAGGCTATTGAAAAAGGTGAAAATGTAATTCTTACTGTAATTATGACCTGAGATTGATAGATAAATATGCATACATATATTATTTATGTCAGAGTTATCAGGAGTGATCAGAAATTTGTATATACATATAATTTTATAATATTATATAATATATTATGTAAATAATTTATATATTATATAGTTATATATCTTTGTTAAATTGACAGTCATACAACTGCTATACAATTATATGGTTGATAATATCACATAATTCTCTTCAGTAATTCATAACAGATTTGCCTTAGTCTTGAGTATTTAACATGTTATCAGATTATTAGTATTTTTTAAATTTCAGAATATTACGGGGTTACAAACATTCTGGTTACATATATAGTTCAAGTCAAAGTTATAAGTGTGCCCAACTCCTAGATACTGTGCATTTACCGATCCCCTTCTCCTCCCTCCCACATGCTTGATTTCTGTTGAGTTTTACTACCATGTATGCACACATGAGGGTTGATCAACTACTTCCAATTTAATTGTGAGTACATGTCATGTTTCTTTTCCATTCTTGCAGTACTTCACTCAGAAAATGGTCTCCAATTCCATCCAGGTCGTTACAAAAGTTATTAGTTCACCATTTTTTATGGTTCAGTAGTACTCCATGGTATACATGTACCACATTTTATTAATCCACTCATGTATTAATGGGCATTTGGTTTGATTCCACATCTTCGTGATTGTGAATTGTGCTGCAATAACATTTGAGTGCAAGTGTCTTTTTCATAAAATGATATTTTTTTCCTTTGGGAAAATAACCAGTAATGGGATTGCTGGTTTGAATGGTAGGTCTACTTTTAGTTCTTTGGGGTATCTCCATACCATTTTACCTAGAAGTTGTACTACTTTGAAGTTCCACAAACAGTATGTAAGTGTTCCTCTTTTTCCACATCTTTGTCAGCATCTGCTGTTTGGGGACTCTTTGATAAAAGCCATTGTCACTGGACTTACGTTATACCTCATTGTGGTTTTGATTTGCATTTTCCTGATTATTAGAGACATTGAGCATTTTTTAATATATTTATTGGCCATTAGTCTATCCTGTTTTAAAAAGTTTCTGTTCATGCCTTTTGCCCACTTTTTAATGGGGTTGTTTGATTTTTTTACTGCTGATTTGCTTCAATTCTTTATAGATTCAGGTTACTAGCCCTATATTGAATGTATAACATACAAATATTTCCTCCCATTATGTAGGTTGTCCATTTGCTCTATTAATTGTTCCTTGGCTAGCAAAAGCTTTTTAATTTAATAAAGTGCCATTTATTTGTTTTTGTTGTTGCTGTGAATGCCATTGGGGTCTTCTTCATAAATTCTTTGCCTAGGCTGATATCTATAAGAGTTTTTCCAGTATTTTCTTCTAGAATTCCTATGGTTTCATGCCTTAGGTTAAAGTCTGTTTACCATTATTAATTAATTTTTGTGAGTGGTGAGAGATGTGGATCCTATTTCAGTCTTCTAGATGTGGCTATCTAATTTTCCCAGCACCATTTATTGAATAAGGATTCTTTTTCCCAGTGTATGTTTTTATCTGTTTTGTCAAAGATCAGATGAAAATATGAGGATGGTTTTATATCTGGGATTTCTGTTCTGATCCATTGGTCTATGTCTGTGTTCTTGTGCCCATACCATGCTGTTTTGGTTACTAGAGGCTTATAGTATAGCCTGAAGTCTGATAAAGTGATGCCAACCCATTTATTCTTTTTGCTTAAGGTTGCCTTAGCTATTTGGGGTCTCTTCTGGTTCCATATGAAGCATAGAATTATTTTTTCTAGATCCACAAATAGTGAAATTGGTATCTTAATGGGAATTGCATAAAATGTGTAAACATTTTAACAATGTTGATTCTGCCAATCTATGAGCATGATACATTTTTCCATTTGTTTACATCCTCTGCTTTTCTTCTTAAGTGCTTTGTAGTTCTCCCTATAGAGGTCTTTCAACTCCTTGGTTAAATATATTCCTAGGTATTTTATTTTCTTTGTTGGTATTGTGAAAGTTATTAAGTGTTAGATTTGATGCTCAGTTTGATTGTTGTTGGTATATAGAAATGCTACTATTTTGTGCACATTGATTTGTAACATGATGCTTTGCTGAATTTATTTATCAATTTCAGGAATTTCTTGGCAGAATCTTCAGAGATTTCTTTAGGGAATTTTTCATTCATTTTCTTCATTGTTTATGTGGTTTATTTGTGTTGGGTTTCCATTTTCTCTTGTATTTCATTGAGCTTCCTTACAATTCACATTTGAAATTCTTCATTTGTCATTTCAATCTTTTCATTTTCATCAGTATCCACTGGTAAGGAGTTATTATTTTCTTTTGAGGATGTCCTTTTGCTCTTATATTTCATGTTTCTGGAGTTCCTGGTTCCTGGTTCCTTCTCATCTGTCTTCTCAGTCCAGACCTGGTGGTGCTAGGCCTGGCTTATGAGTCTGTGTCTGGGTCCATGAAGATCAATCCCTGAGCTTACCAGGGAGAGAGGTGCTGGTCCAGAGTTGCCTATGGGGTGTTCTAGCAGGTTTGGTGAACCTCTCTCGGGTTATCTCTGACCTGTTCCCTTTACCTCTTCCCACAGTCTGTCATGTGTTAAGTCCCCCAGTAAATCTCTGAGGTGGTGTGTATTACCTGTGAGTATGAATCAGCTGCTCCCTGGTTGTTTGGGTGGAAAGTGCTATACTTAGCTATGGGGTTTCTCCCCCATTATTGACTGAAGTTTGCATGGAAGAGCCAGCTGCCTAGTTGGTCTTTTGTGCCTGTGGTAAGCTCTGGCCCTCCAGTGGGGCACAGGAATGCCCAAACTTTAGGAGGGACCCTGTAGATCCCAGGGATTTGCTTGATCTCTACTTTCCCTGAGATGAGGGGAGAGGGAAGACAAATCATGGCAAGATTCTGTTAGCCTGAGAAGCATTTCAAAGCCTCAGTGGGGCTCAGAGTTTGCTCTTCTGGCCACTAGGGGAAGCTGCTGGTATGATATTCAGGGTAATCTCTCCAAGCCTGGAAGGCTGTTCCCAAGGAAGGAGTCTGTCTAATCACTGGAATGCTAAGTCCCGGGGACCTGGCTTTTTCTGCCCTTATCCACTAGCACAGTTTCTCTGTGGGGTGGGGTGAGTGCACTTCCTATTCACTCCCTGAAACTCCATAGCACTCTCTGATCAAATAGGCCCATGTAGGTTCCCTCACTGCCTGAGTCTGCTCCTGGAACTACTCCTCAGTCCCTGTGTGTGACCCACTAGTGTGCATCTTCATGGGGTTCTGGTGGGTAGGGGGGTCCCCAGTTTTGCATGCCTGTTTCACAAGACCTCATGGGGAGAGAGGTAGGTCCCCCTGTCTGCAGAGACCTCTGCCAGAGGTATGCTCCTGCTGGGGAGAAGTGGCCACTAGTGAGTTTCTTGGCTCAAGCTGCACTGCCTATTGTAATAACTGGGGGGAGGGGCCGATGGTCCCATTCAGCCGGTGTGCCAAGGGCATTCAGTTGTCATGGGAACCAGGGTCTAGGCTAATTCACTCTGCAGGCCGCATCCCTGTGCAATATGGCTGTCCTGAAGCAGAGATGGGAGATGGGAATAATCACAGATCCAGCACCCTTCCATGCTCTCCTTTTGGGTATGTCCATGAGAGCTTCCTTCCCACCTGAGTCTGAGACAAAGATCTCTCCCCTGCCCCTCCCTGCACCACTCTTGTGTCTGGGGGAAACCGGGCTGGTCTGCCTGTCTAAGCCACCAGCCAGCATGTGATCCCACAAAATGCTCGTGGTTAGGAAGGTCACAAATTGTGGTGCCCTGCTCTCAGTGGTGGGCTCAGCCAGGAAGATGCACCTGCTGTAGAGAAGTAGCCGTTCTTGTGCTTCTCGGTTAAGGGTATTCTTGCAACTGCAATGGGTGGGGAGGCCCACGGCTACCAGCCCACATGAGCTAAAATTACTTTCTCTGATACTGTGATTAGCATAGGTGCAGAGGGGGAAGTGTCTAGGTGTAAGAAAGCTATAAAGTCCCTCATGGCACTCTCCTCTGGAGTGTCCCTTTTTAGCATCTGAGCTCCTGGGGTATGTTGGTTCACCTTGCTATTCCTATTTAGCCACTGTGCCTCGGCTCATGGAAGGTAGATGTGCCTCCAATATGTTTTGTGTCCCACTTTTTACTAAAGGTACCTAGGTGGGGGAAGGGAAGCCACCCTTACTCTGTCACTGGGCTTTGCGTCTCTCTGGGTCTGGACTGTGCCACTGTCTTCTCTTCTCAGCTTCGCCATTTTTTCTTATTTGGGTCCCTGGACGTCTCTGTTGTCTCTTCCTGTAATCCGCACCTGGGCTACAACTGTTCTCTTCTGTCCTCAGTCTAATATACTGCCTTCCAGCTGGGACGATGCGACAAGTGATGTCTCTAATCAGCCATCTTGGCTGCTCCCTTGGATTATTAGTATTATTATTAATTTTTGCCACTGTCCATCTAATAAAGAAGAATAAGAAATAAAATCAGGACAAGAGAAACTTGCATAAGAAATTCTTAAGGCATGTTCAGTATAGATGATTTAATGCAGTACATTTTAAATAATAAACATGATATTAATATATTGTTCCAAGAATGTTGTCCAAGAATACATGTTTACCTCCCCCAAATCCCTGCGAATAATAGCAAATCTAGAAAAAATCTATAATAGTATGGAAAATGAGTGCATGTTTGTCTGTTGTGAGGGTAATGGCAAGGAAGGTATAAACATTCATATATTTTGGTAAATTTCTAGAAGAAAAAACACACTAGTTCACAAGTTTGCAGCCATAGCCTGAAACACAATTCAGAGGAGGCTGCAGCAAAGATGATTTCTAGTTGCTGTGCTCAAAAGAGGTAGAAATAGAGAGTTGCCTGTGTATGGAAGCAGTCAAGGATAATTCACAGGCTGTCTAATGAGGAAGAATAGTTCTTCCTTTTATTTCCATCTCAATCTCCTATTATCAGCATAGATGATTTTTATATTCAGATCAAAAAACAAAGCAATTATCTGAAAAATTGCAAGAGCTACTTTAAAAGATATGCAGTTCTTTATGCAGGTGATTATTTGTTATTTGAAAGCTTTCTTCAGTTTGCCTCAGAAATAAGGGAGAAGTCTTCTATTGAGGGTTCTATGCACATTAAAGTCAATTCAAATACTTGCTTCACCTACATGTGCAGAACTCTTTGTCAGATATGCCATCAGGAGACAGATTTGTTCAGAGACATATGTGTTAAGACATAGACAATGAAAGAAAAAACCGAGAGCAGCCACCTACATGAATTAGCTCTCTCTTTCATTCAAATAAATCAGGGGGTGGCAAGTTGGTGCCCACAGGACAAAATCTAGCTCTCACCACCAGTTTTTGCATAGGTAGTGAGCTAAGAATATTTTTTACAATTTTAAAGGTTTGAAACAAATCAAGGGACAGATGCTATCTTACAATATAAAAACTTATATGGAATTTAAATTTCAAAGTCCATAAATAGAGTTTTGTTTTTGTTTTTGTAACATTGAGATTCTTCCTTTTTCACCTCTTTGGATTATGTCATGCTACAATGGCAGTTAGTGAATAGTTGAGATAGAGACAGTATGTAGAGTCAACATAATTTGCAAACAGAAAAAAATTATCAATCCTTGATTTTATATGTGTGTCTGTGCATGCACGTGTGTTTAGATAGATAGATAGCAGATCCTTAAATAACTGAATGACATTATTTCTTTATAACACTGATGAGGAAAAAATCAATTCCTGGCTAAGGCCACCACCTACGTGGAGTTTGCACATTCTCCTTATGCTTGTGTGAATTTTCTCCAAGTGCTCTGGTTCTTCCCACATCCCAAAGCTGTGCACGTTAGGCTAATTGGCTTGTCTAAATTGTCCCAGTCTGAGTGAGTGTGAGCGCTTGTGTGTGTGTGTGTGTGTGCGCGTGTGTGGGTGCAGGTGTGTGTGTGTGCAGGTGTGTGTGTGTGCCTGCCATGGGATGGCGTCCTGTTCAGGGTTGGTTCCTGTCTTGCTCCCTGATTTCCTGGCTACACTCCAGCCACCCATGAACCTGAAGTGGAATAATTGGGTAAATAATTATCTTACTTGTTTTTATTAATCTTTCTTAAATGTACATACAGCTCACATTTATTTCAATGTTTAATATTAGAAGTGTTTTGGGTTCTTTATTTAGAAGTTTAATGATGTTTTTGTGAACAGAAATATGCTCCAGCAACTTCATTCTTGTTGACATCAATTAGCCTATGGTGAAATTGGTTTTGTTATGTATCATTTTGCTTAAAGTCACAGTTTCCAAGTAGCTATCCATAACATAAGTAAGGACTTACTCTGTGTCTGTGTGTGTGTGTGTGTATCCATATACACACAGAGACACAATCGGCTATCACATACAGCCTAGGTGTGTAGTAGGCTATACCATCTAGATCTGTGTAAGTACACTCTATGATGTTCACTTAGCAATGAAATCACCTAGCAACTAATTTCTCAAAATGTGTCATATCAAAGTCATTACATGATGCTTGATCCTGTGTGTGTGTGTGTGTGTGTGTGTATGTGTGTGGGTGTGTGTATCTCCATAAAGAAAATCAAGGATTATCAGACAATTGATAGAAACAAGAACATAAAAATGAATGATCAAAAAAAAAAAAAACCAGAATAATCAATCGCAATGGAGCAAAGATCGTTAAAGAAGCAAACTAACCTTAAAAATTCTTTAATTAAATATTCTCAAAGACATTTGAGAAGATAGCATGGCCAATAATCATGAAGAAGAATACTGAGAGATTAGAAAACAAAAAAGTTTATAAAAATATAATAATTATGATATTATGAAATAATAAAAGAATGACTGGCAAATGAAGCCAAGAAAATGGCATGGAATATAAAATAAAATAAAGAGCTAAAAATACAATACATTTATTTGAGACAGGGTCTCACTCTGTTGCCCAGGATAGAGTGCAGTGGTACAATCATAGCTCACACTTCTGGGCTCAAAGGATCCTCCTGCCTCACTCTCCCAAGTACCTGGTACTATAGGCATGCACCACTGCACCTAGCTAATTTTTCTTTTCTTTTCTTTTCTTTTTTTTGGTAGGGATGGGGTCTGACTCCTTTCCAGGCTGGTCTCGAACTCCTGACCTCACATGATCCTCCTGCCTTGGCCTCCCAGAATGATAGAAGTTCAGGTGTGAGCCACTGCACCTAGCCCAAAAATACAATAAATTTTTTAAAATGTGTATAAAGAGATTAGTCCAGTAGCTTATCACCTATGTTATGAGATTTGTTGAAAAAGTAGAGAATGTGGTTAAAAGGAAAATTTTAAATAAATATAGAAGAAAAATATGCAATTATTGAATATAGGTAAGACGTCACACTAAAATTATCCATTTAGTCTTGAACTGAGTGAATATAAAATAAAAAGTGCATAGGAAGACATACCCAAAGTAAATTATATAACTCCACTAAAATAAAGAAAGAATTCTAAAAGTTTCCATGATACATAATATAATAGCTTTAAAAATTCTAACTTAATTGATGTCAGGCTTATAAGCAATACTGAACCCTAACATAAAATGGAGCAAAGCTTTTAAAGTTTTGAAGGCAAGTAATTTGAGCTTAGATTTATCCCTCAAAAACCAAATAAAAATGTTAAATTAATGGACAACATAAAATCCTTGATTAAGGATTCAGAAAGGATTCAGAAAGTTTACCTTTCATTCATCATTTGTGTAAAGGAAAGAACAATTTCATAAATATTCTTTAAAATAAAAAATAGAATATAAGTTCCTCAGCTGGAAATCAATAAAAAGAATATAAGATAAACATTTGTGCAGCAACTGATTTGTATTACAACAGAAATCCACAGGGCTTTCAATATGTTTTCACCAGGAAAGTAGATCTATTTTTTAAAAATAGTATGATTAGGAGGACAAAGATTATATTGTTTGGAGAAAGTAGGCATATATTATATTTTCTCTATTAAGGAAAAAACAGGTGTTGAAAATCTTGCAAACACAAATATACCAAACAAAATTTGTCCTATAAAAGCTCATTTCAAATTCATATACAAAAGCAAATTAATACAAAATATTTAAGTCACTGATATGATTTATGAAGAGAAAATTGAGTTGACATTGCTTTCTAGAACAATTTCCTTGGAGAAACAGAGATCTAATGTGACATATGATTGATTTTTTTCCCCTATGGGTTTAACATGTAAGTGATAAATACAGCTTATTTAGTGAGTTTTAATGGAGCTATCAGAAAAAGAAAATAGCATACTATGTGAATTAATCAAGTTATAACAAAAAAGCACATGCCACTTATTCAAGGGCCTAAAGGTTTTAAATTTAAGCTTTTACTTTATAGGTTAAACAACCAAAACCTGCAGGCTTCTAAATCATGACTACTATGATTAAATGGTACAGAAGAAAGTAGTGATATAAAACTTGTATCATGAATATTAGTAAGAGTATGTGACTTTTTCAATCAACTGCTAGAAGAAATACTGAGAAGAAATGTACTTAAGGAACAGATTCTAAAAAGTATAAACTTTGACAGTGTTAAAGTAGCCATATATAGTAAACATAAATTGAAAGGTAAATGGAGAGCCAATAAAGGTTGATGTAACATAAGGGTTTTAATTTCCTTATTTCACAGAACACAGATAAAGGATGTTTTTAAAGTTAATGGTAAAAAAAATGTAGTTTTAAGCTTCGTATTTTAAAATTAAAGTTCACAAATAAAAGGATCAGTTGACCTAAATGGGTGATGGAATATGTATATAAAAATTGCTTCCCTGCTACCAAAACAAAACTTAGGGATCAATTAACGTAATGATTGATTACAGGACTATTGAACTAAATACATGGACAAACCCTTTGAGAGAAAACAACAAAATATGCTTACAAATATTTGTTAATTTTTTTCAAAATATGGTATCAATGAGTTCACTGAAATTTTAGATATTCTCAGGTTAAATATAACATAAACTGAGAACTGAAAGAAGCAAACAAACATTGAAAAGGGTTTTGGACATAAGGCCATTGCAAAATTAAAAAAAAAAAATCAAGAGTTTTAGATTTAACCAGTTCATGGAATTTAAGATAAATAATATAAAAACCTCAGTTCTAGCTATATATGATTTTAATAAGAGAATTTACCCCCGTAAAATTACTCACAGATTAAGGGTGAAAATGAAATAATGTAAAATAGCTCCCCTGATCCTTGGAAATTTAAGGAAAATTATCTGAGGCTTGATGAGAAAGTAGGGGGAAAAATGAAACTTTATGACTGAAAAATTATAAAAATAGAGCAGTCTTCCCATAGCTTTGTAGTAGTTCAAAATTATCTAACAAAAAAATGAAGGGAAACTGATTCTAGAGAATGGCATTAGTTTATCATTGTATACACTGATGAGTTCTTTGTGCAGGCCATTACATTGTGTCAAACTCAATATCACAAATTAAATTTAACAACTCAAAGTAAAAATTTATTAAGTACACAAGGAAAGAGCTGCCATGAGTATAAAACTAACAGAGTGAGAACTTCAGAGACTTTGGTTATTGGGTTTTGAAGACATAAAATTAAAAATTACTGATTTTCTATTTTCCAAGATAAAAAAATATATATTTGTAAATACAGAAGAAACAGAAACTATATTGACTGAGTAATCAGATTTGAAGAATGAACTATTAGAACTTTTAGAAATAAAATATTAAATAAATTAGATATCAATTATAGATATGAATACAGGCTTCATAACTGTTCAACTATAGCTGAAGAGAGAATTAATAAACTGGGAGATATATTTGAAGAAATTCTTACAAAAAGAACACATATTAAAGAAATGGAAAATATGAAATAGAGCTAACGATATGAGGGATAATTTGTAATATATGTAATGTAAGTCTAATTGGAATTCTCAAAGGATATAACAAATGAACACAGTCCTTTTTGTAAAATTAACATTGGAAATATTTCCAGAAATGATGAAAGAAACCAATCAAAACATTCAAGTAACCCAACAAAATTAAGGTAGATACAGAGAAATCCAATAATTGATTTTAATATCTATATTTGTTAACATTAAGTTAATATTAAGTTTTTAATATTTATATTTATTTTATATCTATGGAGTTGTTATATTTAACATCTTTGTTCATAGTATAATTAATATGTATTTTATTTTATATATTTACTTTATTCCATATCTTTTTTCCATATTTTATGTATTTTAACTTATCTATTATTTATATTTATAGCATATATTATACATATGATATATAATATATAATAATATAATTATCTTAATAGAAGCATGTATATTTTAGTCTATTACATTTATTAATTTATTATATAATATACATTAGCTTATCTATATTATCTATATTTAATACCTATATTTATTTATATTAATTTGAATGCAAATATTTGATATGTGGAAAAGAACAGATAATTTTTACTTGTAACAAAAAATTATGCTGGCCAGGCATGGTGGCTCACACCTGTAATCCTAGCACTCCAGAAGGCCAAGGGAGGAGGATCACTTGAGGTCAGGAGTTCGAGACCAACCTGAACAAGAGCGAGATCCCATCTCTACAAAAAATAGAAAAAAAAGAATTAGCCAGTCAACTAAAAATAGAAACAAAAAATTAGCCGGGTGAAGTGGCTCACACCTGTAGTCCCAGCTACTCAGGAGCCTGAGGCAGGAGGATAACTTAAGCCCAGGAGTTTGAGGTTGCTGTGAGCTAGGCTGACACCATGACACTCACTCTAGCCCAGGCATCAAAGCGAGACTGTCTCAAAAACAAACAAAAAAATATGCTGATTCTCCATGTTTAACATTCACCTTCTGGGGTGATGCAATGAGAGCCAGATGAGATGTTACCCTATATACACTGGAGTTTGTATGGTAGGAAAGGAATTTGGAAAATATGAATCTGGGTGTTTACGAAACAGAGGGACACCTATGTCCCCCATCTGCCCCTCCTGAGAGCAGAGAGAAACCTTTTGCTTTCTACTGAAATAAATTCTCCTTGAGAGCACAAAGAGGAAACATCTTGAAACATTAATATTTAAAATGTAAATAATTATCTCCCGGTAGAAAATATGACCACTGTCTCTAGCCTTGCAATCCAGGGATATCTTCATAGTCTCAAATTCCCTTCTTCCTTGAAAGGTGAACACATATATTGAGGGAAATAAATGTCTCTGGAGTTTTAATTATCTTTTTACTCATGCTTATTTTCTATAGTGAAAGAAAGAAAGAGAGGGAGAGGGTAGAAGCAATATATTCAGAGTCAGAATTTAAAATGTTGGTGGAATTCTCAACAGTAAACACCAAAAAGATCAGAACCATGTACTCAAAATGCAGAGAAGAGATAACTTTCAACCAAAAATGTCATCTTTCAAAACTAAGAGTGAGTAGGACCAGACAAGGCAAAGTATAGGATTTTCTACTATCAGATCATCACTAAAAAGAAATCTAAAGGATGTGTTTAAGGCAAAAAAAAAAAAAAAAAAAAAAAATCCTGGATGTAAATTCTGATGTACAAAAAGGAATGGAGAGAAAAGCAAAGATAAATAATTGGAAGTGTAATTGGGACAAGTTAAATTGGTAAGAAAATATATACATTATAAAATATATAAACTGTGCCCTCAAGGAGGTATGGGTAAAAAAATTCATTTTTAAATTCTACATATAGTTTTCACATTATAATTTCTAAGAAGATCCTAAAAATTAAAAAATTAGGGTGTAGAAGTTTAAAATTAGTTGAGTGAACGAATTGAATATGAAAGAATTTGTGATCTATTCATATGAAGGCAAGCAAAGAGAAAGTAAACATAGAAAAGGTAGGACATAAGGACAAAATAACAGTAAAATAATTGTGAATGTTTCTAGGTTATTAGAGAAAAAGAATTACAAAGATCATATTTTTTTAAAACCCTTTTTAAAAAAAAAATCTGTTGATTGAATTGACTGTCTTCCATGTGAGTTTATCTTTATTGGGCAATATAAAACTTTTTGTTAACTTAAAAATATAAAACTTGAACATTATGGAACCCAACGTAAAAGATAAGGCAGTATATTTTTAGTAATACATAATTTGCTTGTATCTTTTAAATTTAAAAATCTGAATTTATCATCATGCCTCGTAAAAAATAAAAATAAAAAAGTAATTGTGAATGTATCAGTAATTATAGTCATTATAAATATACTAAATTCTACCATAAACATCTACTGAGGAAATAAAAAAGCTACTTGTTACTTAAAAGTGAAACATCATAAACTAAAGGTTAAAGGAAAATTGAAAGTAAAAGGTAAAAAAAAAAAAAAAGTAAAAGAGTCCCAAGAAAATTAAAATAAAAAAGAAAAATGGTTGATGTATTTATCCAAATTTCAGGGAAAAATATTGCTGGCTGTATAAAGCTATTAATTTCTTATGATCAGATTCAGTTATCATTCAAAAATATATGTTCTTCCAATATTAGCCTCAAAAAAATAAAGACAATGAAAGAAAAAAAAACTTCAATGAAAAGGAGGGGCTTTACAATCATATAGGAGGATTGCAATATACTTTATTAGTTAAAGTCAGTCAACAAAGAGGATATAATAAATTTAAATAATGTGATAAATAGAAGTTAGTAATGTATAATATTGCACACCAAAATTGTAAAAAAAAGACTTTTTTTAAACTATAAATGATACATTTATAAGAAATGATATCATCTCATATTGGTACAGAAAACAAGTTGAAACACATTTTATAGCATTTACATCGTGCAGAATATGTTCTCTGACAAAAATCAAAGGACGTTTGAAAGTCATAACAAAAGATTATAAAATTAATTCTATAAATTTGGAAATTGAGAAATATTTTATATTGTAATATTCCGTGGGTCCAAAATGTCTATCAAACTTTTAGAAGGAAAGTGTTCTTTTTAGACCGTCATGCCTAGTCTTATCTACTTTATAGCAGAAACAGAAAACAAGTAAACATTATTAGACAAAGAGCCATTTCAAGAAATAAGAAAAGCACAATAAAACCAAATAGAAAAGAATGAGGGAGATGATAAAAAGAAAGAGAAATTTTAAAAAGAAACCAAAATATAATAGAGCACCAGTAGGTAAACTAAGGGAAGCGTCTGGAAACTAGGAGTTCTAGACTCACAAAAACCAAAAATGCAGGTACCAGACAACAAATCATCTGAGTAGTGCAGTGATTGTAAGAGAGGCCACTTTAACTTCCATACCTTAGTTTTAAGATCTATGTATGCTGCCTATTGAGAATAAGACACCGTATAGTGATAACTGATGTAGGGCATACATCACATCCAGGAAGAAAACTCTCCATTCCCACAGATTACCATTTCCAAGTTTGCAATTCAGAATCATTTTCAAAAAGAAATTGTATCCTACTATGAGGCTATGAGAACTGTATCCTTCTATTTATCATTTTCTGTGTGGTACAATATGTAAAAAGACAAGTGAATTCATTTGTCACATATCCGTGGCTATATGTCATAATTACTTTGCTGTTTAATGAGTTTCTTGCTTTGAAGTGATGTTCAGCAGTATTTCATGTTGATGATCTAACACACTAAGCTCTCAGACAGCAATGCCAACCAAGAAAAGTAAATCCATATCTGCAATATGTGTATTGATTCCAGTCAGCATAAATCACTGTCCCTTCTACTTTGGAAGGGATTGACACAATCAACATGCCATGAAGTCTAGGCTGTCTCTTCAAGGGTTTTCAGTTGTTGGCAAGTGGCTTTTGGAGCACCAGTAGCTAGATCAATCTAGGTGAAAAGAAATCTGTGCTATCAGAATCACAATATCTCAAAGCCCGGTCACCATCTGTACTCTAGTCATTGCATAGTGAATGTCAGATGAGTGAAACTGATACTAACTGGTTGAGTAATTAATTCTACTCTGCTGTTTAGTACTTCTTCCAGGGTATGCAATCTATGATGTAAGTTCACATGTAATACAAAGTTTTTTTCTCTTTATACTCACTTTAAATCCACTTTTTATACAACCTCCTTATTCCTTAGCTTTTAAACTTTTTCCTTACTAGCTCCTGACCAGCTGACCAAGCTATTTGTGACTATCCTCAAATCTATGTGTATTCTGACCACAGACCGGCTCTTTTTTTCTACTTGGAGTGAATGAATAGGTGTATCAAAGCTCTGTCCACTAGGATACCTTTCCCTCACCTGTCTGTTTCATGTCAGCCTCATCATACCTCTGAGCAGGTCTATAGTGCAATATAATTGCTTATTCACCACAAACTGTGCTAACTCATCAGAAAATCATACTCCTCCTCTTTGAGCTCATTATAAGAGAATACCATGTGCTAGTAGATGTGAGCGGGTAGAGAGACATCTGTGTAACCATGTTTGGATGACATGTTGTTGGGGCAACAGTTTGAGCAGCTTACTTGTGCCCTCTGGACCCACCTGTGCCTGATCCAGGATTTAACACTTTAATACAACAGTGCATTTCTGTTGCACTAGCACAACATTATGGCATTGTGAGTCAGAGAGAACCCACTTTATGATCGTCAGTGCTGGCTATCTGATTTACCTGTTGTTTCATGATTAGATATCCAGTATATACCAATGTATATATTGGTATATACCAATATGTACTAGAAACTCTCTTGAACCATGCGATGTAAATTTCCCCTGGGGGTTGTCCATAAATACCACAGACAGTGTCTTGCCCTATCTTAGTTACCACTAGTACAAAATAGCCCACTGCATTACATGGCCCTAGTGGATGGCTGCTTGTGTTGCTGTCTGGATAGGTTGAAGTGGTCTCTACTGTTATCATGAGCTTTTTATGAGACTTCTCTCTCACTTTCTGGAGAGCACGTATCCTACTAAAACCTCAATGTACTTTCAACTTCTTGGACATACGTTCTTTTTACATGATGCCATCAAATAGTGGATCAATGTGGTATTCCAAGATATCAAGTTGGACATTGTCTCTTCAGAATGTATTATGAGAAAAGGCAGGAGAGATATTACAATTTTGGAAAAAGGGAAAAATTGTACTCTACTGCTGGCTCTGTGTAAATGAAAATTACTTTTGAACTGCCTTTTTGATAGAGATACAAAAGACCTTCCTGGTGTAAACGAACACGTATGCCAGACAAATGGCCATATACTATGTGTGTGAGGCTGTGTCAATCTTCCCTGGGGAAAAATTTAATATAGGACTGAAATCAAGGTTATTAGTTGGTTGAATATATATAGTCAAATATCATCTGCCAAAATCTATTTTTTTCAAGGGTCAGAAATGATGAATTTAGTATCTTCTCTGGGTGTGGGGGAGTGCCTAATTCAGAGGTTTTTAGTATAGAGTTTCTGTTAATAATCAAGTATATCAATTCTAACTATGCAATTGGAGATGGGAAAATGATCAGAGGATGGGACCATTATAGAGTGGACCCAGCATGAAAAGGACCTGGTTTCATACTCCACATATAATGGAACCCATATCGTCCCCAACCAAAATGATAGGAAGGCATGATATGATGATTCTGTGGAGCCCTGGGAATAAACATACAGGTGGACACTATTTTCAACAGTTCTTTAAATGTATGAAGATTCTCTTTATCATCAATTATATGAATAAATGGCTGCAGGTTTTTTGGGGGAAAAGGACTTGAGAAATCTTTCCCAGGTATTACTATCACTGTTGCAGCCTTTCCTTATGAGAATCTGGTTTATCCTTTAGTCAATGAGTTCTGGATCTGAAAACTGGCTAAGGTTAAGAAATTAGGCCAAGAATCATGGGTTTTCATTAGGTCTTCTGTTCTCAGCCTCCTGACCATGCCTCTTGGAATTCTTTAGCTTCCTTCACTTGAGAAATCCTCTTGTTGGCTGTTGATTTTTTTCTCCCTGAGAATTACATATTTAAATAACCATCCTCAAAGCTCTTTGAGGAACAGCCCTGTTCCACTTTACAGGCTACCACTCTGACCTTATTGCTCATTTCTATCTTTGAACTTATTTTGCTTTTGATGGTTAAATCTTATCCCCACCTCCACAATTTGAAGATTATATCATCACTGTCTCTCGAATGTACTCCAGTTACGTAACAGTACCTCCTTCTCTTAACCCTAGTCTACAGATGATGGCCACCTTTGAACTTTTCGACAATGCTAATGTCCCCCTCACTGGTGCATCCCTTTACATCTAGTAAAAAAAAAGTGTTCTCCATGTCCTCCTCCAGAGTATGTTGCTGATGTATGTTCTGGCTGGATGTAGTAAACTCAATATAGCATAGCTTCTTCTCTAAGCCTGTGGCTTTCCCTCTCCACCAGCTGCCCTGCCAGGTCACAAATGTCACATCAGGCATTCCTATTTCACTTAGTGGGGGCCACTGTTTCTCCATGCTTCCAAGAGGCACATAATAATAGTACATTAGCCCTTGCTAGGGTTTTACTTTATATATTTTGGGACAGTGATTCCATTTTGAAAAACACTCCTTTCCAACATTATATTCCATTTCATTTGATCCCTCTAAATTGTCTGGATCCTGACATTCTCTTGACCCTTGTAGACTAGGTCCTGCAGTATCATCTTTGTAGAGTCCCTTTTGACCTGTAGGCCGAGCATATACCTGTTATGCTGTTGTATTGTGACTTGACCTTAGTTATTGGTCTGGTAGCAGCAGGAGAGGGGTTTTAGGGAGGGTGGTGAGGAGGGTATATATTGGCATTTAAGGCCAAGGCTTTGTCGAATTAGGGACATGAGGGGAATTTCTTCATGCCCAGAAAATACAGAAGGTCATGATTTTCATCCCAAGTCTAAGAGTCCCCCATTCTTTTTCAACCAGGGCCCTGATCTACAAAAAAATTCAACTTTTACTTACACTCTCCTTCCCATATAATTAATTTCTAGGTGTTAAATTCAGCTTATTTGCATTGCCCTCTGGCTAATTGAGATCAAATGTATTAAATGTGTCAAAGAAAATCCTCCCGTTTAAACTCTCCCATTTAAATTTTATTATTTGTGGCCATTTAGTATTTTTCTAGTATATCAATTGTATTCAGCAACACATGTCAAATTCCATTGTCCTTATAAATACTACTCCGTGAACCTTTCACATAGCTTGGATATTTCACATATGATGGCTTTATGTTGTGTCAACTTCGTTAGGCTGAACTATTTCCCAGAACTTCCTTTCCTGCATGTTTCTGGCTAGAGAGGGTCACAGATCCATTTTTTTTTTTGCATGTGAAATTTGAAGAGCAGACATGAAACACAATTCTGTGTAGATGTTGCTTTCTTTGCTTTCAGAAGTGTAATGAAGATGCTTTGTAACTCATACATGTCACTTACCTGCTGGTTTACTTTATTGGCAAGAAGCAGCACCCAGGCCTGTAAATGCTCCATCCTACCCTGGATCTTCCTTCAGTTTCTTGACTCCTGAGCGAGGTGTGGGTATAATTTCATGACAAAGCTTCTCCGGCAGGAAACTCATATCACTAACAGCAGATGTAGAGATAACTGGCATGTGTTCTAGTCTGTTCTAAGTTCCAGCTCTAATCTACCTTCTTTCTAACCACCTGACCTGTGGACTTAAAGCTCCGTGTCAAATATGAAGACAACAGCTTTCAGAGACAAACGTACATTTCTTATATTTACCTTCTAGTGTTTCTTCCTTGATTAAATTTTGATTGATAAAGCACCCACCAGTGCAGTATACTAACATTTACCATATAAAAGTTTTAACAGTATCATTATTACAAAATGCCACAGAATGTTAGTATTGAGACTCTAATTTCTATTCTACCAACAGGAGAGATCCAGTCTCAAAATCCCACTGTAGCATCTACTTCCTCATACAACTCATAGCACATGCTGAGTGATGTGAGTGTTCCTCACAAATAATCTCTGAGACAGACAATTTCTTATAGAAATTTTATTAAAGATTATTTTCAGGAACACCAATACAAAGGAATGAGGGAATCAGGTTTGGGTGGGGAAATGAAAAGATTATATGGCAGGAGATTTCAATAGAGGCCTCAGCTCATCCCATAGGAAGATTTGAAGTTGGGTTTGGTCTTCAGAGTGCCAGGAATGGTGAAGAGTCTGAGATTTTATTCTACTTGCAAACTAATGAGTTACTGTCCCACGGTTTGATGCTGTTGGAGACATGAGAGTCATGAGTCAGAGAAAAAGAATATTGTTATTCATGGGGAACATCAAGGCCAATAGAATGTTTATGTCAATTCTTGCTCCCACAGAGCAGTACATGCATGCAAGATGGATGACTGCACACGTGGTAAGTTGTGTTATAGGGAAGGATCCCTGAACTTAAGGAAGTCACATCTTATATTATGGCACTACACATGCCTATACCTTGCTACTGAAAGAGATACTATCTCTGTCTTCTAAGACTTTAAGCACATCTTCCCTTTTTTTGTAGAGTTGTCCTATCTCTAATTTCCAAGTCAATGCAACATGCACATAACTGCTTAGACAGTTAATTGCTCTGCTTGCAAGATGTGCAGAAATAAGACAGCCATGAGGCATAGCCTCACAGCACAGTTGTCATAGATGTTGGCAACAGGTACTGGCCTTTAAAATCCTTTCTCCTTTAACAGTTGGTCATTGGATAAAAACCATTCTTTCAGCTGATTGCAGTATCCCAAAAGAGATTAGGCTGTGAGTCATCAACAGCCAACATTTCTCATGGTTAGGGGATCAGTGGTTCAGTCTCGGGGCTAGGAGTTTTGTGCATTGTTCCACAGCACGGAATACATTATGAGGACATCTCATTCTATGCACCATTGTCCTTTTACCTTATCCTGTCAGTTCATTAATCAAGGGCCACACAGATATGTATCATCTGATGTTTTCTTCTAATTTGACTTTTCAATTTTACCCCCTATATCTTCATTTTGTTCTACTCACAGTTTGAATTCACACCACTTAATTTGTAGATACTTGCTTCTTTTCTACTCTTTTTTTTATTATTATAGTAACTTGCTAGAATAAACATTCTCTTCCTTTCTGCATCAAATAAACAGATGGCTGTTTCAATACTGTGAAATATGAGCATAATTAAATGAATTCAGAAACAATCATGCATACACTTTTATTTTCCATCATAAGATAACTTTATCTATACCTACAAATACATTTGATTTTCAAAATGATGCTGTTATTAACTTATTTTCCTTTGTCAAAGAGCTTAATCCAAACCAGACAATAAGATTTACTCTGTTATAGGAATTTATCACTCTAGTTGAGAACAAAAATTTCCAAAAGTTCAAAATAAATGTATCTTAAAAACTTGGGGAAATACCAATTTCTCATGATTCCCACCAGTATCGTGGAACAGAATTTAATATTTACAAATACCTATTGCCAAAGATGGATGAACATTAGCATCATGGTGGAGTTTTTTATAAAAGTAGATTCTTAAATCAGTGCCAATTGAATATCAGAAAAGAATCTCTTCTAACCAGGCCTATGAGTATGTATATTTTTCAAAAGTTCATCAAGTAATTCTAATAATTAGCCAAGTCTTGGAAATATTAGGCTACATCAATCAATCAAATCCTTATATTACATAAACTATCATGATACATAGGAGAATTTTAAGTCCCTATGTCATGAAAGATCTGATAACATTCAAATCAAAAAGAATGTCTGCCTTTGCTATTACTTAGAAAATAATATTAACAATCATAAAACTTCTTTCCAAGCTTTATCTAGAGAGTTAGCACCAAGGCCCAATGGAGGGCACATTCTAATCTTTCTCAACAGCATTGAGCAGATAGAAAAAAAAAAGAGGGGAAGGTCCTGAATTTTTGTAAAATTGGCACATTTAAATAACTGTGAAATGGAAATATTGAAAATATTGTTAATGTTTGCATTTATAAATTCGGGAAGGGTCCTTAATAATGTATGTAATGTTCAATAATTGTGCATTTTTACTTTCAGGTATTGCTCTTATGATTCTGAGTTACAAAATATTATTTATATTAATATTATTTGAAATACAACTAGATGTAAAAGACATATTACCTTAAGGCACATTTATTTCATATCTACTGTTTTCTAGTAACTGAGTTAATTACTATCAATACAGTGTAAAATACAGAAAATTCAAAAGGGTCCCCTCATCCATGGAGCTACACAGAAAGGAGAAGGTTCTTTTCTTGTTGTTGTTGTTGAGGAACTGACTTGTATCAGCACTTCGTTCAGCCCTTTATCTAAGTCATACTTAGATGCTCCAGGTGGTACCCACTGTAGCAGGTCACTTTTTCTCAGAAACAGACTCTGAGATAGACAATAGAAATTTTACTGAAAAGTGTCATCAGTAACATCACTATGATGGAATGAAGACACAGATTTGTTTTATTTTGGTTTGTTTCTCTCTATACTAGATCATGTAAAATAAATCAATTCAGCCTGGAACTGTATAGGTAGAACAGGAATAATTCTACTAAAGTGAGAAGGTCAGAATCAATATTTTTCTGTTCTTTGATTTCTTTGTGAGGCATATAATTATGTATTTTAATTTATTATTACTATACATTAAAACTGACTCCTTAGAAAATACTGTTACATAATTTTCTTTTAAAAATTAGACTTAAAACTAAAATGATAGCATATATAAACAAATTAATAGCATAACTGTATGTGCATATAATTATGTATTTTAATTTATTATTATTGTACATAAAAACTGACTCCATAGAAAATACTGTTATATAATTTTCTTCTAAAAATTAGACTTTAAAATGATTGCATATATAAATAAATGAATAGCATAACTATATGAACTCATTACACATTTTGTATAAAAGGGACCTTTATGTTATTTCAAAAGTAACCTATTTTGCCCACTTACATAAAGGAAATATTTTATTGATTAAGCACATTCAGGTACCTGTTTTTTCCTCAGAATATACACATCTTTGTATCAGAGATTTTATTAAAGATTTGAAAAATTAAAATAATTTTTATGTTTTGAAAATATTTTATATAAATAATATAAATATTTTATAAAAATAAGAAAACTTTAAACATTCTGAGATAAACAAAACATTGTGGAAAGAATAATACATTATTATCTAAGATCATGCACCCTAAACCAAAATCAGTCCTAAGTTTAGTGTAGCTATGCATTAGATATTGAAAAATTATAATTTAATAATGAGGAATTGTATTCACATTTCTCTGAGTTAATGATCTTCAGTAATATATGCTATATTCAGTTAGTCTGAATTTAGTGTTTGAAATCATTGGCATTTAAATATTTTTGAACCTACTAAATATAGCCTACTCATAAGACAGTTTTTCCATAGAAAAACGTCCTGCTTGGGTTAGAACTGAGGCTCCATTCTGGCTTAGTGGTGTTAGGCAACACTGCCCCCTAGAGGTATGATGCATATTCCCAGTGGAGAAGGTTCCTACATGTCAAGAAAAGCTCAATGTCTTTATTCTTAAGCAATGCTAAGGAACATATCAAATAGCTTTGTAGCCATTTTACTTTATGAGATGTGTAGGAGATCTAAGAACCATATGGAGAAAAGAAATGAAAGTTTATCAACAGAGTGCAGGTAGGCACTGACAAGTTTGTGGTTCCTAAGAACAGTTCTGGTGACAGTTGAACAGATTTGAGTGTCAGAAGAAGGAATAGTTTCTGCATTGTGTGAGATTGGCCTTGGAAATCACCCTAATGTGCTATTCCCTCAAATGACTGTGCACTCTGTAAGGAAGAAGGTTGTTCTGTAAAGAGCTGCCTTCATATAGGAATTTGCAACTCTGAAGCTCCAACCTATCTGAGGGAGCGGGTTACCAGAATGGGAAAAGTGATTTATCACTAGATCAGTAGTAGAGAATATAAGAGGTCAGTGGTACAAAAGGGGTTGATTACCATTTAGGTGCGGACATGTGGGTAAAATAGCAAAGGCAGATAGTGGAGAAGCCTGAACAATTGCAGGTGGTGACTTTGTTTTTCTCTAAGTCTATACTCAAAATATAAAAACGAAATTATTTTTTAAGTAGGATTCACAGATGAATGGTGATTTCCCAAAAATAGTCAACCGTTTGCTTGTGCAAGTCCAGGAGAACATGAAATTTTTGACACCCAAAATATAATTTCAAAATGTTGAAATTAAAGATAATATTAATACAAAATGCAATAGGAAAACTCTGTAGCTTTTTCCAGTTACTGAGTTATTTACTATCAACACAATGTGAAATATGAAAAAATTCAAAAGGGTCCTCTCATGCATTAAGCTACACAGAGAGGAAAAGGTTTTTTTTATTTATTTATTTTTTAATGTTGAGGAATTAACTTGCATCAGTGCTGGTTTCATCCCTTTATCTAAGTCATACTTAGATGTTGGGCTTGTCCAGGAGAATATAAACTTTTTGACACCTAAAATACAAAGGGCTCAGAATGCTGAAATTAAGCATAATACAAAATGTAATTTCCTACAAAATGTAATAAGAAAAGTCTGTAGCTGCTAGTCAATAGAGAGAAAGAAAGAAGTTACCTATATTTTTAGAAGTTATTACCAGGATTATTTATTATATCATCCACTAGAACCATACTGACCAGTGGAAAATGTTCAAATTCGTACCCATTATTTTGACATACACCTCTGAAGTGTCTGCTACCTTTGAGGCTTCAAAAGGCAAGCAGACAAATTATTTGCCTTTCTGTCAGACAAGAGATAGTAAACAAGACGATTAAATTTATTTAGCTTGTCAAATATTGTTAGTGTTCGAAGTAAATGAACATGGTAATGTAATGTTTTGTTACCTCTAAGAAGTTATATTTTATTCTGAGACTTTGAGAATGTGAAGTAATGTAAAGAGTGAACAAGGCAAAGGCAGACACTAAAACAATGGCCTAAGGAGGGGAAATAAACGGGGGTTTATTCAGAAGTGGAAGAGGACAATTGAGACTGGAATATGAGAAAGAGGGTGCTTTTGTCAACTTTGCTGAAGTCACAAATTGCAAATTCTCCATTTCTTACAACAATAAACATTTCTTATAGAGGTAAATGTTGATGAAATGTAGACTATAGGTTGCTTACAGCTTTGATCAAGCTGTAGGCCCACTCTAGCCTTTGCTATGGCCCCATGTCCCCACACTTTGGGACTCACATTGAAAGAGTAGACACTAAATGGGAGATGCTGTTCTTATGACGAAAGGCAGAAGGAAAAGACTAGCGTGAAATATATAGTCACATCTGAAAACCTCTTTAAACCCTATGCTGAGATATAGTGCATGTCACATCTCACATTTCTCCAGCTTAAGCCTAGACACAGAAACAAGCTCAACACTGGGGTAGTGAAGTTATTTTTTTTTTTTACCAAGAAAGGAAACAGTAATAAATTGAAATAATAATTCAATCCATCACAGATAGAGAAAGGTACTTGATTATTTGAAAATGTAGGCAAAAAATGTTTCTTAGAAAGTTTTGGAGCCAAGGAAAGATTTACACTTGAAAACCAATGGAGGGTATTAAAGAAGATAATGACATGATATAATTTATATTATAAAATAATCACCCAGATTGTAATGTAGAGAATTTATTATAGATAGACAAGCAGAAGAATGGTTTGATGACTGTGATCACTCCCTTCCACAAAAAACAAAAAATAAAACAGGGCACCAAGAACAAGGCTAGTAGAGTTATAAAGAAATAGGTGGATTCAAGACACGTTTTTAAACTAGATACCAATATATCCTGAAGTGGGTTTAATAGCATATTTAAAATAGAACTATTTTAATTATTTATATATCAGACCCACTTCTAGGGCTAAATCTTAAAAAAAAAAAATCTAAGGAATTGAAGTCATCAAAACTCTTTAATCTGGAGTCCATGGGGTCATTGAAAACAAGAGGATTTATTGAGATTCTTTATAAGAAAACTTTAAACTCCTTTATTCTATTATCTAACCCTTGGCTGGACACACAGCTGCAGGAGATTAAGGAGACTTTGTATGTAGAGTTGCACTTACTTTTCCTATTTCCAGTGGTACATCTAACTCAAAGAGTTACCAGGTGCAGTTGAGGTTGAGAGTGAGATGCATTAATGAAAACTTAGAAGTATGTGACAATCTATTTACTGAAGGCTAAAACCCCCAAATCCCTTTCAGTATTTTATTCCTCAATCATTGTAGTCAAGTTTATATACCTTACGTATGAGATTGGAAAAACCCTTACTTCAGAAAACTGCACTAGCCAAAGGAAGAAAGATTTTTTTTTTTAAATGTACTGACAATTGGGAGTCAAAATATTGACAGTTGGCAGTGACTGTTCCCACAAAAATTGAAGTGCCTAGGTCTCTTTTCAAAAATACTACAGAAGGAAAGGCCCGCTCGTGGAAACAATCACTCTACAAGTACACCAGGTTTGACTGTTGTATTTGTATTGTTTTGTTTTAGTAATTTGGAAAAAAAAAAATTTTATTTTCCTGAGAGCCAGAAAGTTGTTACAGTGGAATGCTGTGAGGAATTAGAATTGAGTTTCTCTTTTCCCAGTTTTGATAGTGCATCTTAGGCAATCCCTTCTCATCATCTCTTGTTGTCAATAAATGGCATAACAGCTACTTGCAAAAACTCATTGTGACATTTTAATGACATAATTAGTAAAAATCCATCCAATTTTTATTGGGCACCTCCCATAGATCCCAGGGTCTGGACTAGGTGCTTTATGGTACTTTGGTCATTGGTGCCTTACGATAACTCTGTTACATCAATTTTATCATCAGAATTTTACAGAATTGAATTTTAAAGGGCTTGACATAGAGTAAATATTCAATGAATGCTCACTATATTTTCATAAACCTTAACACATTTTATAATAGTTTTATATTTGCAAAAATATTGCAAATGTTAATGTAGAGATTTCCCATATAGTCTATAATCAGTTTCTGCTATTATTAATATCTTACATTAGAATGGCCCATTTGTCAAAACTAACAAACCAATATTGATGGATTATTAACTAAGTTGATAAATTCTTCAGATTTCCTTAGTTTTCACTTAATATTCTTTTACTGCTCTGTGATTCCATCAATATAACCACACTATGTTTAGTAGGTATTTTTACTTAAGCTAATATTTGCTTCTTAGATTTCTTGATTTTTGAAGACCTTGAGAGTTTGGAGAAATACTGATTAAATATTTTGTAGAGTTTCCCACAATTTATGTTTTTTTCCTTTTTTTTCCCCATGATTTCACCAGGGTTATGAGATTTTTTTTTTTTTTTTGAGCATAAGGCAAAAATGAATGGGGTAGCCTAGAAAGACAGTGGTGATTGAAATGCCTTCCCCATAGGCCAATTTTCAGCTGGAGTGCCTATTAATTTGTTCTCTACATAACAAAATGACTTAAGATTAGAATAGACATAGACTCAGGGCAAGAGGTGAATGGTCTGACCGTTGAGTCTTCTGAAAGATGAATGATTAGAATATTGGACAAAGAAGGATGAGGTAGACGCATGGGGATGGACATATGAGAGATGCACAAAGTATGAAAAAATTTGTGCCACTTGTTAACATCTGACAGACAGAATTCATCATGGAGGAAGCACTAAACAATCAAATGAAAAAATAACCTGGTCAGATGACATTAGTCAGGTTCAGTCATCAGCCACCCCAGTGCTGGCACAAGGAGGACATGAACAAAGTTGTCATGGTGGCAGAGATGGAGGATGCATATTTGTCAAACAACATGGACTTACTGATATAACTACTGCTAGTCCTGATTGTCTAATCTGCTAGCAAAAAAGAACAATGTTGAGCCTATGATGTGGATATGGTAAAACAGCCTTTAAAGAATCAACAATCACTTGATGACAGGCTGACTATGTCTGTTACCTTACATTCTGAAGGGGCCAGAAATTTGTTCTCCCAGAGATAGCCACATATTATGGGTATCAGTTTGCCTTTTCTGCCCATAGGACCTCAATAAATACCACCATGTTAAGCATTAGTGCTTGCTAAACCCGCTGGCATGGGATACCACATAGTCAGATAAGTGGACCCACTATACAGCAATCAGGTTTGGGGATGACTCATGGCTCTGAGACATTCTGATTGTGTCACATCCACACCACCTACAAGCTTTTGGACTCTTTAAGTATTGTATTAGCTTATTGAAGGCACAGATAAGCTCCAGCTCAGAGGCAGTACTCAGCTAGGTTGTGCTGTCATTCTCTGGGATGCAATTTTTGTATTGAATCAAATATTGCTGCAACGCTTTGAATGTTTGTGTCTCTCCCAAATTCATGTTTAGACTTAATGCCCAATGCAATAGTATTAAGATGTGAGGCCTTTGGGAGATGATTAGATGATGACAAGGAAGCCCTCATGGATAGGATTAGTGACCTTATAAAATAGATCCAAGGGAGCTCAGTGGCCCCTTTACCACATAAGGATGCAGAGAGAAAGTGCTTTCTATGAGGAATGGGCCCTCAGCCCATACCCAGTCTCCCGGCACCTTGATCTTAGACTTCCCAGCCTCCAGAAGAGAAACAAATTTATGTTGTCTATAAGCCACCTAGTTTATATTTTACTGTAGCAGCCCAAATGAACTAGGACAATTGCCATATGATGTTATGCCCTAAATAGTAAGAATATATGGTTCCAGGAAACAAGAGACAGAAGCAGGAATAACTTCACTTATAATCATTTCCAATAAATTTTCAGTGGACTTTTTATTTTGCTTTTACACCATTTTGGCATCATAATGCCAAATGAAAAACATCAAGAATCACATTCAATTATAAGCGACAGCTAATAGGTAGGCACTTTCGGCTTTGTTTCTAGGGATGTGAAGAAAGAAAGAGGTTTTGGTGTATTGGAAGGAGTAACTGGCCTTGATCATGTATGGAAGGCAGGGATACTATTATGTTTTGGGGACAGGGAGCAATACATGGAAAACCTAAGTGACCTATTGGGATTAATGATTGCATATGCTTGACTAATTGTGATTCTAAATGGACATGTACAGCAAACACAGCCTGAGAAGAGAGTGGTACCACGAACTCAGGTCATCTGTGTAAAAAAGTTTGGATCATATCACCAGGGAAGTCACCAAGATAATCAGAGGCAAAGAGTATCTGTAATAGACAGTGGCAAAAGGAGAGGATGAATAGCCATCTTCCTTGAGACTAATGACACTATTTTGTTCTAAGTTTGCCCTCAGGAAAAGATCTCCAAGAAATCCTGGAGGAGCTGTACTCAAATATATAGGAAAATGTATATCCAAGTGTCATAAGGGGTAAACAGTAACAGAGAGGGAGTTTCTGCTCAGAATCTCTTATAAGGGAACTCTTGCTTTCCACTTGATAAATTGTGTTCAGTAAACAGCCTCCGGCTCTCACATACTCAGAATATGCCTCAAAGCAGAGGACCACCTTGTTCCATGTCATAATCTTCCAGGGCAACTTACATATAGTGATTGAAGAGGGGACATAAAGCCTACCAATTTTGGCCCAGGAAAACTGTAATGCATATTGACTCCATACAAGAATGACTGAAGACAAATGGGGCACTCATCACAGTTTACCTTTTTCATGTGGCCAGTGTTATGCCATCCTTCCTTTTACAAATGCTGATATGTAACATATTTTTCATTACCAACTTCTTCTCAACATGTGTTTTCAGAAAATCCCATGTGTTATTTTGACTCTGTGCATTTCTATGTAATTAACTTTTACATAAGATTGAAGATTTTTTGTGCTATTTGGGGCAGTTTATTTACGCTTCATGCATTACAATAATATTAAAGCTAAAATTATTTGCTGCTTTCTTTATTTTTTATTTTGTTATAAATTGTCAAATTATAATTGTATATATTTATGGTGTAAAAAATGATGTTATAATTTATTAATAAAATGTGGAATAATTAAATCAAGCTAATTTACTTATCTGTTTCCTCCAATTTTTGTCACTTTTTTGTAGTGAGAAGACTTGAAATTTACTCTCTCAGCAATTTTGAATGTGTTAATACAATACACGATAAGCCTGTCACCCAAATGCTTGGAATAGAGATAAATATTTAAATTTAGATGTATAAAATAATGCTTTTGGTTATGCTCTTATCTGATAATATGTAACTCTAGTAATTTGGATGGAGAAGGTAGATGATGTTGGGTTATCATTAAAAAAACAGCTCTGTATAGCTGAAGTTTTCACCTTAATGTTTCAAAGTACCTTCATATGAGATAAGAAAATAGATATTAACAATCTATTGGGTTAAAAACTAGAAGTAGGAAGCTGCAGAGAAAACTTTTCTTGCGGTAAGAAAACTCCACCATCATTGGCCCTACCACTCTAAAAGGAAGAAAAAAATAGTCTCCAATGATGCACCTGGGACATGTTATTGGGAAAAGGTATAATACACACACACACACACACACACATCAGAGGAAATTTTAAGAAGAAATGTTCCTTTCCATGAATAATCTTTCTCTTATATTATTTCATTTTACTTTTCCTTTTGATGAAAGAATTAACATTTAGAAAGCAGAGATTATGATATGGGCACAGGGGAGAACCACTGAATAGACTACTTGCTCTCTTTAAATACACACTTTGTGCCAGCTGTATATTCATAAAAAAGTTTTTATGGGTATCATGTGTTCCAGCCAAACTCAGGCCTTATGGCACAGAGTGTACTCTTTGCAAATGAACATCAACCATCCTGACGGCAGCATGTGGCTGGATAAATAAACTGGGATCTTGGGATCCTAATTTGCTAATCAAATATCTATTTTATATCTCATCGTGTCCTAAATTCTGTATGGGAATTTCACTATACATTAGGGGATGCTTAATATCATAATATTCTTCCTTCTGCTTGTGATTAGACAGTAAATGCTATATTTCAAAAGATATAACAAAGATACTAAAGATAAAACACAACATTAGTTTTTGCATTCTTTATGAAAAACCCACAGAAATAAGCACTGAAAATCTTTGTCTATCAAATTGCACTTTTTAGGACAGTAAAACATTTAATACTTTTAATTGAAAAATAAATTGAACACATATTTATATTTTTCTAATAATTTAGGTTTCCCAAAATGTATCTTGATAAGTTGATAAATTTATATTGTTATTCATTGTATTGTATTAAAATTTGAATAAACATGTAGTAATTATGTATTCAGTACTGCTATTATAATTATTAATATATAAGGTGTAGATTTACCTTTTTATTAAAATAAGAAGAAAAAATTTCTTCTTTTAAAGTTTTGAAATTAATTAGTTGTTTAGAAGATATTTGTCTCTTTAAAATGAATTAAAAGTGAAAATTAAAATAATATATGTTAGAAAAGTTTTGTAAATTTATGTCGCTATGTGCACATATAGCAAGTTACTTTTGAAATTCATATTTTATCAATTTTAAAATCTACTAGGGAGTTGTTGAAAAAAAGGAAAAACACCCGAACAGATTCTATACATGTATAAATAATGCATATCTTCCAATACATAATTCCTAACAGAAGATGCTTCAATATTTAAGATAATGATGTAGCATTTACACAACTTATGATTTAACCAGTACAGTCAATTTCCTATTCCAAATTAGGAAAGATAAGAATAAAAGCTCATAAACATATATGAATTTGATTTCTATCTGTAAGCCAAGTTCTACCTATAGGCTTTCCTATATATTATTTTATTTTATATTAAATTTATTTTAAATTGGAATTACATTTATTTTATAATTCCATTTATCTTAAATTAGAATATAAATGTATAATGGGGAAAAAAGCTAAATTCACCCACATTATTGAAAGTTACGGACAAAAGTAACTTGTTTCATCAGTTATCATAAAGAATCTGCTATATCTAAAATACTTTTCTATAAAGTCATTAAATTCTTCATTTTAAGAGCAACCTTAAAAAGACTTGGGCAGTATGACATAGAAGTTATCTCTCAAGTCTGTGAAAAAGTTTACAGCCAAATTCCCAAACTGCAACAATACAAATATATTAAAATATCTATGTACATAATTCTTCCTCTTCATCCTTTCTCCTTCCTTTCCCAAGAATAACCACTAAATTGATTTGTCATTCTCAGTCATGTCTTTTCATATTTAAATTATATTTGTTTTTATCTAAAATATATATATATTACCAGAAAGTAAGATTTATGAAGAGTGGAATCTTTTATAAATTTGTTTACTGATATACTACAGTGAGCATATAGCATGTATTCAGTATTCAGTAAATATTTGTTGAATATAATAATAGAGTTACTGACACATTAAAACTCCCCCCCAAAAAAATCCACACAAATTATGATACAATTCAATAACACAATAGTCCACAAAAAACTATTTTAAAAACTCACCACCAAATATATACAAAATAAGTGTAGAGAACATGATAAAAGAAAAGATTAGTTTGCTTCAGCAGTACTAGAGATCAAATATTTAGGAACAAATTATGCACAAATGTGAACTACAGTATAGGAAGAAAATTTTCCAATGTCCTTCGAATGGTGACACACACAAATAAAAAACAATTGCAAAGATAAATGGTTAGTAAGGCTTAAAATCATAAGTCAAATGATCTTAATTTAAATTTTAAATTTAATGTGGCCATGGTTAATATATCATTATGTTAATTTCTCAGAATTAGAAAATATGAATCTAAAATTTATAAGGTCACTTAAGCAAATATGTTTATCCAGCAAAACTTTAACCAAGAAATACAATGAGATGGAGCATGCTCTTCCAGATAATGAAATTTATGATAAACATCAATAATTAATTCACATCACTCTAGTCCATAAACACACTATTGGTAACAGAATACATACATTGCCCAGAAATAAATCCAAAGACATGGATGAATTTAGAGCAAGAAATTGGTGGCAACACAAATCAGTAAAATCAAATGGACAACAAATTATTTGTGCACAACTTAGCAGGCCTCTGAAAGGAAGTCAAATTCAAAGATCACCTCACACTGTACAGCAGGATTAATTCTAAACATATCAAATAATGAAACATAAAAAAGGAACGAAAAACGTGTGCATTTTTGTTACTCATTCTGAGTTGCAGCACTGGATGGAATTAAACAGAGAAGTAAGAATTCTTCAAGATTATTATAATAGGAGTCAAACATATTGCAATAAGGGCATGAGATTGAACTTACTCTGACAAAACAAAAGGCAGAAGAGCTGTTAAGCATTGGGTTGAGCTAACAGTGGTGGCTCAACTCTGGAGGATGTTAGGTGAAGGTGAAAAGCTGTGTGTGTTTGCTAGTTGGTGTTGAGGTTAAGCTCCTGCTCCCACAGCAACAGGGAGATAAGGGCACTTTCTTTTTTGATGATTAAATTTCAAAGAGATGGCTCTCAGATTCTGGAGAAAGAGGTTGGGAGAAGATATATGTCTCCAAAGGGCAGAGAAACAATGTACAATTACAAGTTTTCTAAAGCAAATATTGTAATAAAAGGGAAATCAGGACACTAGGGTCAGGAAGAAATTATCTCTAAAGTTTAGTCAACTGAGAGGACCATTAAAGCTGTCTAGGTTGGCCACTTGGCCTCTGAATATACCTAATCAGCTGTTTTTCCACCTTATACTACTGCTGTGAAATGTTGCAAAAGAAAGCTTATTAACTGTGATTAATAAAATAAAATTATGATTTACTACTTCTCCTAGATCAATGTTGCCAGGATTTCTATTACACCTAGAAATTCTAATTCATAGTGTTTTAGGATTTTGATATGTTGGCACTCTTTTGAAGACTCCTAGTAAATGTGGGCTGTAATATTGAGAAAAGTAAGTCCATCGTGTTGAATACTTTTGAAACTTGATCATTCTTTCTCTTTCTCTGTCTCAACGTTATTACATAGTTAGCTCTGCCCATACTGTACAATATTTTAAAATTTATGAACATCCTTTCAAATTAAAAATATAGCTATACTATTGTTTTTATCTACCAGAAGCATTAGATTTTATAGACCTAGTTCAATGCATTTAACTGAATTTTTTGTTGAAATTGTACCAAATGCTACCCACAATAAATGTTTTTGTACATTATTTTTCTTGCTTGGCATTATCATCCAAACATTTTCTGCCTTTGAAACTCCACCATGATTCAAAATAACATTTAGTCTGCTCACCATTCTGAGTATACTATATTATTAATATAATGTACTTGTTAAAATTTCTGTCTCTCCTGAGTTTGTGTGATTCTAGAAATTTGTTTATTTCCTCTATGTTTTTGAGTTTATGTGCATAGTGTTTTCATAGTATTCACATGTGATATTTTATATTTCTGTAGTATCAGTTGTGGTATCTCCTATTTCATTTCTGATTGAGATTCTTAGCATCCTTTCTCTTCTATCCCTGAATAATCTAACAAGAGGTCTACTGATTTTGTTTATCTTTTCAAAGAATCAACTTTTTGTTTCATTGATCTGTATTATTTTCTTGTTTTTGATTTCATTTAGGTCTTTTCTGATGTGAGTGACTTCTTTTTTCTGCTAGATTTGGGTTTGTTTTGTTCTTTCTTTTCTAGTTCCTTGAGATGTGTCATTAGATATTAATTTGTAATCTTTATGGATGTTTGTTCTAGGAATTTAAGATTTTGAATTTTCCCCTTGGGATTGCTTTTGGATAAGGAAGAAATAGAATTTTTGAACAGACCAATAATGAGATTGAAGCAGCAAGAAAAAAATCTTCCAACTACAAAAAGAGCCCCAGACCAGATCCATTCACAGCCACATTTTATCAGATCTACAAAGAAGAATTGGTACCCATACTGCAGAAATTATTCCATAGCATCAAGAAGGAGGGAATCCTCCTCATCTCACTCTCCAAGTCAATATCACCTTGATACCAAAGCTGGGAAATGATGCTCCAAAGAAAAAAAAAGAAGACTACAGACCAATACCCCTTATGAATATAGATGCAAAAGTCCTCAATAAAATACTAGCAAATTGAATTCAACAGACCACCAAAAAAATAATCCACCATGACTAAGTGGGCTTCATCTCAGGGATGCAAGGATGGTTCAACATATGTAAATCAATAAATGTGATCCACCACATAAACAGAAGCAAAAAGAAAGATTGTATAATTATCTCAAAAGATGCAAAAAAACCATTTGACAAAATTCAGCACCTTTTTATAATAAAAACCTTCGACAAACTTGGCATAGAAGGAACATACCTCAAAATTATAAAAGCTGTATATGACAAACCTACAGCAAACATCTTACAAAATGGGGAAAATCTGAAACCATTCTCACTAAGAACTGGAACAAGACAAGGATGCCCACTGTTACTACTTCTATTCAAAATAGTGCTAGAAGTCCTAGCCAGAAAAATTAGACAAGAGAAAGAACTTAATGGCATCTAAATCAAGAAAGAGGAAGGTCAAACTATCACTTTTTGCTGACGATATGATCCTATATCTAGAAAACCCCAAAGATTCCACCAAGAGGCTACTAGTATTGATAAATTCAGCAAAGTCTCAGAGTTTAAAATCAATGTACAAAATCAGTAGCATTTCTATACACCAATAATAGTCAAGCTGAGAGTCAAATCAAAAACCATTCACAATAGCTACAAATAAAATCAAATGCCTAGGAATACACTTAACAAAGGAAGTGAAAGATCTCTACAAAGAAAAGTACAAAACATTAAGGAAAGAAATCACAGATGATACAAACAAATGGAAAAACATTTCTTGCTCATGGCTTTGTAGATTCAACATTGTTAAAAAGTCCATACTACCCAAAGTGATTTACAGATTCAACATAATACTCGTGAAAATACCAATGGTGTATTTCACAGAACCAGAAAATATAATTCTACCCTTCATGTGGAACCAGAAAAGAGCCTGAATGGCCAAAGCAATCTTAAGAAAAAGAAACAAATCAGTAGACATCAGATTATCTGACTTCAAACTATACTACAAGGCTATAGGAACCAAAACAGCATGGTACTGGCACAAAAATAGAGGGATAGACAATGAAATGGAATGGAAAACCCAGATATTAAACCATCCACATACAGCCAGCTGATCTGGGACAAAGCAGACAACAATATCCATTGGGGGAAAGAATCCCTATTCAATAAATGATACTGGGAGAATTGGATAGCCACATGCAGAAGAATGAAACAAGATCTATATGTTTCACCACTCACAAAAATTAATTCAAGATGGATAAATGACTTAAATGTAAGGCATGAAACCATAACAACTATAGAAGAAAATGTTAGAAAACTTCTTCTAGATATAGGCTTAGGTAAAGAGTGTATGAAGAAGATCCCAATGGCAATCACAGCAACAATAAAATAAGTGGGGCTTGATTAAATTAATAAACTTCTCCACAGCCAAGCATGTAGTCAAGAGAGCACATAGAAAACCAACAGAATGGGCGAAAATATTCACAAGCTATGCATGCAACAAAGGGCTAATAACCAGAATCTATAACTACTTCAAGCAAATCAGCAAGAAAAAATATCCAACAACCCCATCAAAATGTAGGCAAAAGATATGAGCAGACGTTTTTCAAAAGCAGATAGAGAAATGGCCAATAAACATGAAAAAATTCTCAGTGTCACTATTCATCTGGGAAATGCAAGTTCAAACCACAATGCAATATCACCTCATCCCTGTTAGAATGGCTTTTATTAAAAAGTACAAAAATGATAGATGCTGGTGTAGATGCAGAGAGAAAGGAATGCTTCTGCACCATTGGTATTGGGACTGCAAATTAGTACAACCTCTATGGAAAACATTGTGAAGATTCCTCAAAGAACTAAAAGTAGACCAGCAATTTGATCCAGCAATCCCACTACTGGGTATTTACCCAAAGGAAAAGAAGTCATCTGTGAAAAAGACACCTGTATTTGAATGTTTATTGTAGGAAAATTCAAAATGGGAAAGATGTGGAATCAGCCCAGCGCCCATCAATTCATGAGGTGATCAACAAATGTGGTATATGTATACCATGGAATACTACTGCCAGGAGGAAGGAGATTTAATGCCTTTTACAACAATTTGGATGGAACTGGAGACCATTAATCTAAGTGAATTACCTAAAGAATGGAAAAACAAACACCACATATACTCACTATTTAAGTGAAACTAACTGATGAGCATACATGGGCATAGAGGAAAGTAAAACTTAAGGGATATCAAGCAGGTGGAAGTGGGAGGAGGAGATGGGCAAAAATCTACCTAACAGGTACAATGAACACTATCTGGGTGGCAGGCACACTTACAACCATGACTCAAGCATCATAAAAGTGATCCTTGTAACCAAAAAAAATAAAATAAAAATAAAAAAATAAAAACGAGAGAAAATGAAATTATTAAAAGTATACATTTTTATGACCTAAAAAAATTGGAGAAAAGTGTAAAAAGTAATAAAAAATTCCTAGCTCTCCTTCTGAAATTCTATTTATTAGTATCACCACTATATATATATATATCTATCTTTATTTTCCAAATATAGTGGCTGCTTTAGAGCACTGCTGCTACAAATATTTGATGAATACAAGAGTTCATTATTCCTAACAAACATCTTAATAATTCTCTTTTTGTTTTCATTACTTTAAATTGTGTAAAAAAAACCCAGAGGACTATACATTTAGTGACTTGAAATTGTTTATCTGTCACTTCTCAATGATTGAACAAATCGGGATCTGTAGTTGTAGGACAGCAAACAAAAACAAATAATAATGAAAACCAAAATCTAAACGTGTATAGCATTTGAGAATTGGATTATAGACTATGAATATAAATGTGTTTTAAGTGGAGAGATCAAGAAAGGTGGAATTTCTGTAAAATAGAAGCTACTAGGCATGTTGATTTTCAATTTACCAGCTGAATTTTGATGCCACATACATGAAAATATTCTTTCATTTAAATTTATGCTATGTCGTTTTTGTAGCACTCTGGGCCATTTCAATGCCTGTTTCCCTGTGAGCCCATTGGAAAAAGCCAATGTTTCCATGATAAAATAGTAGGTAATATATAAAATACTGTATCAGAGGTTCTTTGCAACAGTGTTCATGTGTTGATCGTTTGTTACGGCTTATATGATTCAGTTTCAAGATGAACAAATAATGACTGGCCTCAAAGAATCCATTTTGGATAAAACAAAACAAAACAAAATTTAGAACAATGTTGAATATAAATGAATCCAAAGAAAAAATCTAACTGGCATTGGAGGAAAATCATATATCAAGTTCTCTCACACTATAATTATTTTATAAAGATAAATATTTATCTTTTCATTAATGTACCTTTTTTATTATTTTTTTGGTGAAGAGTGGAAATTAGTTTATTACTTTTCATGAGACTATCCAGTAAGACATTCATAGTTTTTGTGATATGGTTAATAAAATTCTGTTGCATGCATTAAATCTATAATGTATACAAATAATTATAATAATTTTCACATTATGTAAATAATGTCATTATATTATGGTGTCTATACCTTACATACTTGTATATCAGCAGTCTTTCAAATATGAAAAAAAAGAAAAAGAAAAATATGTACTAAGTTAAATAAAAATAAAATACATTACTTTATTATGTAGTTTTCTTCTACAGATATACATTTTATATGTTATATAACCTTTCTATAGTTACAAAGTTTTCAAATGTATCTTTCATTTACATATATACATGCACACATACACATAGATAGTAATTAGGGGATTGGTTATACATAAAATGTTATTTAACTTTTTCCATTTTAATTCACACATTTTAAGAAGATTTAATAGTTATCTATATTTTAAACAAATTTTGCCTCTCATTTTGGTGACTAATTATTTGATCTTTAATTATTATTGTGTGGTAAGTTTATTTTTAGTTTTTTCATTGCCATATGTTTATAGACTTAGCTTTATGTTCTGAATAGTGGTCTTTTTATTCATTCTTCATTTAAATTTTCTATAGTACATGCAATCTAGTAGATGTTTCTTTTACTGTTAATTTTTTTTTAGGAAAAGTAAAAGAATAAATTAACAATTATCTTGATGTTCTTTTCAGTAAGATTATTTTTGGAAAGGGAATCTCTGATGTTGTCTTATGAATATGTACATTTATCTACAATAGTTTTCATATTTTTGGAGAATTTTATAATAATAATCATAACTGACATTTATTAAACTGTGTACATGTTATACAATATGCTAAAAAGTTCTACATGAATGTTTTATATCTTTTTAACAATCCTATGAGAAAAAACTGCATATTGGGATCTCCGTATTGCAAATGTACAAACTGATTCTTAATGAAATTAAGCAATTCGCCTAAGGTCATACACATTAATATATGACAGAATACTTGCAAAAAGATTTTCTTGTTCCAGTTTTCAAATTCATATACATTTTATGCTGCTTCTTTGATCTACTTACTTCTTGCTTTGAAATTTTCTCAACTAACGTTATTTTAAGCCACTCAAACCTTAAAACTTAAGAAAACATATACTACCGATTAAATTTTTTTCTCTATTCTTCATAAATTTTATTGTTTAAATGAAACTTTTTGTAGTGTATCATTCAGGTAAGTTTTCAAGTTAATAAATGCACTAAATTTAAAATAGTAATTTGATATTTTCAACCAACTTAGTCCTCTGTTAACCTGTAATTCAATTTGATCTTTATCAATTCTCAAAATGAAACAAATTTAAAATGTAAAACTTATAAGGATCATTTTATTTATTCAATTATTAATTTTATCCTGTTCTTACCTTAGATAATATGATAGACTCAAAATTAAAACCAAAAAGACAAATACCGCCTTCTATATATGATAACCTACTATAAATTCTAATATTAACTATAATTTCTACAATGATAACATCTACTTGCTAAGATTATTGATCTATAAAGGGAGTATCAGAATCCAATATGCAAATGAGGGAAGTATAGCCAGTCATACAAAGTCTATAAAGAATAAGTGATATAACAGATTATAAATTGCCATCTTGCATTGTCATGTCTCCCACAAAAATAAGAATAGATAGGCATACTGTACTGTAATGTTTGTGTATATTTTTACCCGTAATCTAGTTAATTACTAGGGAATTCATCAAACCACAACCATAGAAACTGTGAAGAACTTATTCTTTGATACAACTGCTGAGTTTGCAGTATACAAAGGACTAACCAGGGAAAACTCCTGAGAAGTTAAAATTGAAAGAAAACTAGCATAAGAATGGCCAAAAAACATATCAAAAAATGCTCAACATCCCTAATCATCAGGGAAATGCAAATCAAAACCACAATGAGATACCACTTAACTCCGGTGAGAATGGCCTTTATCAAAAAATCCCAAAACAACACATGTTGGCGTGGATGCGGAGAGACAGGAACACTCATACACTGCTGGTGGGAATGCAAACTAGTGCAACCCCTATGGAAAGCAATATGGAGATACCTTCAACAGATTCAAGTAGACCTACCATTTGATCCAGCAATCCCATTATTGGGCATATACCCAGAAGAACAAAAGTCATTCTTTAACAAAGACACCTGTACCCGAATGTTTATAGCAGCACAATTTACAATTGCAAAGATGTGGAAACAACCCAAGTGCCCATCAATCCACGAATGGATTAGTAAACTGTGGTATATGTATACCATGGAGTACTACTCAGCTATAAGAAATAACGATGATACGACATCTCTTTGGTTCTCCTGGAGAGAGCTGGAACCCATTATACTAAGTGAAGTATCCAAAGAATGGAAAAACAAGCATCACATGTACTCACCAGAAAACTGGTTTCCCTGATCATCACCTAAATGTACATCAGGGAAGGATACCAATTGGATATCAGACTGGGATGGGGGCTGGGGGGAGGGGGTGAGTGTATGCCTACATGATGAGTGTGTTGCACACCCTCTGGGGAATGGTCATGCTTGAAGGTGCAGACCCGGGGAGGTGGGGGGGGAGGGGATGGAGGTATGACTACATGATGAGTGCCAGGTGCACTGTCTGGAGAATGAGAATGGACGCGCTTGGGACTCTGACTCGGGGGGATGGGTGGGACATGGAAAATGTATATAACCTAAACTTATGTACCCCCATGATGAGCTGAAATAAAAAAAAGAAAAAAAAAGAAAAAATAAATAAATAAACTACAAAAAATAAATAAATAAATAAAACAGATCACTTAAAAAAAAAAAAGAAAGAAAAAAAAAGAAAACTATGTCTTGGGGAGTGAAGTATAGAATGATGATTCTCTTTGCACAGAACTTGCGTAGTTGTGAGAGGATCAGCTTCTACGATGGCTCTCAATTGGTTGTTGTCAACTTCCGATGGCCGGCCACTGCACTCCTCATCTTCAAGGCTCTCATCTCCTTTGCAAAACTTCTTCAGCCACCACTGCACTGTATGTTCGTTAACAGTTCCTGGGCCAAGTGTGTTGATGTTGCAAGTTGCCTCCCCTGCTTTATGACCCATTTTGAACTTGAATAAGAAAATCACTTGAATTTGCTTTTTGTCTAACATAATTTCATAGTCTAAAATAAATATATAATAAACAGCAAGTGATAAGTCATTAGCAATAAACATAAAGCAAGAAATGTGCATTAAAATGATGTATAACATAACCACATTTATTTAAGAATGTATTCCAGTATCAAAAGGCAAATGTCAACAATGCTAAAACCACAAATTACTTTGTTCCAACCTAATGCCTTCATTAAATATTGAATAATTATTTCTCTGTGGTGGTATACATAATTAACCCAAAATATTTTATATTAATACTTAACTCCAGTGAGAATGGCCTTTATCAAAAAGCCCCAAAACAACAAATGTTGGCGTGGATGCGGAGAGACAGGAACACTCATACATTGCTGTGGGATTGCAAACCAGTGCAACCTCTGTGGAAAGCAATATGGAGATATCTTAAACAGACACAAGTAGACCTACCATTTGATCCAATAATCCCATTATTGGGCATCTACCCAAAGGAACAAAAGTCATTCTATAAAAAAGACATCTACACTTGAATGTTTATAGCAGCACAATTCACAATTCCACAATGTGGAAACAAGCCAAGTGCCCATCAATACATGAGTGGATTAATAAAACGTGGTATATGTATACCATGAAGTACTACTCAGCTATAAGAAACAATGGTGATATAGCATTTTCCTGGATAGAGCTGGAACCCATTCTACTAAGTGAAGTATCTCAAGAATGGAAAAATAAGCACCACATGTACTCACCAGCAAACTGGTTTCACTGATCATCACCTAAGAGCACATGTAGGAATAACATTAATCGGTGTTGGGTAGATGGGGGGGATGGGTGTATATATACATAATGAGTGCGATGCACACCATCTAGGGGATGGACACACCTGAACCTCTGATTCCGGGGGGGCAGGGGAGCAAGGACAATATATGTAACCTAAACTTTGTACCCCCATAATATGCTGAAATAAAAAAAATAAATAAAAATAATTTTATAGCATAACAAATTTTTAAAAAATATTGTTTCACTGAAGAATATATATTCATTTCAATCATTATTATGAAAAAATTACTTATCACAAAATTATCGTTAAGAACTTTTACTGTCTGCATATTTGTAATACATGAAGAATACTAGGTAGTAACGGGAAACAGGTATCCAAAGGTGTTAAAACACTACCATTTAGAATTGGCATTAGGAAACTATATAAAAAGAAAAATAATAACTCCTATATTTGAAATTTTTCTGTAACAGGTAATAATACAAGCTAAATAATATTCTAATTCACATATAAAAATATCATTTCTGATCTTATCTTTTTGGTATATGAGTTAATTTTCTCCATTTTCTATTCTGCCCCATGCACCGTTTTCCAGGGATATAAAACTAATTGTTTGTGATCTATAGGTTTGTATTTCTTGTCTTCACGTTTTTTTTACCTAAATGTCTAGATCAATGTGTCACAGCAGTACAATTTTCATTATATAGTACATTTATTCTGAATTTGAATGTACACATAATTGAAATGGTAAGAACAGGGGTTACAAAGGCCAAAACAAAGGAGAAACCCTCTGATCCCTGATTGATTCATAATATCTGCATTCACAGAGCAGCATTTCCCCTCATCTCATAGAAACCAAACAAAATTGAAGACAACACCTTTAGCTTTTTGAAGAGTAGAAAAGCTTTGGGTTGATAGACTTCCAGAGAGATACCAAAACATCTTTGTCAAGTTAGCATGGAATTATAAACATCTAAGTGACATTTCTATAAAGACAATTTGACTCTGAATTTTAACATTTATGACTGTAAACATATAGCAATGAAAACAAAGTGGCATCACACATGCTTTTCTCAATTGCATGCCCTATTAAATATAGAAGATGCCTTTTTTACCAATCAAAAAAATTCTAAATGTGTAACATTTTCATTGTCTTGGCTTTGTATTTTCTACACAAATATTCGATCTTGTAATTGCTATTAAAAAGTCACTTGGTCATTCTCTATGATAATAGACATTAAAAATTCAAACTTAATAAGCTCTCCTCCTATGTCATTCAGATTTCCTTAGTTACCCAAAATGTACCTTCTCCATCTTAGTAGTGTTGTAAATCCTTGGAGCATTATCTAAGGTATTAGTTGGAAATTGCAGAAAGGATATGTCTTGGAAAGTGATAAAACAATTGTTTGGAATCACTTTATATATAATATATAATATATTCATTTGATGGCTTATTCTTGTTTAATAAGGCTTTAGACATTGTGGTTCTGCAATACTTTCTATTAAGTCTTGTTTTCTTCCTATTTCATGTGCTCTTGCCTGACTGTGGCACACAAATCACAAGTTTATTTCTGCAGCCTTGCTTTCATAGTTATGCTCCAGACTTGCAAACATAATAGTTATATGATCTATCTTACACCCCTCATCTGAGGGGGTCTGTTTGCATGAAAATTAAGTATTTTTCAGATTTTAGAAAGATCTATACATGGGATATCATGAAACATCACAGCTGCTACATAGAGCAACCCCAAACTTATAAAATTTACATTAAGTAAGCTTAATTACAAAATACCCAAACATAACAACAAAATCCTACATTATTTACACTAAGTAGGCTTAATTAGAAAATGCCCAAATATAACAACAAAATCCATATCAGCTTTTTGCTGCCAAATGAGTTTCTAAAAAATTTCTATGAACAAATCACTGGATTTTCAAGGAATTTCGAATTTCAAATAGTGAAATAAGAATTTGCGGACCCATAGCTCTCCTTGAATGTCTCAAAACAAACTGAAAACAAAAAAAGTTCAAATTAAGAATTTCCACAAACTCATGATCATCCCTCTTCCAGCTTATCTTCGTTCTCCACCTCCATTAACAACACTGCTAAATATTCACTTAAGCAAATCTTATTCCTAGTAATTAAATTTTAATTTTCTTTTTCTATCACCTTTCAAGTCTAATGGATCAGCTTTTCTGTCTTATTTTGAAACATGCATTCACACATGCAGGTATGGGTGTACACACACACACACTCCTTATCAATTTCTATTAGCTTTACTCATTCTTACCACCACTTCCCATATCCAAGCTATCACTATCACTTAACTGAATTATAAAAGTAACCCTAAGTCAGTCTTCCATCATCCACTTTTGGTCTCTTCTAAGTGATTACACACCTTTAAAGAATAATGATCACAAACATGTAAAACCCCCCACACCCACTATAGTGACGTTCCATGCTATTTCCTCTATATGGAATCTATGCCCCTCTCTCTCTCATTAAGAGCTACTTAAAATAGAGACAATACAGGGTGGTACTACAGGAAGGGTTTTCTGGGGTGTGACTATCTGGGTTTAAACCCAGGACCTAAACCAAATTAGTTAAATGATATTTATTTAATAAACATGTATACTTTTCTCCTCTCAGCACTCATTACCCTTACAATTATATTTTTTTAGTTTATCTAATAAAGTAAAATATTGTTTACATTTATCTCCACCAGTGAACTGCAAGCTCCAAAAAGACAAACACTATTTTAATTTTTTTTGACAGAAGAGAAGGAAACACTTATAATTTAACTAACCATTCTATTTATAACAAATTGCCTCAGATATAGAAGGTATTTCATAAATAATATAAACTGAATAAATAAAATAACATAAAAACAAATAATTATTTTTACTGGCAACAGATCCTTGATCTCAGCTCTTTAAATTGGTAATTTTAGGTATATTAAATAATGAAGTGGAAATGCTATGTATAGGTGGATATGGGTCTTTCAAATGTGTGGAGGGCAATGGGATGCATTTTTAATGGTGCTTTTCATTAGCTATTATGAATTGGATCTAAAGAAAAAAATTTCTGAAAACTTAATCCTTGAATAAGATTTAATTTATATTCATCGTTTCACAGAGTCAATGTTTAGTCCCATATTCCTTTTAAATACTAGACCATCAGGCTCCCTTCCTGAAGAAGTTCAGGACTTACAAATACAATAAAAATACTTATAAATATTTTTAAATTGTCTAAAATATAATTTTACATAAATGGAAAGAATTAATTTGGGAAATCAAAAATTGATTATAATTAAATTACAAGTTACATTATTATATTGAATACATTTTATTCCATGGTCTATAATAGGGAAGATACAGGTTGCTGTACATCACAATGTCAAAAAAAATCAATATAAATTAAGTTGAAACTCGAGAGGGCAGCTCTGTTCAAAATCAGTGTTTATTTAAAAATCAATATAAGTTTAAACAAATATGTTATGTTTCATCAATATAACATGCATAACTCTAAGGCAGGTTAAAGAATACCAAACAAACAAACAAACAAACAAACCCCTCTAATTACCTGTGTGTGCTACTACATAACATGCACACTAATAGATGAAGACTATGAACATAAATATTGGTTATCATGGCCACAGCTCTGATGATTCAAACACATTTGACTTGGAAAGAGTCTTCTAAACATATATTCATGCTAGGAAATATTAATTTAGGGAATTTCTTGGTCTATAAATGCAATACAGCTGGCCATTTATTGTACAACACTATTAATTTCATCATTATTTATGCTATCTATCCTCTACTCAAGGATTTACAAAATAGAAAAAGAAAGTAACTCTGCTGATTATTATATAAAATTTTGTGCATTTTTTGAAGTAACATCGTCTGCCTACAGTGCTTTTTAACAAATTACTCTTAGTTCCAAGACAATATTTAAAGCAATTCTTGAATCTTTGCAAAGCTCATCATTTACACTCTATTTTTGACAAAATGAAATAATTTATTTCTACATGTAGTTACTTACTTTTCCTGGAATATACTTAATCAAATAATTGTAGCTCAAACTTGGTAAGATATGAGCTCTTCTTTTATGCTAATTCATTTTTATGAGATTTTTATTTTTCAAAAAGTGATGTACCTATGATTCATGTTTTTTTTAAATCTTTTCAATGAATGTGATTTTTTTTTTATTTCAGCATATTATGGTGGTACAAATGTTTAGGTTATGTATATTGCCCTTGCCCCACCCGAGTCAGAGCTTCAAGTGTGTCCATCCCCCAGACAGTGCACATCGCACCCATTAGGTGTGTATATATCCATCCCCTCCACCCCCCTCCCATCTGCCTGACACCCAATGAATGTTATTACTATATAAGCACTTAAGTGTTGATCAGTTAATACCAATTGGATGGTGAGTACATGTGGTTCTTGTTTTTCCATAATGAATGCAAATTAAAGATAATTTTTCACTGTATCTGTATCTTTTCTCCTTACATTCTTTTGTTTTCCTAACATACACTTGAATTCTTACTGAAAGTCAGGCACTGCCTTGAAAACTCAATGTGTTGAAAACTTTTAGATTTTCCTTGCTTAATCTTCCCCCAAATTATTTACAATAGATATACTTAGGAGATAGAATCTCATCATTTTCACACTTAACATATCATAATTCAACTATCAGTTCTTAAGAGAATGTGAATATAATGTTAAAAGAATATTTTGTTGTACAGCATGATTCCATGTAACAAGTTACCTAAACAATGATTAATATTTTTGTATATATAAAATATTTTTAATTATTTCTCTTGTAGCAACTGTTTAGAGATGTTTATGATTTTTGGGACTAGCCTTTTTTTAAAGCACTCAGCTTAATACTGAAGGGGAAAAGTGCATTTTGAATGCATTGACACAGATGTAGAGAACCTCAAGAGAAATTTCAGTCTTTCGGAGTAATTCTGATTTTATGCAATTTTCAAGTCATGTACTAAATTTGCAATTTAAGCATCAAAGAGGAAATCTGTTATACTATTTCCCAGATTTTACAAGATGGGAACATAAGCATTGGAAAGATTGTATAAATTTTACTAGGTATATACTCCTGGTGCATTGCAAAGTTGAAAGATAAATGTTTGTCTGATTTTGATTCTCATTATTATCTTAAATATTAATAATAAATATTTTACCCACTTTACGTGCCAAATACTGTCCCAAGCACTCTCCACGTTTATTTATCACACCATTCATTACAAAACAACATAAGAGGTCATTATTATTGTTAACCCATTAAGGACGAAAAAGGAGGATAAAAGTAACTGACTCAATATCATACAGCCAGTTAGTGTACAGTAAGGATTTGAACTTAGGAAGCATGACTGTGAGTGCTTGCTCTTAATTATTATGCTGTTCTGTGTCTTTGTACCTGTGCTATATTGTCTTTGCATTGCCTTTTACAGCCCCTTGTTATGTGCCAGTTTCTCAGAAACTGAGAATTTCTGTCTTCCAAAAGGCTCTGTGAACTTTGCAATTTCTTGGCAACTCCATCAAATCCATGTTCGATGAAACAGATGACTTCTTTTCTTTAGGCTAATCCTAGTCTTGGAACATTTTTAAAGTCTTGGAACATTGTAAGTCACCAAGAGATTTGTACCAGCTGAGGCTTTTCTGCAGCTTTTTAACTCTGTAACCAAAACAATATTAAACAATGTTCAGGTATTGTGAAGCAGGGACCAAATCTCCAGGGGGCAGATACAGGCCAGGAGGGCAGTATGGGGTGGAGAAGCGGAGGTGGAGGTGGGGGTGGGGATGGGAGTGAGGGGGAAGGGCGTGCAGGAAAACACAGCTAACAACCCCAAAGCGCAGGAACTTGAGGTTTTGAGGCACACACACCTGTGAAGCTACAACTTTGTTGGAAGAACACCTGTCAATCATGGATATCAATCATCTGGTAACATCCCACCTCCCAGAAGCCCTCCCCCTGACCAGGCCAATGAAAGGAAACCACCTCACGTCTCTCTCCACTTGTTAAGTTCCTCTCTGGAACTTACTCTCACTTTGTATAACTCCCTTCTTTTCTCCAATAAAAGCTGCTTGTGTGGAATTGCTTCCTGTCTGTGGTCACTCCATCACACCGGCCCTGCTTGCGAATTTCTCAGGTAAGGAGCCAGAGAACCAGGACAACAGTCCCCCAAGAGGCTGGACCTGACAGGTATGACACCTGTGTTTTAGTGCTTTTACTTAGAAGATTCACCTTATTCCACCTCCCCCACATTGTTGTTCATTTTAGAGGAAGACTTGGGCACAGAGGCACTTGGTAACAACAAGATGATCCATGTATTATTGCTTTTAGGTCAGGAATCATTGCCCCTGCAGAAAGCCTGTCAGGTTGCCCCTTGCCTCGCGTCAGGCAGGTTCATTGAGCAAATATCTCTATGTTCTTTAGTAGTAATATTATACTTATTAAGATTTTGATATATTTACCACAAGGAATTTCAGTGAATATATTTTATAATTACATAAAATATTTATATGGGGGGATGCCCACATGGGTTAGAATTGGACTAAGTAGCAGTCAAAAGTTGTTAACTGCATTTGCTTGCATGAGAGAGGAGAATAAACAGTTTATCTATCACATTTACCATGGAAAGTTTGCTAAGTATCTCATAGTTCTGATGCTTACTGAATTTCAATTTTCACAGCCACCATCAGATTTGGTCAGATGTGGGCAAATCATATAAGCCAGCGAAGACATCAAATGCCTGACTTTGCTTAGAATTCTGGTACACTGATGTTTTTTCTTTTTATTTGAATTTTCTGCTTAGCCTGGTACAATGTGAGGGCTGGATATTCCACTGCCTTTCCTTATTTTTTTTTTTTATGTACTAAAGGGAGCTAGCCTAAGGATAAATACTATCGTGGAAGAGTGGAAAAACCTAGAAACTCATAAAATTACTTAAATCTGCTGCTTTATATAGTCACTGCCATATACTCCTCATGGCTAAAAGATTATTTTTTTATCTTTAGGCCATCAACAAACTCTTCCGTATTCCTCACAGATATTCTTTTTTCATTTAGTTTCAGAAAAAAAGCATTAGGGCTCTCTCTGAGTTATTATGCCTGTATAATATATACTGTTAATCCTACTTTTATATTGGATTGCATAAAAAGAATGATTCATAAAGAATGAATCATTGGATAAGACTCTTTCCTGCTTCACTAGGAGAGTGAGGCATAGGTCCCTTCTACTTGCTGATATTTAAATTAAATGGGGTACTGAGCTCTCTATTGCCTCTCTGTCTTTCTGTCTGCCTCTGTCTCTGTCTCTGGAGGTCTGTCTGCCTCTTTTTCTGAATCTCTCAGTCACACCTCTCTCCCAAGTTTGTCCTAACTGGGAGACTTCCATTGGAAGGGCCTTTCCTCATTACCCAAAAATCCTGTCTGCTTTACCATCTCTAGCCCAATTTTGCTATGTTTGGAAACATCAACTTCATCTCTGAAATCCAGAAGGAAATTTAATTATAATTCTTCTCACGATGTTCCCTTCCTAACACTAGCTCAACGGTACGAAAATTTAAATGTAATAATTGGCCATCATTTTTCTTGGCTCCTACTATGACACTTCCATATAGGTAATGCCAGAACTCATGGCTTGGAGCTGAAATGAGGAAAATCAGGAGATTTATGTAGAGTTCTAAAAAATCTACACCACTATTAATTCTTCCAATATCATATGCCATATTCTCATTCCTTTTGAGAAAGCTATGCCCTGACACTGTTACCTTAAAGTTCAATGTCCAATTATACCCACATATTTAGCATAAGTATAGAGCAGTAGAGGGTAAGCCGGGCTAAAATGTTGAGAAATTTAAGATCTTATACTGTCTTAGAGTTGTAACAAGACCTGAACAACAGGTGAATATGAAAATGAATTCAAACATCCATCAGAGTAGAGCAACTAGTTGTGTCTAATTCAGTAGCTGTTGCAGAAGAGTACCTCCTCATGTGGAATAATTAAAAAAGAACATCCATATGATGCACATGTAGAAGCACCTCAGAAGTATGCAGGTCTCAGGTCCAGAAGCAATGCCCAGATGCTTGAAAGACACACACAGAAAACTACTGCTATAAGTGAGATAATACAATCTGAGAAATTATAGCCTGGAGAATTTTCTCTGGTCATTTTCAATATTTAATGAATCCTTAAAAAGATGATAAAGACTCAAAATATTCATTAAATGTCCAGAATGATTTTCTTACAAGTATTTTTCATAGTACATATATTACTCTATCACATTTGCTAGAAACCCCCACTCCAACTGCTAAAAGAATAAACGGAAGCTACTTGTTCGTACAGTTGAAAAGCTCAGAAGTAGAGATTACAAGCTAAGCTTTATTCAACTGTTAAGGAATATTGCCAATTCTTCCATTTCATTACATCTTTCCTTTCTTATGCTTTGCTTTTGAATTCAATTAGAGGTATATGCTGCCTCACAACTATGCATAAAGTGAGGAGATTCTCTTTCATTAAAAATTTAATGGATAGCTATCATCAAATGCTGAAAAGTAAATGTTGGTGAGGATGTGGACACTGTCCCATCTTTCACACTGTGGGTGGGAATGTAAATTGGTACATTGTCCCCCCTTATCCTTGGGGGATAAGTTCTAGGACCCCTAGTGGATGAATGAAATCACAGATAATACCAAATCTTATATGTAAATAATATTTTTCATATATATATATGAGATAAAGTTTAATTTATAAAGTAGGCACTATAAGAGATGAACAGCAAAACTAATAATAAAATAAATATACTATAACAATATACTGTAACAAAACTTATGTGAATATGGTCTCTCTCTCTCTTGAAACATATTATTGTACTTAATATTTTCAGACCACAGTTGACTGAAGGTAACCAAAACCACCGATAGCAAAACCATGAAAAAGGGAGGACTACTGTACATCATTATAGAAAACAGTATGGAGGTTCCTTAAAAAAATTAAAATAGAACTACCATATGATCCACCAATCTTACTATTGGGTATATAGTCAAAAGAAATGAAATCAGTATGTCAAAAAGATATCTGCACTCCTGTGTTCATTGCAAAATTATTCACAATTACCAAGATACTAAATCAACTTAAGTGTCTATCAACAGATTAATGGATAAAGAAAATATGATACATTTACACAATGGAATACTAGTCAGCCTTAAAAAAGAATAAAATCCTATCACTTGCAACGATATGGATGAACCTGGAGGACATTATGTTAAGTGAAACAAACTAGGCACAGAAAGACAAATAGCACATGATCTCACATATATGTGAAATCTAAAAAAGTCAAACTCATTGAAGCAGAGAGTACAATAGCAATTACCAGAGGCTGGGAAGGAGAAAGGAAGGAGTTGGGGAGATGTTGGTAAAAGGATAAAAATTTTCAGATTGGAAGAATAAGTTCAAGAGTTCTACTGTACAATATGGTAACTATAGTTAGTAACAATGTATTGTATTCTTGAAAATCACTAAGAGGGTAGATTTTAAGTGCTCCCACCACAAAAACAAATGATAAATATGAAAGGTAATTCCTCGCGTGAATTAGCTCAAATAAATCATTCCCCTCTCTCTCTCTCTCTCTCTCTCTCTCTCTCTCTATATATATATATATATATATACACACACACACATATATCAAAACATCATGTTTTACATGATAAATGTTACTTTTTTGTTAAGTAACACAATTAATGGAGAGATGGGTTCATTTTTCACACAGATAATAAAGTGTCTTTCGATGTGGACAGAAGAATTCTGTGCACTGATGATTTTAGATATGTTATCCAGAGCTGAACCAATCACTATGGAAAATGGGATGAAATACTATACTTGTATATATATATGTGTATGTATGTGTGTGTGTGTATATGTATAATTGTTTATTTTTTTTATATGAAAAGGGGGTGAGGTTCAATTTCTATGTCTTTTTTTTTTTTTCAAGGCAGAGTCTCACTCTGTTGCCTTGGGTAGCATGCAGTGGCATCACCATAGCTCACTGCAACCTCAAACTCCTGGGATCAAGGGATCCTCCTGCCTCACCCTCCTGAGCACTTGGGACTACATGCGCATACCAGGATGCCCAGCTAATTTTTCTATTTTTAGTAGAACTCCTGAGTTCAAGCAATCATCCCACCTTAGCCTCCCAGAGTGCTAGGATCACGGGTGTGAGCCACTGTGCCTGGCCACCTTATACTTTTTATAGGACAGTGAGCGCCACTGTTGATACTGTGGGCAGTGTCATTCCTACCAATGGCTGCAGCTAACGGAACAAGAAAGAAATGGATTTTCAAAAGCAAAAATCCCCATTGAAGATGTACAAATAAAAGATTTTAGAATGCTATCCTAATTTAAAAAATAATTTTGAGGTATATTTACTAATAAGTCCAATTGATAGTAAATTTGTCCCTAGATATGTTAATGTAATTTTTGAGAGTTACTCTTAGTCTTTGTCCTTTCTGATTTTATTCTTTGCCTTCTCCAAAAATGCACATAGGTAGCATTTGGTCATTTGGTTGGAGTAATAAGATTGCTGAATAGCTGTAGAACTTTTGCTAAGCAGGTCTATGAATGCCAGGTATTGATCTAGCAATGTCCTGGCTCAAATCCATTTTAATTTGCTTTTCCATTTTTATCTTCCTATGGGGGGCTACATTTCTGCCTAGTATGCTAGAAAATAAACTCATTGCTAATTATAGTGCTTGTATTTCTCCATATAACTAGCAAGGGCAGCACTGACATTGAATTTTATTATATAAAATAGTGTCCATATAGAAAATTAATACGATTGAATTTTTTATACATGTGCCAAACACTTGTCATTTATCTCATCTCAGGGGAGGTTGAAATAGCTATAGTATACCATTTATATCATAACAATTCAAGATGATCTTGGATAGCTATTTTATATCACAGCACATACAATGTTCCATAGGCACATTCTGGTGCTGAGTTTGGGAGTGAGAAAATATAACATAAATATGGTACACAAATCTTTACCACTTAAATTGAAAAAATCTTAGCGGTAGATAAAGTCCAGAATTTTTTTTCACTTCAAAGTTATTATTAAGCTATAAATAAAACCCAATATCCTGTAGTATGTTAACCACAGTTGAGATTCATTAAAATTTTGAGATTCATCAAATTTTAAGAGTTGCCTCTGGATATTCCTATAATACATTGGACAACATATATTGGCATTTTAAGGTTATTGGAGGAAAAATTGAAACTCCTGCTGAATTTGATTTACACCGGGCTCATTGTTACTTTAGCAATGTTCACATAAATGCCTAGAAACTGCAGTCAATGTACAAATTTCCCAAGGTAGAATGTTAAGCAGTTAGTAGATTGAAACCAATGTCAAGAGAGAAAAATAAGACAGGGTTAATTTTAAGTTCTACCAGCAGTATAATAGTGGTTACCGTTGTAAAAAAAAATTATAGCAGTCTATTTATTGAATATACTGTATCAATTATTTTCAGCAATGTTACATAATGCATGATATAATGCTGAATTTAGAAAAGAATATTACCTTTGAACATTACAGATTACTTAGAGTGTACAATAATAAAAATTTTAAACCATAATTTATATTTATTTACTAATTAAATCATTTGGCTGCTGTCAAATAAAAAAAGGATTTTTAAAATGGAATTAATTGCAGAATAATTTCAATATGTTGAATAAAGGTAGGTGATTTTGATGGATACAGACACTTTAACAGGAATTACAATCACGTGCTACCTAGTTGTGTGATGTATAAAAAGCACGGTTCTAATTTTTTTTTTCCAGTTTTTTGGTTGTTTAAGGGAAGACAGTAAAGCTGATCTAGGTTACTCCATCATGGCTATCTTTCTTTAGATTTACTCTGCACAATGTGTGTGAAGCTTACTCACAATATCTGCCAACAAAACTATTAGACACACTGTAAGAATATATTATTAAAATGAAAATCTCAGAGCTCCTTACCTAGTTTATTTTCATTCCTACCATACAATTAGAATAAAATATAACCAAATCAATCTTCTTTAGCCAACTCAAACACAAAGGCAATATTAACTATTTTCTTCAAAATTACTAACTTGTAACAGAATTATTTTAATATAATAGATAAATGGGGCCAGTGGGCCTAGCTTCCAAGAGTGTGAGAAGTGAACCCTGTAAGGCATTTATAAAAACTCTAGATGTGTTCTTACTTCAGCACATATGTATGCATGAATACATGTACATAATCTATTTTTCACATCAACTTCGTGGGGTTTTTTGGATATACTGAAACAACATACTTAAGCAGCATCATGTAGGTATATACAATTTTGTCATATTCCTAGAAGCAAATGCCACAATTATGCTAGAACATATAAAATGCATATTTGTGAAAGTTTATTTGTAGGCTAAATTTTTAAGAGTTCAATTACTCATTGAATTGGGAACATATATATTCTTACAGTTAGAAAATCTACCAAAAAGTTATTCCGGGTTCTAATTCCATAAATGGTTATATACAAACATCATTCTTTCTTATAAATTTTATTTTCTTACAAATTCAAAAAAGATTAGCACAACTTTGAAAAAAGTTGCGATAATATCTCATATTTTGAAACTGATTTGAAAGCTTGACATTAAGTTGTGAAATGTGTGGACTAAAATTAATGGAAAGCATTTGGGAAACATGCATTTTATCTAATTGTTTAACATTGAAAATTCTAAAAAATTATAAGTAATTTTTATTCCAACTGATTATTAGAAAAACTATGCAATATTTTTTGGATTAAAGTGTAATAAATTACAATATAGTACTTATCAGTGTGAAAATGTTACTACTCTCTACTTTTTCATTTATTCAAAACAGATACTATAAATCCATATTTCAATGGCAGATTTTTTTCAAAGTAGCTCCTTGAAGAAGGCACACTAATATAGTAAATATTCTGTGTATGTCTGGAAGATAGATTAGTTCTCCCTTTTCAGAAGGAGTCCTAAGTCTAAAGTTGAAGCTTCCAGTTTATTCAGGAAAGTGAAATCCAGAATGTTCTGTTTGATGTCATTAATTGTGGATTTGAAGATATATAGACTTCTAGATCTTTTCAGAGCTGTGATATATAGATAGAATGCATATTAATTTCCAGGTTCATGATTTTCTTTCTGTATGATTAAATAAAACCACTGGCAATTTCTTCTAGAATTTCTAAAATAATCTTAAATTCACACCCTCAGTAACAAATAGTGAACATATTGATTTGTAATTGTCTCTCTCTCTGCCTCTCTGTCTTTCTCTCTCTGTCTCTCTTTCTCTCTGTCACACACACACGAAAGAGAGAGAGAGAGAGGTAGAGAGAGACAGAGAAACAGAGACAGAAAATCACTTTATTTTACTCTTTATTATTGTGTTGACTGGACTAGTATGGTCATTCTTTCCATATTAGAATTTTTATTATTAAGAACAAAAGTAATATATCTTTGAATCCTTCATCGTCAAGGAAAAAAAACCACTTTATACTCAATTGTTTTAAATATATGTGTTCAATTAAAGTCTATGAGGAGGCTCCTGGATGTTTGTCAAGTTCCATTGCCATCACTTCAGCCGAGGTTTGCTTTGAATTCCTGAGCACTCCTTGTTGCTTCAAAGGAACAGGAAACATTACACTACAAACAGCATTACTATTCTAGGATCAAGATAAGTTTGTCTTTGTTTTGCATTAGGGCGATTTCAACTGCCAGAATTGGTCCCTCGTTCAGATTGAGTTTAGCAGAATTCACCCATTATTCATAGATTTGTCCAATTGTTTATTCGCAGATTAACGACTCATCTAGTCCCCATTATTTACGGTTATGCAAAACAATCATGGTTGTATGCAAAACAATCATGCTTTGTATATTAAAAAGAAGGAAATACTCATGTGGATGCTCCTTTTATTAATACTCAATATTATATTAAGGTCTAGGTTTCATACAAATAAAGGTCTATTGGATCCTCATTCTAGTTATATTCTAATATGTTCCCTAAACATGCCTGCATTTGATATCTAGATGAGACTGTATAATGAATTTTGTTTAGTAACATTAACTTACAGATATTTCTATAACTAGGACACTGGGTTCAAGGTGGCAGTAAAGTTTTTAAATGTATAAGTTAAAAATAATTGCATATTTTCTCTTTTTACACTGATAAAAATGTGCAATTCAAGGAGTTATGACATGACTTGGAAAATGCATTCACTCCTTACTTCCTGATGTTATTTCTATAAATAATGAATTCTCTGTATGGGGAGCACTTGAACACACAAGGTGGGGACTCTCACATTCTTCTGACTTATTACCAAACTCAAACTGTGATGACCAACCCTTTTACTCCTCGGCAGCTATAGAGGAAGTTCTCTGACTGATTCCAGATATAATTTTTTTTCACAGTAAGAAGGCTAGTAGAATAGGTGGGAAGAATATAATAAAATAAAATTTTGTTCTCTTTTTCTCCCTTTAGGTATTTTCTAACTGTGTCATGTTTTGTCATCATTGCTGATAAAAATAAGAGCTACACCTCCTGTTCTTATCCACTAAGGGTTCTAGATATTAGATTGAGACCTAATAGAAGTTTTTGCTCAAATATCACTGTATCAGTGAAACCTGGCTTGACCTTCCCACCTGTCACTACCACACACACAGACACTAAAATTAAAATAATTTATCCAGAATTATATATCCCCTTTTCCATTATTTCTTTTTCCATAGGAATTTTAATATGTTATAATACCATACTATTTATTATTTTTGTTCATTTGTCAACCTCTCTTCTAAATTATTATGAAGGATAGGGATCTGTTTGATTTGTTCACTGATGTATTTCCAACACCTAGAACAGTACCTAGAACATAGTAGGTACTTCATAAATATTTGTCAAATAAAATAATCAATACTCTGAATAAAGAATTCTTTCTGGGCTAGAAAACAAGATTTGGTGTCTCATTTCACATCTTTCCATAGATGGGTCAGAGTTGAACATTTTCATGTCATTTAGCCAAAAGAGAGAAGGGCTGTGGTGGGAGGAATAGATAGCATGATGGGGAGGGCAGCCTTCAGAGCCACTCTATATCTTGGCTCCATTTACTATCTCTGTGATTTGGGGAAAGTTGCTTAACATTTCCACCTCATTTTTTTCATCTGACATGTTGTTTCACATTTTAACACAGTTATCATGGTATAATATGAGTAAACTCTTTAGATAATACTTTATTCATAGGTTGTTATTACCATGACAGATAACTTACTGCTTTTCACAGAGAGCAGAGCATGGGAAGCAAAAACACTATAAGACAATGGATATCATAGATTCTTTTATTATGATGATTATATTTGAGACATTTATATGGCAGCAAGATTAATCTCATAATTCATAGAATTTTTTCTCTAGATGACATCACAGATACTAGACTCTGAAAACTGGTATGAGTTTAACTCACAACTCAGTGAACTAAAACACGTTTTATTCTTTTTCTTTTTTCTCTTTTTTTTTTTCCTGTCTACATTCCTTCTTCAGAGAATATGAAAACTCAGTTGGCAATAGGAATATTGACAAAGTTTGCAGTTAGTGCTGGGTTTCTGAATTGTCAATTACACTTGGGAATAGTGATGTGTAAGAACTTTATATTTAGAGTGTAAGTGGCAGAAATGGTTATATTTAGTTCTGATTTTTATTTATGCTCTGTAAATTTTGTGGATGTGGGCTCATGGTGAAATAGTTTAATGTATTTTGTGACTCACTGGAACTTTGGAAAGTAAGATATTTGAAAGTCTTTGAGTTGGAAACTTCCACTTAAAAAGTTTTTATAAAGTTAGTAGAAGGTCTTATAGTAAAATATGACATAATTATATCAATTATAAAAGGAACTCAAATATATAAAATTCTAGGTTGGGTGAGACATGAAAAGAGGGGCTTATGTAACTTTTATTTAGGTGTACTTATGAAATTAAAATGAGAAACTCATTTTTTTAAGACTTATTTTTCTATGGGTGCAGAGTATTTAGGAAATCTTTCTGAATATGGAAATAAGTTTCATCCTTAATGTTATGGCATATCAAATGGTTGCTAGTGCGATATTTGCTATTATGTAAGATCCATTTTATAACCCTGTCTAGTGAGCTTGTATGAACAAAAGGGAGATAAAGGGGAATATAATTTGAGATGGAAAATAGAAGAGTGACTTCTGGATAGATGATAATATTTTTAAGAATGTGTTTTACTGATAACTAGACTTTACATAAAATGGTTCTTTGGTACAGAAAATGTGTAATTTAAGCCTTATTTTAAAATACTATAACTCTTTAAAAAGAAATGAGAATGGAGAAAGTAGAAGTGAGGAAGAGGAATTAGTATCTACGTAGGCTGAGTGAGATCACTCTAAGCACTTATTTAAAAATTAGGTTCACACAGACAAGCAGAAGGGACCATATTCTGTTGTTATATTTTTGTTCTATTTTATTCATTTCTCTTCTGAAATGCCCCATTTTTTTCATGTACATCACCTGCTTTTTCCCAGCAGTGCTTTTTTATGTTTATCAATGTTACTTTTAAGTCATTATCTGCTAATCACAACATCTAGGTTATCTGTCTCCTTTTATTGATCTTTTTTTTTGATCCATTGACTATGGGTTGCATTGTTTTGTTTTGTTTCTTTGCTTTGCTTTGTTTTTATGTTCTAAACATTTTGTATAAAACAAGAGTAGAGCCTAATGTAAATCAATTTAATCTCCAGAAAAGAGACTGCTGCTGAGAGTGAGGGAAATGGTCGATATTATGTACACAAGAGATTATTATGGGATTTAGCAGACAGAATTCTCAGTCACCAAGACCCATCCCACTGGTGTGCATGCCTGTACATTTTCCTCCCCTTGAGTGTGGGTGGGACTGTGAATATGATGGACTGTCTCGTGATTAGCTTATGGTACATGACAAAAGTGAAGATTTTTGTAGATGTAATTAAGGTTGTAAAACAGTTGATCTTGAGATAACCAAAAGCAAGATTATCCGGAATGAGTCTGATTTATTCACATGAGAGTCAGAGAGTCATAGGATCAGAGATTCGAAAGGAGAGACGTTCTCCTGATCACATTGAACAAGTAACCTGCCATATGGTGGACTACAGAGTAAACCACTGCAGGGTGCAGTCTTTACAACCTCAGGAACCGAGTCCTGCCCAAACCGTGTGAGCTGGAAAGAGGACCTCAAGCCTCAGGTGAGAGTTCAGCTCTGGCCAACAACTTGAATGAAGGCTTGTGAGACCCTTAGCAGAGGACTCAGCTAACCCGTACTGCTGTGGTCTGTTTATATGTGCTCCCCACATTCCTATGTTGAAATCCTAATCCCCAAGGTGTTCATATAAGGAGATGATTAGGTAATGAGGACAAAGCCCTTGTGAGTGCAATTAGTGCCCTTATAAAAGTGGTCCAGAAAAGATCCCACAACCTTTCCACATTGTGAGGAAAGAAGACTCAGCAAACACGTGCTGTCTATGAGGGAGGGGGCCCTGGCCTGACACTGATGCTTACAGGTAATAAATCTGTGTTGCTTAAAACTGCTAACCTGTGACAAAGTGTTAGTGATAGAAAACGAATATGTGGGACCTACTGCAACATTAATTAGATTTAGTTGACCATGGCTTACATGTTTTGAGAGAGGAATCAGGGTTTTCCAACCCATATATCAGATTTCTTAGCTATAGGAGACCTCTGTTTGCTTTGTAATCCAGCACGGGCCTTTAGTTTGCTGCTGCGGTCACTTTGGTCCTTAGTTCTTTCCTTGTCTTCTTTACTTCTGGAAATTCTTTCTATCTTTTCATTGTTTTGCCTTGTTTAAGACTCTAGATACTTAGGGTGATGTCCCTTAGTGATTATGTCACTGTCTTATTATAGATGAGAGCCCTGTGCACTTCAGGGGCATTTTTCCTTGCTCTTCTACCCACCATTTTCAGTGGGCTCTAGTTCCGTTGCAGCTGTACACTCAGGGACAGTCTTGTGGGCCTTGCAGGAGGTCACCTCAGCTGTCCTTCTCTGCCTCCAGTCTTCTGAGGACCACTGTGATGCATTTCTGAAAGGGCTTCATTCAACTTGAGAGGTCTCACAGCTCTCCTGGCTCTGAATCAAGACTACAGCTGGTTGCTAACTAACTGTAAGAGAGATTCCTGAACCATGGAAGGGAGGGTTTCATTCAGTCATTCTGTTTTGCCTTCAGCTATTGAGCTATTGGCTTACTGTTGTCATACACTAGCTCAGAGTTTCTGAAATTGTTTTGTTGGCTAGGAGGCCTTATCTGTATGAGCAAAGTTGAGAGGGGAAGTTGCAGATAAGCCATTCAGGCCCCTCCCAATTTTACTACATGTCAGGAGAGTACATAGTATTGAACCATAATTTTAGGTTTTGTATTGAAGTGGACTTTGTGACTGGGGTTCTTTGGAATTCTAATCCTTTCAAATTAGCCTATTAAGGCAATTAAAATTTGGCTAATAGGTAACCCCTTCCGTAGAGAATTCATACCTCTACCATCTGTAGCACTAGGCAGGATATTAGAGAAAGAGCTCTTCTTTCTTGAAACTCATTCCATGTTGGAATTTAGTTAAGTTTCTTTGCACCTTTAGGTCTCTAATGCTGCTGTCTCCAAGCCTCAGGCCATGCAGCAGTTAGGAACTGGGCCACACAGCAGGAGGTGAGCAAGCAGAGCTTCATCTGTATTTACAGCTGCTTTCCATCTCTCACATCACCGCCTGAACTCCACCTCCTGCAGATCAGCGGCTGCATTAGATTCTCATAGGAGCGTGAACCCTACTATAAACTGCACATGTGAGGGAGCTGGGAGGTTGTACACAGCATCCTTACAAAAATCTAATGCCTGATGATCTGAGGTGGAGCTGAGGCAGTGATGTTAGCACTGGGGAGCAGCTGCAAATGCAGATTATCATTAGCAGAGAGGTTTGACTGCACAGAAATCATAATAAATCAATTGATTGCAGACGTATATCAAAACCCTATCAGTGAGTTGCAAGTGACAATTAAGCCTCTTGTGGTGGCAGGCTCTATAGTGGCAAGTGAGCATTTTACTTCAGTTGTAAAGCTGCATCTGGTGTAGGCTTTGGGTCAGAATCTGACTCTTATTTTAGTCTGCACATTGCCCGCTCATTATTTTACTTACCACTCCCATCCTCACCTCTTTTCTGCACTGTGCACTTGTCTGAGTCACAGTTTTGGTAAGCCCATAAGCTAACCCTATTAAAAATGAGTGAAAACCAAACATCGCTGGAGAGCTGCTTTGAGAATGGAGAAAGACCCAATGATGAGACAGCAGAAGACTCTAAAACTGCCAACAAAATGAAAGCTGCATTTAAAAGAAAATACCAAGAGTCCTACTTAAATTACAGGTTCATTGCAACAGGTGATTCACATTCCCCAAGCCCACTTTGTATAACACGTGGCAACAGGCTATCAAACAAAGCCACGAAGCCTTCAAAACTGCTTCACCACATGGAGATCAAGCACCTTGTATTAAAAGACAACCTTTGGAGTTTTTCAAAGGAAAAAAAAAAAACACGAAAATGAAGAATAGAAGCAATTATTGAAGGCCACCACTTCATCAAATGTGTCTGCACCGAGAGCTGATTCTTAGTGGCTAACAGCATTGCTACAGCTAAGAAGTGCTTTACTATTGGTGACAAGTTTATCCTGCCTGCTGGTAAGGACATTTGGTGAGCATTTAGGAGAGGCTGTAGTTAAAAAGTTGACACATATTCCTTTTTCAGCTAGCACCATAACTAGACAAATTGATGACATAGCAGAGGATATTGAGGCACAATTGCTAGAGAGGATTAATGAGTCACTGTGGTATGCAATCCAGGTTGACAACTTTATGAATGTTGACAACAAGATAACAATGCTTGTTTTTTGTGCAGTATATTTTTCAGGACAATGTGCATGAGGATATGTTAAGTACACTTTTGTTGCTAACCAACACCACAGCTACAGAACCATTCAAGTCTTTGAATGATTACATATCAGGAAAACCGAATTGGTCATTTTGTGTGAGTATATGCAGGGACAGAGTGGCTGCCATGACTGGACGGCTTTCTGGTTTCACCAGTCAGGTCAAGGAGGTCTTTTCTGGTTGTAATTCTAAGCACTGTGTCATCCATAGAGCAATGCTGGGTAGCTGAAAAATGTCACCTGAACTAAACAACGTTTTGCAGGATGTGACTAAAATTACCAAACACACTACAGTACATGCCCTTAACTCACATCTGCTCATGCAGCTCTGTGAGGAGACGGGCACAGGGCTCACACGTCTTCTCTCACACACGGAAGTGAGACGGCTTTCTAAAGCTAGATCCACTGGCCAGAGTTTGTTAGTTATGAAAGCAGCTCCAGAGATTTCTTTTAGAAAAACATTTATCACTGGCAGCACATTTCAGTGACACACAATGGGTGGCAAAACTTACTTATGTGACATATTCAACCTGCTCAATGAACTCAATCTGTCACTTCAGGAGAGAATGACAACCATGTTCAAATTGGCAGATAAAGTGGCTATATTAAAGCCAAACTGGAATTATGGGAGCAATGAGTGAACATTGGGATTTTTGACATGTTTCAAACATTAGCAGAGATTTTGAAAGAGACTGAGCCAGGACCTCGTTTCTCCCAGCCAGTGCATGATCACCTATCTTAGCTTTCAAAAGAGTTTAAGCATTACTTCCCAACCACAAAAGACCCTGAACAGGGAATGAATGGATCCGCAACCCGTTTGTACATAAGCCAGGTGAATCAACTTTGTCCGTGCTAGAAGAGGATCAGCTACTTGAGCTTACAAAGGACAGTGGCCTTAAAATTATGTTTGAGATAACTTCAAATCTCCATACATTCTGGATTAAAGTCAAGGCAGAATATCCTGAAATTGCCATAAAGGCACTAAAAGCCTGTTTCCATTCCCAACATCCTATCCTTGTGAAACAGAGTTTTATGCAGTGACAGCAACCAAAACGAGATTATGGAGTACACTGGACATAAGCAACACATTTTGAGTATCACTGTCTCCCATCACTCTCAGATGACACCATCTAGTTGCAGGAAAACAAGCTTAGGGCTCCCACTGATTCTGAATTATGGTGAGTTGTATAATTATTTCATTATATATTACTATGTAATAACAATACAAATAAAGTGCACAATAATGTAATGCACTTGAATCATCGCAAAACCATCTCACCCCCTGCCCTGGTCTGTGGAAAAATTGTCTCCCATGAAATTGGTCCCTGGTGACAAAAATGCTGGGGACCACTGCTCTAATGGATTGAATACATTGGGATTTGTAGCTTATTCAACTTACAGTTTTTAATATGGGAGTAATTACTTCTGGTGATATTCAATATCCCAATTAGAATCATAATTTAGATATAAAAATTCATGAGGTATTCTTTCTATGTTTTATTCCAAAATTTATATATTTTAAATTAAAATGACGTTAGTGAAGATGCAGAAAGATATCAATGAAGACATTTTATATAATTCAAGATGAACAAATATAGACACGTGCTTGACACATCACCAAATTTTAATATTAAGAACTAAGTGCCTGTGGATAATATTGAGAGATGGGGTGGGCAGAATAATCCCCTTCCCTTCCCCAAGATGTCAACTCCTTAATCTCTGGAACCTGTTAATATGTTTCCTTATGTGGCAAAAGAGCCATTGAAAATACGATTGAGATTATGGATCTTGAAGAGGAGAGATTATGCTGGATAATCTGGCTAGATCCAGAACAAGAGTTTATAAAGGCAGAAAATTATTCGCTGCTAGGGTCTGTAAGAGAGACATATGACTATGGAATAAGCATTATAAATATGCAATATTGCTGACTTTGACGATGAAAGACAAGTTCACAAGTCAAGGAAACATAGCCTTCAGAAGCCACAAGGAGTAGGAAACATATACTCCACTAGAGTTTCCAGAAGGAAACAGCCCGGATACCACCTTTATTTGAGCCCAGTTGTGACCCTTGTTGGACTTCTGACCCACATTACTGCAAGATAATAAATTTGTGTTGTTTGAAGCAAAAAAGTTTGTGGGAATTTGCTATGACAGTCATACAATGGTTATACAAGAAATAATAGAACTATTTATTATTTCCATAGACATAATGCCAAAAGTCTGGGAATTCTCCACAAACTGAATCCGAAGCTTGGTAGCTAAGGTTCACGCATCTACATTTTAACAAGTTCCCTAGGTGCCTAAAGGTTATGGGGAGCTTCTGAGGAGTTCTAAGCAAAGGAATGAAATGGCCAGATGTTCACTGTAGATAGACCACTCACTCCGGTGCCTGTGTCTGGAAGATTTTCAAGGAGCAAGGTTCAGTTAGAAAACTCTGGCAGTATTCCAGATTATGTTCTTACATTTGATAAATAATCATATTGCACACAGTATACTTATTGCATACCATGCGGCAAAACTATTATCTGCCCAGGAGCTACAACCTAAACCATACCATCTTTTTCAGGAAACAAAGTAAGGAAAACATACTCCAAGGGCTCCACCTCCCAATAAAGGCAAGCTAAGATGGCAATAAATAGGAAAAATTTAATCCAATAATAGAACACACTGTTAAATGAAACTATTCTATCTTATCCTGAATTTTTTTAAAAAAACTAAAAAATGGGAACCATTGAAAAGGGTTGCCTCTGAGGTTTTGAGACTTTGAATGGATCCAAGGAAGACAGAAATTGCTGATTTATTTGGTACATATTTTTAAAATTTCAAATAAAATCTTTTTTTGACTAATAAAAAAAAAGAATATCAAATCCAGCTAATTTTTAATGGGGTAAATATTCTTATTCCTTCACAAACCCTTTGTGTCCTTAGTGAAAGAAAAGCTTTATGCTTTGTAAAGCTTTCATGAAGCCTTTTTAGACTGTTTTGAGTTTAGGAAGTCACTTTCTTTTCTGCATTCGTGCAAGTACATTTTTATGTTCATAACACACATCACACTTCATTTTACTATATTCACCAACAGGCCTTTTACATGTGTTCCTCCACTTCCTTGTGGGACTCAAAAGTAGCATATGCTATATCTAGAAAACTTTAAAATACTATTCCTTTTCTGTAGATAGAAGTTTAGCATTTGCAAGATACAAATATGTATGCCAGTTACCTGTTCCAAAACATGCGTAACCCTCACAATCGGAAATATCTGTAGATCCCTGGCCACAATTCTATGTTTTCCCCACCCCATCATCCCTGGAGTAGACCTAGGCCAATTCTCTTCTTATACGATCTGTCCTCAGAACTTTGTTCAGAATTTCATTCAATTCAGCTGTCCCTGGAAATTTTCCAGAACTCGAGGTGGGTAGAAAACATATTCTATTAACTTGTATACCTTGAAAGTCTTCATGGCTCACCCCTTTCCCATGGTGGGCCTCCCTTTCATTGCATACAGTGAAGTATCTATTTTCTAAGATTGAATATTTATTTTCTTGAGGCAACACACTGTGAGAGTTCATCTTGACAGTGACTAGTTACAAGACAAAAATCTCCTGCAGCACTGTAATCTTATCTTTCAATGTTTAGCTTACCAAAATGACAGAGCTTACATACACATTCCTATTTTGTAGTAACCCAAAGCAATTTTGTATAAAACTACAGGGGATAACTAGCATCCTTGAGTCTTATACTCTCTTAGCCATAGGTGATCTGAATTGGAAAGTGAATGTGGAATTTGACAGGGATCATTGAGCTTAAAAAGAAGAAAAAGAAGAATAACTGAAGTCTCTAAAAATGATAAATAATTAGAATTTTATAAATGACACAGCCAGTCAGATTAGGAATTGAAGAAAGGATATTAAACATTACTGAATCTTTAAATATACAAGTTGGAAAGAACTATGAGTATTCAGCAAGAAACTTGAGTATTATTATTATTTTTTTGCCTTAAAAATTGATTTCTGGGTAGAGATGATAAAAGAAGAAAGAAGTTTTATCCTGGGTAAAACTGTCACATAGTGAAACCTGGCTAGTTAAAGAAGGAAAAAAAAAAAAAAAAAGAAAGAAAATATACCTAATGCAATTTAAACAATAAAACAAACCAAAACAAATGAACAAAAAAACTCTGAAATATCTATCCATTAAACATCTATTTATCTACCCATGTCAAAATGTCATTTCTTAGGGAGAAAGATGCTGAAAAACAGATTTTGTTTGAAAAAAATCTACAATTTTTCTTTCTTACTGCTATGAATTTTATTCTCATATGGCATTTAATAAAATGTTCTTTATGAATATATGCTAATATGACATAAAGTGAGACCAGACTAAAGTTTTTAGATGTGCATTTGAGTAGAACACTTTTAATTTCTAACATAATCAATATTTGTAAGATAGTGCTACTAACCCATAGTAAAGTAGTTATAGAATCCTATAGTAATATCTTTATTTCTTGTATATGTTTGGAATACTGTTTTTTTCTCTCCACATCTCCTTTTATCATGAATGACTCAACACAGGTATTCCTCCAGGCAGCACTTTCCTAAAGCCAGATCCTCATAGTTTATCTTCCTGAGCACTCAGAGTCTGCAGTCTACCCTTCTCCCAGAGCTACTGAAGAAATTATTTCATCCGCAGGTCACACACCAGGTATCACTAGTGTTCTTAAGAAAACATGTTTCTCTTTAAACAACTACCAAGTCCACAGATGCTTTTACAGAATATACAATAACAGTCTTCCTGAATTCCCAGGTAGGATAACTACTGCTGACCAGAAATCTCTTCAGCCACTTTCATGGATTTTAGTGCTCCAGTCCATATTTTCTGCTTTGTTTCTACAAGCTTCTTATTTCTTGGGGACCAGGATCTGAATTCATCTTATCTGGATGGATGAGCAACTTAGATGTATAAACAACTCCTTTCTGGGGGCATATGTGGAGTCAATAATAGCATTAGTCATACCTGGTCTCATATTTTCTTTTTACCTAACTTTGTTTTTTCTTTTTTTGAGACAGAGTGTTTTTTTTTTTTTAAAGCAGATTTGTTAAGATAGGATTCACATACCATACAATTTACCCTTTAAAATGAACAATTCAATGGTTTGGGTATATTACATTAATTTTAAACAATTGTTGTAGAATATGCATAGCAAAATTTTCCATTTTAACCATGTTTAAGTGTACAATTCAGTAGTGTTAATTATGTTCACGTTGTTGTACAACAAGCAACACTATCTATTGCCAAATCATTTTCAACACCCCATACAGAAACTCTATAACTATTAAACAATAGTTCCCCATTTACCTCTCCCTCCAACTTCTGATCACATCTGTCATACTTTCTGTGAGATAGAGTCTTGCTCTGTCGCCTGGGCTAGAGTGCGGTGGCATCAGCCTAGCTCACAGCAGCCTCAAACTCCTGGGCTCAAGAAATCCTCTTGCCTCAGCCTCTCGCATCGTAGCTGGGACTACAGGTGCGTGCCACCACACCCATATAATTTTTTCTATTTTTTGTAGAGACAGGGTCTCACTCTTGCTTAGGCTGGTCTCAAACTCCTGACCTCAAGTGATCCTCCTGCCTCAGACTCCCAGAGTGCTAGGATTAGAAGTGTGAGGCACTACACCTGGCCTTACCTTTTTATTCACCCTTCTAGATAGAGGTTCTAACCTCATATAGTGTGCCCCAATCAACAGTGTCCCTAGCCTATATTTTTTTCTGATGAAACTGTGAATGCATTTAATCTTGAATGTTCCATAATATGTTAACATTATTTTGTAAATACCCCAAAGAAAGATGTCAGGATTCATTAATCTTAATCTTGAAGGAGGAGCATGAATTCAGCATGTTCACTATAGAAAATGTGACATATGTTACTAAGAAGAGGAAATGCAAGCCAAGTCATGGGATACACTAGAAAATCTGGTTTGTGTGGAAGACAAGAAGTTTAGTAATACTGAAAGAAAAAGAGTGAAAAATGAATGGAAAAAGAGAAAGTATAAGAAGTATAAGGGGCTAGATTCTTTAAATTTGACATTTCAGAAAATCCTAGCACATACGGAAAACTCTTCTGAGCAGAGTTGGATGAAAAGCAATCACTTAGGAAACTATACAATTTTCCTGGCAAAATGTGATGATTAAAAGACTAAACAATTGTTGATAAAGAAAACAAGTAAGGGAAACAAAAGGAGAATGAGCAGAGGTCTGAGACATAAAGGAAAATAAGAATTGAGAGTCACAAGCTTAGAAGCCAAGATTATCTTGAAATGTACTAAACTCTGTGCTCAATACAACACAACATAAAAAATTGATAATGATGTTATGGCTACTGAGGAAGTAGTTTGTATTATATAAATTTTATAAGGATATAATCTATGAAATAATAAATAACAATTGTAAAATAAGTATTCACTGGAGTAGCTAAATACAAAATCTAACCAAAATACTTGAATGTCAATAATAGATATAATCTAATATATTTAGAATAGTACTCCATTTATACTAGGAATAAACAAATTTTTAGAATGTGTAAATTTAATTAGACATAAAATATGTGAATAATGATTTGATAAAATCATAGATTATTATAAAGATTATTTTTAAAGTTAGTGCACATTTAATGTAATCTTATATACCTAAAATATGTTCTTACATTTAATTTTACATAATTAATACAATGATTAAGGAAGTATTAATGAGTAATACTAGCCAGAGGATTTAAATATGCAGGTAAAATTTTGAACATGCAATATTAAAATATATCATGAAATAAAAGTAAGTAAAATGTATCATCCTGATATAAGTTTATGCAAATAAATTGATAGATAAATTATTTTGACACATTTTATTATAAATTATTATATGATAAAGTTAGTAGCACACATTTTTGAACAAACAAAATAAATTAATTTCTGATGTTAGACTAAATGATGAGTTACTCGAGAGAAAGCTTGTGAAAAAAAATTTTTCACACAACGTATACCACATTGCATTCCAGGTGAATCAAGGAATAAAATATCAAAAATAAGAACATATATATTATAAATTATTATTGGTTATTATGTATTTTATCTTCATGTTTGGATATTTTTCAATTTTAAAACCATGCTTTTACATAGAGAACAATTAAAAATTATGGGCCAAATAATATTTGAAAATTTTTGCCACTAGCATGAAAGCAAATTAATATCACTTAAAATATCTCATATATATTAAGAACAAAGTACTAACAGTCAAAAAGATAAATGTAAAAAGCTATAATTCACAAAAGCCACATTAATTAGCTAAATCAAACTATGCTGAAATTATTAATAGATAAAAGCATACGACTTGTCACAAAAAAGAACAATACAGTTGTCACCTGTGTATTTGAATTGAGAGTATACATTATTAGAAAGTTTTCTGAAAAACAATAATACATTGAAAATATCTGTATCAAATGCCTATTTTAGTAATAATTAAACAACTTAATAATTAATTAGTTAAATTTAATTACATGTCATTTAGAAATCATTCCTACGAAATTGATAGATGTTTGTACTATGAATTTTATTTAAAAGAAGACAACAGTACAGAGGCTTCTCAAAAAATTAAAAATAGAACTACCATATGATCCAACAATTCCTATACTGGGTGTATATCCACAGGAAATGAATTCAGTATCTTCAAAGATAGCTACATTCTCATATTTGTTTTAGCATCAACCTAAGCGTCCATCAAGGGATAAATGGATAAAGAAAAAAAGTTGGTGTATATATATATATACACAACGGAATACTATTGAGTCATAGAAAAGAATGAAATCTTGTCACTTGTGACAACATTGATGAACCTAGAGGATGATATGTTGAAATAAACCAAGGACCAAAGGACAAATACCACATGATCTCACTCATTTGTCGTATCTAAAAAACTTGATCTCATGGAAGTAGGGAGTTGAATAATGGTTACCAGGGGCTGGGGTAGGGGGAGAATAGTGGAATGCACCGATGCTGGCCAAGGGGTACAAAGTTACAGTTAGATAGAAGGAGTAGGAATGTTCTATTGCTCAGCAGGATGACTATAGTTAACTACTACTATATTACATATTTCAGAATAGCTGAAAGAGAGGATTTTGAATGTTATCAACACAAAGAAATAAGTGTTTAAGGCCACTGATATGCTAACAAACCTCATTTGAACATTACATAATGTATTAATGTATTGAAAGTTCACACTGTACCCCATATATATGTACAATTATTCTTTGTCAATTAAAAACAAAATAAAACTTTAAAAGAGGGCTAATTTCATCTAAAAGTGGCATTGGAAACTACAAAGCTAAGTTTTTAACAACATAGGTGATTCTTTATATTGTAGCAGATTATGAATCCATAAAAAAAAGACTGTAGATTATACACATTACCTAGTGACCAAAATAAGAATCATAATTGTGTATATGTCATAAGAACAATTGTATTTAATTTTGAGAGATAAAAATATATGTCATTTGCATTTGGAGTATCAATATTTATCTACTTAATTAAAATAAAGTTATATCCTGAAGGTATGAATTTTATCTAAAAATTAGACAAAATTGATTAAAATAAATATCCCTATTATTACCATTTTAAATACCATTATCTTTATTGAATTCAAATTTCTCACATAAAATACTTTTTATTTTAATTTTTTGTTTTTAATTATTTTGGGTACATAATAGTTGTATGTATTCATAGCGTAAATGTGATATTTTGATACAGGCATACTATGTGTATTAATCAAATCAGGGTAATTGAAGTATGCATCACTTCATGCATTTATCATTTCTTTGTGTTAGGAACATTTCTTTTTTTTTTTTTTTTTATTTCAGCTCACCATGGGGGTACAAAAGTTCAGGTTATATACATTGTCCATGTCCCGCCCATCCCCCTGAGTCAGACCCTCAGGCGTGTCCATTCTCCAGACAGTGCGTCTGGCACTCACCATGTAGTCATACCTCCATCCCCTCCCCCCTCCCCCACCTCCCAAGTCAGGACCAATTATGAGATATTTTATACTACATTAAAAAAATTATCTTTATGCAAAGGAATTTGAAAGATATATGGTGAAATCAAGATAGTATATGCCATAATATTATTGAAAAATTCTTCAAATTTAACTGAACAAACAAGTCTCATAAATAACTCTAGGAAATGATTTTTCTGAAATATAAAAGGAGCCAGACTCCTCTAATAGCACATAGAAATTTTTAATGCCTTTTAAAAATTATCATAACATTCATTTTAGTGCATAGTAATTTGGAAAATTTTCCCTTTGTTGGTCATTAAATGTTTTTATGTAAGTGATATGTCATGGAATTTAGTGATATACTTGACTCAATTAAGGTTGTAAATGTGCTTAAATTATATCTAGGGAGTTGTTTTAAACAGTAATAATATAACTCGAGTTAATGTTTTCCCTTCACGTCTATATTTTGTCTATTTAATCAGTATAATAAAAAAGTCCTCATTTTTTTCTCTTTTCTTTTTTGTTCTTCTTTTATCATTTTTTCCTGTCATTCAGGAATCATTTGTTTAATAACTGAGATAACTAATAAAGGTGACCCCAGAATTTCTATATAAGAAGGGATTCAAAGAGATTATTGGGTAGAATTGAAGATATTGTTTGCCTATGAGGTTGCCATAAAGGTCACTCACGAAGCATGTATAGCCTCACCTGTTTGTGTGTATATGTTTGAGTATATGTGTGTTCAACTTAGATTCTCCTTAAATGCACACTTCTCAAAGCATTCAAGTCATCTTTTAATTAACTATATTATAACAAGGGAGATAATATTTCTTAACATTCATTGCATGTTCCTTGTATGCCAGGCATTTTTCTCAGCACAATAATTTATCCACCATTGAATGTCTACTAGATGTTGTGTTTTATTCTAGGCACTATAAAAATCTTTGGCTTCTTGTAACTTTGCTAGATCTTATGGAAATATTATAGAAATCTCATATATTAGGAGCAAAGTACAATAATATAAATTATATTGGATATTATATAATTCATGAAAATAAGTTTAAAATGTAATCAGAAAGATGAGAGGATATTTAGTTAACTAACTAGTTCTTTAAAAATGGAAAAATAAAATTTAAATCTTTCTCATCTATTTTTTTCTTGCATTAATACATACAAAAAAGTCAATCAAATGGTAGCCCTTTGGAATATAAAGATATGTAAGATTTGCAAATGAATTCAAAGATGACAGTTTCATGTTTTAAAAGTACTAATTGTTAAATAACAGGATGCTGAGATGAATGACTGAGTGGGCATAAAACAGGAAATAAGTGAGTCTGAAAAGTTATATGGAACTTCACATAGGAAAGCATTGATTGTGGCACACAGGATTATTGGAGTTTTCCTGTTTATGGAGTCTAAAAGCTAGGAGTTCAATCATAGCAAAGGTTCAAAGAATGTCTTATTTTCTTCTCATTTAAGTTTTGAAGAGATGCTTTATAAGAAAATTAGCTTAATAGGAAGAATGTTGTACTATCACCATTTTATCTTTATCACATTAGTATAAGACCCAGAGGTAAAGATTTATACTTGTGAACCATGGACCAAACTCAATTATGGAATGAATTGGGCTTGAAGAAAAGGACTTCCGTCCAGTGATAATGATTCTGGTAAAAAATACAAGGGCACACAAGAATTGAGCTCTAATGCACTCAGGATTGTTTTGTACTTAACACTAGATTTACAGAAAGAATTGGTTGATGCCAAGAGGGTTTATAAGATAAGCAAAGTGAGTTGGCAAAATTGTGCTTCTCATGGCTTGGTAATGTAATTATGTGTAGGAAGTCTCAGCAACAGCTGTCTAAGCCAGCAAGGGATTTGGGAAAGTTGAAATGCTGTCCTTCAAATTATAAGTATATTTTGTTCTATTTTTTTATTAGTTGTGTAACTATATTCTTTTATCCTTTACTTGTATCTGTTAACTTTTTTTAAATGTCATTTATCAATTCAAATCGTTTGTATAACTACAGATATGCTATATTCCCCAGGTATATTTAATCTGTCCAAAATACAAAGGAATTAAATATCTCCTTGGAAAAACTATTATTTATTGTTGATTTTGGACAAGATATTCAAGATTTCTTATTACATGACTACTGCTTTTCTGTATTGTTTCTCTTACAGATGTTTATGTGATGTATTTTCAGACCTCAAGGATTGAGGTGTTTCTGAAAACTTTAAGAACAACTTTCACATAAATGAATTGTACTTGTTATACTTAATTTTTCTCACATTAATGTGTATTTTTATACATAGCACTGGTATGGTAGAAGTGCTGAACAATCACATATATATTGGCATTAACAAATAATATATGTAAGAATAAAAATATTCCAATGCTATTCAACAACTCTCAGCCAACCATTATTCCACGTTTCATATTTTAAAATATTTGACAAATATTGTTGACCAGTTTTTCACAAACACAATGCTAAATATTAACTTGTGTAGGTGATCTTGATTGCTTTTATCTAAGTTAATTCTCATTCAAAACTAATATCCTACAAAATAATTTATGAAGCTGTTTTAATACAGTGACTAATCAAGCTATACCATAACTCTAAATCTGACCTTTAGCTATCTGAGTGTGATCTATGATTTTCTCGCTAAAAAGGATTTTCTCTCTAAACAGATCCTGAAGTATTATTTTGCATTTTTCAAAAACAATTAAAAATCAATATATATATATATTAATATAACAATGTATATACAAAATGGTTTTGCACATTCACATATAAATACTGTTTGGCATATTTCTGATGTAGCTTCTATTTCTTTACTCAGCTGTGATCACTGCTATGTTAACTAGAAACTTGTTTATGGTTCTTAAAGAACTAAATATTAAGTCAAAGTTTGTGCTGAAGACTGTTGAGTTTTAGAGGTTTAGATTATTTGTATGTATACTGTAGAGCTTATTTATGGCTCTCATGTTAGTAGAATTAATGTTTCACTTGAAATTAACCCCCAGTAATTTCTAAACTTAGTTATCTGATACTTTCATGTAACATTTATTAAAGTTTTACTATATTATCACTAAATATCAAGGTTCAATGGTTTTATGTGATGTTTATCACCCATAAGTACATAATCTACTATCATGTTTTGGAAAGACATTTTCACAAAACGGTAGCAAAATCATATGTAATCATTTGCCAGTAATAGTTTATAGTTTAAATGTTTCAATCTTTAACTTTAGTCCTTGAAACTCATATAACATTTAGTTAATATAATCCATGGTACACAAAACATCAGCAAAACAGTTCTTAGAATACTCTCAAAAGTAAGTCATTAAGGTTTCTCATCCCTAATTTAACCTTTTGTTTTGCATTCAAAAATTTAAATTATATAAAAAGTTAAGTTGTTAGAATAACAAGTTGTTCTTCTGGTCTGGATAATTTATGATTCTCTAGGCAGCTAATTTATATACATATATTATAACATGGTTCTTCCTGACGAATAAATATTTGAAACCCCTGCCATTAAACCAGTATATATTTCATGAGTTCCTAGTAGCTTAGCATCCAAAGTCAGTGACTGTATATCCTGGAGTTTCACTGCATATACCTGTCCTATTCTTACAAAATAATTTTCTATGACCAAATCCCAGTACATTTTGTCCAAGTTTTGAGAGTTACAATCCTCAGCAGCACAAGACGTCTTGCCACTGTAATAATGTGACCGTGTATTATTCCCCTGAAAGATTTACCAGTTACTCACTCAATAGAAGTTGAGACTGGCTTTAGAGCTGAAAAGATACTTGCATCCTTAAGCTTAAGAACTAGGACCAGATGCCATAGGGAAGTTATAGATCCTCAGACTTAGCAGAAAATACCCCAGGGTCATTTCAGACTCTCATATTTATATACACCCTGCTGCCCTGGGTAAGGATATGATGAAACTAATGGACTTTAATTTAGAAACACTGGTCCAAATGCATCAGTACTTACTTTAACTGAGTAAGTACTGGTGAGGAGATGGGGAATGAAAGAATAAAATCATATCCAATTTTAGCCAAGTGTATATGTGAGATGAATATCCACTAGAGATAGGGCCTGAGATTGATTTTGAGAATAAAACATTTCCACATGTTTTTCCCCCCTTGGAAAAGACTATACAGATTATTTTCATGGCAATGATATAAAGTAGATGTAAAACAGGTTTAAAACATGTTCAATCAATCAATGACAATCAACTCCAACTTGGATTTGTTTATGTTTAGAATAGGTATCCAGCAACACAATGAAAATGTCATGAAAGTGGTGAATTTTAGCATAACTTAGTCATTTTTTCAAGTCAAAAGTTTCCAATAGAACTAGCCAGAGGGTTAGAATAGAGCCTCAGTTCTAGATGTGAATTGGAGCACTCAACAGGGAACTAAAGTTGACCATTGATGGGACCAACTCATCAGAATTTTGAACTGGAAGAAATTTGAGCACACACAGATCATCAAATATTGTATTTATTTAAAGCAAGGTTTGTTTCAAGATAAATAATTTAATACTGATATATTTATACCCCAGTCAGGATTATTAAAGGTCATGGAGCCATAAGCTGCAATCATTATTGGGCAATTACGGCAATGTTGGAAAACTAGTGCAAGGTTAATGAGGCAGAACATGACAGGAATCCTGAGTAACTCCACTCATAATTTACTGAAAAATTAACCTAATAGATTTTATAAAATTTTACCATAGTGACCTTAATAAAATGTACAATACATTTGAAAATAATTGTTATAAATGTACTGAAAGAGACATATTTCAATAAGACATTATTATATACATACTACCTATAGATGATGATTTCTGTTCCATTCTCTTAAGTGACCACTTTCTTTGCCTGAGATTATTTAGGTCTCATTTCATTTAAAGGTTACCATGAGCTCTACATAATTTTCTTAAGGCCCTTGGAAATATCTTACTAATTTTGTGCCAAATTTTAGTAATAATTTCAAGAACACAAGAAATCAGAAGCACAAGCAAAGGAGGATAGGTCTGTGGGATCCTGTGCGACTCCCCAGGACCTAGCTTTCTAGATCTGACATGGTCTTTGGTCAGAGGATGAAACGAGATCTCTTGGTGAAACTGACTTACATAACATAATGGAAAGAGTTTAGATAATGAAACATACCCATTTTGTATCCAGTCTTCGTAAAGGCTTACATGATATTTTCCAGGAAACCATGGTTCGTAATCCCATGGATACTACGTTTATTTAAAATGAGCAATGGTAAAGTCAGGAGTGTCTTTCTAAGAGCGTTTCATAGATATAGACTCTTTTCCTAATAATATTATTAGATTGTTTATCAAGAAGTCAGTTTTTGCATATTTAACAAAAAAAACAACCCTCAAACATTAGACCTGGTGACCTGCCTTCTGTCTTTCAAAGTGTGCTCCTACCATTTGGGGGACAAATGGATCACTAAACAGATGCTCTAACACTTTCTATCCCAGTCCGCATTTTGAAATTAGTCAATGTCTTCTTAAGATATAATTCTCAGATATCAGTTCTTTATTTTTCTTATGATATTTTCTGCAATATTTCATACTAAAAAATGCCATGAAAAATCTCCAAGATTACCAGGATTTGAGCCACCCAATAGGGAATAGAAAGTCCCTAGTATGTTAATGGACACTATGTTCCTTTATATGCCTTTCAAAACTTTTGATCGTCTAACCTTCTCACTTATTCTTTCTCCATCAATCATTTTAATCATTTTGTATATGTTGAGGTATATATATATATATATATATATATATTAAAATGTATAATTTCTGTAAAGCTGAACACATTTCCTTTTGTATCCTCTTCTTTTCCATAGGCATTACCTTAAATTTGCTTCACCCTATCTCTAAAATATATTTTTTATCCTGGAAATCATTGTTATAAAAATTCATTTTCACTTAATTCTAACAATGAGACTGCAACCCTTTGTTACATCATATAGCTGTATGAGAGAGATTAAATTTATGTTTGATGCACTATAAATCAGTTACAATTATAGTATCACTTTCCATTATTTTACCACAGAAATAAGCTTTTCTCATGTACTATATATTCCAAATCGTGAGGGCTGTGACTAGAAGCCATTACTTGGCTATTTTTATATTCCATCTGGTTTGTGAACATAACCATATTCCAGACACATAGAACAGGTTTTTATATCCATAGGCTTCTAGGTGTCATAAAGTAACACTTCCTACCTCTCCACACTCTACTTAGGATGATACAGTGCTGTGTATTTATGTTTCCAATCTTAACTGCACCTCTTGAGAGTAGAAACATTGGTAACCATTTATTCTGGGCCAAATTCTTAAGATTGTTCTTTGTAGTAGACAGATATTAAAATTGGAGATAGTGTTTTCCTATAAAGCAATGGGCAAGGTTTTGTTCAATATCTCTTGTAGAGAAAAAGTTAGATTTATTTGCCACTCATTATCAAAGATTAGAGTTTCCTACGCTTAGGTTTATTTCCTATGACTCAACCCACTGTAGGTGCATTTGTTGACTGGCCCTCTTTATGTTCCCATGTGAAAATTAGAGCTTGAACAATTGGCCCAAATTAATGTTGATATTCTGTTTACTGCTTAAAATATAAGAAATAAATTGTACTTTATCTTAGACTCAGGAATCTCATGTCTTTGGCCTGTATCTATAAAGCTGTAGCAGCTAAGTTGTTAGCTGTAGAGTAGTAAACTAAAATTAGAGTAGAAATCAAGGATATTTAACAGTTCTTGACAGATGACAACTTTCTTGGGAACATGTAAATTTAAAGCCAAGATGGATACTACTGGAACTGGCAAAATAAAATTTCTGTGAGGTGGAAAAAAAAATGAAATTCTCTATTTGTATTTTTGGCAAACTCTCATTCCTATCTCCTGGTAAGTCTCTAATTTGCTTCCTCTCATATTCAGTTTTAGGGATATATTCATTTAATTAAGTCAAAACCTATTATTTGTTTCTCCATCTATTTTAAATAAGATGAATTTCCATTAACCAAGTCTAATTTTTAATAGCACCCCTGCTTTGAAGTTTATAGAAAATATGGTATAGCCATGTAATTTTACATTAATATTTCCTTTCTGCTATGGTTTGAATATTTGTGCCCCACTCCCAGAATTCATATGTTGAAATATAATCCCCAGTATGAAGGTATTAATAGATGAGGATTATGGAAGGTGGTTGGGTCACAAAACCAGAACCTTCATGAGTGGAATAAGTGACCATAAAAAAGAGGAATAAGGGAGCTTGTTTGCCCCTTCTTTCCTGTGAGGATACAGTGGGGAGTTGCCATACATGAACCAGAGAGTGAGACCTTCCCAGAAATCCAGTCTGCTGGCAACTTTATTGTGGATTTCCCAACCTCTAAAAGTGTAAGAAATTAATTTCTGTAATTTATAAGCTATCTACATAATAGTATTTTGATATAGCATCATGAATGGATTCAGATATTTTCCCACTTAATTTGGTAGCAGTACAAAATTTTCCTTTCTCAGAAGAAATGTCAGTTAAGAATGCAAAGTTCTTAGTTCTCCCTATAGAGGTCTTTCACCTCCTTAGTTAAATATAATCCTAGGTATTTTATTTTCTCTGTTGCTATTATGAAAGATATTGCATCCTTGATTTGATTCTCCGCTTGATTGTTGTTGGCATATATGAAAGCTACTGATTTGTGTACATTGATTTTGTAACCTGAGACTTTGATGAATTTATCAATTCCAGGAGTCTTTTGTTTAATCTTTGGGGTTTTCTACATATAATATCATATCACTAGCAAAGAATGATAGTTTGACCTCTTGTTTCCCCCCTTGATTTCTTTCTCTCATCTGATTGCTCGGGTTAGGACTACCAGCACTATGTTGAATAGAAGCAGTAATAGAGAGCAACCTTGTCTGGTTCCAGTTCTAAGCAACAGTGCTTTAAATTTTTCTTTGTTCAGTATGATGTTGGCTGTGGGTTTGTCATACATGGCTTTTGTAATTTTGAGGTATGTCCCATCTATGCCTATTTTGTTAAGCACTTTTATGATAAAAAGGGTGCTGAACTTTTGTCAAATGCCATCTCTGTGTATACTGAAAAACACTGAGGAAAGAAATTGCAGAGGATGTGAACAGATGGAAAAACATATCATGCTCATGGATTGGCAGAGTCAACATTGTTAAAATTTCTATACTATCCAAAGTGATTTATAGATTCAATGCAATCCCCATTAAAATAACATCATTTTTTTTTGGCAGATCTAGAAAACATAGTTCTACACTTCATATGGAACCAGAAAAGACCACAAATAGCCAATGCAACCTTATTTAATCAGAACAAATTTGTCTCCTATCCAAGTACTAACCAGGTCCGACCCTGCTTAGCTTCCGAGATCAGACAAGATTGGGTGCATTAAGGGTGGTGCATGTCAGGCAGGTGGGAGGGGGAAGGGGAGATGGATTTATTCACACCTAATGGGTGCAGTGCACACTGTCTGGGAGATGGACATGCTTGTATCTCTGACTCAGGCAGGGAAAAGGCAATATCTATAACCTAAACATTTGTACCCCCATAATATTCTGAAATTAAAAAATAATAAAATGAAACAAATCAGGAGGCATTGCTTTACCAAACTTCAAGCTATATTACAGGCTATAGAGATCAAAACACCACAAAAACAGAGGCATATATCTATGGATCAGAACAGAGAACTCAGATATGAGACCATCCTCATATTGCCATCTGATCTTTGACAGAGCAGACAAAAACATACACTGGAGTAAAGAACCCCTATTCAATAAAAGGTGCTGGGAAAATTGGATAGCCACATGTAGAAGACTGAAACAGGTTCTGTACCTCTCCCCACTCACAAAAATCAACTCACGATGGATAACAGACTTAAACCTAAGGCAAGAAACTATAAGAAGTCTGGAAGGAGAGATTGAAAAAACTCATATAGATATTGGCCTGGGCAAAGAATTTATGAAGAAGACCCCAAAAGCAATCACAGCAACCACAAAAATAAATAAATGGGACCTGATCAAATTAAAAAGCTTCTGCACAGCCAAAGACACAATCAATAGAGCAAATAGACAACGCGCAGAATGGGAGGAAACATTTTCAGGTTATATATCTGATAAAGGTCTCACAACCAGAATCTACAAAGAACTCAAGCAAATCAGCAGGAAAAAGACTCAAGCAACCCCATTAAAAAGTGGGCAAAAGACATGAACAGAAACTTTTCAAATGAAGATAGATTAGTGCCCAAAAAACACATGAGAAACTGGTCAACATCTCTAATCATCAGAGAAATGAAAATGAAAACCACAATGAGATATCACTTAACTCCAATGAGAATAACTCTTATCATAAAGTCCCAAAACAGATGGTGGCATGGATGCAGAGAATAAGGAACTCTTATACACTGTTGGTGAGACTGCAGATTAGAATAATCTCTATGTAAAGTAGTATGGAGATACCTTAAACAGATACAAGTAAACCTACCATTTGATCCAGCAATCCTACTAATAGGTATTTACCCAAAGGAAAAAAAGACATTTTATAAAAAAGACACTTGCACTTGAATGTTTACAGAAGCACAATTCACAATTGCAAAGATGTGGAAGCAACCCAATTGCCCATCAATACATGAGTGGATTAATATAATGTGGTTTATGTATACCATGGAGTACTACTCAGCCATAAAAATTGGTGGCCCAGTGTCTTTTGTAATAACCTGGCTGTAACTGGAGACCATTCTTCTAAGAGAAGTATTGCAAGAATGGAAAAACAAACACCACATATACTCATCACTAAATTGGAACTAATTGATCAACACTTATGGCACATATGGAAGTAAAACTCAACGAAAATCAAGTAGGTGGGATGGGGAGTAGGAGATGGGTAAATTCACACCTAATGGGTATAATGCACACTATCTGGTGAAGAGCACACTTATAACTTTGACTCAAACTGTACAAAAGCAAATTATGTAACTGGAATGTGTGTACTCCTGTAATATTCTGAAAAAATTGATTGCCTTTGAAGTAGGTTGGGATAAAAATAAAAAAGAAATGAAATAGTATAAGAGCACACAGCTTCAAATAAAATCTGCAAATAATAATAAATAAAAGAATTCAAAGTTCTAAAATCTTTAATCATATTATCTAAGATACCCTTGTCTATGAAATAAATAATGTCTGGAATAAAAGAGTGTTAATTCCAGCTAACCATCCACTTGAAGACTTCTGAGATTGCTGGTATTTAACAAATATTCAATATAATTCCCGTGCCAGCTATGTGCCTTCCTCCACAAAGGTTTTACCAACTGCAGGAAATACTGCTTCTGATTTCCAAATGAGGACCTGTTATGAAAAGATTCACTAACTGCCTTTGTCCCAAACTGTCTTTTCAAGGACATTTGTATACCCAGCCACTGAAGAAGGAAAGATAGATAGATAGATACTAACTTTAAATCAAAGGGCAAGTTTACTTACTTTAGAGTATAATAAAGATAACTTCTCTCTCAGGAGCAAATATTAGCTTTGCTTACTCTCCATTATGAGTAATTCAGGTTACATAAACTTGGGGTTCCCGTGCAACACAATCTCACATATGTTTATGTGTTGAATGGTCTTCTTTGGACCATTCTGTGAGAATGATCCACATTGTGGCTCAGGAAATGGGTACATATGTGAAAAGCTTGTCACTGCTATTTCTGTGAGTAACAATTTATCCTTTTGCTCAGACCAAGGAATAACGTTCTACCCACAATCATGAAACTGTGGCAAGCAACTTGTTAGTTTATAAGTAGAGCAAAAGTCTTAAGACACATTGCAGTTATTGATAGAGTTTGAATGCCTTCCTATCTAACCTCTTTTTTAAATTAAAAAAAAATTATGTATTTTAGAGATGAAGGGGTTTTACTATGTTGTCCAGGCTGGCCTTTAAACTCCTGGACTCATGTGATCCTTCCAACTCAACCCCACAAGTAGCTGGGATTACAAGTGTGTACCACTGAACCTGGTTTCTAACCCCTTTTGGAATGCTCTATGTACTTATGACAGATTTCCTTTGCCACATAGGAAACAGGCACTTATGTTGTTGGAGTAAATTAAATATATATATATATATATATAACCAAATATATTCTTCAGCCTATTCAGTGAAACAATGTCAATAAACATTTATTGAACAACTGGAAAAAAATTACTGCTAAATTTTAAGGAAATACAAAGTAATGAAGCATCATATACTCTCAAGAAGTATATGATAGTAATAATATTTATAATAAGAACAATAACAAGAGTTCATATTTATAAAATTCTATGCATCAGACACTATGTTAAAATAGGTTACTCCTCTTAGAAGTCTATGAGTTATCTGTTCTTATACTCAATTTTTTAATAAGGAAACTGGTGCTATAAGACATTAATTGATACATGCTCAAAGGCTAGAAAATAGTGGAAACTGGATTTGAACATGTGCTTTTTATATTCAAGAACATATCATCTAACCACTACTATCTCTATATGTGAAGAAAATAGTAACATATATAAAACAAAAGTAACAAGTACAGTTGTACAAGTCAATCTTCTCTTTTACATAAAAATATTATTACTGTTTAGTTTCATGCATATTTTTTGTACTAGGATTGAGGCCTTTAAAAATAATAGATGTTTTTGATAAATAGCTTGAATTCTTAAAAATCATTCATTATTAGAGGTCAAATATATATTAAATATCTTGAGGTGACAGTAAAATTGTTTTATGTCTTCTGTTTTTCATATTTTCTTAACTTATAGAATGTTTATATATAATATGAAATCTGCTGATAGAAATATTTTTATATATTTCATCTACAAGATAAGATAAACCAACAGTTTCCACACACAAATATTGAACTATCACTAAAACAGAGCTTCTAATCATAAAATATATTTCATATTTTATTAATGTATGTGCATAGAAATTGTTAGCAAGTGATTGATAAGTAGTCTATCAATCTCTTTTTACAACCATTTTACATAACTTTTGACCTTAACTTACATGGAAATAAATCAAAAATGTTCAGAATTTACCTTTTGGACTATTATGCTCTTGGACTGTGAGTATTTTAGAGTAGAAAATAAATACATTTCAAACTCTTGTCATGTATGAGACAGTAGTTTTAACACCAAACCTTATATTATCAATAGACTAAATTCTATGCCTCCAGAACAAAATGATAAAAAAATCTGCCAAAATTCAGCCAACTCTGAATCAGGTTAAATAAAGACAAGCCCTGAAAAAGGGACTTTTCCAGAGAGCAGACATATTGGTCAAATGTTGCCAATACCCTGGCGATGAGGTTTTTGGAAGAGCTTCCCATCTGCTCTATACACAGCCTACTCCTGGCCCCAGTGGCTGCTAGGCTGCTGGTTTTTGCAGCTACTGTTTTTGTGTTGGTTTTCAAGGGTACCGTGGAAATGGAAAGAGTTAGATAGGAATACACAGGCTTGAAAGCCACAAAGCTCACTGCTCTTTACAAGATTGTGCTGATTTTTCTTGAATAAATCCTTTTCAGATTGTTGCAAGCTTTTGCTTAATTTACAGACTTATGAAAAAGTTTACTGAGACAATTTGCATGTGTTTTCCTTAGTTGCATCAAGGAGTGGATTTTTAGAAGATTTTTATTCCACCATTTCAGAAGTCTCTGCCCCTCTGTGTATATAATAATTTGCTCACATATAAAGTATATTTCAATTTGATGTAGACATCTACCACCAAAGAAGCCTTAGAAAGTTCCACATATCTCCCAAAACAGTAGGCTGAACTATAATCCTCAAATCATGTGTCAAAGTGTATGATTATTTTTCATTATAATGATAAGATTAGAGCGTAGGTAGCCTCCCATATATCTCATAGAAGGAAATTGCAGAGCCAATAATTGAATCTAATTGAATAATCTGAAGATTTCCTCTCTATTTCTTTTAAATTTAGTCTTTAAAAATATGATTTTGAAATTTGATTATCAATGTTATTATAGGCATCATAGCCAAGTAATGCCCTTTTATGTTTCTATAATTTAGAAAGTCTCTTTTGTACTTGTCATAATGAAAAATGTGCTATAAACCCTAGCATGTTAGTTATTTCTCTTATGCATATCTTTCTATTTGGTGATTTGCCTGTGAAAATAATAAATGTCTTAAATAGAAATTTAAGAAGTCTATGTTACTGAAATTTTATCTATCTTAAAAATTATTTTCAATATTCAAATAGAACATGTCATTTAGCTTATTATTTACAATATAGGTACATTTATATAAAACCCTTTATAGTAAGTGTGGTGAATATTAGACATGTTTTTAAACCTCTATTTGCTTTAGTTATTTTCTTACCAAATTAAATTTTTTCCAAAAAAAGATATTCTTCCAAAAATATTATGCTTCTGTACATCACTTGCTTTTTCCCACTGGAATAAGAACTTATCTTGTGATGCTCAGCATTTTGATATACTGTAGCTTTAGGCAAACATACAACAAAAAAATGTGTGTATTTTAAAGCAATGTTGTCTTGAAAATATAGCCTTATTAGGGAATCAATTAAGGAAAAGGCTTATTTGTTCTTGATTTGAGTTTAACTTCTATCTTTGATATTTATAAGGTATATTTCACAGCATAGTTCAGTTTGCAGATTATTTCCCTCCAGCTGCTTAGGAGAACAAAATTAATTATATATGTACTCACAGATGCCACCAATATATATTTGAAATGCAATAATAAATCTAAACTTGTCTACTAAATAGAAACTGTTATATATTTCCTCATATTTACTCTTCCTTTCTTAAGTGGCTATAAGCACAATCACATACATGCAATGTTGGTATGTAAGCCTACTAATTTAAATGTTAGAGAACATTTAATAACTTTATTGATGTGTTTTAATTTTGGAATTAATATTAATTGTGGTTATTGGAAATAAAAGGGGCCCAAATCAAGAATCTTCCTAAAATATTTAATAATAAAGAATTGTAAGTTTTTTTTACTTCATCTGTTCATGTGACAGCTCCAGATACAATTTCAGAATATAAACACACACACCCACAGTTTCAGAAATACATGTATATACATATTTCAAAAATATGTATTTCACAAGTACACATATGTATGAGATAAAATAGAACTCCTCTTTTATGCTATCAGGACATTAAAATATATTTTTAGAAATGCACAAAAGTAACCACGTTGGAAGTAAAGTACTTACTACCAATAATTTAAAACTGAGATTTCACTGAGGTTAACTCTCAAATATAAGAGCTATGTATTTGGTTATATTTGGTTGTGATCATATGTTGAGTTAAAGGATTTTAAAAGTAGATACACACACACACTCAATATGCACTATCTTTTTATCCCATAATTAATACAAATTTTTACCATGGATCTCTGTTCCTTCCTTCAAAATATACGTAGTACACAAAAACACACGTAAACACAACTCATATCCTCATGGATTTTTTGACCTCCTATTTCATAAAAATAATTTGTGGTTATTTGTGCTTTTACTCATAACTTTGGATGACTGTGTAATTAATTTTCTAAACCTATACACTTTTGAAACTGAAAAGAAGCTTTATTAATAATTGCACTAGAAAAACATGGCAAAACTTGAAAATATAGTCATTCTTCAAACCCAACCAATACATGGCTAAATCTACTCTTCCTTTTCTATGTTTGTAAATCATTTGGTTAAATGTCACTCCTCCTGCCAAAAACAAGCTTCTCTACATGGACATTACATTTTGTAGCTTTCTTTATCTACGTCTATGTCCTCTGATTAATTTCCAAATCTAGATTTCTTACCGTTTTACTTGGCTTTCAGTTACCCCTCTTAAAGACTATTTTCCTTCATGGGTGATATAGATACTTTAATATATGCATCAGAATGTTTCACAACTTTCCTTAAAATTTTTCTCACATTCCCATCACATTTATACTAAAATATACATTTAATTATATGACTTGTAAGACTGTGAATGAATTTTCTCTCTGCAACCTATCTGATCTCATCTCCTACCAATCTTTTCCACTCCCCTTCTGCTGCAGCCACAACAGCCCCTTTGCTCCTCCTGAAGCAAACTAAGAGCCACTCAGTGTCCTTGTACTGGCCATTTTCTCTCCTCGAATCTTGTCCCAAGATAACCAGGTGGCTTGCTTTTTATTTTGTTCATCATTGTTCAAATGTCATCTCCACTGAGAGGACTTCTTTGATCATCACATATAAAATAGTATTTCCACCATTGTCCTTGTAATTAAGCTTTATTTTTTTTCTTAACACTTACCACAGGCTCAATTAGAATTAAATATTGTTTTTCTTGCACATCTCATTTGTCTGTTTTTGTTACTTCTTTTTCCTTCCCAGTGCTTAACCCCAATATATTTAATGAATGACTAACTGAATGAACAGTTGAAAAAAATAGGATCAAGATTATATATGATATTCCTCATCTTTTAGTGTTAATATATCACATTATAAGAATTTAATCATATTTTTTGATTTGTCTAATCTTACAGCATATACTGTGCTCCTGTTCTTAGGCAAGCTCCTTTCTCTTGTAATCCAGATATTTTCCTCTCCTGCTAGAGCATTTCACTTACGCAACTATTCTCCTTTCTGCATCATCTCTCAGTTTCCTACCAGGTAGATTCTATCAATATAAAATCACATTCTATCATTTCCCATATTACAAAGAAAAGAAATTATTTTCACAACCTCATGGCAAAGTCAGGGAACCATATAATTATTTCATTAATATTCACAATGAGGCCTTGCTGTATTTCCAGGCTTTGATTGAACTTCTCATTCTCCTAATTCCACCAACAAGTCTACTTACTATTTAAGTCGAATTTCAAACATGATATTGTTGTGTTATCTGCTGACTTTCTGAAAATACCTTCTTTTATATCTCTCCATTGTATTACTTTTTCCCCAGTGGAGATATAAGTATCTAAATATATTATTTTAATAATCTTTTGAGTCTATAGTCTCTGTATTTTTCTCACTGAAGTATAAGGTTCATGAAAAGAAGAACTTGTCTATATTAGACATTTCTATATCTCAGTATCAATTATAGCCTGTCATATTGTAGATTGCAAAATAAATGAATAAAGTGTTCAAAAATAAAAGTCATCTCAAAATATATTTCTCATGATAAATAGAATGCATAGTGGTAATGTGATGCCTTAGCGTATTTTTATAGCATGGTGGTCAGTGAAAATAGCATTTGTTTGGGAATTAAAAACTTACGTCCTAAGTTGTAGGTACAGCTTTGCCATGTGACTTCAGACAAGTTATATAACTTTATTCACCTTTTATTTATCATATTTCAAAGTATGACATTTTCTGAATACAGCAATTCTAATGAACTTTAATGAACATATGGTATACTATTAGCTTTCTGTTTCACATGTGTTTTGTTAAAAGTATTTTTTTCAAACCCATACAGAAAGTATGCTACTTCTACTTTGTTGAGTAATAATCTTATGTGAAAATACAAGGAGAAAAGATACGTGAACAGTAAGGAAAAAAACCTTCATTTTATTGTCTTTTTTCAAAAATAAAAAACAGTAAGATGAAAGTGTATATCTAACTGTATATGGGAGCTAAGGAGAAAACTATTAGATCTCTAATTTATTTTTATGACTGAAAGGATTTTCTTGGTTTTTTAAATCTAAATCATTATCTGATCTTAACAAAAATAGTCACTTTACATTATCCTACATATTCATCTGAAGAATGGCTGAAGTAAAAGAGAACTTGCTATTAGGTTTCTATTGCTAGTCTTTTCTCTCTTGTATTTGAATTTGTATTGAAAGCTTTTTAAGTCCAAAAATCATTTCTATAGTTGGAAAACTGAACTAGAATAGGAAAATTAATAAATAATAATAATGAAAATTTGTTAATGACTTGAAATAGTAATATTTTTGCATTTCCTTTTCCATTATAAAATATTATAATAATTTAATGACATTCTAATAGATGTGACTCAATTGGTTTATATAAAATATTTGCCCTATGGCTAATTCTCATTACCCTATTAATTTATTGAAAACACTTCAAATTTACTTTCTCATGAAGGTCACTACATATTAACAATAAAAAGAATATTTCTTAAGGTATACATTTCTTCACATAAAGAATAACAACAAGTTAGTACAAAATAATACAAGAAGCTGAGGAGTTATACATTTGCTATTGCCTTTGCTGTTGTTTGCTGGTTTGTTTGCTGGTCACGTTTTCTAAACTTTTTTTTTTTTGAGGTACAAATATGGTACATTCTTTACCTTTGCTGCCCTCATCTGAAGCATAGCTTTTGTACTCTTAAAAAAAAAAATAAAAAAATAACCTTTTGATTAAAATCATTAAAGAGCCAGAAACAATGTCAAAAACTTTTGTTTCTGATAAATATATTACCTTCAATGATAAAAGCTTAGAGGAAGTTCTGGATTGCCACATTTTACTGTTGTGCTAATTCAATATGTCGTAGATTCTCCTAATCTAGAATGAAAATTGATGTAAAGTTTTAGTTCTGCCTTTCTAAATTTAACAGTCTGGGTCACGAGTAGCAAAGCATGTATGTAATAAAGGATTTGGTGATGATGAAAATAGCAGATTTGTTATTTATATACTTTCTTTTTTATCTCAAAAAATTATGGAGGTACAGTCTTTTTATTACATGGGTGAATTGTATAATGCTGAAATCAGGGATTTTATTTTATTTTTTTATTTTATTTTATTTTTTTGAGACAGAGTCTCGCTCTGTTGCCCGGGCTAGAGTGAGTGCCGTGGCGTCAGCCTGGCTCACAGCAACCTCAAACTCCTGGGCTTAAGCAATCCTACTGCCTCAGCCTCCCGAGTAGCTGGGACTACAGGCATGTGCCACCATGCCTGGCTAATTTTTTCTATATGTATTTTAGTTGGCCAGATAATTTCTTTCTATTTTTAGTAGAGACGGGATCTCGCTCTTGCTCAGGCTGGTCTCGAACTCCTGGGCTCAAACCATCCACCCGTCTCGGCCTCCCAGAGTGCTAGGATTACAGGCATGAGCCACCGCGCCCGGCCTGAAATCAGGGATTTTAATGAGCCTATCACCAGAATATTTTACATTTTACCTGATAGGTAAGTTTTTATCATTCATCCCCCTCCCACCCTCCCCTCTTGTTAGTTTCCAACATCCTTTGCACCACTTTATGACCATATATACCCATTAGCTCCTACTTATCAGTTAGATCATGTATCATTTGTTTTTCCATTCCTAAGATACTTCACTTGGGATAATGGTCTCCAGTTCTACCCCAACATATGGCAAAAGACATTATTTCATTCCTTTTTATGGCTTAGTGGTACTCCATGGTATGCATATAATTTTCTTTATCCACCCATCAGTTGATGGGCCCATACGTTGATTTCATATCTTTGCAATTGTGAATTGTGCTGCAATAAACATTTGAGTGCAGGTGTCTTTTCGATATAATTATTTCTTTTTCTTTGAGTAGATATCCAGTAGTAGGATTGCTGGATCAATGTTAGATAGACTTTTAGTTCTTTGAGGACTCTCCCTAATGTTTTTCATAATGGTTGTATAATTTACAGTCCCATCAACAGTGTAGAAGTATTTCTTTTTCACTGTATCCATACCAACATCTATTTTTTTATTTTTTAGGAATGGCCATTCTGATATGGATAAAATTTTATCTCATTGTGGTTTTAATTTGCATTCCTCTGATGATTAGTGATGCTGAACATTTTTTCATATGTTTTTTGGCCATTTGTCTATCTTCTTTTGAAAAAATCTGTTGTTGTCTTTTGCCCAATTTTTGATAGAGTTATTTTTTTTTTCCTTGCTGATCTGTTTTAGTTCTTTGTAGATTCTGGATATTAGTCCTTTGTTGGATGTATATGTTCTCCCATTCTATAGGTTGTCTATTTACTTTGTTGATTTTTTCCTTTTCTGCATAGAAACCTTTTAATTTAATTAAATCTCATTTATTTATTTTTGTTGTTATTGTATTTGTCTTTGGGGTTTTAGTCATACATTCTTTGCCTGGTCCAATGTCCAGAAGAGTTCCTCTGACATTTTCTTCTAGAATTTTTATGGTTTCAATTCTCATAGTTAAATCTTTAATCCTTCTTGATTTAATTTTTGTATATGATGAGAGATAAGATCTTGTTTCATTCTTCTGCATGTGGCTATCCAATTTTCCCAGCAGTATTTATTGAATAGGTTGTCCGTGTCACAGTGTATGTTTTTGTCTGCTTTGCTAAAAATCAGTTGATTGTAGCTATATAGTTTTATTTCTGGGTTCTCTATTCTGTTCCACTGGTCAAGGTCTCCACTTTTACGTCAGTACCATCATGTTTTGGTTACTATATCCTTGCAGTAAAATTAGAATTCAGGTAATGTGATGCCTCCAAATTTATTCTTTTTGCTTAACATTGCTTTGGCTATTTGGGTCTAACCTTTATTTCTCTTTGGTTTTATTTTTTATGTTAAAATGTTGGCTTTGATATCTTGGTCATTATAAGTTAATAAACTAAAATATTTTGGTCATTTATTATTGTACTAGCCTCATGAGATAAAAGCAATTAGTTTTAAACATTGTTTCTAGCATGCATTGACTTTTAAAAATTTTAGATGTACTATATAAATATGCAAAATGAAATTAGAATGTCCCAATGAATGACAATATCTAAATACTGTCATGAGTACATATATTGTGCTCAATAGTTTTCATATATTTTCAAAATAATTCTCAGTGTAACTTTGAGTCACACTTAATAAAGCTAATATTCATTGGTTATATTATTTTCCTAAGTTCACACATCAGGGCAACAAAGGAAAACACATAAAACTTAATCCTTATGGTATAGAAATAGATACCTTATAGACACAGAATTATAGAGTAATGAGAGTCTTAGAAGGTGTTCTAGGCCAACTATTGTCAAGGAGGGAGACTATTTTCATCTCTTAACATTAATATTTAGACCCTTATTCTGACATGTACCATACCCATTTCATTAATCTTAGTTGACTTTTTAAAATCTTAATGCAATGACAAATTATGAGAAAATGGCTAATTCTTCAAACAAAATAAAATAAAATACAGAAGGCTTCAAGTGGGAATCTGGTGCTTATAGAAGATTTACACTGGTAAATTAAAGAAAAGCCCTGTAGCCAGCTACCAATAGTGGGAAAAGATCTTAGAGTCCTTTGGAAATAAATCTGCATAAAACACAGGGATTCAATACACATCTATTTAAGGAGAAGAGAAAATGTCAAGTATGGCATACAATTTGAGCAAACCTTGGGAAATATGCAATGGCTGTTTTTAGAATTGAAAGCAAGGAGCAGAGAAAACCCAATAAGGCAGCTTTAACACATTGACTGCCACACTAGAAAAACGTTTTTTTTTTCCTTTGGGCCACAGTGTTTTAATATGAAAATAGAATAAAAGCTTCACAAACAAGACAATCTTTTCTAATTTAATGAAAAAATCTTTGTTTTTCTTTTTTATTTTTATTGTTTTCTTTGTGTGAGCTATGTGCAGTTCAATTGTCAGTATTAATTGTAGCAATAAGACCATGAATAAATAAGATTTTCATGAAACAACTGAAGTTATATATGCTTCATGAGGCCCCGGATTCAAAACTAGTGTGAGTTAAATACAACTCACCTGAAAATGTGTTAAAAAGCATTTTTTTTAAACTGAAGTTAAGGTAGTGATATATATTATAAATTTTCTGGTAGAAATGATGTCTGAAACCAAAGGAGCTTAATAGAGTTTAGTCTCCTAATGATTCAATGGAGTTTTGCATTCCCTGAAGTAAAACATAAGAGTCATTTTAAAGAATACCATTACACAAATTAACCAATGATCAAAATTCTGTATGCAACTAAAATAAACTGAAGAATTTGAAAAACTCTATGTTATGGGAAGTTTATAGACTTGCTTTAAAATTATTTAAGATGTCTGAACAGAAAGTGTTATTCTTTAAGAATCAAATTGGATCTGCTGTTATAATGTGAAAGTTCTTAAAAAGCACATTAAGCTATTTTTGTTATAAATTAATAGAAGGATAAATTCGATATGTTTAAAAGTGTTTGAAACCAAATCACCTGAGAACCTAACAACACATAAAAATTCGATGAAAGAGGTGATGACACCACCAAGAGTTAAAAGGTGTCCATGCTAGGATGATAAAGGTAGGGACAACATTAATTTGAGTTCTATTTGGTTCAAGGCTAACCTTCAAGAGTAGTAGAATTGGTTGAAAGAGGTAATGTTGATTTGATAGACTAAGTTATTGATTTCAATTCTTTCCTTACTTGCAATAGGTTTAAATACTCACACCTTTGGTATAAACCCAGTATGGGCAGAGTGTACTACTCAGTTCATTAACTATTTGGGCTGGACCATGTGAATTAATTTATCCACTGTGTTGGCAGTACATGTAACATGAGCAGAAGTTCACCATACTGTGCTATTAATACAATGGCTATTAATGCAATGGGAAGACTATATCCCAGATAGTTGTTATCTCTCAGCCTGGGATACAGGGATACAGAATGACACATGAAAATGCAGAGCATGTGTAGTGTGGGTAGCAGCAGGTGCTGGAATGATATGAGACATGTGAAACAGAACTGAACCCAGTGTTCAGATCCTGGAATCTGGACTACAAAGTCCAGTTTGTCTAGTTTCATCAAATTGGTACTGACGAACAGACACGAAACTGGTAGATGATTGTTTTAAGAAACAGAATTTTGACATGGTATATTATGAAGTCTAGTTGTAACAATAGATAACTATTACAAATATTAAATTTAAAAAATGAAAGGAGATGAAATATGATTGAATTTACAAAACTAACTGAGTTTACAAAACTAATGCATTCATGTTGGGCATTAGTGTTATAAGGTACTCAGCCCTAAAGCCCCTAGGCTGATGGGGGTGGTAAGAAAAGATCTTAATAATATAACCACACTACTGAGGAGTGAAGGTGCTTTTATATGGAACCATCAAGGAGAAAATATGGTTGTCAAATGGAGAAATCCAACTGAGTCCTTCCTCAGCTTTTCAATTCCTTGGCTCCACTTCACTCACCTCCTGCAAGCTCTGCTCACAGCCCATTCTGGGAGTCTTGCTCACCACGTTTAAAGGCTTAAGCTACAGATCTCTCTCTTTCTGTGGTTTTATAAAAAAATAATTAACATCCCATAAAACTTACCCGTTTAATGTGTACAGTTTACAGTCACCAAGATGTGTGTGCAAATCTATTAAGTGCATTATGTGCAATATTATAAGCTATTATTATCATCCCTATATTTATTTGTATAATCTAGATCTGAATACAATGTTTCATTTAGATTTAAGTTACAAATATTTTTGAGAAATAATATTCACAAAGGACTGATAACTAGAATCTATAAAGAGCTCAGGCAAATATACAAGAAGAAAATCAATCTATTAAAAAGTGGGCAAAAGACATGAACAGAAACTTTTCAAAGGAAGATATACTAATGACCAATAAACATATGAAAAAATTCTTAACATCTCTAATCATCAGGGAAATGCAAATCAAAACCACAATGAGATACCATTTAACTCCAGTGAGAATAGCTTTTATGAAAAAGTACCAAAACAACAAATATCGGCGTGGATACAGAGAGATAAGAACACTCATACACTGCTGGTGGTGTACAGCCTCTATGGGACATAGTATGGACATAGCTTGAAGAACTAAAAGTAGAATTACCATTTGATCCAGCAATCCCACTACTGCATATTTACCCAAAGGGAAAAAAGGCATTCTGTAAAAAAGGTATCTGCACTTGAAGGTTTATAGCAGAACAATGCACAATTGCAAAGATGTGGAAGCAACCCAAGTGCCCATCAATACATGAATGGATTACTAAAATGTGGTATATGTATACCATGGAGTACTACTCAACCATAAAAACATGGGGAGTGAATACCTCTTGTATTATCCTGGATGAAGCTGGAGCCCATTCTTGAAGTATCACAAGAATGGAAAAACAAGTACCACATGTATTCTCCATTAAATTGGTACTAATCTATCAACATTCATAGAGGATCAGGTAGGTTGGAGGGGGTAGGAGAGGATGGGTAAATTCACACCTAATGGATTCAGTGTGCACTATGTGGGTGATAGGCACATTTGTAGCTTTAACTTGAGTGTTGCAAAGGCAATTTATGTACCCCCATAATATTCTGTAATTTAAAAAATACATAAATAAATATTAAAATAAAATAAAATTTAAACCATCAAAAAAAAAAAGAGAAATAATATTCACAGAGTTGTGCAACTATCACTACAATTAAGTTTAGATTTTCTTTACCCGTAAAAGAAACCGTGTACCTATCAGCTGTCATCTCCATTTCTCTTAAGTTCCCCACCAGTTGTACATAAGTGCCAGTCTGCTTACTGTCAGAATGGGACTTGTCTATTTTGGACATATCATGTAAATGGAATCATATATTATGTTGTCACTTGCAACTGACTTTTCTCTAAGCATACGTTTTCAAAGTTAGTCTATGTTGTCGGATGCATAAGGACCTTATTCCTTTTTATGATTGAATGATAATCTATTATATGCACGTGACACATTTGTATATACATTCCGCTGTTGATGGGCATTTTTCACTTGTATAATGCTGCTATGAACATTTGTGTACAAGTATGTGTGGACATAGGCTTTCATTTCTCTACAGTACATTCCTGGAAGTGGACTTGATGAGTCCTATAGCAACTCTTTATTTAACCTTTTGATGAACTACCACTCTGTGCTCCAAAGTGACTGCACTATTTTACATTTTTCACCTACAGTGTATGTGAGGGTTTACATTTCTACATAAACTTACCAACACTTGTAATTACCTATTTTTTTATGATAGCTATTCTAGTGGGTGTGAAGTGGTATCACACGGATTTGATTTCCGTTCCCCAGATGACTGATAATGTTGATCATATTTTCATAGGCTTTTTGGCTATTTATAAGTTTCCTTTTAAGTAATATTTATTCAGATCCTTGCCCATTTTTAATTGTGGCATTTGTCTTGTTTCTATTGGTTGGCAGGATTTGTTGTATATATTCTAGACAAAAGTCCTATGTCAGGTATAGTACTTGGAAAATTATTTGCCTATTATGTGGATTGCTTTTTTCAGTTTTTGATGGGGTACTTTGAAACATAATCATTTTAAATTTGATGCTATCCAATGGATCTATTTTTCTTTCATTGTCTGTGCTTCTGGTAGCAAATGTACTTACTTTGGACACTTGCACTAAAGTATTTTTTTAGTCTCTGGGACCGTTAAAGGGACTGATCTATTAATTGTTACACCAAGAGTCCTTAATAGACAGTCTAAAATAAGTTTATTTGTAGGAATTTTAAATTTAAATCAGTTATTTTAGTCAATTTTTCAGACAATTCACAGAAACCACTTAGAGAGCTTGCTTACAAAGATCACACTTATATTTGATAGTATAGTTAAGTTATAAGAGCAGTGAATATCAAGCCAGATATTCTCAGCTTGTATTACTACTCTACTACTTTCTATCTGCATGGCATAATATATGTATTTCAGTTTTGTTAGTTTTCAAAACAGCATAGCAATTCTATTCTCAAAGTTTGTTGTAAAAATAAAATGATGTCTAAAACCCACACAAAAGTATCTGAACCTAATAGGCACAATAAGTTAGCTACCATTATTTTCACCTCTATATTTATTTGTGCAATCTAGATGTGCAGTAAATGTTTTAATTATATACAAGCTAGGATGATTTAAGAAATAGTATTATTAAATTAAAATGAATGCAAATAAAAATAATCTTGAAATCATAGTGAAACAAAGGTAACTATTTTCTGCAATATGTTTTAACTGATAAAATCAAGAGTAATTTTCTATATTAATTAAGTATAAATGTCATTGCCATATCAATGAAAAAATTATCTAATATTTTAAAAACAAAATTAAAATCTGAAAATGAATTGATTGTAAATCTTTAGTTTATAGAGGTCCTAATTTCTAATTGATGTGATATTAAGAAGTTAATTTGGTATTTTGCTTTAGACCAAATAAGCTTACAATCTATATTTTATATTTAACTGTTTTTATTCTGATGAAAAATAAATTCACATTAATTTAAAATGTAATAGAATCATATAAAAAGAAAATCAGAATATATCTCATTCCATTAGAGCTACCATGTATTATTTTATTTCATGTATTTGCTTCTATTCTTTTTTTCCTGAATTTTGTGAGGATGTGTGATTATATATATATCTTACACACACACACACACACACATAGATATGTTTTACATATATATATATAAAGGGACTTTTTAGTAGAGTAATATAATTTCTTTAAGTATAATGTTGACTTACAATTCTCATATTTTAATTCTTTTTAGTTTTCTACATCTTGCATTTATTTATTGTCTAATACTTTGAGCCTAAGGTAAAAGTTTTCTAGTTTTATTAATGAAGAATTATCAATAGTATTTTCTCTTTTTTGTCTATAATGTTTAAAATGTAGAAGTTACAGGACACAATTAATTTGACTCCAGTAACGTAAATAGCTGAATAAACTAGTTTGTCTGGTATGGGGGGGTTTCTTTTTGCTTATTTCTTCTAGGAAACATGGGATATCTAAGGACTCAATAAAATCTAAATGAATTAAATCTGGAAAATGACAACTTTTCATTAAGGAGAGAGTGATGGTTGCTTTCAACCCTGGTGCTTCTGGAAATGGTTTTAACCAGAAGGCGGGCAGTTTAGCTGCATTTGAAAATCCTTTTGTTCCATATTGGAGGAGATATTTTTGCTTTTTGGTTCAAGATTAATGAGAGGTAAATTCTATGGTAAGATTGGAAGACTTAATACGGTGTCATGAATTTCTGAATGCATATTTAATTTTTGTTGAATTCTGAAGTTTTAAGGGAAAAAAGTAGTTAAATAAATGTACATAGAAAACCAAGACATTGTGTCTTGATAATCTGTTTAAAATGTCAATAGGCATGGATACATGTTATCAAATATCATTCCAATATTGTGAAACCAAGTAGCTCCTAATATGAAGATCATATTTAGTATGACTTGTTTTCTATTACATACGATATAGATGAACATTTAAAAATTACAGAATGTATACAGGCTCAATAAAAGAAGAATTAAGGTCAAAACACATGAAATTATAATTTGATATATACTCTGGCAGATATTTTCCTATATATATGTATTTATGTGCATATATTTAATTAGCTATATAAGCATTTATGTATGTATGTGTACATGTATATTCATATGCATATGTAGATATATAATCCAGACTATATCCAGCAATATGCCATGTAGCCTGTTTTTGTTCTCTTTTTCAAGTCAAAATTTCCATCATAATGTTACACCATAGTGTACTTTTTATTATCAGTTTCTGATTTCTTAATACTAAACACTATCCAATTTTCAGCTTTTAGTTCATCATTACTCTATTCTTCACCACCCACAAGGCAGACATTGTGTTATTTTTCACATTTAGCCATTCTGTTGAAGATAACTTGAACCCATTATTGCTTTAATTTGCATTTCTTAACTTGTAAGTGATTTTAAGTATCTTTTCTTTTCATATGCTTGTTAATATACTTTTCCTATTTTTTTTTCAGTGGGAGTTCTTATTTTTCTTGTTGTTTTGCAGGATTACCTTGAATATTACATTTTTGTAGTATGTGTTATTATATGTGTTAAGCAAGTTTCCATTTTTTTCTGGCCTGATGCCCTTGTTTCACTGTGAGGGCTTTAAGAACTGAGCTATTTATTATCTGATATGCCCAGGCAAAAGGAGCAGGCAACCTACTTAAATAATGGGCTGAAAACAACAGAATACCTCTATGTACTGTCATGCAAAACAACTTAGTGGAAAAATACTGGGGCCTCTTACAATCATCAGGAAAATGTAGGATTTAAATGTGCAGAAACAGCAGTTTCCAGAAGGACTCTAGAGGTTTGTCCAGTAGAAACTACAGCAAGGGTTACACAGATAAACAAACCAGTTCACACACTGCAGCTGATGCTGTAATGAAGAAATTCTTGGCCTCTGGTCTTTGTTTTAATCACTTAAGTTCCAAGGTACTGAAGTTATTATTGGCTAAGCCTACATCATTTCCCCATCCATTGGCTGTGCCCTCTAACTGCCTTAGTAAGAAGTGTACACTAAATCCCATGAAAAAGACACATTTTGGGGGAATTTTTTCTAAGTTCAGATTGAAAAGAAATTAAAAAATGAAAGGAGTATTAAGATAATCAGAGGAAAAATGGTTCATATTTTCAGATAATATTCATATATGCAGGTATAGTCATAGAACTGATGCAGAGATTCATGGGGATACCTCCCATTTCATAGCAACTTCAAGGCGGCAAAGACACATCTTGCCAGACATCTCAGGCTTTGGGGAAGCCTCTGATGTCTGGGGTATATGCAATGGATATTTTTATAGTAATAAAATTATTATATTAAATAATTTAAAAATCTTATTAATATTGATAATAATATTTCACAGGCTTGATATAAAATAAGATCAAGAGATATTATTGTCATATTTTTACTAATGATTTGCTACAATATTTTTAAATTATACCTATATTTTCATTAATCATTTTTTACTCTTTGTTGGATTTCATTTCTTTAATATTTTAGAAGTATAGAAGGGGAAACGAAAATTCAGGTAAATTCTTTCTCCCATTAACTGAAATTTAAATCAGTATTACTTTAAAGTCCAGATGATTGTACAATGACTACATTTTATTTCCTTTATTTTTAATAATTTTAGTTAGAATATCCTTCTTATCTATCTTATGTTTCTTTATGGCACTGGAATCAAGCTTATTTTAATTCATCCTTTTTTATGGCTGAGTAGTACTCCATGGTATACATATAACACATTTTGTTAATTCCCTCATGGATTGATTGGCACATAGGTTGATTCCAGATCTTTGCAAATGTGAATTGTTCTGCAATAAACATTTGAGTGCAAGTGTCTTTTTGATAAAATGACTTCTTTTCCTTTTGGTAGATACCCAGTAGTGGGATTGCTGGATTGAATGGTAGAGCTACTTTTAGTTTTTTAAGAAATTTCCATACTGTTTTCCATAGGGGTTGTACTAATTTGCAGTTTTAAAAATTTAGAAATGTTTTAGTTTTAGTTGTGGCATGTTGAACTATTTTGATATTTATTTATAGTCATTATTATTTAGTATATGTTTTCAAAAATATTCCTGAGGCAAAGTATAATAATCACAATAACAAACAAACTCATTTGTCTTCCCTTTTTTTTTTTTTTTTATCAATATTGTCCATGTGAGTAGATTGAGGTATTTTATTACAAAGAAGACTGTTCATGCAAAGATTTAAGCTGAAAATTTGTACAGGCTCTTTCTTTGAGTTAGGGTTCTGAAACTCAGATTTTTTTTTAATGATATGAATTTTGTGTCAATGGCCAACAAAATATCAACAAATTATGGCAAAGCTGCTATCTAAGAGTTAACCACTTTGTATCCCCAGTATGACAGATATAGGAGGAAATGAAGTTTGGGCACTGTTACAATTAGTATTATGGAACTTGATCAGATAAAAAAATGTATGTTTCAGGTTTTCGGTATATAAGAGAAACATACTAGCAAGCAACAACAAAAATAACAACAACAAAACCTTTAGAGAGTTCCAATTTCCTCATATTACAAATCCTTAAGCTTTGAATAATCTGCATTAATTTATACTAACCTTATATATCAGCTTGGCAAGAGACCTTCGCAGTGAGTACACCGTATGGTGTCTCTGGTCACCAGCACAGCAGGAAGCTTTCAGAGTGTTCATACTTTTCCTTCTGCAACATCCCTCCAGAACTCTCTACTGAGAAAACTTAATAGTGTGCTCACTTCAAAGGAGAAATATTTAAAGGAATCCTGTTGTTTATCCTAAGGCATTTTTTGAAGGATACATTCAGAGCAGAGAGAAAATAAATTGATAACAGACATGATTAAATTCAGATAGTTCATTTTTTGGTTCCTCTGTATTTATACCTAAACCATGCACATCTATCCTTCTGGCAATGACTCTTCTCCAAAATGAGAAGATGCACATTTTCAACAGTTATTGTATCTATCAAAGGCTGCATTTCTCATTTCTCAAAAATTTGGTCCATGGTTTCACTGAATAGTTTGTTTCACTGAATATTCTATTACTTAAAGATGAAATTGTAAAATTAACTTCCAATAACTAGTACATAAAATATACACAAAAGGAGGGCAAGAAGGATGTTCAGATAGCTCCTACTTAATGATTTATTTTTCCTTTGTTTAGAAAGAACGTGGTTCTTCTTTTGCAAATAATGAGTACAATGCTTAAAATTATGTGTCAGTTAGTGGGTCTATGGTGCGCAGATATTTGATTACTTTGGATGTTTCTGTGAGGGTGTTTGTGTATGAGATTTTAAATTTGTGGACTGATTTATTATTTTATGTTCTGAATATGTAATAAGTAACATACCTACAAAAGTCAAAATTATTTTAAAAATCTATAAAGAAAGTATTATCCCTCCCTCCTATATATATTTTATCTCACTACTTTTAGTAAGTAATGAATTTCAATATTTTCTGCTTGTCCTTTCTATTTTTTGATTTTCTAAATATAAGAAGATATAATTACATTTTCACACTTTCCCTTTTTTTCTTAAAGATTAACATATATATGATTTTTCACACATTGTCTATTTTTTACTTATGATCGTCCTTTTCTAACAGAGTAGATTGTCAGGTGGGTTTTTTTTTGTTTTTTTTTTTTCCAATTTGATGGATGAGAAGTTGTATCCCACTTTTAATTTTGTGTCATAGTTTTAATTTGTATTTTCCTTGTTATGAGTTAATCTGCTTATATTTTCATATACATGGGCCTTTTAATATCTCTTTTAAAAATTATTCATGCCTTTTCCCATTTTTCTATAGAATTTTGGGAGGTTTGTGTTCATCATTTAAAAATCTTTTATATATTTGGAATAGTAAGACATTAGGCCATTATCTCAAATATATTTTAAAAATAATTTCTTATAGTTTGTCAATTGTCTTTTGTCTTTGCTTGTGATATTTTGTTCTCATGAAAATTTTTACTCTTTTTATAGTCAAATTTACCAATCCTTTCTTTTATTTATTCTTCTGAAAGTGTTTCTCTACACTCAGTCCATGGACGAAGGTACCACAAAAATATCCCATTTTGAGGCTAAGAAAGTTGAACTTTACTGTGATTACTTGACTAAGCCCACAGTGATAGTAGTAGTCAAGCCAAAATTTAAAATCTCAGTGATTCCAAAGGATGCGAACAGAAGATTCAAGTAATACTGCCTCTCTAAGAACATGGTAAAATAACAGCCTCAGAGAAGAGTAGATTATGTCATGGAGGTGATATAAAGTAATAGAAAACCACATAATATCAGGTATAAACATTTTTAAAAGGCTGTTAAATTCTATTGATAAGCCCTAAAACCCACTCACGTCAACCTCAGTTTTAAAAGACACAAGAGGCATACAATTACAATTATAACCGCTTTCACACATATTTTTGGCACACATTAACTTGTGAAAGATATAGAAAACCACTAGTATGCCCAGTTCTTCACTGGGAAATAGTTTTGCAATAATATTTGTTTCTCAACTGAGTTATCTTTTTGATTTCTCAATTACTGTCAGCTCAGTTGTATTTTATACTAATTTGAATATGCAGAGATACTTGGAAATCTTGTCAGATTTTAGAAATATTGTTTTAGAGTTCTTGATTCCAGCACAATAATATGGAGTGGACACAGCACCTCTCTCTGTGTGTTCTACTAACTAAAGTGTAGAGTTAAAATATTACAAATGGTCAACTTTCTCAGCCTACTCTAAAAGATAACGTTTGTACCAACCTTGAGAATTCCTTTCTCTTTTCCATGTACTATCCAGGCTTTTACAACTACAAGGACTCCTTAAGAATTAGCTGTTCAGTTACTAATGGGAAAATGAAAGTGTGGGGAGTGAATATTAAGATAACATTATAATCGTGTTAATGATGCTTTTCAGTTTATTTCTTGATTTAATAATTCCACAAAGAGAAAAAATATAAAGCATCAGAACATCCTCAGGAAGAAGTAGAACTTATATTATTCCAGGCTTATTGCTTGGAAATAGTTTTAGAAAAGACAGAATCCTTCTGTGTGCCCCTCTGGGAACTTCTGCTTCTTAGTTATTGTAGGATTTAGAGCAGAGCTTTTTTGCTGAGACATTGGGGAAAAGATGAGTATTCTCATTGCATTTCTAATAAAGCAAAACCAATGTATAAAAATAAAAGTTTAAAAGTATGCACTATGTGTTAACTGTTTACCTTCTAGATTGAACTAGTACTTTTTAATAAAATATTTCTATTAAATTATTATGACTTTTAAAAAGTATTTGTAAATTAAATGCTGAGAATAACATTATACTAAATATGTCTATACAATTAAAACAAATACCTGTGCCAGGGATTTAAAAGTAGTTGGAAAATCAAGTCAAAGTTACTTCAATATTGCAATTAGAGTCCTGAAAATGAGAAATATAGATATTTAATATTATATATGACATATTATAAGTTAATCTACTATAGTACCAACTCATTATAAGTCCTATATAGTAAGTAAGGAAAACAAATACTAACTCTTAATGTAGAGGATGTTCTTATTTATAGTCAAGAGCTAAAAACTGTGTCAAGGCAAAAAGGAATGCATACACTATAGTCCATTTCCTTGCAAAAATCTCACTGATTGTAAAGGTAACAAACCACTATGTAGGTTATCCGTAGAGGTACGTTTTATTTAGTAAGTCATTTTTACACCACTATACAGTATTACCTTTTAGAAAATAAGGAATAACTATGGATACATTCTTTCAAACTTTCAAGAAACAGGTGATTATCTTGTTATATAAACATTTCCAGAATAATTAGAATTTCTCCTCGATTGATGTTGTGGAACTAATGTAACTGATAAAAAAAACTGACAAAAATAAGAGCTGAAAAAAGCTTTAGGTGGATTCTTCTTATGAATACGTATGCAGAGAGCTTCTTGAATATATTGTGAACCATTACTACAATAAAACAAAATAAACATCAATAAATAAGATGTATTTATTACTATAGCCTTGTAGTATAGCTTGCAATCTGGTAAATTGATGCCTCCCAATTTGTTCTTTTTGCTTAAGATTGCTTTTGCTATACGGGGTCTTCTCTGGTTCCATATGAAGCGTAGAATTATTTTTTTCTAGATCTACAAAAAATAATGTTGGTATTTTAATAGGGATTGCATTGAATCGGTAGATCACTTTGGGTAGTATAGACATTTTAACAATGTTGATTCTGGTGACCCATGAGCATGGTATGGTTTTCCACTTGTTTATGTCCTGTGCTATTTCCTTCCTCAGAGTTTTGCAGTTCTCCCTGTAGAGGTCTTTTACCTCCTTACTTAAATATATTCCTAGGTATTTTATTTTCTTTGTTGCTATTGTGAAGGGTATTAAGTCTTTGATTTGATTCTCAGTGGTCTTTGAAAATTTTTAATCTCCTATATCAAATCAGTAGATAAAGGAAAAAATTCTTTCTAGGTATTGTACCATGGTGTCTTTTGGCAACTCAGCACCATTTCTCCCTTCTGTGTTCTTCTGTGATTTACATTTCTCAGACTCTCTCCCACCTGGGTTTAATGTTATACACAACCGGTGAAAGCTAATCAGCAAGACTGGTAGGACAGAAAAGAAGTAAATGTGAGGCTCTTCCATCATTGCCTCTGCAAAGCATCCAGTTTAGTTTCAGAGGAACCTCAGTGACTCATGAGTCTATTCCTCTTGTTTTTGCAACTTCTTGACTCCCTGAAACTAATAGTTGAACTTGTGAGCTAGAGGTAGATCACCGACTGTTCTTCTTTCAGACCTTTCAATAATAAATATTGAATTATTTGTGTTTCTTTGTAATTGATGTAGTGATGGTAATTTATTTCTTCCTTTCTCCCTCCCTTTGTTCCTTCCCTTCTTCTTTCTTTTTAAATGTAGCCTAATGGATGCAAATCTAAAAAATATATATATAGGGACAATTTCTGTTGAGAAATAATTTTCATACAATAAAATCAATCTTAATTTGATGAAATTTATCAGTTGTATGCATGATACAAACACAATTCAAACAAAAAGAAATGGAATATTTCTCTAACCTGAGAAAGTTTATGTATATAGCTCTCTCTGGTCGATCATACTGCCCAATTTTGAATTCTGTAACTATAGAATAACTGGTATAACTCAGACTTCTCCTGTTTTGGGCTTCATAAAAGTAAAATCAGTATTTGTAAGTCTGTGTCTGTATCTATCTACCAATCTGTCCATAGAGGAGATAGAGAGGTTTGAATACTTTCTCGTAAGTATCAATGCTTCATTTCCTTTATTGCTTAGTGAATACACCACAATGTTTCCAATTTTCTTCCTAATGGAAATTTTGCATTTTTCCAATTTTTTGCTATTTTAAAAAAGAACCTGCTATTATTTTACAAGTCTTTCTGGAGGTTCGCTTTTTCATTTTCTTTCTACAAAAATCTTTAAATGCTATTGTAATATTCTAAAAGTTTAATTAAGTCAAATCAGTATTAGACATCACATCATCATGCCTACTGATTTTTATATAAATATTCTTTGAAATTACTAGGAGAATAATGTCAAAATTTTTAAATTTAAGTGTAGATTTGTCTACATCTTCATTTTTTTGTTTCATGTATTTTTAAAACTCTTATTAGGTGCTTGCACATTTATTGTTATGTCTTTCTTGTGATTGCTTCTTTTTCATCGTTATCAAATCTCTGTTTATCTTTGCTAATAATATTTCTTAAAGTATATTTTTTACTTCTACAAATGCAAGCATATTAGTTTCTTATCTCTAGTCCTTTATTGTACATTTCTCTTCATCCTTTTAAGTGTGTAACTTTTTATATTTGAAATATGTTTCTTATAACAACCCTACAGTTAGTATTTGCTTTATTTTTCCATTCTGAGATTCTCTTTCTAATTAATGTATTTAGTACGCTTACATTTAAAATAACTATTAACATTTGCAATTCATCTAAATATTTGCTTTTTGTTTCATTTTCTTCTTTTTCTCTCTGTTTCTTCTTTCCTATTTTCAGTAAATTGACTATTTCTAGTAGTTGATTTTATGTATTGTACTGATTTTTAAGCTATATATCTTTGTGATTTGGGGGGGGTTGCTGTAGAAGTTAAAATACATATTGTTAATTTATTACAATCTACCCTTATATAATACTAATTGTGAAAATTGTTTAAAACTTTTAATAGTATAATCTCTTCTTTAAAACTCTGTATTTATTTTTTTCATATATTTTCTTTCTAAATCTGCTACAAAACTCATAGTATATTGTTTAAAATATCAACAAATATGTACTTCATTATGTTTATTCTTTTTTACTTACGTATTTACCATGTAATGCTTACCATTATTTCTTATATATGGGGAGTTCTATCTTATACTAAATCCTTCTAATCAGAAGATTTTCTTCTAGCATTTGTTGGAGTGTAAATATATTGCAGAGGCACTCTCTCAACTCTCTTCTATTTGACCTTGGCTTTATTTAGCTTTCATTTTGAAAGACACTATCACTGCATATAGAATACTAGATTGCTGATTTTATTTCATTCTTTAAACACTTTAAAAACATTTTATTGTCATTTCAATACTATTTTCATATAATGAAAGTTTTTATAATTTTCTTTATTATTGTTTATATATTGTATCATTTTTCTTGCTCCAGTGGGGAAAAAAAATAATGTTCTCATTATCATTGGTTATTTAGCAGTTTAACTCAGACTAGTTGCAGTTATTGTTTATTATAAAAATATTATTATCATGAATTTCTTAATTATGCTAATAATATTTCCTAACCATAACCTTAAATGTTTAAAAAGTATGTTATAAATTTTAATTGTGAACATTCAGATGGAAGAATATATAACAAATAGTATAAGACAAATTTTGTTATGCCAAGAGACAATTTAAAACTTTGAATTTTTTTAAAAGCTATGTTAATCATTGGAAGATTTAATAGTACTGACATGTATTCTTTCAAAATTCCAGTTTTTACATGCAGTTTCTGCCAGAGCCTTTATATTTCAAAATCTTGAGGGGAATTTATCAGATCTGAAAAGCTTTGAGACAAATCCACATATTGGAGAAGAAATGGTGACTTTCATGTTACATATAAATGATATAATATAATTGAAACTATGCTTTGTTTTTAAAAGATACTCTGAGTATATCATAACATTAACTACAAACACACATCTTTGCCATAAAATAATGTTTACTAAAGTTCTTTCTACTCATCACTCATTTCAACATCACCTGGGGTTCTTGCTAAAAAGGCAGAACTCACCTCAGGGTATGTGAATCAAGTAGAGAAGATGGCAAATTGGTCTCCCTGATCATCACCTAAGCGCACATTTGGGAACAACACCAATTGGGTGTCGGGCAGATGTGGGGGTGAGGGGAGGGGATGGATGTATACCTACATGATGAGTGCAATGTGCACTGTCTGGGGAATGGACACGCTTGAAGCTCTGACTCAGGGGAGTGGAGGGGCATGGGCAATATACATAACCTAAACTTTTGTACCCCCATAATAAGCTGAAATAAAAAATAAATAAATAAAGCAGAGAAGATGACTAGTGGGCACAGAAACTTGTATTTTTATAAGCTTTTCTCTTCACTTATGAGCAGAATGACATTTATAAATCATTTTCTTAGACACATATCAAAGGAGATAGGTTCTAGTATAGTGTTATCCAACTTAGATAAAATATTAAGACCATGCTATAAAAACTTATATTGTGACTTGACTTGATGCAATGTACTCTTCAGTAAAAGGTTACTTTCAGTGACACAAATTTCTAAAATTTAATTTAATTTTTAATTGACAGATTATAACTTTACATATTTATGGGATAAAATGTGATGCCATGATTCATGTATATATTGTGGGTATTTTTTTTTTATTTCAGGACATTATGTGGGTGCAAACATTTTGGTTACATGTTATGACTTTGCCTCACCCAAGCCAGGATTTGAGGCATGCTCTTTCCCCCAAACAATGCTCACTGCATCCAATAGTTGTGAGTTTACTCGCTGCCATCCCCCAACCCCCAATGAATATTACTACCCTGTGATCACCTTAGTGTTGATCAGTTAGTGCCAATTTGATGGTGAGTACATGTGGTGCTTATTCTTCCATTCTTGTGACACCTCCCTTCGGAAAATGGGCTCAAGCTCTCTCCAGGAAAATATAAGAGGTGCTAGATCACCATCAATTTTTGTAACTTAGTAGTATTCCACTGTATACATATACCATATTTTATTAATCCACTCATGGATTGACGGGCTCTTGGGTTGTTTCCACATCCTTGCAACAGTGAATTGTGCTACCATAAACATTCGAGTGCAGATGTCTTTATTATAGAATGTCTTTTGTTCCTTTGGTTAAATGCCTAAAAGTGCTATTAATGGATCAAATGGTATTTCTATTTTCCTGAGGAACTCAGGCATATTGTTATACATTTTCTAATGACATAGAATTTGAGTAAAATCTGTATTATTTTTGGATTCACCTTTGAAGAAAAAAAAAGAAAACTTCACCATGAATCATGTGGCACCAAAGCAAAGTAGTTCATAGTTGGAACATTAAAAAGGTCACAATAGAACCTTAATGTGAACAATATCATTGCCAATTATTAGGCACATTATATTCCATCAGCTTCTTTAACACCTTCAGTTTGTTTTGTCAGGATTTTGCTATCCATTAAGTGGCTTATGTAAAACTTCTAGCACAAATGTTACCTTTAAAAAGTACACTTTTGTGATTGTACTTTTCATCAAAATATCAGTTTTAAATCTATTTATGTACGGAAGCTTTGTTTAAAGGCAGTAACATATAGGAGTTGAGAATTTCACAGAGAGAAAAACCTGGCAGATTTGCAATTTAGAGTTGCTCCAGAGGCACATTTCATAACACTAAGAGCTCAGCTTCAACACTGCGTTTATCACTGAACTGTTATAATGAATCTAACACTGGCAAAGTCATAGAATTTCCTAATGTTTTAAACATTGAGAATAGCTAAACTGAAATCTCCCAACCTAAACTAATTCCACCCTCAATTTCTCCTTCTCGTCCACCTAAATTATCTTATATCCTTGACAAAGTTATAGGTCAGAACTGTTAAAATGTCAAAGGAATTTGATTGCTATAGCAAAAAAAAATCAGGGTAAGAATATTTAGCAGACCTAATTAGTACTACAGAACCAGACAACACAACTACATCAAAAGAACAAAAAAACAATGATGCCAAACCAAAAAAAGGAAAGACATGCACTTAGCTCTGGCGCTAAGCTTTGATATTTTCACTGGATTCTTAGGCCTAATATGTCTGTCATATGTTTCTCTTGTGTGTATAGACCAGTGTTGCTGCTTTGGAATTGGTATGTTTGGTGTAAGACAGATTTTATAGCATTATCTTATATTTATGAAATCTATCTCAATAGCTTATAGCTTTTGAATGTGCTTATTTATCTAGCGAATATTGTGCATCTCAGAATTTGGAGAGCCATTCATTTGTCACTTGGAAGTGCCTGGCTAAATTATAATTTTTAACATGTTATGGTAGGGTAATCATTTACCCTGAGGTTTCAGATATGACAGTAGCAGTGATACTTATGTTTGTTTAAGAAGGTGCGTTCCTTACTTGTACCCATGTGGATAAATACTTCCAAGAGGAATAATAGCTAAAATTGTGCACATAATTTGAAAAATGTCCTTTCTTGATAGAATAGAGGTGTTCAGTCCATCATAACTTCCTCTTTCAATTTTCAAGTTCATAGACACACTCGGAAATAGATTGCTTTCTGTAGACAGATATCAATTTAAATATCCTTAGTAGAGCAGTTTTCAAAAGAAATCGCATATGGAAGATTGTAGCAGATTTTCAAAAAATTTACACCTAAAAAGATAAATATGTTTATTTGTGTATTTTAGCCTCAGTAAAAAAAAGTATTAGAATTCAGAATCCCTTTGACAGGTTGGCTAATGACTGTATCTCAGGAGAGACTTTGGTTTGGTTACAAAGTACTGCCCATAAACATTACCTGTTTCTCCTGAAAATCCTGTTTTCTCTTCTCAATCATTTCTCCCTTTCATAATCATCACTCTCCCAACCAGAGAAAAGAAATATCCTGCACTGTATGTTAATTATTCCTCTATTTTTCTGCATAGTTTTAACAACTGTGTGTGTATCTGTAAACAATATATTTTCTCTTTTTAAAAACATTCTATAAATGGAATAATGTTAGTATTTTTCAGTAATTAAAAATATCCCTCAACATTAATCTTGAGATGAAGATATCTTTATTCGGTACATGAAACAGGCAAAATATGTTTGCATGTTCTAATCTTGAGGGATATTTGAGTTATTTTCTCTTCTGAAGGGTGTTCACATGAACATTTTTGTGTATATTGGCAAGTGTTTTTCTGCAGTGCACATAAAGAAGTGAAATTGATGGGTTATTGTGTGAATGCAAAACTGGTTTTCCCCAAGTAGTCATACCAATTAATATTCCTACCAGAAATAAATGAGATACTCATCTTGCTCCATAATCTCACTAACACTTGCTATTATCTGACATTTAATATTTTGCCATTCTATCCAGTTTGGATGGTATCTGATTAATATATATGATTCATACTTTTTTCATATGGATACAGACTGTTTACGCTCTTTTTAAAGTTCTGCTCCAATATTTGTCCAGGTTTTAAATTTTTTCCCTTTGTTTTCCTACTGTACAGATTATAAGCACACACCTATATACATATGTATAGATATGTGTGTGTGTGCATTCTCTTGGGTAATTGTATGTCTAATTTCAGGTTTTTTTAATCACTTTGTGGTATCTTTTATAAACATATATTATTAATTTAATGTAACAAAATTATGATCCTTTTTCTTTATGATTTGTGTTCTCTTTGTTCCTTATTTGGGAAATCCTCTCCTATTCCAAAATTAGAAATTTATTTTCCTACATTAATCTCTATTTTTTATAGTTTTACTTTTCACATTCAAATATTAATGACCTAGAATTCATGTCTAAGAAGACTGTAAGGTAGCTATACAAGTTCTTTCACATTTCTTTGAAATAACAATTGTTATAGGAAAAAAAATTGCTTAATTACTATTTTCCTCACCCACATTCAATGTCATAATTATCAGATATATTGGGTCCCATCTATTTGTGGGTCTGTTTTTGGACTCCGTTTTGTTCCATTGACCTATTTGTCCATATGTGTGCCGATTCCATGCTATCATAAATTGCTGTGCTTTGAGGCTCTGATGTTTGGTATATAAGTCATAGAATCATATGTTTGCCTTTCTTCATAATCGTTCATTTTTATATCTTGGTTTCTTTTTATTTATATGATCTATAGGTTATTTTTTCCATGACAGGTCATATAGGATAAATGCAATATTTCCTAAAGGTTTTCATCTTGTGCCATGTAATTAGTAAAGTATGCTTGAGTAAAAGAATGAATTTGTGCCCAGGAGAGGTTAACAGCCTGGACAGGGGTACAGAGTACTCCTGTCTGCCTCAAGAACTATTCACCAATCTCAAAGCTAAATAATAAATATTTTTATGCACTTGTAACCTATTCATGGCCCAGCCAAGTTACATTATATGTCTGTTAATTTGGGAATGTATAGTTTTAAAACATTGACTAGTTAGCATTTTATGAGTTTTGGACTACAGGTTTTGATTGGCATTGAATTGAATCTATTGGGTAATTTGGGAAAAATTTGACATTTTTATGATATTAAATATCCCTATCTAAAATCATGGTATCTCTTTGTTAGTTGTCTTATTTATATAGTGTAATAAAATTTTATAACTTTTTTATTTAAAAAAATATTTATGCTATCTGTTTTGTATGCTGTCTTTCCTGCTAATTTTGCTAGGTTTCTAGTAGATTGTTCCACACTAAATTCTTTAATAACAAAGTTTTGAAAATTTTGTTAAACCATGTGTCTTACTACACGCAGAAACATTATCCAAAAACTAAAACAAAGCTCAAACCTTTGTTTCTGTTTTTTCCTTTCTCTTCTTTAGCACAATTTATACATTAGTTATAAAGTTTTTTCAAGTGCTGTGGGCACTAGATCATGGTTAAAAGAATTATATTTTGTAAAGTTGCTTTGAGTCTGTGGGATGCAACATTCTCTGTAAAGATTTTATTGCTAACGGCAAAAAAAATACTTTATTTCCAACATCAAAATAAGTAAGATGTTGCTCATCTTAGCAGTCCAGGAATACATAATGGAACCAGAACTACTTTGAGATTTAGAAGTTAACATTTTTAAACTATGAAGAGTTTACAATTGTTATTCCTTTTGTAGACAGTGTAGACAGTGTATAACTTCCGGTAAAATGATATTCTAACTTTTTAATCCCTTCAACTGCACAGCTGTGCATGGACTGTTAGAACTACCAGTGAATAGTCCAGGATAAACAACAACTGCAAGTCTTTACTCTTGGATAAAGATCCAAGTTTCAGTACTGGAAGGATTAAAATCCAAGATTTGATAAGGCACTAGAGAAAGTAATAAGTATCTTATCTCATAAATAGATGAAACATATTTTTTAAAGTCATGTTTTATTTTTCCTTCCTGGAATAATAAAATATATTGAATTATATTATACCAGTTGCAATGAAGGGTAAAATAAAATTAGACTCAAGAGAGTGGGCTTGTTTTCTAAATTTCTAGCTTTTTATTTATGTTTAATTTGTTTGCATTATTTTCATCATCTGAACCTATTTCTTCATATGTGAGATGAGAAAATATTGATCTCATGTAATCACTGCAAAATTTAAATATATATAGTATATATACAGTATCTTTCATAGTGCTATTTATAGAAAGTTAGGTAACTATTAATATTTCTTTAAAAAATTAAATGTGATTTTGCTTTTAACTATGAGCTGAAAATTTGTCTATTTCATTTCCAAGTATTATATTCTAGTAAATGCTATATCACTTGATATTCTTACATGGAATATTAATTTATTCTGGTTAGATATATAAAGGATATTACCAATGACTGCTTATTGTTTTAAGCTTCAGTATAATTCAGTTTGAGAAATTTCTAAGAACACATACACTTTTCTTATTTTTTTTGGCTATTTATACATCATCATATTTGGTACACAAATACTAATGTAATAATCTGAGATGATAAAAGTTATTCTGTTCTTAAAATGAGTGGTTTTATATACACTCTACCTTTGCCCAAGCACCCCTTTTATATGTATACCTTGATAATAATATATGCTTATTAAACCATTATGCAAAATAGAAATTCAAAAAAAATTCTATAGACTTGAAATCCAAGTTCTATTATCTTTTCCAGAATGAATACTTGTAAAAATTCACTAAGTAAGCATATGTCCTTCATTTGTCAGTGGATATTCACAGTATACATATGCATTCAGAAACCCATGTGTACATGTAAGCCTTACAACTCTTTACCTATCTTTCCAGATCGCAAAGTTGCCACATATTATCTTGTATTCATTTTTTGATGTTTTTATTTTTATTTTTTAAATTTTTTATTGATACATAATAATTATACATATTCATTTTTGACAAAAGAAAGTGATACACAAAAATAGTCAAGAGAAATGTGAGGACCTTCAAATAAGCTCTGATTTTGAATGCTTACATTTATTACCCTTATTTTTCCAATTATATAAGCAATAAAAAAGAATAAAAACATGTTGGCAATTTAGTATTAGACTTAAAAACAAATTTAGACATCTTCAGATGCCATGAACTACAACGAATTTAATGGAAGGACAAAGGACAGGAACAGGGACAGGGTGAAAAATGGTGTAGTAGAGGTGACCTCCTGGCTCTCTTCTCCCAGAGAAAGAGGTGAATAACTCCGATTGCTACGCAGGAGTGGATCGCTCTCCTGCAAAAACAGTGTTGTGAAACTGCAGAGAAACAGCTTAGGACACACAACACAGGAAAAAAAATAAAAAGGTGACTAGGAGATACAATGAAACTACTAGAAGAAAAACACTGGGGAAATGCTTCAGTATATTGGTCTGGGCAAAAGCACATGCAAGCAAGGCAAAAAATAGACAAATGGAGTTATAAAAATCTAAAAAAATTCTGCATAGCAAAGGAAATAAAAAAGTGAACAATCTACAGAATGGAAGAAAATATTTGAAAACTATTCATCTGATAAGGAATCAATAACAAAAAAATATATGGAACTGAAACAGGTCAATAGCAAAAAAATAATTATAATCTGATTTAAAAACAAGCAAAAGCTCTGAATAAACATTTCTTACAAGACATACAAAGGATCATCAGGTATATGAAGAAATGCTCAACATTACTAATCATTAGGGAAATGCATATCAAAACCATAGTGAAATATTATATCATCCCAGTTAGAATGGCTACTATCAAAAAGAAAAAAAAATAACAAATGTTGGAGAAGATGTGGAGGAACAGGAGCATTCATACAGTGTTGGTGGGAAAATAAATTAGTAGGCCCATAGGAAAAACATTATGGAGTTTCCTCACAAAACTAAAAATAGAATTATCATATGATCCAATGGCCCAAATACTGAGTATATATTCAAAAGAAAGGAAATGAAAATATCAAAGAGATATCTGGACTCTCATGTTTATTGCAGCACTACTCACAATAGCCAAGATGGCAAATCAACATAAGTCTCCATCAGCAGATGACTGAATAAAGAAAATGAAGTATATATACACAGTGGGATACTATTCCACAATAAAAAAGAATGAAAAGAATGAAATTCTGCCATTTGCACCAATATGGATGGAAGTGGAGGTCATTTTGTTAAGTAAAATAAGCCAGGCACAGAAAGAAAAATATTATTAATACATGTTATCATTCACATGTGGGAGATTAAAAAATGGATCTCATGGAGGTAAAAAATAGAATCATGATTATCAGAGCCTGAGAAGAGAAAAGGAGAGGGGAGATGAAGAGAAGGTGGTTGAGGAGTACCAAAATACTTTTAGTGTTCTGTAGTACAGTACGGAAACTTTAGTTAACAATAATTTATTGTGTGCTTCAAAATAGCTAGAAGATAAGATTTGAAATATTCCCAATACAAAGAAAAAATAAATATTTCAGATGATGGATATCCTAAACACCCTGATTTGATCATTACACATTTGATAATATGGTAAACATATTATCAAAATATCCATGTACCCCATAAATATTAATATGTACAAATATTATGTGTCAATTAATTTTTTTAAAATTCAAATTGCTGAAAATATATATGGCTATTTTGTTTTTGTATTTCTTCTTGTCATTTTTCTTAAGTTATGTTTATCAAGAGATTTTCAAATTTCTTCTAAGCTTTAAGCTTTTTGGCCACACGATTATTCATAGTATTAAATTTATATATTTCATATCTGTAAAATGTCTGTTGATAACTCCACTTTGATCCTTTGTATGGTAATTTTTGAGCTCTATTTTTTTGTTTTGATTAGTCTAGCTATTTGTCCATTTTTTATTCCTTTGAAAGAATAATCTTTCAGTTTTGCTAAATTTATTATCTATGTTATCTTTACTATTTCCTTCTTTCTACTTATTTTGGGATTATTAATCATGTTCTTCTACATTTTAAGACAATATTATACCATTGTTTTTCAATGTTTTTTTATTACTATTTAAAGCTTTAAAATCTTTTATTCATTGCTATTTTAGGCTTTATAGCTAGCTATGTTCCAGATAGGAACAACTTTAGTTTTACTTGCATGGATTTTCATATATGACATTTTTAATGATCATTCAATTCAAATTATATTTTAATTATTCTTATGATTTGATCTGTCATTAATTACTTAGATATGACTTGTTTAACATCTGTATTTTTACAGTTTCAAATATAATGTACTATTATTAATTTTAAATTTATTTCCATGTTGTCAGAGAATACAACTTCATATGATTTGGTACTTTTAAACATATTTGGGAATCAGTTTTAGTTGAGAAAAATGTTTTCTCTCTGTGAATGTACTATGTGTACTTGAAAAAAATCTCAAATTGTAGTTGTTGGATGGAGTGTTCTTTATATACATATAAATCACATCGAAGATTTTGATAACTTCATATCATTTATGACTTCTATCTGTCTAATTGGTCTATCAATTGCTGAAAGCTATATGTTAAAAATTGCCTTCTATCCTCTCAATTAATTCTGTGAATTTCTGACATATATTTTAAGGCTCTGGTCTCTATTATTATTATGAAACATCGCTTTATCTCTAGTGACACTCTTTGTCTCACAGTATATTTTATTTAATACTCAAATGGTTCCTCCACTTTTCTTAGGTTTATTGTGTTTACAGTATATCTTTCTGCATCCATTTATTTTTAATTTATCTGTATCTTTAAACTAAAATTGTTCCTTGTATACAGCATATAGCATGGTTGTGCTTTTTTATTTTTTTAATTGGCAAATAATAATTGTACAAATTCATGGTGTGTGTAATGATGTTTCAATACATATAATGTATTGTGATAATATAAGGGCAATTAGCATACCCCCATCATTTCTTTGTGTTGGGAACATTCAATATCTTCCAAGTTATTTGAAAATACATAATATATTATCATTAACCATAGTTATCCTACAGTAGTATAAAACACATATTTTGGTAATGAGTGTTGGGTAATCTGGGTGATAGGACTTTGTTAGTTTTTATAACTACATAGATTCAAATATACCAGAAACAGAGGCCAGTTCTGCTGTGGTGGAATCCCAGTATAGATCAACCTTCTTATTAAGCAAAGAAAGGTTGGTGTTTTTAATGGGTATTAGCAGATGGAAGTGATCAATTTTGACAAAAGATTGGTTAAGCAGGGTCCGTAGATTTTAGGATCAAGGAAGACATTGGGACTTTTACGGGAGCAGTATTTGGTTCAAAGGTCTGGTAGGACCGTGTTTGAGAGAATAGGAGAATAAGACAAAGGAAAGAGTGTGCACATACAACTGTCAGACAGTTATTTAGGTTTTAATATCAGCAAATTTTCTCAAGCTGAGTTCTAAAGGACAAATCTGTGCCTATAAATAAATTCTTAGGTGAATTTCAACAGGAATTTGTAAGTTTATTGTGTCTGTAAATTCCTATCTGAATTTATGCATATTTGTTTTCATTATAAAATTATATAAGCATATGTTCTACCATCTGAATGGACAACTTATAATTGAGCACTGCTATGCAATTATAAGACCCATTTTGCATTTCAGTTTATAACCACTTTGACACAAAGTTATCCATCTTTAAATAGTAATTTAATGTGAACAAAACTGAAAGACACTTAAAGAAAAACGATGCATTCAAGAACAATCGATGGCCAGATGAGGTAATGCAGTATGCCGGATTAACATAGGTTTTAGAGTAGCCTGATTAGAAAAAATGAAAATATAAAATATCCATTCAAAACTGCAAACCAGAGTTATAGACATGGCGGCTTACCTATTTACTTAAATGTTCTTTGCAACAGAAATATATGTCAGGATAGAGAAAGTAATTAGAAGGAGAAAAAACAATTTATCATGTCAACACTGAGCAAAAAAAAACTGAACACTGTAGGAGAAAATTGGCATTTGATAAAAAAGGTTTACTAAAGAAAGAGATATTTTATAATAATAAAAGTTTCAATTTATCAGAAAGAAATTATAATTCTAAATTTATGTGTATGTAAAAAATTGCTAAAAAATAATGAAATAAAAACTCTCAGAATTAAAATGAGAAAGAAACAAAATTACATTCAGGGTGAGAAATAACACAAACTTCTCAGTGAGAGAACTACCACAAATTTTTAATAAGTAAATTTAGAAAATTTGAAAAATACAATCAGTGAACTTAATATATAGATTGAAATTATGCAAATACAGAACTAACCTTCACTAAATATATTTTTAAGACACACATCATACGTTTATAAAAATTTACCTACACTTGGCAAGTATTGACAAATTACAAATGATTGAACTCATGCTGTTGTCAGAGATCTTTTATTTTAATCATACTTAGATTTAAAGCAAGTAATTTATACATTAGTGTTTAGTGTTGCATCCTTACATGGTGCTCACATACACAGAGACACACTCATGCAAATCAATGTAAAGTTGTGGTTATCTCTGTAAAAAAAGGATAGAGAGTAATTGCAGGGGAATTTTAGGAAGTTCCAACAAGGTTCTATTTTGTAACTTTTGTTATTGTTACATCAGTATTTAATTTATGATAATTTACTGACCAGTCCATTTTAATTTTATGAGCTTCATATGTAAGTGCTATAATTCACAATAAAGGAATTTAATATGAAAACCAAACAATAATGAGAAACTGTTTAAAATTCCAGAAGTTTTATATCTTTTAATGTTTGAATCATAACAATTATACCTCTCATGAGCAGAGTACAATAGGAAAGCGCTCTAGAAATTGAGTATTGCTTTAGTTGCAATTCCTTCCAGGCTTCAGACAGTGTTTAGTCTACACTATCTTAAGTTCAATTACTGCATCACATCCCATAATCTTGTTTCTTCCTTCAACTCCTTAATGTGATGCTAAGATCAATTTCAACATTGACCTCCTAAAGGTTAATTACAATGAACAAGATTCTTTTGAGATTTTGATACTATTTTTCCTCCATTTATCTATTTGTGTTATTATAGCAATCATAAAAGATTAATTTCCCTCTGCTCCTGTATAAAGTACTGTTTAGAGTTCCACCTTATGCCCTCATTCCTCTTCAGAACCCACACTCTGCCTGGTCACAAATAGACAAAAATTAAACAGGACCTTTAAGCAAAATGATACAAAGTCCAAATATGTGACCAAATGACTACAAAATATCTCCAGCTGTTTTTCTGTTATAGCAGTAGGCCCACAACATAATTAACTGTCTGTCCTCCAAGTTAAGTCTCCCAAGACAGAATATTGGGAGCTTTTTCATTCACCTCCTTAGATTAATTGCTCACTAGTGTGTCGATTTCATTGTTGAAACATCGCATCTCACAGTCATTATTTCTTACATGTGTATATTAAGGAAGTTACTGTTGTCATTTATTTGAGTTATTACTAAAATAGACAGACTAGTGGACAATATATTCTGTTATTTATGTAGCATCCATTCCAATCCTTCAATTAAAAATGCTCTATATATTTTTAAGATACATATTTAAAAAATGAAGTTTGAACTATTTCCACACACTTTATGCACCCCATTCCTAGATTACAGATGATTATCCAAGCTTTTAACACCAGTTGGACAAACAGAATCATTTCCCTGGGGTTTTTTTTAAAAGATTTTATTTAATTCTGGTAATAATATTTAACATGATATATACCCTTAAAAAGTTTTAAGTGTACAATACAGTTTTTTTTAAGCATAAGTACAACGTGGTTCAGCAGATCTCTTTAGTTTGTCCCTACTTTGCTAAGCAGTCACAAAAGTTAAAACAAGCTCCTTGAACAAACTTCTTCCCCCACCTAAGGAGGAAGATCATACATTTTTATTTAAGATTAACAAATATGGAAGAGGAAGCCAAGAAGGAAAAAAAAAAAAGAGTGCTGGATAGATAGATAAATAGATCCTCGCCATATTTATTTCTGTAGATCAAATGTTTTTGCTATATTGCTGATCATTCTTGACTTGATCAAAGCATTCTGTGATTGAACATTATACCTTAATTAGATTTCCTTATTATTTTCTAAGTTATTTTGAATCTGGCTTCTCTGCTTTGCACTGAAAATATTGAAGACTGATCTAACTTCCTATTGTGTTTGCAATCTGCCCTCTTATAGCATAGTCACTTTGTTTATGATAAAGTTTGCCTCGAAAACACAAGTCTGATTATGGCATTTCCTAATTAAAATACTTCAGTAACATTTTGATACTCTTATAATTAAAATACAACTATGACATTAAATAATACGAATTTGGGTTCCTGCCTGTTGTAGTCACAATTGTTTTCATTATTCCCTGTGCAACAAATATATAATGAGCACTTTCTAAAATACCAGGCACTCTTTTCCAAAGGCAGGGGAGTTCCAGGTTCTTCCAGAGTTTTTGTTCTAGTGAAATGTCCCATTGTGCGTATGTTATATATGTATGCACAGACATGCCTGTATATACACATATATATACATGTATATTCATGTTTGTTTGCATACATCAGCTATATATGCATTATGTTCATACAAATATGCATGTGTATTATATATATAGGTATATGTATGTGTTTATGCATATATGTGTAGACATACGTGTGTGATACACATGACAGTGTTTCTTTTATTTGTCTACATGCCATATTCTCTCTTTATTCACAGTCTTCTTTCTTCTGTAATGTATTTTTCCCTTTAGACATATCTAGTAAAACATGTTAGCTGTTTCCAACAAAGAGTTTGAATATTCATGAATATATAAGGGCCAACCTCCTCACCCTTTGAAGTTTCCTATACATACGTTTGTTCTGATAATATTTGTAAAACATATAGTAATTATATACATATTATATAGTGATTTTTAGTTTATTTTATATTTCCTAAATTTTATATTGGGAGTTTGAAGGCAAGTAGTTTAGCATATATTTTCAAATATGGATGAAAGGAGAATTTAGGAGTATTGCTAATATGTTTGGGAAAATTTGGAAGATAAAAAAATTAACTATATTTTTTCTAGATCTGCAAAAAATGATGTTGGTTTTTTAATAGGCATTGCATTGAGTCTGTAGATTATTGGGTAGTATAGACATTTTCACAATGTTGATTCTGCTGATCCATGAGCATGTATGTTTTTCCATCTGTTTATGTTCTCTGAATTCTACACTTTGTATGGAACCAGAGATGACCCCTTATAGCCAAAGCAAACTTAAGCAAAAAGAGTATGTGGTTATCTTTTCATACCCAACTAGAGCAGGGTCAAGAGACCAGGGGACAAAAAAATGCACTCAGGGCACACAGCGCCTGCCCAAGGATTACATCACAAGCCATCTGACAAAAGGACCTTCTATAATCTTGAAACTAGCTTCATCAGGTAGCTGCTAAAACAACTGCACTCACTAAGGCTACTTACTAATACCTATTGCCTTCACTCACTAATCAGCATTTGCCAACTCCCAAAAACTTCCCTAGTGCCAATGAGTTTTCTTTCAAAACAGTAAGTAATATTCTCCTTCTAATGAAACCCCCAACATTCTCTTTGTTCTCCAAACATAGCAAAGACCTCTTTGGTCTTGTGTATGACTCAGATTGTGATTCTGTTTTACCAAATGAAACGTTTTGTTTAGATATTTGTCTCTATGATTTTAGTTGACTCTGACAATCCTAGGCCATTACCTTCGATCTTTAGCAATGCCTTTTCTAATGTGGCTGGCAGTTATTTTATTTCTTTCATCAAGTTATTCATTGATCAAACATAACTTATCTCAGATCCTCCAAGCATTTGCTTCTATGTATAATATCAGGATGGGCACAGTACACTTTACAACATATGCATAAAATAAAAACCTTATCAAGCTGTAACATGAGGGTGGAGGAAGAACTGAGATGAGCAGAGGGAAGGAGGGAAAAAATGTTCAAGTGAAGAATAATATAACTCCTTCATTGTTCTACCCTCTGATTATCACCACTAGTAAGAAAAAAACAGTATACCCAGGGATGTTGATGAGATTGTTTTTATTTTGGAATGAGAAGAGTTTGAGTGTCCCATAAAGATACAAGATGTTGATCAGAAAGCTCTGAAGAGCTGCAGTGGATAAAAGAGTAGAAGAGACTATTTTAACACTAGAACACTTAAAATTAGCCAGATATCGTTGAAAAAAAAAATTGTACTGCCATAGGCTGTTAGATTGGAATGATCAATGTAAATTTACCAAGATATAAAAATCTGGGAAGATATCCGACCAATAAGATTGTGTGCCTTGCAAGCTTAACCTTTCCTTTCCTGGAAACATTCTGATACAATGAAAAATTACAAAAATTCAAAAGAAAAAGAAAATCCAGCCAATGATATAAACTGAAAACACACACACACACACACACACACACACACACACAGAACTCTCAACATGGTTGCAATTGTTCTGAATGTCTACTTATGTTATAAATGGCAACTATTTGAAGACACAATATCAAAGGCCAAGTAATAACATAAAGACTGATGTATCTACAATTAGGGCAATGATCATAATAGTCTGAGAAAGGATTTTGTAGTCACAGGAAGAAGTAGAAGAGATACAAGCAAACAAACAGATAAAGTTCATTTAGGCAGGTAAAGAATGGAAGTAAGCTCTTCCCGGGGAAGGAGATAAAAATCTTCCTGGAATTTCTTCATTGCAGGCTTTCATCAGCATTCAAATTCTGCTGTACTGAGTGGACAAAGCCAAACAGGTAGCCAAACCATACAGAATTCTAGCAGGTTGCTGGGCTTCTTTCTGTTGACTCTATACAGTCACATTAAACAAATCAGCAATTAGAAAGGCAATAAAATCACAGACAGAGGGAATATCATGATCATAAAAATAAAATGACAGGTACAATGCTGTATATCACTATTATATGAATATGACACTGAGGTTTTCCCCAGAATATTAATTATGAAAATTTAATTATGAAAAAAGGAAAATTTAAACAGACTTAATAATGGATGAAGAAATTGAAAAAGCTCTCAAAGAATTATGTCCAAGGTAGGCAACCTGCCAAGATAGTCCTAGACCAAGTTTTTATCAATTTTCATGGCACCGAAAACCATTTTTGTATTTCAGAAAGGAACTATAGATGAAAGCTTTTGCACTTAATGTAGTGATATTATCAAAGCTTAATAGCAAATGCTGATATGAAAAGAGATTAAAAATCAAAATACATAATGTTTTCTAATAAGAAAGAATGATGGTGATTTTAATCATATTGATAATTTGCTCTTTCAACACCCTGTGAACTACTCTATAAATCTGGTAATATAATTTATTTTATTAGAAGAATAAGGCAAAATATAAAATGTCTTTAATAGTAATGAGATACTTATAAACAATTCTTATTGGCCACATAACACAAAAATCCTCAAAGTGAATTAAGAATATTTTCATGGTTCTTTGACAGGCCATTTCTGTATCTGAAACTGAAACACAAAGCACTTACCTTTAAAAAACAATTATCCAATTGTGTAACTTATATATAAGATAACTGTGTAACTTACATGTAAGATAAAGAAGCAAAATTTATATATGAAGACATGTCACACACTTGGACATTAACACATAACCTGTATTTTTCATATAATCTCATCCAAGAAAAGGTTTTTTAAATTAACACAATTATTCCAATTACAGAGGTAATTTGAAACAATCTCATATATTTATGTATATTTGCTGTCTGAAATTATTTACTTATACACTGCTAGTGGGACTGCAAACTAGTACAACCTCAGTGGAAGGTAATATGGAGATGTCTCAAAGAGCTACAAGTAGAACTACCATTTGATCCAGCAATCCTATTACGGGGCATTTACCCAAAAGAACAAAAGACATTCTATAAAAAAGACATCTGCACTTGAATGTTTATAACAGCACAATTCACATTTGCAAAGATGTGGAATCAACCCAAGTGCCCATCAATACATGAGTGATTAATAAAACATGGTATATGTATACCATGGAGTTCTACTCAGCCACAAAAAACAATGATGATCTAGCACCTCTTGTATTATCCTGGATAGAGCTGGAGCCCATTCTACTAAGTGAAGTATCACAAGAATGGAAAAACAACCACCACATGTACTCACCAGCAAATTGGTATTAACTGATCAACACTTAAGTGCACATATAGTAATAACATTCATTTGGTGTCAGGTACATGGGACGGGGGCGGGGGGATGGGTATCTTCACACCTAATGGGTGCGGTGCACATCGTCTGGAGGATGGGCATGCTTGAAGCTCTAACTCGGGTGGGGCAAAGGCAAAATATGTAACCTAAACATTTGTACCCCTGGAATATGCTGAAATAAAAAAAAATTATAAAATGTAATTGTTAAACATTTTAAGTGATATTTGTGTTTTTATAATTGAATAGTAGTCACCAAAATCTAAATAAGACAAAGTATAATGAATTTTAAAAGAAATTAGAAAATGATTTTCCATATTGCATAATTATTGAATATTTCAGAATTTTAACAAAAGTAACATAATTAAAAATCAAGTTTCATTACTCTTGCACATTCCATTTTTGTCTCAGTTACACTAATATTGTAAGGCACCCTTTACTTCACCGGTATGAGCACTTTCATTTTACTACTTCCACAAACTAAATCAATAAATAAAAATTAAAAATAATTTTTAAACAATGTTGGACATTAGCACTTGTCTGGCATGTATTAGGGCCACATAATTGCTCCTGATATCTGATCAATATTTTAGGTAGAAATCAGAATTTTTTGTTCAGAATGTTAGGAATTTAAAAAAGTAAACTGTGTGAAATATAAACAATGATAGCTGACTAGGGAAAAAGCAGCAAGTTGTTGTCCATTTGCGTCCACCCCCTTACTATGTCTATATGACTAATAATACTTTCATAGACAATTTACTGGAGATCACAGATAGTCAATGCTAAGTACCATAATGTCTAAAATCAAAGTTAAGGACTAAATGAGGAGTCAATATATGAAAATGGTAAAATTTCAAACAGTTTGTACATTTTAGGTACAAATCCATTAATTAATTTGTAACAACTGCTTAACTGAGAGAAATTAAAATGTATTTCTTCTATGACACAAAACCCCATATAAATTCCAAATATTATGTATATTATAAAATAGTGACACAATTGAAAAGGATATACATAAATATTATACAATTTTAATGGAGGATTTTATAAGGTATAATTTCAAATTTAGAAGCCATAAATTCACAACATTAAGAGCAATTATCAAATGTATTCTCTATATATCAACCCCCTGAGAATAAAATACTCCATTTCTCAGTATTTATGCTAGAGGGGCACTGTAATATTGCAAGCATATGAATACACCTTAAAGAATTCTAGAGTAGCAGTGATTAAAATAGCAACATTTAATAAAGAAAAAAACAATTTGAAAATATGAATTTAGAAATATTTATGTGATGGAATAAAACAATTTCTGTTAAAATACATATGTGCTATCATTTTCTATAATATTCTATAGAAATAAAAATATAGCTTATATAGATAGGAACTAATTAAAGTGATTTTCTCTGTTGATGAAAGGGGCTAGAATTGAAGACTGTCAAATAAACTATATTTGCATATGTAAATACTTATAGTCATAAAATATGTAAAAATAATATTTTAAAAAATGTGTTTTAATAAAAAAATTAATAATAAAAAATTTTACTAATTCTGGGCTTGATAATCCCTAACTTGTATTGACAATTATTGTGAAATCAGCATGGAACAAAACATTTAGTTTTGGTTTACTTGTAAAATTTGGATAGAAATATTTGACTTTCAGGGCTACTGTGAAGTCCAAATAATATAAATATAAATATTCACAAAAATATTTAGTTGACTATCTATCTCATGTATCTACATATTTATTTCTATATTCCAGGAAAGAGACTACATCATAATATAGAGTAATGGATGAAACAGAAATATCACACCATTAGAAGCTGCTATTTTCATTGGAGTATAAGATATGAACATGCAAAAGTTCAGGTCAGAAAGGTACATATAGTCAGCACTCTAGGTATACCACTTATCCTGACTCAGCTTTAAGTTCAGAGGCCACAGCCATCCATCTATCTATTTATCTATGAGCAATATGCCTGGTATCTTTATAGCAGAGGACACTATACGACAGCACACCCATCTGCAACTGAATTATATTAGTCAGATCCAAAAGAGCAAACATAGTTTTATTATTGAATATATTCGTTCTTCCAATGCTAGAAACATATTTGTTCCTTCACAAAATATATATTTTGCTATGTAATACAGACATGGCCTTCAACAGCAAGATCAGAGATTGAGTTATGTACTCTATTACTGATATTCAGACAATGTGTAGCATATATAAAAATTAAAAAGAAACAATAACAAAAGTTTAAATGGGGCTATTCTACTGGATAAACTCTCTTTTTCTCAGATCTATATTCAGATGCAATTTTTTTTATTGAGTCTACGTATTTCTGCTAAAATTTAATAGAAGTTTAAAATTGAATAGAGCACATCATGCAGGTTAATATTTCATTTGCCATTTGATAAAGTTAATAAAATAAACAATTGCCATCACACTGAAAAGTTGATGATGAGGGAATAATTAATTAACTACCAACACTCTGCAAAGGCCCACAAGAGAGCTGGCAAATTTGCAGATTTCTGAGTACTTCAGCAATGCTTAAGTTCAAAGAGATATTAAAATGCTACAACCTCTGATATCATTTTGACTGTCCTTGGAAAGACTCCAACAAATTGGCTAAAAAACCTACCACAGGAAGCCAACCATCTTATATAGTCTGAGAAAGAAGGGAACATTTTTGCTGAATAGAGTACTTACTTCTTTTCATGAAAACATGATTCTCTAATATACATCTAATACTGCATAATCTATCAATACATGCACAACAAAGCTTTTAAAGTTTTAGCTCCTACATAATTTCTCTGCTGTGAGAGAAAATAATGCACTTGTAAAATGCTTGATATAATGCACTGTGCATTTTTCAAATGAGATAAGAAAGTATTTATATAGTTGATTATATTTGCTATGGCAATAATGGCATTATTTTTTCAATAGCCCACTTGAGTGCTATTGAGTGTTTATGATTCCCTCGAAGCCTTCATTTTCATTATAAACAGACTACTACAGGGTCTACTTTTATACTCACAATAATTTGAAATTATAAAAGAAACAATTTCTGAAAGCTTTATTAAAGAAATACAATACAAGCTAACCTATATTGAAACCGATTTTTCTAGAATTGGCACTGAGTGAGTGATCTCGTTGCTGCATAATACATAAAAGATGATTTACATCTTGTTGAGTTTCTTTGACAGAATCCATATTGGATGAGATGCTCTAAAAGGAGTCATTCAGTGGGACCTGGACAGACTCCTGTCCTAAAGAAATTATATTTTAGGATGGTGTAAAACACTTGGCCTTTACAGCACATATACCCTTTGCTCAAAATACCCCTATGTTAGTCTATAATTTAAGCAATTGTAACAATAAATGAAAGATGAGAGAATGAAATGAAACTGAAACTAGATGCAACAAAATGTATGTGTAGAGAGACTCTGTATATCAGCTTCTTTCAGTTTTTTATCTCTACGTAGTATAGAGACATGAAGTCAAATAAAATACTGTCCATCTAACCCTGTATGATTCCTTGACTAAGGGTGTGAACTTTATTTATTTATTTTACTGAATAGCTATTTTTAATTTTTTTTTATTTCAGGATATTATGAGGGTACAAACATTTTGGTTGCATTTTATGACTTTGCCTCACCCAAGCCAGGATCAGAGGCATGCCCTTCCCTCTACAACGCTCACTGCATCCATTGGTTGTGAGTTTACCGCCCCCCCACCAACTCCCTAATCCCTGGAGATTATTACTACCGGTGAGCACCATAGTGTTGATCAGTTAGTGCCAATTTGATGGCGAGCACATGTGGAGTCTATTCTTCTGTTCTTGTGATACCTCGCTTCGGAGGATGGGCTCAAACTGTATCCAGGGAAATATAAGAAGTGCTATATCACCATCATTTTTTGAGTAATATTCCACTGTATACATATACCAAACTTTAATAATTCACTCATGAATTGACGGGCACTTGGGTTGCTTCCACATCCTTGCAATAATAGTGAATTGTGCTGCCATAAACATTCAGGTGCAGATGTCTTTATTATAGAATGTCTTTTGCTCTTTTGGATAGATGCCTAATAGTGCTATTGCTGGATCGAATGGTATTTCTAGTTTTAGCTCTTTGAGGTATCTCCAAATTCTTTTCCATAGAGGTTGCACTAATTTGCAGTCCCACCAGCAGTGTAAGAGTGTTCCTGTCTCTCCACATCCTTGCCAGTGTTTGTTGTTTTGGGATTTTTTGATAGAGGCCAATCTCACTGGGGTTAGGTGATGTCTCATTGTGGTTTTGATTTGCATTTCTCTAATGATTAGAGATGTTGAGCATGTTTTTATATGTTTACTGGCCATTATTTTGTCTTCTTTAGAAAAGTTTCTGTTCATGTCCTTTGCCCGTTTATTGATGGGATTGTTTGATTTTTTTTTCTTGTTGATTCTTTTAAGTTCTAGATAGATTCTTGTTATCAGCCCTTTATCAGATGTGTAGAGAGCAAATATTTTCTCCTGTTCTGTAGGCTGTCTATTCACTCTAATGATAGTTTCCTTGGCTGTGCAAAAGCTTTTTAATTTGATTAGATCCCATTTATTTATTTTTGTTGCTGCGGTGATTGCTTTGGGGGTCTTCTTCAAAATTCTTTGCTTAAGCCAATGTCTGAAACGGTGTGAATTTTAAACACAAAAGTACAAATTTTAAATGTTTCTATTTGATGACCTGTGTGGGAATGTTTGTGTGAAAGTGTATTGTTAGTGTGTGTGTGTGTGTGTGTGTGTGTGTGTGTGTGTTTGAGGGATGGGTGCTTCCTTTAATTGGTATTAAACACAAAAAAGTAAAGTTTCAGAATAATAATCATCTATGCCTTCTAAGTGGATTTGATAACAGTTGTTATAGAAATAACTACTATATACAGTGTGTGGTTATGATTGAATTATAAGCACTAATACATTTCCATTATTGATTCACAAGACATCAAGGATACGTTGTCGGTATGTATTTCATTCCTGCTCCTGACATCTTGTTTCTTGATTGCTGTGCATTCCACAATGCATTTCAGAGGATCTTTGTCCTTTTTCAATACAGTCTACTTTCAGTTTTACTGGTAATGGTTCTATCATCATATCTTCAATTTCTTAAAAGCAAATTAAATTTTTGCCCCCTTCCTATAATATACTCATTTTTCTTATATATTAACTATTTTTATAAATATTATATTTCTATAGTTTCTGCACAATTGTTGATTAATAGGGTCTGTATCTTATGTAATTACTCTTGACTGCACTTTGGGAAGAGATATTTCATTAAATTTTAGTAATATCATTCTTTAGATCTGATATTTTTTTCACATTATCTCCCAATCAGTTGTATTTTATAATAGTTTTTTTTTACTTCAAAGTATTATGGGGGTACAAATGTTTTTGGTTACAAGGCATTTTGTAATGTTTGAGTCAGGGTTATAGGTGTTTCCATCACCCAGATAGTGTTTGTTGTACCTGTTAGGTAAGTTTTCACCCATCTCCTCCTTCCTCCTCTCCGCTGATAGATTTTCATTGAGTTATATTTCCTTCTACGCATATGTGTATTCATAGGTTAGTTGCAATTTAATAGTAGTTACACACACAGAGTCTGGGGATACACTGCATTGTGCCACCTTGAATGACTTTAGCCATTTTTGTACACTCTGGCAGAGGCTGTTCTTTTCCTGGTAACCAATGGGCAATCTGATGCAAAGCTCAAAAAATAATAATCAGAAACCTTTAATTCCTTCAAGGATAGTGACTTCATTATTTTCAGAAAAATTGAACTTTAGTCTTTGGAAAAATAATTATATCATCAATTGATGTGTCATCATGGTACACTATTAAATAAAGTAGAAACAGCTTTTCATTTTCTTAGGGTCAATTTACAGACTTAAATGCTATATCCGGAAGTCAAGATAAATGTTCATTTTGAGAGGAGAAATTTTCCCATTGCAAAAGATGTATTCAAAGCTTTCTTAGAGATATTACTTGCTTTGAAAATGAAGTGCCTGATGAAGCTTGTCTATAATTAGGAAACATTAGATAAACTCTTCCCATTGTAGAAACACATTGGAACAACTATTTCACAGTAAATCAGAATTCCACTATCAAGTTATGTGATAAGCTCTTCTGTATTACTCAGTAAATCATGAAGTGTGACAATAGGGACACTCAATAAGCTCCTAAGAACTGCATAATAAATCTTGAAATTTCACAGTAAGTTGCACAATGAGCTCCACTGTATTAGTCTCTAAATCATGTGCTTTCACAATAAAGTTATATAAAGAATTTCTTTGTTTTGTACCATGTCTACTGTTAGTATGGGGCATCTATCAGTTAAGCATAAAACTTACCAATAAAGTGATGTCCTTCACCCCTACTTTAGAGCTACAACCATATGTTAAGAAAATTAGATGTCATTTATGGGAGAGAGAAAGAGAAACTAATTTCATAAATGTGAATGAATAATAAAAATAATTACAGTAGTAACATTATGATTGTGATATATAATTCATTGGAGTAGATATCATATTTAAAAACTATTTAAAATGAGTTACTATCTAAGCATTGATAACAAATGGTATGCATGAATACATTAAACAAGACTATTGACAAGGGAGAGAGAGATTAGTGTAAGTAATCACAATTAAAGTATATATGTAGTGTGTGTGCGTGAGAAGAGAGAGACAAAGTGAGAAATGTTTATATATAGTATTTGAAAAAGTGTGCTTATTCTCTAATTTTGGTGGTTGTAAAATGTAATTAAGCTTTTAATAATTTGAAAATTTGCCACGTGTGTTGGTGCACACCTGTAGTCCCAGCTACTTGGGAGGCTGAGGCAGGATGATTGCTTGAGTCTAGGATTTTAAGTCCAGCCTGGGAAACATATGGAGACCCCATCTCTAAAAAAAATCAAAAATAAAACAAAATGTGAAAATTTATTTGGTAGATATAATATGACATGTGAAATAGAAATTAAAAGATCACTGGATTAAATTCATAATCTCATTGCTTAAATAATATGTAAATTAGTATAATTACTTATATTGAGTGTCAATTTGTTTGTTTTTAAAATTACCTTTAGAACATTTACTAAGGATTTTTTCACAATAATAATCTGAGGTAATAGGAAAAGTGAGCAGAGTTAGCATGAATATGAGGCATTCCCTATTAAATAGTGCTGAGGATTACTTTATCTTTGAAAAGGAAAAAAAAAGGCCAATGTATATATTTTTAAATTTTCAATGCAGATTATTTAAAAAAATAAATGATATTTGTACATGACATAAAATTTGTTTATAATTTGATACCTAGAATTAGAAAAACCTGCTACCACAAGTAAGATAATGAGAACAAGGACTCTTTGTGTAAAGGATAGGAAAGTTTCTACTGCAAATGTTAACATCACCGGGGATCAAGTTCTGTGGAATTTAGGACCAACTTTTACAGGAAAAAATTAAGAAGTATTGATCTTGTGTTATTGTCAAACTATTGCACCACACATACACACACATACAAACACATATATATTGTTAAGTTCTGATACTCTATACAAATTCTTTTACATGTGAATAAGCCATTAGAAGTTCAGATGTGATACAGAAACATCACTAACTATACATCCACTGCATGCAACATGTTTTGACAGGAAGTAGACCCACACCTTAAAACATTCTATCTTGGGTCTAATTATGGATGATAAAGGAAATCAGCAGTTGTTACTCTTTTCTTTTTTGTGCCCTATACCAAATAATTAAGGTTTTTCGTCTCTTTTTGTTTTCCTTCTTTTGTTTTCTTTTAAGGTGCCTGATGTTAAGAGAGCTCAATTCAGTGGGACCACTTAAGTCCCATAGAAGATTGAAATAGACTTTAATTCTTCTAGAAATCTCAATTTAAAAGCTTCTTGCAACAGAACTTAAATACTGTCACTTGAAATAATTAATGAGACAAATCATTAATTTATTTCTTCAGGATTTCATTTTATCAATTTATATCACCATTAAATAAAGATGGACTCATGGAAACGTACATATATATATACACTTCCAAAAGAGAAATATACCTGAAATTGTCCAGAATGGTGTGCCCCTTAGTTTGAGATAATGTTTTTTAAGCATAAACAGATTAGTATCCCATGTCCAATACTGCTTATTATATTAAAGCAATGGCCACTAACTAGTTTTGACAACCATACTCTTTACATCTTTTAGTTTTTATTCTTTCAGAATATAATCTGATTTAATCATAAAGAGACGTAAACATATAACACAGTTATATGAATTGTTTACATCTTGTCTTCATTTAGTATTATTAGATAAGTTTTCCAAACATATAAATATTAGAAATACCTGATAAGAATTAAAGCAGCACATTCTAAATTACAAATATAAAAATAGGTTGAATTTTTATGTAAAACTGTATATATGTAAATTGAAACAAAATTCACTTACCTTTAAAATTATATTTCCTCAAAACCTAAGGAATATTGGAAAAATTAATATGAGCAGAGTATGAAATTGTTACAATTATAATTCTTTGAAAAGCTTTGAAAATTTTAAATAAATCTCACTACATTTTCATTATAACATTAATATATCTACACTATAAAATATCAAAACCTTCAAGGCACCACAAAAAAAATCTAAAGTAGATACCTTATCAGTTCATGTAGGTAATATTAAAATCCACAAAGTAACCATGGAACTCAGCATGAGTTGATATCAAGAATATTAATGAAGAAAATGACATAATTAATATTCTCAAAATCCCACATGTAATATTTCTATTTGGATAAAGCTCAAAAAGATGTCAAAACTACAAGCTTTGAATTTTGAGGAATTTTATTTTTTAAATATGTGAAACATTACAGTATTTAAAAAATAAAACAAACCCTTTATTCAAAATAAACATTTTGTCATTTGCATTTAGTTTAAAAATTTCATTTATTATATTTCAAAATGTAATGAATCATTAAAATTCAATCCATACACATCCAGTTCCAGCCAATATAGATTAGTTCCATTTCCCTTAGGTTATCCCTCTTACAAGTAAAAAGCCTTGGAGATAACATAATAAATAATCATAAGGAGACTCTGAAAGTTGGAAAGAAGAAGATAAACATCCTAAACTTCCTGGGGACATAGGCACTTCAGGAAGGACACAATATTTAATTCGCTGGGTTTCCTTTTTCCCTTCCACCTAGACAAGGCACAATAGGGGCCTGTAGCCTGGAATCAAGGAGCATAAACCACAAAACAAACCAAAACAAAAGCAACTCCAAGAAAAGCCTTTTCTTCCTAGCTGAATTGCAGAAAAATAGTGACCTCACAACAGAAACTCTTTTTTGGCAATACTGGCCCCTCTCTAGCCAAGCACCAACATAGCAATCCCATTCAATCCCATTCTATTCCCGGTTTTGGTGGGGCCAACCATGAAGCAGATATTCAACCCCACCCACTTGCTTGGTGGAAGTAGGCAGGTTGACTTCCCCCGCTGAGTGGTGCTGGCCAATTAAATGGGAGATAATCTTCCTGTGGAAGTAAGTGATTCTCCAAACTCATACCAGGGTATTATCAGTGGAATATAATGAGTGATAAACTGTGCCTTCACCTGCATTCTATAACAATGAGACTTAATGAAGTATTGCAAGCAAGGGCTAGCTACGAAAACACTTCACTGTGCCCTCCAGGTTGTCAGCAAGCCCTAACAGTGAGCTCCTCATCCACCTGGCATCACCAAGACTGAACTCAGGGCTGTATGATTCAGGGTCAGTCAGAACACCACTTGTCCGAATCCCAGTGTCAGCTGATTACAATAGTAAACTGAGCCTCCAACCCTAGGCAGCATTAAAATAATAATAATAATAATAAAGAATGAGGAAATGGGAAATGGTGCTAAATGGCACTTTAAATCCATCCACCTCCCCCAGCATCAGTGGAACTCAGCAGGAAGCCTAAATCTGCCTGTACTCTATAGCAAGAAAGAAATGAACAACATAACCAAACAACACATCTAATTGCTATGTGCAGAACAGTCTACCTAACTACAGCAGAATAACATTTCTTATAGTCCATGAAAGACCCACTGAGATATGACATAATATTCTGTGTCATAAAACAATAAATTAAAAAATTAAAATTATGCAGTGGTTTCTTCTGACCACAATGGGATTATAGTAGAAATTAAAACCACAAAAATCCCTGGAAAGTTTTTTAAAAAATTAGAAATTAAATAATTTCTCATAAATTTATAACAATTTAAAATCAAACAAGTAGCCTCAAAAGAAATTTTAAAATACTTTTTGTGGCTGAGTAGAACTCTGGTACACATATATCACATTTTCTTAATCCAGTCACGGATTGATGGGCACTTGGGTTGTTTCTACATCTTTGCAATCATGAATTGTGCTGCTATAAAAACTCTAATGTAGACGTTATTTTTATAGAATGGCTTTTGTTCCTTTGTGTAGATGCCCAGTAATGGGACTGCTGGATCAAATGGTACAGAACCAGAAAAGACCCCATATAGCAAAAACAATCTTAACCAAAAAGAACAAATTGGAGTGCATCAATTTACCAGACTTCAAGCTGGTACTACAAGGCTATAGGAACTAAAACAGCATGGTACTGGCACAAGAACAGAGAGAGACATGGACCAATGGAACAGAAGTGAGAATCCAGATATAAAACCATTCTCATATAGACATCTAATCTTTGACAAAGCAGACAAAAACATACTCTGGGGAAGAGAATCCTTATTCAGTAAATGGTGCTGGGAAAACTGGATAGCCACATGTAGAAGACTGAAACAGGATCCACACCTTTCACCTCTCACAAAAATCAACTCACAGTGTATAATAGACTTAAACCTAAGGCATGAAACTATAAGAATTCTAGAAGAAAATGTTGGAAAAGCTCTGATAGTCATTGGCCTAGGCAAAGAATTTATGAGGAAGACCCCAAAGACAATCACAGCAACAGCAAAAATAAATAAATGGGACCTGAATCAAATTAAAAAACTTCTGCAAAGCCAAGGAAACCATCATGAGAGCAAACAGACAACCTGCAGACTAGGAGAAAATACTGGCATGCTACACATCTGATAAAGAGCTGATAACTAGAATCTATACAGAATTCAGGAAAATCAGCAAGAAAAAATGAGATAACCCCATTAAAACGCATCAAAGGACATGAACAGAGACTTTTCAAAAGAAAACAGACTAATGGCCAACAAACATTTGAAAAAATGTTCAACATCTCTATTCATCAGGGAAATGCAAATCAAAACCACAAAGAGATATTACTTAACTCCAATGAGAATAACTTTTATCAAAAAGTCCCAAAAGAATAAATGTTGGCATGGATGTGGAGAGATATAGGAACATTCATACACTACTGGTGGGACTGCAAACTAGGACAACCACTGTGGAAAATAATATGGAGATACCTCAAAGAGCTAAAAATGCAACACCACTTTAACATAGTACTGGACATTCATACTGCTGCAATAAAGCAAGAAAAAGAAATAAAATGCTTACATATTGAAATGGAAGAAATAAAGCTGTCTTTTTTGCACATGACATGATTGATTATGTAGAAAGACCCAAGGAATTCACACACACACACATACACACACACCCTACCAGAAATAATAAGAGAGTTAATCAAAGTCACAGGATACAAGATCAACATAAAATTCAGTTGTCTTTCTATATGCTGACAAGTAATGGAAAACTGAAATTAAAAATGCAATATCATTTACTATATCCCAAAGTAAATAAAATTCATAGCGATATACTTAACCAAGTGTGTATAGGTTTGTATGCTACAAGTTACAAAATGCTGATGAAATAAATAAAAGAAGGCCTACATAAACAGAGAGAGAGATATTGCGTTAATGGATATGAAAATTTTCACCAAATTGATTATAGGTTCTTACATTAATATATATATATAATTTCAAAATATCAGTGATGTTTTATCTAGCTTATTCTAAAATTTACGTGGAATAACACAGAACCTAAATGGCTAAAATTATTTTGAAAAAGAAATGAGATAAATTGACCTACCAAATGTTAAGGCTCACTGTATAGCTACAGTTTATAAGAGAGTGTGCTATTCATGGAAGAAGACACTCATAGATCAAAGAAACAGAAGCAGGGCCAACAGAATAGAGAATGCAGAAACAGTTTCATAAAAATATGACCAACAGATATTTGACAAAAGTGAAAAAATAATCCAATGGTAAAAGGAGAAAGTTTTAATTCTTAGTACTGGAGGAATTGGGCATCTTTAACAGAATTTAAAAAGAGAAACTTTACCTAAAACTCACACATTTGCAAAAAATAACTAAAAATAAATCATGAGCGTAAATATAAACACAAAATTCTAAAACTGCTTAGAAAAAAATAAAACAGCACAGGAGGAAATCTTTGGGCTAGGACACAGGGCTGCGTGAAGAATTCTTGGTCTTAACACCAAAAGCACAATCCACAAAAGTAAAAATTGATCAATTTGGCCTCCTAAAATTATTTTTTTTCTGTGAAATCTCATGTGAAGAGAAAGAAAATGTAAGATATAGGCAAAGATAAAATATTTTTCAAACCATATATTCAACAAATGACTTTGATTTAAAATATGTAACAGACTTCCAAAACTCAACATTATAAAACCAAATTGTCCAAATAGAAAACGGGCAGAGGATATGAAGAAACATTTTACCAAAGAGTGTATAAAGTTGATAATAAGCACATGAAAAACAAGTTCAACACCATTAACTTTAAAAAAAATACAAATTAAAACCATAATGAGATATCACTGCACACTTAGAATGAGAAAAATAAAAATAGGAATAACATCAAATGTTCATGAGTATATGGAATAACTGGATCACTACAACATTGCTAGCAGAAATGTAAAATCATTATAATCTATGCACATTCTAAGGAAAAGTATTATTTATCCCAATTGAACCATGATGAAATCGAAATTGTTTTTCATAAAATATCATAATTTAAAGAGTAGTACAATTTAGAATCAGTTCTAAAGCACAGTCTTCATGCCTCTCTCACCCATTTCTTTTTCCTGACAAAATAGAGCTATTATGTTATTAAAAGAAATCGGATTAAGAACACAAAGATATTCTTGGTTCTCTTCCAATCTGTTATCATCTTAGCTTTGTGTACTGGGTAAGTCATTTAACCTTTTTTTGATATAGTACAAAATCCAATGATATACATGAGTGGATTAATAAAATGTGGTACATGTATACATGGAGTATTACTCAGCCATAAAAAATGGTGATCTAATATCTTTTGTAACAACCTGGATGGAACTGGAGGCTGTTCTTCTTAGTGAGGTATCTCAAGAATGGAAAAACAAACACCACGCGTACTCGATCCTAAATTGGAACTAACTGATCAACACTTCACATGTGGAAGTAAAACAAAGGGAAATCAATTAGGTGAGTGTGGGGAGAAGGGAATGGGTAAATTCACACCTAACAGGTACAATGCACACTAACTGGATGAAGGGCACATTTATAACTTTGACTCAAACTGTGCGAAAGCAAATTATATAACAAAATCGTGTGTACTCCATAATATTCTGAAATTTAAAAAGCAAGAAAAAACATGCAATGATCTACATCAAGGTACCTAGTAAATTAAATGATTATAAAACCTATGAGACCCATTGTTTTATTTTTCTTAAACTGAAATTCTATTCATGGCACAAAATAATTATTAACATAATGATTGTGATAGCTATCACTTATTAAATGCTTTATTTATTTCCAAGCATGCTAAATACTCTACATATAGTTTGTGATTTATATTGATTGACTTAATGGTAGAGCTAAGAATGAAATCCAAATCCACTTGATCCAAATTCCTCATTCTTATCAGTTCTCCTAAATCATTAGCTAGATATATCTATATCTGTATTTATACATCCATGTATCTAGCTACCTACATTGCATATATACAAACCTATACAATAAAGTAGAAAAAACTTAGTAGTGTTTAACTTTAGGTTAAGATAATCATACACATTCTTTATGTGCCCGTAAATGTGATTTTTACTATGAAAAGCAACCTCCTTTAGGTTATTTATTAAGTATTTGAATTATTTAAAAAATTGACAATTATTTAATATGTGAACAAGTTATAGGAACCAGAAGAAATGAAAACATAGTAACCTAAATGATACGGCATTAAAGCTGTTTATTAAGCAAGATATTAAATGTTTCTGTGATAGGCATACCATTTCATTTTATAGTTATCTCAAGCCCTTTTTTTCAGTATAATCTGAGTGATGTAATCACATTTACATGTGCATTTTGTCATGCGCTACTTTCATAGTTATACATGTAATACTTGCATACTTGACAGGGACTTCAGTAAAGCACGTGCTTACCAGTGATTTAGTCAAGATGCAAATACTAAACATATTCCTTTCATTAAAAAGTTTATGGAATGTACAATATTGATAAGGATCACCTATGTAAAATTATGTGTACATAATTTTATCTTATTTTATTCAAATAAAATACGTTTTCACTAGTATTCAAAATCAATAATTATTTAAATTGTGTATTTAATTGACACATTTATATGATATTTAAACATAACTTGATAGTTTTTATTTAAGCTGGTGAGTCTATCTGCTAGAATTTTTACACTTTTATGTATTTCATCACAATCATACCTTCCTTCTTTCTTCTTTTTTATACCTCCCCCTGTCCCTCCCTTTCTCTCTTACTTTATGTGGAAAAAACATGATGATCAAATTTAGTTTGAATCTTAAGTGATGATTGTTAAAATCAGTTAAGGTTGATTCAAATGTTACAGTAATTTGACCCAGCATTTACCAATATTGGGCTATGTAGCAAATGAATATGTTAGGTAATAAATCCGTGACATTGACTTGTTCTTAAAATAGAATGATTATTTTATGCATTTAAGAACATCATTCTCTAAAAGAGTACTTAAAATTAGAGAAAAATGTACATCGTATCTCCCTCCCTTATTTTTCTGGTGAATGTTTGAACTTTCTTTGCATTATGCCCTCATTTATAAATAGATCAAATGAGTATAATTAATTATCCTTGGCTTTGTTATTAGAGAATTAAATAGAAGAACTGAGAAAAACAATTTAACAACACACTGTAGCACTATTTACTGTGTTTTTCTCTGGAATTGTATAATTAATTATTTCTGAGTTTAAAACTTCCCTACACATTTCTTCTAATAACAAGCTTGGCCAATGTGCTTGAAATAGATAACCCACTTTAAATTGCTTTGCATAACTCATGAAGAAATATTCTCAATGCATCTGGATGTATTTGTATATTTATAAGCCCTAGTGCTCTGCCACGAACCTTGTGAACCTTGTATTAACAAAACAATAGATGTGAGCTGATAATTCCCTTAAATTCTTGACCTGTACATCCCATTTCAGGACTTTCCCACTGGTGCTTTTAGAAAAAGATACACTGTTCCTGATTTTTATGCACATTTTCCTAGAATAAGAATACAATATGCACTTATTTTCAAAATGTCTCTTGATATTAAAAATAGCAATTTTTGACATTATGTATTATAATTAAGAAAATATGGCCTGAATGTTCTCATATATACTTTGAGGTGTCTCTAAATTACAGATCTACACAATAAAATTAAAAGAGAATTTTTGGCAATAGTTTCCTAAAGAAACCCTTCAACCATGTTAACTCAATCAAATCTGCTGACTCATTTGTTTTTTGATACCATAAGTCTGTATATTTATTATAACTACTGAATTTTAGAAATCAACAGCTCTCTGTGAACATTAAAAATGTTATCCACCTACTTTTAACAACTATATCGATGTCATAAGCATCAATGGGTAGAAATAAAATCACTGTAAATTAGGTTTTATGAATTGGGGAATGACTCCCCAATTGGAAGAAAATGTTTTCTCACAGAGAGTCAGACATTAAATTCAGTTGACTCTATACTTACTAAAATATATGCCTCAAAAATATGTGACCACCTTTCTGTCCTACTGCCACTCATATCAATAATCTTCCATCAAAAGTTTAGTATATCTTCTGTACAGATAGAGGCAACATTGTGAAAAGATCGAAGACCATGCCTTCATCTTGCCTACATATAAATCCCCTGCATTTATTATTTATTAACTACCTTACTATAATAGATGTATAGAAAGGAGGTAAGTACCTGTAGACATATCTGTCTCTTTGTGTTATCTAAATAGTATTTACACTAAGTATTATTTAGAAATTAGTTTTTAATTTACTTCCAAGTAAATGTGTTTTAGCAATGTTTTCATGTTAATACTTACAGATCCATGTCATTCTTGTGCATGGCTCCTTCAACATAATCATCACTATTTCTCAAGAGGAAATATTGGGAAAAAAATAGCATATGATTAGGTGAAGAGAAAAGAACATATGATTATGAAGAGGGGATTTGGAAGACAATGAATATCATCCTTTTAAAGTCAATTTTGAAAAACACAAAGAATAGTCAACTAGTCAAATATTCTCAGTTGTCAAAGCTCTGTAGAAATAGTTTTAGTACTTTAGGAAGCTGAATTTGAAAAATGAAAACATTTGCTTCTTTGATTGATTCATTCATTCATTTGCTTACTTTGTTGACCAGTCAGAAATACTGATTAACCTCCAGTTATATGTCAAGCACTGAGAAAATAATTGAGACATAATGAGATAATTATTATTTTTTATTTCAGCATATTATGGAGGTACAAATGTTTAGGTTACATATATTGTTTTTGCTCCACTCGACTCAAGAGTTTCAAGTATGTCCATCCCCCCAGACAGTGAGCACTGCACCAATTAGGTGTGAATACAATAATTATAAAATAAACATGATGAAATAAATATATATTCAAATGCAGGCATATGTAAAATATTATTTGTTAAATAACTAATTCTGACCATATAGAAGAGGGTATAATCCAGTGCTATAATTTAGAGAAATATTCAATTAGGAAAAGAGACAAATGATAATGGGCATTTTTATTTTCATGAAGATGTGGAAAAGTAGACTGCTTTGAAAACATTTAGAAATAATTGAATCATGAGTAATAGAAAGGTTAGAAATAAGCTTAGATTTGATTAAAGTAAGAGAAACAGTACATACATGATATACCAGGTTAGTAGAATCATTATATGTTCCTTCTAGGAAAAAATATGTGTAGGTATAAAATAGACTGTGAATTTGAGGGAAAGAGTCCAGAGACAGCCATGTGCATGGCATTTGCCATGCTTCAAGGACATCAGTAGTGACCTATAAGTCATAATAAATAGTCCAAACATCATCATAAGAACAATGTGAAGTAAATCAAAAGCTGCAAACAGAGGAGTGGCACAGTTATATATTGCCTTTAAACATACTATACCCATGTCAGTGTTAGCAATAATGAAACAGGAGGACAACTCAGAAATTTATGCAGTACTTGTGTTTGGACAGAAATCAGCCTGCCTTATAAAATGGGCATGTGGGCGGTGAGAAATGAATGGATATTAAATGTATAAATGAGGTAGAATAAATAGTAACTGATGCTGAAACTAACAAATAACTGTAACCCAAACTTTATAAGCATATGGCTTTCCAGAATCTGTGCGCTACCAGATGGGAGATTGCATGTTATGCACATGGTAATTAGGTCCTAACGTGTTCGGGTGAGGCAGAAATTTCTTATAATCAACATCACTCATTGGCATTCCCTTAAATAGGCCATGAAGTACTTTCAGGGACATCTACCAACAAGTCTGTCACACCTGATTTTTCTGCCAGCAACAGAACAGAGCAGAGCTTTCTGGCTGAGTCCACTATGAAGTAGCTTGTGTTTGGGGTACATGCACAAAATAATTTTCACTATATATTTAAATATTGGATTCACACTCAGGAAAAGTGAGAATGTCACACCATGAGAGACACAGGAAACAAAATTGAACTAAGACAAAGTAATATAACATCTTCCATCTCATTTTCATTCCGTGCCATATGCTCTTTGAATAAAATAATTCAAAAATTGCTTTAAAGTCTTGTCTTTGTTATATTACTATTTCTTCCCTCCTAACTTTCATTCTTTCCTCTTTCATTTCTGTTCTTTTTTTGTTGTCTGTTTTTTTTTTTAGTACACATCTCAAATACATGTATATTAAAATAATGACTCATCTGACCTGAAACCCAGATTTTTTTTTTAATTAATGGTATGGACAGACCAATTTTGCAATAAGTATTATTTTTATCTTTTCTACTTACCTTGGTGGTAACTAATCAACCGAACACTGAGTTCCTATATCATTGCCATGTGCAAAAATAGATATCCGTCATCCAAAAGCTGCCTTTTAAAACAAGAAATTATTTTTCTTCAATCAGTAATTAATGTAGATTTAGATGAACTAAAGAAGAACACATGACTTATGTATCAATATTATTCCTTATTATTACTTCATTCAACCAACACTTTCCACAATGAGCAAGGAGGCAGCTGGAACATAAAACATTAGGAGAAACAGGATACAACAAACAAGAGAAAACACTGTCTGTATAGACTATATCTTTAGGCAGATCTGTGACAACTTTGCTAATGCTGTCATTGTTTCTCTCTCTACTAACACTACTGCAGAATGTGTTTCAACACATTTTGAAGCCTATGAGCTGACAGGATATTACAAGACACAGGAGATACTCACTTGCTTCATTTATCAAAGCAAAAATTAAAAACTGATAGTTTGATTTTTCTGATAAAAAGGGAAAAATTATTAAAATTGTAATTTTTCTATTTCATGGACAGTTATCTAATACTCTTGGGAAAAATATCCAATTTTCATTAGCCCAGTAGCTTCCATGTCTGAGCACACTGTTTTTCCCCTGGGATGGAGTAGGGTAGAGTCATGCTTTGCCTAATGACAGGGATATGTTCTGAAAAAATGTGTCATTAAGTGATATTGTTGTTGTGCATAGATTATACTTACACATACCTAGATGGTTTAGCCTACTATACATCTAGGTTATAGGATACAGCCTTTGGTCTGAAGCTCCAAACTTGTACAGCATGTTACTTTACTGAATACTAAAGTAAACACAATGGTAAGTATTTATGTATCTAAACATATACAAACATTGAAAAAGTACAGTAATAATACAGCATAAAAGATAAAATAATGATATATCTGTATAGGGCACTTACCATGAAGGCAGCTTGCAGGACTACAAATTGCTCTAGGTGAGTCAGTAAGTGAGTTGTTAATGAATGTAAAGGCCTAGGACATTATTGTACCTTACCACAGACTTTATACACATTGTACATTTAGGCTGCACTAAATTTATAAAAAAATTCTTTATCCAATAATAAATTAAGCTTAGCTTACTGTAAACTTTTCACATTATATATTTTTAAGCTAAGTGTTATCACAAGAGTCAAAAAGTTTAAAGTTTAAAACACAAACACATTGTACAGCTGCACAAAAATATTTTCTTTATATTCTATTCTATAGTCATTTTTCATTTTAATAAAAAATCTATTGGATAGTGTATCAGTCAGGGTTTCATAAAGAAACAGAAAAAGTAAGATGTGTTTGTGTATGTATGTATGAGATATATATATGAGAGAGAGAGAGGAGTTGGTATTGCAGCTCCAATCTGAAGACCGAGTGTAGGTAGCTTTTTCTCTTCCTTGGGGGACTTCAGTCTTTATTCTCGTAAGGCCTTCATCTGATTAGATGAGGCCCACCTATGTTATGAAGAATTATCTGCTTTATTCTAAGCCTACTGTTTTAAATATTAACCTCATCTAAAAAAATACCTTCACAACAACATTTCGACTGGTGTTTGATTAAATATCCTATCGCAGTCTAGCCATGTTAACACACAACATTATAGTAGCATAGATGTGTTAAATAACACAAATGTCAAATATTTTATTTCAGAATTTCACCAAAACTCTTGATGATTGATACCCATAACATCTATTTAAATTGGTATTACTGCAATGTTTTTACAGTTGCTTAAAATGAGGAAGAAAAATCTATTCTGGTTTTATTGTCATTAAAACTTAAACAAATTCAAATTACTGAGATTAAATTTACTGGCTAAGTTATACCAACAAACTGAAAGAAAATAAAATGAAACAGTTGGTTCCCAGGTATTTTACCTTTCAAAATCTGTTTCTGAAGGGATTTTAAGAATTTTAGAATCAGTTCCAGTATAAAAATAAGGCCAAAGGGCTGCTGTAAAATAACCATTAAAAGTATAAAAAGAGACCAATAAATTTTTTATATAAAAGGGAACACACCCAACTCATAGTACAGAAAAATTCTGAACTTAAGGAGCTAGATTGTTTTAGGACCCAAAACAATATAACTGTCATCATCACATCCCCTAATTACCCAAGAACCACCCAGAACTAATGGCTGATTTTACCAGTTCTGAGCAAGACAGTCTTGACAAACCTCCAACTTCCATTTAGGCTTGTTTCCCAACCCCACTTCCCAATAATGCCTGCCAAAAGTACCTTTCATGGAATCCAGGATAGCAGGGCAGAGATAAAACCTTCTTGGTTTATAAAAAAAAAGGTCATGTTTTGTCTTTCCGTATTGCAAAGTTTTTCTATTTCCAGAGATATTAAGCTGAGGATGTGCTCTTTCAAAATACAGAATCACATCCGCTTGAAATGGCTTAATAATTTTGTCCAACCCAGGATATTGTAGTGGAAGACTGAATTTATATTTCTCTAAATCCGAATGAAAAGAAATCAGAGTATTTTAAATTTCTTTACTTGAAGTGATTACTCACAATGTTAATAATTCCAGTTTGGACAGCACACACTTGCCTTCTACCTCCCTCAATAGATGTTTCAATGTGGAGAAAATTGTACAAAGATTTTGTTTGGTTTTTTTTTTTGATAATTTCCATCCCTTCATCTTGCATCTGCCTAATGATAGCCTCCTGCTCACTCAGTAAAAACAATTTAAGTTGCTCAAAGTCAGAATTTATTTCTTATCTGCTACATTCTATTTTTTTCCTATTCCACTGACTTGTTGGCTTCCAAAGTTTCCACTATTTCAATTCAATTCACATTGTTCTTCAAGAACTCAATGCTACATTCTAGAATTTTCCTATGATAAGGACAGATTTTATAATAGGGTAAATGTAATATTTCCAAGGTTTAGTGGAGAAACTGCACTATGTACATAAAACTTCTAGTTTCCTCTCACATAGGAGTCAGAAATTGAATTTATTTTTCATACATACATTCTATCCTCTATCTTCTTTTTGTTTCTTCTGATCTGGAGTACCTAAGAAATTTTAGTCAGATTACTCAGCTAGGGATTTCTCCTGAAGGTCTTGTCTGAACAGCAAAAATGAGAGAAAGCCCCGGGAAAGGCAGCATCTAGAACTTTCCAGGATATAATGATGCAGAAGCCACAGAAGTTGTATCCAGCTGATAGGCAATGGGTCTTTTAAATAATCCAGAAGGATGAACCAGCACTCCTCTTGGGCACATTCTCCACACCTCTTGGAGTATGATCAGGACTGTGACAAAGTCCACTAAGCCATGGACAAAGGTGGCAGGTTAGGTAAAGTTCCCTTCAGCAAAGCCTACCTCTCTAGAGCTCAAGACTCATTGAAGGTGGGTATCTTCCCCTCAAACTCAAAGACTGACTAGCTTTAGGTTTTATTGGCCTAGCAGGCTCATGGTGGCTACTAAAGTCTTATTTAGCCCTCTGCTTCTTAGCTCCAGGGAAATCCACAGCTTGCATATCTATCATACATCAGCCCACTTACAGTTGAGCTCAATGAATTTCGTCTTCAAGAAAGTAGCCACAGGTCCAAGCAAGTAGTTGTCTCCTTAAAACGCGGCCAAGTAGAGAATACCACCTCATGCAATGATGATACAAACTGATGACCTGGAGCAGTCAGCTCAGAGACTCAGGCCCAAGACTATGCAGAAGCCTCTGAGTCATGTACAGCCCGTGACTGAGACTCCAACATGCCCCTCAGAAAGATAGGGTTCCTGCAACAAATGTACATAGATGGCTTACACCATGATTGGCGATTGCCCTGAAGTAGCCTCTGTAGTCTTTTGGAAATCATCATAAACTTTCTTCCTCCCTCTCTCTCTCTCTCTAATACATTCCAACGATGCCATGTGAAAATAAATTCAGCCACAATCTACAGAGAAAGATGCTTTCCTTCTTTGCTTTTATCCTTAACCAACTTTGGTCTATTTCCCAAAGCAAACCAGATTAATATAATTAAAACATGTCATGTTGATCCTTTATACCAGTGATTTTCAAATAATGATTACTGGTCCAGCAACAAATTCTGGGCACACACCCTGGACCTAAAGAATCAGAAATTCTGGAGAGAGAACTCAGCAATCTGTGTTTTTACAATGCCTTCAGATGAGTCTAATGTACTTAAATTTTGACAAACACTGCTGGACACAAAACTTGACAATGGGTTCCTGAGAGGTAAAATAAAAGTTCTTATAATGCTCTAGAACCTAACGATCTTTTCTCTTCTCATACCTTTTTCCTACTTGTTAACCTCTTTAGATAAAACTGCTCTCTTGGCTGTTCCTTGTATAAACCAGGTTCCATAACATCTCTTTACACTGCACTTTTTATTTCCTTCACCTAATATCTTCTTCCAGTAATCCATGTACCTCACTAGGCCCCTTCTTGACTTGAATGTCACTCTTCCAATGAGTCCCTTTTTAACCCTTGCCTAAGATTTCCACGCTCCCATTGAGAATCTCTATCCTCACTCTCTGTTGAAGGTTCTTCTCAATACTAGTCAATATCTGTCATATAATAACTTAACTTTCTTGGTAATTTTCTACACCCTGTATTAGAAACTGAGATTCAAGATCCTTGAGAACAGTTTTTAGTTGGGTTGTTTTTTTTTGTTCACTTCTGAGGTACAAGAATATTTAACAATGCATGGTACTGCTCAATAAATTGGTGTGTAATGATTGAATGAAGAGAATATTTTATGTAGATTAAAAAATAAATAAGTTTTCTCACATTCTATACTGAATACATTTTCAAATTAATATATCAAATATTTATTTTATAACATAATTGGATAGCCTGTTTTTAAGAATATATTAGATATTATATGTTTATATTTTACATTTCAAAAATGCATACTTGTTCTCAAACATATGTTTTCTACTTGGGATTTTAGAATGGCTAAATCAAATGTAATAATGTTTTATATATCATTGAACTATTGTATATAAAATCCTTTATATTTATAACATATTAATGTATTGCATTTTTCATCATCTCTACATTTTATTTCCACATATTTTTCTTACTATGAAAGATCAATACTTTTGTAAATTTTTTCTCATTTGTTTTACTTCAGAATTTCTTAATCAATATTGGAGTCATAACTGACTGTCTCATTTTATGTATTTTAAAATAGGTAGAACATTTCCCATTTTAGAGAAATGTTTTATTCCATTTGATAATTATCTCAACTGTCTAAAATGCTGTTCATAAAGAGAGCAAATAATTTTAAAAGTTTTGTAACAATTATTTTTATTCTAATGGTAATTTTGATCTCTCTATATGTGAACTCTCTTTTATATATGACTCACTCAGAAGTGCTCTAAGCACTGTGTATGAGAAACCACATAACATATTGATGGCTATTCCCTAAAGAAGCATTTTAAAAATGCTACCTAATTTTATTACCCCTGGGATAGAGAAGTCTGTCTGAATAAGAAGAAACCACATGAATTGGGACCCAGGAATTTGGATTTTGATGAATTTGTTGCTTATGCCTTTGACCAAGTCATTTAATCTGGTCAATAACATATTATGGTCCAGATTATGGTCAATATGTTGATTATGGTCAACTGTGTATCAGTTTCTTCAACTACAAAATTAATACATTAGTTTCTAGACTTCAGTAATTTGTCCAGATTTTACTCTCTTTAAAAATTGTCACTTGTTTTAGACTTTAATTAGTCTTTCTTCACAAACACATTTTCTCATAAAGCATAGGTTTTTTTAGTTTTTCAATTTTGTTTTTGGCACCTGAGATGTTTATTACCAGAGATTGGGAAGAAAAGAGCTTCCTGAAGGGTATTTTTTGGCATTTTTTTTGTCAACGCATACACTGAATATCTATTCCTCACATTAAGCTTATTAATGATTTTTTTCACAACTCTTACCATTTATCCACTTTTACAAATCTTTTCTGACCTGATAGGGAGATGTGTATTAATTTATTTACTCTTTTATTAATTTGGATTCAAATAGTTTTGTAGCATGAAGTTTTAGTTTAATATGGGATCTCTATTATTTCAGTGATGACAGCATATTTATAGTCTTCCTTCTCTTTCTTTTTCTTTTTTTTCAGTTGTATGAAAGAAATTTCATAGCAAAAATCTCTTTCATAATTACTTTTTCTCAAAGATTATTTTTTTCTTTTAATTTTATACTTGGAAAACATGGAGGGAAGAATGAATAAAGGGACGGATGGTTAGTTTCATCTATGAAAATAATATTGCCTCTAGAAACACTAAATCAAACAAAAATAACTTGTAGTACAAAAACAGGTAGCCATGTGAAATTGCACTGTTTTAAAGTTTTTAGATAATAAAAACATTTTAAGAGTAAATCTAGGGAATGAGAAAGATAAATTTTTTCATATCCGTTTATTAAAAAATGCATTGTTACAAAAAGTTTTAAGTATAAATTATTTTTTAATGGAAATGTTAAATGGAAAAATAATATAGTTCTGAGGCCCTGAGGTTTCAGTTATATAAACAAGGATTGAACAAAACCACCATATTAAAAATGTATAATTTTTATTTATTTATCAGAATTTTATGGTATCTTTTTTCCCACAACTTCAATGTGTAAATTGTTTATTTGCAGTGTAAAGTCAATTTTCCTCTATGGGGAACATAGAATTTCTTGAGGTGTTGCAATTAGTTGCTATGTCAGTTCCTTTTTTTATTACCTCTGTATACCTCATTGGTCAGCAGTTCTCTACTTAACTGACCAAAGTGAGCCTTGCTATTTTATCAACTCTGGGTATGTCTGAGAGATAAAATAATAATAATAAAAATTCTCAGAATGTGGTATACAGTAATTTCTCTCCTCACCCCTTGTATTTTATTCAGAATTCCTTCACTTATACTATCAGCAGTAGTAATGTTTCCCATGTGAATAATTGTTTTAGCACTGCAAAAATATTTTTCATAAACATTTTATTTAACAAATAAAATATCTTACAAAAGAACACACTCAAATGGTTTCATTCTGGAACATATTTTTTTTCTGGATGTGTTTGTATTTATTTGTAAACTATTATTTTTCTGGTTAAATAAGTATATGCTGAAATTTGTAAAAACATAATTATGTGCTGAATTTGATGTATTTATGACTCAGACTACATGACAACACATTCTTTTTATCATCGACAAAGAAAAGCCAGATGAAATATCTATTTGTAAACACATGCAATCAATTTTTACTACAATCATTCATGTTGGTAATGAATAAGCTGACTAACTTCTTTAACCAGAAAGACTTTATTTTAACATTTTGTCTGTATTTGGTCTTTATTCAGACTTAACTTTAAAATTGCAATCAAATTTTTTTCTGAGAACAAGGCTTCTTGTCCTATAATAACAATTGGAATCACTAGACCCAAATCAATTCATTATAATTTTTTCAAGAATGTTGTATGAGGAGACTTTTTAGAAATAGAGACCGAGGATAGCATTAAAAAGAAAAAACAATGAAGTGATATAAAATAAACTGATTAACTTGTTGCACATATAGGCCACTAAATGAGAATAATTATCAATACATGAGGGATAAAGACCAACAAGTGAGGGATATGACTAATTTAACATACCAGAGTTACTAAAAATTTAAAGAGAGAAAAAGAAGCAACCTTAGTTTTGTTATTTAAAAAAGATTGTGTGAGGAGGTGAACTGGACCAATAAGAAATAAAGAAAAGATGGGTATGTGAATGAAGATCAGGTTGCTGAGAGGAGAATTCCAGTCAGAAAAAGGAGAAAGTATATAATTCCTAAGTTGGGAAGGATTCTAATTATGCATGATATTCATGTATTTTTTTTTTTTTAGCATGAGGAGGGGTGCATAGTTTCTTTTATCTTCCTTTCCTTCCTTGTGCTTTTCTTTCTGTTCATTGATTTGAAGACTCATGTTATTTCTTTCACACTAATAAGGATTTGAGGATTTATTTTTCTGAGCACAAACTTAACTATGTTAAATGAGTTTTCTTGTATAATAACTTTTTGTACTGTTCTCTCATCTATAAAATGGAAATAATAATGGCATGCATTTTCTAGGATTATGAGGATTGAAATAAGTTAACAAATATAAAGTACTAAGAAGACAGAAGAGGGATAACAATATAATAAATGCTCAATATATAATAGCTATTTCCCCCTCTTCATCTTCCTCTTCATTATTATTCTCAATGATATGGTTGTTTTATTATGCTCTTTTTTTTTGAGACGGGGCCTCCCTCTGTTGCTCAGGCTGGAGTGCAGGGGCATGATCCCAGCTCAATGCAGCATCAAATTTCTGGGCTTAAGTGATCCTGCTACCTTACCATTTGGAGTAGCTGGGACTACAGGCATGCATCACCATGCTAATTTTTTTTTTTTCTTGGTCTCCCTATGTGGGGCTGGTCTGGAACTCCTCCTCGTCTCAAGCTTCCCAAGTACTAGGATTACAGGCATGAGCCACCAGCCTGGCATTATGATGCATTATTTGTATGTACATTATTAGATTTTGTTTAGTGCACCTTATTGACCTATTAATAGAGTATGTTCTTATAATATTTGTATTTTCTAATTTATGAAATCTAGAAGGCATTATATTTTTACTCCACTATAACAGCCATCAAAAATTAGAAAACTTATATTTCTGTATACTTGCATTTCACTCATCCTATATTATTTCTATTGTCACCTCCAACTACATTATTCATTTTAACTTTATAAATGGGTATAAAAATTACATTAGTTCTGTAACAGAAGCGATTAGTATTATCTCTATAAATATTTTTATTGCTGTATAAAATATTATCCCAAAATGCAGTTGGTTTAAAAACAGCAGACACTCGTGACCTGTTCCTTTCTGTGGGCCAAGGGTCCAGCTGGTGCTTAGCTGAGTGGCTTTGATTCATGGTCTCTCATGACATGACAGTCAGGCTATAGGCCAGAATGCAGTCTCATCTCAAAGTTTGACCTGGAGAGTTTGTAGCAGGATTCAGTTCCATGCAAGGCGGTAGATAGAGGTCTTGTAGTTCCTCACAGACTCGGGTCCTTTCCACCGACGCGTCTCCTTAGTACAGCTCATACCATGTCAGAGCAAGCCAGGAAAGGAGAGGGCACAACATGAAGGATACTGCCTTTTGGAAACCCCTTCTTGGAACTGACTTCAGCGATATTCTATTCATTAGAAGGAAACCTCTACAAGCAGCCCACATTCAAGGAAAATGAATTGCATAAAGACAAAAGTACCACGAGGCAGGGATCACTGGGGGCCTCTTACAGGCTGCCTCCTGCAAATGGGATTAATGTTTTATCTCTACAGATCAACAATTTGCATTATTTATTTTGATTCTTCATATATTTGTTCCAAGTTCCCCATCATCAAATATGTTCTCCTATTCTGAAACTTGTAATTTGAGTTTTGTATTTTAGGACTTGTGCTTTGTGATTTATATTTTGCCTCCCCCACCTCTGCAAAAAAAAAAAAAAAAGGTCATAGGTCAGATAATTCTGGAATCGTTGCATATTCTGAATATATTACTATTATACCATTCTTTTTTTTTTTTTTTTTTTTTGAGACAGAGTCTCGCTCTGTTGCCCCCGGGCTAGAGTGAGTGCCGTGGCGTCAGCCTAGCTCACAGCAACCTCAAACTCCTGGGCTCAAGCGATCCTCCTGCCTCAGCCTCCCGAGTAGCTGGGACTACAGGCATGCGCCACCATGCCCGGCTAACTTTTTTTTTTTCCTATATATATTTTAGTTGGCCAGATAATTTCTTTCAATTTTTAGTAGAGATGGGGTCTCATTCTTGCTCAGGCTGGTCTTGAACTCGTGAGCTCAAGCGATCCATCCACCTTGGCCTCCCAGAGTGCTAGGATTACAGGCGTGAGCCACCGTGCCCGGCCGATATACCATTCTTTTATGAAGCTTGATGCTGAGAAAAATTCTACCTCAAGGTATCCTCATTTTTCCATTGTATATGATTTTCTTTATAGACATACACCAGCAATAAGCTAAAGAATTAGAAGTAGGGCAATGATCTGGGTCAGCTGGAAATTTCAAGTTACTTAGAATACCTTGTAACAGTTTCTTTGCAAGTCAGTTGTGACTTTTACCCTGGGGTATATTAATGATAGTTAACATGGACTGAGTGATTACTAAGAGGCGGATATTGAGCTCAGTAACTAACCTATATTATTTTAATTGCTATGAAATTCTATATGATAGAATTTCCCTCTCAGCTTTCTTCCAGTTTTGCAATTGATAAAAAAGGTCCAAAATCTCTTATGCAAAATTCTTTGAACTAGATATGCAAAATATACAGAATACTTCAGAGAGCTGATGTGGTCCATCTATACTATATTTTATAAAAAATCTAGAGGTGACTCCAGCAGTACTTCTAATCAAACATAAAGACATTTATATGTCTGTATTAAACATTTGGATATTCACAGTAAGTGGAGTTAATAAAGATTTTAAACATCCTTATGGCAATTAGACTAAATGTTGCTACCAAAGTATGCACCAAACATACAAAATCTTTTATATGTCCCAGGCTTTGGATTTTGGAATTACAAACAAGGGATATTAGCATGTGAATTTACAGATAAATATGCTCAAAGTCTAGCTGATCAGTGGTTTTCCTGGGATTTTAAGCCACGTGGCCTAACTTCAAGATCCCTGCTCTTATGTGCTCCACATCTCTGCTTTGGACAAGTATGGTGACCCTCAGTTTGAAAGTTCGTATATTTAGGATTCTTCTCACTTGGCATGAAATACTGATTCCAAGACTAACTAAATGTTTGTGACTTTGTGCAATTTGCTAACCCCTTTTGATGACCCAGGATGGAATATGGTAATTGCCCACAGTGGTCATCACAAATATCCTTCAGTACAGGTTGTCTTACTTTAGGACATTATTTAACTATGTCCCCAAAGCTCTTATGTCAGGAGTTGAATGGTTGGAATCCCAAAAATACATATAAAACTGATGCTTCATTACCGCCAATCTTGCTACTTGGCAACTTCCTGGCTAAGACAAAAGCATCCATAATGACTTGCATTACACGTTGACTCAACTAAGTCACCATTTTAAAGACAGTAATGTTATTCCCAATTTCTGAGAACAGTTTTAATAACAGTCAAGAAACTTGGTTGAAGTTAAGAAAGTATAATTAAATTTCACGTGATTTAATATGGTTGTAGAACTAGTTCTAAACAAGTCCTAAACTTAAAACACTAATTTTGTGCAGTAATTTTTATATCCTCTTTTTATCTTAGTTTTTTTTCGTTTTAGAAATATTTAAAATATAAGAGAAAATAACTTGAGTAATATGCTACAGAGAATGTTTCATGTTGTCATATTTGACAGGTATGGTTTTATAAGATGGATTCTTTTTATTGTTCCAGGTCAAAGAAACTATGTGACTTTTCTCATCCCGTTTCACTATTCCTGAGAGGACCACTATTCATAAACCAGCATGTGACTTTCCCATCCATTGTTCTATAGCTTTACTACACACATACAAATGTATTACAGCATTCTTTATAAAAACAAATTCTGGAAACAAGCTAAATACTTATCAATATGGGAATGTGTATTTAAATTTAGAATATATACATATACCTATTAATAATTATATTTTTCCCATATTTATATCTCATTGTAAATGTTCACAATACATAAAACTTTACTATTGTTCTACCCTCTTTTAAAATTCATGAGCAACAAATAAGAATTCTTGCCAGGAATGCTAATAAGGTCTGCATTATGAAATTTTGATTGGAAGTTCTTTCAAAACAAAGAAGTCTCTTGTAGGATGACCATTAACTAAAACTGCAAAACTATGTAGTTAACAAAACAAGTGTCAATAGAAAACACCCACTGTACTCCAACTATGCCATAAGGTAAAAACAATTAATTTGCTTTGCTTTCTCCATTAATATAAATTATACTGACACAGAAGTATGGTAGCCATTTTATCAACTGAATTTGTATTTTGCTTAGCAAAGCTAGAAGTCGTGTAATAGTGCCCATCTGGGTGACTTGAGATTTAAAGATTAAGTATATTTTGGTAAATAAGTTGACATACTACTAAATGTTACCTATAGATTTTGCAGTTCTCTGGTTTCATTTGTGAGATTTCTAAGAAACATGGATGTAAAATAAACATGAAAGTAAACATTTTCAATAGAATTTCCTGTTATTTACTTATGCTTTTCCCAGTTAATTGAGGGAGACAATTTGTAAGACATGTGCTGTCAAATTTTAATTAAAAAGAAAAGGAACCAATTCATATTCATGAGCCCAGAAAAATCTTTAATATTTTTAATCAATGAATGCCTATACCATAAAGAAAATCATGCTGATGGACAAAGAAAAATATTGATTGCAGATTTCAAATAAATGTCCTTTAAATCTCTGTAAATAAAAAAGTTGTATCAATTTCAATAATCAGCTATTATTTTTTATAATATCCAGTAACTGGTAAAATTATATTATTATGATTTATTTCTATGAACAAAATGCCCTTTTTCATTCGGTCTCCCAGACTGATACACATTTTCATTCATCATCTTCTGTGAAGATGAGATTTGCCGGGCTGCTGATTGTTTGGTTTGTCCTTATTTTGGCTAAGATTGGGCACTAGACTAAAGCGGTCAAAATCTAAAATGCAGCCACACTTTTCATAAGCAGTTGCGACTTAATTCTGCTTTCTTCTCTCTTTCATGGTGTAACCTAGAAGCATTGACGGAATTTGCCAGTTGGAAGTACAAGGAAAATATTTAATGTATGTTAAACTGGACACTTAGTTGAGATGTTGGAACTTTGTGACATACAGTCTTGCTTTCTTTTGACATATGTTTAAGTTTGTGTAGAGTGGCCTGTATAATTTCTATGGGTTCTGTACCCATATCCTTATAATATTCCTTCTTTCCAGTAATATATGAGATTAATCCATTTTGCAACTAAAATTACTTACCAAATAGCAATCATAGAAACCACCATCGTAGTATCACACAGAATAGATTCACAGCCCTAACTATCCTCCTGTGCTCTGCATTTTCATCCATCCCTCTGCCTTAACCTCTGGAAACCACTGATATTTTTACTTTCTCCATAGTTTTGACTTTTTCTGAATGTCATATCTTTGGACAGTACTGTATGTATTCTTCTCAATTTGGTTTCTTTCACTTAAAACATGGATTTTATGTTTCCTCTGTGTCTTTTCATGGCTTTGTAACTCATTTCTTTTCAGACCCAAATAATATTTTATTGTCTGGATGTACCACTGCTTATTTATCCATTCACTTAGTGAAAGATATCTTGGCTTTTTCAGAGTTTTGGTAATTGTTTAAAAAGCTGCGATAAACACACCTGTGTAGGTTTTTGTGGGGATGTAATGTTTATTTCATTTGGGCAAATAATAAGGAGCATGACTGGTAGATCATATACTAAGGTTATGTTTAGTTTTGTAAGAAACCACCCCAGTTTTTGAATGTGGCTGTGCCATTGTGCAGTTCCACAAGCAATGAATGAAAGGTTCTTTTGCTCCGTAGGCTCATCAGCATTTGTTGTTGTCTCTGTTTTGGATTTTGGCCATTCTAAGATGTGTGTAGTGGTATCTTATTGCTATTTAAATTTCCAATTTCCTAATAATATATAATGTTGAACATTTTTTTCATAGGCTTACTTGTCATCTGTATACCTTCTTGAATGAGGTGTCTGTTCAGATCGTTTGTCCATTTTTAACCAGTTCTTCTTTTTCTTATTGTTTTATTTTTTCCAGCTTTACTGAGGTATGGTTTTAAAAAATACAAATTGTATACATTAATATTTAAGGTTTGTGTGTGCGTGGGTGGGAGGCATGAATATTAACTATTTACTGTCTTACCAAATTTCAAGATACAATGGAGTATTATTAGCTATAAACACCAGGTTGTATATCAGGTTTCCAGAATGCATTCATCCTGCAAAAATAAAACCTTTTATCCTTTAATTAAAATCTCCTCATTCTCCCCGCCACCCCTGGCAACCACCACTCTGAATTCAACTTTTGTAAATAATATATGGCCTACTCTCTTTTACTTTTAGAAGAATGTTGAATATCATATTTTGTAAATATTAATCACTTGATGCTGCCGATTGTTGCTTAAATCTTCTAAATACTTAAAAATTTTTATTTTGTCCACTTATTCTGTAACAGAATAGCTGCATTAAAATACAAACTATATTTGACATATTTTGGTTTATTCTTTATTTTACAGTTTTTCCTTAAATATTTTAGACTATTCTATTGAGTACCTCCAAAATTAAGATTGTTATGTATTCTTGATTTTTGACTTTTTTGGCTTTTTCAGCATTATTAAATCTGTATCTCTAGAAATGCTTCTTACTTTGAAGTCTACATTCTCTGATATTAATGGAGCCATACCAGCTTATTTTTTTGTTAATGTTCATATATTATATACATTTTTATTCTTTGCCAATCAACCATTCTCTTTATATATTTTTTAAAATTTTTAATTTTTTTATTTGTAGTTATTCTGGGTACATAATAGTTGTATATGTTTATAGGGGACAAGTCATGTTTTGATAAAGGTAAACAATGTGTATTAATTAAATCCTGATAATTGGGGTATCCAGTACCTCAGGCATTTATCATTTCTTTCTGTTAGACTCATTCCAATTCCATTCTTTTAATTATTATATTTTAAAGCACATCCTAAATTATTGTGTTGATTATAGTCACTTTAATGTGCTATCACATGTTGTTTATTCTATCTATATTTTTGCACCCCTTAACCATTTCCACTTTATCCATCCCTCCCCTTCCCATCATTCTACTGTCTCCGTAAGATCAATTATTTTTAATATTAACTGCCACATATGAGTTAGAATATGTGAGATTTGTCTTTCTGTGCTTGTCTTATTTCACTTACCATAATGTTCTCCAGTTCCATCCATGTTATTGCAAATGGCAGGATTTCACTCTTTTTTATGACTATGTAAGATTCCATTGTGTATAGGTACCAGAATTTCTTTATCCATTCATCCATTGGTGGACACTTATGTTGATTCTGAATCCTGGCTATTGTGAATAATGCTTCAATAAGCATGGAGGTGCAGATATTGTTTCAATATATTAATTCCCTTTTTTGGGATATATAACTCACAGTGGGATTGCTGGTTCATATGGTAGTTCTATTTTAGTTTTTTGAGGAACCTCTATACTAGTCTCCATAGTGGTTGCACTAATTTGCATTGCCACCAACAGTGTATGATAGTTTCTCTTTCTCCATGTCTTTATCATCTCTTTATATTTAATATGACTTTCTGCTATGCCAGCATATGTTTAGATTTTTGTTTCTGAGCTAGTTTGACAATGTTTTCTTTAAATTGCAGTATGTAGGCCATTTTCATTTTATAAATTAAAACATTTTTGGTTTGAATATACCACTTTATCATTTATATGTTTTCCCACCATTCTTCATTCATCTTAAAAATATGTTCTTTTTATAGAATAATATATAACAAATATGTTTCTCTTTTCCTCACTGTTAACTTGTTAGTTGAAACTTCTTTTACTTTTATTTTATGGCTATCATACATATTATGATATTTGTTCTTGATTTTAAAATTAAACCAGTATGCTTCTAATTCCTAAAAAATTCAAGGAGCTCATAATTTTTATCTACATTTAATGTCCCCTTCCATGTCTTCTACTCTTTTTCTTGTGTATTACATTTTGTATACATTTTAAGCCTCGTAAGATAATCACTATTATTGTTTTTGGTATTCAGCATTATTTCAGATTTATCCATATATTTGTCATCTTCATTTTTTTTTCATTCCTTCTTGCATCACAGTGTTTCTACCTGAACTAATCTTATTTCTGCATTAAAAATAGGCTTTAAAAATTCCTTTGGTGGGGCTCTGGTGTTGGTGATTACTTGACTCTGTTTTTGTTTTAGTCTGACAATATCTTTGTTTATCTTCATTTTTGGAGGATATTTTCTGTTTTAAAAAGTTCTCATTTGGCAGTTATTATCTCTCAGCACTTTTGAGCTACATTTTTATTGTCTTTTTATCTCCAGGATTTCTATTTGGAAATTAGCTGTCAGTCTTATTGTTGCTTCTTTACAGATAATGTGTTTTCTTCCTTCTGCATTTAAGATATCCTTTTTCCTTTTTTAGGAAAGTAATCCAGGTGTGTCTTCTTTTTTTTTTTTTTTTTTTGAGACAGAGTCTCGCTCTATTGCTCAGGCTAGAGTGAGTGCCATGGCGTCAGCCTAGCTCACAGCAACCTCAAACTCCTGGGCCTCAAGTGATTCTCCTGCCTCAGCCTCCCAAGTAGCTGGGACTACAGGCATGAGCCACCATGCCCGGCTGATTGTTTCTATATATATATTTTAGTTGGCCAGATAATTTCCTTGTATTTTTAGTAGAAATGGGGTCTCGCTCTTGCTCAGGCTGGTCTCAAACTCCTGGCCTCAAGCAATTCTCCCACCTGGGCCTCCCAGAGTGTTAGGATTACAGGTGTGAGCCACCACGCCTGGCCTAGGTGTGTCTTTCTTTATGTTTATCCCGTACATGTGTGTGCACATGTCTGTATGTTTTGTATTGTAGATCTTCTTAAAGTTGTAAATTTATTTTAAGTCTTCATAAGTTTTAGAAAATTGCTGTCTAGTTTTCTTTTTTTGCTTGTTTGTGTTGTTCTTTTTTAAATATTGTTTCTGACTCAATCTTTCTCCATTCCTTCTGGAGCTTGACTAGATTTTATCATCATGAATTATATGTCTCTTACAGTATTGTGTATTTTAAATCCATTTTAGATGCATCAATCCAGACAGTTTATCTTGATCTAACTTTTAGTGTACTTTTTCTTTCCTTTTCTTGTGTCTAAACTATTTTTAAACTCATAATCTATTATTAAGTTCTAAAATTTCCATTTGTTTTAATTTTTTGCTGAAATTTTCTTTTTGTCCATATTCTTGAATATTTAAATCACAGTAATTTTAAACTTTGTCTCTGATGATTGTAATATCTATGTTAGTTATGGGTATGGATTACTATTTTATTAATTTCTTCTGGTTTTTGTTTATTTTTGTCCTCTTTCTTGCCACTCCTTGTTTTAAAATAAAATTTTTAAACTTATATGTGAAAAATATAGCATTCTGCCTGGTATTATTTTTCTCAGCAGAAGGTCTGTCACTTTTTGCCATCTTACAGAGAAGAGGAAAAATATCTTTGATCCAGTTGACTGTAGAATACAGCTGGTTTGTACTTATATCTAAAGTTTAATCTTTTCAAGTCTCCTAACTGAAAGCTGGAGGTGTTCAGAAAGGCTCCTTCTCTTCCGTGGTCCCTGAATTCTGTATTTGTCTCTCCTGAGCTGTGAGACTACTGAATCTCTGCTTCACTCTATGGTTTCTGAGTCGTTGTTATGCTTTCTTTACCTGAGTCATCACCTATGTTTGAACAGTGTAAAAGTTGAAAAATGTCTTACAGAAATACTGTACTCAGAATGTGTGGGTCACTTCTCAATGGTTTTCTTTTCTCTTAGGATATTGCCCTGGATTCTTGGTTGTTTGGAAGTCATAAATTTTAGTGATTGTTTTCTCAGTCAAGGGAATGCTCCAAGTACTGGGCTGCTGCTCTCTGTTTGCTCCTATGTCCTGCACCTAGAATTGGCTAAAGGCTCAAAAGGAAAGAACAACAGTAAATGCAGGACTCACCTCAATGCATGACCCTGCCCTATGGGATTGTGGCCCTTGAGTTCTGACAGCCTTTGTTGTTTTATAAATGCCTTCAGTGATTTTTAAATATTTTAGTCATCTGTGTAGTTCTTTTCAGCTGTAGGTTAGTCTCCTGCCAGCTCCACCTGCTAAAATAGGCTTTTGTTGTCATCATCAGCTTTTTCACTTTACTCTCCCTGTTCATGTTTTATATATGTGTGTATGTGTGTTCATATATACAGGTATATGATTGTGTAAAAATTATATAAATTTATATTCATTTATAGTATATGTTATCTATATATTTTAGAACTATAATTTCTGTTTTTAATTGTAGAATAGAATAATCAACTTTCAGGTATAAATATGGATTAACGGCTCTTCACAACCAATTACAATTACATTTATCCCCATAGATCTACTAATTTCACAAGAATCTATGTAGTCGTTTTTTAAAAACAAAATACTGTATTAAATTTTGTATTTATATTTTCAAAACAAATAATTTTGTATGCATTATTAAAATAACTGGTTGTGAAGTGCATTTATAGTAATGAAGATAGTCTAGTATACTTTGACAAAATGAATTTTCAAAAATTTCAATTTGATTCTATGAATAGATAAAAAATTCAAAGTGCTTATTAGAATTATTCTCACTGATTTTCACTCTAAAGTTTCTGATGATATTGATATAAGACTAAAATCAAGTCACTATTTGTGAATTCTTTTATAATGAAGCCAGTGCTTTAACAATTATCTCACTTTTTATACATGTGAAAAAAAATCTTTAAAAAATGAGCAATATTAATGTACAAGAACAGTCATGAGATTTAGATAAAAAGATATGGTTCACATAAATAGAAATGCACTTTCTGCAGCTGCACGTGTTAAATTATCACCTTTGGGCACAATTTTTTAAAATAATTTTTTTTGTGTTTGAAGTAGATGATGGCATTTATTAATTAGTATAGCGTCACTTGATTTTCAGCTTGTCAGGATTATTAGTAGAGCCCTTAGTATGAATGATAACTTTCTCAAATATTTTGTTTCTAGTTACAAATTCATAAAAAATGTGTGAAATAAATTAAAATCTGTACTTGTGTTCATTAATTTCTTTCATTTCTTTTAATTAAACTTTTTTATCTTTTTGCTGAAATATGTGATTATTGCCAAAAAGAATACTATTAAATAATAAATTACATATATGGATTTAGATTTATGTTACACAATAAAAGACTAAACTATTAATGGAAAACTTTGGACTATTCTCTATTCTCTATGTGCTGTACACAATGATGCTCTACTATTATTTCTTGCATAAATTTTACTTGCTCCAGCTTATAATGTTCCTGGCTCTTCAATGACCTCACTGACTGGAGATTGGGCACCTCTTTTCTTCTCACAAGCTATAGTGCAGGTCTTGGCATAGAAATTTTAAAGTTTGTGTCTGATAACTCCAATATCTGTATTAGTTGTGAGTGTGGATTACTATCTTATTCGTTGCTTCTGTGTTGTTGTTGGTTTTTTTTTTTTCATTTTGGTCCTTTTTCATGCCATGCCTAGTTTTTTAATGAAATTAAAACCAGACTCCTGACAGAGAAATCAGCATCATATTTCTACAACCCCTACCAACAACTGGGTGTAGTTAGCTTTTCCCGTAGGCTTGTGTTTTATCAGTAATCATCCTGCAGTATACCTATGCAAAGGAGAGGTTAGTTATGATAGCTTCTGGGAAGGTCAGTAAGAAGAAACATCTGTACTCTGTTATTTCAGATTTAATAACGTATTATTGTGAGAAATCTTTTTATTGCACGTGGTTTCACTAATATATAATGCCATATCAGAAACTGAAAGTACAATTAAGAGGTGTACCAAAGCTTCCCAGCATGTTTTAATGCAAGTATGAACAAAATAGTTGTAAAAAACAAACAAGTAAAACATTTCACAAATATTAAACTGGAGGTAAAAGGGACAGTGACTATAAACCAGATGCTCCCAGGCAAACTATGATATAAGTTATTTATGATACATAGTATGATTATTTGTGAAATATTTAAGATCATTGTCTCAGATAAAGGTGAAACACGTAATGACAACATAATTAGCCATACTAGTCTATAGCATAAATAATAATCATTTTACATAATAAATTAGTTCAAAATATCAATTTGGCAGCTAAGTGAAATCTTCTGCATTGTTTATTGAAAATGTTACTAAAGACCTCGTCGGGAAACATATTTACATTAAGTGGTGTATTGAAATCAATGGGAGGCTTTGCTTTTGGAATTTATTATAAAATAATATTTGGTATATCATTCTGTATTATAGCAGAAAATAGCAATCTAAAGAGGAATACTTTGAGTAGAGTTTTACGAGCAAAGTAGATACACAGGAACAAGCAAGATGTAATGAAATCACAATAAATAATGCAATGCCCTTGGGTTGGTAAAAATAGGTATCATTACAGGGCAGGCCAAAATGGGCCAAGGTTGGAGCAGATACAAGAACAGAGCTGCGTGGGGAGGCAGTGTGCCCAGAGCTGTTTCTTTTGGTTAGGGACACATCCAGGACATGGAGAAAATTATGGCTAAAATTTAGCCTAACCTCACTCTACCCCGTCCTACTGATCTCTCTCCAGGAGGCCTGTGACTGTTATTATTACCTGGAAAACACAAAGCAACAGTCCAGCCTGCATCCTGCAGACACGGAGCAGGGTAGACAAGGATAAGGAGTAGCTCTGGAGAGAAAAAGAAAAATAACCAGCAAAATAATGTTTCTTTCTCTTACATCATGAAAATATATAATTGATTTTACTTTGATTTCTGGCTTTGCTGCCAGAAACATCTAATTAAAATTATACTTCTCTCTTATTAGTTTATGTCAAGGATCATTTTTGAAAAGCATTCTCAAGTCATTTAAAGAATCAGGAAAGAAATATTGATTTTACAAAACCTAATAGTTGAAAATTAATATTTTAATTTTAAACATTATCCAGAGCTAATCTTATACACATTTTTCTGAATCCTTATCTTTGTAGTACCCACAATGAGTTAGAAAACAAAGAGCAGTTCTTGTCATTGAGAAGGTGACCTGGCACTCATGGTAGGCCCTGCTCCACTCCTATGTGACAATCTCTCAGAATATCCACCTCAGACAAATACTAAGACCATGATAAAATGAGACAAAGCAAGACTATTTCATGAATTTGTCTAAGCGGACCAAAAGCTAGGTTGTTCTGCAACCCACAAAATAACAGAACTCCAACTCTCTTGCTGAAGCAGTGAGAGCTATTTGTCTTTACCAATCATAAAATTTCCCCTGCTTTCTGACATCATTCGATCTAGAGCAAAACCTTGCTTCCTTAGACATTCTGCCAAATACCCCAACTTAAGCTCAATTCTATAATAGATTCTTTATGACACTCTCTTAGCACGACACCCAACAATTCCCTATAGTGAGCAGTGGCCATTACTGCAAAGACTAATAGACCCATTTTTTAAAAACTACAATTGTGTTCCTAGCTGGTGGATTTTGGCTGAAGGGCATTAACAACAGCTACTCTTGCAGAGAAACTCCTCTGCATTTTAATCATTACTTGCATTCCAGCATGTCTCTCTTAAAATGATACAAAATATTTTGAAAAGGCCAAGTCATTATAGCTTTTGTAAGATCTATTAGATCTTTGAGGTGCTAACGTTGAGACATTTTTAAGTAAATAAATTATAGTCAGTAGCAAATATTTCAAAAGGACAATTGCTAAAACTTTTTTAATAGCTAAAATTGCAGGTTAATTATCAAAATCCCCTGATGATATTCATTGCTTGCAGATATGTTTCATTTCAGTGAAAAGTGATGTTAATTGTAGAACGAGAAGATGACAACCAATTAGATGTCTTCCTAAAGGGGTTTTACAAGCCTAATCCTTGCATTAAATAGACTCTAGAGAAAGGAAATATTTGGAAGATAATGAGAATTGTATTTCAAATAGTTAATCCAATGTATTACCAAAAATGGCTTTTAGAATGCATATATTAAAACATTTGTCAGTTAGAGAAAATATATTTTTAAAATTCTCTATAAGTATGAAATATTTTCAGATCTCAGATTCATGATCAATAAACTGGGAAACTTCATAAGTTTTTTGGTAAAAGTTAAATATTATTTTATTAGGAAATTTTTGCAAGGTGCTATATATTTTGAACAAGTTAAAATACTTTTTCTCAAACAGATATAGTCAGATAGACAAAAGAAATATTATAAACCTTGTACCTGTGGTATAGTATGTCAATTATTTACTGTATCCAATTGAAGCAAATCATTTACTTTCTTTAAATCTCAATTGTTTTACCTTACAAAAAAGATTAGGTTTGTTAATTCACAGATAACCTTTACATCAAGGAAGTAGTGTTGATGCTATTGTTACTAGGTGAATCCTTTTTCTACTCCCTGCACTGGAGGCCTGTTCCCCACCCACCCTGTGATATTACAGATAGGGGTAGCAATCAAAGCAGCACATTTGTAATTGTTTTACTTTCCAGGCACTTTTTTTTTTTTAAATAAGGAATCGGGGTAAGGAGCTTCATTTTTTCTAAAACATGCCTCCCACAAAAGAACTATGGCAAGAATTAGAACACGTCAGAAAACAGATACACAGAAAGTATTTATTATCTATAAATACTAAACGAGTCATTAAGAGAAGCAACACAATTGCAATCCTCAGAGAATTTCACGTTAATGCTTTCATGCTTAATCAGAGTCGGCCTTTTAGTAGCCACATTCTGTGTCTGAAGGACCAATCATCTTGTATCTTTTTCCCAGAAATTCCACAAGCTAATTACAACAGTTCATGGTGCTAATTGTGGATTAGTTTATTTCTAAGTTGTTTCTCATTCCTAGGTCATAATGAATTGTCAGGAGGACGGGTCCCATTTCCAGAACCATCAGAGTGGGATCCCAGCAATGGACTATTGACCAGATCTTTACGCCCGCTCCCCAAGAGTGCTACCACATTCTTGGCTTCCCTCAATTTCAATGCCTTACGATAAAAAGAAGGTAATATGGCCATTCTGGTGGCTCACGTCTGTAGTTCCAGCTACTTGAGTGGCTGAGGTGGGAGGATCACTTGAACCCACGAGTTCAAGGTAGCAGTGAGCTGTGATCACACCACTGCACTCCAGCATGGGTAACAGAGGGAGACTCTGTGTTTAAAAAAGTAAATAAATGAATAACAAGATAACATATCACAGAAGTATATATTACTTGATTAATTTGTCTTTTTGTTTCACTTTCCCTAATATATGCCGTGTCAACATGTCAAAGTTTTTCTGGATTTATTAACACAATTCCTTTCTTTGTTCTCACTGACTTTGATGCTTTCTTCTTTACATAAAACAAATTTCATGTTTGAGCAATTCCTTTCACATAATAATCATGTATCTGATACACAAAACAACAGTTTTTGAATTCTTATTTTGTGTCAACCTCTTTCACACACTGTTTCAGTTAAGACTTAGAAAACCATTTTAAATTAGGCTTCCTAATCTCCATTTTATAGATGAGATACTGAAGACCAAGGAGATTAAATAATTTGCACAAAGTCATGCAATATTTAAGAAGCTCATAGGAGTTTGAAATCAAGTGCCTACGGCCAAATTAAATGTATCCTGTTTTTACTATCCCATATTGCCTCCCTGAGAACATTTAAAAAATGCTACATTATATTAAGGAACCCTAAAATCAACACAATATAATGTAATTGCTATGTGAGATACATATTTATATATGTACACACATAAATATACATGTATGTATACGTTTATATATAAATGAGTGTATATATAGACAATGAATCACATACACACACATGTATTTTAGTCAGCAACTATGTAACAGACAGAAGTTCTGGAATGAGATCCTTCCATGACCAAGAGTAAAGTAGCCTCATTTTATTTTTATTTTTATATGTGAAAGTTTCAAACTTTGCTTTTTAACTTTGCTTCTTAATGTTTGTAACAAAAGGTACAAGTAGTGAAATAATTAACTTTTAGTTAAGTTGTAATGTGAACTTTATTTTATAACTGAATATAGAAATGATCCCTGAAAGTGTAGTCTTTGAAGTTTATTTTATAAAATGATTATTCTCCCTGAGAAAACAAGAACGTATAAAATTGTATTTTCATTTTCAATAACATCCATTATTAATTAATTATTATTAAAGATGAAAAAATAGTTTAGATAGGTTCATTTAGTCTCCATGTAGTCATATGATTTTTCTTGAAGACCAACAGTAGAAGCATGAAAATAAAATGTTGATAGTTTTCTATCCCCCTCAAAAATAGAAACAAAATTTAATAATGTAAGTGACAACTATTCTCCATGTAAATAAAGTCTCAAATTTTTGTGAGAGTGAGATAAGTGTTTATTTAATTTTAGGTCTTAATTTTGGGCCTACTAATGCTATGAGTTAGGTACTAGTATACAGTGTATAAAATAGATTGAGAATTCAGTGAAGAATCTGAAGACAAAATTATATATAACATTTCCTTTCCCATAACTACAAAGCTAGAAATGTTTTGGCTGAGCTTGGAATCAGGTTGTCTCATTTAAGTAACACTGACTGTTCTACTACACAGTTAAGTACATAATTGAAACATACTGCTATTTATATTTTTATTAAATACTATAGTCTTTTCTAAATATTGATTATATACCTGTTTCCCACAATAAGCTATGGCGTTATTGGAATCTAAAACATATCATTAAGACTGGTTAATATCATAACAGTTATGTTATACATGTTTGAGAAATATATGAACAGATTTGGCCTTGTATAAATTAACTGTGAATTAAGAAAATATTATAAAGATAGGAGAGAAAATGGGAAGTGTTTCAAGTAAAATGAATGGGCTGACACTGGTGCCTTTTCTAGTGTCTAAGTTACACCTTTCCAAGGCTGACCTCCCATTGGTCTCGAGCACATGTATCTGTGCCTCAAAAAGTGTGATTCTTAATTAAGGGCAGAAAATTCCTCTTCCTCCTCTCAAGTACAAGTGTAAATCATTTTTCCAGTAACAAGAGAAGACTGTATTCTTATAAAAGGAAGAGGTAATACATCATAACATGATTTAAGAGTTTAATGTATATTTCCCTTTGGCATTTTGCAAAGTCCACTTCACCCTATGAGCGAATAAACACAACTATTTTATAGTTCTCTATGTTCAACAGATTAGTGTTAATTTTAAATCTAGAAACTGGTAAGGTATTAATTTAAAGTTTTCCAGTTCCTGATCATTTCTTCCTATAGAGCAGTATTTGACTTTTTTTTTCCTTCTTTGAAGTCTTTTATAAAAGGGAATATCCATTTTATATTAGCACAACCTTTAAGCTTCATACATTGAAGTACAAAGCCTGGTTTTATGCTGACTTCAGAAATATCTATATCTTATGAGGAAGTTTTTTCACGACCTTTGAGAGTGTGTGCTTCAGTAATTACCAATTACAAGTTTGTCATTTAGGAAAAGTCAATTAGCAATAAAGCATACATCACAGAATATAAAACTTTAAACTCTTCAATCATAAGTTAAACCATAATATTGTATGTTGCCTAATATTTTATGCTCTTTTATCTTTAATTAGCTTGTATCTGCCACATTTAAAAATCTAAATATTTAACTCTCAAGTATCCTCTATTCAAATTTAAAGTCTGTATTTTATTAAAAATTATGGTCCTTAAACATAATTTCTTTGTAATTTTAACAAATAACTTACATGAAAACAATGTCACTTATTGATGCTCTCTCTTACATTTTTCTCACATCTATTCTTTTGTTTCTATTCATTTTGTCATTACCAATACAATGACAGTTTTAATAATCTCAAAATACATCCACTGCAATGCACCTTGATCTCATAACAGTACTATGATATTAAGTATTTTAATCCAAATAATTTTATCATTTTTAATTGCCTCCATCATTTAGAAAAAGTGAAAGTGGCAAGGTCTTGAAATTGAGAAAACTGTAACTAAGTAATACCTAAAACTTTGGCATTTGAATAGTTGGAATACAATATTTTTGTAATTCAGAGATAGAAAAAAGTTTACTTTACTGAGTCTTCAAATATTTTTTTTAACTTACACTATGTGTCGAGTCCTGATCCTCAAGTAATTCACAATTTAATGGAGGAAACAGACATAAAAAGTGATAACAAAATAATCCAGTACAGAGGACAGCAAACTTTTTCTGTCAAGTGCCAGAGAACATGTATTATTAATATCAGCTTTGCAGACCATACGTTTTCTGTGACAACTACAAAGCCCTGCTATTGAGCACAAAAACAGCCATAGACAAAGTGTAAGTGAGCCTGGGTATATCCTGATAAAATTTCTGTTTATGGACAATTGAATTTGAATGTGATGCAATATTCATGCATCACAGAATATTATTCTTTATTTGATTTTCTTTGAACCATTTCAAAATGTAAAGAAAACTCAAGTGTGCTGGCTATAAAAAAACAGAAAAGTGGCCAAATTTGGCCAAAAAATCTGCATTATTTTCTCACCACCACTGTAACAAGTTACTATAAACTTAGTGCTTTAAAATCACAGAAATTTATTTTCTCACAATTCTAGAGGTTAAAAGTTTGAAATCAATTTCTCTAGGCAGAAATCAAGGTGTTGACAGGGCTCCACTCCCCCAGAGGCTTAAGGAAAGAATCCATCCCTTGTTCCTTCTACCTTCTGGTAGCTTCTGGCATTCACTCAGTCTTTCCACACTTTCCTGTGTGTAGTGGGTCCCTCGTGTGATCTTGCTACTCCTTCTGTCAGCAAATTCTACCTTGAGCCAAGTCTCTTTCTGGTGATTATTCTGGTTTGTTTTATGCAAGAGAAACAATGGAAGTTTTATTCCTGGATTTGATAGATGATTTCTTTTTTTGTAAAAATGTAAATATTCCAAGCAATTGGCATAGCATGCACATAGTCACAGAAGCAAAATTAAATAAGTAAAAAAAAAATAGAAAAAATTAAAATACATTATGGTTATGGACAAAGTTTCATGCTTTGGAGAAAAAAAATAAATAGAAGAGACTGGTGAGTTCTGAGTTATGAGAGACTGGAAGAGTAAAAAATGTCCAAACTGTAACGATAATGCTGTTAACTGTATGTGTCCATTGTCAAGTATCCTGTGTTCAGCTACCTTGAACTATTTAGTGTGAGGATTTCCTTCTTCATCATCAAGGTGTATAGGAAGTGATCAGAACAAACTTCGCCAAAAATTCATCTAAATGGAAAAAGAACTGTAAGAAGGAGATTGAACTTCAATCATCTTGGAAACAATTGATTTAGAAGTGATTTGTGATCTAAAGATTTTTACAAAATTTTAGGGACAACAAAGGATGATATAAATATATAGAAGGACAGAATAAAATGGGTAGAGCCACATCCAGGGAAACATAGAAGAGAAGTTACAGAAATTATACTTCTTGAGAAATTTTTCAGAGATGTCCAAAGCAAAAAGTATTTACTTAAAAATCTGACTGTGAAATGGCTGCCCCCTTTATTATTATCTCCCTCTCCTTGACAAGCATACACGGACACACACACACTCCTGCATACACACATGCTCACCTGGTATTTGCAACATTTATCTTTAGGTTAAAATAAGACAAAATATTTCAAAATGATTTACTAATATTTCTGGGGAGAGCTGTTTTTTCTAAGATGCTGTCAGTCATCAACAAACACCACTCAAGTACACTTCCCTCAAAGTCAGCTCATGAATTCATGGAAAGGGTCTCAACACTGTTGAAGAAAACCAAATGCATAAAAAAGATGGACTAGGTAGGAAAGAAAACACAAACACAACAAATGAAAATAACTTAAAATGAACAGCTTTCCAAGATTGTGATACTTCACTTAGAAGAATGGTTTCCAGTTCCAGCCAGGTTGTTATCAACGGTATTAGTTCACCATTTTTTATGGCTGAGTAGTATTCCATGGTATACATATACCACTAAGACCATTCTTCTAAGTGAAATATCACAAGATTGGAAAAACAAACACCGTATGTATCCACTATTAAATTGGAACTAATTGGAACTTGTTCAACACTCATGGGCACATATGGAAGCAAAACTCAATGGAAACCAAGCAAGTGGGAGGGGGGAAGAGGGCACTGGTAAATTCACACCTAATGGGTATAATGCATGCTATCTGAGTGAAGGGCACACTTATAACTTTATCTCAAACTGTACAAAAGCAAGGCATGTAACCAAAACGTTTGTACCCCCATAATATTCTGAAATAAAATTAAAAAATTAACAGTGAAGATTCAGCAAGAATTTTAAACATTATATAATCTAATTTTAAATTTATTTTTCTTTTTAAGCAAATAATTGTTTTCTCTGAAAATTTTCAGTATTTTCTATCATCATTTTGCTGACATATCATGGGGAAGTTTATGAGGCATTATTCACAAGGCAAGGTTTTCGTTGTACTTGATCATTTTCTTTTCAATGACTCCCATCTAGGCAAGCACAACAGACTCCCTTACTTCCCCCAAGTCCTTATGCTAAGTTACTTTCTTTATGTAGACTTTCCTGAAACCCCTACCTAAAAGTTCAGCCTATTTTCTGCATATTTTATATCCCTTCTCCTGATGTAATTTGTTTTCCTTAGAACTTTCCGCTGATTATTATACTATATTTATTTTGAATATTATCTTTATCTCCCACCAAAATGTATGCACTTAAAGTGTAAAGATATTTGTCTCTTTTATCACTGTATTCTAGGCTTCTAGAGGAGGGCCTGACACATTATAATTGCTCAATTAATATTTAATGAAAAAATAACATAACTGATTTGGTGGAAAATGTGAAACTATCCACCATTTTATTTGTTTAACTCCAATTCATTTTTTTAAGTAAAATTTTTTAAATAGTTGTGGTGGGAGATGGTAGGGGAAAAAAGGATTTAGATTTAATAGACTATATAAAGGAGAAATGAGATGTGAGTGACTCGATGAAATTTCTAAAAATATATCAAGTGAGTAAAAAAGTTGGATATTTTCATTTTAAAACCTGAGACGGAATAATATGAGGTGGTAACAACATCCTTGGGGAAATGACAGCACGTGGTGACAGACCTGGAGACAGTTGGGTTGAGGGAACTACAGCAGAGTTAATTACTGTCCTGATATGTGGTCAAGAGGACAATATTAAGAAACATAACATGTTAGGAAGGTCTGTATTCAGATTCTGAGAAACTGCACAGTTTTGGGTTTAAGGTGTAACATTGGTTAACAAAGATTGAAAAAAGCAAGGCAGGACTCCCTTTAAATGACTTGGTGTTATTAGTATATCAAGACCAGATCTTTACTTCATAGGTTGCAGATAAAAATCCAGTTACCATAAACTAGGAAGAAAGTGGAGCTTTAAATATAGAAACAAAGGCAGAGACCAATTATCGAACTTAGATCACAAATTTGGAGGTAGATTTGCCACAGTAATGACATATTTATCTCCTACTTGAGGAATAGTACAAGCACAAAGTTTTTCGTAGTTGTATGTGATAGTCCATTCTAGAGAGTTTGTTTTCAAGTAAATGTATAAAACCCTGAATAACTGATCCCACTCTAGGAGTATCATAATACATGTTAGCAAATTAAAACCTATTTGAAGTTTGACGAGAAATAAACCTGCTTTGTTGAACCCAGTTTTTCTCTGACAATATTTAATTAAAGAACCCATTATTCACAGCGTGTGTATTAATTTCCTGTGGAAATAGTGAGAAATGCTTTTCTAAAGCAGAGAGTGAGGCCATGGCTATAAGCAGAGATAAATTGGCTCAAGTTGCTGAGAAAATTAAACTCTTCAGTCCGAAAACAAAGCAAATCAATAATGAAATGTGTTGGCATTGATCCATTGACACTCTTCTTCCCAAATTTTATTTTCGACTAGTTTAATACATCTATGAGAATGCAAATGCATCATTCCTAGAAAAATAATTAAATAACTCAAATGTGGCCATGGTGAAAACCACTGTGGCCAGACCAACTTATTGGGGAGCGAGGGGAAGCATATTCTTGTATAACATCTTTGCAAAAAGTTATTGAATGATTTATGGGTCATTTTATATAATATTCTTTAATTTTAAAGGAGGCAATATTCTTACCAGGGTTGTAGTGGGTTGATCAATGTCCTTCCTAAACCCATATCCACCCAGAATGTTAGAATGAAACCTTATTTGGAAATAGGGCTTTGCAAATATAATCATTAAGATGAGATCATACAGGATTACAGAAGGCCCTAAATCCAATAACTGGAGTCATTGCAAGGGGAGAGGACCTCACAGAAAAACAGAGACAAAAGAGGACATGTGAAGACAAAATCAGAGAATTGAGTTATGCTGCAATAAACCAAGGAATGTCTGGGTCACCTGGAAGAGACAAAAAATACTTTTCCCCTGAGACTTCAAAGAGCACTTGCTCTTGCCAACACCTTCATTTCAGATATCTCGCTGCCAGAGCTGTTAGAGAATGCATTTCTTTTGCTTCAATCCACTGAGTTTGTCGTAATTTGTTGGCAGACCTAAGAAACTAATATAATAGCCAATAAATTATGGTTTTGCATGTTTAAAAAATCTTTTAATGTTAAGATACATACCACTGATTTGTTTCACAGTATCATGTCAATTAAATGGACATACATTATGCGGGACTCCTTTACATCCTGTTGTATATTTTTAACTGTTTTTACTGACATGTAATTTATATATGGTTGATTTCACTCATATGTAATTCAATGATGTTTAGTAAATATATAGATTCATACAACCATTAGCAAAATTCAGTTTTAGAACATTCCCATCATCCCCAAAAGTTCTTTCATGACGATTTGCAGTTTCTCCTACTCCTACCACCAGATAAAGGCATCCATCCATCAGTCTGCTTTCTTTTACTGGTAATTTCATGCAAATGTAATCACACGATATGTTGCCTTAATACATTGCTTCTTTCACTTAGTACATTGTTCTGGGTTTTATCAATGCTGTGGGATATATCAGTAATTTATTTTTATTTCAGGATAGTATTGCATTGTACACATATAATTATATTATGTAGGCTATATTACTGTACCACCTTTTCCTTTACTTACATTTGTGAGATTCATATATCTTGATATATATAACTCTAATGTTGATGTTCACAGATGCCCAGTATTAGATCTAACATATAGAACGTAATTTCTTTAACTTTGCTCCTAATGTTGGGAAATTGTTACCAGTTTCCAATTTTTATTTGTTACTCCTGAAGTTGCCACTATCTTATGCATATCTCATTTAGCACACTTGTAAAAAGTTTCTATTATATATATTAGAAATAAAGCTTATCCCTATTTTGTTTATATGACTAGATTATTAGAAAATATGTGACCCAATCATGGAAAAGAAAAAATAATGGGAATCGACAGCATTTTTGCTTAACTTTATTTTTCATGGGAAAATTATGTTTGTATATTTGCCTGGTTAAACGGTGTTATTTTTAAACATATAAAGCCAATAATGCAAAATTTATTTATTTTTTTGTTCTACTTGTTTTAGTGTCTATAAATTTCTCCAGTGACCTGTGATATATGACTTGTTCAAATAATATTAAGCATGCAATTTTATGTACAACAGCAAACTCTAGAAAGTTTCTCTCAGATCCTATTTAAATTAGATTTATGAATATGTCAAATTTCTTTGGCATTTTGTGTGTAATTTCACATGCGAGGAAAGCAGTTCATTGTTCATTTATTCACTTCCAGTCACAATTTAATTAATTTTATGACTGGTCTCATATATCTACATAAAGTTATAGTGAAAGTCCCAGGAATTTTACTGTTTGTGTGAGAAATATCAAAAAATGTATATTTCCCAAGATGATTATTATAAATTTAATTCATAGGTTTGATACCTGGTCCCACATAATCTATGATATACTATTGAGACATATAATTTTCTGTTCTCTGTCTTTTCTTTTAATTTCATTGGGACTTGCACATTATATTGACACAATTTTTGAAATATATTTTTAGTTCTAAAGTTATTTTTTTCACAGTTTTAAAATGTAGGTGAAAATAGTAAATATTTTGAAAAAAGTTATTGTCTCAGATTTGAATTAGGACATTTGGTAGTCTTTGGAATCCATAGTTAGGCTCACTTTTTGGTTTTTGCTCCTTACTTTTTGTAGCTTTTTAAATTTCATTTTAGTAGAATTAATAAATGTTTGTCATATTTTCCATCATGTTTTCAATATGCATTGCTTCTTCATGTCCATAAATATCCCGCATATGCTTCCTATAGACTTACATCCAAATTGAATCAGAGATTTCAGACATAAAAAAATCTATGAAAATTTTGATGTGTAGTTTGTTTAGATTTATTATCATTGTTATTAATATAAGCATCTGGGAGACTATTTTGTTCATTGAGAAAACCTAAAAAATTACTGTATATTATCTCTTACATTAGAAAGAGATAAAAATGAAGGCACATTATGTTAATAACCATTTGAGGGAGCATAAATTCTTAATTTTGATAAAATTTAATTTATCATTTGTGTCTTTAATGGGTTGTCCTTGAGGCATTGTACTTAAGAAATGTTTGCAATACTAAAGTTAAAAAGTTTTACTCCAGTTTCCATTGGAGAGCTTAATAATTTCAGGTTTTACATTTAGATTTAGTACACTTTTGAGGTTTTATCCCTTTAGTATAGTATAAAAGATATGGAAATTTTTTTAAAAAATAGTCTATCCAGAATAGTTTGTCAAGAATGATTTGTTGTGAATACTATCCTTTCTGTCTGACTTGCCTTTGAACCTTTGTTAAAGATTAGTTGTCCATATATATGTGAATCTATTTATTTATGTCTGGACTCTCACTTTCTATTGGTTTTTCTCTATTTTTATACCAATAATACATTTTCTTTCTTAAACAGTTATCTTTATAAAGTTTAGGTTATCTTTATACTATCAGTCTGAACTAAAAGTACCCCTATTATATGATCTATACATTCCATGGCTAAGAATTTATATAAAAGAAATGAAAGCAGATGTCCATATAAATACTTGTATATGAGTACCCATTGAAGTTTTATTTAAATAGCCCAAAACTGGAATGTCCATTGACATTGTTTTTGATCCCTCAAAATTTTCCCATTAAATTTAATTCCCAGTGCAACAGTGTTGGGACATAGGGCCTTCTGAGAGGTATTTAAGTCATCAAGGCTCTCCCTTTATGGATGGATTAATGTCATTATAAAAGGGCTTTAGGAACAAAGTTTCTCCCTCGCCCTCCCATTTTCTGCCATGCAAGGACACAGTGTTCCTCTCTTCTGGAGGATGTAGCATGCCAGGTGCCATCTTGAAAGCAAAGAGCAACCTCACCAAATGCTGGCACCATGACCTTGGACTTCCCAGCTCTAAAACAGTGAAAAATAAAGCTCTGTTCTTTATGAATTACCCAGTGTATGGGCATTTTGTTATTGTTGCACAAAACAAAGTAATATAGAAATTGGTATCAGAGAAGTGAGGTGTTGATATAATAAATACCTAAAAATGTAGATACGGCTTTGAAGCTGGGTAATGGGTAGAGGCTGAAGTAGTTTTGAAGTAAATGTTGGAAAAAGCCTACACTGCCATTAATGGAGCATTAGGGTGATACTAGTCTCTTCTCTCAGAAGAGAAGAGCTACAGGGAAAGCCTCTTTCTTCTTACATATTACTTACATGGTTGTGAACAGAGTTGTGATAGAAATTAGACAGTAAAGGCCATTCTGATGAGGTCTGAGATGGAAGTGAGAAACAGGATATTGAAAGCATGAATAAAATACCATCCTTGTTATGAAGTGGCAAAGAACTTGACTGAATTATGTCCATGTCCTAGGACTCTGTGGAAAACAAAATTTAAGAGAAATGAACTAAGCTATTTGGCTGATGAAATCTCTGAACAGCAAAGCATTAAGGATATTCTGCACCTTCTCTTAAGTGTTTATTTAAAAATTCAAGAAGACAGAAACTATTTAAACATAGAATTTATAAATAAAAGGGAAGCAGAGCATAAAGATTTGGAAAATTCTCAGCCTAGACATATAAAGAATAAAAAAACCCTGTTTAGGAGAGAAAACCAAGGGCGTGGCCAAGGAATAGTTTGATAAAGAGATTAGTATGGCTTTACCCTATTTTTGTACCTTCCAAAAATTCATGTTAAAACTTAATTCCCAATGCGGCAGCATTAGGAGGTATGGCTGTTTGCCAGGTACTTAGGTCATGAGGGCTCCAGTATCATAAATGGATTAATGCCATTATAAAAGGGCTCGATGGAGCCAGTTCCTTCCTCTTGCTCTTCTGTATTCCGCCATGTGAGGAGACAGTGTCCCTTTCCTCTGGAGGACACAGGGTTCAAGGTGCCCTCTTAGAAGCAAAGAATAGCACTCACCAGATGCTGACGCCTTGATCTTGAACTTCTCATCCTCCAGAATAATGAGAAATAAATCTCTCTTCTTCATAAATTACCCAGTCTGTGGAATGTTGTTATAACAGCACAAAACAGACTAAGATACCCGTCAGCAGTTGCCTGAATAAACAAAATATGGTACATGTACATGTGATGGTGTTTATTTTAGGTGTTTACTTGACTGGGTTGAGGGATTCCTGGAGGGCTGTTGAAGCATTGTTTGTGGGTGTATCTGTGAGAGTGTTTCCAGAAGAGATTGATGTATGAGTCAGTGGACTGAGAGCAGAAGGAAGGCCAGTCCTCAAAGTGGGTGGGCACCATTTAATCAGCTGAGGGCCAGCTGAGACATATAATTTAAAGAAAAGGGATTCTCTCTCTCCCTTCTGAAGCAGGAGAAATTTTTCCTCCTGCCCTTGGACTTCAAACTCCAGATGCTTTGGCTTTTGGACTCTAAGACTTGTACTGGTGGCCTCCTGGCGGCTCTCAGGCTTTTGGCCTCAAACTAGGGCCTACACCATCAACTTCCTTGTTCTGGAGCTTCCGACTAAGCCTTGCTACCAGCTTCCCTGGTGCTCCAGTTTGCAGACGACCTATGGTGGGAATTCTGGGCCTTCAGGCCTTCAACCAATCCCCACTAATAAATACCATTTTATATATCCTATTGGTTCTATCTCTCTGGAGAAGTCTGACTAATACACCATAAAATGTTATAGTACTCAGTAGTAAAAAAATGAGTTATTGATACCACTTACAACATAGATGAATCTCACATAATTATGCTGAATGAAAAAAGCTAAAGAAACATGAGTACACTCTATTGCTGAAATCCCCGATCCCCCGGGCCGTGGACTCGCACCAGTACAGTCCATGGCCTGTTAGGAATCAGAACACACAGCAGGAGGTGAGTGGTGGGCAAGCCACCAAAGCTACCACTGTATTTCCAGCCCCTCCCCATCACTTGCATCACTGCCAGAGCTGCACCTCCTGTCAGATCAACTGCAGCATTAGATTCTCACAGAAGCATGAACCGTACTGTAAACTGTGCACACAAGGGATCTAGGTTGCACGTTCCTTATGAGAATCTAAAGCCAGATGATCTGAGATGGAGCTGAGGCAGTGATGCTAGCACTGGGGAGTGGCTGCAAATTCAGATTATCATTTGCAGAGAGGTTTGACTGTACAATAAAAGTAATGTGCTTCAATCATCCCCAAACAATCCACCCACCCTGGTCTGTGGAAAAATTGTCTTCCATTAAACTGGTCCCTGGTGCCAAAAAGGTGGGGGACCACTGCTGTATTGGGCATCATGCGTCTACAATTCTAGAAAATGTACACTAATACATAGTGACAGAAAACAAATAGGTGGTTGCCTGAAGATAACAGAGGAAGGGCCAAAAGGGTTGGTGGGAAAGGTTATAAAGGACATAAAGAAACTTTTGGTGGTGATGTGAACATTCATTGTTTTCATTGTGGAGATACTTTCACTGATGTGCATGTGATAATATGATACATACATAAAACATATTAAATTTTACACTTTATGTATTTATTGTATGTTAGTTATATCTGAATAAAGTTTTAAAAAATATAGGTGGAGGAACACTATCTTATATACTTCTCCTAATCATTTTTATCCAAGGTGATTTGTTCAACTGCATGCATAAGCTAAGACCCCAGATTTAGTCTTCAGGTCACAATTGACTACATAGCTACAGACCCATTTTTGTAACAATTTACCAACTGAATATAACATGTTAAACTAAACATCTTTTTAGTTATTATCTATTCTATTATCTCAACCTACACCAGACAACACTCCTATCAAAAAACCAGTAACTAAAGAAAAATCTTGAGGGAAATGTCAAATCCTTCCTCTTCTATGTACCAACAATTTCAAGTAGCTGAGCTTTTGCATAGGAAGACTTTCAGGATCCTGTCCTTAATCTCCTGCATTATTTCTTCTTCCTTTAAATTCATTTGCAAAATGTAATAAATGATTGTTTCCTTTCTGAGCTTGCTAAACATTTTTTCTGTCACACACATCAGTACATGTTGTTTCTTTTGCTTATAAATCTGCCCCTTTCATCATTTGTAAATCTTAAACCGGTGCTATATTCTGTGTGACTTTTGTCCCTGCCCCCAACTCTTTCACAGACTTGGGAGTTCCTTTTCCTATGAGCTCACTATATTAAGTAAATAACTTCATTGTATTAGATTTATTATTTTATCATGTTTGTTGAAAGTCAACTCCAAACTATTTTTGAGATCAGGACATGGGGATGCATTTTCATTTTTACATTTTTAGTGCTCAACAGAGCACCTGACATATACTTGCTATGTAATGAATTGTGTGATGTGAACAAATGGACAAGATAATTGGCCATCAGGTAACAGTGCTTCTACTTGCTCTGAGAGGGCTTGTCTAGATTAAATATTTATTTTTCTTCCTTTTCTTTAAGCATGAAAAGACAGGTCTCTTAAAACAGGTGGCACTTTTATGTATTTGGCAGAAAGTACCAATCGTACTTGGAATCATATTAAAAAGAGCATTATTTGGAAAGTATTTGTGAAATAAATATTTTTGATCTAATGAATTATTAGTGAAGAGAAAGCTGGTCATAATGATACATGGTAGCCTTTCATTTGGTGGGTGGGTAGTATGATCAACTGAAGTGGCCCAGAGAAAAAAGATTTATATGGACATGGATTAGGAGGAATATTTTGCCCCTCAAATCCTATATGCAGGAAAACATTGGCTATACAAATTCTGTTCAATAACATAACCACTGATGAATGAAGTTAACTATGCATAACTAACATTTGAATGAGCTTAATGGGAAAGATATAGATAAAATTGTGAATGTCAGGGATCATGTTCACTTTTAAGAGTAGTACTAATATGTTAACTGTTTTGCTTCCTGATTTTCATTTAATTTGTTTGTGTTTTATATAATTCTTTATTCATTCAGCTCTCCATGAGTCAGAAGAGTTAATGCTTCCTATTTAAAAGTTATGTGTTAGAGGTTGGTGTGCCAACCAATCACAAAAGGAATTCTAACCCATCGAAAAAGTTCCTTCTCTTCCTCTTCTGCCTCTTCCTTTTTTTCCTGTTCCTCTTTCTCTTCTACTTCCTCTTCATCATTATTGTTATCTTCATCATCATCAGCAGCACATTACCCTAAAAAATCATAGTAGATTAGTTCTCTTTTTAAGCATACATTATTTTGCATTTATTAAAAACCTAAAAATAATTAATTTTTGCTTTGAGTCAGATTTCACCATTCATTTTATTGTATATTTTAGAACTGTGTTGACTTTGTATACTTGTAATTTTTTTCATATTTTTAGCCAGATAATATTGTTAGATATGATTCATAAAATTAAATATTTAAAATATAATTTTCTAGCATACATTAAAGTATAATTTAAGAAGTAGAGAGTAGAATGGAGGTTACTTAAGGCTGGGGCAATGAGGAGGGGGTGGTATTGAGGTGATGTTGGTAAAAGGATACAAAATTTCAGTTAGGTAGGAGAAATAAGTTCAGGAGATCTGTTTTACAACATTGTGACTATGGATAAGAAAATATAGTATTGAAAAACACTAAGAATGTAGATTTTAAATGTTCTTACCACAAAAATGATAAGTTTATGAGGTAATGTATGTGTTATTTGGCTAAATATAACCATTTCACAATATATATATGTGTGTGTGTGTATATTTAAAAATAGCATGCTGTACATAAGTAAAATTTTGTCAATTAAAAAATTCAAAGACAGATATTTAATAAAAATCTGAAACATTTCTAAATATATTATTAAATAATACACTTCATGAAATTTAAATGGCAAGTAGAATATAACACACACATGCACTTAAATATACTAACACCCATATGAGTTTGGGTTGGCTTAGATGGTTGTAACTTGAACAATATTTTTAAACAAATAAAGAAGCAAAAGTTCTGTTCCACATTCTAAAAATATGCCCACCTACTTTTTCTTCAAAAATTAGAAGCTTTTCCTAAGATAACATTTAGGTGGAAAGTACCTGCACGAATTTGAAAGGACAAGAATACTTCATTATAATCATTACAAGAGAGTCTTCACAACTTACCTTTCATGCTCATGCCCAGCTGGTTTCATTTATTTATCTTTTTTTCTAAGCAAGGGAAGATTTTTATCTCTTGATATGGAGGATAAACAATTTGAGTGGTAATGAGCCCAATTTGCTATGACAATTACCAGTCAGGATGTGATTTAGTAATTACTTAATAATGAGGCTGCTAAGTCTAAGGACCTGTGCTTGACACTCTAGATACGGTTCAAATTAATAACTGATTTTGAGATTATACTTTTATGTTCAATTTACTTAATAATATAAAGGAGGTGGGGAAAGAAGAAGAATGAGCATTTTAATTAAATGAATAAGAGCCAAAAACTAAGAGATCTTTTTCAGAACATAAATCTAGATAATTAAGCCTTTGGCTTGATTAATTTTTAATAACTTAATCCAGTAACTATGTGTATTTAGGTGGGTATACTTTTCTGATGACTTTACATATGTTCATCAAATATGTTCCTAAGTCTACAAGTCTTACAGTTTTAATAATAAAAGGGCAATGATGGTATAAATAAAAATGTTTGTTATACTCCAGAAATAGACTGAAATTCTGTGCTCATGAAATATAGAAGTGGAAATGTTAATAGCCGGTCTTTGTTAACTGCCTCAATCAATATGTTTATTGAATCAAATATTGGTCACGTGCTTATTTTGTGCTAGGCACTGTGCTAGGGATATGCACACATCAGAGAGCTAAAGGAAAACCATACATATATGAGAAAGTATCCATCCATGTAACCATTCTCATTATATTAACAATGGCTGGATAGTATCCAGATAGCCCTTGTATGTCATTGATTCACGTACCTTCTATGGAGAAAATAAAAAATAAATATCATGAGTAAATAATATAGTATGTTAACAATTTTAAGAAATGTTTTGGAAAATATGGAGACTGAATTGTATCAGGAATTCTAGGATAAATGGATAGGATGAGAAACAGGTTGTCATTTCATTTTAAATAGGATGAAAAGGGTAGATTTAATTTATAAGGTGACATTTAAACAAATATGTGAGGAAAGTGTTAGGCAGGTGAAAAACTAGAGGAATATCCCTGACAAAGGTAAAAGGCAAAGCACGGGGATAAGAAAAGACAACCTTTGAATTGTTCAAGGAACGTTAAGGTAGCCAAGGTAGCTTGAATGTAGTAATCGGGAGGAAAGTACTAGTAGGAGATGAATTTTGAGAGATCATGGGAGCCCAATAAAGTAGAACCTCCAGTCTCTTACAGTGATATTAGTTGTTTCTTTGCATAAAAATGGTGACCACTGCAAGGTTTAAGAAATAATGTTGACATCGTGGCTCACATTTTTAAGATACCACTCTAGATCCTGTAGTATAAAATGTAAAGGATCAAGGTAGAAGAAGGAGGCTAATCTGGAAAAGCCTTGCTATTGGCTTGGACCAAGATAATCAGGGTGATGAACAGTGGTTAGAGTTTAGGTATATTTTCACAGTGGTGCCAAAAGGATTTGCTGACATATTGATCATGTTTGTGGAAAAAAAAAAAGAAAAGAAAACCAAGATGGCTCCAAGGTTTTGTACTTAAACGAGTGCAAGAATAGAGTTGTCATAAAGTAAGAGGGGGGAAACTTTAAGTAAAGGAAGATGGGGTGAGTGGAGTGGTTTCAGGGAAGAAAGATCAGGAGTTTGATTTGCCATTGTTGGCTATCTATTAATGTTAGATGGGTATGAATTAGTTATGTGGGTTTGAAATTCAAAATAGCAATCTGGAAAAAAATTGGAAGTTATTAGCACATACACAATTTTTAAAAACAAAATTTGATGGAATCACAAAAGGGAAAATTCTATGTAGGAAAGAGATGAGTATCAAGAGCTGAAACCTGGAAAAGTCTGATATTAATATATGAAGTATGAACAAAATTATTGATGAGTGATGTTTGACACAGGCATTTTGCTCGTTTCCAGTGGATGGTGTAAAAAATTACCACAATCTTGATGGTTTAAAATAACAGAAATTAATTCTCTCACAGTAGTGGAGATCAGAGGTTTACAACAGCTTTCTTGGGCAGTGATCCCTCAAAAAGCTCTTGGAAAAATCCTTCCTTGCCTCTTCCAACTTATGCCAAGGTGTCTTCACTTATGTCCACATCGCTGCAATCTCTGCTTCTGTCTTCATATCACCTTCTCCTCCCTTGTATGTGTCAGATATCCATCTGTCTCCCTCTTATAAGGACATTTATGATTAGATTTAGGGCCCACCTGGATAATTGAGGGCAATCTTCCCATATCAAGATCTTTGACCTAATCACATCTGCAAATAACCTTTTCCCTTATACACCAATATTAACAGGTTCCAGGGATTAGGAACTGATATCTTTAGGTGGCCATTATTCTACCTACTAGTGACACAAAAATAGGAGCGTGTTGTATCAATTACAGCTAAAATTAATAAAACTAAAAACAGAAACTTACCCATTAAATTCAGCAGGGTAGATAGAGATCATGTGTCCTTAAACAGAACAGTTTAAGCATAGTGGTGTGGGTAAAATCTTGAATTAAATGGAATTAAGAGAGAAAAGTAGGAAAAGAATCAAACAAAAACAATGATTCCAAAGAGTTTTGCTGAAAAATGAATGAAGCAATTGTGCGTGAGCTGGAGGGCAAACTTGGATCTGGATCAAGATTTTTTTTTAACATGAAAGAATTGTGTTGGAGGTGGAGAGTAGGGATTGATGATGTTGACAAAAGAAATGAGAATACCTGTGTTGCTATTCTTTGGTGGTTGTCATAAGTTTGAAGACCCCAGAAACATGCCTTAAAAGAAGAATGAATTCAAGTAGTATATTTGAACGGTAAAGGAATGAGAGAATGAGACACAAGGAAGGGAAGGAAGACCATAAGTATGTACTATGAAATGACCACTGTAGGGAATTGATGCTCAGTAATACTGAGGTCTCTGAAAGACCACATGCAGTACGCTCAGGGTTTTGTCTCTCAAAGAACAAGGGAGTTAAAGTAATTTATTCATAACTCTTTTGTATTATTGAGGGAGGGGACTCTTGGGAGCATATTAACTCTACAGCACTTCTGGCCTGGCATGTGCTTAGGCTGAGCATATCTGCACAGATGAAGTCTTCAGGGAGAGTCACAGGTGTTGGATATAGGAACTCTTTCATGGATATGAGCAAAATTAAGTATCATAGGGCTATGGACAAAGTACTAACAGGAACTGCTACAGAAAGTGAGAGGGATGAGATCTACTGGTCAAAGATTAGGGTATTTCATTTGTATCATTTGTTTAAAAGCCTTCACATCCACCTCTTGAATATGCATCTATCTATCTAACTCTATATACCTATATCTATGTGTCTGTAATACCTCTTTTTTTTTTTTTTTTTTTTTGAGACAGAGTTTCGCTTTGTTGCCCAGGCTAGAGTGTGCCGTGGCGTCAGCCTAGCTCACAGCAACCTCAGACTCCTGGGCTCAAGCAATCCTACTGCCTCAGCCTCCCGGGTAGCTGGGACTACAGGCATGAGCCACCATGCCCGGCTAATTTTTTCTATATATATTTTAGTTGGCCAGATAATTTCTTTCTATTTTTAGTAGAGACAAGGTCTCGCTCTTGCTCAGGCTGGTCTTGAACTCCTGACCTTGAGTGATCCACCCGCCTCGGCCTCCCAGAGTGCTAGGATTATAGGCATGAGCCACCGCGCCCGGCCTGTAATGCTCCTGGGTGGAGCTGGAGCCCATTCTACTAAATGAAGTATCACAAGAATGGAAAACAAGCACCACATGTAGTCACCATCTAATTGGTACTAACTGATCAACACCTATATACACATAAGCAAGTAACATTCATCAGGTGTTGGGCAGGTGGGAGTGGGGATGAGGGGATGGGTATATTCACACCTAATGGGTGCAGTGCACACTCTCTGGGGGATGGGCATACATGTAGCTGTGACTTGGGTGGTGCAAAGGCCATGTATGTAACCTAAACATTTGTACCCCAATAATATTCTGAAACTAAAAAAGGAAAATTAGATAAATTAATATACTTAAAACCTAGAGAGGGATATATTTTACAATCCTAGTATCTACCATGTTTCAATTAAATGTCAATGATGGCATTTATAAGGATTTTTGCAAAGTATAATAAATTTTATATAAGGCAGAACAAGACTACTATGTGACAGTTTTCAGAAATATGATTACTAGAATTTGTTTCATTATAATAGCAAAAATATTTTTCAGCATGGGCCAAAGAAGTGTTTGAACCATAGATCTTACTATTTTAAAACTTCCCTTGTTTATTGAACTTTTGTTGTAAAAGAAATATTTAGTTTATGTCCAAGTTTGTTTGAACTAAGAATCGCATTATATCCCTCAGGTAAATTTAGCATATAATGAACACAAGAAGATGGACAGATTTTTATTGCCATCCCTCTTTGGGAAATACGATGAAATTAAATGTTGTTTGTGTTCTTCAATAAATTTCAAAAAAAAAGTCAGAATGGGAGTTTTAGCCCCTTGTCATTTCTGTTATAAATATTTTTATTTGTTTTACATGTGAAGACCATGTCCTTGAAATCAGCTAACTATTAACAAAGAAATCAGTATACTAGAGTTATTATAAACCTATTGAAAGAAAAATGATTACATCCTTCTAGCACTTAATAATATTGGAAATGGAAGAGTGATTTTATTGACAATACTAAGAGACTCAAATAATAATTATATTTAATTTATAAACTTTACCTTTTATATCTTTTAAAAGACAATATATATATTTGCGAACATGAAAACCTGTTTTCAAGTATTATGGTCAATATCTACAATGCCAGAAAATATAAACTATTCCTGAAAACCTTCCAGTTTCCCCTTTGAAATTTAGTCCAATAATCACCAAAATCACAACTCATCTGTTAGATTTCCCTTCTTACTCTAATGAAAACATATTCCCTGAAAACATCAATTCCTCTGGAAATCTGTTAGGCATTGTTTTAGTTTTCTCAGGCTTTGGAAATCAATTGCTGCAAACTAGATGGCTTAAGATAACGGAAATGTATTCTCTGAGACGGGTGACCATGAGAAGTCCAAGATCAAGGTGTCAGCAGGGGTATGCTTCCTGTGCAGCCTCTAGGGAAGCCTCCTTCCTTGCCTCTTCTAGCTTCTAGTGGTTAGTAGCAATCATCATGTCCCTTAAGTTGTAGATATACTGCTCCATTCTCTGCCTGTCATCACATGGCCTTCTCTCTTTGTGTCAATATGTCTGTATCTCTTCTGTTATAAGGACACCAGTCATATCGGTCAAGGCCCACTCTAATAACCTTGTCTTAACATGATTACCTTTGCAAAGACAATATTTCCAAATAAATTCACCTCCATAGGTATTTGAGGTTATGGTTTTACATATTGTTTACTTTCTTGAAACTGAAATTCCATGATTATCCATTTTTATCATTGGCTTTCATATAACCTCAACTCCATTTCTCTGTTCACTTTGTAGTACTCATGTGAGGAAACAGCCCTGACTAAATACTAATTTCTATCTAATAAATATCCAAATCTCTGAAGCAGAACTTGCCTGAAAAGTAATTTATAGCCATGCTCATTCTTAGTTGTAATTCACAACTACACAACTAAAAGCTTATCCTTAATGGGATCTTGCATCTCAAGAGTGCCCTTACAGCTGCCCTGAAATCTTAATTTGTTTCCTCATTATCTATTCCTCATCTCCCCTGGGTACCTGTTTCACACCTTTGACATTCTTCTCAACTTCTAGCTTTACCTCCCTCTCCATCTCACTTAATACATAGCTTCCTATTTCACTAGGAAAATTTCACTTAGAAGAAGACTTGGTCAGAATCTCATCATCCCATCTATCCAAGTACTTGCATGCACAACCATATAATATGAGGTCTTATCAAAATAAGAAAAATGCACATTTTTAGCATTTTGAGTTCTGATTGCATAAGTGTTTCATATTGGCAAGTCCTATCCTATATTGTGCCTCGTTTTAGAACTAAAATACTTTTGAGAGAAAACTGACAAAGTGTGTGTAGATGTGTGTGTTTTCTCTGAGGATGTGTTCTAGAGTGTTCAAATCTTTAACCAGCAAAGATGTTGTAAAAGGGAGTAGAATTCTTGTTATATTTTATTGTGTGAAAACTATACAGTTCAAAGGAAATTAATAAAAGGTTTAGAGCTGTGAAAGGATCAATATTTGAAATTTGTAATGAGTATTATATGTCACAATATTTTGCCTCATCTAAATCTCTCTTCTTTCTATGTGCTGTGTTTTCTTACTAATTTTTGTAAATTTCAATTAACTAATTCAGAATACCTCTTATTTTCATAAGAACACAATTTAAAGAATTAAATAAGCAACAGATTAAAATTGAAGGAAACATAATATATTCATATATTTTACTATGAAACTGAAAAATATTATTGTATAAGTATTACATTAATACATTTATATATATACATATATATACTTTTAAAAATCTACCTCATTATACTGAAAATTCTATAAGGACAGAACACATATATTTAATTTCTAAACCTCAACAAACCTAGCAAAAGATGTGGATACATTACTATTCAATGAACATTTTTTTTCATGCATTATTCACTAACAAAAAAAAATATGCTCATTGTGTATCTAAAATTTAAACTCAAGTGTGAATGATTTCCTTATGATTTCTCATAAATTTCTGTAACTCTGAGATTTTATAATATCATACCACTATATTTTATTAGGATATCATTTAGGTAGTTTATTATTGATTTTTCAGATGAAACATGGTTAGTGGGAATGATGGAAAATACAGCTGTATTCTCTGTTAGGCACATGAATACAGTGAAAGGAAAAGGTCTTCAGAAACATGTTATTCAGAACTAACACATCATGGAATTGCTCTATTCTGGCATTATGTGTGATTAATGGGTAGTTTAATTCCCATGTGCACTGTCATATTACAGAGTCCTATCTATCCAAAATTTTATTGTTAATGGCAATGAGCTGTCTGTGTAATAGCTGACACATTAGCACAGAAATGCTGTTTTTTTGGGTCACAAATGTATTGTTGAAGCTGTTTAATACTTGTTTGCTTACCCATAATGGTGCAAAATGCATCTATAATTACTGTCGTGGGGCTGAGTCTATACCATCTGTTGTGGAATGGAAATGTTTGTATATAAGCTTACTAGAGCGGAATATATATTCTGAACCATTATTGTAAAGCCATTCATTCTATCTAATAACTTCTTCCCTATATGATCACAGACTAATGAATATAAACACAGTTAGGGCTGTAAAAAATTAAGAAAATTCTATGTTTAGTAAAATAGTGCCCACTCAGGGAAAGCAAAAAATTATAAAGTTTATTTCCAAAATCATTATTGACTCTATTTGATGGCCAAAAATTATTTATGTTATTACAAATATAGGAATGCCCTAAGTAAGAAGTGATTTAGATGATATTTTTTAACCTGAGTATTGCTTTGTGGTTTTAAATTGGTTTTTACTTGTGATTTTAAATAATTATTCTCTCATCTTTACAAAAAACTGTTCAAACTCTTTTGCCTCTTTTGTATATATTCTGCCTATAGAACTTTCTATTAGAGTGAAGATAGAGTTTTATTTTTAAAATGAAAGCAATATAGAACAAGACATATAAAACTTAAATGAGGCAAATCATAAAACTATTTTATCCAGATATCTATCCAACACAAAAGACACTTAAACAAGTTAGAAAGACACTTTGTTTTCTTGAATATAAAGACTCAAGAGATACTAGTTCTCCTTGAGGTAATCTATAATGCTACCTGTATAAAATGCTAACAGTTGTTTTCTGGATCTAAAAAAACCACATTATAAAACTTATTTGAAAGACCAAACACAAAAGAATAAACAAACATACTGAAAAAAGAAGAGTAAGGAGGGGATAAGTCCTGCCAGATACTAAAATATATTTTAATACCTATATAATTACAGACGTTTGGCATTGACAATGAATGAACATATCAATCAGTGGAACAGAATAGAAAATTCCAAAACATTTCTCAGTTTTGTATATCTATGCAACCACAAAGTTTATACTTCAAATTAGCATGGTAATGATTGACATACACATAATTGATGATGAGATAGTTGACTAGCTGTTGACACTAAGATAAATGACTAAGATAAATGACTAAGTGACTTAGTGTCATTTTTTCATCTGAGAAATCAGATACAAGTAACAAACTAGGGAAAAATAATTGAGACCCCATACCACAGACAAAGTGTTGATCATTGTAATATGAATGGCTCTTAGACATCAGTAACAACAGAACTAATATCTCAGTAAAATCCACTCAACAGAAATAAATGAACAATTCTTAGAAAACATAAAGGATAGTAAAATACATGAAAAAGCATTCAATCTCACTCATGATAAAATATATGAAAACTAAAACTGTAGCACCACCAACAGTGTTTGAGTGTTCCCTCTGCATCCACACCAACATTTATTATTTTGGGATGTTTTGATAAAGGCCATTCTCACTGGAGACAAGTGATATCCCATTATGATTTAGATTTGCAGTTCCTTGATAATTAGAGATGTTGAGCATTTTTTCATATGTTTGTTGGCCATTATTAGTCTCTCTATTTTTGAAGATTTTCTGTTCATGTCCTTTGCACACTTTTTACTAGTACAACTTCTGTAAAAAGTAATACGGAGATACCTCAAAGAGATACAAGTAGAACTATCATTTGATTCAGTATTACCATTACTGGGCATCTACCCAAAGGAACAAAAGACATTCTTATAAAAAAGACATCTGCACTAGAATGTTTATAGCAGCACAGTTCATAATTGCAAAGATGTGGAAACAACCCAAGTGCCCATCAATGCATGAGTGGATTAATAAAATGTGGTATATGTATACCATGGAGTTCTACTCAGCCTCAAAAAACAATGGTGATCTAGCACCTCTTGTATTATCCTAGATAGAGCTGGACCCCATTCTACTAAGTGAAGTATCACAAGAATGGAAAAACAAGCACCACATGTACTCACCATCAAATTGGTATTAACTGATCAACACTTAAGTAGACATATAGTAATAACATCCAACAGGTGTCAGGCACATGGGAGGAGGAAGGAGGGGATGAGTATATACTCACCTAATGGGTGCGGTGCTCACCGTCTGTGGGATAGAAATGCTTGAAGCTCTGACTCAGGTGGGGCAAAGGCAATATATGTAACCTAAACATTTGCACCCCGAAAATATGCTGAAGTTAAAAAAAATTTTAAAAAAGAAAATTAAAATTATAAAGAGAAACCATTTCTCATTTTTTAGACTAGTGGATATCCAAAAGTGACAACACTCTATTTGTGCAGTTTTGGAGAAACAGGCACTCTCAAACATGGCTTTTGGGAATGCAAAATGATATGAACATAAATGAGGTAAATTTACCAATGTCTATTTTAATTAAAATTGAATTTTTCTTTTGATTCTATACTTTTCTTCTAAAAATTATCCTACTGTTATATCCACATACAAAAAAAATTATCTTTGTACATCATTATTTATGGCATCATCCTATGCAGTAACAAAATGTAAAACATCAAAGTGCTCACTTTTAGGAAACATAAAATATTCTATGCTATCACCACTTATTGGAATATTCAAAAACCATACAAAAAAAGATCCCTATAGTATAGATATATTTCTAGGATACATTGCTAAAAATAACATATATGGAAGAGAATAGCATATACTATACACTACTTGTAGTGAAAGAAGGGAGAACATTTTAAAAATATGTTTTATTGGCATAAACAAATATTGGAAGAAAATCCCTGAAACTGAAAAAAATTATTCCCTCCAGGGTTGAGGAGGTAGATAAGGGATAAATAGAAATGTGTATGGAAGAAAGAGTCTTTATTCTAAACTATTTTACACCATTTTTTTTTTTTTTTTGATACAGAGTCTCACTCTGTTGCCCGGGCTAGAGTGCCCTGGCGTCAGCCTAGCTCACAGCAACCTCAAACCCCTGGGCTCAAGCGATCCTCCTGCCTCAGCCTCCGGAGTAGCTGGGACTACAGGCATGCGCCACCGTGCCTGGCTAATTTTTTTTCTATATATTTTTAGTTGTCCAGATAATTTCTTTCTATTTTTTTAGTAGAGATGAGGTCTCACTCTTTCTCAGGCTGATCTCGAACTCCTGAGCTTAAACCATCCACCCTCCTCAGCCCCCTAGAGTGCTAGGATTACAGGTGTGAGCCACCACACCCAGCCTATTTTATACCATTTTTATTTTGAACCTTGTAAATGTTTTAGCAATATACTATGTTTCTAAAAAATAACTTTTTAAAAGACTACCCCAAATATTGGATGACATGATTAAGTGTGCATACCATAAAAGAGCTCCCAAGGATAGTAGTGATTATTGAACACTGAGCAAGTGTAACTGTGAATATAGTTATTTAGTATTTTGCCACTATCATGGTAGAAATTGCCCCTTTGCCAATTGTAAATAGTTCTATTCTGTACATAGCCATATTCTCGAAGAATAATTTGCAGTGTCTCAGTATAATCAGCCATCATATGTCTCAGGACATATCTTAGGACATCAATAATTGATATACCACAACCAGAGATGACTTCCAATTTTCACTTGTGAAGAATTATGCAGGGGAATTTTTATAACTACTTTATCATTTGGAAGTATGTCTTACATAGCATTATGAAAATGACAGTGCTGCTAGAGTTCACTGGCAAACAAATGCCAAAGATGACAAAGCATAGTGATGGAAATTGATAGGATGGTTGTTTTTACTTAATTTTGATAAATTCTGAATGTCATCTATTCTTGTGCCAAAAGGCACTCCATCTTTAGAGTTAGATTTCTACACTCTCAAATCCATCTTTAATGTTGCACGTGTCGATGACGGAGCCCAGTTTGTATTTGTAGATTGTTTTAACAGTAACCAGAACCATTTCCTCTTAAAGGCATAGCCAACAATGCACAGGAGGAAATAAGACAGAAACCGCTGGCCCAGAATCTTTACAGATTTCCTAATTCAAATAGGTGTCCTATGTCATAAAATAGGTAGTAAGCAAAGTCTTATTTTTAAGTAAGAGAAACAATTTAATAAACATTTTTACATTATCTAGGTTTATGATAGTTTCCTGAGACTAGACATGGTAGTTCAAACCCCCTCCCATTCCAATAAATAACTACTCACATTTCTAAGAGAACAGATAACATGGAAGAAAACATATGAGAGAGAGAATTATCCCCTTCAACTATGATTTTTGAAAGCTCCGAACCTTTAATAATCTTGTGAGCTCTTGGTTTTTTGAGCTATCATTTATGAAAAACCCATATTTCTTAAAATATCTGGATATTTTTATGATAAAATTGATCATTGGTATATTTTACAAGGGAAATGCACTATCCATATAAAATTATAAATGATTCCGAGGGTTTATGGTTTAGAAATTCTTTTTTTTTTTTTTTACCTGGTTTCTGTAAGTCAATTAGCATCAAAGTAAAATAAAAAGAAAATTTAAAGCTCGAGACATATGAAGCCTATAAACTAGAGCTCATTTTAAAAGTTCCCTTTCTCTGAAGAAACTGATGAGAGTCCTATTCTAATATTGAATCTTTCATTGAATAAAATAATGTGACTTAGTAAACCAATTTGCATTGAATCCATATACTCAATGGTAATAAAATAGGTCAAAATTATAATTTATACTTTTTTAAAAAATTTCTTCAGTTCTTTCTAGTTTGAATATTTTGTAATTTGTGTATTTGTACACTCTTTTTTTAATGATTAAGTTAGCAAGGATTTATCTATCTTATTTTTACTTTTTAAATAACCTGGATTTTTTTTTCTTGACTAATTCTCATAGATTTTTCTCTCTCCTAGTTCATTCATCTCTGCATTTATATTTACCATTTTGTCATACTTCTTTCTTTCCATAAATTTGTGCTCTTTTCTTCCAATAATCTGAGTTGCACACATAATCTATAATGTTTTATTCTTTGCTTTTTAGTGATGTAACCAAAGTATAGAACTTTCTCTGAGTATTGCTGTGCCTTCATCCCAAAGATTCTGTAATTAGTATTTCAATTATTGTTCTTTTCTAGGTTTGTACTCCTCCTTTAACATAACACAACAGCTGCTTAAAAACCAAGATTTCATTTAAATTTTAGATAAAAGCTTGTATTTGATTTCTGAATTAGTTTTTAATTTTTAATTCCATTGCAGTGTGATAAGAAGATATTGCTGTAACTACTATATAACATTAATTTTACTTGTTTTTGTGATAATTACAATGTATACACACACATACATATATATATAGGCACACATACAGTCTCTTAGTTTCACCTTATTGATACAGTTCCCTACGTTTTCAGTTTTTCATTATCATTATTTGTTTTTGACTACGTGATTCCTGTTGTAATGAATGAAATTAATTAAAATGTCCTGTTTTTATTGTGTTTCTATTTCACCTTCTGTCTCCTGCTCGAAGAAAATGCTGCTCTAATATTTGTTGCATGGATATGTATGATGTATTTTAATTGCGAATTATAATAGCAGAATAAAGTTCAATCTTGTCTCATGCAGTGTGTTTGGCATTAATTGTGTCTGCTATGATACTAAGTTCATCACCTTTGCCTTTATTTTTTCATTTGAATGAGTAGATATGCTTACCTTTTTATTTTTAACTTTCAGAGAGCAGAAAGTTTTCTGTCTTTCAATTTAGAGATTAGAATATTATATTTTTCTATAAAATAATCCTTTTAATTATATTTTCTATTTTACTTGTTTTAAGTTAAAACAAATAGTTACTTAGGATTTTTAACCCTTGATATTTTTAATTTCATATATCTATGTTTTTCCTTTTCTTTTTTATGACATTAGCCAGGGTTCACCAATCTCAGCAATATATTCAAATAATCTGTTTATGTTTTTCTTCGTTACTGTTTTAGTTACTCTAACTCACAGCAATATTTTCTCTAGTTCCCTCCAGAGCATCAGCCCCACCCATGTTTCCCAAGGATATCACTTGCCGTGGGAAAAAAATGATGGCCGCAATGTGGAAGGCTGTCAACAGAAAACCTACCAGATAGCTGGTGGCTGCTAGGCTGGCCTCTCACAGAGCCCCACTACGTGTAAGCTCCCTACAGCTTTGTGATCCTTCCAGATATTTTCTCTCCAGTTTACTTCACTCTCCATGACTTTCCTTCTTTTTCCAAGCTAATTCATATCCAGTTTCAGAGAAGAAACATATTTTTGCAACTTTACAAATAGTTCTCTTTCAGAAGTTCAGTTGGCAGTTTGTTAGAATCATAGAGCCTACAGCTCAGAGTGGTTTCAAACAGGAAGATACCCCATGGTATGGGTTGTAGTGTGAGAACAGAGAGCTACACAAAATCAGAGCACACAATCACAGATTAATTCTTCAAGATATAGCTGCAACTTTACTCCAATAAGCAGCTAACCATTCTTTCTATAACATATTCATACTACCTTTGAAAAAGGCAGAGCTCTATATAGGTCAGAGCTATTATTGGTGTCATTATTGGTGTCAGGGGGTCTATCTAAAAAGTAGCATCATGATGCTGATGTTCCCAGGGTGTCTGGACTAGTATTCATTAGTTTTGCTCTTATGCCATTTTGCACTGATTTTTCTTCTTTGGCTGTGAGGACTTAGGGTCACCTTAATAGAATGTACACTTGGTAGCTCAATAGTCACTGGTGTAAACAGGTAATTTTGAAAAGATCCATGCTGATTAATGATTAGGTTTTCAAAGTGGGGAAGACAATTATGTATGCAGGGGGTAAAGGAATCATATGATTCACAGTAAGTGATTTCATATGTGATTATGTTGCCTTGGAGTTGCTGCTGAGTGCAATTAGTATAGATTTTTTTTTAACCAAAACAAAATACAAAATAAATGATAAACAAAATGATGTGAAATATCTAGTTATTTTGCTATAATCTCTTCTTATATACCACATTTAACCATATTTCCTCAAATATTGAATGAGCATCTAATGTGTGTGCCATGATATGCTGGAACAAAAAAAACTTGGCACACATTGGATTTGGAGTTGATGGCTACCAAAAAAACTTTCATGTTATAGTGTGCAGGTTTTAATTTAAAATAAATACATATTCATGTAAAAATCATAATACATAGTTATAAAAAGGTACAAAGGTTTTCTATACACACACTCATGCATACATAACTTGATGTATTTTTAGCTTTTTGTGAGTGTATGTGTGTGTGTAAACAATCATATTTGTTTCAGAGTGTTTTTATAGTCCCATGCCTTGTATTATGTCACTTTTTTGACAATCATTTATTCTAGTAAGTCACATATAAATGTATATCAAGAATTAGCAAAAATAAACTGTTCCATTATTTCAATGTTTTCATTTTTGAATGATACATTGAACAAACATCTTAGCAGGAGCATAAAGTATTAAATAGATTATGTTTTGCAGGAAGATGGCCATCTATGTCTCATGAATTACTGTAAATCATCTTTATTGAGAGAATATCCTGTGAGTACTAACTAATGAGATACACGGGATGCAAGAATTATGACTTATCTACCTAATCTATCAATAATATATCAATCATAATTTGTAGGTACAATACCTTAAACACTAAAAATCATACATGTCTCATATTCCTGGTAGAGTCTGTGGCAAGAATGAATGAAACAGCATGATAGTATGTTCTTATAAATAAGTATTAATGATTTAATGGTGTCACTTGCTCATGTTTCTGCTTGCTCAATTACTACTTATGGTTGTTTTCAGTAGAGGCAGGTCACTCCTGGCTTATTTTATGGCACATTTTATGGCCATTTTCAGATGCTCCTTGGATACTATCTTTCTTTTTTTCTGCTCTGCCACTCTATATTTTTTGAAGCCTAGTAAACGTGATCTATTTATAAGCTCCCACCAGTTAGGAAGATCTCAACCAAATATTGGAGACCAACTCCATGACCTAGAATCCTTGAAAAAAAAAAAAACAAAGCAATGGAATCCCATAGGTGTTTCCCTGGGGAATATGTTTGTCAAAAATATGATGTGCAGAATCAACACCTATTATTAGCTGAGCTGGAAATAGAGATGGACATTTCTCTTGGTAGAGCACAGTGAGCCATAAACTACATCTCCTCTTTTATGGAGATGGGTGAACTCATATTCATTTCTAAAGGGAGTATTTGCATTTACTGCAGAGAGAAATTATACATCAATTACAGCCCATCTTTCATTTTTCCCCTGTGTATAAGTGTCTGAGAATAAAACCTTATAAATATATTGTAAACAAAAGGGAAATATATGATAGGAGAATGTGGTTAATGGAGGACATGCTCTTCTCCTTTTTCTATCTGCAATTTAATGCTATCTTCACACTTGCACAAATAAAGCTCATAGGAAAAACAAAAAAAGGAAGTTTCATACTATAAGAAAGAAGTCTAAAAAAGGAAATTACTAAACTATAGTCGATAGGACTAAATATTTATGAATAATATAAAATAATAAATCATTAACTATTTAACATGAAAGTCCAAGATGAGAACTGAAAATAAAGGGATATAAGAAGCAATGCACTCACTGTCACATAGATATAATACACTTAACACTCACAGGCTCATACAAAAGCAACAGCAACATATTCCCACTTAACATAATGTATGTATTCCTTTTAGAGATGAAATAAGAAAGCAAATGAAAGGATGATACCTAAGGTTATTTTTTGGAAGACCAATGACTAAACATACTGATTGATTTCATGGATTTATTGAATATTTCATCATAGGATTAAAATGTAATGGTTCCATGTATGTATATATATACATATATAAATATTTCAAATCATTTGAAATTTAACAAAACAAACAAAAGAAGCAATAAGAATTTTAGACCTGATATTTTTCTACCAAGTATTTTTAGAGGGATATATGAGTTTTATCAAATAATGTTCTTAATGCAGAAAATAATGGGAATTAAATCTCAGGTTATAACAGTTCATCAGGTTTAGAAAAATTCTGGTCTAGATTAGCATAGGATAAAAGCTATAAAAGTAAGGTACATAATAAAAATAAGAGATCCAAAGCAAAAGTAGAACATGAAGAACAGGAAGAAAAGTGGATGTAACTGAAATACCAACTTAATGAAGGTGAATAAACATCTTGACTCACATTTATTGAAGACACATACCAATCTTCTGTATTTTGCAAAAATAAGCCTTCACCAATTCATTGCTTACTGGATTAATGGCATGAAGAGACTAAAATTACTAGATTTATTTTAACACCTAACATAATTGAATAATAATTGGTGAAAGGATCTATATATCTATTTCCCTATCAATCTCTATTTGAACAAAGATCTAAATGGGTGAATCCCAAAGATAGAAGGATGGGGATAAATAATTTTTAACTAGATCACTAGATGTAATAAAGAGTAATGGTTTTCCTATTTCTACCCCTTTATTTTCAGACACATGCCATCATTCAAAGAGTATACCATACCTTGTGGTATAGCACTCCAAACTCCCAAACTTTTGCTCTCCATGTGGTGCCATAATTGAGTCTTTTAATATGTCTTTCTATAGTCACTTATGGTCAATATCAGCACACTGTCTCACTTCCTTTGTTGTAAATAGTTTGAACCATTTCCCCGTGGGGCAAAATAGCTGAGAATAAGATATTGGATGTTGGCTTTAAGTGAAGAATTCTTCCAGGAGAAGCAAATTCATTTTTTAAAGAAGAAAACTCACAGCTCTCCGTGATGAAAGGTCCCAAATTCATCAGGTTGCAAAGAGATGACAGAATGGTTTTCAGAGGATGGTGTTAAACTGAGGGTCAGTATTAGCTTTTGCACTGGGATAGTCAGGAATGAATCACTGGTGATAACCAGATAAGCTTTTGTAAAAGGTAATCCATGTGGTTAACCTCACAAATAGGATGGATCTATCACTGTCAATGTGGCCATTTTGTTTTTGAGCCAATAGACCAACTCCAGTATTATCTAGGGATAACAGCTGGCTGGCATCCAAATAATGGGTAGTCTTCTTCAACTAGTTATTGAAAGCATCTTCTGAAGATTTGTGTGTGAGCTTGTGGGAGCATTCACCAAGATCACAAATATTCTGAAAATCTATGTACATTCACAGAGTTTCATCCACAGATCCTGTTTTACAAACTTTATTTTATTAAATTTTATAATTTTCTTTCCTCCACGTCTTTGGTCTGCGAAAGCAAAAATTTTACTGGATAAAGTTAAACAAGTAAGAAAAACTTATTCAAGGCTATTACAATAAGGGAGAAAAACCAGAAAGCAGTCTGGACTCATGTCAACTGAAACAAACGATAGGGGAAATTTTAAATGCTGGTGTAGAAGACCATAGGCCATTCTTATTTGATAATTGGTCTTACCCCCATAAAAGCAATCTTTCTATTACCTTCGTGACAGTGGGTAGTTTTACAATTCAGAACTAGGGGTCCTCTGAAGTTAGGCCCCTACCTTCCTACAGAGACTAAAAGATAGAGACACTATCTTTCTTAATGGTCACCTTTCAAAGGAATGGCTCCTGGTTCCTTAAGAAAGAGAGAGTACTGAGTTGTAAATTGGCAAAAAGCTTTTTTAAAAAGATTTTCGTCTCAAAGGGGCAGAGAAAAAAATTGTAATTACAAGTTTTCTGAAGTAAATATTCTGAGCAAAATGAGGAGAGGAGTCTCTGTGACTAGGCCATCTGGATTTTGTAAGGGCTCTAGACTCAGAAAGATGCCTGTCTAAAATTTAGTCAAGCTGGGGGAACTATTAATATTGAGGCCGTCTTGATCAGATCACTTTGGCAAACTGTCACTGCCAATTAATGAGTAGATCACCATTTATGGACATTTCTCTTTTTTTTCAAAGTGGGCAACCCCATGAACTACTTGAAATTCTGGTGAATGTGAAATTGTACTTTCTCTAGTGTCCTTCAAGCTAATCTGATGACTTGAATCTGTCCATTTTCAACAAGAGTTATAGTATCTTATAGGAACATCTGTAAACAAAACTGGAACTTTCTGGATTTAAGGAACTGCCCATGAAGATATAAGGATGAAAAGAGGAAAATCTGACAGTACAATAGAAGGAGGTACCTCATACACAACACCGCATCCAGATTAATGACAATTAATATCAAACATCAAAATGATGTGTATTATGGACAGCTAATGTCATTTTGGTTATTTGACATACCATGACCAGGTGTTCCATACCTGACAGAATCTAGCAGCAAGCTAGGTCCAGTTTCTCTGAAGAATTATAGTTTGAAAATTGAACATAATTTTCAACAGTTTTAGGAGTTTGCATTGTGATTTCTTACCTTAGCTTGTCTCAGTCTACATAACATATCATATCCACAAAAGATATTGTATCTGACGGGTCATATCTCTTGCGTGGTAGCCCAGGACCACTTGAGAGCTTTCTATTGCTCTGGGTTCCACTCAAAGATGGCAGCCTTGATATTAGGTTAGAGAGGAGTTATGAATAATCATATACGTAACCCCTCAATATGAAGAACCTCACTAAATAATTTTTTTCTGTTTCACATTAGTAAGAAGTACAAGTTAGGGATATTTGTCCTATTATTTAAAGAATATATCTCAGCTGTCAAAACTTCTAATACCAAAGAAATTAAATGAGGTGACAGATCCTAGAATATTATTGGGATTTTTCTCATATTTTAGAAACAGGTATCCTCTTATTTATCTAAGTCGCCCGAAATCCTTGCTCATTGTATCAAGGTGGCTTAATTTCATCATCATAGTGTAAAAAACATACCAATAATATCCTATGAAATTTTTAGAGTCCCTGAAAAATAATTTGTGATAGAAATCCTGAATGGTGTTGTAGTTCTGAATTAAAATAATAAAGGTCTATTGCTATTCTTGCCAGGTGAATGACAAGAGTGTCTGGTGATATTTACTGTTAAGAATTTTTTCTTTTTTTTTTTTTTTTAGAAATTGTATTTGACAGATGGATAGTCTCAATCAAGTTTCCAGAGACTCTGTCAGTTTGCTCTAGCAAAACGTCTACATCTGGAGCTGCAGATTCAATTAAAGACAGCACCTGATTAAACTTAAAATAATCTAGTAACTTTCCAAGACCCAACTATTTTTGCATTTTCCAAAGAATACAAATTAAAATGCATTTTAGAAAAATCAGTAGTCTTATATCTTTTTTTAAGTTTCTGATTTTGACATTTCTCTCTATAATTCCTCCCAGAATGTGGCATTGCTTTTGGTTTACTACCTTAGCAATGAAGGAAGTTCACTTGATTGAACCTATTATAATGACCTTCACTCCAGAGGCAAAAGAACAATGTGGGATTCTGCAAGTTACCAAATTTGTATATTGCAGCATATCATTCAGGAACAGTCTGGGATTACAGAACACCTGGCCCATCATGAGATAAACTCAGGAAAATATTTCAATTACATCTTGGTGCAAAATCCCCATTTTGGTTGATGTACTGTTGTGGTGTTTTGGGTCCCTCGGGATTAGCGTCTGTCTGAGATGGTATTGGCATATTTTCTTTATCTAATCCTCATCCACCGTGATAAGAATTAATTTCTTCTGACAAACCCTAAGGGTAGGGTTATTTGTATAATTTCTACTGAGTTCTTCCTTAAGCAAACTTAGGCTTATGTTTATTTAAAGGAATCTGAGTCCATGGATAGATCTGATTTCAAATTGGAGGAGGATCTGGAACTCCACTGTGGTCCTCAGGTTACGGTTTTTTGGACCAAACAATTAATGTTGGATGTATTTCCTATTAGTCTATGTCTTTCAGTACTAAGGACATCATGAATAAATGGTCACCAATTAAGCTTCCTATGAGTGAAAATGTAATTACTACTGTTTTTCCTGTCCATTAGGGTAACTGTGTTAGTCAGTGTTCCCCAAAGAATAGAACAACTACCTTAGAAAGTAGAGGTGAGTAGGGTCAGAGGAGAGAATTAATTCTCAGAAAAGGACAATGTGCTTAATTCATATCAGTATTTCTGTAGGAAATGAACTAAATATATGCAGAAAAATACCTATATGAGTGCACCAGAGAGCAAACAAGGAAGCCAAAGATGCCAGAGAAAATACGAGACATTTGACAGTAGGTGACATTTTTGTTGCTCTATCCTCTGAAATATTTGCAGTTTATTAGTTTGCTTGTTTGTTTCAGTAGTAGGAGAGACAATTGTAAGTAACTGTACAAAAAATAGTGAATAAAAGAAGTTAGGAAATCTAGCAAAAATTTCAGCACCCTCATGTTACTAGGGTGACATAAATGAGCATATGGCACCTACCAATGAGAAGGAGTCTTAATAGAAAACTCAGACTAGAGAGTTGATAACCTTCAGTGAAATAGAACACCAGAAATGTATGAACACTTACGAACAAACGAAAGGTAGCATAAAACTAGCTCATTCCCAAGTTTGAATAAAGTGGCCTAACTCTATTGTAGAGAGCAAAATAAAATCCTGTCTGTAGAAATAATTTGTGCGAGAAAATTTCAAATTACTTCTCAGTTATTCAAACACAGCATCCAGAGTCTAAGCTCTAAGACTCAGAAACTGATGAATAGAAAGAAGGGAAAACATATAGACAACAGGAAGAGACTGACAGGCAATCCAGATATTGAATTCATTACAGAGTAAACAGATTAGACATGCAGGAGAGAGTGAATTTGTAGATATATTTAGACTAAAATATGGAAAGTAAAAAGCAGAAATAAATATAAGTGGGAAAAAGGAGGTCAAAGAAAAAACAGCATTTGTGTAGTTATTTGTGTAGTAGAAGAGAAAAGGGAGAATGAGGCACAAGCAATTTAGAGGGATTTTGGTCAGGAATTTTTCAAAATTTATTAGAGTTATTGTGATACAGTTAACAAAAATTAACTAACAATTCCAAGCAGGATGGAAGCAATTAACAAAAATTAACTAACAATTCCAAGCAGGATGGAAGCAATGTAAATCTTCCTTGGGCATGTTATTATAACATTGTTTAAAACAAAACAAAACAAAACAAAAAGAAAAAAAGAGGAAAATCTTAAAAGGAGTCAGAGAAAACACACAGATACCTTTAAAGGAGCAGTAGTGAGACTGGGGGATATCTTTCAAGAAAAATATTAAAAAAAAATTATAACAGTGGAAGGACATTTTTAATGTGTTGATATAAAATATGTCAAATACAGAAGATGCATGTAATTCCAGAGTGAAGGTAAAGCAAAATCATTGCATTCAAACAATGTTAGAGAAAATATGTCAACAGAAGAAACACCCTGATATGCACTAATAAAGATTTCTTAGGAAATCTGTGTAGTAGTAGCAACAAAGAATAGAAAGGCAGAAAGAAATGATGAATAAGATAATGGTTAAATATTTGGGTATATCTAAATGAATATTAGCTGGGAAAATAACAATAATCATTGTAACTATTATGTTTAAAATAGATACAGAAGTAAAATGCATGTCAACAATGGCATAAAGTCGAAGGGTGGTGAATGTAATTAGACTTTTAAGATTGCAACAATATCAAGGAAATTGTAAAGAGTGTTAGCAATATCTTGGTTTAAGAATGTATGCTATAATTTGTTGAGTAATCACTGAAAAAGAGTAAAGAATTTGCAATGGAAATTACAAATATTTTTGAATAAATGGTAAAGTTTGTAAGCTTAGTCTAAATCAATGGCTTAGAGGCTTAAAATCAATTATAATAGTAGGTATATTACTATTTGCTGTCTAATAAAATAGCACAAGCTTGGCATTATAATAGTGATTTATTAACTCACAGTTCTCCCACCCAAGTACTAACCAGGCCTAGCCCTGCTTAGCTTCCAAAATCAGACAAGATCAGGCATGTTCAGGGTGATATAGCCTAGACAGCTCACAATTCTCTGTCAGAAGTCTCATCTTAGCATAGCTTGATTCTCTACTATGGGGTCGCACAAAGCTATTATCAGTGTATTGGCCTGGCCTGTGTTCTCTGGAATTCAGTGTGTTGTTCCAGGCTTATTGAGTTTGTTGGCAGAATTCAGCAACTTGTGATTGTAGGACTGAATTCTCGATTTTCTTGACACTCTTAGCTCCCCAGAGGCGCTTCAGGCCCTTGCCATGTGGAACCCTCCATCTTCCAACCAGTGATGGAGAATCTCTCCCACATCAAATCCTTCTTACACCTCACACCTCTTTCCAGGAAAAAACTGGCATCGTTAAAATAATCACCTGACTAGGTCAGATCAATTGAGGGTAACCTATCCTAAATCAACTGACTTGGAACTTTAATTACAACTGCAAAATCCCTTCATGACAGCATGAAATTCATGTTTGATTGAATACTTGAAGAAGGTGTGTGTACACTAGGAAGCACAGAATCTTAGAGGCCTTCTTAGAATTCTACCAATCAGAGTTTCCACTGCCAAAAATAATTAATTAATTAATCAGGAAAGGTGTAGTAAATAGAATTTAAATAAAATGCCCCCAAAGAAATAAAAGATTAATAATTTCACAACAGGAATATGAATGTAAAATAGTTTCAAAATATAAATTAATAAAATAAAATCTAAACATATAAATAATAATTAGCTAAGCCCAAAGTAGATACTCGAGGAAGATTTAAAATGTGAGAATGTACAAATTGCTGGTATTAGAAATAAAAAAGGAGAAAATAGCAATTGTAATCACTACTTGAAGCTGATATTTTTCCTGAGGTTTTAGTTACTTCAATAATACAATAAATTAAATATAAGCTATAAGAGGTGAAAGTAAGAAATAACATTGTCATGATTTGCAGACAACATAATTTTATACATAGAAAACAAGAATTAAAAGTGAGTCAGCAAGATCATCAGATTAAAGTTCAATATACAGATATCCGTTGTATACCATTAACAATTAGAAAATTAAATTAAGTTAAAATGACAACACAAAATATGAAACACATAGAAATAATTCTACAGAAATGTATAAGGTTTCTACTTGGAAAACTTCTATTACTGAATATATAAAAAAAATTGAGAGGTATATAATAATCATGAGTTATAAGACATGGAATTGTAAAGAGTTAATTCTCAATGATGTGATCCATATATCCAATACAATCCCAGTCAAAATCTCAATAATTTTGTGTATGTGAAAACTGACATTTATTTAAAAATTCAAAGGCCTACAAAATTTAAAATAAGAAGATTAAGCAGGAGGAATTAAAGTACCAGATAACAAGACCCATTAAAAAGACTGGTTTAATTAAGAAAGCATTTTTGTAGAAGTATAGAAAAATAGGCCAATGCAGCATAATATAGGATCAATAACAAGCCCAGACATACACAGCCTTGACTTAGAACAAATGGATATTGAACAGCCATGAAGAATAAGCAAGCCTTTAGTGAATAGTGCCAGGTCAATAGGAACCCTGAGTGAAAATTAATCTTATTTCTATCAACTTCAAATGTAATGTTTATCTAGATGTAAAACATAAAACAACACAGTTTCTGCAAGAAAACATAAGTGTATTGTCAAGACATTGGCATCAGAAAACATAAACAGGGTACAAATGGACATATAAAATCAGATTGATAACTTGCACTATATTAAAATTAAGTGCATTTGCTACTCATCAAAAGACTACTGAGTATACTTATGAGAGCTTTCAATGTTCTGTGCAGTTTATTTTTCATTGGTATATTTTACTCTATTTTATTAATATCCCTCACTATATGTATTTATTCTTCTATTGATAGATATTTGAATTTATTTTTACTTTTGAGACTTTTATGATTAATGCTGATGTGAACATTCTTATACACGCCATTTGTTGTAGACAGATATGTGTACCTTGGGTATCTTCGAGGAGTGTATTGCAGGATTATGCATATACACAATTTCAGGAAATATTGCCACAAGTTTGCCAAAGGTGTTATACCAATTTGCCCTTCTGTCACCAATATATAATACTTGTGCTACTTAGAGACCAAATGTGTTTTGCTTAGCACATGTTCACAAATGACAATGAAATCACTGAGAATACTGGTTTTGAGATTACAAATAAATTTTAGTGAGTGGAAGAATTCACTAATACAGAATCTGCAAATAATGAGGATAGACCACACACACACACACACACACACACACATACAGACACATATTGTATTATACATTTGTACATACATATTTGTATAATTTTCTGATCGTATGTATGGGATTGTTTTCTGAAAACATAGACATTTCCTACCAAGTTTAACTGGTACTTTTAATTCTGAAATGGAAGAGATTTAAGCTATTGCTCATCAATTCCATCTCTGAAAAGGAGCAATGAACCTCGTAAGACTTTGTCTCCTCCTTGCGACCTAGAGGCAGGAAGTGGGGCAGCTAAACAATCTTAACAATCAGGGATTACTGTGGTACTAACTAATATGCCAGTTTATAGGCCACAAGTTTTAACTTCCTCGTTCTAAAACTTATGGGGAAAAAATGTTTCCCTTCCAAATAATACCCAAGATTATATTAGTGTTCCTAATTTCCCATGGTATCATATGAACTCACATTTTTCCACCTGGTAATTCCATTTCAATTGCACAGGGTTCTCACATGTCACCACCCACCAATAAGAAGTGCTGGAGCCAACCTTGGACATTTTACACCTTTCCTTGTGTCTATTCTCTCCTCTGTCTTAAAAATAAATAAATAAATAAATTTTGAAAAAGAACTGTGGCACTGAGGGCTTATTCTCCCTTTACTTTCCATGCAAGCAGAATTAGATTTGTTTTGTGAGTGAATAATCTCTACGAGATCAAAGAAAAGATTATTTTCTCAGGAATATTCCAAACAAATTTAATAATTATCAATAATGTTTCTGTATAGTGTTAAGTTTACAAAGTAGACATAAGAAATTAAAAGACATGTTATATTCTAGTTGTCAATTTTTAAATTATGCTACCAAAGCAATTGAATAATTTCAAATCAATTCACTTTTGTGTTGATTTAATATAGATTTATGTTTCCTTTCTCTATGAATTTACATTGAAAAGTTATGCCAAAGCTTATGTAAATAACCAATACGTTATAAAAATTCAGTACTTATACCAATTCTTTTAGAAACACTGTTTTCTTCATTTTATTTTGTACTACTTTTGCATTTGTTTTGATGACTGAAATCTCTATCATTTCCACAATAATATTTAAATATAATTCCCCACTTCTCACATTACTTTTGTTTGGAGCACTTTTCAGAAGGAAGCATTTGCCTAAAGTATAATACTAACAATTGGAAAGTTTTGACCTCACTTCTACTGATTCCATAGCAATATCTAATGTACGTTATATCCAGAAGCATTCAAAAGTATCAATTAATTTGCTTTATTACACACATTTTTTTTATTTCAGCATATTATGGGGGTACAAAAGTTTAGGTTATGTATATTGCCCTTGTCCCCCTCTCTCCCCTGAATCAGAACTTCAAGCATGTCCATTCCCTAGACAGTGCACATCGCACTCATTATGTATGTATACACCCATCTCCTCCCTGCCTCCCACATCTGCCTGACACCTGATTAATGTTATTCCTAAATGTGCTCTTAGGTGATGAACAGTGAAACCAATTTGATGGTGAGTACATGTGGTGCTTATTTTTCCATTCTTGGGATACTTCCTTAATAGAATGGATTCCAGCTCTATCCAGGAAAATACAAGAGGTGCTATATCACCATTGTTTCTTATAGCTGAGTGTACTCCATGGTATACATATGCCACATTTTATTAATCCACTCATGTATTGATGGGCACTTGGGTTGTTCCCACATCTTTGCAATTGTGAATTGTGCTGCTATAAACATTTGAGTACAGATGTCTTTTTTATCAACATTTCTAATCATCAGGGAAATGCAAATCAAAACCACAATGAGATATCACTTATCTCCAGTGAGAATGGCCTTTATCGGAAAGTCCCAAAACAATACATATTGACGTGGATGCGGAGAGATAGGAACACTCATACACTGCTGGTGGGACTGCAAACTAGTGCAACCTCTGTAGAAAGCAATATGGAGATACCTTAAACAGATACAAGTAGACCTGCCATTTGATCCAGCAATCCCATTATTGGGCATCTACCCAAAAGAATAAACTCTAATATTATTAATGGAACAATTCTAAACTCTTTTCTCTTCTATCCTCAATTTCTTCAAAATTGGCAAAGCTCTTTATAACAGTCAAACATATCTAAAGTTTTAACAACCTAAATGATCTGCAAATATTTATATCGTGAATGTACGATATCGTGTATGTCATCCAATCACATGCATGTACCATTTAGGATTTCATATTTTGTGCTATAATATACCTGAACACAGAATGTCTATTTCACTGGTGTCATTTACACACAGTCCTCTACCTTCTTTCTGTCTGAAACAACAAATTATTTACCAGGACCTGATATATTTACCCTCTTTTGATTTCACTAATACAGACCTCATCAAGAAAACAGTTTTTGTGAAATAATTCCAGATCTTAAAATATGCTACTCAGGATGCTCTGGTCTTTAAGCTGCCCTTACTCTCCCACAGCCTCACCTGCCCTCCTACTAGGAACTTTTTAAGGCACTACAGCACAGGGCACAAAAACATCTATAGTTTCATATCTGTAGGAGTCTGAATGCCCTGGGGTAGGCACAACTCCCTTTGGAATAAACAGGGTATGTCATGGGTGTGTGTGTGTGTGTGTGTGTGTGTGTACATTTAGATTTGGATGACTGAAGTAGAATGAGACAAATTCACCACTGATCCAGGCTGTAGCATGGGTCAAATGTCAAAAGTCACAATTAAACAAGAATGGGAATTACAGAAGGAGGGACTTTTTTTTGGGGGGGGGGGTCTTCTTGTATGAGCGGGGATAGAATTTAGTCATATCTTTCAGTAAAGACAATGCTCCAGATGCCTCCAGATGGCTCCAGTAGGCTCCCGAGGATGAAATGGGAGCTACCTCATGCTGCCCTACCAACGTCAGCTCTATTCTGTTCTCTTAGTGGCTAAAGGACTGCTGTGTTTCAAGCTATAGATCTTGGAGAAGGTTAGTCATAACCCTCTCTTTATCTAAATTTCCTCTCAACCTAGTAGATCTTATCAATGATGTGAAATGTTATGACTGAACATATATTCCTCATTACTCATGTTTCCTAATCTCTGCTGGTACATTTCTGGCCCTTCATTTATTTCTCTACTGTGAGTTACATGATTGGTGAGTTTGGAGAAGTAAAGGTGTTTGCCTGTCCCAGCCCCTTCAGGGCTTCCTCACCAATATAGGGAGGGCTCTCTTTCAGCAAAATATAAAAAGTTGAGTAGATATTCACTAAACAAAAAAGAAGGTGAAGAATAAGACACAAGAACTAGGAGCAACAATAAAATTATCTGCCATGTTCTGAGAACTGATATGAATTTATTTATGGCAGAAATCTGAGTTTCAGGATGATGAGAGAAGGAATGCAATGGGAAAGTCAGATAATGCATAAATAAGACTGGATAGCTGAAACATTAATAATACGAATATATTATAAACAAATACAAACTACATATAATAACAGGTTTCAAAACTTCAGGAACTTCTAATGAGTTCTAGCCTTGTGGTATTATTAAATAAATTTTTTTTTCATTTTCACCCTTTCATTGTAATATATGGATTTCATTTCACTAAATAAAATTAAAGTGTTTGTAATTGCAATGGGACATTGGTTCAGAGGGATTGAAATTCACTGGTGTAAGAGGTAAAAAAGCATAGTTTTAAAAGAACGGCTAGGTGTAGAATAATCTATAAAATAGTCTCTGTTGAACATTTAACTAAGGAAATCCTGAAGAAGAGATAAGTCAACTGCACGCCCATTGTTCTAGATAGGTAGATCAAGAAATTATGGAAATAGGGTAGCACAATTTTATTTGGAAAACAAAGAGTGAAAATAAATCATAAGGAAAGCAAATGCTGTTCTTTTCAGTTTTTTAAAAAAAACATTACTTTTCTTTAAGGGTCAAAGACCAGTAAGTTTTTACAGAAAGGATCCGTCAAAGTTATATGATCATGGCTAGGAAGGAATAGGGTCTATAGCAAGTAAATTTGACAAAATGACTTTAATATCTGATTAGAGTGATGAGAATATAAATTATTTTTTGATAAGTTTCCTAGTTAAGAAAAAGAAGAGAGATGCTGGCATAGCTAATTCTAATATACCCTTTAACAACCATCAACAAAACAAAATGAACAAGGAAAAGCAAACAATAGCAACAAAAGGCTCAATTTCAAAATCTAACACTAAAAAAATTAAAAATTAGGTATCTCAGCGTGATAAAACTTAATCCCTAAGAGAAAATATTTTTATGTCTATGTTGTTAAATATTGATATTATGTTAATTAGCACAATTTTAGTTCACATACTGAATTTATTTTCAAAACAAACCAGAACAAAAAAAATTTTCAAAGTGATTATTAAATTAAATATAAATATAAAAATACATTTTTTGTTTATATTAAGAATCTATTTTTCTCCAGTTTTCTTGTGTAATCTACACAACAAATGATTTTTTTATACATTTATTTAAAAAAACAACACAAAACCTCCAAACATAATATGCTAGCTAAGGAACGAACCTGTTGACATCTAGGGTCTCACTGAATATTAATATAAAGACGGAGACATTTTTGGAAAATGTTCATGATGAGAGTTCATGATGTGGAACATGTTATTAGCATATGTATGTGTAATTTATTCAACTCTTCATATCTCCTTACACAAAGTGCTAAACATAATACAAAATTTGACTATTTCTTTAGTCTAACTTGTATTCCCTTCCAAGAGTAACTGAATTTTACATACATCAATTGATTATTTTTTATGTGTCTATTACTCCCACTACATGGAAATCTATATACTCCAGAAAAAATTCTGTATTTGGTTTTATGTGTTAACACACAGCAAAGGACATGAGAAACAATTGCTAGTCAAATAAAAATTTGTTGAATTAAAGATTTGATTAATTAATACTTTGACTTTCAACTTCAGCTACTTGTAAACTGGATGTTTTATTGTAAAATAATGTATATAAAATGATTTTATCAATGGGCTTTCAAAAGAATAGTCATTGGTATATTAAGTTTTGTTACAATGGTACTATATTATAAAATCATGATCGCTGTATGTGGACAATTAAAGATAATGAATAAATTATTCATAAAGGTTAAAAAAAGATTAAAATAATTTCAATAAAGGCAAGTAAAATAGTCTCAAAGAACAGTTTTACAAATACATTATAAATAAAAAATTGCTACCTCAAATATATAATAAGTTGACTTTGAAATCAATTTCTATGTTAACTGCATTTTATTTATAATTTTACTTATATATTATTTATTTGCCAAAGATCACAAATTTTCATATTCACTTAAAAATCAATATATTGTAGAAAAATTAACATCCCCATTCAAGTAACATATACATTTTTGAAAAATGCACATATATATATACACACACATACATATATATATCTGTGAAGGTGTATGTATTTCTAGTCTGCTACATTTTTTTAAAAGTTATACAATAATAACTTTAATTAGCATGTGAAAATTTGCTTGTATGATACAAACTTTCAACTGAATATTAAGAACAATGTAAAGAGATATAGCTAAAAATTGATAGAAAAATTTAAAGGATTTCAAAAATGTATTCTAATATTCCATGAAGATACAGGAAAAGGAGTATAGAAGAATGAAAACTAGAGGGGACCAAAAGAAAAAATACTTTAAAAAGTATAATTAGACCAAACTATTTGACTAATTATAATAAATATTACTATACATTTCAATAAAAAGTTAGATGCTGTCAGAATGAGTAACATAGGGAGACCCAATTATATTCTGTCTCTAAGAGATGCTTTTTAATATAAAAACACAGATAATTAAAAAAATATGTAAGAAGGATAAAATATGCAAGCCATAAATATTAGGAGTCTGGAGTGAAATATTAACATCAAAACACAGAGTATTGTCAAAAATAAAAAGGAATATTTCATAATTATGACAGTAAATTTCTTAAGAAAAGACAACCACAAATATAATCCTAACAATATTATTCAAAATATATTAAGCAAAAAAACCTAATAGGCTTTCTTCCTAAATTCTGTAAAACATTTAAGAAAGAAATATTATATTTCCTATACAAAGTACTGTGGCAAATACAGGAAAAATAACTTTTATACAAAATCTTTCAGGAAATAGAAGAATAACTTTCTAACTTGTTTTATTATTCCATCATAACCCTAATAACAAAACGCCAAAGAGACAAAATGCAGAGCAATGTCCCTGGTGAGCATAGATTCAGAAATACTGAATAGAATATTAGCAAATAGTTCTCAGAGATATATGAAAATAATCATATATCACAGCATAATAAGTTTTTTCTACAAATTGAAGATCAATTTGACATACAAAATTGAGTCAGAACATTTCATCACATTTAGAAAATAAAGAATAACCCATACAATCATTTTGATAGATGCAGAAAAATTATTTGACACAAATTTACATCCACTCACGATTTAAAACAAAAATTTCATCAAAGTAGGAATACAAGAGAATTTTCTTTAACTAGCAAGAAACATCCATGAACAATTTACAGCACATTCTCAATTATGGCAGGTTCATTTCTTTCCCCATAGGATTAGGCACAAGATATTGGTGCTAGTTCTTACCAATTCTCTTCAATAATATTCTGGAATTTCCAGTCAAAAAAATGAATAAAGCATGCAAACATCAAAGACGAAGAAGTAAAGCTCTGTTTGCAAATGACATGGCTGTATTCACAGTAAATCTTAAGCAATTTGCAAAAGAGCTACTAGAACTAATAAGTTCATTGAACCAAGTAATAGTTTATGACCAAGTAATAGTTTATGAGATTAATGTGCAAAATTAATTTTATATTTGTATACTAGAAGAAAACGATTGGAAATACAAATAAAAATAAATTATAATAGCATCAAATATCATTTTAAAATACTTAGAAATTAGTTTATCAAAATATGGGCAGAATCTCTACACTGACAACTGCAAAGTGTGATGAAAGGAACCAAAGACAATCTTAAAAATGGAGAGATATATGATGATCATGGCTTGAAATATTCAATATTGTTAAAAGTTAATTTTATAAAAGTGATCTAATAATTCGATGCAATCTTAATAAATCTCTAAACAGAGATTTTTGGAAATGCAAAGGACCAAAAATATCTGAAGAAATCAAAAAAGTTAAGAACAAATTTGGGAAACTTTAGTATATGGTTTTAAGACAAAGCTACATTATTCAAGACAGGACAGAATATAACAATTATTAAACTATTTTTATTTACTTGTCATTACAATTATACTTTTATCAATATTTCTTTTTTAGAAGTTTTGTGGCTTCATAGATTTCAATGCTATATCATTTATGCTGCATAATGGAACTAACTATTGCTATTCCTTCACATATTTGTGCTATCCATCACATTATAAAATTCTGCTACCAACTCCTCTCATAAGTTTTCTTCTCCTCTTTCATCTAAGAACCTCTGGAGGTTTCCATTTATATAGTTTCTAAAGCTGAGGACCCACCTTATTCATTATCTCTTTTTTTCTTTAGCCTTCTATTTTAAGCTGTCATAGATCTATCTAGGCCCCTTCAACTGATACCACCCTTTCTCAGAAGCAATAATTGTGAATGTTGCTCTTTCAGTCAGCCCTACATTAACAGAAATTTCTTTTAACTATATCAGGTATGCATGTGGATACATTATTTGATAGTTTACAGTAAGACTTCCCTTTACTAACATTTTCGTTATACAAAGAAGCAAATGACATTAGATATATATGTGAATATTAGTCTCTTATATAGAATCTCACATACTATTTTTCCTAATATATTAAACACATTATCTTTTTACTTTAAAATAGGAATAATAATTATTTTTTATTCATCTCATTTAACAGTGCAACTAACTGAAAATCCTTATGTAAAAGAATTTAGAAAGTGAAGTCCCAGTTATGATTAAGTCTCAGTCATACCTTATTTTAAAATTCTAATATATTAATTTTGGATATCCAGAAGCTAATTATGTTTTTATCCGTTTTCCAAATAATTTTTTCTTGTGTTTTGACCCAGGAAATGCAAACGTTTATGGAAATGGAAATAATAACCTTGAAACATATAAAAATAGTTCAGATTTGTTGATTTAATTAAAATATAATTTCAGATCAACAGGTAATTTTTAACTGATCACTCTAATATTTTTTGTGGATACAGTAATTTCTATCACCCATATATCCTTCAATTCTACAGAATATATTAAAATGCATTTAAATTGTAACAGTTTTCCAAACTCTTCTTTTTTTTTAAATTTCTTCCCTGGCAAACAATCCAAATTCCTGTCATAGTATATGAGGGAAAATATGCGATCTTATTCTTTCCTGTGATTTTGATGAGTTATTTTGCATAGCTCTAGTACTAAAACAAAGGGTCATATTTGCACCATTACAGGCATAATGTACTCATTTAATTCGTTATTTTCAAGGTAACATAATTTATTTAACTTATTATAAAATATTAATAAGAGTAAATATGAAAGTGATGATTAGCCATGGAATTTAGAAGCATCTTGAGTCATAGCTTGAACAACAGTAAGACTAATGAAAAAATAGACCTAAAAGAAGCTAAAATGAATATTTTCTTATTAAACCTGGCATTATTTTTCAGTCTAATCTAGAACTCTAGTAAATCAGACAGTACCATATAAAGGGCTCTCTCTTTAATATAGATTGTCTTGGCTGTCCTGAAAGCAAAGCAGACATTAGGACCTTCTTTGCCAAAATGTGCCATCGCTCTCTCAATTGCCAGTGCTCAAACTTGAGTCTCTGATGTGAGAAAACACCAAGTCAAAGCAAATTTGATATCAGAAGGAAAAAAGCAAAAGAGTCAGCTGCTGAGTGATTATTATTACTTTTTTTTATTTCAGCTCATCATGGGGGTACATAAGTTCAGGTTATATACATTGTCCATGTCCTGCCCATTCCCCCGAGTCAGAGCCGCAAGTGTGTCCATTCACCAGACAGTGCGCCTGGCACTCACCATGTAGTCATACCTCCATCTCCTCCTCCCACCCCCAACCTCCCCGAGTCAGCACCTTCAAGCATGACCATTCCCCAGAGGGTGTGCAACGCACTCATCATGTAGGCATACACCCATCCCCCCCACCCCACCCCCGTCTCAGTCTGATATCTAATTGGTACCCTTCCCCGATGTGCATTTAGGTGATGATCAGGGAAACCAATTTTCTGGTGAGTACATGTAATGCTTGTTTTTCCATTCTTTGGATACATCACTTAATAGAATGGGTTCCAACTCTCTCCAGGAGACCAAAGAGATGTCGTATCACCATTATTTCTTATAGCTGAGTAATACTCCATGGTATACATATAGCACAGTTTACTAATCCATTCATGGATTGATGGACATTTGGGTTGTTTCCACATCTTTGCAATTGTGAATTGTACTGCTATAAACATTCCGGTACAGGTGTCTTTGTTGTAGAATGACTTTTGTTCTTCTGGGTAGATGCTCAATAATGGGATTGCTAGATCGAATGGTAGGTCTACCTGAATCTGTTTAAGCTATCTCCATAATGCTTTCCACAGGGGTTGCACTAGTTTGCAGTCCCACCAGCAGCGTATGAGTGTTCCTGTCTCTCCGCATCCACGCCAACATGTGTTGTTTTGGGACTTTTTGATAAAGGCCATTCTCACTGGAGTTAAGTGATATCTCACTGTGGTTTTGATTTGCATTTCCCTGATGATTAGGGACGTTGAGCATTTTTTCATATGTTTGTTAGCCATTCTTATATCTTCTTTTGAAAAATTTCTATTCATGTCCTTTGCCCATTTTTTGATAGGGTTGTTTGATTTTTTCTTGCTGATTTTCCTGAGTTCTAAATAGATTCTTGTTATCAGACCTTTATCTGATGTGTAGTATGCGAAAATTTTTTCCCATTCTGTAGGCTGTCTGTTTATTTTCGTGACTGTGGGACCTGATTAAATTAAAAAGCTTCTGCACAGCCAAAGAAACAGTCATGATTATTTTTTATTAATTCCTAGGGCAAATGAACCCATAGAAGTTTGTTTCTTGGTTCTTGTTTTGTCATTCTAGAGTAGTTAGTAGCGACTGCTAGAGTAGCAGGCTCAATTGCACAAGATGAAGAAAAAAGAAATAGAGAATTGACTGGTGTTTATTGAGGCTACAGAGTGAATTATACTATTCTCTACCAGAAGATTTTAGGCAGAAGAATAAACAGTGACATTGTTTTTGTTTATTGTTTGGTGGGTTGATTTTGATCCTTTTTCTCTATTGAAAGTTTTCCTATTGAGGAATTAAGCAATTAAGCCTTGAACAAATGCAACAGCCCTTGCATTTGAATATAGGATTTCTTTGGTTTATATGTTTGATTGATTAAAGCATTGGTTGTAAGAAGGAGACAATAGCAACAATACATAAATGTGTCAATATGAACAAAACTGGTTCAGAATTTCAGTTTACTTCAAAATTATGTAGTAATAATTTGGGAAGTAAAGTAAAAAAAATTATTGAATTAGTATACAGCAGAATTTCTGCATTAAAATGCCATCATCCTCATTTACCAGCATATTAATAAACTTCTCTTTCCTTTTCCTCAAAAAAAATGTACTCGTGAAAAAAATTACTTGTTAAGGTATATCTTCCTTTCCTTATGCAAGTAAAAAAAAAAAAACCTTTCACTATATGTGCAATCATTGGTATAATATGTTGTAGATGAGACTATATCAAATCCTGAATGACAATTTTTTCTCCTTTAGCCTTATTTGAACTGTGTTATTATTTTAATTTTCTATAGTATCAACAAGGTTAAGTTCTTAGCTTACATTTCTTGACCACTACCATAGATTTGCTAATTCTTCAATTAGTACAAATTATGAACGTGCTAATTAAAACTAAAATTTGTTGAGGCATTTAGAATACAATGTATTGACTTTGACCCATACCACAGGCAATGGTGAAGAATCCAATAATGATTATTAAACAGCAATTATTCCCATTTTAAGTTGATAGGATTCCAAAGGGGAATAAAAACACTAACACAATGCAGAGAGAACTGAGGCGCTTGCCCTGGTATAGTAATTCAGCTATTCTACTGACATTTATGAAAACAAATTGCTAATGCAGGAAGTGACCAGACCACAGAGACCAGACTGTTATGATTGCGAGGATTACTTTAATACTGCCAAATGCAAATATACTAGGATTTTCATTATGTATCAGTCTATTAAGCTTTTACTGCCTCACCTTTCACATTAAATCTTACAAATATTTTCTCCCTCATTACATGTATTTTTTAACAAATTGGTAATAGGCTGGCATGGAATCTTCTATTAAAGCAAATTAAAATTGCAATTAAAACTCTTCCTTTAGTCATACTGAAAGATAGCAGGACAAGAGATACAGTCAAAAGAAATTTTAGAAGTTGGAACAGGACAATTATAAAAAAAAATTAGCCTAACAGAAATCATTCCTGAAATAAGCTGCTTATTGCATTTTTATGCAAAATTATATGCAAAAGCTCTATGAATCTATTATGATCCTCTAAGAGGTATGTGTATATATATGTATATATTGAAATTTCAATGGTCTACCATTAGATATTCTCTCACCTCTATTTAATAACATATATTTTGCCTTTAATTTGCATATATATTATGTGGAATAAGGATTATTCAATAATAATACCCTTCCATTTGCATTTATTCATTTAATTTAAATTAATAAGACTCAATACTTGAGTAAAATTAGAATATTCTACCATTGTGCAGAATTTGAAATTATGATTCACTAATTACTAAATTAGACAAGTAGTAATAACAGAACTTGAATAAAAAACTCTCGAGCCAGATTTCCTAAGTTTTAATTTTAACTCTGGCATGTACTGGCTTTGTGGGCTTGGGAAAGAGTTATGTAACCTTTCTTTAAACTCATTTTATATATTGTTACAAAGAAGATAATAATGGTGTCTAATTCATAGGGTGTTGTAAAGATTATATTAGTCCACCAGGATATTATTATCAAATAGCAGAAGCAGCCATCAACAACAGCAGAATCACTATTTCCCTCACAATTGTCTAAGATTTCTTTCATTTAGCATCAAATATGTGCTGAACATGTTCTTTTTGCTCTCTATTTAATTTCTCCTCAAACCCTCTAATGTGGGTCAGGAATAAAGTATAGATGTCTACAACAACCAGACACATGGATGAAGAGGCCAGACGAAGTAATAACAGTGAGTATAACTATGTTGCATGGCCTCGTAGAGTCTGATCCCCAGGTATGCAGAATTCATATCCACATGACTACATTATCACCTTCACCACATCTCCACAGCTGCCTCTCTAGAAAATAAAATATTAGTTTCGAAACTTAAAATTTCTTTTCCTCACGTTATTTATGCCAATAACATGAGTTACTTCCCAGCATTATTGAATGTTTGCTGCACACTTAGAATCGTCCCTCCTGTTTTACCTTCGTGCTCAGGTACCACATTCCATCTCTACGTAGGGTCCGATACATAACATGTAGTGCTCAGTGCAAAATGAAAGTGTAGGGCTCCTTGCTCAAAACTAATAAGAATTTCGAGACAGTGACAGCAATGTTTTAAACCAAACATGATGTCCTTCTGAGCATGGAGCCTCGTGCAACTGCACAGGTTGTGCACTTGTGAAGCCACCCCTGCCTCTGTGACATGTAAAAGATGAGATACCCTCTCCTAATTGAGCAAGTCCTCAAATTATCTACACACAGGATTCAGGGCTTACCAAACTTGGTTCAGATCTAAGTATTTCTGCATACTCCTTTTCCCTTCCCAAACCCTTGCAATATTATTTTCTCCTAAATAAAACAATTTAGTTTCATTTGCCCTTTGCTATCTGGGACACTATTCTCAGGTGTATTGAAGTACATTCATGTCTTGAGATTTGACAAGACAAACTTTATGTGGCCTGACCAATTCCTTATGCTTAAACTCTCCCTCAGCAGGAAGTACTTAGCTAAATAGCCCACATCTTCCTCAAGGATGTGGCAGTAAGGTTAGCTAGTTTTCCTTTATTTAGAACACTATCAATAAGAAACAATGAACTGGTATTCTCTTTCTACCTCTTTCCTATGCCCTGGCTGACTCTATCACCTTGCACAGGTGCATCACCCCAAGAGATGCACTCAGACCCAGTGTAAAGCCCAGTCTCTCCTTACTGAGCATTAAGCCCGCTGTGTTATTGCCCAGATTGCCCAGTTCCTTGTAACCAACCCATATCCACCCAGCAAACCAACAGGTCAACTCCTGAATGGAAACAGTTCGTCAATCTATCCTCTACAAAAGTATTTATTTTGATAACCAATTTTTTTGTAGTCCCTTAAACTTTGTTCCTTAAAGCTTGTTCCTTACTGGTCTAACCTTATTGAAGCCCTGCATGTCTCACTGTGTGTGATTCTGGGTTAAATATATTCTCCCAAGGGATTTTAGCAAAAGACATACCTGTGTTCCAAATTACAATCAGATTATACACAAATTTCTTAGAAGTTATGGCTAGTTTGATAACTTAGTGTTGGCTACTCTCCTTCACATTTCAACTATTTAAAGTAATGAAACATTTAGTGATTAATTATGAGATTTACAAGATGAGTTCAACACACAGAATTGATGTATAGAAATGTGTATATATGAACATCTATATATTATTTAAAATCTATGAATTTAATTTATTCACTTATATAATGATAAAAACTATCATCACTAAAAGATTATATTGATCAAATAGCATGCTTTTACTATGAATAACAAGAAGACATCAAAATTTACTCATACATTGCAATAATTCAAATAAAGTTTAAAAATCACCATTAGTTTCAGCTGATAAATTGTAAATTGTAGAAAAATATTATTTTGCCAATATTATGTTTACATTTCACCCTTTTGGATCTTTGATCAACTACTGGAACACTTTAAAAAATAAATATAAAAGGTATTTTTGAATGGGTAGCATTGAAAACTTAAGCAGCAACCACTAATGATTAGATTCAATAGGATATTCCACAAAATATATTTTTACAGAAATGTGAAATTTTCCTGCCTTTTTATAATATGGTTTATTTCAGGCTTAATATCTGCAAATCACTTTGGCATATATAAAATGTATTTATTGCTGAATACTCGAAGAGCAATGTATGAACTTGAGATAGATATTGAACTCCACGTCCCTTATGTTTTTAACCATTTTAATAAATGAATATGGAGACAGAAAAATTATGTAAATAACCATAAAATAATGGTAAGCATTTTGGGATATTTATACAGCTGAATATAGTATCATTTTAAAACTAACACAAATCATAGCTATAGTTTTCTCAAAGCATTAAAATGTTTCTGTTCTGATTTTTAATGTAAGAATATATACAATTAGGTATGAAATATCTGAAGTATTTTAAATGATTAACAAATAAATTAGCCAATGTATAATGGCTTACGAGGAAATAGACAAATAACAATCTAATGATTCCTTAAAAAGTAAACCATTATTTATTACACTATGAAGATAATTTTTTAGAAAGAAAAGAGAGGAAGTTGAGCACACATAATTATTTTACAGAGCAACTATAAAGTAAAATCTTGTTGATAAGTTTGAGAGGGTGATTTTTTTTTTGAAATATACCCTTTATGATTATCATTTAGAATTTAAACATATTTATAATAATTTAACTATAATTTCTTTTAGGAAATAGCTTTTTAGTTGTAGTTGTTTTAATGTCAAGGTTGGTAAGGATTATCATAGATTAATAAACATAACTTTTATTTTTTACATTTGACTCGAATGAAACATCTCTAGTAAGTAAGCCAAAATTGAGTGCGAGTTGATTGTTAAGTTAATGCAGGTCAGGTGTGATGACTCATGCCTGTAATCCTAGCACTCTGAGAAGTCAAGGCGGGAGGATCCCTTGAGGTCGGAGTTCAAGACCAGCCTGAGCAAGAGCGAGACTCTATCTCTACTAAAAATAGAAAGGATTAGCCAAACATGGCAGTCCGTGCCTATCCAAGCTGCTCAGGAAGCTAAGGCAGGAGGATTGCTTGAGCCCAGGAGTTTGCAGTTGCCATGAGCTATCTATGATGACGCCAAGCCAGGGCGATAGAGCAACACTCTGTCTCAAAAAAACTAAAACAAAACAAAAAAAATGCAAATAATGATGAAAAGATATGATTTGTTTCTCAGTTACTTAACATTATTGTTTTCGCATGTCCATTCTCTCATCAGGCTTAAGCAAAGCTCTAAACATTACCTGGTGCTCACAAATTCTTGGAACCCATTGAGGGTTTGAGGTATCACTACAGAATCCTAGAAATGAACAAAGATATTAAAACTACTACCAAAGAAGGGTGATCACTCGGCATTTCTTTTTCACACAGAATTGCATTTCTAAAATAATAAGCAGACATAATGAATGTGATGCGCACCATCGGGGGATGGACACGCTTGAAGCTCTGACTTGGGGTCAGGGGGAGGGCAAGGGCAATATATGTAACCTAAACATTTGTACCCCCAAAATATGCTGAAATAAAATAAAATAATAAGCAAAGACAAATGAGGAATAAGGATTCTTTCCAACTTTATGCTTTGGAATAGCCTAAATGAGCTACTCATTAAAAGTTCAGTTTTAATCCACTGACTTTTTTTCCCATAAATTACGCTCATATCACAGAAGTAAAATTATAGTCAACCTGAGAGTCTTATGATGTGCAATTTTGTCTTTTTATTTGTTTTTATATATATCACATGGGAGGCAGTATCTCATGATGTTTAACGACGTGGGTTTTCAGCCAGCCAGAACATATGTTCAAAGCCACAGTCTATCACCTACTAGTTGCTCAGAAATATTGGCAAAGTTATTCTATTAATACATCCTTGCCAATTTTTCAAGCCATAAAATTAGGATACCCATGTGTTAAGCTAAAGGCTAAGCTGCTGTAATAACAACAGCAACAAAAAGAGGCAATGGTTAAATCAACATTTATTTCTCCTGCATGTATCATTCTATCAAACATTGATTGAATTATTAATCAGAATTATATTTTTATTGAAGATGTCAGTAGTTTCAATAAATAATAAAAAGTAAAAGATGGGGAAGGATGAAAGAAAAGAGAAAGATAATAAAATAAAGAAAAAAGTTATTTTCATTTTTCCAGGTAGTAAGATTAATGCTGATTAATATTTTGTTTGGCAAAACAATGACGGTAATTCAAACAGATTGTATTCACTTTTCCAATTAGCCGTACTGTTTTCCCAGTTACAAGAGATAATTGATGACCAGTTAGACCACATTCTTTCACAACTTCACTTAATGGAAATAACATGGCAGGTTGTCATGAAGTTATGCCATGCTAACTTGTTAGTAGCATTGAAACTATGTATCATTTTCCCTATTAAAATTTATATTTTAGTGGAATATTAGGAAGAGTAATAACAAAGCTATTTGTTAAAGTGAAAGTTTATATAAAACATTTTAATTTACAGATTGAACTCTTAGAAATAAACATAGAAAAAAGGTTTTACACATACAAAGACAAAACCACATAGACTTAGTCAATGTATAATATTTAATTGAAAACAAGCCAATTTTGGGGGTATGATATATTAATCTCAATATATAAGAGAATCAATATTTGTGAGCTGCTTTCTTTTCAGAGAACAGATCAGCATTTTGAAATGTTTTAAATTGATTGAATTGTTAATCTATTGTATATGTTAGTACTACTATTTTTTAATGAGATTGAAATGATATTTTATGAATTAATGCTATCCTTAATGTGCAACAGGAATATTCTTGAAAAACTAGATAAAAATATGTGTTGAAAAACATGTATTCTGTAATGATATAGAATTCCACTGATCCAACGGTCAGTTAACAAATAGATGTTTCTGCATTTTTACTATGTGCTTAGAATTACATTTTACATTTTGTAAATATGAAAAATAACTTTACGTAAAATATAATTCTAAGTTCATCCTGACATGCATTATTTTAATGCTTACAAAGCAATTTTATATATACCATATGATTTATCTTTCCACGAATATTTCATAAAACTTATTTTTCAGAGTCTGTGTAGAGAATCATCTGTTATATGTTATTTTAAATTAAAATAATCACTTAAAAGAGTATTTCATGTTAACAGAAAATAAAAATAAAATGCAAATGAATTTTTATTTTACAATATAAGTGGCCCAAATTAGAAATATTAAAGTAAAAAATGTTTTATGCAGTGTTATACCTTGTTTTGTTTTACTGGAACTGTATATTTTATTAGCAAAGAGCTGACCCAAAATAAAATATTGTACATTCTACTACTTGAACATTCATCTCAATTACTCATTCTTTACATTATATAATCTTCAAAGTAGTGCATACTTGTGAGGTTTTTTTTTTTCACTTTTTTAAAGATTTCAGAATATTACAGAGTTACAAGAGTTTTGGTTACATGAACTGCTTTTGTACAGTTTGAATTAAAGTTATGTGTGTCCATCATCCAGATAGTGTGCATTGTACCAGTTAGATGTGAATTTACCCTTTCCCTCCCCCCCACCCCGCCACCTGCTTGACTTCTATTGAATTTCACTACCATACATGCACGTGAGTGTTGATCAATATGTATACCATGGAGCACTACTCAGCCATAAAAAAGGTGAACTTGTAAGTTTTAATGTTCCAAGTTTATTGTCAGAAAACAAGTAAAGGTAAGTTAGAAAAGAATAATAGCACCAAAGAGAAACAATCCTAGAGATGAAAAGAATCAGCATAGGTATACAAATAAGCACATATGTGCTTATTTGTGATGCATAATAAATTTATTGTATTTAAGAGAGTGTGCAAGATGTAATGACAAAAATACAGTTTTAATATACAAACAAAAACATGTAACATTGGATTTTTATTAAGGAAAGTTGTACTAGGGGTAGTTCCCACACTTTTTGGGAAATGGAATCTTTTAACAATGTAATATAAATGCCAAAAATATCTCCACAGACAATGCACATATGTATATTAAACTTTGTAAATAATTTCTGGGAGACCACAATTCCCATTAAATTTACCTATAAGCCTTCCATGTGTTCATGTACCTAGCTAAGAGCAAGTACACATCATGAATTTTTTTCAATAGAGAGAAAGGGTTTCACATTTAAAATAGTTAAATTTGTAATTTATAAAACAGAGTAGAATATATGTGCATTTAGAAATAATATTCTAAGAAAGGAATTGAATTATCATGTTTATGGATTATTTTTCAAATTTTTGTAGATACTGTTATCATTAAAAAAATAAAACATTAATTGATAATAACTTTGTGCACATATTATTTTTGTGTAAGTTAAAACCTATGGACTATTGCAAGAATGGTACCAGGAACTCTTGAATACTGTTTACTCAGATTTACCAATTGTTTACATTTCTCCCATTTGCTTTATTTTTCTTTCCCTCTCTCTCTGAGATAACATCTCTGAGGCATATATATACATTTATTATGGACATATATACATACACATATATGTTCTTTTTTCCCTCCATCATTTGAGAGTGAATAGAAAACTTCACACCCTTTTATTCCTAAGTACACCAGGGCATGATCTCCCATAACAATGATATAATTAATAAAATCAAGAAATTTATCGTTGATATAATATCTTCTAATCCAGAGTCAATATTGACATTTCATATATTGCCTGCATAATGATCTTAATTACTATTTTATTTCTGTTCCAGTATCCAATGCAAGGTAATAGATAGGATTTAGTTTTCATGTCTCTTTAGTCTACTTATCCTGAAACAGTTCTCTGGACATGTTTGTTTAGTTTTGTTTTGTCCTTTATTCACATTTGTAAGATTGAAATATATACAGCAATGCTTTTAAAATGTTTTTCAAATTGGGTTGATTATATGCATTTTACATATTTTTTGGAATAAATGCCACAAAAGAAATATTATGCTTTTTTAAGTACATGACATCAGTTGTCACATGATGTCAGTTTTACATGATATTAGTCATAGCGACCTTAACTCTTTGCTTAGGACAGTGTCTCTAATGTTTCTATTTTGTAAAATTACTACTCTTTGTAATTAATAAGTAATTTGTAGTTTAACAATTTGAGTCTATGTAAATTTTCCATTTCTCCTCAAATTTTCATCCACTAGTTTTAGCAGCCATTGTTTCATTTTAACTCCCTCATTTTTTTATACTGATTATTGGGCATTATTCTGTAAAAAAGAGTTTTCCCTTTCTCCTCATTTATTTATTCCTTTACTTGTTATATGATTGTTGATAATCTATCAATACTGTTATTAAGATTGATGCTAAAATTGTTCCAAAATTGGTGAGGGGTCCCCTCTGAAAGTCATCTTTGTTCATTTGATATGCTATCATCATTATTGTCCATACTCCTGGAAATATATTCCTTGCCCAATGCCAAAAGAAACTTTTTTTCCAATAGGGATGACAAATCACTGGAATATACATTGCCCCATAAATGTAACTTCTAATGTGGATGTTAACTGCTTTTTTAATACTTATGAAAAAGAGCTCCATTGTATACATCTCCAAATTTAATTATTATATTAACATGTATTTTAATTTTAGTAAAAGTCAATAAAATATTTCAAAAAAATCTTTACATGGTAACATGTAAAACCGAAGGCTGTTAATATGTTGAATGCATAGTATATCACATATAATGCTTGTGTTTATTAAGTAATCAATGAATATTACAATGTTTCCATTATATTTTGATGATGCTTTGGTTTCAAGAATCCTGACAATTGTTAAGTTTAACATATTTAGGAAGGGAGAAGGATGCTCAAATCACACTCTTTGTAAAATTTATTTTCCACAGCAGTCCACTCTGTCATATACCAAACAACAAACAAGTATTTATTTAGTATTCAAAAACCATCCTCTGCATGTTGTTGTGGCAGGGACTAGGAACATAATGTTAAATCAAGTAAGGTGAATAAAAAAAATTCAGAGCATCCAATTGCATTCTGTGAGAGATTAGAATAAAATTGTTGTCTCATGAAAGCATAAGCCTTAAAATATGCTCACACACAGTCCAGCATAAGCTCTATTTTATAATAAATGCTTTAATACTTTCAGAGCACCTGTCTCTCTTCCCATTCTGAAGTAAGTGATTAAAGCCTAAGCATATTTCTCAGAAATATCTGTAAAATATGGAAGAGCTCAGAGACAAATACAAATATCATTTACATTTTTTAATTATAATTTTATTTTTTTTATTTCAGGAAATTATGGGGGTACAAACATTTTGGTTACATGTTATGACTTTGCCATATGCCAACCATGATTTGAGACGTGATGTTTAAAGAGAGGCATTTTGCAGCATGGAAAATTAGAGGTGAAACGTAGGCACGAAGCCAAAATCACTGTCATTGTAAAGACTCATGCCTACTACACAATATGTCATGCCAGATTGGAGTTACATCATTAAATAATCTCAGCTAATAAAAGTTGTTCATTTTACTGATAAATTTTAGCATATTTTGTTGAATATTTCTAATAAAATGGCTGGGTATACTTAGTAAACATTATAGTGATTAAAATGTCTAATATTTAGAGAAAAAGACAGAAAATAATACATTTGCAGACTTTCTGACCTCTTACTTTTCCTCCCATCACTGTATTTAGTTCCTTACCACAGTCTGGGGACTATTTGTGCCTCTTTTAAATGTCATTTACTTCTAAGATGTCATGGTTACAGCAAAGATTCTCAAAACCTTTATATAATTACGCAAATCCATCATAATTGTCACATTTAAAACAACTTAAACAAAAAAGTAGGTAACTAAGGTAATGTGAGATGTATAAATACGTATCTCCCAACACATCCTCTAAAAACTCCAAATAAATAAGTACAAACTATACTACACAAAATCCATGCATCAGTGTAAGCACAAAACAGAGAATATCATAAATTTCAACTGCTGTATGTAGAAAAAGTAGATATAATTTTCCATCAGTCATATTTCTCAAATTTTTACCTCAATTTTTATGCAGACAAAGTTGGATTGTGGAAAACAAAAATAAACAACATGTAAATAACATCAGGAAGCAGGAGACTGAGCTAAAATTACCCTAAAAGAGAAAGTCCATCCTGCATGTAAAAATATTAAAAAAAAATAGCCCTTATAAATTAAAACATTAATTACCTGGAAGAGACTTGAAAAGGAAAACAGAACTCCAAAAAGCAGTCTTTTAAAAGCAACATTTCTTGACAGAAGATGGTTAGCAGGAGAGGATGGAAACCATTTCGAAACTGAGAAGTAAGAGGCAACAGAAGAGGCAGAAACTTAGTGATCAACATTAAAAAAAAAGAAAATATCAAGATACACATAGCCCCTTCCCCCACCCCTACCAAAAACTATCCATTAAAGATAACAAAATTTTTTATACTATGAAAAAAGGACATCTTTTATATAAGAATCTTGCAAACAACCAGAAGCCCTGTATGTAAAAAAGTATGCATATAACGTGTCACATGTATGTAAAAAACATGTATCTACAAACTATTTTTTTTTTTTCTTTTTCTTTTTTTTTTTATTTCAGCTCTTCATGGGGGTACAAAAGCTCAGGTTATATACATTGTCCGTGTCCCGCCCATCCCCCTGAGTCAGAGCCTCAAGCGTGTCTATGCACCAGACAGTGCGCCTGGCACCCACCATGTAGTCATACCTCCATCCCCTCCCCCCACCCCCCACCTCCCCGAGTCAGCACCCTCAAGCATGACCATTCCCCAGACGGTGCGCAACGCACTCATCATGTAGGCATACACCCATCCCCTCCCCCCTCCCCACGTCTCTTACAAACTCTTAAAAAAATGCAAACCATTAAAATAAAAACACTTTAGCTGATTTAAGAAAAAAGAAAAAGCATGCACATAAAAAAATAAATCATAAACTCTCTAGGATGAATTAAATATTTTCGAACATGTATTTTGTGATATAAAAAAACCAGTGTGGCTCAATAATTCAAGCATCAAGAAAAGAAATAGACAAAAAAAGTAAAAAATAAAATTAAAACCAAAATATAAAAACAGTAAATTTGAAAATACATGTAGTATAAAAAATTAAAATTTAATTACAAGGTAGTCTAAAAGATATATTCAATAAAAAAAAAAAACTTGACTGAAGAAAAGCAGGAAAACAACCAAGAGTATGCAAGTGAGATTAAAAAAATAAGTAAAAGAGTTATGAATAAGGATAGCTGAAATGTAAGAGCCTAGGAGAGCCAATACATGTGTAATAGGATTTCCTGGAAAGATAAAAAACATGACAGATAAATATTTGTCAAAATCTTAATCCAAGAGAACACCTCATTCGTTAAAAAGTGAAGAAGAAAACCAAGACAAGGATGAAGATGAAGAAGGATAAGGAAGAGAAGCAGGAGGAAGAAAAGGAGAAGGAAGACCTGAATGAACAAATTAACTGGCACAATTCACAATTGCAAAGATTCAGAAACAATCCAAGTGCCCATCAATACATGAGTGAATTAATAAAATGTTGTATATGTGTACCATGGAGTACTATTCAGCCACAAAAAACAATGGTAACTAACACATCTTGCATTATCCTGGATGGAGCTGGAGCCTGTTCTCCTAAGTGAAGTATCAGCAGAATGGAAAAACAAGCACCACATATATTCACCATTTAAATAGTACTAATTGATCAACACTTACATGCACATATGGAAGTAACATTTATCAGGTGTCTGGCAGGTGGGCAGGGGGAGGAGGGAATGGGTATATGCATACCTAATGGGTGCCGTCCAAACTGTCTGGGGTACAGATACGTTTGTAGCTGGGACTCAGGTGGTGCAAAGGCAATATATGTAACCTAAATTTTTGTACCCCTGTAATAGTCTGAAAAAAAAATTAACTGGGCCCCTGCATACTTGACAAAATTGTCTCACAGCAATCAATTTGAAACACATTTAGGTCAAACTACTAGAAATACATAGCAACAAAAACAAGAAATTACTAAATGATTGCACTACTGAAAAACAAAAAACAAAAACCACAACAAAACAAAACAAAAAATGGATTTCCCAGCAAAAGAATCAAGTGACATAATAAGACATAATAATTAGACATCAGAGTTCTCAAATGCATACAAATGAAAACAACAATGTAGCTGCATTTTCAAAAATTGCAAAGGAAAAAAAACTCTAAACCAATGATTATTGTTTTTCAATTATCAATGTTATAATAGATATTATTTAAACTAAGTATGCATGAACTCAGGGAAAACTATATTCATAAACTCTTCTTGAACAAAATAATACAATATGATCTTCATACAACAAAGAAATAAGTGAGTAAATTCAGAAAAAAATTAATGGTAAATATTCAATACATAAACATAGTTGTAAATATAAGACTAAAATTAAAAAAGGATAGAGTAAAAGAATAATATGTAAATATTTTATCTTCAGAAATAGATAGAAATGGTAACACTAAAAAAGCAGGCAAAAGGGAAGAGAAAAAGAGGAAAAGAAAATAAGCTCATTAACAGTTGTATAGGCAATATGTAGATAACAGTAAAACCTGAAAAAAACAGATATGAAATAAGTGAAATATGGGAAAATAAGAACATCAGAAGGTGTCATAAACTCAAAGATAGCTACTATAGAAAAAAACACAAACCTTTCTAAAGCATCAAATTAAATTAAATATAATAAAATAATTCCATAGCAAAAGAAACAAAGCTATTATTATATAAAACACAGTAATTATTATAAAAATTAATATGATATAGTTGAGAGTTAAGACCACTGGAAGTCACAGTTTAATTCAGCTATTAAAAGAAAACGAATTTCTATTTGGTTTACAAAGCAAAACTCAACTATATACAATATACAAGAGGCATACATAAAACAAAATAATCCAAAAAAGACTTTAAAAAATGACAAGCAATAATTAAAAAATAAAACTCTGAAAAGAAAAACACTCCCTTTCTCTTAGTAGGGGTCATGGAGAGGGATCTAGGGAACCAAGGCCATTGGAAAACAAGGGGATGTCACCTGAAAAGAAACACAAAGGGACAACCACAATGGTTTGACTTTATGTTGTGACAGCAAAGAAAGGCAAGCTTCGAGACCATTTCTCTTCTGATATTTGTTTAATTCATCCAGAACCCATCTATCCGGCTTCTTTATCTTGCCAGTTTGTTTCAAATGGTCCAATATTGTCAGAATAGTAGCATCAAACCTTGCTGCTAATTCACACATCACTTGAGATGGATTTGCTTCCACTACAGCTTTCAGCTCATCATTATCCACCTTGGTCTCAGGTCACCCATGTGGCTCATTTTCAAGATTCAAATCACCAGAATGGAACTTCTCAAACCATTGACATACTGTGCATTCATTAGCCACATCCTTCCCAAACACTTTGTTGGCATTTCGAGCTCTCTCCACTGCATTCCAGCACAGAATTCATATTCGAAAATAGCACAATTTTTGACTTATCCATGGTTTCACAAAATTTGCTCTAAAAAAAATTTGAAAGATAATCACAAGTGAAACCATGCATTTGAAAGACTCAGGATGTACCTTCACAATAAAAATTAAACAGGAAGAGTCAGAGTGAAATGTCAGAGATAACAACTGTCAAACTTAATACTTAAGGAAATCGGATATTTCATACTTAATAACCTAATAGTTATAGAAATGTATATGAGGATATAAATATGTCTTTGGGATTTAGGAAGCATGGAAGGATGAATGTACAACTCTGTAATTCAAAAGAAGAAGAATAAGCTTTGGCAGCATTGTCATTTTCTGTGAGATAAAAGGAAAATGATTGGAGGTCATGAGAGAAGGAATATAGAAATAGTCATGTCTGGAGGGAGACTTTTATCATTATTATTTTCACTAATATTATTATAATTGTTATAATCATATTTCCCTCTCATCCTCATTCTTCCTTAGTGACAATGAGCTGAAAGTAGGGTGACGATGAGTATAAGGCTTGAAGAATAAGGTATTACTTATATTTAACTAATTGTTGGTTTACTATTACTTGCTACTTCTCAGAAAATATAATATCATTGATATAGCTCTGTATTTGCTCTATTGTAATTGAACCATTTTTAAAATGATGATGAAATGCATGATTTTCATCCATAACATATTTAATTTTAATAATTATAATTTAATAATTTAAATTTAATATTTATAAAATGAACTAGTAAATATTCAGATCCAAATCTGAAAAAATTTAATTTTTGGCTTTTTGTTTAAAATATAAAATTGATTGGTCTCTTATTTCAACTTTCTAAAATAAAGAAGTTATTAACATTGGAAATGCTGATATTTCAGACTTATTAGTTAAGTCTTCTATTTGAATCAATAAATAGATTTTCAATTACTTCAAGTTAACATGAAACTTGAGCTTTATGGCCCTTCTAAAATTATGTAAAGTATAATAAATTTTCCTGTACTCCTGTGACATGTTAATCAATATTATTTTTCCATTTAACTTTATAAATAGAATAACTGATCCAATGGTCAGTTATCATATTGATCAACTTTATTGCATTTTAGATCCTTTATCCATTGCTTGCATAGCTGATTAGCCACTCACAGAAAGCTTAGATTTTATTTTATTATATTTTATCTATGATTGTATTGCTAATAAAAAAAAGTCATAAAATAGGGTTGGATTCTATTTTCTGGATATGCATATATAACTTTTCATTAAATCAAGCCAATATTCATAATTTCAAAAGGAAAAATATTTCCAAATTTAAAATTTTCTCATTGTATCTGCCCTAGTGAAATATTAAATTTATATGTGGTAATATCAAAACTGATTTTTGTGGTGACCTGGAACATTCTGTTTTTTAAAAAAATTACATATATATAATTTATTATATATAACTCATTACATAATCCTTTGGAAAATAAACCATGTTATATTTTAGCCCACATCTTTTTTTTTTCTTTGGTATCATCTGGTATGGCATAGCCCAGTTCACAGAGATTTTTATTGGAATTATGCTTTGTTGCAGCATTAGAAGTGATTCAAAGCCTCAAAACAACATTGTAAACTTAGAAACACTTTCCTTGAAAGTTGATAGGTCTTTAATTTTATTTTACACTAGGGATAATTACTTATTCAAATGGGAGGTAGTTTAAACTAGTATTTTTTTTAGAAATCGTGCTTCTGAGTTTAAAGTAGTCACAAGGATTCCCCAGGAAACAACTTCAAAATTTCAGAATAAAATTGCTCAGTTTATTGCAAAACTTTGCCTTTAATTCAACTGCAAAAAGAGCGTATATAAAGCTAAACTCAAGCCTAGGACAGAAAAGGAGAACCCAAATTAATCTAATGTCATATTCTTTTTCTCTCTAGCATGTTAACCTGAAGTTGTATGTGGCCACTGTAGAATACACTTTCCAATTGCCTATGTTAAAGATCAGAGAAAAAAAGAGCATCCAGTAAGTTTTGAGTTTGTCTCTTGTTACTTTAGAAGGCCACTGCTACAACTCAGAGAGGTACTTAGAGAATGAGAATTTTGGTGGCATATTTTTCCCCGTATCAAATTCCTTTTGAGGAAAAATTGTCACTCTCCGGTTGATCAGGGGTCACAGGTGGAAACGGAGACCACAGAGCATCATAATCATTCCCCACAGGTGAAGGTCCAGTTTAAGTGCAAATGGCAATAGTAACAAGACAAAGAGCTTCACCACTCAAATTCCATCAGATAAGTTATTACGGTGTTTGGCTTTATGGATTCTGTCAAAGAGCAATGACTTTGGCTGCTGCAGACTGCTAGCTGTAACCCCTGCCAAGTTCTGTATAGAGGCCAGTAGAACAGCTTGTTGAAATTTCAACAGAGGCTGACTCAGGGGAAAAAAATAGTAGTGCCATATAATGTTCATCTGAGCTGCATCATGACTTTCTGAGAATCCAATATAGTCTGTGTTTATTTCCCAGTATAAATCCAATCTGAGAAACATCCAGCTGTATAGTTTTCCCAGGCATATGGCTCGATACATCTTCACAATCTTATAAAACCTGCCTAGTAAATAAATATTTAAATTAAAAGAAAACAGTTTTAACAAGGTTAAGGGGTGGATTTTTCCTCCATTTAATTAGCAAAGTTATTCTTTCAGAGAAAATAGAAAGTAGTCATTTAGGCTCCTTGTTTTTGTGAATTTCAGAAAAAAGTTTCTTACTAATTAGCAATGGATAAAAGAGCGTTGCAAGTTCCATCAAAATTGTACATAAAAAGATTGATATCTAAGCATTACTTAAATATAGCAATAAGTTCATATCTGGGTATAAATTTACAAGGGAGAAAATAGCCATCAGTAATATAAGCCAAATATCATTTCAAACACAAGGTGCTGACTGCTTAAAAAAGGCATTTATCCAATTATCTGTTTGTGAAATACTGTTCTTCTAACAATTTTCAGGCCCACAGGGAAAAGACAGTTTAGATTTTGTTAAGATTATCAGAGAATGCAGGACCATATATCTCAATGAATTAAAATGTTTTTTCTGAAACTTAGTATGTCTTTGTTCTTTCTCTTTGATTTTATCTTCAAATTACAAACCTTTACAAACTGAACACTATTATATCTGATGCTTTACCAGAGAAAAGCCATACAATTCTGTTCTATTTTACCAAGAAAGGAGCCTAAATAGTTTTATCTTTAAGTCATTTATTGTATCAGTCAATATAATCAGAAACAAGAAAAGAAATTACACACAGTTTTTTAAAAATCCTTTTTAATTGCTTAGCATATTCTGAAGGAAGTTTTGAGCCCAGTAAAAGTGGGGAAAAAGGTAGCTCAAGTATTAAAAAAAAACAGCTTCCCTTTACTGCTGCTACTTTAAGTGCTTTAAGTAAAATTAACAAATCTAAATTAAATTAATACTATGTGACTAAAGTGCACTATATGGAAATCTGTTAACCCAAGCTAAACTTCTTCATTTATGTTTGAAACAGTAGACAAAGATATTAACATGTTCCTGGGAGATGATGGAACAGATGCTTTTTTTGTTGTTGTAAAAAACATACCAATTCATGTGCCTTTTGACATTATGAGAATGGCATTATAAGAATAAAAAACCTCATTAACTAATATTTGTTATATTTTTATTTGATGTTTATAGTCAATTGGACTTTATCCTAAAAAAAATTAGAATGTATTTTTACATCCCATCAGACTGAGATGGAGCAGATAAAGACAGCCAGGACAAACAGAAGTTCACTGGTTCTCAGTGGAGTTGAAGAGCACAATGCACTAATAATAATAACTGTTGGGTCTTCAACATGTGAATTAAAAACATAAAACAAGCACAGTAAATTGCATCAGTCAGCCTCTAATTACAAAGCAACTTAACTTGATGTTTAAGTTAAAACATTTAAAACAATGTTAAATGTGCCAGCACCTGCTTTTGGCATTGGTAGAATTAAGTGGGTAATGTTATAAAAAGCAAGCCAATAACTTTAAAATGACAACAGTAATAAAATGATATTGATATCATTCTATCTGGAAATATTTCCACAAATGGCTGAAAATAGTTAATAATCCAATTCATTCTAAAGTTTCAAGTTGCTATCCTTTGTCAATTTATCTCTAAATTGGTAGCTTAAAATACTAATATTGTTTGGGGGGTTAGTTGGTTTTCTTCTTGCCTTCATCATGCCTTTTTTTTTCTTCCTCACAAAAATATCTTTCAGCTATCTAAAACTGATCTATTCCTGCTCCAAAATCATCAATGATCTCATTTTCCAATAGCCAACAGAAATTGTAAGCTCTCAGCAACGCTGTCAAAAGTTTTATGAGAAATGTGAGCCTGTCTTGGAGACCAAAAAGATACATACTCCCATCTCTTTGTGTGGTAGTCTTTACTAGATAAAAGTTATATTTTAAAAATGATAACACATATTTCAATAAAGGACCACTTTGTTCATTCTAGCTGTGCATCACTGCACAGTTTAGTATTATGGAGTAGGGAGAGACACAAATAGCTTTTTTGGTTTGCTAGCTTATCCTTACTAATTATTTTGGATCCATGACCTATGAATTAAAAACTCAAATGGAAGAAACCTTCTATCAAAATATTAGTTGTGCATTTCTTTCAATCGTTATAAATGTATGCCTTTCACATGAATAATCTTATGATTATTTGAGCCCTGCACAATTAATTTCATCACTTCCCAATGATAGACCTTCTGAGTGCCACTGAGGCCGCTGAACAGGGAACATCTCTACTGCATATTCATATCCCCAAACACTGCTTTTGCTGATTTTCCATGTTCAGATGATAATCTGAAGATTGGTAGTACAAATATGCCTTTATGCATCGTATATGCCTGCTACAGAAAAAAAATAAATAAACTGTGATTTCTGTTACAAGGCTTCTTTGAAAATGTAAATTTTTCTAAGGCAATTAACATACTAGGGAATAATCTGAGAAGAATTAAATGTGTTTATGTATGATTTCATCCATGAAAAAACAATAAATTGATGCAACTGCACCTGGCTGAATACACAAAATGGGCGCTAAAGTACACACCACAGATATCTTACCACCGACAGCAGTTCACCATATGCGTCCTCAGTCAGACCCATCCATATGTGCTGTTACAACTTTTTGTTCATTTTCGGATAACTCTTCTTTCACCACTCCACCATAACTCATAAAGTACAAGCTTTCAGATGTCTGCTGCTACAAGCAAACTTCAGCTCTTATTCAATGTAAGGGAACATACTTATTGTAGTATAATATTTATGTGCTTCTTAACACATGTGCTTAACACATGTGCTTCTTAAACATGTCTAAAACTGCTACATTTTTATTAATTTCATTTTTTATGTATTTCACTGACAAAGTTTTTGACTGTTGTACCCAAGAATAATTTTTGCAATAAATTGCTTTATTTTGCAATTTTACATAGCATAGAGATTTTTAGTAACACAAATGTGGTACAGCAGAACTCACTATGTTTATGCTATAGAATGATAAGATAAGAGAAAAAAATGTAGTAGTAGCATAATCTGGTCACTTTTTAAGGATGACATTTCATATAGATGTAGGTAAACTCTATCCAATTTCAACTATTGTCCTTATTTTTTACTGTGCTAAAATTTTGTTCCCACGAAGTACAGTAGCTCTTTAAATCTGAATAACAAGTTTTGGGAAAATTTAGATCATGGTTTCGAAAAAAAAATTAAAAAATTACATAGTTATCAAGAGTAACATCAGCAGTATGGCGAAATAAGAGGACCCAGTCCTTGTTTCCCTACAGAAACAATGATGATTTGGTAGACATCCATGTAAAAAATGCCTTTGTGGGAGCCTTGAAATCCAGGTATGAGGTGGCAGAACCCTAGTGGAACCAAAGACTGAAGAGGGCCACTTTGAGAAGGAAGGCCCACATCCTGGTGGCAAACCAACTGACCATGGTTGTGGCTGCAAAAATGGAAGAAGTGTATTCATCTGTGTTCTTGGCTCTAGCCCTGCTTGTCCACAGTACTGCCAAAGCCCCATCTGCCCTGGTACCCAGGAGGAATCATGTCCATCACTGCCCCCAGTAACAAGTCTGCTGACTATGGACCCAACTTCAGACCCTGAAGCAGCCCTATGAACTGTCACTAACCCTGTTATACTATAGCACAGAAGCAATCCTTCTTGTCCAAGAACTCAGTGGCAAATGAATTTATTCATGTCCCTGGTAGTAAGCCTAATGACTGGACCTAACTGCAGAACCAGAAGCAGCTTTGTAACTTATCTCCAGCCCCACTCTACCATAGTTCAGGAGGTAGTCCTGTCAAGCCAGAAACCCAACCAGGGACATGCATGAGGACCCAGTGGTATACATGCCTGACCACAGTCCTGGTAACAGGCCTGACATCTAGCAACCTGACTGTAAACCTGGAGGTGGCACCATGATCTGGCTTCATCTCTACTCAAATCTGATGGCAAAAGCCATCCCATAAGTCCAAATGCCTGGCAGAAGAATGTCTTTACTTGCTGAACCAGTCTGCAAAGACTGGAAGAAGTGTTTGATTTTTCAAATGTATAACACCAACAGAAGGCTACATGAAGAATTAGGGAAACATTAAATCACCAAAGGAAAATGTTGATACTCCAGTAACCAATCTAAAGGAATGGAGATCCATGAAGTGCCTGGGAAATAATTCAAAATAATTATCTTTAAGAAGCTCAATTGCCTACAAGAGAACACAGATAATTAAGTGAAATCAGAAAAACAATACATGATCAAAATGAAAACTTGAATAAAGAAATAGAAACCATAGAAAATAACCAAACAGAAATTCTTGACCTGATGAATACAATAACTAAACTGAAAAATTAAATATAGAGTTTCAACAGCAGACTCTATAATGTACACAAAAGACCAATAACTTGAAAAGAGGTCATTTGAAATTATCCAATTAGAAAAACAAAAAGAAAAAAGATTGAAGAAGAGTGAAGAAAGCATATGAGAGTAATAGGACACTAGCAAACAAAATAATATATTCACCATGAGAGTCCTAAAAGAATAAAAGAAATAGAAAGTGGAAAAAAGCTTATTTAAATAAATAATGGCTAACAATGCTCTGAATCTAGGAAGGGAAATGAATAATTCGATGTATAAATCCCAAATATTCCAAAATAGTTTGACTCTAAAGAGGTCAATTCTGAGATATATTAGAATTAAATTATCAAAAGTTGAAAGCAGCAAGAGAAAAGTGACTTGTCACATACAGGGGATGCTACATAGTAGATCAGTAGATTTCTCAGTAGATTTCTCAGCAAAAATCTCACAAGCCAGGAGGAAGGGGGATGACATATTTAAAGTCCTGAGAAAAAAGACTTCCATATAAATTTTGGAATTTTTTTTCTATTTTTGTGGAAAATGACATTGGAATTGTGATAGAGATTGCATTTAATCTGTAGTCCACTTTGGGTAATTTGTACACTTAACAATATTAATTATTGATGAAATAGTTTACATTAATATTTTGGTACCAATCTTCAATATTTGGTGTATATTTTGCATATATACCCCATTTCAATTTGTATTGGCTACGTTTCAAATGCTCAATAACTATTTCGTTGAACAGATATTGAGCCACTTTTGCTATTATTTTTGTTCACTCTTCATTAATTGTTTATAGGTCATATATAGCATGATAAAAATAAAGATTTGAGATTTCAATCGAGCAGTTTCTTAGTTCTGACTTATGAAAATTTGTGGTACAAGAGATTACAAATATGGGTAACTAAAATTCAAGAACTATTCTTTTAATGCAAGCGACCTTATGTGTATGTGTCTGCATGTGCTTACCTGAGTTTGCATTAGTAAAATGATTAAAATAAATATAATGAGCAAAAAAATACATTTGTTGTCTATTGCTGGATAACAAATTTCTCTAAATTTCATGACTGAAAATAAGAAATATGTAATCTCTCACAATAGGTCAGGAAACAGGGAGTGTATTAGCTAGGTGCCTCTGAAACAAAGCCTTTCTGAGGTTGCAGTCAAGCTATAAACCGGAGTTGCATGTTGTATCATTTGAAGATTTGACCAGGGGTTAGAGCATAGATCTGCCTCCAAGCTCAGACCTGTGGCTATTTTCAGGCCTCCTTTCTTCACCATATCAGCTTCTTCACAGGAATACATGTGGCGTGGAAACTGACCTTTCTCAGGGTAAGCAATCCAGAAGAAGCAAGAGAGTACCTAAGACAGAAATCACAGCCTTTAACATATAATTTTAATAGTGACACCCATCGTCTCTGCCTTATTCTATTAGTTAGAAGCAAGTACAGCATCCAGCCTACTCTCAAGGGGATAGGATTACCCAATGGCACGAATTCCAGGAGGCAAGGATCATTGGAACCATGTTGGAGACCACCTACCATAGTCATCCTTCTGACTCCCAACAACTCACAATCCTTCCAAATGCAAACTACACATCTATTTCAGCTCCCTCAAAATCATTTCTCATTACCCCATTAACTCAATGTTCAGAATTTTTCCATCTATATCAGATCCAGGTGTGAATAAGCCTCCTCTGTTCTAATTCCTGAATCTCAGCACATTGAGTACAGATTCTCTTGATCTGTACCTGTAAAATTAAAGGGACAAGTTATTTTCCCCCTGCACATCTAACATGTAATTGTGGGACAGGCCTGCTTCCTGAGTATAAAATTATTGAGGTCCAAAGACCTCTCCTCATTCCATACGGACTGTTATCCCTCAGCCCAAGCCAGGAATGTTTCCACTTGTACAGCACCTTTAAGAACTAATTTCTTGGAAATCATCATGAGATTCCCTCCCTTATACAAAAGCCACGTGCACAAATCTCTTCAAGATAAACCTTTCTCAAGGTTGATGCTTTGAGAAGATCCTGAGGCACAGGACTCCACCTTTCATCATTCTGAGGTATTTAATATATTTTTTATAATCACACTTAGCTCTTTTTAAGCCACATTCTCCTGGAAGTATTCTGGATTTGATCTTTGCTCTGAAGCCATTAATTTTGGCATCATTTTCTCTCTGAAGAGAATATAATTTTTAAAAACCATTAAGTCCTCGCTCCTTTTTGTTTCAGAATCCTTTCTTTATTTTATCTTCCTCTTCACAGATGTATCTCCACTCTGTGATATTTATTTTATCTTCAGTGCATATTATAAACCATATAAGATACAAAAGAATCCTGACATAAGTAACTAGGTAAATCAAGGGTTTCTGAAAGCATGGCCAGTAGGATCAGCCCTGGGCTTGAATTTGTAATTTTCCTCGACTTGGAGCAAGCAAGTTATTCTTCTACCACTTCCTTCTCTCCCTTCCCCTGTCAGAGTGAAACAACCCTCTCCAATTTATAAGGCATAGTAGGATTCAAGGGTAAATGTCATAAAACACATTGTCAAGAATGCTGTTTAACGTGAGCAAAATGATTCATTTCAACTTTTAACAACCAGCTGGGCTCATAAGACAGGAAATCAAATACGGATTTGTAGAATTGTTGAGCTATTAATATTTTGTGGTCTTATCTGAACACCAGCAGGGCTGGTGGTGTTAAGGTAGCTGTGTTGAGTTCAGGGCAGCAATTCTGTCAGCTATTCAGGATGTAATCCATACATCACTCAAATAATTTGCATATATGGGACCAGAAAATTCAGCTTTTCACAAGTTACTCTTTACAGGAAAATTAAATGATGCACCTTCAACCAAATAGCCTGAGCCTTATAATGTATATTAAACCAACATTTTCAGCAAGTGAAAGCCTATTTCTGCTAAGTAAATTTTCAACCCATACATGCAAGTAACAAGGTACAGTGTGTACCAGCCAGTCTATAGTCAACTGAAGTCAGCAGGGTGCGTGAAGCTGATTACCAAGGATAAATTACTAATATTAATATTATCTTGGTTTCCAGTGCTTTCATAGGCCTACCCACAAGCTGTGTTGTCTGTAATATCACAATATAAAAATGAAAAGAGGACAAGAACTAAGGCAGAGTGATAAACATCTTCAATTGTCATAAATCCACCCTATTGCATATCTGTTTGAAATGACTGTTCATTTCCACATAGATTTTATCTCTCTGTGTGAATGTAACTAACCCATTCCAATTAATATGAAAAGTAAAATAGGGAAATGAAAAATACAGAAAATTCAGTTATTATTTTCACAGTACATAATTAATATCTTGTTTTAAAATAAAGGGATATAATAATTTTTAATAGAAAATCAGTTTCTTGTTTCTAGAACTTTAGTACTTAAAGTTCTAAAATTTGAAAACTATAAATGCACAGAACACTAAGTTTTGGACTCCATATATTATTTTAAATTGTATCATTACCTGCGTAGCATTATCTATTTGCCTCCATTTTCCCTGGTACTGTGTGACTAGCTGATTAGCAACATTTAATGCAAGCATTTAGAATATTGATTTAAATTTGTTAACATCAGTTACATATCTAGAATTTTGTTGTATTTTTCAGAAAAAGAAATATTTTTAGAAGGGTCCCAAGTTCATGCAGGACAATCATAATTGGTCTTATTTAAGAACACAAATCACAAATATGTTTACAGGCCTGTTGGACAAAGTGGAGCAAGGAAAAGCTGGTTTTATTGGGTCTAAGAGGACATTTTTGGATTGAGATCAAGCTTGCCTTAAAGTAGATGGAGCAGTAACATGTAGGCTTTTGAAATAGTGAATAGTATTGAATTTGTTCTTCCAGAGACACTTTCACTATATCATTTTCTCATCTAGGGCTGAGTGACAAGCATATTAATTCAGATGAAAGAAGCATTCCTGCATGGAGCAGGAAAGGTGGAGGCAGAAGGGGATACTTATTGTGTTTGCAGTATTTCAAAAACTGAAGGAAGTTGAGGTTACTTGGATGTGCACAAGAAAGAGAATATATTATCATTCACTGAGTCCCTGAAAAAGAAACGTGAGTTGCACCAGCACTTAGCCCTTTGGAACTAAACAAACTTAAAATCTTGCAGGGGTTAAAAAAAAATACAGAGATAAAAGAAGGAGAGTGACAGTACGTAAGCATAAATATTGCTTAAACGCTTGCTTTTTAATTTACTTAATCAGGAGTTCTGTTATGAGGAAACATTGGGTGCCACATAGGGGAAGCACATATTCAATTCAGTATTGTATTACTAAGAAAAAGATGAATAGAAAAAAACAATTTTCAAATACTGAAAATGTGCACTGAAAGAGAGAGTGTCTATTCAGAAATGTCTAATATTTAGAAGGGACAAGACTAAAAAGTTCAAAATATGAAAAAAACAAAAGAGATTTAAGTACTACTTTCAAAGAGGAAAAAAAAGTTTACATATATAATAGCTCCTTCTCCCAAAATATTGCATCTTAGTATGATAACTAACTCATTAAAATATTGTTTTTAATGTATTTTCTTGCTACTAAGGTAATAGCAGTTTATTTTAAAGAATTAAAAATTAACCTCCTGATACAAGAGTTTTCTCAGTTAAATTTTAATTTCACAGGTGGTGGAGTTTAGACAGTTGCCATGCTTCAGGAAACAGCCTGTCAAAGCCAAATCTATTAAGCCTAACTGAAGTTCATGTTATATGAACTCATAGTACATCTCTCAACACAGCTCTATTGAAATATATTACAGTTTTCTATGGACAGTAAAACCTTAGACCCTTGAGAATACTGAGGAATTCAGAGACCTCAATCCTCAGTTTAAAATAATTATAGAATTCTACCACCATCTCAGAAAAAGAGCAAAGTCTCTGTTTTGATGGTGAAAGTCTTTTGAGAGAAATTAAATTGCCATTGCAAAGTCTTTTAATTATTAAATATTTAAGTTATTCACAGCGGCTGGGAATAAACAAGCCATAAAAAGATGTAAAAATTCATTTGAGGTTGATTATACACTTGGAAAGCATAGCAGAAAAAAAACTGTGAAGCTTCTAAAATCATGCCACTAGATATAATACTCTTCCAAAAAATAAGTTAATAAAAAAAATAAAAAACAACAAACTTCAATGAAAGTTAGCCAATAGGAAAACAGTGGAGTAATACATTGAGAACATTTAATAAGATTTCACTTCTGGCAATATTGGACTATATTCTTTTCAAACCCCACTCAACTTAGAATAATAGACTAAAATGAAAAATGTGTGTGTGCGTGTGCATCTTTTTAAAAAGGTATTAGATAGATTCAGGGCTCAGATCCAGCAGGAAAGGTATACAAACAGTAAGGAGCTAAGAAATTATTGCATTTTCTTCCCTCTGTATTACTCTGTATTTCAAATATGGTTTTATAAAAATTGAGTTAGCTTTCCTCAGTCTAACAGGACTGAGAAGATTAAAATAATTGACATTCACAGGATTCCAGACCAGACAAGGAAGGAATGGATAAGCATCCATGATTTAAATTAGAATCTTAAAGGGATAAAAGCCTAATAGTAAGGTGAACTGTAAATAGCCCAGCTTAAAACATTTAATCATTTATTGTCTTCAAATCAACCAACTGGAGCCCAGCTTCCTGCCTAAAACAAAAAATAAACCTTTGTTTGAAGGAAATAGCATTATTCATAATCTTAAAGTATTTTTATATGTATTATATTGTATTTCTGGTACTTGTTAAAAATAAGTGGAATTGTGTACTAGTGGGTATAATTTAAAAAAAAAAGAGCAAAAATCAAACAATAGAAGGTATGCATAGGAAAGCAGATAATACAGGTATTAGACATGAATTTTTAAATAATTATATTTCTAATTAATAGGTTTAAGGTATTAACTGTCAGAGAATTATTTTTGAAATGACAATAATTACAATGAAGAACAAAAGAAAAATACAATAGACATAATGAAGAATAGAAGAAAAACATGATGAATAGAAAAAGAGATTAAACATAGTTGAAGAGATAATTAGTGACCTAGAAGATAGGTTAGAATAAATATCCACAATGAAGACTGTATGTTTAAAAGAGTAGGCACTACAATTAAATATAACATACCTATAATTGCATTACTAGAATGAAAGTTGAGAGACAATGGGGAAGAAATAAAATTTGAATTAAAAAAAGTAACTGGAAACATTTTAAAACACACTAAACATTTCAAGAGTCAAGAATCAATATAGGTGAAGAGCTACGATGGCCAACTAGAGACATTGTTTTTTGGAGTGTCCCAGCTGGAAGGTAGAATATTGGACTTAGGAAAGCAGAGAGCAGTTGCAGCTCAAGTATGAATCACAGGCAGAGACAACAGAGATGTCTGGAGACCGAAGTGAGAGAAACTGCAAAGCTAAGAAAGAAGAAGATAGAGAAGACAGCAATGTGGTCCAAACTCAGAGAGGCTCATAGCCCAGTGAAAGGGTAAGGTGGGGGGGGACCCCTCCCCAACATAGGAACTTTCAATAAGCATTGGGACATAAAACATTTTGGGGGTGCTTCCACCTTCCACCAGACAAGGCACAGAGGCTAAGGAGGAATAGCAGAGTGAACCAGCAATCCGCAGGACTTTGGGTGTTCAAAAGGGACACTTTTCAGGAGAGTACCATGAGAGATCAGAATGCCAGCTATCTTACACCTAGACACTTCCTCCTCTGCAACCAAGGGGTGGGCCTAGATGACTGAGAGCTAAGGCTTCGGACCAGGTTCTTTCTGCTTTTGTCCACTAGCACAGTTTCTCTGTGAGGTGTGGTGAGTGCCCTCCCTATTCACTTCTGATCTCTCAGAAGAAGCAATGGAAGCCAGAAGGCCAGTCAATGAAAATATTGCCATGCTGAATGAAAGTAACCATTAACTTAGAATGCAGGATGTTGAGAAAATATGCTTCAAAAAAAGAGAAGAAATAAAAAGAAAGACATATTCACACAGAAAAAAAAAAGTAGATTTTTCTTCAATAGATCTATGCTAAAGGAAATAAGAAAGAATATTTCTTTCACTTAGAAGGAAAATATATCACATAGATTCCTCAATGCAAGAGGAAGTCAAGAAGAGCAAGAGGGAGTTTTAATATGTAGATATATCCCAATGAAAATCAGTTATAAAACTGACAAAAACAATAACATGATAACTAGAACAATACTATATTTTAGATTAAAACACACATAGAAAGAAATCTGTAAAAAGGAGTACCTAAGTTGAAGGGAGGTAAAAAAAAATTAAAATGCTTGATATTTCTGAAATGTGTAAGTAGCAAAAACACTATTTTATGTTCTATTTTCAGTTCATTCAGTTTTTATTCTACATTAAAATCCACTTCTAAGAAACATTTTATAAATACTACAAATTTTACTGGTGATTGAAAAGTTACAACATATTCACACTAACTGAAGTGAAGTTAATGTAGCTATCATATAGTATAATACAATGCTTTAAAGTGAGAAATATTGCTAGAAGAAAAAAATCATATTTATAAAATATATCTAATGAAAAAGGTAAAAGGCCTCTGTAGTAAACCATACAACATATACAACCAATCCAATTCTTTTGTTAAGAAGAATAATAAAGATTTCCAATAAATAGCTTTATTAATGATTGGAAAGGTACAATAGTACAGAGATATCAATCTTTCTCAAATTGACCTAGTCGATGTAATCTCAAAGAAAATCTGACCATATAGGGAAGTTTAAACACTGTCCATTCAAAAAGAGCCATGAAAATCATGAAGAACAGCAAAGTTAGAAAATTTATTCTGGCCGGGCGCGGTGGCTCACGCCTGTAATCCTAGCTCTGGGAGGCCGAGGCGGGTGGATCGCTCGAGGTCAGGAGTTCGAGACCAGCCTGAGCAAGAGTGAGACCCCGTCTCTACTAAAAATAGAAAGAAATTATCTGGCCAACTAAAAAATATATATACAAAAAAATTAGCCGGGCATGGTGGCTCATGCCTGTAGTCCCAGCTACTAGGGAGGCTGAGGCAGTAGGATCGCTTAAGCCCAGGAGTTTGAGGTTGCTGTGAGCTAGGCTGATGCCACGGCACTCACTCTAGCCCGGGCAACAAAGTGACACTCTGTCTCAAAAAAAAAAAAAAAAAAAAAGAAAATTTATTCTACCAAATAAAAGTTATAAAGGTACAGTATTAGTAAAATCCCAGGTAAACATACAAATGGAACAATAAAGATATTTGAGGGCCGGGCGCGGTGGCTCACGCTTGTAATCCTAGCACTCTGGGAGGCTGAGACGGGTGGATCCCTCGAGGTCAGGAGTTCGAGACCAGCCTGAGCAAGAGCGAGACCCCGTCTCTACTAAAAATAGAAAGAAATTATCTGGCCAACTAAAATATATATAGAAAAAATTAGCCGGGCATGGTGGCACATGCCTGTAGTCCCAGCTATTCGGGAGGCTGAGGCAGGAGGATCCCTTAAGCCCAGGAAAGGAGTCTGAGGATGCTGTGAGCTAGACCGACGCCACGGCACTCACTCTAGCCCCCCCCAACAAAGCAAGACTCTGTTTCAAAAAAAAAAAAAAAAAGATAAAAAGATATTTGAGAAATATATCTTAGCATATATGAACAATTAATTTATGACAAAAATGGCAGTACAGAGCATTGAAGAAATGAATGCCAGACTGGAAACAAATGAAAACAATGCAATGGTTAGAGTGAATAGAAATTTTAAATGAAAATAATTGGGCTTTGTTTACATGGTAGGCTATAATACTAGAGGAAAATTTTAGAAGTGATTAGAGAAATTCAACAGGGTAAAAAGCTAAAATTAAAGCATTTTCAAGAGCATGAATAAATGGGAACTTGTGGATTATTCTGGAATGTGACCCAGATAATAGGCTTTGTAGCAGGTGACTTTAGATAAGAATAAAATATAGGAAGAGGTAAATTGTGAAAGTCTCTTAATATGGTAAGGGATATACACTGTATCTTTAAGAAAGAATGAAATGCTAATAAATTTTAAGAATGTGGTTTTTCACATTAAGATTTTAATTTTAGAAAGTTAGGAAGACCATTAAGTCTGCAGTGTACTATATGAGATTTTACCAGCTGAGACATGAGGAAAAGACACAAGAATATTCTACCCATTTTCATGTTTGTATTGGCAGTACCTAGCAGGACTTTGAAGTTTCTCCACCTTTCAATTGAAATAAATATCTGTGAAAAACAATACCCTGCTGAAAAAAAAGAAGCAACAACAACAAAACAATGTAATAGTGGTGGTAACTTTATTACCACTAGCCGCTCTTTGAAAAGATTGGTATATGTGGCCACCAACTCAAAAATCAATCCAAATTGTACTCATTTGAACCTCACCTATTCCATGGTACCCCCTTTATTTTAACTAAATATTTTCTTCAATCTGTAAATTATTTTAAGGTTAGCATCACAGCAACTATCTCACCTTGTTACAAGACACATTCCATAGAAATATGGGGTATATTTAAGAGATATCATCAACAACGAAAAACATTAAATCATTTTACTTGAGCACTTTCAGGAAAAAAATAATTCTACATTTTCTGAAATGCCACATGTTTTTAAACATATTTCCACTTGATCAGAAAAATAGTATAGCTCTAAATTTTGCATATTAACATTTAGAGCTAGAGGACCTTGAATACCAAATAATTTACTGTGAATCTTGACAATTTAACACAATTTTATCAATAGGATACAAAATGAAATGAAGGAAGGTATAAACACATGGTTGAGTGGACCTATTTATCTTACTATTACTATAATTCAAGCTAAACCCATTAGCAAGCATCCCTTGGTAGCAATGGATTTAAGGTCACTTGTTTTATAATCAGACCTTTATAAAAATGCAAAACTCACTCAGCAGCAACAAGAGTGTGGAACACGAATATCATCAGCAGGAAACAGAGCTCTGAGAAGAGTATTTGATTCAACATAGGATTTGAAGTTGAAAACATACTTACCCACTCAAGAAACAGCTGATGCATAACGAGAATATTTTCCCTGTGATCTCTATTTTTCACTCTCCTTTCTCTGCCCTGGCTCTCTTTATGCCTCTTTGATGATTTCTCCCCTGGTCTCGCCCCTATCTCCTATCTCTCGTCCTCTCAAAAAGATTGAAATCGGCAGGCTTACTGGGGAAGACATAATCTACCTTAGGTTGCCATTTAAAAGCTACAAAATTCCAGGGTTTAAACTGTATACAGAAAAGCAATCACACACATCAACTGGAAAGGACCCCTTCCTGTGAGTGAATAAACCAATGCAAACAGCACGCTTCACTTACTTGACCAGCAAGGGCTGTGAAAGCAGAAGCTATGCTGAAGTAGCCTGTTGTGTGTCCCTTGAAAAGACGTTTACGCCTGTATGGAGAAATATTTTTTATATATATTTTTTGATGTAGAAAGAAAGAGAATTGTTAAGTGCTTTCCTGCCCTCAAAACATACCATTAATAGTTCTTTAAAAGTAGAGAAACAATCTGAATCTCTGAAAGTTTAAGTGTCTTTTCTATATTACCAGAGCTACTCAATTCAATTGGAGGTTTTGGACCTCATTGGAAATAGACCAAAGTGATATAATCAATAATTTGATTCCAATGTAATCAAGTAATTTCTATAGTCATCATTTATTATACAACTACATGTAGCCTACATAACACAAGTAAGTTTCTTTCTGTTTTCTATCATATAACCAACAAGGAGCTAGGGAGATTGTCTCCAGACTTAAAAGGCCCGTTTGATATCAAAATATAGAATTTGACATATACAAAATTCACACATAGGAGACTACGAAGTCTGCCTTAAAAAAGAAGCATTCCTCCATAAGAATATTAACAATCATTAATTTGTTTTTGTCTTAAACATTTTTATCGAAGTGTACTATATATACGATTGAAGTATAGCACATATACAAAAGATTGCACAAATAAACTATATTTGCACTTCATAAATATTCAATATAAACAGAATACAAATTGAGAATTATAACATTTCCAACAGAACAGAAGCCTAACTTCCCAGCTGTTAAGCCTGCGGAGCTAATTAATACACTGACTTCTGTTACCACACATTAGTTTTGGCTATATTTAACATTATGTAAGTTCAATTAGAGTGGTTTGAGTATGTTTTTGTGTTTCAATCACCATTATGTTTGCGTGCTTCATCCAGTTGTATATAGCATCAGTACGTTACTTCTCATTTCTCTCTATAATTCATTGCAAGAATATGCCACAATTTATTGATGAGGCCTCAATGGGCATTGAGTCTTTATTTCTGCTAATGGCTATAAGGAGTAGAAGAAGGGTGTTATAAAAATTTTTCTATATATCTTTATTTTCCAAACACTTTTCTGTTTAACTTTCTTTTTGTAACATCTCAAGATATCTCTTTATCACAATGATTGTCAGCCTTTCTTCTTTTCTGTTATAGACATTCAAGGCAAGAAATTTCCCTCTAAACATGAATCAACAAATTTTAAAATATATTTATTTTTGTGTTATTCAGTTCAAAATATTATCTCTTTCCCATTGTGTGTTTTTCTTTGTCCCTTAGATTATTTTAAAGTATATGTTTCATTGCGATCATTTGTGAATGTTTATGTTGTTTGTTAATAATTGCTAGCTTAATTGTACTTTGGATGGACAATATTCTCTAATTGATTACCATACTTTGTAATTTACTGAGACTTGCTTTCTATCCTAGGTCTTGATTATGTTTGTAAATCATCCAGGTAAACTTGAAAACAGTATGCATTTTTTAATTTGATGGAGTGTTGACTGGATATCAATCAAGACAATATATTTCTTGCATCATCCACATTTTTATTTGCATTGATCTTTTTGCCACTTTATCAATCAATGATTGGCAGAGATGCTTAAATTTTGCCAATGTGGCAGGAAATGTTTATATTTCTACTTTTACTTTTGTTGAATTTTGCTTCAGATGATTTGAAGTTATCAGTTGTATGTAAATTATATTTTCTAGTTGCATTATCCATTCATCATTATGAAATATCCCTCCCTGTTTCTAGTTTTGTCTATAAATCCACCACATATGATATTTAAAAAGATACTCCAGCTTTCTTTTCATTAGTGTTTAATGATATGTTTAATGATTTTTCGTGTTTTACCTCAAACTTTTCAGTTTCCTTGTATTTAAGGGGCACCTTTATAAGGTGCTTATAATTGGATTATGTATTTGAAAACTGGCAGTATTTCATTATCTTCTAACATAATATTAGTAATTTTGATTCAACCTGCCACCTTACTATTTGATTACTGTTTTATTTATCCCCTTCTATTCTTTACTCTTGTTCTTCTTTTCTCCTTATTTTATATTGAAGAAATTATACTGTAATTTTTAAAGCATACCAAAGAAATTGGCTTTTTGGAGTACAGTTCTATACATTTTAACACATAGATTTGTGTAACCACTGCCACAGTCAGAATACAGAACAATTCCATCACGTCTCAAAACCCCCTGATGCCTCATGTCATCCCTTTGGTGAAACACCCTTCCCCATCCCTAATCCCCATCAACAACCACTAGTCTGTTCTCTATCACCTGGGATTTATCTTTTGGAGAATGTTGGCAATGTCATATATATGGAATCATACAAATTGTAACCTTTTTAGATCAACTTATTTTACTCCGTATAATGCCTCTAAGATGCGTTTAAGTTGTTGTATCAACAGTTCATTCATTTTTATTGCCAAATAGTATTGCATTGAATCAATTATCAGATTTGTTTATCTATTTGCCTACTGAAGAACATCTGGCTTGTTTCCAGTTTGGGCAGATGATGAAGAACTGCTTAAAACATTTGTGTACAGGTTTTTGATGAACATAATTTTTGGTTTTCCATGGCAAGTAATCAGGAGTTGGATTGTTGGATTGTATATTAATTTTAATTATATGTTTAACTTATAAGAAAATGTGAAACTGTATTCGAGAGTAGTTGCACATTTTTACATTCATGACAGCAATACATGAGAAATTCAATTGCTCCAAATTCTTGCCATCATTTAATATGGTCAGTATTTTAATTTTTAGTCATGCTAAAAGATATGTAGTAGTATCTTACTGTGACTTAATTTGCATAATGCTATGGCTAATGTTGAACAATTTCTCATGTGTTCATTTGCTATCTATATACCTACTTTGGTGAAGTGTCTGTTTACTTTGCCCATTTTTAATTTTGTTGTTTGTTTCTTACTGCAGAGGCTTGAGTATTTTTTAGATATTATTATATTTTTCTTTTTTTCAATTTCAAAATATTAAGGGGATAAAAATGTTTTTGTTACATGGATATCTTTTATAATGCTCAAGTTAGGGCTTTTAGTGTACTCTTCGCCCAAATAGTGTTCATTGTACCCAATAGGTTTTACCCCTCCTCTCCTCCCCATCTCCCCACTTCATGATTTCTTATGACCTTTACATCTCTTCATACCCATATGTGCCCATTGATTAGCTCACAATTATTAGATAATACACATGGTGTTTGTTTTTTCATTCCTGAGATACTTTACTTAGGATAATGATCTCCAGTTCTATTCCGGTTGCTGCAAAAGACATTCCTTTTTATGGCTGAGTAGTACTCCATGGTATATATATACATTACATTTTCTTAATCCACTCATGAATTGGTGGGTACTTAGGTTGATTCCACATCTTCATGACTGTGATCGAGTATTCTTTATGTATACCATGGATTACATTTCTTGTTACAACTTGATTTAAAATATTTTCCTACTTTTAATCTTATCTATTCATTCTTACAATAAACAAGAATTTCTGAAAATTACTTAGCTCTTTTCATTTTGTTTTGTTTTTTGTTTTTGTTTTCTCCTTCTGGGTATCATACCCTTAAAAATTCAGCAATTGCCTTTAGTGGGCAAATCAATGAATACGGTAGATTCTTTGTTATGTTGTCTATCTTCCTTTCTATTTTTATTTATGTATATGTGTGTGCATACAAATAACTTCTTGATATCAATGTATGGAAGGTAAATTTTTGAATTTTAATTTGAAAATATTTCACTCTATTCTCTCACTGAATTGATACATAAACTGGGTATAAATTTCTAGCTTGAAAGTCAAGTTAATAAGGAATTCTAGTGGCATTTTTAAATCATTTTCCAGTTTCTAGTATTTTTAATCTTATTCTATTTATTGAAGTCATATATTTGGCCACGAAGATACCAGGACCTCTAGCATTTGTTGCTACAACAAGATTATGATAGTTACGGACATATTCTCTGGTAAGCAGATTCCAACAGCAAGATTTATTTGCATAAAGCATATTGGGAAATGTTCTCTGGATTAACACATTTAGAGGAACACAAGAAAGAGAAAAAAAAAAGAACATTTCCTTTAAGGCAATTGGACTTACAAAGTTTTCTCCAATTGTGACAAGAAGAATTCTTTATAACCCCTAATTTGACCATCATTAAATGAAAGCTGCCTCTAGGAAGCACTGTGGGGTGGGGATGGTATATACTTCAGTAGGTGGCTTTCTCTGGCCACAGGCAATGGTCAGAAATTGGAATTCTACAAGCTGTCGGTTGCCCAGGTGCAGTCACTGGGGCAAATGTCCAATTTAGTCTTGAAGGGATTGCTGATCCGGGAAGTGTACCATTATATGCTTTATTTTATGTCTATTTTCTTTCAATATGCTAGGAAGTTGGTGTGCCAATTTAGTTTTGAAACTCATGTCTTCACTTGCAAAAAAATGTTTTAAATGATTTATCTGATCATTTCCCATCCTTTAAATTTTTCATTCTCTATTTTTTATACTTTCTGAATAAATCCTCTAATTTTATTTTTCCTTGTATGCTTCTTCATTTTTTGACATTTCTGTCTACTTGCTAGGAGAAAGAAATTTTCTTGGCTTCATTTTGACCCTCATTTTTCTCTCTTTTTCAATATTCCAACTAGTTTATTAGCCTTTCTATAACTAATAAGAAAAATAGGTCTATGCTCTTGTTTCATGTATACATCTTCTTTCATATATCTGGTATATTGATTAAATTGTTAAGGATTTTTTTTTTGTCTGCTTTCTGAATCATATGTGTTTCTGCCAGATTTCTGTTTCATTTATTTTGGTCTCTTTTTCTTGTGTTCGTCTTTATTATAACATTTGGTGTTCCTCTGCTATAAGTACACATTTAAGGAAATTCATTAAAAGGAAATTAGAAAGCTAAAGTTTATCACTGGGAATTATAGAGTGGTGGGACTCAGCAAAGTGATAGGGCACCAAACTGTTTTTACTGCTAAGGGAATTCCCAACTGACAATGGTTATAAGTCTTTTATAATGGACTATTCAGATGCTCTGGAGAGGTGGGTGAGGGCGATGCCAGTTTATTCCCTAATGTGAGTATGTGCATAGGTGCAAGTATACAAGTATGTGTGTAACCCTGCCTGCCACAATGCCAGATTGAAGTGGAGTAGAGAGTGATATGTGGGATTTCCATGAAGCAATATGCAGATTCACCCACTCCCTCTATTGTGCCATAAACTGAAGAAGGAGGCTCTTTGGTTCAGTTTCTCATGACACATACTGTTTTATTACCAGCATAAAAAGAATGGAGAAGGAACCTAAGGATCCCAGCTACTTTTTATACAGCTTTAACCCTACCCTTTTCCAAACTTTTTTACTCATGCTATGATTTATGCTTCCTTGGGCTTCCTAGCCATAAAATTTCTTGAGTTCTATATTTTGTAGTGTAATTTGTTTCACGCTTTCTTTTTTTTTTTTTTTTTGATCCTCCTAAAATGGTCAATGTTACAAGTCCATTATTGTATTTCTCTCACAGTATCTGTCCTTGCACATTTTTTCTATCCTTTAATATTATATCAATGGATTTTCAGGAAGGTGTGAAAATACATACATGGGTTCAAATGTTTACCACAAAACCTTATAAATATTTTACAAAACTGCACTCATGATTTTTGTGCATCTCTAATTCATTGTCAGTATTTGCTCTAAATCTCACATACACACATGTTTAATATATTGATTGACAAAGATACTACTGCATAGCAGTGTTAGTTTCTCTTGTGGTAGGGTAACTAAGTATTAAGAGGTTATCACAATTGGGAAATGGTAAAATCTGAAGAATTATTTATGTGAAACTTGAAAATAATTTGAAAGTGTTGGATATCTATGGTTCATATATGTGAAAATGGAATTTTATTTTTTAATGCATTAATGTTCCAACTCATTGAGAGGAAACCTGACGGGACATTATAATGGAAATATTCTTTTGAATGGCCCTTTATGTAGCATTTACTCAATAGAGCTAATTTCCTCTTAAAAGACTTCCATTACATGCTCTATTATAAATGTGCATTTGTTGACATTCTGAATTGAAATATATATATATATACACAATAATATACAGATACTTATGTGTGTGTATAAATATATATAGGACATTTACTATTTCAATGGTGTAATCTTTGAGAACTAAATTTTGTTGTAAAATTAAATGTTGATGATATTATTTAAATATTATAATGAAAGTTGAATCTATAAAAAAGTATTTCCTCCACAAATAAAAAAATACATAATTACTTAAAATATGTTTTCCATCCTTGTGTACTTGTCTTCTTATTTGGTCTATGTAAATAGTAGGAGAATCACATGAAATATATTTAATATATATATGAGAATATATTTAATATGGTCTGAAAAATTTTAGGGACAAATAATTCATTACAATTTGTCTAAATGATGAGATAACTGAATCAGCTGCCATTTGGCATCCTAGAAATGATATTGTTCTTTATACAATGATAAGTGTGATTAAAATAAAATGCATTCCAAATTTTTTGTCAAGTGTCTTCTGTCACAATTCATATAGTTAAAGAGTCTCAATAAGTAATTTGTATACATAATCAAAATAGTATACTTCCTGGTTTTACATTATTAAATGCAAAAAGACATTTCAACAATAAAGAAAATAATCAGTGTACATATTTTTGCACTGTAAGTATTTAGAGAAACAAATAAAGAGATAAAAGCGGAAAGTTTGTAGTGCCTTTAGATATATTTAGTTACATTAGTTATACATATTGCTATCTATATATGTCAATTGAGAAAAGGTTAATTTTTAACCTAAATGTAAAATTCAAGAAAGTACATTTATATACAAGCACTCAATACTTTGCTTCCAAAATTTGCAAACAACTTCTCCATAAGACTAATTTGTGTTTATTAAATATTTTCACTTTTCAGAGAAAAGATGCCTTTCCCAAAGCCACACATTTTGCTTCTAACGTTTCATTATAATACTTAAGAATATAATTAGAAACAGACAACATGGTAAATTTTATATTATATATATTTTACCACAACAAAAAAAAATTAAAAAAGCAAAAAAGAATATAATTAGAATGATAAAACATACAAATGATTAGGTAAATATACTCCCTTTGAACTTATTTTCATTGATGAATATTTGAATTTACATAATACTTCTATAAATCAGAATAAGAAATTATTTTTAGATTTTAGGATGAGTATTCACTAAAACATATGTATCTATGTGCACTATCTGTAAAGCTATTACAAAAGAAAAATAGTAAATTAAGCTGCTTGAGTAATTAAACTGTGGAAAATACAGGGAACATGCAATGACATTATCAGCAATTAATAATCAATATTTTCATCGGGCAAATAGCACACACACATATACACACAAAAACATATATTCATACAGATAAATGAATAATATATAGATATTAAAATTGGGAGTAGAGAGATAGTGATATATAAAAGCTATTATTTGAAACCATTGTGTTTGTAATAATTATTCAGAAAATGCGATTATTATAAGGTCTTCAAAGATGACTGCATTTGGAAATCTGCTTGCTAGATACACAGCTAGAAAATTAGAAAGCGTTCCCTAGTTACTTCTTCAATATGTGGCAAGAGAAGAAAGTGTCACTGTCACAAAATGTGACTAATTTGTTTTATCTCACCTCCAGAGCTATCTATGATCAGCAGGGAAAAGCAAGAGTTGAAAGGTAACATTATCATACATAACTTCCTCAACATAATCTTTCCTGACTGCAAAATAAAAATGTATCACTTTGTATTTCAAAGCAGTTTTTTTTTTTTTTTCTGTTGCTGGTTCACCAATTAAAGGAGCAAATAGGTTCTTATCTGACCGGCTACAGGCAGAGAATCACAGCAGTTAGTGACCACTGTGAGGTAAGAGGAGACAACTGCATCTGAGTTGTCAGAGAAAGCTAGAGGTAGGAAGCGTCCTGAAACACTCCCTGCTGAACTTTTGACTTTGGAAGTTATAATGCTTCAACTCTGTTTAATGGGTTTGAAGTTTTAATCCAGCAGAGATGTAGCAGCATCCCGTAGTCAGTTAAATGGACTCATGCTGTGTACTTTGTGCTAGAAATCTTTTCGTTTGTCTGGAGTATTCTTTCTCCACATATGGGGAAACAATCAGAACTGGAGAAATCAGTTCCATTTAAGAACATTAACAGATAAAATGGACATTTATACAGTTTGCTCATTTTATTTTTATGTAGTTCGAAAAAACGGAAAGAGGTTCTTGTTTTGTTTAAAGAGAATCTTTTCCAGAATTAGAAATTTGTGAGTGAAACAATTAGATTATATTTTCTTTTTGTGTGGAGATGTTACATATTTCACTTAAAATATTTTCTTTGAGGTATCTCCAGATGTGAAAATGAAGACTTATAAAAAATACTCAGACAAACATGTAAATTTGCTGGCTCTTCTGAATTAGGGTATATTATATTTTGGTGAGAAAATGGGATGGGAATAATATGTAACAAGATCAGAGTCATGGCACTCCACTGTTACTTATTTAGGGCTTTTGGCTGAATAACATTTATTTATTCATATTTTGTTATATTGTACCCAAAATTGGGCATAATGTTTACAAATTCTTTCTATTAATTTCAGTTAAAATTGGTCAGTCAAATAAGTATTGATAGGTAAGTTAGTAGCACATTCTGAATCTATTCGTGTGCATTACATTGTTAATTAATACAGTAAAAATAATTTAAAAAACTTTTAAAAATGTTACAATTCAGAATATGAACTTCTTCCTTTTTTGCATGGCATAGACATTACCAACTCATTTCCTATTTATATAAACTTATGTCACCTCAAATGCCCTTATGTTTCTATCAAGCATGTATATATTGATTTATTCAGCAAATATTTATTGACTATTTGCCTATGTGGTAGCAGGCACTTTAATCTCTATACTTTCAGATCTAATGTCACCTTCACCACATTCATATTGTATCGATCAAATATAAGCAATTTATGTATATTTTCAAAATATGTATTATTGTTTTAATGTGTTGAACCTCATAGAATGTGAATAAGAATAAAAAGCATCCTGATACAGTTCCTGTTAGAATTCAGTGATGTTTTTGTAGTGGTTTTAAAATAAGGATATTGGATGAATAATATATGGCCACTTGAAAAAAAATGAAAATCCCAATAGAGCCAGATGGAAGCTGTTTTACCTTTTCCAACATAGCCTCACAAGATAGAGTCTCAGTTCTGCTACCTGCCATTGGTTAAAGTGACTCACGAGGGCCAGATCATATTTAAGGGAACGTAAATTCGACCTCCATCCTGATAGAAAGAATAACAATTTGTTTACTGAATATTATTAAACAGCCACAGTTTGCCTTCTGACCACAAATTTTTATATTTATTCCACATGCTTAATAGACTCAATTCCTCCCAAGATCCCCAGAAATATCATCTGTTACATCACTAGTCTCAAGTTTGAGCTTCAGGATTCTGTCATCTAATTTAAATTCAGGGACAGAGTCTTCTTGGGTATAATATTTTGGGTGTTGCTCTTTGGATATTATTTCTCTTAATCTGAAGTCCTGTAAAGGTATCTACCCCTGGTGATCTCAATATCCAATAATGGTATCAATATAAAGTAACCACTTCGGATTCTCCCATTCTAAAAGAGGGGAAGAAGGCAAAGAGCAGTCACTGGCCAGTAGCAATTTTGAAACATAGCCGGACGCATGTTGGCAATCTCTTAATTAGTGCTCACGCCTGTCTGAAAACGTTCTCCATGAATCTTGGTTCTGTTCTCTGGGCTTTGTGTTCTAGCCTTTGAATTAGCCTTCCTTTAACATAAGATAAAGCCTATATTTAGCCTGCTTCCTGCCCATAGTAGTTGGGATGAGGGGAGTCCAAAGTATTTTTATTTTGTCCTATCGTCCCTTTTTAGTCCAAGTACCTTTATTCCTACTAATACAACTTTCTTAAGCACATTTGAGTGTTCTACAAGTCTTATTGTAGTTTATTCCCTTATGGGAAGCTTAGAAACTTTATGCTTATGAATTAGTGGAGATATATGAAACATACCTTTACTATTCTCACAGGCCTCTTGTCTGTTTGAATGGCACTATGGTTTGAATGTTTGTCCCCTCCAAAACTCATGTGGAACTTTAATCTCCAATGTGGCAGCATTGACAGGTGGGTCCTTGAAGAGGTCAACGGATCATCCTTGTGATCCCCTGTTCTCATGAATGAATTAATCCAGGGTTGCCCAACCTATGGTGAGTTGTATAATTATTTAATTATATATTACAGTATAATAATAGAAATAAAGTGCACAATCAATGTAGTATGCTTGAATCATCCCCTCTCCCTGGTCCATGGAAAAATTGTCTTCCATGAAAACAGTCCCTGGTGCCAAAAGGTTGGGGACCACTGGATTATTCTGTTCATGGATTAATGGATTAATGGGTTATCATGGGAGTGGGACTGGTGGTTTTATAAGAAAAAGAAGAGAGATCCGAGCTAGGATGCTCAGCCCCGTCTGCCATGTGAGGCCCTGTGCCAGCTTGGGACTCTGTGGAGAGTTCCCACCAGCAAGAAGGCCCTCTCGAGATGGGGCTTCTCCACCTTGTACTTCTTAGCCCAGACACTCTAAGAAATAAATTTCTTTTCTTTATAAATTTTCCAGTCTCAGGTATTCTGTAATAATTAACAGAAAATGGGCTAAGACAAACGGTTTATGATACACCAACTTATATAACTGGAGGCTTTCCAGCAGAATAGACTAAGTAAGGCAAGTGTACAATTGTAAACAATCTTTTCATTTCTTTTTAGCATTGTTTTTTTGTTCATTCTATAAAAGCCTTTCCCTTGCCTTCCTTGGGCAAAGCCTATGAACACCTTTCAGGTTGGAGCTACCCAATACATGAATTGCTGTTTGCTCAAATAAATTCTTTTAAAAATTGTATTGTGCCTCAGATTACCTTTCAGATATAAATTTTATGTGTGTCAGTTTGGGTTCTCCAGAAGACAGTTGACAAGACCAAATCAGAAGTGCAAATGGTTTATTGGGAGCTCCTGTCAAGTGAAAAGTGAAGAGAAAGTAGAAGTACGCAGGGCAAGTCTCTGAACATGATTCAGGTCTGACTGCTGTGAAGAAAAAGAGGGATAGAAAGACAGATCGTGGAAAACCTCAGACTGCAGTGTAGCTCTCAGAAAGTTTGGCCAATGTAATATAGAGGTCCAACACAAAGATTGCTTATTAGAGAAATCCTGCTCTGGACAGGAAGAGGTCAGCTCTGGTATCTCCAGCATTTGGCCTGAAGCAGCCCAGAGACAGCGTGATCTTGGCATGAGTGTTGCAATGAATCCTAAAGGCACAGCTGCCAGGGACGTCAGCTAATTCTGTTCTACAAAGTAGCTTCTTTCTTCAAGAGACACCTGAGCAGTGTACTCCCAGGTCTGTGCCACAATACAGTTCAGAAATTCTTCAAATGTTATGGACTATTGGTGTGATTTTCAGACAGAGCTAATTATTTAATATTTTGTAATTTTCTTCCATTACTCTTTTAAGGACAGAAAAGATGTACCAATGTATTAAAGTTTTAAAAATATTTGAGGTGGAGATATTATGTTAATTTCATATTAATTTCCACAAAATAGATTATATATAACCACCTACTTGGAATTCTAATCTAATTAATGGGAAGGTTATTATTCTCCTTGTTAATATCTGGTTTTTATATGTGGAATTTAACCATAAAAAATATTGAGGAGAAGAAATGTTTTCTGATGTCTCTAATAGGAGAAAGATGAAACATTTGAACTTGGTAATGTACCAATGATTTTTTTAAGGAGATGGTAATTCAAATGAACACTGATGAAAACCATAGTTCCGTCTCTTTCATTCTAATTTGAACACTGAACAAACATTTCTAGTCTATATTTTCTCTCACTGATTACTCATAGAATACAAAATTACCTACTTTGAACCAGTATGTACACATTGCTAAAACACAGGTAAAAGTGTTTAAATAGTTTCTAAATGAAGGTGTAGAAATTGTTTTCTTTTTACTTATACTTCATATAGATTTTTATTTCCTTTTCTGCATTAAAAAAAAAAAACTGGTAGCAACTTAAGAAGCTTGGCTGCTGGAAGAAAGCAAAACAGAGAACTTTTATTTGGGGAGAGAAGTGGGAATTTTTTACATCACTGAAATTTAACTGTTGAGATTGTATTTTGCCCTGCTACTTTATTTCTACTGTTCTACTTAGTGTTTGAAGTGGTTGACCTAGATATAAAACTTACATTTACACTTCCAAAATTATAGCTCCCTGTTCAAATTAATAGAAAGCCTGTCCAGGTTCATTTCTCTCTGCATATGCATTGCAGCTCTACATTGTTAAAAAAAATTCAAAAATATATAGCTGTATAGTTATATGACATTAATAAATTTTAAAAAAACATTAATTCAACAATAATATTAACAATCCTGAAGCTGTATGCATTCACAACATAGCTTAACATAAGCAAGATTCCACCAGAATTAAGGAATAAAACAATCAAATCCATAACCACAGTTTAGTACTCTTATATGTCATTAAAATAGCTAATGGAAAAAGCTTACAAACAATAAGGAAGCATGTAGACAATCTTAAAAATATAAATAAAATTTTTGATAAGGTGCTGAAATTCACAAATCAATATGTAAATGTAAGATAAAGTCACAATTACATATCACTACTGTACGCGGGTGTTGTAATGCTCTTGTCAGACACCCTAAGAGCTGACATACCCATTTCTCAGCTTTGAGGGACAGTGGAGGACAGTAACTGTTTGATGTACAGATGCAAAAGAAAAGCCCCTTTCCTCAATCTGGGTCAATTCTGAAGTGTGATCTAAGCTCTGAGTCTGAAGATCCCATCCATCTTTGTTAGCCTCCTGACTTTGGTAAAGTTATCTGCCAAGGCTTAGAATCCAACTTCTTACTAATCTCTGGCACTCGTAAATTTAAGTTCTAAGCATGGGTCTGGGAACCAATGGGGTGGAAGTAGGAATAGGATTAGTCATCCATTATCCCTCTGGTGACCCATTGGGGAATTGTACTCCCCATACCCAAAACTTGGGGCAATATATTTCTAGAGGTCCTGCCCAAAGGGAGAATTTTTTGTTGGTAGGCATATTAAGAGTACCACTTAACTGTAAACTATTGTCATTTCAGCCTCCTACCAAGAGATCCTCAAGTAAGAAATAATATTCACCATAACAGCATAGGTAAGTGACACTCTTCACTAGGGAAAGACAGAGGTGCTGCTACACAATGGGAAAACAGAGGAATGTTTTGGGTGTGCAGGTGATCCACTAAGACCCAATTTTAACTAAGTTTTCACAGAAATGCAGTAATTATGGCATTAGGAGATGAAGATAGACAGAGGCTTCACATATGCCTGAATTCTTTCACAGGCACTCTACCTAGACAAGTGTAAGTGCCAGCCAAGAGTGAAAAAAATCTAGATTATATGATGGAAAAAGAGGGCGATAAATTTTAGTTATTATACTGAAGCAATTGTAGCATTGTGCTGTGGTTAGTCCCATAAACAGTTATCTTGTAAGTTTCTCATAAATAAGACCAACCAGAATCCTATTTATAGATGGGACCAATAAAAATGGTGTGTGGGGGACAAAGTGGAGATTATAGTGGATAATGTCATTCTACCCCCACCTTGTCCCCAGTTTTGTCTTCTGGACGATGTACAAATGTCTCAGTTGATGGGCATATCAACTGTCACTCTGGGAGACTTGCCTTTGGCTGCAAGCAATGGTTTAAGTCAAGGTTAAACTTTCTCTCAGGTGTCCTGTATCCAGTGGTTGTCCAATGCTGTTATACAAAGACTAACTTCCTTACTCTAATTCTGAACAACTCAAAAGTGCTACAGTTCTAGTTCCAGAGCTTCTTACAGGAAGGCATAAAAATGTAAAAAGTTGAAGTGAGAGAATATTTGCATGATTTATATATAATTTGGAGCAATTGATGGTAATAAGAAGATGCTGGTATTTTCCTCAGAAGTTGAGTAATCTGGTTATAAAATTATATTATGAAAATTACATACATAGACATTTTAGTATTACAATGCTTGAATATAAATACAGATACCAATGTACTATATGGAAGAAAATTAATATTTAATAAAATATACTATGGATATTCCTACAGTGTACGACTTTTGATATTTTTGCTGTCTTCTATCAAAACTAGTGTCGTATTAATGATTGTGTCCATTTTTTATACAATTAGATTTACTTTACACACATTTAAGTTCACTTATCAACAGATGTATATGTTACATGAAGCAAATTCTGTATCCATCCTACACACTCTGTATGTATGTGTATACACTATAAACATACTTAATTTATACTATCAAGACTGTAAAAATCCCAGCAGAGCTGTAGTCAAGAAACTTCTTGTCCTATCAACATTAGTATAACACTCTGACTCTTGGGAACAGTCCTTTTCTCCTATTTGAGCAACCAGAACCTGAAACAGAACAATATGTTTGCATAAGTAAAACTTGTAGACAAAGTAGGTGCTATAATGATCCTTTACTATAGAAAAAGGAGGAATTATTGCACTGTGATACTCTAAGGTAAGGCTACTACGGTAATTAGCCACAGGGTATGTACTTGCACAGGAAAACATTAGCAAGACCTCTAGATTGTCATTTGGCTCTATATTACCTGAAGATCCCTACCAATAACCCTGTGCTCCTTATGCTCAGAGGTCATACTGGCCAAAAGACTAAAAGTGATACCAAAATTTCAAATCTCATGTGTGTTTCTCCCTAACTCCAACCAGAGATCAAATAAGCCCCTCACCTATTCTTCCCTTTTACAATAAATAAAACCATGGAATTAGACATGAGAGCATATATTGAATACAATGACTAGATTCTATCAAGATTCCAGCTTTAGTGAACTGAAAAAAAAAATCATCAATTCAAAAAAGAGCAGCTGATGACTTAGCCATCTGTTAAATTGCATATATATATGCATATGAATGTAGGCATACCATCTACCATGGGGCAACTGCTCAATAAATATTTTATTCAGTTGTAATCATTCATACAGGTTATTTATCTTTCCTGGGTCATACTTACTGTATTAAAAGAATAGAAGTAATGTTATGTATCTGAGATGAAAATTCAACCAAATTAAAGTCAGTCACCTTTGTTCTTAATCTCACCTAAATCTATTTAATATGTGGTTTTTGGTAGATCTCAATTGTTCTTGACCTCTTTTTTTTTACACTTGTAAGAGAGATATTATCTAAAATCACTTCCGGCACTTAAAAAGATAATTGAAATTTAGAGGAAGCTCCATTCATGAAGTTATTATGAAGAGAAGCAGAAGACTGTTTCCTTAAACAATAAATGTGTACATATGTAGAAACAAACTAGGTATTCTTTTGTGGATTTTCTCCTTAGCAGTACCTAAACAATTTCTTTAATGTGGAATATTATATAACACAACAAAATTATAAGTTGCAAAATGAAATAAACAATGACAGCTAATTTACCTTTTACTTAAGGATAATTTTCTATAGCAAATTACCATTAATATTGAAGTTCGATTCTGGTGCTGTTCTGATGCTAACTACCTCATTTTACTGGCATACGTTGATTAAGATTTACATGAAATCTTTGATCTATTAATAGATCCATAGCAGACATAATCTCCATTAAAAAAACTATAATTTTTTTCAGCATTTATCAATAGGCTTCTCTGTTTCACATATTGAACTGGCTTATAAAGGTGAATATGTCACAAATCCTTCTCCCAAAGATTCTAGATTTTAGTTGAAAACCTGAATAATTATAACACACCAACTATTACAGGAGCTATGGGAGCAGAAAAGATGCAGGCTCCATTCAACAAAAGTTTTGAAATATTAACAGAGGGGGTAATGTTAGAGCTTCGTCTAGTCCTCCAAGTGATCAAGATCATGAATGTCATTTTCAGTGGAAAAAACTAAGTGCAAATTATCATATGTGAAAAATTATAAGTAGCTTTGAAGACTCTCTGTGCAAGTGAGCCCATTACTAGGTTTTTAAACTAATTTCCACCTACCTTTTATCTTTACCCTTGCAACCCAGGTAATAAAGTTTCTTTCCAGCTGACAATGTAGTGACTGTTTAGACAACTGTGTGATTTTGTTTTTTACTGAAATCAAAGCCTAGAATGGCCATCCTAGATGCCATGCCCATCACTACCACTGGGAGGAAGGAGAGAGAAGAGGCATAACAGTTATGATGATTTGACTAGTTTTCTGCAAGATAGTGTGGCTCAAATTATTCCAACTGTAGCTACTGGGAGATATTTCAGATTGGCACCTATGTCCCATTTTTATGTGCCCATCCTTTTCATTTTTGACCACTTCCTTGAATTAATTCTGGCCATAGAATATGTGCAGACTCATCTTGTATTTTCCCTGCCCCAGTTCTAAAATCAGCTATTTCTCCAAAGAGATTTGGTTCCTTTAATTAGAGAAGAGCATTTGAAACCAAGATCAGGTCATGGGATGTGCTCAGCACTGTTGAAATGCCAGTGCTTCTACACTCTGTTGGCAGGCAGAGGTAGAAAAATATTTGAATGCATACTAACCAATTTATACACACACACACATATATACATATATTTCTGTTATCTATCCATCTGTGTGTATTAAATGTGACTTTTTTTATTTCTAGTATATAGATGAGATTAGAAAGTATAGGGAAATTAAGTGACTTGCCCAAAGTTACCTGTTAATAATTGGCATAATTCTATTTTTCAAATTTCAGTTAAATTCTCATTTTATATTACAATTATATAAATATATTTGATATGTCCATAATTGAAGTAATTTTTTCCATTCCTCTTCAATATATATATAGTTGTTATTGTTGCTGTTATCTTATAGCAGCATGTGATACTACATTGTCTTCAGGCATTTGGCCAGTAAAGAAATATGAATGTTATCCTTGACTCCTTTTTCTCTATCACCCTGACCTTTTGCCAACAGTCACAAAGTCCTCTCAAAGATATCTTTTAACAGTCTATGATCTGTCAACTTCTCTTCATTTTTTTTGTGGCCACCCCATGGATGTCAGATGGCCCTCTTTCCAATTAGGAGGTCGGATTTGAGCCTGATGACAACATATATCCTCCAAGAGAGCAAAAATATTGGTATGACTCATATCATGAAATATTCTGGAAAGAACAGGGTAGCATCTGACTAGGTCTAAAAATGACTAGAGCGACCTAAGAGGAGCAACTGGCTTTGGCTTTTATTGTGATTAGGGACTCAGGCAAGGTGAATGTTCCCCTACTGGCCAGGCTTATGTGGTTTGAACTTCCTGCCAGAATCGAAGGAGAAAGCACCAGGGCTCTCTCACTGCCGTGCCCAAATGTGGGACAAGAGAGGAAAAGGGAAAGATGGGCTTTAAAGCTGTCAGCAAATGGAGTCAGACTTTTTTCTGCACATTAAACACACAGTACTAATAAAATAGAAAAACTTTAACTTACGATGTGTAAAAGGCTGTTAATTATAGATTAGACTTCTGAGTTAAATAGTTAAAATGGCAATAAATTACAATAATTGATTAGATAGCTAAGTACAAGTTACTACAGAAAGAAGAACAGTTGCTAATTTAATATTCCCTCTAGTTTTTTTTAAAACATTTTACTAAGAAAACCAAATGCACTGAGTACAGTATTGCAATACTCCCAATTTATTTTGGGTTTTCTTCACCTTTTTGACTGCCATCATCTCAATATGTATTCCTATAAAAAGGAATCATTCATGAAATAACCTATTTCCAATTTTCTGACCTTAATTGCTTGCCAAATTTTAAATATTTTTAGGAAAAGTTAGAAACAAATAGAACGTTACACATGAGAGAATCATTTTAACAAAAATTATGTTTTCTATAAAATATCAGTCTGTAAGTGACAAGGAAGATATGGGAAATTTCAACCAAAGAGCCCCTTACTTTGTATTCAGAGAATTTATTTCTTAGAATAGTCTATTTAAAACAAATTTTGAAAAATTTTCTCCTGACAAAGGTCACTACTAAAAAATAGCTATGTTTTTTAGATATTTTAAATATTTTAATTGAGTGATGATTTAAAAGTCAGAAAGACAAAAATCTCTAAACACTTGCTATGATGTCATATATAACTTATATATTTTTGTTAAACATTCATTAGACTTTATAATGCCTTAAATGTGTAGGGAAAGTTGTAAACAATAAACATGTTATGTTTATATGTTAATGTAGGCAGTTAGAAGATAAATATTCAAAGACCTATATTTTTATACTGTATGTTTTTTATACCAGAAATCTTTACTTTTAATTTATTTTAATCATGTCATCTCTGATCTCAGAAGAACACACTTTGGTCTATTTGGAGTGAACCAAATGCATTTGGAGTATTCAAAAAGGGTGCTGAAGTAAAAGGTTGACCTTAAAGAGAATAAACTTGGCTTTCTGCTAGTGAAAACAGATTAGGTTGCAGTAGCAAATAGACCTAAATAGTATAAGCACTAAGGATGGGGAAGTATATTTCCACTCCACTGATAATCCTGTTACAGGGTAGTTGGTTGATTGTCCACATGGGTGGTTCATATACTGAGGCTCTTTCCATCTTATATGACTGCCAGCAACGATGACCTTGTCCTTATATTCATCTACTCAGAAAAAAGAAGATAAAAAGTAGAGGAGTCACAGCTTTTTAAGTATTAGCCTGGAAATTTCATGCAGCTCATGTTATTTCATAGCATGGTCAAACATAACTGTAAATAGAACTATGTGCCAAGAAAAAAAAGGGGCATATGGATTATGTTGAATAAGTATCTACTACAGGCTGCTAATCATTAGGCATATGGGAACTAATGCTTATCCCAAAACTGGAGCACAGTGTAACAGCAGGGCTAAACTGTAGGTTCCTTGAGTTTGTAAATTAAAAACCTTTCTCAGACATATTACCACAGAAATTGTACCATACAGGGACTGGAAATAGTGTCTAAGTAATGACAACCAGGTATAATTTGACACAGAGGAGATCAGAATTAATGTTTTATAAATTATTAATATTTATATATAACCTGTTATATAATTAATAATTTAAGATTAGTCCCATGCATACGTAATACATGAAAGAAATAAAATAAAGTATTAAGTTTTTTCCTATTTTTCCATTATTTTTCTCATGTTCTTGGATTTTTGATGTGATAAAAATAAATTACTGTTCTAATTAGTGAAAATTTATACAGAAAAATAATATATTTTAAAAATAATCCATTAATATGTGGTAAGAAACTCATTTTTATTTTGAAGCAAATCCTCATATTAATTGATTAGACTGGAAACTGCCACTCTAATTCCCCATGCTTGTGCATTAAGCTATTATTTACATCTGTTTGCATTAGTCATTTTGATTCCTGATGCATAATGAAATCAAGAGTAGCTACAGATAAGGCAGAAAGGGTGGTGGGAAAATGTAATGAATTATTGCATTATTTTTATTAGTCCATCTGGATGGCAGTTATGTTGATTTGTTTTCTTTTTAAGATCACAGTATAACAGTCTTCTCAGGAGATTAAATTGTTAGTGAAGACTCATTTTAAAAAAATAAATATTTATATAACTTGGAAACTGTGAAAATGTAAAATGTAATAACATTTTTGACCTTAAAGATTCATTATTTTAATGTACAATTCTAAGAAAAATTTTGAGGTTGCTAGATATAATACTCCAGTTTAATGAAGTAACAGGTAATTTTTAAGCAAGGCTTTTAAAATTGTGTCATAATAATCACATATCTAAAAAATATCTTTTACTAACAATATAAACAAATTCCTGGCTGTTATAGACTTAGGATTAGCAGTAACTAAAAGTCTAGTAGCAATTTTCTTTAATAATATTCATTAATCAGTTTGGTTTTGTGGTAGAGATAGGACAAGTCAATTGGTATGTCTTACATGTTTCTAGGGGATTATAGGAGCCAGTGCTTAGTTGAGAACCCAGAAATGCACAGTGATTGGCTCATTCTGCAGGCACTATTGAAGCACAGTGTAACAATATGAAGAACAAGAACAAGAATCTAGAAGAATTTCTGTACAACTGCCAAAGGGGCAAAGATATTGATTATGGTGGATATGAATTTTCCAATTACAAATAATATCATTTCATTACATCCAGGAATAATTTGTCAAGTCTAGAATGGCAAAAGCATGGATACAAATACATAGCTACACATATACACATATTCAAACATGTGGCACCCCTGGTATTACAAGATTTAGAAGAGCTTACAACAGAAAAGTATAAGATGAAATATTGTCAAAATATGTTAGCTGGGCACAGTGGTGCATTCCTATAATAACAACTATTCAGGAAGTTGAGGGGGGAGGATCCCTTGAGCTCAGGAGTTGAAGACCATCCTGGGCAATATAGCAAGACCCTGTCTCTAAAAAAAATGTATAAGAATAATGATACAGATCAAGGAAAATAATTCTTAGTGTAAAAAGTAAATAATGGTTTGAAAATATATACTGTATACTCTTTATTGAAGATATCAGTGAACTATTAATTTATAAAAGTAATTAATAAATATAGATAATATTATTTTAAATGTATTAGCATAAACTTTTGCTCAATTATATCTTCAAATCAGATATTAAAAATCTGATTTCATATGACACATAACAGATGGTGTTATATAATGTCTATGTCTCTTGAGTGGGGAATTCAAGCCATTCACATTTATTGAGAGAACTGATAAGTGGGACAGATTTCTGTTCATCCTATTGGGTAGAATGTCATTGTTATGTTTTCTCTCTTGAGCCATTGTGGTGACTGTGTTTTGATCTTTGGCTCTTGAGTAGTTTTACATTTGTGGGTCTTTCTTGTGCTGGTCCATGTGTAACTCTGTTTTGAGTATTTCTTGGAGGGCTGGTCTTGTCTTGGTGAATTCACTCAGTCTTTGTTTATCTGAGAATGTCTTAATTTCTCCTTCATTATACAAAACTTAGCTTAGCTGGGTACAAGATTCTAGGCTGGGCATTATTCTGTTTCAGAAGAGTGAGAATGGGGCCCCAGCCTCTTCTCGCTTGTAAGGTTTCAGTTGAGAAATCTGGTGTTATTCAGCTAGGCTTTCCTTTGTGTGTTACTTGTTTCTTTCTCCTTACAGCTCAAAGAAGGGCCTCTTTAGTGGACATTTTGGTCAGTCTGATGACTGCATGACGTGGTGTCTTCCTATTTGCTATGAATCTCCCAGGGGTTCTTTAAACTTCTTGAACCTGTATATCTAGAGTTTTAGCAAGACCTGGGAAATTTTCCTCAATTATATCTTCAAATAGCTTATCCAACCCTTGCTTATTATCTTCTTCACCCTCAGCCCATAACTCTCAAGTTAGGCTTCTTCACATAATACCACATTTCTTGTAGACTCTGGTCTGTACTCTTATTTCTTTGTTCTATCTCTGTGACTGACTTATTTAATTGGAAAGTGTTATCTTCGATCTCTGAGATTCTTTCTTCTGTTTGATCTACCCTGCTCTTGAGACTTTCCACTGTGTTTTGTAGCTCTCTGAATAAATTCTTCATTTTCAGGAGTTCAGTTTGATTTTTCTTCAATATTTCGATTTCTTTAGTGAATTTTTCTTCCAGGTCCTGGATTTTTTTTTTGTGTGTGTGTGTGGTTTCTTTGTGTTGGTTATCCATTTTTTCTTGCATATCATTCAGCTTCCTTATAATCCATGTTTGAAATTCTTCCTGTGACATGTTGCTATTTTGAATCTGGTTTGTGTCAATTGGTAGAGAGTTGTTATTCGTCTTTGGGGGCTTGATTTCCATTTGATTCTTTATACTCCCAGAGTTCTTTCACTGAGTCCTTCCTATCGAGATCAATGGTTAGATTAGATTTCTTCTTTCAGCTTTAGTCTGGATAGCGGCACGCTTTGTGCTCTGTTCTTAGGCTGTGTAGCAGCCTAGGTATGTTGCTTCCTTTGTCACTAGAGAGAGCCAGTTATGTATTGTTTAGGGTTTTTCTACCTCAGTTGGGGGGACTGCTCCTGGTGGGTCCAGCCCCAGAGAATTGATTTGACCTAAAACTGGTTTGACGAGTTAAGTCACTGGGCTGTTGACTTTCGATCAGCAGCCAGGATTCCCACTAGTTGCAGACAGAAAGTGTCTTTTTCTTGCCTTTTTCTCCAAGCCACCCAATCCTTCCTTTTGTATCCCTTGATGTCTTTCAAAGATTAAGTGTTTTATTTGTTTGTTGGGTAGTGTCACCACTAATAGGAACATGCCTGGCATAGTTCTTTTACAAAATCACCAAGCACACAATAAAACTCATATCTTCCCTCAAGTATATGCTTTTTGTCAGTGAGTCCTCTCTGTTTACGGTTACGGGGTTGTTCAAGCCAGTTTCCTACCCTTTGACCTTTTAGGGTATGTATCAGACACCCATATCTGTGTCTTCTAAGTATGATGGACACAGTCAAACCCTGGACTTGAGAGGGAGAAGGTTCCCCATCATGGGGAAGATAGGAATGCACAGCATTTTGACAAGAATTTTTAAAGAAATTCTTACACTGTAATCTCTTGATAAACACCTTTTTATACCCTTCTACTAAATTTGGCAGATTCTATCTGTTAATAGTTACTTTCATTAGAATATATGGTCCTTTAATACTTGCAAGTTTCTAAGTATATAGATGTTAATTATCTGATTTACTGTATTTTCCAAGGTGTTTGAAATACCTCCCCAAATAACTATGATAAATATATCATTAAAGAAAGAAAGAGAAAGATGGGAAGAAGGGAAAAAGGGAAGTAGAGAGGGAATGTAAAATAAACTTGATTCCAGAAGACCTAAACCTGGCACCCACACTGACCACATACTTCACAAAGCCCAGTGCATAATGAAAATGTGGGGCCCTTGTTAAAAATTTATGAATTGCAAGATGGCAACAGTAAAGCATAGACTTTTATGCAACTGAGTAGATCGCATGCCCATGAGCCAGATTTGCCTGGAGTAATATAAAAAATTATTTTCAAAAATTATCTTCAGGTAACCTAAAATTAGACAGGAGAATAATATTCCTCCAAAATATATACACTTATTTTAGCTAAAGTATATCCTAAATTTAATTTAAGTAATTTTAATGTTATTTATTTTAAAACTTTATTTTAAGGATGCACTATTTCCCATCAGAATGATTTTCATAAAGAACTACATATTTAGTTGTTTACATTTTTTCTATGAATGAAATGTGTATCCTAATACAATGATTGTGATGAAATTAACCAATTTGGAATTAATTGAAGTGGTTTTCCTGTATTGCTACAAGCTCTTAATATGCTTTATACATCTTTCTTCTGTCCTGGACATAGAGTACTTAAGTTTTGAATACCCTCCTACAGAACTTTTGTCTGTGACAGACATGTAAATACTAATACAAGAAACTCTGTAAATCTCCAAGTATAATTTTTATTACCTAGTAGAAATATCATTGTTAATTTTCAATACCCTTTTTTAAAACTATATAAGCTCAATTTAGAAAAATTATATCATTTTTCTCGTTTCCTTTGAATAATTAAATCTGTTGTGTCTTTTCCCAAATCAGTGTCACATAGCACAAATTTCATTTCCTTGCCAACCTACTGTACCTCTCCAATTACTCTTTTATTTCATTTTCATTTTAAACTGTACCTCTTTTCTTATTTTTCTATTTTGTTATCTAAACTTTGTTCTTATGGCTATATCCACCTGCTTCATAGGGACCAATTGCTTCTCACACTGTATTGTTAAAGCTACAAATTTGTGGAATTATCTTCTGCATTGATCAATAAATCTTTTTAGATGTATGCTTTTCTTTTTTTCTTTTTTTTTTTTTTTGTCCTTCCTTTATTTGCCTTTTCTTTGAAATGTGTTGGATTCAATCAGGATATATGTTTCATGTTTGATATTTTTCCTTAATGATGTTCAATATCAGTCCAACTTCCAGATTTTTTGAATGACTTGTCTGAATGGATTACCCTGCCTTGGAGTTCCATATGGTTTTGTATTTAAAGTCCCATTTGAAGCAGATATCAGATTGATGTTTAAAACTTCCATTCAAACTCTCATTTTCCAGAGGACTTTACCCAGTATACTGTCCTGAGGGGTTGGGGTGGGGAGAAAAATTAATGGCTTCTCAGATTCCCATTGTATTTTTATCAAGCAATTTTAACTGAAGACAAACGAGCAAAAAATCCTACAGAATGTTCTGCTGAAAGGTTTTTGCCTTTCTTTTCTTATTACTACTTCTATTTTTCATGGAGACTATATCTCACTGAGTAGAAATCACAGCTAACATGACTACCTCCTCATATCTTTTAGTCCCTTTTCTCTTGTGAATATTACATGATATTTTGGGAGGGACTAGATCCAACTTTGAGTCTTTGAGTACAGAGTTTGAGTTGGGAGGGTAATGACATTCCTTTCTCAGTTTTCCTTGCTTTGTGTTTTTTGAGTTTTGACATTACTACAGCATTAGACAAAACAAGATAATTTTTATTTTGTATTGTTTTTTGCCTCATTAGTCTTGTTTAACATACACTTAAATTATTGGGGTTTTCTTCCATTTTTTTTTAATTTTAGTTAACAATATATTTTTGTTTCTCTGTGTGTTTTCTTCTGCTATCTTCAGGATTTTAGGAGAGGGCGGCATGTGCTCAAGGTTCTTGTATTGACCTCTTTCTGAACTAGCTGTCCCCAATCTATAATCCAAAATATTTTCACATAGGTAAAGATTATGTTGTTTACCAATCTTTATAAATTTCTATGTTTAACTATTTTTAGAAGGTAAGATATGTTCTATTAAAGGTTGCAAATACCTACACCATAATCTTGCAAGCATTAATGAAAGGCATAAGGACATTTTAGAATTGCTGTAGTTTCACCCTCGCAGACTAGAAATCTGATAACATTCAGGAAAAGTGAGGGAAGGGCAACCAGATTCATCTTAGGTGAAATGCACAACCATTCATAAGTGTAAAGGTTAGGCAACTGTCTGGTTTTGGCTAGCTTGATTTCTATCAATAGAAAGGCAAAATATTAGCAACCCCACATTACTTAACATATTCCCAACCAACACAAGAAGTCAACTTCAAGTTGACATCAGTAATAAACCTCAATATTGTGTGATCTCTGATAAATGTTCCATGACCAAAACTCAACAGTAAAAATAGGATTGGTACCCTTTGCCAAATAAACCCATATTCTTAAGTTAGTCAACAGATGATTCTGTCAGCTAGAGATTATTGGTGGCATTCATCTGAATGAACATAAAAATGTAGTCTATAACACTATAGCCCCAGAAAAGCTCATGCATCAGCTGTGGAAAATCATTTGCATCAAATTGAACAGTGATGTGTAGTATGGTGGCCATTAACAGGTACATGTTCAAATTTAGGTTTAAATTTTAAAAATTAAAAAAAAATAAAAATTCAGTTACTCAATCACATTAGATACATTTTAAATGGCATATAGCTAGGAGAAATTGTGCATTAGACCATACAAATAAAGCAGGAAATTTTATTAGATGGTTTTGATCTAGAGCTTTGTGTGCAGCCAAGATGTAGAATCAGGCATACCTTGACTTGACTCCTGAGTCATCTGTTTATAAGATGTATAACATGTCCTAATTATTTAATTCCCCCAAGTCTCACTTTTTCTGTCGGCAAAATGTGCAGAATATACCTACCAAATGAAATTTTTGTAAAATTAAATTTTAAAATGCTTGTGACTGACCCTGGCATTGAGTAAGCTCCTAAATAAAAATTGGGTAACACTATTTTTAAAAATAATGATAATTAGTTTATTTAAATGTAAAGCCATAACTTCACGAGAGGTACTTTGTAAAACAGCTTGTCAATACACCTGCATCTCCATCTTTGCATTCATCTGCAAATGCTGATATGTTTCTTGCATTTGACATATTTTTTGAACATGGTATTTTTAGGTAGACATTTTTATAGTTTTAATTTTGCCTTTTTAACTTCAGCCAACTTTTCTATAAATGAATAAAATTCATAAATAATAAATTTCAGAATAAATATTTAATAAGAAAAATATTGAATTTCCTACTTCGCATCTTTGGATCTATCTAGAACTGAAAAAGAAATATATTATACTAGTTATAAATGGAAACAAAACAGAAAAGTTTAAGAACCATGTAAAACCTTTTTTTAATGAAATTCACCAGTGTTACTTAAGTTACTTTTTTATAACAGTACTTTGAAATGTATTAACTATAATTACTAATACTTTTTTAGCTAATAGAAAAGCAAAGCTTTTATCTTCAAAATTACATAGAGGAAAAAGAGTAATGAAATGAGTTGTGTAGTAAAACAAACCAAATATAAATGGGCTTATGAAAATTAAGTATAGTAGTTTTCTTAATTAGAGCAAATAGAGAAGAAGGTCATCTACATATGCAAGACACAGCAGCTATGTGCTGAGCATGCAAACATAAACAGTGAGTGCTTTCTCCAAGTCCTTTGGAAGCTTAAGTACAGAGAAGGGAGGCAAACAGGTGAACTAACTTCCAGAATGCAAAATAGTAAGTTAGCCTTGTGGTGAAAGTAAGTTTTGTGAAAGAGAAAAAAAAAGAAAAGAAAAAAAGATGTGTAAATTAAATTGGACTGTGTTGGAAATATCCATGCACATTTTTCAGCCAGTGGTATACTTAAATTAATCATAAAGTCACAAAAACATTTCACTAGGAATCAAAGATGGGGCATAAACAAATCAAAAGGCCATTTTGGAAAGAGGAACTGCAAACAGTTCAATAACAGAGAAATTAAGTATTGCGTCAAAGTATGCCGAGTGTCTAAATAGGTAAAATGAGATCAGATCTTAAAGAAACATGTGAAGCTGGGGGTAAATGTTATAATGAAAGGCATTTCAAGTCTTTGAAGATTTTCAAATGTAGACATGACTTAATCATACTAGACTTTAAAAATATTCCATTGCCAAAACTGTGCTAGATTGGAGAGTGGAAACAAAACAGGCAGAAAGTTCTGTTAGGTCATATAGTATTAATCCAGAAGATGAGAGCCTAGACCGTAATAGTGGCTGTGAGAAATGGAAGAAGAAAATGCATTAGTAATTCATAGAATGTTGTGATTCATTGAATATGGGAAATGAAAGAGAGATGTAATAACATCTAGTCTTTAAAATATTTCTAAATGATATGATAAATAGAATTAAATCATACAATCCTACATTAATCCAATTTGTTATTTTTTGAAACTTTAGTCATTACTTTTAACTAAAAGTATTCATAAATATAATTCCAAAAACATATTTTGAAAGCTATGAAATTCATAGCATTACATCAAGAGAAAGAATAAGGATATGAAATGGGTGAATTGAATCATGCTTACTCTGAGTGACAGGTGGTGGAATGTAAACATGTCTGGAAGTTCAGGAACAAACTGAATTCTGGTAACAGATTCTTTGATTGTTTTTAGAAAGATAAAGAGGATTATTTTGAGAGTTAAATAATCAATCATTGATTAATTCAATGATCAAATGACTAAAAAAACATTTTAGTATACACATTATTCAAGTAATAAAGTAGAATTTTGTTCCAAATTTTATTTTTATAATGTATTTTAGATTCAATACATAATATAGCTGATTGGGAAATTTTTCAATTTAAAATAACAACCCTTGTGATTTAGTTGTGATATTTTAAATAGTGCATATTGCTATTACTTAATAAACTGTTAGCTGATATTGGCAGATTATTAACTATCGCCTAATTTCCTTCTCATCTAAAATAAATCCCATGTTTAGTGAATAGAAAATGAATGAGATTGCGTTTATGTATGTGTGTGTTTTTGTATCTGATGAGATTATTTGCTTAACTTTAAATGCCCCAGTTTAACAAATTTTCAGAATTTAAATGCATAGATGCCATATTTACAAAATATTTATACCACAGCCACAGTTATGCTTCGTACAATATTGTTGGAATTTAAGGGGACTGAATTAACAGCACCTATATCCAGTGTGTTTGTCTGGAATGTTTCTTCGCTGTTCCTCACTTTTGCATGGAGAGGAGCTTCCACTAGAGTTTTATCCTGGGCATTGTCATACCTCTTCCCTGACCACCAGTGGGTGTGTAAGTCTACTTTATGTTTCTATAACAGAATACCTGAGACCTAACAATTTATAAAGGAAAGAGGTTTGTTGGCTCACAGTTCCGGAGGCTAGAAAGTTCAAGATTGGGTGACTACATACGGCTGGAGCCTCATGCTGTAGTGTCATAATATGGTGGATGGCATGACATGGCAGGCATGTGTGCAAAAGACACAGAACATGGGGGGCAATCTCGCTTTCAAACAACCCTCTCTTGTAGTAATTAATCCAGTCCCACAAGAGCGACAATTCACTCAATCCTAGGAGATGACATTAATTCCTTCATCAAGGTACAGCCTTTATGATCCAAACGCTTCTTAAAGGTCCCATCACTTCTCAACACTATTACACTGGGGACCAAGCCTTAATGAGAGTTTTGGTGGGGACAAGCCATAGTCAAACCATAGCAAGTGGGAAAAAAACAAATTATTTGATAGCTGACTTTCGTAAGATGAAAAAAGAATTAATGTTCAAACTCTTCTGATTCACTATAAAATCTGTAAAAATCAATTCTGTAATTCTGTGCTTTAATTTTTGCAAGTTATAGTAATCAAAGGATATTGGCCAGTTATTAGGGATATAATTTTAATTTTTTTATATCCACAGACCTAAACCACATTTTCTAAGTAATTTTATTATCATAAAGTGCTGTTTTCATTTCCAACTGTTCCTTCTACTTAATATTTAGTTTCAAACCTGGATAGGGAAAAACGGAGGTGGGTATTATCTATTAAACCTTCAAAACTCCAATATATATCACTTAATTTTAAAGTGGAAAATCCTTTTTTCCTGTAATCCTTTCAACTCTAAGAATGAACAACCAGTCAGTAAAGAAAAACAAAAAACAAAGTAGTATTATAATAGCAAATATTAACAACTGGATTCAAATGTAGGTTCTGTCATCATGTAGTGTTGCTACTTGGTACATATAATTTATATTCTCTAAGTATTATGTTCTCTAATGACTTTATTTGTAAAATAATGGGGTTAAATCAGATAACTGTAGGATTTTTAAAATTCTGAAGTCCTTTATAAAGCTCAAATGAATTTTTTTCTTAAAAATGAAAACAAACCCCTCACTCAATATATTAAGTAAATAAGTAAACAAATAATAATAAAAATAAAAACCAGGTCTTTATTTTAACAGATAATACTACCAAAGTTCTTGATGTCTAAAACTGTACATACCAAATTAATAGAAAAGATCTACTATGTACATTTTTTCCATGCAGCATAAATTCACTTTTCAGAGTTGTAATGATAACCATCCATGATTTGGAGATTAGCAAAGTAAGATTGCATTTCTAACAACTAAAAGGAATTTAATCCACAGCCAAGTAAATGATCCTGAAAATAGCTTTACACCAATGGCTTCTAATTGAAATTTAGGATGGTAACCTTAATTTCAACAGCTGTTCTTATTGGAATAGGGAACCTCATGAAAAACACAAAGCTGTATACAGGGATTTACAAACACATGTTATAGGTAGTCAAGCAAGATCTTAAAACAGCAAACATTTTATATTGAAGGCAGATTTTTAATTTCACTTTAGTGTGTATTGCTACTTCTCTGGATAGGAAGAAATTTTTTATGACATTATGATTTTATGTGCACAAAGATTTATAAAATAATATTTAGAGATCCATTAAGAATGATCTAGAGTTCAAAGTAGCATATTGTATTTTTTGTGTTGATACTGTTTACAAACCAAGAACCAGATGCTAAAATTATCTCAATCCAAGTAATATTTGTTTAAAAAATTTATATTCATATGTTTTTCTTCTTACTTATATCTCTTCCAAACAATGAAAATTTGACTACATTTGAACATTTCACTGAGAAATTCATTTAATATTTTCTGATCACCCTTTACATAGCCAACATTTCCTAAACAAGAAAGAATCAGGATATATAAAAAAGCCATGTAATAAAAATAAGTTTAAAAAAATTAAAAGGCTTTAAATATAAGATTGATAAATTATAGTCAATATTTTTTCCCAAAAGTTTTGAGATGAAAAATGGCCCATAACATGTCTAAGTATCTTAATGTGTTTCCTTGATTGTCTCACATTTATCTGCATGCCCTACTGCAGACTTCTGTTTTTATAAAGCTTTTTTCTATTATTTTTGTTAAGTACAACTAAATCCCCTGAATATGATATAAAAAACAAAAATAAGATTGAGAAAAAAAGTCACTAGAGACCCTGAAACCTAAAGTAAAAGAATGATAAATATTTTCGATATTATTTTTTTGCCTCATATATCCCAGACTTGAAATTGAAGAAGTCAGCCACCCAGATACACCAATGCAGACAAAACAAAACAAAACATAACAAAAAAGCCTCAACAAGACTGTTCTCTCTAGCCAAAAAACCGAGAAAAGAGAAGCCTATCAAGACAGACAACTCTTAAACAACAAATGCTCTATTCCAGCCAAACACTACAGAAAAAACAAAACAAAACAAAAACTGTGATTTCATTCCCACCTATACCAACAAATGCCAAGGGTAGAACTCAGGATCTATGCTCACAAAGCTTCAGTGATGAACTCCAACAACCCTGTCATGTGGGTGTTAGGCCAAGTAGGGATCTGGGACATTCATCCTCACTGGCTGCTAACAAATTCTGCTCCTCCATGGTGTCAGTGGAAACCACAAACGTAGCCTGGACTTACAGTTCATGTGACATTAATGATGTCATTCTCTACACTTCCTCCCATCTGGGGTGATGTCAGAGGAAGGCTGATAGACATTCAGGAGATTCACTACTTATCAAAAAGGCAAGCTCCACCATGGTGTCAGTGCAGACTTTCTGGGAGCAAGAATTTCCACCACTGCACTCATTTGTCAAGAAAAGACCAAGTGGGAAATGCTGAATTCTACCTCCATCTGGCAGTAATAAAGCAGTATACTGACCCTTCTTCTGAAGGAATGATGTGAGAGAGAGGCAGTTATAACAGAAGCTATAAATGAGATCCAGCATCTTATAGCATAAAATGAAAATGTTCAAGTGTCAATCAAAAATCACTTGTCATAACAAGAACCAGGAAGATCTCAAATCAAATGAAAAAGGACAATCAATAGATGTAAAATCCAAGATAACAGAGATGTTAGAATTAAAGCAGTTGTTATAAAAATCCTTCAATGAGCAGTTATGAATCTAGCTTAAAACAATAAAAAATAGGAAGTATCAGCAAATAAATATAAGGTATATAGAAGACCAGATAAAAAGATTTGAACTGATAAATACAATTACCAAAATAATAATGATAAAATTCCATGAACAGGATGAACAGAAAATTATAGGGGATGAGGGAGGAATTAATGAATTGGAGGATAGGAAAAGAGAAGTTACTCAATTCGAAAAACATGGAGAAAATAGAATGAAAACAATGAACAGAGCCTTGAGAACCTGAGACATTATATCAGAAGGTCTAACTTCTATGTCATTGGGATATCAGAAGGTGAAAAAAAAGAGGGTGAGTTTGAAGAAGTACTTAAAAAAATTATGGAAAAACTTCCCAAATTTTGCAATGATATAAACCTACATGTTTAAGAAACTGAAAGAATCCCAAATATGCAAAAAAACTAAGAAATTAATTACCCCTGTCAAGATGGTCACTATTAAAAAGTCAAAAACCAATAGATGTTATTTATCATGGATGCAGTCAAAAGGGATGACTTATACACTGTTAGTGAGAATACACTGTTAGTGAGTACTATAACTTAGTACAACCTATATGCAAACTCCTGAAAGAACTAAAAGTAGACCTACCATTCAATGCAGCAATTCCACTCCTGGGTATCTATCGAAAGGAAAAGAAGGCATTATATCAAAAAGACACATATAGTCATGTTTATCACAACACAATTAATAATTATACAAATATGGAAAATTAAATGCCCATAAACTAATTGGATAAAGAAAATGTGGTGTATACACACACACACACACACACACACACACACACACACCATGTAATACTACTTAGCCATAAAAAATAAATGAAATAAAAACAAAGAAGTATCAGGAATGGAAAAGCAAATACCTGTGCTTCTGAGAATGTACTCACCTATAAGTGGGAGCTAAATGATGGAGATACATGTTCATACAAAGTGGTATAATGTATGTCAGAGACTTAGAAGGAAGAATGTGAGAGAAGGGTGAAGGATCAAAAATTACCTATTGGGTAAAATGTACACTATTCAGGTGACAGGTACACTAAAAACCCAGATTCTACCACTACTATGCAATTTACCCATGTAACAAAAAAACACTTATACCCTGTAAATCTATTAAAATTTTAAAAATAAATAAAAATAAGCAAAATACAGACTAAAATCCCCAATATTTAATCATCCTGAATACACCTAAAGGAAAGGAGGAAAATTTTATGCTGGTGTTAAATTTCTTCATTTTAATTAAAACATGGGCTTCAATTAAAAAAAGAAAGTAATTACATTGAGACATATTATAGTCAATTTTTTGAAATCTGAAGACAAAGAAAAATATCTGGGAATCAGCCAGAAAAAAATGATACCTTATCTATGAGGAAAATAAAACATCTTGAATGACAGCAGATTTCTCATCAAAAACTAAAGAGTTGAGAAGGAATTGGAGAAAAAGTTTTCAAGGGCTGACAAATAAGAACTGTTCACTCAGACTCTTATACACAGCAAAAATGTACTTGAGAAATGAAGGAGCAATCAAAATATCTTCAGATAAAGGATCATTCACTAGTTGACTTACCCTAAAAGAATGGCTTAAGGAAGTTCTCTAAACAGAAGAAAAATGAGTTTTCAAATAAAGGTACACTGAAATGTCAAAATGGAAGAAAGAACATGGTAATAAAAAATATGAGTAAATACAATAGGCTTTTTTTATTCTCTTGAGGTTTCTAAGTTATATTTGATGGTTAAATAGGAAGAGCAAAGAGAAAATAGAAAAACAAAATGAAAGACTTAAGCCCCAACAGATTAAATGCATTCAAGGTACATGGCTACATGTAACAATTAAAAGACAGAAATTGGTAGAGGGGATTAAGAATAATAGCCCAAATACATGTTGTCTATAAGAAACTCACTTGAAATATAATAATACAGGCAGTTTGAAAGTAAAATGATGGAAAATGACATATCATGAAAATATTAATTAAAGGAAAGCAAGAGGGCTATATTACATCAGATAAAGTAGACTTCAAAGCAAATAAAATTACTAGAGATAGATGGACAGTTTATAATTATAAAAGTATCATATACTAAAAAGGCATAGCAATATTCACCAAAAAGTCTATAGCCACACAATTAAAAATGTAAATAATTCTAAGTCTCATACCATATACAAAAAAATTAACTCAAACTGGATCATGAACTTAAAACACAAAATGTAAAATTAAAACTTTTGAAAACTAATATAGGAGAAAGTGTACTGACTCTACTGGTAGGAAAAATATTTAGATACTTGACAACAAAAATACTATCAATAAAAGGAAAAATTGATTAACTGGACTGAATCAATATTTAAAATTTTGTTTTGCAAAAGATGTTGTTAAGAGAATGAAAAGACAAGCTACAGAGTGGGGGATAACATTTGCCAAGCACATATCCTGCAACAAACTTGTCTTTAAAATATGTGAAGAACCCTTAAAACTCAATAGTAAAAATAATTTCATTTGAAAATAGGCAAAAGACAGCAATTTTACTGAAGAGGATAAACAGATGGCAAATAACCTCATGAAAAGATGTTTTATTAATACATCATTAACCATTAGGAGAATGCAAATTAGAACCATAATGAAATTATATACCTATCTGTATGGCACAAATAAAAAATAATGACAACAACAATTAATGCTGAGGATATGGAGAAACTGGATCACTCATACATTGCTATTGGGAAGGTAAGAACATATAACTGTCCCTAAAGGTGTTTGATAAGTTTTGTTTGTTTGTTTTTAAACTAAACATACACTTACCAGATGTCATAGCAATTGCACTCTAGGCATTTATCAAAGAAAAATGAAGACTTATGCTCACACTAAAACCTGAATACAAATAGTTATAGCTGTTTATTTGTAACAGCAAAACTTGAAAATAACTCTGGTGTTCTTGATCAAGGGAATGATTAAATAAATTGATATGTTTATAGCATGGAGTCTTATTTAACAATAAAGAGGAGTGAACCACTGATACACGCAGTAACCTTGACGAAGCTCCAGAGAATTATTTTAATCAAAAAACAAAATAATAATAATATATATATAACCCAAAAGTTTAGGTATTGTATAATTCTACTTACATAATGTTCTTAAAATGATAAATTATAGAAATGAAGAACAAACTAGTAGTCATCAGTAATTAAGTAGGAGGAGAGTGGACTAGAAGTAATGTGGCTGTAAAAGGGCAAAATTAACTATCTTTGGAATTATGGAAATCTTCTGTCTCTTGACTGTGTGAGTGTCAATAGCGTGACTGAGTTATTATACTGCAGATTATTAACAGGTAGTGTAATACAGCTATAAGTAAAGGAACGTGAATAAAGGATATACAGGATCTTTTTGTATTGTTTCTAACAACTTCCTTACTAATTTATTTTTTTAAATATCTATACCTTAACCACATGTAAAAAAAGTAAAAGTAAAGTAATGAAAAATAAGAAAGGAAAGGAGAAAGTAACCAAAACAGCAGGAAGGACAAACCTGTTATACCTACTTTAAAAGCTTGTTGACTTTGAGCATTAGGATCTCGGCTCACAAATCCCTTCCCCAGATAGCACTTTCACAGCCACCCACTTTATAATCGCTCCTTCTATCTATACAGCCTCCATCACTCTATTATTCTTTGCTTACATTCAAAAAGATTTTGCTTATATATTAATGTATTAAACATCTAACTTCCCCTTGTCAGTTGTTAAACGCATATCCATTTTATACTATCTGTTCTGATGTCTAGGATGATACCTACTAAAAAATAGATCAGTGCTGTCTAGTAGAAATATAATATGAGCCATATATGTAATTTTAAATTTTCTAGGATCCATATTTTTAAAAGTAGAATAAAACAGATGAAAATAATTTTAACAGCATGTTTTATTTAATCCAATGTATCCAGATTATTAACATTTAAAAAGAATTAATGTTCTGTTTCATAATCTATTTTTCTTATAAGTCTTTGAAATGCAGTACATATATTACACTTATTGAAGCTCACAATTTGGACAAACCAAACTTGAAGTATTCAGTAGGCATATGTGGTTAGTAGCTACGATATTGGAATGTGTGGAAATAGATGCTTTGTGAACACTTATTGGAGAGAGGGATGGAGAGTGGGAAGGTAGGTGAACAAGACAATGAAAAGAAGAAAGGAAATATTTAGATAGTGGGGGAGATGGCAGAGATAAGAATTTAATACTGTCTAGCTAATAATACTGGTCTAAAGGACATATATGGCCTTTCAGGGACAAAGGATCTTGGTATTAGATCAATTGTGTGAATTTGAATCCTCATTTACATAATATAAATAATGCCAAACTTTCATTGTTGTAGTGAAGATTATAGATAGTATTCTCTAAGAACCTAACACAATGGTTTACAATACAATGACCTCTAAGTAAACGATGAAAATTTTATATTTTAATAGTTGTAATAATCTTATTGCATTTTGTGCCCTTCCTTATCTCTTAGAATTGTCAGCTGTTGTCTCTATTTTATTCTGTGATGCAAAGAAAAAACATCAAAGAAAAAAATCTACTGTATATTTACTCTGCACAAATCCGTAGTCTTTTCTTCCTATCCCTCACCTTTCCAGTATCCAATTGTAAATTTACTTTTTGCCATTTGACTTTCATATGTTAGTACGTATAGGTTTAATGGCTTGAAAACATTTTTTTCTCAATGCTTTTTAAGTAGCACGTTTATGTTTTCTGCTGTTCAGTAAGTCACATTGTGTGATCATTTTGGATCATACTGACCTGTGTTTGAATCATGGTTCTAAACGTACCAGTTCTATGACATTCGCTACTTCATGTCATTATCTCAGCTTCCTTAATAATAAAAAGACAGTAACAATACCAATGCAAAAATATTACTATCAATATTTATGATCTAGTAGCAAGATAAAAAGTCATAGCTATTATAAACTGTTAGTTTTCAATATCATTCTTAATTGCACTAATCTATTACATTACTCCATTGTTTTGCATTCTTACAGTCTTTCTTCATGATGGACTCTTCCAACGCTATAGTGTGCGTGTGTGTTTCTGTGTGGGGCGGGGCAAGGAAGAGAGTGAGGGGTGGGAGAGGAGAGAGACATTTTCTGCTTTTGTCTGGATATATAAAGCAAGTATCTATCTTCTTTGTAAAGTTAAATTTATTTTAAATTTTCTGCTATCATTTCCCTTTTGTCACTATGCGTGTTTTTCATGGGCCCACTATTTATTGGTATTACAAAAATGAGATTAATATAAGAGCAGTGTGCCTCTTTAATACAGACTTTCTGAGACTGTCATACATTGGTAAATGAACCGATAGGGTTCATTGATAAAAAGAAAACAAAATTATTGAGTAAAATCCTAGTACCCTGAGGTTCAGTGATCAATTTACAGGAAAGTGGGATTATTCACATTTTTTCAGTTTAAAAAATGTGTTCATTAATATCGGCAAATCCCCTTCACAGGTACAAGGAGGACAGTGCTGCGACACTCTTGGCTTAGAGTAATCAATCAAGGTACATCAAATCTTGCTTTCCACCAAACATACCAAGTGCTCAAGCCCAATAAAAATTATAGGTTCAAGCTATTTATGAGACAACTGGCAAGATCTGTTTTACTGCTTTTGCCATAGGGTTTATATTGGGTGGTTTTGATGAACTTTGTATCTCTGTACTTCCCTTGTGCCCATCATTCTTAGAAGTATATTTTGATAAACTATCTTGCATATTTAATGAGCAGGTTTTATAAGTTCATTAGAAAATCACAGTATTAAGTAGCTTTTAATTTTCAGCATTAAAAAGTTTTTGTATCATCTACCAAAAGAAGTAAAGAAAAATGCTTTGCAAACTTGTCTATATAAGATGTTTATTATTTAAAAATGCTTATACACATATGCTCACATATATAAGACAAAAAACACTCCAGCTCTCATAATAATACCTTCTAAAACTCTGCTACATTTTTATTAACTACTTTTGTATATTTGTTTTCCATTGTTTTGATTATAAATAATAATATTTCAAATTTCACATACAAATTAGAAAAGAACACAAGTACACAATATATAATGTTATATGTAATCCAACTGAATATGAAGTGGCTCCATAATAAGCTGTCCAAAGTATTACGGAAGTTCAGTGGAGAAATAGAATAGAAGAATTAATTCATAAAAGAGTCCAGAATTGTACAGGTAAACTCCAGGAATCTCTACTATATAAAAAATCACAACTATTTTCCAAACAATAATTTTTGAAGGTAATATGATATTACCCATTCATTTAGTGTTCTTAATTTGTTTTACATCTGATTTTATATTTGTTAATACTTACATTGCAATATAATAAAAATATTCAACACTGACAGTCTGATACCTCCCTGTGGTTTTCACTTGCATTTCCCGTAGCCCTGTTCAAGGTGAGACATATCTAGCTAGCATGAATGTGAGTGAAAAGAGGTCAGAAATAGGGAATCAGTATTCTCAGATGGAGGAGAAAAAAATTATTTTTTTCAAATACAGTATCTGAAGAAAGTGAGACTATAGGGCATTAATTGAGAGAGTTCAGAACTGTTATCCTTGATTTTTCTTCATAGGATAGACCAAAAGACAAAGGCAGAGTGTAGTCTAAGCCAGGGGTTGGCAAACCTTTTTTTATCAAGGACCAGATAATAAATATTTCAGGTTCTGTGGGCCACAAACAGTATGTTTTACTTTTTTCTACTATTTTAAAAATGTAAAAAAAAGAATAATTCTTAGCTTTAAGTAGTATACAGAAACCACGGAGGGGCAAAATTTGGCTTGTGGACTATAATTTATCTATCCCAGATTCTAAGCATATCAAGTACAATAAATACTTGAGACAATTGCTGGGTAGTAAGATTATAAGCCTGTGAAAAGTTAACACAAGGATTAAAGGGGAGTATGAATCTAACAACATGAATCTGTAAGGCTAGGCTAATTACTAAAAAGACTCAAAATTTCTAATTCACCATTTTAATTTTAAACATATGCTTTAGATTACCATAGTATTCTATTTTAAATACTTCCATTTTTTCATGAATGCTTTTTTGTTTTGCTTAACTTAGGACATATTAAAAAACGATGACCTTCAAAAGATTAGATTCACTTTACTGAAAATATTGACATCTGTGTTGAATAATTATAGTTAACATTTGACTTTTGTGTGTCTCATATCTAAGGTGAATTGTATATCATTTCATTAACTGTTAATACACAAAATATCCTATTGAAAAGGTACATTAACATTTACTTGGATAAGCAATGAATATAAGGAGGGGATAAAAATTTATGAAAATTTATATTAAAATAGAGCCTAAGGAATTTGAACCATACATATGGTCAAAGAATTCAGTATTAGATGTGTTCTCTCTTCGATGTATTTGAATAGCAAAAAAAAAAAAAACATTTTTTATTAGTAAAAATTCAATCTGAACTTAAAAACCTTTGCAATAAGAATATACATGTAACAAATATATGTACTACATATATGTACTGCATATATGTACATATAATGCATCAGCAGAAATACAGTAAATAATCTGGATGGATAAATTGGGCGTCAAAGAACATCTCTAATTCTACAGCTGATTTTTGTTTTTTCTCTAACCGAAAATAAATAAATAAACTGATGTTCGTCTTAAATAAATTCAGGGACATGAGCTTGGTGGTATATATTTCATTTTAGTTTCTGTTACATTCTTTCTGATTCTGCCTGTTTCGGTTTTCATTTCTATTACTTTGTTTGAAGGCATATTTATACTTGTGTCAGGCAAGGCCTGACATACACATGTAAGGGGACAAGTTTTTCTGTTGCTCTCTCTACCAAGATTTTCCATTTCCCCAGCGAACAAATACACAACCAGACCCCACAATTCCTGCTAAGCTTGTTTTCAGTCTTTAATCAAAAACAACAAAGAATTTACTAAAAAAACTACAAAAATTGTAGCTTTCTTAAATGAGAGATAATAATATAACAATTAACATGCTTTGCCATCTAATGAAAAGATTATATATCTACTTTGTGCTCTAGTAGGTCTAGAATCACTTATTTCTATAAAGATATCCCTATGATTAATGTTTTGCAGTCAATTTACAATGAAATAAATCCTCAGCATTTTGTTTAGCATTTTAGAAATCTAAATCCTATCATACTCTGAAAGCACTTTCCTCCGACATGATGCTGCAGCCATTTGGTGTGAGTCTCGGACCATGCTGCACACCAGGAGAGATGCACAACCTTGAGCTCTTTTCGCTCAATTTTCCTGGCATTAGACAAGTGGCCTTGGCCTCAGATGTTTTTGTACCTTTCTATTTCCCTCGCCGTGATCTCCTAACTTGTCACAGGATCTCTGCCTCTGACACACAGTATCTACTGAACATCAGGTGCTGAGGAAACTCAGCATGTTTTCAATTTTAGCTGTCTGCAAGCACGTTAAGGAATGAAAACAGTGACAGCACAGCAAACAAACTGGCACTTTATTTCTTCTTTTTTTCGTATGCTTCGGTATTGAGGTCGCTAAATTTTTGTCAGTGGGAATGTCATCACTCCTCACACAAGAGGACCGTGTCAAAATGGGTGTGAACAGATTAAATAATTATTTTGAGAACATTTACATCACTCTCAACAACAGTGTTAACATTTAACTAACCATGTGCTGCATATACTTAGGTGTTTCCAATTTTTTTCTGCATTTTGATATATTTTGTTCAAAATCAACACAACAACAACAAAACAAAGCAAAAAAAAAAAAGATCTTTGTCTGTAGAAAGAAATCATTCATGAGAATGTTACATTCCTATATAATTTTTTGCAGATTAGCCATGTATCTTCTGCAGTTCCTCATTTAATATCAGTTCCAGGATTCTGAGTCTATGATTTAATGCAGATTTTTTACTCTTACCATACAGCTTGGGCTTTAGTTTGTTGAAAGATTCCTCAACGAGAACTAGAAGAGACTGAATTGAATAAATTGATGAGTGGAGAAATAGACTTTTCTACCCCTTGCTTAAATTGACCCCCAGGGTGGCACTTCCACCCAAGTAACCCTCCCTTCCACACCCCCCACACACGTACACTACACTTAACTCATGTTGAATAAGGAAAAAAGTACTTAAATGAAGAATATCGTTAACTGTGGAATTTAATTCACCTCATGAATATGAGATATCTTTGAGATGAAAGTTCACAACCCTTTTCCTTTCAAGATTTAAATTTTACTGAAATTCTAACCATTTTCAAGAAGATGATTTCATGTAGCATTGTGTATTCATATAATTCACGATTATATACATATGTATTAAATTAACATTTAATAATAAAATGTACATTCATTCATCCATCTTTTATGGGAGTTATCTTGCCTAAAAATGTTAATATACTGTGTTAATGCTTTCAATAATACCATATAATCTAAAAACTTAAATATGCATCCCTCTACACTCCTAAGCAAAATCTGTGTGATTCCAGTAGTCTTTCCAGTGTTTTCTTTCAATACTCTCCTACATATTTAGATGTTTCTACAATACTGGAGTATTTGATGTTCCTTAAACATACCTGTTTTTCAAATCTTTTTTGAAACTCTGTCCATAGTGTATTTCAGTCTCTTTTATTTTACCTCAGTTCTGAAGTTTATTTAAAAAATCTTTGAGAAAAATGACTTCTGGAATTGTGGCTTGAGAAACTCAGAGGATGCTCACCAGTAAAATAATAACTGGTGAGAATAAAAAAATAAATAAACCAACCAACAACAATTTGAATTTTTTTTGGAAAGTGTCTTAAGGGTACACAGCAAATGAAGAAAAATTTACTAAAGAAAATCTAATTTTCAGGAAGAAGAGTGTAAGTCTGTGGCATTTGAGCCATGACCTCCCAACCCCCTCAGCTTGACAGGATGGAAGCTACAATCTGGGTTCGTGACCCGGAAGAAGGGACTCCCTCTCCCCAAAAAGCCAGTCAAGGGCAGCAGCAGCTCCCCAAAGGAGATATGGTGTTGGCATTTCTCATCCCCCATGTTTCAGGGTCTAAATTTTCGGCAAAAGCAGCTGTGAATTCAGGGACTCCTTTCTCCAACCAGCCCCCACCCATGGGATGGAAGCTCCACACCAGGCAGAGCAGCCCAATAGCCCTCACTTCAGCTTGTTTGTGGGGTAAAGCTTCCACACCCAGAGAGGCAAGCTCAATAGAATAAAGACTACTGTAGTACTACTCACTGTAATATTGCTCATAGAAAAGGGGTGTTACTGTGAGAGAAATATGCCCCATCCCTGCCCCTGGACAGAGGAAGGCCATAACAAAGAGAGGTCTAATGCTCTCACCAAGCCACCAGACTTAATTGAAACGGAGTGTAGGGAAGTTCTAGCCTAAGTGTGCCCTCAGAAAAAACAGAAATTTTTTTGGTGGCAAGCAATTAGGAAGAGGCTAGTAGGTAGCTCTGTGTAAACAAACAATAAGCTAAAATGTGGGCCAGTTAGTTTAACAGGGAGCACCTGAGAGAAAGACAGCAAAGCATAGCCTTCCTGAAAGCAGATCAAGTCTGAAAGACTTACCTTAAAACTACCAATTCTGCTCATATTAGGTGATCAACCATTTATGTTCACATGTCTTAGGGAAATAACTACATATTTTCACCTATTTAACCATCATTTTCTGTATTTTTCTAAAATTATAATTGCATAATTGCTATTTCCTTACAATCTATAGATCTTTAACTTAGTCCTTTAATTGTATTTCTTCAGACAATATAACAGATCTGTATGTGTCCAAATATCAACCAACAAAGGGACATACATGTTGCATATCTAATATGTATGTTACATATGATTAAAAAAGTGTGAAAGGATCTAAAATATATTGGGAAAACATTGGAAAAAATAAAAACTCATAAATCCAAACTAAAGAGTTTTTGGATTGCAGGCATGAAATATAATATTAAATAATTTAGGTTGAAAGAACATGTTTTTAATTTACATAAATGAAAGAGGTGACACTATTTTTAATAGCTGATGGTTTATAAATTGAAATTATGACTCATAGATGCTTTAGTTGTCTGGTTTATTTATATTTTTAACACTGGGGAAAACGTTTTCCAGGAGAAGTGATTTTAATCACATAGATATGCTATATTTAGCAAAGAATTATATTATGTTTTTTATCTGACATAAGACATCTGAAGACACAAATCAGCAAAACCTCTGTTTCTTACTTTAGATGATTATATAAAAATCTTAGTTCATGTAGCTTCTGCTTATTATGGGATAGAAAAAATAAATCAAACTGTATGAGGGATGAGATGTTCATTCTTAAAATAAGAATATTTAAAAATATTCTTTAAAAAGTTCTTTAAAAATAGAGATGGATTAAAGATGCTCATTCTTTGAGTTTAACAGTTCTTGTCACTTTTTAATAAATGTACAATTAAATATAAAAATAGAGATAATATATGGAATTACAACATAACAGCTACATTTTTAACTTGAAAATAAATAGTAAGATGCATTAATTTTTCTCCCTTTAACCATTTATTAAATTCAAAATCAGTGCAATCACATTTATAACTTTCCTGGTTCCTGTTCTGTTACTGACCTCAAACTCTATTTTACTTATATGTGAATAACCTTGTATCTCATGGGTGAAGACTGAGATATTCAGCATAAGATAAAGTGGTAACATCTTGGAGACAAAAGTTAATACATCTTTCTGCGAGCATGCAAAACAATGATATGAGAAGACAAAAGTATTATATCTGTTGTGATAGGAGTAGGAATAAGTGGTAACCAATCTTCTATTGTGTAGAGTCATAGTAAGGACAGATATTTATTAGTCAAACTGCACAGCCCCTCCGTGTAGTCTGTTACATACACCAGTTCACCTCCATTCTTGCTTTCCTGCTGTTTGGGAGAATTGCTACTTCTCAGTGCATACAGGGATGTCAGGACAACGAAGAAAATAACTTGGCCAGCACAACAAGGAGCACAGTATAAGAAAGATAATCATCCTATTTTGTGAAGGGCACACAGTGGGGGTCACCGTTGATATGGATGGGCATTGGGAGAAAGAGAAGCCGGGAGCAGGTTTATCTGCAAATCACTCAGGCACTCACCCAGGCTTTCCTAGATGATAACCTATCTAGCACCTGCTCTCCCCATTTCTCAGAGAGAAGACTTTGTTACCCAAGTTCAGTTACTCACCAGAATGAGCAGGTCCCTCCTCCACTAGGGAAAATAGCATATTCTCTTAGTTCTCAACATCCTAGGCAAAGGGTAGCTGGCTTTCCCGGACAAGTACCCTAAAAAGCTGACACATTCATCCTAGACAACCTAGTGCCAAGTAGCCTGTACGTTCATCACAGACAGGAGGCCTCATATTATTGGAGATATAAAGAGAAAGGAGCCTCACTACAGGAATTCAGGCCTATACTGTCTCAACAAAAACCTGAACACAACACCCTCGTATTAGTTTTCTATGTTGCCCAGATTCACAAACTTAATGGCTTAAAACAATACCCATTCATTATCTCACAGTTTCCGCTGGTCAAAAGACTGGGTACAGCTTAGCTGTGTTCTCTGCTTAGTGTTTCACAAGAATGACACCCAGCTGTCAACTGGGCTGCATTCTCATTTGGAGGCTTGGCTAGGGAAAGATTCACTTCAAAGTTCCCTGGAGTTGTTGGCAGAATTATTTTCTTTGTACCTGAACTCCTAAAGATTGTACACAGCACCACAACATGCTGTTTGCTTCTTTGTTGTTGTTGTTGTTTTTAGAGACAAGGTCTTGTCATGTTGCCCAGGCTGGTATAGAACTCTTGGGGTCAAGCGATCCTTATGCCTCAGCCTCCCTAGTAGCTGGAATAACTGACACATGGCCATCGCACCTGGCTCACGGTTTGCTTCTTGAAGGCTGGTATTAAAGTGCCTTTGACCTCAGGAAGAATCCATGCCCTCTTTGAAGGGCTTTAACCTGATTAAGTCAGGCCCATCCCAAACTCACTTTTTATTAACTCAGAATCAACTGATTTGGGACCTTTATTACATCTGAAAATACATTTACTTTTGCCCTAAAACATAACGTAATCACTGGAGCAACATTGTATTATACTCACAATCTCCCACCCATACCCAAGTGGAGAGGATTATACAGAGTGTAAACATAAGGGAGCAAATATCTGGAAGATCATCTTAAAAGCTTGCCTACTTCAGTTCTTTTCTGTGTGTGATGGGTATGTGGAAGCACCCATGCTTTCTCTTCTCTAGTTGTCTTTTGGCTTATGTGTCTTCTTCTGCAATAAACCCTATTTATTAACTTATTCATTGTAGAATTCAAAAAGACACATGCATGAAAAATAGAGAGCCATATGGGCCTCATACTGTATGGCAAGTTGACAGTTTTCCCAGCTAGGAAGTTCACAGAAGCTCCCTTATTTATTTCAAGAAGGGTGTGTGGTATGTATATGTGTGTGTACTGAGAATGATAATGTTTACAATATCTTTCTCAACTCCGTCTTCCTTATACATTGGAGAGGTATTAAATATAATACCTGCCTTTGTTTGCATACTCACTGAACTACTTACTAGTGGGGCAAGTTACTTACTTTCTCTGTGTCTGTTCATATGAAAGATGGAGATATTATATAGCTATCTCCATCCTGATTCATGGTTTCACTCCCAGAGTTTTTGTTACCCATGGACAACCATGGTCTGAAAACAGGTGAGTACAGTACAATGAGGTGCTTTGAGAAAGAGAAAAATATCACATTCATCTAACTTTTATTATAGCATATTGTTATAATTGCTCTATTTTATTATTAGCTATTGTTTTTACTATCTTAATGTGCCTAATTTATAAATGAAACTTTCATATATATATATGAAAAATCACAACATTTATAAGATTCAGTAGTATTCATGGTTTCAGGCATCCACTGGGGGTCTTGGAATGTATCCCTTATGGATAAGGGGGGACTACTCTAGTACATTCTTCATATGGTAGTAATGATACAAAATTGAATTGGTGTTTGTGTGAATGGAAATGTTCATATATTTTGGTGTTTCCACAGGTAGTTTTTTAGAAGACTTGAAAGGGAATACCTCTAGTTTTGCTAACAGGATAATTTCAAGCAGGAAATCTCAGACCTAAGTACTTGAAAATTGCGTGAACAGATAATAAGCCTGGCTTTCTTGCATGGAACTTAAAGAATATATTTAGATCCTCATATAGATTTATTTCTTGTCTGATTAAAAATAAAGGTGAACCTAAGAAATGTGAAGCAGAATATTATTTTTAATATTTGACTCAGTAATACTAAAAAATAATAATAAGTGCCATACATTTTCAATAGATTAGTCATAGAAACACTTATCTGAGCTTGGGTGTCACCTAAGTATTTAAAATTGGTTATGAAGGAACATGAAAAAAAATATATCATGGAAAATCAAGATCAAAAGTGCCTTTTCTGTACTAGGATCTAGTAATTTAAAGATGTGATAAACACCTTTTGTGGGCAGCATTATATTTGTAATAGGCAATCTTTTATTTTTACTTTATGATCTGTATTGTGCTTTTGACATAACTTTGATACTCCAAAATATATGAGCTACATAACTACATTATGTCACTTTTTCAAATGAACAGACTTACCCTCAGTCATATTCCAAAATATTCAAAAGTAATAAAAACATTATAGCTGCCACTTGAACCATGTGCTTCCACTCCAAATCTGAGGGATTTACTCTACACCGCACTTCCTATACTATCCTATTGAGTGAAAAGGGCCAAGCTGATATCCTACTTGAAGTAAGACATCTGTGTTCCTGATTGTTTAATATACTATATCCAACTGAAATGATACATATTGGTAGCAATTATATGCCCCTCAAATAAATGCTAAGAACAAAGAATATTTCAGAAAATTATCTGCCTTATTTTTTTAAAAAAACTATGCATATATGAAAATATGCTTGACATCACTAATCATCAGAGAAATGCAAATCAAAACTACAATGAGATATCATCTCACCCCAGTTAAAATGGCTTTTATCAAAAAGGCAATAATGAATGCTGGCGAGGCTGTAGAGAAGGGGAACCCTTGTACATGGTTGGTGGGAATGTAAATTAGTACAGCTGCTATGGAGAACAGTAGAGGTTCCTCAAAAAACTAAAAATGGAGCTACCATATGATCCAGCAATCTCAATGCTGGTTATATATCCAAAAGAAAGGAAATCAATATATCAAAGAGATACCTGCATTGGCACATTTATTGCAGCACTGTTCACCATAGCCAAGATACGAAATCAACCTAATTGTCCATCGAAGGATGAGTGGATGAAGAAAATGTGACCAGGATGTGGGAGCCAAACAAAATCGAGATCATGGAGATAAGGGGTAGAATGATGGTTACCAGAGACTAAAAAGGGTAATGGGGGAGGAGGATAGAAAAGGTGGTTAATAGGTACAAAAATATAATTACCTAAAAGGAATAAGATGCGGTGTTCACTATCACAACAGGGTGACTATAGTTAAGAACTATTTATTGTATATTTCAAAATATCTAAAACAGTGGAATGGAATGTTCATGACACTAAGAAATGATAAATGCTTGAGGTGACGGATACCCCAATTACCCTGATATGATCTCTACACATTATATACTTGTAACAAAATACCACATGTACCCCACAAACATATATACTGTGTGTCCATAATAATCAAAAACAAATTAATTAATTAATTAAAGGTAAATCTAAGCAAGTTTCTTCAAAAACATAAAAATAAAGATGACTGAAGGGATCATAGGCCAAGTACATCCAGTCTTTATGCAACGGCATATATAGGTTTAGTTAGTTTATTTAAAACTTAAGAGTTTTCTTTCTCCCAGAACTTTGAGTAAATTAGTATTTTGTCCTTTTTACTCATAAACTGAGGAAGACATGAGTTCATTGTAATTACTTTTAAATAATCTAATATTGTTCACTAATAATGTTCACTATTGGAACGCTCAAGGTCAATTTTAATTACTACTGACAGTTTTAAGTTTCTAATATTATGTAAATGACCAAATAACCCCAGTGAATTAAAAAAAAATACTTAAAAAGAAAAAAAATCTATGAAACATAGAAACTGAAATAAAACTTCTTAGCTAAACTAAAATGACCACAATGCAGTTCTGTCCTGTGATTTATTTCAATACATCAAAATGTTTGTTTACCCAGACTCTGAACTTTATTCAAAATATTTTTCCATATTCCCTACTCCTTCTAAGTAAATTTCACCTTTTTGTAATTTTTTTATGTAAAGAATCTTAATTTTTTTCCTGTAATGATAGGTTTGTTTAGGAGGAACAAACTGAAGTTATATAAGCATCTTTAACCTCAGAGTCTCATGGGTTAGTCAGTAATGCAATTTTATGATATGGAAGAGAGTTCATGTGAGATTAGTGGCAATATATCTTCATTAAAGATTGTTAAGGAAAGTACAGTAATTTCAAATTTGTATGCATACTGTTAGGAGAAAAAAACAGGAAGCCATATTAATTTGTTTTCTTCATGGGTGTATGGAACTTTTGTAATTAGAAGAGGAAAATAATGCTTAGTTTCTTGAAAAAAATGTTTGGTTTCCTTTAAACAGTTAAGAGAGTTAAATTAAAAAGTGATTTTTATATCTCTTGTCTTTTAATTAGTGCCTGTATTATTACCAGAGAATTTAATAATGTTTTTAAATTTTTGGATCTTCCATTAAGAGTGACTTTAATTAACTACTTTTCATAAAAAGTACTCAATGTGTCTTTCAAAATGTTATCACAGTCTATTTTTTAAATCTTTTGAATGTTATTTGACAGGCCTTCCAGACTAATCAGAAAGTAGTCATTTGTCAGCCTACAAATGTTTATGTATTTTACAGTAATGGTTTTCAAGCCATATTTTTTTTTAATTCACATGTTTGTGGTCTCAGTCCTCAACTCTCTTCAGGATAAAATTGTCTTAAACCTTCAACACTATAAAAAATTTCTGGTACCTAAAGCCCTACTAATGGTGCTGCCACTATTACTACTACCAATAATAACAGATAACAGTATATTTTCACTTTTGCTCTGGCTATAATGTATGTCCATATACATTTGACCTGCACTACCATATTTTATAACATGCTATGTGCTCGATTTTTTGAAGATATTTTTATTAATAATATTTTACATGTGATGCTTGTTTTTCCATTCTTTGGATACTTCACTTAGTATAATGGGTTCCAGCTCTCTCCAGGAGAACCAAAGAGATGTCGTATCATCGTTATTTCTTATAGCTGAGTAGTACTCCATGGTATACATATACCACAGTTTACTAATCCATTCGTGGATCGATGGGCACTTGGGTTGTTTCCACATCCTTGCGATTGTAAATTGTGCTGCTATAAACATTCGGGTACAGGTGTTTTTGTTAAAGAATGACTTTTGTTCTTCTGGGTATATGCCCAATAATGGAATTGCTGGATCAAATGGTAGGTCTACTTGAATCTGTTGAAGGTATCTCCATATTGCTTTCCATAGGGGTTGCACTAGTTTGCATTCCCACCAACAGTGTATGAGTGTTCCTGTCTCTCCGCATCCACGCCAACATGTGTTGTTTTGGGATTTTTTGATAAAGGCCATTCTCACTGGAGTTAAGTGGTATCTCATTGTGGTTTTGATTTGCATTTCCCTGATGATTAGGGATGTTGAGCATTTTTTGATACGTTTTTTGGCCATTCTTATGTCTTCTTTTGAAAAATTTCTATTCATGTCCTTTGCCCATTTTTTGATAGGATTGTTTGATTTTTTCTTGCTGATTTTCCTGAGTTCTAAATAGATTCTTGTTATCAGTCTTTTATCTGATGTGTAGTATGCGAAAATTTTTTCCCATTCTGTAGGCTGTCTGTTTATTTTCATGACTGTTTCTTTGGCTGTGCAGAAGCTTTTTAATTTAATCAGGTCCCAGTCGTTTATTTTTGTTGTTGCTGCGATTGCCTTAGGGGTTTTCTTCATAAATTCTTTGCCTAGACCAATGTCTGTAAGAGTCTTTCCTACATTTTCTTCTAGAATTCTAATTGTTTCCCATTTAAGGTTTAAATCTGTTATCCACCGTGATTTGATTTTTGTGAGAGGTGAAATCTGTGGGTCCTGTTTCAGTCTTCTACATGTGGCTATCCAGTTTTCCCAGCACCATTTAAGTGAAGTATCCAAAGAATGGAAAAACAAGCATCACATGTACTCACCAGAAAACTGGTTTCCCTGATCATCACCTAAATGTACATCAGGGAAGGATACCAATTGGATATCAGACTGGGATGGGGGGTGGGGGGAGGGGGTGAGTGTATGCCTACATGATGAGTGCGTTGCACACCCTCTGGGGAATGGTCATGCTTGAAGGTGCAGACCCGGGGATGTGGGGGGGGAGGGGATGGAAGTATGACTACATGATGAGTGCCAGGCGCACTGTCTGGAGAATGAGAACGGACGCGCTTGGGACTCTGACTCGGGGGGATGGGTGGGACATGGAAAATGTATATAACCTAAACTTATGTACCCCCATGATGAGCTGAAATAAAAAAAAAAAAAAAGTAAAAAAAAAAAAATAATAATATTTTACATATGGGAAATTGTGTAATTTCCCACATTGACACAGATAATAAGTGGCTTAAGTAGTTGAATTTATTTATACAGTCTTTCATAGATTCTGGATTTTTTATCAGAGAATTAGGAAGTTTTTTTTTTATTCCTGGGATATTATCATGGAAATCACATTTTTCTTGCTTGTATACTTTGCTTTTTCAGTATTTGTATGATTCCCTTTTTAAAATTTAGATTCCTAATTCATTTGAGCTTTCACTTTTTATACAGCATGACATATGGGTCCAATTTTATCTTCTTTCCCAAAGAACTGCCCAGTTGTTTCTCTCAACATCATGTATTTCTTTTCTTTTCTTTTTTTTTTTTTTTTTTGAGACAGAGTCTCACTCTGTTGCCCAGGCTAGAGTGCTATGACGTCAGCCTAGCTCACAGCAACCTCAAACTCCTGGGCTTAAGCGATCCTACTGCCTCAGCCTCCCGAGTAGCTGGGACTACAGGCATGTGCCACCATGCCTGGGTAATTTTTTCTATGTATTTTTAGTTGTCCAGCTAACTTCTTTCTATTTTTAGTAGAGACAGGGTCTTGCTTTTGCTCAGGCTGGTCTCGAACTCCTGAGCTCAAACGATCCGCCCATCTCGGCCCCCCAGAGTGCTAGGATTACAGGCATGAGCCACTGACCCCGGCCAACATCATGTAGTTCAAGTTAATCATTTCTCCACTAATTTGAGATGCTGCTTTTATTCATATGTTAAATTTCCATATCTAAATTTTCTACTATGTTTCAATGTCTATGTATATTCCTATAAATTACTATTTAAAATATAGAGGTTTCATAATAAATTTCAATATCTGGCAGGCCTGGGTATCAGCCAGGATTCACTTAGAGAAGCAGAACATTTACATGCAATGTTGCAGAGATTTGATGGCATAGAACTTTGAAAGCTCGGTGAAAAGACTCTGGAAGTCTTTTGTTTTTATGTTTGATGCTGAACCTTGAAGAATGAAGGGCAGGCAATGAAGAAGGGAAGATAGATGTAAAGTGAGAGACAGCAAGGTCAGATTGCAATAAACTAGAAACAAATTGGAAACTGTGCCAGTCTCTCACCTCCAACTTTGATCATGTTGTTGTCCTGAGGGAAAAGTTGTCATACCTCATCATGGACCTAAATATGCATCCAGCTCAATTGTTGAGGAAGATGAAACAGCTTCAGGCAAGCTGCCGTATCATGCCAATGAGGTGAGCTGGCACATGAGTCTCAACGTGCATGAGCTGAAACAGCACCTCGTGCTTCTTTACCAGCCTTCTCATTATATAAAAGCAATATGAATGCTGCTTCATTTTTACCTTCCAAATCTCACACAAATATCTCTTAGGGCCTACCTTAGCTGGAAATGTATGGGGAAGGAAATTTTAGAAAACATAATTTAACAGATCCAAGTGGACATATAATAAAGCCATTACAATCCATCTCTCCCAAACTCAGCACCCAAACACGACTCTTAAATCTATATGTAACTTCTAAATAAAGAAGATGATGGAGTCCTGTCTCTACCAGACATACTGCAACTGTCTCACAAGCAACTGAAAGCAAGCTTACTCTTTCCCTAACATAAGATAATCAATCCCTTTTCTGCCTTTGGTTGATGTTCATTATTTTTCTACCTGAGTCACACTACCCTATTTATAACTTAAATACTGAGATACAAAGTTAACTACTATTAATTAGCTTTATTGTTATTGGTTAGTGAATGATAAGGGGGAAATTCTAATACACACATTCATACATAAGCAAATATATTCATATCAAAATAAGAAAAAATTGTTCATAACTATTGCAGGTTTTGTTTCTTTAACTGCTCTCAGAGTTATGGCTGATATTTATAAATACCTCCTCTCACCAGCCATTCCACATATCTTTGTTCTTAGAAAGCACCTCAGCCAGCTGTGGTTCATTGCCTGCTGGAATGATTCAAGCATTACTCTCTAGAGCAATAGTCACATTCTACTCAAATAATTGTGGTTTGCCACTGACTTCAATCACAGGACATGAGAGTACTAGGTAGCACCCTAGGAGACTTTCTATATTCCAGATATATTCCTCCTTACCCCTATTGAATGGTAGTAACCCCAATTATGCCTCAGTTTTCAAGATCAGTCACCAGTAGAGTAACCCTTTTCTTTGTCTGTTGACTGACTGACATGGATAAACTACAGTGTCAATGTGGCAGCCTTCACATCTCTGTGAATGGAACTCTTGTTATGGATATTAGTGGAAGCATCCTTGATTTGGAAATAAGTATTCTACACCATCAGAATGCAAAGTTTCAGGAATAGGAAACAAACATTTTTCTTGTTGATTAAGAAGGATAACATCAAGAAGAGTCACTCCAATTTCCACCTCTTCACTTTTAGACACATGAATCCTGGCTACAACAGAAAGAAGATCATATATCGGTCACCAAATTAGAGCATATATCCCATCCTGGGCAATAATGACCCAATTTTCCAAGCTGTTGACATCATGCCATCACTTTTATTGAGTCTTCAATGTGTCATTCCATAATTCTGTTGGGTAAGCTGCTTCAGGATGATGGAGAATATGGTCAGATCAGTGAATTCTGTAAGTATGAAAGTCCATTTTCGTAATCTGTTTGCTGTAAATGATGTACATTGTCAGAAGCAATGCTTTATACAATACCATGAAAAGAACTAAGTCATTCTGTAAAGTTGCAAATAGTTATTTTGACAGAAGCATTGCAGACAAAAAAGAAAAATCCATATCCACAGCAGGTATCTATTTTAGTGAGAATAACTATTTTAGTTCAGTTAGGAGAAAGTTTCCATGATGGATGTGGTCTAATATATCAAATCAGCCATTGAGTATCTGCCTTATAGCTCTGGGAAACTCACTGTTTTGTTCTTTTTCCATGATGTTCGAAGGTAGAACACTGAGCAGTGGCTATACCCCTATCAGTTTTGGTGAGTGGAAACATGTTTCTTAGCCCATGTTCAATTTATATCCCTGTCACTATGGAAACTTTTTTCATGAGATTTTTGGACATTGATAGAAATAGCTGAGAAAAAAATTCCTGAAATTCACAGAGCAGGACATCAGAGCCTTTTATTAAAATCTTCCTTGGCTGGGGTTATCCTGTAGTGAGCGTACACATGCAACACAAGTAGATTCACAGTCTGTGCTCATTTGAAAGTTTTATTCACATACTTCTTCTGAAATGATTGTTACCCATTTTCCACTCACATTCTTTCCAAGTCTCTGACCATTTGTCACAGCTTATATATCAATATATATTGGTACATCCAGTCATGGCAAATGAACAAGTTTCACTGTTTTAAAATCTGCCACCAGGAGAATTTTCATTTACTGCTATTCTTTTTTTTTTTTTTTTGCATTTTTTGAGCGTATTTAAGGGGGTACGAATGTTAGGTTACATATTTTGCCTTTGCCTCACCTGACTCAGAGCTTCAAGTGTGTCCATCCCGCAGATGGTGCACACCGCACGTATTAGGTGTAAATATACCCATCCCCTCTCCGCTACCTGCCTGACCCACCCGATGAATGTTACTACTATATATGTACTTAAGCATTGATCAGTTAATACCAATTTGATGGTGAGTACATGTGGTGCTTGTTTTTCCATTCTTGTGATACTTCACTTAGAAGAATGGACTCCAGGTCCATCCAGATTGTTACAAAAGGTATTAGTCGACTATTTATTAGTCGACTATTTTTTTTATAGCTGAGTAGAACTCCATGGTATACATATAACACATTTTATTAATCCATCCATGTATTGATGGGCACGTGGGTTGTTCACATCTTTGCAATTGTGAAGTGTGCTGCTATAAACATTCTAGTGCAGATGTCATTTTCATAGAATGTATTTTTTTCCTCTGGGTAGATGTCCAGTAATGGGATTGCTGGATCAAATGGTAGTTCTACTTTTAGCTCTTTGAGGTATCTCCATATTGCTCATTTTAAAGAACAACCTTGGAGTTGGGATGTAATGGTGCAATTTTTACTTTTCGGTGATGCCATCATATTATGCAGAATCATGTGTAACCAAACCTATATGTTCTTACTCTTGCCAAATAAAATTCTGCATAATTACATATGGGAAGGTGGAGAGAGATAAAACAAGGTAACAGAAGTAAAATCCATGGATATTTAGGCCTCTTGCTCATGCAATTTATTGTCGTCAGAATGCAGCAAATCCCTGCTTGTATGTATCTCTTCCATTTGATTATGTGTTGTTGTTTGCATGGTTAATTTTGTGGTTTGTTGGGTCAGACAACCCCCATTTCATGAATGGCAGTTCAGTTGCAGAGTAGATTGGTAGCCTATGTTCAAGTCCTAGTAAAATCTATAGAAAGCCAAAAACTATTTGTTTGCTTCAAGCTTATCTTGATTTGAATTCCTCTTTACCATCTCATTCTCTTTCCTCACCTCTCCATGTTTATTAGTTTTGAAGATGTCTCCATGTAGATAACATGATCAGTAATCCTGAAGAAATTATTTCTTTGTAATTTAAGACTCCTGCCCTGGGGAAACATGGAGAAGAACACAGATCCATTAATTGAACCAGTAGATTTTCTTTTCTCCCTCCAGCATTCTGTAGTTTTGCTTTGTTTTGCTCTGTGTTTCTGTTTGCAGGGGTGGTGGTCAGAGTTTCATTTTATATAAACACATCCCTAGCCAGGCAGCACATATTGTAATTTCTTCCTGTAAACTTTTATGGGAAATCTCATTTCATGGGCTGGGGAACTAAGCCATCCTCTCTAGTCTTGAGAGGAAGTCTGCCTTCTGCCTTTCCCTCTCATTAGGCATTTTTATCTGGGTTAAAGGTTAAATCAGAGATGACAATGTTTCTATAAGTGTTAGGTAAAAATAATCATCAAATACTTCAAAAAAAGCTGCAAAATTTGATTTAGAACTTAGCAAGTCACAATGACTTTTTCAGAAATTTATATGTGCTGAAGCAACCATGAATTGTTTATAAGAAATTTGCAGAGCTAAAAAGAACGTGGAGTGTCATTTCAAGAGATTTGCTTATGGAAGAAAGTAAAAAGCTAGGGTATTAGTATAAAGAGAAACAATGGGTAAAAGACGGTGTTTAGAAGACAGAAGGGACCTAATGATACCATGCAGATGAAAAGGAGGCAGTAAAACTAATAAACACCATTTATTGAACATTTACCATGTGTCAGAATTTTGTTATATTACTAACATAAATGATTAGCGCAATCTTCATCTCATTGATTAAATGTAATTATTATTATTATTATCATTCCTATTTTACATTTAATAAATTTAAGAAGATAAGAGATTATGTAATTTGTCCAAGATCACACAGCTAATAAAATAATATAAATATAGGCTATTTGCCTACAGAATAACTGGAATCTTAATAATTGCATCTTATAGAAAAAGAGAGAGATGAGAGAATATCGTTTGCTTGACAGAGACACTGTTTGCATCCCTCACATACATACTGCATACACAATGGGCAGGCAGGACAAATAACAAGGCCAACCAGAGAAGCAAGAGCAAAAGACAGGAAGCTGAGGCAAGGTCATGCAAAAGTTTTGCATCCAACATCTCTAATGAGATAATGATTTCACTTTTTTCCTATCCAAATTCTCTATTACAACTTCTTGAAAATATTTTAGATATAAGCAAAGTACTAAACAAAAACAGGGAGTAAAATGTAATACAGTTGAAAAGGTCAGGGATAAAATGGCAGATGAATTTATCTTACTTTCATGACATTCCTTTCAGGACATCAGGACATACACACACACACACACACACACACACACACACACACACACACACACACACACAGCTGTATATATGTTATGTCAATGTCCTTATTAATGAATGAATGTGAAGCATTACCTTCTAAGTTGCTTTCTATTGTAGTCAATCTACTGGCATCAAAGTTGCCCTTGAAACTTGAGCTGGGTTGGGTGTGGGAAAAGAATGGGAAATAGTACAAAACCACAGAAAGATGAAAGTGAGACTGATGCAAGCAAGGAGCTTGAAGAAAAGTACTGACGACTCAGCAAAGCACAGCAGGAAGCACTGTAACATAACTCCCTATTGATGAGTAGTGAGACTGTTCAACATCCCATGCAGTCCTGCTGGTGTCTGAGATGGAGCAACTCAATATGAACAAAAACCCCATGCTGTAAGTGAGGAAAGGAAGTAGTGTCAAAAGAGATACTGTCAGCCATGATCAGACTGGTTATTAATCCCACTATCAGTCTGCGTGTGTATGTATATGTACATACATGTATGTACACATATATTTAATATATACATGCGTATATATTCAATACACATATAAGGAGTGAGAGAACAAAGTGAATGTAATGATACGCTGAAGATATCAGGTAAAATTAAGAATTTATAAGTAATAAATGTTAGGAATAGTATCACTAGAAAAAATAATAGCATCTTTAAGCTTTTTTAATATTATTGTTTCTTTTTCTATATTTGCTTTCTATTATTGTTTCTATATTCTAATAGAAACAATATTTTATCTAATAACAAAATTTTATCTAGATAACAAAATTATCTAATTTTCTATTATTGTTTCTATATTCTAATATATTCTGATATCCATTTCTCTCTGCTCCTTTTGGTACTTTTTTTCGAGCAAAAATAATGTATATAAATGTGTATATCCACTTATGTAAATTTATTTTGTCACTTAAAATTTATATGCTTGATACATATATGCATATACATGGTTGCATATGTATGTATAGATGTATATCAAGATATATATAATTCAGTAAAATCCAGTCTTACTTCACATTTCCCTAATTCATTTTCTTTATGACTACATTTTTCTCCTTTTCTTGAACTACTTATCCATATAAAGATCTCTATTTATTTAAATCTAATGGCATATTTAGGTGACAGAATATTCCCTTAACCACTCAGGAGTACATAATATGACTTTGATAATAAATATTAATTCTATGTCTTAGTAGAACAATGATAGAGTCATCCTTTGCTTCCTCTCTTCTCCCACACCCGGAGTATTTGTACATCAGTGATACATGGATAGTCAATAACTCTCTTTGATACCTTTCACCTGTTAAAAATTTCTCCCATTGCTTTCAGGGGCAGTAGGTCTCCCTCTAGAGGCATGTATTTTCAGTGTTTCTGGGATTATTTTGGCCATACTTTCTGAAGTTGACCACTGACCATAGTACTACTGAATGCTATTGCTTTACAGGGCTGGAGTGTTACTGGGTTGTTTCTCTAAGTCAAGTAGCCTCTCCCACATACCTGGGCCTTTCAGCTGGGAGCAAACTGTACAAAATGCTGATTTTCTTCCTATGCACTAGGCTCCATATGAGAGAGTTGAGGATTTATGCCCCTCCACATGCATCCGTGGCCATTTCACATTTCCCTTTTTCACATGTAAGTGTTAAATATGTCAACCTAAAAGAAAAAACTGAGGAAAAATCAATATAAATAGAGAGTTTATTTGAGCCATATTTGAGGATTGCAACTTGGGAGAAATCCATTCAAGTCGTCCTGAATATATGCTTGAGTTCCCAGAACATGAAGGTAATGTGTGAGGCAGCTACATAGGAAACTACAGGGAAGAAAAGAACAAAATGCTTTTAAACAATTGGCCCTGGGCATGCATGAGTGGGCATGACTGAAATCCCATATTCATATGTCTCTGGGCCTGATAAATTTTACATACCTTACATAGCTCAGACTTCTCTGAGCTATTTTTCTTTTTTCAAGTCTCTTCTAGAGATATAAAGCCTCTGACGCCACACAGGCTTGGCTCACAGTCACAAGCTACTTTCTTGATCTTTTTTCTCCTCTCTTACTTTCCTTTAATATGGAATCTGGTACTATTTCTTCCTGTCATTCATTTTTTATTGCATTTAAATTTATTTTATATTTAGATTATTTTGTGGATTATTCCTGCATTCAAACTACTGCATATAATATATATTGGATTTTTACTGTACTTAAAACAATGGGCAGAAAACTATTTTGGTTGTCATTGAATTAGTCAAGCAGGATTTATCAATACAACATTTGTATTGTCAGGTTTCAATTTTGTATTTTTTGTTATTTTTGATGTTGTTAGATATATTAAATAGTCATATATTATTATAAAAACCCATAAAATAGCTAGAAGATAAACTGGAAAATTTTCATGACTAGAAAAATAAAATCTTAAGCCCCTCAGCTGACCAAATGGACCCCCTCTTGGCCAAGAGGACCCCATAAAAACCTTAAAGCTAATTTGCTTGCCGTGAGGAAAAGGAAGGTCAGACACCCCTTATCACACCCCCTCCCTTCTGGAATCATTCTTTGTTACAATAAGATACTAAATCATGAACAGGCCTAAGGCTATGCAAGACAAAACTTAAACCACACCTGCAGGTCATCAATTTACTTAAAATAGACCACTTGTGTTTGGGTAAATGTTTGGTGGCTTATCTCTGATTAATAGACATCATTATCTTAAATATTCCAAGCCTTAGGAAAAGCTTCATTTCTTTAACCAATTACACTTCAAAGAATCTTTAAAGTCACCTATAACCTGTAAGCCCTGCCCTCTCTTGTCTTTGAGATATCTCACATTTTGGAGCCAAACCAATATACACCTTCCATGTATTGCTTTATAATCTTACATGTAATTCCTGTGTCCATGAATTTATAAAACCAAACTGTAACCTGGCTACCATGGGCACATTTTCTCAGCACCTCTTAAAAACATGGGCTCTGGGCCATTGGTTACACACACTCTACTCAGAATAAAACTCTTTAAATTATTTTACAGAATTTTGGTTTTTTCCATTAACAAAGATAATGTGTGATTTTTGATCTGGATTGTTCTTTCATGGCACTTATAAATGAGAATGGTAAATATTTTTAAAATGGCAAAAGTAACAATATATAATTCAAAATGTTTGTGGATCAAAGTATTCAATGAAACAAAATTATGTAAAATTTAAAAATAAAAAAATACTGCAATATACATTGATTTAACATTAACATTCTAACATTCTAATATTATCCTTTCATACATATAAACTACCATTGCCTTTTCAAGGGTAATTTTGCTATTTAAGTTTTGTTTGAGAGGACAGATTCATTTCTATGAATTTAACCTGTCAACCATAAAAAAAGTAATTTGGGAAATATGGTTAAATGTAGAGTTTATTTGAGAACAAAGTTAGAGGACAACCACCCAAAAGAACACAGATTGGAGAAAACGGAAGTCAGTCCCCCAAAGCGGAGAAATTTTGGGGGTCATTTATATAGATAATGTTTGGGAAGCTTAACAGGATTTCAACATTTTCTACACAAGGCTAGTACACAGTTACAGTAATCTGATTAGTGAGGTAGCCTTCTTTATGTCCATTCATGCAGAAGTATTTGTGTGAGCAAACCCATGTCTTTGTTTTTCTTGAGTAAATACTTAAGTAGAGTATTTCTGGGTCATTTGACAAGTTTATTTTTCTTGTTATTAGAAACTGCCAAATTGATTTCCAAAATAATTGTACCATTTTACATAAGTACCAGTAGTGTATGAGCATTTCAGTTGTCCAATATACCAGCTATAATCATTCTTTCTAATTTTAGCATTTCTAATAGGTGTGTAGTGATATGTCCTACTGCATTTAATTTACCTGTCCCTGATAACTAATGATGTTGAGCATCTTTTTATGTGATTATTAGCCATTTGTATTTCCTTTGGTAAAGGGCCTCTTTAAATTTCTTTTCTAGTTTAAATGGGGTTTCTTTTTATTTTTATATTTTATTCAGTAATTTTTCAAATATATGGACTGGAAATATATCCTCCCCATCTGTAATTTGCCTTTTCATTTTCAAAGTGATGCCTTCCAATGAGTATTTAATCTTGATGAAGTTCAATTCTTTTTTGCTAATAGCTCATATTTTCTCTGTCATAGCTAAGTAAACTTTGTCTAGCCTAAGGTCATGAACATATTCTGCTATGTCTTCTTTAAGAAGTTTTATAGTTTTTGTGTTAGTTATAAGTGCATGATCCATCCACATGTTAACCTTTTCTAGATAACTTGTGTATGGTTTAAAGTAAAGGTAGAGATTAACATTTTTCCAACTGTTTCAGCTTTCTATTTTCTTTGTTATTTTCACCACTCCTTTTATTTTCTGTTTTTTTTTCTTAATATATTTTTAAAGAATTTCAGGCCTTCAGAAAAGTTGAAAGAAAAGTATAAATCCATATTCCCAATTGTATACATTCCCTTGCCCATAACAGATTTTCAAAAAACTTGAATTAAATAATATTAAACTTCTTTGAAACTAAATTTTATCTAAAAGCAGATATATTAAGATTCTCTTTTCCAACTTTGGGTGTGTTTGTAAGAACACAGATTCTGGTTTTCAATAATACATAGTTTAAGCAATATGGTCTTACAGAGTGTGTTTATGTCTACATATTTATTAATTAAGAAATGTGTTTACACTAATTGAAGAGTGTGTAATTAGAAGTATTTTGCAGTTGAAAATGGTTTTTCAGAGAATCGTATCCAAAATCTTTCATTTCCTTTTTGGGAAGATGTGAAAGCAGGTAATTTGACTCTGTTTTTCCAAACAGCTAATATTTGAAAAGTATTTAAGTGAATGGCATCTTATGTAATTAAAATAAGATTCTGAACAAGAATACCCGTGTAATCTCTCCTTTTGTGGATGAATAAAAAATAAGGGACAGCACATATTACACTTGTCATTTTGAAAAAGAAGATTTTTGTATTAAGAATGCTCTCAGGCACAAAATTCTCAGATTTACTTTTGATGTCTGTGAAACTGAAAGGATAGCTTTGTAGTTTTACATAATTACTTTTATAAAATCTATGCTTACATATTACTGGTATCTACTGAAACTTTTACAAATGTATGAATCTGTCACCATAAAGTTTAAAAATAAAATACAATGATAATAACACAGTGTTTCTTTTCTAAAGAAGGAATTATACAAATCCTCATTATTTTCTACTCACAAAATTGCTTCATTTCTTTTAACTCACATAATTTTTAAAAAATAAAAAAACTGTACCAAATTTTTGTATATTATAACATTATCTTTAATGCACATTTATTATAACAAGTGCCAGTAATTATCCTATCTATGTATTTTTGGTAAAACTAGTATAGTACATTCCTAATTTTTCTCAGTGTCCCTGAACTCCAAGTCAATTAAAACACAGCTTTGAGAATTAACATGTATTTTCATTTGCTGAAGTTCAGTTTTCCATTTGTGAAGACAATTACTTCATTCATTCAGTCACGGAATTCCACAAATATGTTGTGATCAAGCATAATCATTTACCAGGTGTAATAGAAAATGAAAGTCATTGCAGAGAACGTTAGTTCTCCAGAGACATAGCATCTAATTGCCTGCAAAGAAGGAACAGAGTCATAATTTATAATTAAAGAAAATGATATTCAAGATATAAAAACAAAGTATGTAAGTGAATGTCTAAGAAATGTTAAATAAAATGATTGATATATTTTAATGATATCATGACCAACTGGAATTAGTTGAGAATGATTCATAGAAAAAGTAAGTTAGTTGAAGCTGGGATAAAGAGATGATAAAGAATAAGAACAAGAGCAAACCTGGTTATGAGATCATTAAACTGAAGTACAGGAAAACAAAATTTTTCCACTATATAACTACTTCATAATATCCATGTAGTATACACTGGCACCTATGTAGTTCCTTACACTGAGGAACTACAATAAGGAACAAACCAGATCTCCCTTCATTGGGCCAGTGGGTAAATACTGTCTATTTGTGGACCAAGGAGCAACATCAAGGATATTACAAATGTGCTTGTATAACAAGAAAGATTGTAAACTGGTACAACCTCTATGGAAAGTAGTATGGAGATACCTTCAAAGAGCTTTAGGTAAAACTACTATTTGATCCAGCAATCCCATTACTGGGCATCTACCCAAAGGAAAACAAGACATTCCATAAAAAAGACATCTGCACTAGAATGTTTATAGCAGCACAATTCACAAGTGCAAAGATGTGAAAACAACCCAAATGCCCATCAATACATCAGTGGATTCATAAAATATGGTATATGTATACCACAGAGTACAACTCAGCCATAAAAAACAATGGTGAATTAGCACCTCTTGTATTATCCTGGATGGAACTGGAGCCCATTCTTCTAAGTGAACTATCACAAGAATGGAAAAACAAGCACCACATGTACTCACCATCAAATTGGTATTAATTGATCAACAATTATGTGCACATATAGTAGTAACATTCATCAGGTGTCAGGCAGATGAGAGGAGGGAGAAGGTGATGGGTACATTCACACCTAATGGGTGTGGTGCGCACTGTCTGGGGGATGGACATGCTTGCAGCTCTGCCTATGGTGGTGCAAAGGCAATATATGTAACCTAAACATTTGTACCTCCGTAATACAGCGAAGTAAAAAAAATAATAAAAATTTAAAAAAATAGAAATTAAATAAATAAATGCCTGTAACTTTTTTAGTGTCTAGATTAAATCATAATAATAGTAATTGAATAAAATGAGTAAAGATATTAATAAAGTTGGGCTGGAATAGGACGTAGTCAGGGAGCAGCAGCAACGATGTGCTGGTGAAGGAGGAAAAGCAGAGATGGCCCTTTAGGAGGGAAGATGAAGCATTCATGTCTCTAGTAGAAAGGGATTCTTGATTAGTCTGCTGTGCTCAGAGACCAAGAGTGGCATCCAAAACACTTGTGGTCAGTGGGTGTGAGCCGAAGGAAGTCTAGATGATGAGAAAACAGGCAATGAAGCGTACAAAGGCACATCCTAATTTCTGTTGTGACTGCTCAGCTGTTGTAGCTTAAAAACAGCCACAGATAATATGCAGGGGAATAAAATAGATGTGTTTCGGTTAAACTACTCATGAGCATTAAAACTTGACTTTTACATAATTTCAAAATGTGACAAAATATTCTTTTAAAATTTTGTTTAACCATTAAAAAACGTAAAAGAAAAAAATTCTTAGCTTATACACAAAATGGGTAGTGGGTTCAGGGGGTTCCCATTTGATGCACAGGCCATGGTTTGCTGACCCTGGTTTAGAGTGGTCTATGAAGAAATAAAAAATAATGTGCAGTTTGCCATAGTTTTCCAAACTGTGTATATGCACTGATTAAGATATATTTTATTCACATCTTTATCATCAAATTTTAAGGTAAAATTTTATGAAAATACATAAAAATAAATAAATCTATAATAATAAAATAAAGTTTAAATCTCTAAAATTTAGTTAATACTTATATTATCATCAAATAGAAAAGAAATATAATGATTGTAATCTGTCACCAAGGAGTCTATGCCTAACCCAATGAATAAGACTCAAAAAGCTTATGTTTCACATCCATTTCTTTTTTACTTATTCACTATTTATACTAAATCAATAATCCTAATTCACATTATTAGTGTTCTGTGTAACTGTTTGGTAAGTCAATGACCACCTCATACTAAAATAAATATAACTACAAGATTGAATGTATCAGTCTGGGAAACATTAGTATGCAGATTACAACTCCACTTTCTTAAGTACAAACTGTAAAACAAACTAAGCAATGTACAGATATGAGAGTGGAGTTCTTAAAAACCTATAATACAGGGGTGGGAAGCATTTCATTTAATATAACAAGCAGTTTGTCTTTCATGCCATTACCTGGAAAGGAAGATAGGTCCATGCTAAGAGAGCACCAGCTGAAGGCATCAGGGGACGGGACAACATTGCTCCATGATAAATTGAGGTTGCTATAAGTACCACCCACACTTTGCTCTATTCACAGCAAATTCTTACAATAAATAATATACTTGTGATTTTGATTGAAGCATGAAAAATAATATATTTTATGTCCTGATTCACATATCCCAGCATTAAATTTGGTAACTATGGCACTGTTGATTACAGGCTCAGATTTTTCTGGATTATGTTTTAAAAACCAATTTTACTCCATCTCTGCAATGACACACTCAGGGTACAAAGACTTAAGATTCCCATTACATAATTTTTTTATTCCCATACTTACAGAAATATAGCCTGCTAAAGGAGAACTGTGAATTTAATCAGATGCAATACACTATCTTTAAAGAGATAGCACATATCTAATACCTGTCAGCTCATCAATGTTTGGTCTACTACTCTACAAATTACTACATATATCATTCCTGACACCTAAACTGATGTAGAAAATAAAACACAACTTGTAAATTTTGTAAGACTTACAAGCAAGACATAGTCAGTGAAGAATCTGTTCTCAAGGTTTTTGGTTTTAGAAACCTTTTAGACACTTTAAAAGTAGTAACAGCCCCAAATAACTTTTGTCTATCTGGGATATATCATGCATACATACATATTATACATATGCCATATTAAATTAAAATTGGAAAATTTTAAATCACATGGATATACAAGTACACGTTCTGTAAAAGTTATCAGAATGATGACATTATCACATAACTATTGTCTAGAAAAGTTAACTGTACATTCGTAAGAGAATAAGTGGAAAAGACAAACAACTTCATAGCATCATTTTTAAAACAGTTTTCATTTTATGAAAAACCCTTGAGAGATTTTGGAGACTTCCATAGTTTCCGGGACTGTATTTTGACAACTATTTCAATGAAGACAAAAACATAGCAACAATTCTGTGTGTGTGTGTGTGTGTGTGTGTGTGTGTATGCATTTTTTTAGAAAATAAAACATGTATACTTTGAAGAATGGAATGAATACAGAGCCTCCTTGTGCTTTATGAACCAATAATTTTTTTAAATTTTTGTTGATGGGAGGAGTCTGCAAATATCTATCTATTGATACGAATAGAAGGGATATTAGGAAGGTCGGAAAGAGATATTCTGGGGATGTGAGATAGTGTGAGGCAGGGTTTCTTCTTGAATTTGTGTGTGATCCAAGGGCATAAAACAGGGCAGCTGAATGAGTTGCCAGGAAGCTAAGTTAAAGATAGGATTTCGAACAGTTAAACAGAGTCAATAAAACAAGAACATAATAGAAGCTAGAATTCAGTGGCAAGGCGTAAAAGACAGTAATATGAGTAGGTCACACTGGATCAGCCGATTAAACACAACAGTTGTCTAGGGAAAATGCATTGAGAAAACTGTGGCCAGGAGCCTACGTGCTGCCCAATTGTAGAGCATGAGGAAATATGATGGTATATAAATGACCAGGGTGCCAAAGGGCAAAGACAAAATTGAATACTTCAGACTACCAAAAAAATGATAGTAGCAGTGATGGTGGCAGTGATATAGTTGTGGCTGTATTTTGAGATATAGGATTATATCAATTGAGAATTTTCTGGAAGGTCAGTGACTACATCTTGAAAATTTGACTATAAACTACTTTAAATGCTTGAAATATTTCAGCTGTATAAACTCTAAGTGAGAACATCTAATAGATATATGAGGGGAATATTTTTTGCAATTTGTTCTCAGATGGTAACTGACCCACATATTTGTCCTTCCTATTCTTGAATATTTGCCTATGTTACTTGATTCTATTTTTAGGTAAACCTTGAACATTTAAATATCACAGATTTTTATGTTAAAACATAATTTTAAAGCAACATTATATTGAAATTTCAATATTAAAACATAATTCTAAGTTTCCTTTACAGATCATTAATTAAAATTAAATATAAAATATACATATTAGAATGAAGTGAACTAAATTTAATCTAGCCATGGGAGTACATATATACATAAACATATATTCACCTCTTTGAAAGTGCTTTGCTTATGACTTATCCCATTTTTTCCATATTTCTACTTTATTCTATAATCTTAGAAATAGACAAATTTATTTGAAGGTGATGCTGTTGGAGACATGTTCTCAACTTAATAAAATCTGCCATCAAGAAGAAACACTAGAACTTTCTATTCATTTTCCATTTACTTAGTTTTGAGTATATTATCTTAAAAGCAAACCAATAGACAAAACAAATAATGAATAAAAAGCCCAGATATTAACATTTAAAATTCTTTGTAATTTTTTTGAATTTAGTAAGAAAATTTCAAATTTTAGTGTGCATAAAAACTGTTTTAGCATTTTTATACACAACACCCTGTATATGATGTTTTATGGGGTATTTTTCCAAATTAAATATTCTTTAATTTAGGCCATATGTGCTGATTTCAGAACCTAATAGATGCATAAAATACACACACACACACACACACACACACACACACACATACAAATAAAAAAACATGTTAATTTTAACAAAATTGGTTTCTTTCTTTTCATAATATTGAAAAAATAAGCCAAATTTCATTATCAATAATATGTGCTTTGTTAAGGTATTGTGAAATAATATAAAACCATCTATAACATAGAATAGTGCTTGGATATATGAATGGATATATATAAAGTGAATAGAAGAGTTTATAAAAAATATACATATAATCACAATTTAAAGCAGGTTTATATGTAAATGTTAACAGTGAGTGTAATCTTGATTTCTGCTTGTCAGTTTATAAAATTTAAAAAATAATGGTCAAATATCTATAGAAGGTATATGACCTAAGTCTTCCAGGAATATTTTGGGATGATAAATTGAGAAATATTATTTAGAAAAGAAATCTATCCAAGTTTGTTACAATTAGGTATACAATTGCTCTATCAATCACATTTTTGAACATTTTTTAAATAGTGGCAAAATTACATACATCCTCAATGGTGTGTTGCATAAACAAAAATGACAACAACTGAATGCATTGTAGTGCATGTATAAAATTAAATTAAGTATAGCCATTAAAGTCTTCAACTAGAAGAAGGCCTTCTATGTGTACTGACCTGGCAAATGCCAAATACATTTTTTTATGTGTATGTATTGTAAATAAATATGTAAAATATAAATTTTAATCTTTAACTTGGATTTATTTGTTTTAAATAACTTTTATGGGTAACTAATCTATTTTTTTTTAAATTTCAAAGTATTGCAGGGGTACAAATGTTTTGGGTTACATGGATTGCTTTTGTAATGCTCAATTCATGATTAAAAGTGTGCCCATCATCCAGATAGCGCTCACTGTACCCATTAGGTCGGTTTTCACCCATTCTCTCCTACCTTCCTCCACCTGCTTGATTTCCATTGGGATTTACTTCCCTCTATGCACTTGTGTGCTCATCAGTTAGTTCCAATTTAATAGTGAGTACATGTGTTTATTTTTCTATTGTTGTGATACTTCACTTAGAATAATGGTCTCCAGTTCCATCCAAATTGTTGCAAAAGTCATTAAATCATCCTTTCTTCATGGCTGAGAAGTATTCCATGGTATACACACACCATATGTTGTTAATTCACTCTGATGAAATTTTTCATTTTGAAATATCTGCAGCAAGAGCTCTGCTGACTTCTACCAATCCTACAAAATGACCATGATTTAGTGGATTGAAACTAGCTGGCCCTTGAGTCTAGGACTTCTTAGACATCTGCCAATATACAGACACAAATTTTAAATACACTTTATAATCTGTAAAAATTAGCTTTATATTATTCCCTCCATGGCTAGAGTACAGTGGCATCATCATAACTCACTGTAATCTCAAACTCTTGAGCTCAAGCAATCCTCCTGCCTCAGCTTCCTGAGTATTTTGGACTAAAGGCATGTGCCACCACACTAGGCTAATTTTTCAATTTTTTGCACAAACAGAATCTTTCTGTGTTTCTTGAGCTGGTCTCAAACACCTGGCCTCAAGTATCCTCCCACCTTGTTCTCCAAAAGTTCGAGGATTATAGGTGTGAGCCAGTGCGCCTGGCCCTAAGGTCTATTTTAATACATGGTACATTATTACAATTATATTTTAATATAATTGAAGCTAAGTTTTAATATATATATGTTTTAATGTCTTATTTTGAATAGTATTGCTCCCTACACATGTTCGTTTTCACTAAAAATTTATTTTTATGCAAATAGAGACATTTGTTCATTCAGTCAGTAAAAAGAATTTATGAGTGAGTTAAAAAAACGTTTAAAAATTGATTATATAGATTGTGTTTAGCTATGCCATATTTAAAACAGTCAAAGTAAGCATGCTAAATATTTAGGTGAAATAATATTTGTTGAATATCCATTTCTTTAACCACTGTAAAATCCATTAAAATAAATGATGGCTATTTTCCATTGTTGCTCTTTTTTATATTAGGAAGATTTATGATTATCATTGTATTATTTCTTCCAGTTAAAAATTTTGTTTTAAATTATAAATAATAATTATACAACAAACATATCACAATATTTAAACAACCTATAACTGATTGGAACACATCAGTCAATTTGACAAGAGGTGATACTACTACTTAAAATCAATATTGTAAGTAGGATCCATTCTCTTTTTTAATGGCTAAATCTATAAGTGCAATTATCCTTATTTTTCCATGTCAAATTTACCTTTGGTACCTGGTGAAATGCATTTTGGGATTTGAAATAAGTATTCACACAAATTCTTGAGTAGGTAAGTGGCTCTTTTTATTACATGTTAGGAAATATTTGGTTTATTTTCTAGAAAATATAAGTTGACTAACCTAGAAAACAAAGATATATGTCAACATTTCTTAGCTTTCAGTAGAAGATAGTTGACTTGGTTCTTGATCATTTATTTCTTAAGCATATATAAATTTGCCAATCTGCAGTGAAGAATATCCATACCTCAGACAATTCTTTGTTTAAAATATCCTGTTAAATATAATCTATTGTAGGAAATTCTCTCTTGTATTACTTGAGGTAGGTCAAATTATACATTTTAGACAAATACAATTGCCTTTTCTTTAAAAATATAGGAATAAATAACCCCCCAAAAAGACCTTCTCTTAATACACACACACATACACACACATTTCTCCACTTTGAAGAATGGTAGAAGCTGGTAAGCTCAAATCTATTCTGCAAAAAAGGAAGAAGGTGGGAGATGCATAAGATCATCTTATAAGAGTTAGTATTATTAGCAAATGTCATATTTGGTCAAGATCAAATTGAATCCATTTTATTTCCTGGTAAGCCACTGTAAAAAGGATTCATAAGAGTCAATTAATGATTTAATAATACTAACAATAGTAACAAAGTGTGCACACATTGACAACCACTTCCATTCTAAAAATGACATGCCTAAAATCTAAAAATATGGGAACCTATGGCTTGGGTTAGGAGAATAAGGAGCCAGAACTATAATAATCATTCTTTTTTAATTTTAATTTCCCCATATCGCTATTAGTATGGCATGACAAACATACCTAGTCTATGAAAATGCATTAGATAGGATTAAAATTGCATTCTTAGAATTCTGGAATTAACTTAAAAGCTATCTACATGACATAAGGGTTGATGTAAGGAGCATTTTAAGATTTTCTTTATGATTTTAACATTTATATTTCTATTAAATTAATCTTCCAAAACTCTATATTTGGTTTAATACTCTCTAGTTCCCTACAGCAATCTGTTGGCATGGCTACGATTCCATAAAATATGCATTTGAATCAATGAAATTCATTATGAAGCATGTCTATTTTATGCATGCTCTGCAGAAATAAAATTGAGGGTAATATTTATTATGTTACTTTATAACTTTTATAAAATGATCCATGTGCTACTTTTTTTTAATAAGAATTCAATGCCAGGACAAATTTTATCTCTATAAAACAACAAAATAAATCACACAAAAATACAAAGAAATAAAACACTAAACCATTTTTATAATAGATGAGAATGAAATATGTTATCTTTTTTGTTCTGTTTATGTATTGGTTTTCAGAAAGCTAAAAACAAAATTGAGCTTCTAACTGATTGGCTTGCTAAAGTTTTACCTGTTAAATTATAATAATGACAGTGTGTTTTATGTTTAATAAGTACAAATATGCATTTTATGTTTTGCATTACTTTGTTTAATGTTCTGTATGCCAGAGAAACTTGATTTGTAAAGATATAATCTGTATCACAATAAAAATATATCATTTTGCCAAATTGCCAAAACATTTATTAGCAATTAAACCCATATTTTATATTCTTGGATCTTACATTCCCTTGATAGCTTATGCAAAATACACTAGTATTCCATAATATGCATTTTTATTTTCCTCATGGCCAGTCCATTACACTTTTAATACATTCTTGTTTCTAGAAATACAATTTGGAGATCTTTGCTGTATATCAAAATATTTCAAGCAAATTTTAAGAATGCATTCAACACATTTAACAAATATTTTAATGGTATTTAAGAATGTCTTAATTTTTCTAAACATTATAGTTCATTTCATATCTCATGTAATACTTCAAAATATACATGTGTTTATTGAACAAATAATTATTCTGGGTTTGTTTAGATATGTTAGAGGTAAATTTATTTTTTACCTTAGTTGTAAGGGGGCCAGACAAATATGTGTATAAACACACACAGAGTTTCATTTTTACAAAAAGTGCAATTATTCACATCTTAAATGAGAAATGTCTCAATCTAATATAAAATCCTTGAACAAATACATGTTGTTCAGTTCTGTGGCTGACATTCTTATTCATAAAAGTTATCATTAGGGTGGGGACCTCACAGAATGGGTTGGAGAAAGAATTCTCACACAGAGTTTAGGATAGAAAGAAGTACAAAGTCTATTTATTTTCCTAAGAAAGAAAGTAAACAAAGAGAGAAATAGAAAGCGCAGAGGATTGGGGAGTGGGGTGGGGGAGGTGAACAGCACTGAAGAAAAGGTAGAGGGTAGTGGGTAGTGCCAGGTAGCTGAGGGAAAGTTGAGTGCTGTTTTAAAGGGTAAAAATGTCTTTTTTTTTTTCTCTCTCTCTTTCCTTCAACAGACTGATAAGAGAAGCAGCTGCAAGATGTCAGGGAGTTCTTCATTTCTTTTTCTTTCTCTGTGAGGCTGAGTTATCTGAATCTTTGAAATCTGTTATTTTGGCAGGAAGGGAGACAGAGAGCTAGAGCAGGCAGTTTGCACCCCTACTGTCCACTTAGGGCTCTTCAGAGATAACGAGTTAGGCCACAGGTGTTTTAATTAAACAAAACAAAGGACAATTGTGTTGTGAGTCTCCTTTTGAAAGGGACAATTATGTGCTGTGAGTTTATTTCTCTTACTTTCTGTTAGATAGGCTATTTTCCTCTGTTAGGTTATTAGTAAGGCCACCTTTCAGTTACATAACCAGGTGATCAAACAAAAGTTTATAGTTAATCTGAAAAAATTAAAGAGCTCAACTGTAATTAAGAATGAGGATACCAGCCTTTAAGGGAGGGGCTAAGATGGAGTACTAGAAGCAGGTGGCATGTGCTGCATACATGGAAAGCATCAAAAGAGGCCAGCAGATATTCCCTTTCGCATGGGTCCTCTGGGTTAGAGCTCTGGGATTCGACAGAAAAGCCACAGGAGGTGTAGAAAACAGGGAGAAGGAAGTAGGGTGACCAGCTCAGCTAGATTGGAGGTAGCTGGGAGAAGTGCCCACATGTGGGGAAAGGGTGGGTGGAAGACCTCTGGGGCCCCAAGCTCCCCCTGAAGACTTTGCAATCTGAACTACAAGAGGGCCTCTCCAAAGCCACCTGCCTCCACACTGACACAGGGAGTGGCCTGGAGACTGCACAGCCGTTTTGTTCCAAAGAGGGTGCACAGTGGGGTCCTGAGGGCTTCAGAGCTCTGAGGGCTGCAGCCAGCACCATCCTGGGAGCCCAGTGCCAGAGCACTGCATCTGCCTAGGGGCCAGCTCCACTACTGCCTCCTCCTCATTGTCACTGCCAGGCCAGGGAGAGATGGAGAGGCCAGGCACTCTTGAGAGTCCTAGTGTCAACTGCCACCCCCTCACCACTGCTGCTGGGGAACCCAGGCAGGAGCAAATGCCCACTGCTAGCCACCACCCACTGATGCCACCAAAAAGCCCCACCTCTGCCACCCCTGCTGACACTGCTACTAGGGGGCTTAGGTAGGAGCAAACCCCTACAGCCATCTGCCCCCACTGATGTCACCAAGCAGGCCCTGTCCCACTGCCCCTGCTGCCACTGCTGCTGTCGTGGGAGCCAGGTGCCAATAAATCTCCACAGCCAGCCACCTCTGCTGCCGCTGTGGAGAGTAACTCTCCCTGGCCCCCGAGGAGCTATCCACACAAATATCCCCCAGGACCTGCGTCGTCTGTGAAAACCACAGGGGAACTGGCAGACGCAGGAGAGCAGCAGAGTCACAGGCTCTTCCTCTCATTATGGTCTTTATCCAGGAAAAGTCACCCTGATCTCAGGCTTTTGCATTAATGTGATCCCTAATTTCTTCCAATCTCAAGCCTAGCTCAGTCTAACCAGATGCAAAACTATTTCTAAGTGGAAAATTCTAGTTGCTCCTTAGTCCCTGCTGCCTGTTACATGACACTTCTGATCGTAAAAACTGCCTATTAGGATCTGAGAATCCAGGTGAGAAAGCTCCTGGGACACCTAGAAATTGTCCTTGGTTGGTGTGATTGTGCTGGATCTCTCAGGTCTAGTGTCGCAGGTCTAGTTGTGAATGCTGTTGGCACGTGGCAGAATAAAGGGTCCCATGTGAAACATCTCTCGCTTCCCTGTGGTCTTCAGCCCTGGCAACTCCAAATTGCAAGAGTTTAATGTGCTCTTTGAGGATTCCCTGAAATTATTCTACAACATTGTATTGATTTTGTGAAGGGAAATGAGTCAACATTGGTGCTTTCCATCAGTATGGTTCTACACTTGGCATTACAACCTCAAATCATTTTCAAAATATAAAAGTGCTGTATGATTTATGCCATTGTTATGTAACTGGCTTCATTTCCTACCACCCATTTTCTTTCTCTGATCCACTTGAGCCATCTGGGCCATTGATTATGGCAAGCACGTTCCCATCACAGGGCATTTTCACTTAACTGCTCCCTTTGGAAAATTCATCCGTCCCATCCATTGTTCACAAAGGTTACACCCTCCCTTTAGTCAGATCTTATCATGTAAAATGTCACTCCAGGTCTGCTCACCTTATTGGATTTTTTGTTCATATCACTAAACACTATTCAATAGTTCATATGTACATATATGTAAATATGTGAATGTATTCTTATATGTGTGCATATATCCACATACATATGTGTGAATGTGTGCATTCCATTTCTTCAAATGGATGTAAAATTCATCCATGTGAGTTTGTATTTCAGCCTTGTCAGTCTCATCCACCACTTTATCATTACTAAGTAAAACAATGACTGGGATGTAATAAGACTTTAATAAACTATTGTTCGAATCAATGAGTTATGGATAAAATTGATCTGTATTTAAGAAATATTGCCCACAAGTTATGATGCAGTTGAAATCATTCTCAGATTTCAAAAAGGATATAGATTTTCCAGTCATGCTTATTGATATAAATTTCTTAGTTAATTCCTGGGTGGTTCTTCTTATATTACCACTTTTTCAGAAGTCTTATAGTGTGTGAAAATATCAATTAGTATTTATAACATGTCTGTGACTTATGTTTGATTCTGTGGACCTTTCATATATTTCATTAAATTTAACTTTGCATAATATATTATATATTAGACTTCAAATATCTTTAGAACACAAGAACCATAATATAAAAGTATAATTATTGCTAACAGTATTGTTTTATTTCCTTTCAATTAATAGTCACAACATATGGTATTTTTTGCTCAGAACTACATTGGTCTTTCTCTCTCTCTCTCTGTCTTAAGTATAACTTAAGTATGAGTATATTCATTATAGACATATGAAATATAAAATTATATTTATTTCTGAGTGTAATAAAAACATCAACACCTTTTTTATTCAAGATGCAGGTTAAATTCAATCTTCATTGCACCATTTATCTGATTATAGCTCTACTAAAGCAACCTCAGTGCTTTGTTGCCAAATAAACCTCCATGGCTAAATCTAGGATCATTAAAAGAGAATGCTCAATTCCTATCAGACTAGGTTTTATAGCCTTTTAAACCAAAAAAACAGAAATATTACATTTTAAATTGTGTATTTTAGAAGTTATAAGAGGAAGAAATATATACAAATGTGAATCTTTTGACTGATAAGTATCATTCAATCCCTATAAAATAAATTGAAGGCTGGGGCTAGACATGACACATAAATGAAACCTATAAAATATCAAAATATTTCTATAATCAAATTGCATACCATTTAAAAATCAGGAAAGAATTTTTTTTTTGTTTTTGGTGATCTTAAAAGACATTTTTTGTCCATGCTCTTTTATTTGGTGGGCATTTCAATTCCTGCTCTGCATTCTCTTCATGGGGCATAACAGGTGTAGGATCAGCCTGACCTGGACTTTTTGTTAAACACGTAGAGTTAGATTTGAGTTCTATGGGAATAGAAGGGCAATAGGTGATTCAGGTAGTGGTCAGTTCAGGATATATTTCCTACAGAAGAAATCAAGTTCAGAGTTACTGAACTAAGGCATCTGAATTGCATAAAGGTCAAACTGAAAGGAGTATTTGTCTGCATGGAAAGAACAGGATCCTCAGGGGATCTGGATGAATCTTTCTTCAGGATATGCACCTGGCCGAAGGCTGTGATTTCTATATTGAGGACTGGGTGAACAAGTGGTCCATTTTTGTACAGCATTGTTTGTCATTTTTAACTCATTTTTCAGTATATATTATGGCTTTTATCTGAATTGCAGTAATTCCATGTTAATGCTGTTTGATAAGCTAAGTATGTTGTTTACTACTGTAGCAGTTATTATAATAATTGAAACAGTAAAATAAAAACAGTGAGAACAATAATAATGACTAATACCTCTATGTGATATTCACTATGCCAAATATTTTATATTTACCTTAAATACTTTGATTCTTAGGGTAATAATACATTTGAGACAAAGCATTTCAGTTTCATAGACAGGGAAATTTTATCTTACTGAATCCAATACAGCCTAGTAAATGATGGAGCTGTGCTCACATCCAAGGCTATAGGACTTGGAAGCACAAGTTATTGGCCAACACACTATTGTTTTCTAAACAGTGGAAATTAGTTCAATTTTAATACACATTTTGATAAAACAATGGTAAACTTTTGCAACATAACCTAACTAGAGACAATAATAAGATTTTAAAATTAATTTTAATTCTTCCAATGTGTTCCACTTATGTTACTTTTTTACAAGGGTTGTTTCTTTAAATAATTTTTATGTTCCTAATTGAATATTTTTCGTAGTTTCCTTAACATACCTGGTGCTTTGCTTTGTTCCTTATTTCCTTTACTTATTTTTATCCCTTCAATTTTTTTCTGCTATCTTATAGCCAAACTCAATAGTTTCTTATTTAAACCCTAGATCTAACCACATCCTAATTAATATTGCAGCTATCTGCAGACAACTCTGTATCTGTCTTAGAAACACTGAGCTCAATGCATCTTTTAAAGAACAACAATCATCTTGTTTCCTAACAGTTACAATTTAATAGATATTTCTTCTCTGTGCTACAAAACCTTGACTTGTTTTCCTTTTTGCTTCAAACAAGAAATGTCCCTAGTCCTTCAAAAACCAATTTTTGCAAGGATTTTTTTCCTGCAGTTTTAAAGAACAAATTAGTAAAATGCAGCACAGATTCATACAGGGAGGTGCTGCAAAAATCCCTGGCTTGGTTGTTGCAATTGGCAATCCTAATTTTTAAAACAATAATTTGTTTAATCTTATTTCTGCCTTCCCAGGGTATTCCTGGAGCTGACAAAATATGATTCAGACCAAACATATATTATTCTCTTCCTCTTTTTTTCCAGAGGTAGTTATTTATAATGCTTCATTCTTAAAATAGAGATTATACAGCTATCAGAACATACCAAATTATAACCAAGACCTAAGGCCCTGCCCAGCAAGGGTTAAGTCATGTACCGCCTACTCTTAAAGAATAAAGTATGTTCTAACTGGCACAAAGCTTTTCTTTTTCCCTAGTAGCTAAACAAACACTGGCCTCAAGATTAGCAATATTGAAATAATTGCAGCTCACCAATTGCCAGATGCTAACTAAGTGACCCCACTCCCACCCCAGATCCACAAGTCACAACTACACCTTTGACTGTACAAAAGACTGATTTCAGGAACATTCTCCTGTTAAGAGATCACCAACAGTGGACTGGTTCTGGCTGGTTTGCCAAGGCTGCAGCTGAGTGCCTTCCTGTCCTTTGCTTCACCTTATAATTTGTAGGGCCTAATTGTAATACATGTAAATGTTAAGTCTCAATCCCAAAGTGAATATGGGATATATGTATTAATAACATGCATGCTTGCTTACTATGCATGCGTGTGGCTCCCCCTTGTGAATATTCATAGTTCCTCCTATAACCTGTTGAATATGTATGCTTAGCCCACCTGTTCAACACCCTCCCTGCTCCTCAAAGTGCCTGTTTTCAGACTGCCGAAGGCTATGCTTCCTAGCTCAAAGGACGGCCGGCCTGTGGGTCATAATCCTTTATAAGAAATAAAGCTCTCCTTTTTCCAAATTTATGGATGCTGTGAGTTTAAATTGGCAGGATGCAGAATTAAAATTAATAAGAGTCAAAGGTCCACATTACTGTACAGAAGGGAAGAACATACCTGAACTATCAAATTGTTCACAGGAAAAGTGTAGAAACAGCAACTCTAAGATTTTTATGGCATATTTTCTGAGTTTTTATAGTTTTATCTTTAGGCAAGGCCCTAAAGTGATGAAACCAACACGGGAAAGTGAGATCGACTTCATGTACCACACTCTAAAAGGACTGTTACAGATCTCAACAGTGTTTCTCCATCACTGTTTTCTGACACTCTTAAGATTAAAATCTTGAAAATCAGAACACTTTCTTTCTTTCTTTTGCAGGTATATGAACTGATGCCCAGGATGTGCCATTCAAGCTCTTGCTTTGCTTGAAGGCATTTGGAGGTTTTTAAACAGGTGTCATAATTCAGCCTAAAGTCAATATATTCCTAAGCTACAAAAGATATCTGTCACATATAAATGCCTAAGGTAAAATACATGTGGTTTAGACAGATAGTTATATGGGTGTTATAGTAGGGAAATGTAAAATAACATTTATTTTTTAAAATTTATGTTTTAGACCATAGTTACATAATCCACAGGGTGTGGTATCAGCCAGGAATAAGTTGAATGTACTGTTCTGGTGAACAAAGTGGGTATGAACTAATATTACCAAGCTGTCTTCAATTCCAGATAGAAAAATAATATGTGTTGATAATTAACAATGTGAGTTATCATTGATTTCATGGAGTGCCTTCTAAGTTATTTGCATTTCTTCTAGCATGTGACATATTATTTCTGCTTACTAAAATTCCTATCAATTCAACCTAAAATTATGAGATATATTATTAGAAGAGTAAAAATTCATTTATACAAATAGTTTGCACCTTAATGTTGTGCTTTGTAATTATAGCACTGTATTTTTGATATGTGAGAAAAGATAAAAATTTCTTTGAGTATTATCTTTAAATACATACTATCTTTGTTCTGTGGTCTTAAAAATGATTCTTATATATCCAAAGTTGTTAGGCTTTTAAAAATTGGGTGCATTACCACTTCAAAAACTATTTTGGAACAAGTTAATTATAAACATAGATTTTAATATATTGTATGTTAACATGTATTTAGTAACATGTACATCAGTTAAAGGCTTAATTTCAGTTTAATAACTTTGTACCAAAAATGTTTATTTTTCAATTAATTTAAATGAATACTTGACAAAGTCTCACTAAAACATGTAAGAAAAGAAGTAAAATGCTTAGACTTTAAATGATTTGGGAAGGTTTTAAGATTTAGCTACTTGAACTATTAAATATTTCTAATATTGGCCTTTCTTCTACAAAATAAGTTTTCCTAACAGAATTTGGAAGTTAAAATAAAAAGTAAGAAACACCTTTGCAGTTGCCTTGTGGTTAGAATAAAATTTCAGTCTTTAGTCAAAGTCAGGAGTCTTGCTGCAGTTAGATAAAGGAGCTATTACCCTCTAAAGACACCTGCTTTGGTTGAATGGTTTGGTGCTTTGTTTATCATAACAATGGGTGATAAGGCTAATAAGAAGTTGTGCACTGCTAATGGTGATGATAAGAAATGACAGGACATTACTCTTGAGTAAATCTAGATATGATCAAATGTTGAATTAGTTTAGTGTTACCAGGTAAGCGCACTTCAAGCACTTTAAGCACAATAACAACAACAAAGAAGAAAAAATGCCAAATCTTACTTTAGGAAAAATAACTGGGAGTCTGAATATCTCTAGTTCCTAGTCTACTTTTATGCATTGAAACATAACTTTCATAATTTGATTTTGGGTAATTTAAGTGTCTCTTGGGAACATGACAGCAAGAACCTATTGAGCAGCTTGTGTTTATGTGAGAATGCAAAGAACTCAGCCTAGAAGGGAAGGCTTTAGAAATTACAGAGCAAGAAAATGTGATTTGAATGATATTCTAGCATTATAAAGAAAGTGCTGGTTGAGCACAAATAATCACCATTCATCTTCACAACAAAAGAATCACCATTCATCTTCACAACAGAGGTGACATCTGAGTTGATGTTGAAGGCTGAGTAGATTTGCTAGGTAGGTAAGAAAAAAAAAATATTTCAGTAAAGGAAATAGACAGGGCAAAGGGAGGTGTGAAACGATTGGAATAGGAGTGAACTGCAATCTACAGGTTACATGAGAGACACAGTGAGAGAAAGAGAGACAGTGTAAGAGAGAGAGAAAGGGAAAGAGAGAGAGGTTCTTTACTGGTGTGGCTAATGTGCAGGTAAATACTGTATCCTTCATTTGGTCTGCGTACCGCAGTATAGTGTGTAAGCCATCCTCAGAGATGTTTGCCTACCATATGCATTTGCTTTCACTGTGTTGGGATGTATCACAGATTAGATATGCTGGACCTGGTAGTTTTGTGAATTATTTTTATCTTGTTTTAACTGAATTTACACTCAAGCCTGTGGACATGTTTTTTGTGAGTTGACTGTTTTATTTGTGCAAACCATTAAAATAAATATCAAGCAAATTGACTTTAGCAATCCTTCAAATTGTTGAAAAAATATGTTTAAAATGGCAATTTTTTTTACTATTAATATATGTTTATACATTAAAATGATTGAACTAAGTCCCACTATTAAGACAGAACATATTTTGGGTTGCCAGATCTTTCTCTCTAAAAAGGAAATGCTGTCTGGGCATATTGGTTCATAGCCTGAAATCCCAGCAATTTGGGAGGCCAAGGTGGGAGGATCACTGGAGGCCAGGACTTTGTGACCAGCCTGGGCAACATAATGAAACCTTGTCTTTGCAAGAAATAAATAAAAATCAATCCATCAATCAATCAATCAAAAAACAAACCAAAAACTAGCCACGCACAGTGGTGTATGTGCCTGTAGTCCTAGCTATACAGGCTGAGGTGAATAGATTGCTTAAGCCTGGGAGTTTGAGGTTACAGTGAGCTATGATTGGGCCACTGCACTCTAGCCTGAGCAACAAAAAACAAAATAAACTAAAATAAAAATAAAAAATGAATTAAAAGGAAATGTAGTCAACAAGAATGGCAGCATAGAAAAGAATATTGAAATAGGAAAATACTAAAATATAAATTATTATCTTGTTCAAGAATTTTAATATCACCCATTGCCTATGACAGTGACCTTCAAACGTTTTTTATAACAGAACCCACCATACATAATTTTGAGCACAAATCTAGTGATCATTTGCTTATATTTTTATATTGTTCCATCTCATACTGTTCTATTGTAAGCATTACAAAAATATTTCAAAAATACAAATAAAATGAAGAAATAATGATAAAAGTCATTATTTGAAAACTCAATAGTGATAGTACCAACTCCTTAAGTTTTCTTTAAGCATTAAGTAAGGAATGAAAAAGAAATTTCTGGGCCATCCAACTGCAACACTCTCAGCATTTCCTTATGCCTGGGCTTCTGATTTTATAAACAAATAAGTGCTATTACTATACAATTTAGTACCAACAGTATAATAAAGTAAAGAATAGTTATATTCTAAATTGATTTATTTGATATGTCAATGGTACAAATGAATAGATATAGGATTAATTTAGAAATTCTGGGTTTATTTTGTTATCATACATCTGTATCAGAATGCAGTTTTCTATACCTCAGCAGTTCATTTCAAAATATAAAAGAAAGTTCTGATTCTGTCAGGTTCAGTATACAAGAATTCAGGGCTTACAGCCATGAGGTAGTTTAAGTTGCACTTGTCATTTTCCTTATTTAATGAAAAGAAAGTTATGTTGCGCTTTGCTTCTTTCCCCAAGGTTACATTTATTGTTACTTCTATTCAAAAAGTTTTTATTTAAAAAACTGCAGAGATAGTTTTCTATAATATTTTTTATTCTTTGATAGTGTTAAACCATGTCTTTGAATAGATCCTGAAGAATACTTTTTACAAAAGTACTTTTTACAATACTTTTGACAATAAAAGATTGCATGCATAAACATGTCCGTCTAATATACTGGATAAGTATACAGGATGATTACTCAACATATTTTTGCATGTAATTTATAAATTCATATGTCTATATTTTATGGGAACATATTAACATATTTTATGGTTTATAGTTTATAGTGATATATAGATGTATATAAACATGTATTCAATTATTGAATTTCCATACTCATCATTACTTTTAAAAAGAGCAATTGATAAATGAAAAATAAATAAAACAATTCATTCATAATCTTACACTCTAGAGATAATGCCTGGTAAAAGTTTTAAAATATATTTTAGATTTCATTATATTACAAAGTAATGCACATGATGAAGGTCTTATTATATATAAATTTTATATCATATATTTTATTTTGAATTTTATTGCGTTTATGTCCCAATGTCATTGAAAACACTTCGTTATCAATAATTTCAAAAATGTATAATATTCTGTCACATGTGCATTTTGCTTAGGCCAAATGCCATGGGGTCATCCATTATTCCTCTCTTTTTCCTGTTGGATAAATCTTCAAAATATATTCAGAATCAGAACATCTCAACTTTGTTTATTGCGAATAAAGTCCTACATTAAAGAAGGTCACTTTCTCATTCAAAAACCAGTAGTTTCATATTGCCCAAGGAGAAGAAAACAATGTAAGTACATACAAATGAGTAGAAAATTATTCAAAAGCAGTGTTGAGGTATTCATTATTAATTTGGTGCACATAAAAATATATTAAAAGCTTATCACAAAATATACTGGAAATTTCAAATTAATAATTATCTAATTTCAAAAGCATAAAAATATAGTATTTAAGAAGGTATTAGAAATAAATGTTATTGGCATATTGAGAAAAAATGTTTAAGCCAATATAAAAGTCAAATAAATAATAGAAATAATTATTTTAAGTCAAATTCTACATAAAACTAATTTGTGCTAACAGAGATTTCTGGTTAAAAATGGTAAAGGGATTGTTTACTCTTCTCATAAAAAAATGACCAATTAAAGCACAAAGAGGCCGAGCATGGTGGTTCATACCTATAATTCTAGCACTTTGCGGGGCTGAGACAGGAGGATCTCTTGAGCCCAGGAGTTTGAGAACAGCCTGAGCAACATAGCAAAACCTCCATCTCTACAAAAAATTAAAAAAGTAGCTGGGCATGGTGGTGCACACCTGTAGTCCCAGCTACTCTGGAGGCTGAGGCAGGAGGATCCCTTGAGCCCAGGAGTTTGAGGTTGCAGTGAGCTATGATGATGCCACTGCACTCTAGCCTGAGCAACAGGGAGAGACCCTGTCTCAGAAAACAAAAGCACAAAGAGAAAATGTGGCATGATCTCTACAAACAATTATTTAAAGTGCACTTTTCATTGAAACAAAGAATAGTTCCAACCCCAAGGCAAATTAAACAACAGACTTAGTGGAATATTCTAGACACTGACATTAAATTAGTGGAACATATTCTAGACATTGATATTCTAATAGAATTTCTGATTAAGCTTTTTCATTGTCAACTTTCCTCAGACTATATTTTAAGAACAAGCAAATGGAAAAAAATAATAATCAGTATTGCTCTTATTTTATCTATGGCACAAAATAGTGAATAAAGTATATTAAATGAAATGTGTTCAGAGAACATTGACTTCAGACAGAGAAATAAATATCCATGGGCTCAAAAAATTAGAGATGATATGTCTGGCAGAGTTTAGAATCCAGTGTAGGAAAAAATAATATACAGAGATAGAAGCTATATTATTATAGAACAAACAAAAACAGAATAAGCATGGTATAAAAACCCACACAAGACATAGGAGATAGTTTTGAGGAAATTGCCTAAAAGAAATGTGAAATGAACAAAATTATAAAACTGATCATAGAAAAAATGAGGCATAAAGAGATGATGTAGGATGATTAATTGATGTTCCTGGAGTAGCAAAGAGAGTGCTTGAAATTGAAAAATATCATCAAAGACCCAAAAAGGAAACCTGAGAAGTAAGCATGGAAACTGCTGATGAAAAGGAAACATGATATTCAAAGAGCATTTTTTTTCAAATCAATTATCACAAAAATGTTTCTAAGTGAATTTATTAACTTAATATGTGCATCATCTGTAATACAAACAGCAAACAAAGAGGAAGTTATATGCTAACTTACATGTAGTATTATTTAATAGTCGTGATGAGGATCCTACTTCTTGGAGTTTTTTTTTTTTAATTTTCTATTGATACATAATAATTGTACATATTCATGGAGTACATGTTATATTTTGATACAAGCATATAACATATAGTGATCAAATTAGGGTACTTGGGACATGATTCACCTGAAACATTTATCATTGCTTTATGTTGAGAACATTGGAAAACTTCTAGCTATTCTGAAATATAATAAATTGTTAACTATAGTTGCCCTATTGCACTATTGAACACTAGAACTTTTTCCTTCAATTTAAAAGAATTACTCCTTCACCAACACCTCTTCCTTACCCCTTCCCACTACCTGTACCAATCTCTAGTAGCCACCATTCTATTCACTACCTCCTTGAGATCAATTTTGTTTAGGTCCCATATATGAGTGTGAAAATGCAATATTTGTCTCTCTGTGCTTGGTTAATTACTTCTTGGAATTTAAGAGTTCCAAGTCACAGCTTCTCTTACAAACTTGGCCTCCATGAACAGCCCCTCTATCTACCTGAATCCCTCTTTTCTAATTTTTAAATGGGTTTAACAAAATTATCAACTTAAAAGTACCTTCTGGACAATAAATTAGACTATGAGTAAAGAGACTTAGAATTCTTGGCAGAAATTAAGCATCCTCTAAGGTACTGTACACGAATCTTCAAGAACTCTGCAAGAGCACAGCATCCATGATTGCTTGAAGCTTTCTATAAAAAGGGGAAAAATAATAAAATGGTGTATATTAAACAAGTACTCACAAAACAATATGAACATAAATCCACAAACTCAGAAATGGAGGAGGTAACAAGGGAGTAATGGTAGGGATTAAATCTATTAAAATAGGATGAATTAGCTGTAGCGCTTGTGGTAAGAGAACAGATATAAATATTATGAAAGTTGACACTGTAATGTTAATGATATAGCTATTATTAATATTAGCTAATGGGAGGTGGGAGGACAGCTACTGTACTAAATTTCAACTTTTTTTGTAGTAGGGAGCATTATCTGTGCTGAATCATGCTAATCATCCCAAACTAATCATTTAATGCTTTTTCATATTTTTTCTTAAATGTATATGGATTATTGAAATTATTATCCATTATGAAGAAGTATTTACTGGAAGTTCACAGATATCTTTTGCTTTGTTTCTTTTTCTTCTGATAAAATTAAGTACAACATAATATAATGTATTTTATTTTGAAATAAGGATTTCATTTTATCTGGTTACATTTTATAAAATACCAGATAGCTCATAGCTCATAGCTTTTTGTCTACGTACTCTATATTATCTGTTTATCTGATATCTACATTTATATGTATATCTAGAGAGGACTGGGGTATTGTTAACAATGATTCTTTGTGGGTAATAAAATTTGTGATAGGTTTTCCTTTTTTTTTTTTTTTTTTGAAGTTTCTTGATTTCTTTGAATATTTTGTAAAACACACATGCCATTTCTGTATATTACAGCTATGAGATCCATCCATGGTGTGCTGGATATACCACAACTTACTTATACATCCTGCTCTTGATGAACATATTTTATTTCATTAATTAAGGTTTATTTTCTTCCTCTGTATAGGACTGCATAAAAACAACCAGAAAAATCTCAGTGGTTTCCAATAACAAATTTTTATGCCATGTCTTCAGGTTGGCTGAAATTTAGGCAATATTGTCTTGGGCTCGTGTGGATTGAGCTGAACCCAGAGCTCCATTTAGGTCTGTTCCCTGTGTCATTCAAGGACTAACAGAGAAGGAGCAGCTAAGTCCTGCAGATTTTTCTTTTTATCATGAAGGGGAAGCATTTAGGTGGACTGAAAGTTACTCAATACGACTCATAAACCTCAGCGTTGACCTGGTACATTGTCAATAGTGCTTTTATTATACTAGTAAAGTTAGTCATTTAGGAAAGCTGAAAGTCAATGGGCAGGGAATAGACACACGACTTACACAACTAGGAAGCACTACAATGACACAGAAAGTAATTATGTAATTTATTTTGTAGGTAGATAAGAAAAAGTTAGAAATAATATTAATAATATACTCTGCCAATGGGCTATTTTCACATTTGGTTTTAAAAATAATGCTACTATAAACAATTGCTATAAATATTCTTATATAGATTGTTTGATTCAAGATGTGAATGTCTTTCTGTTCAATATGTAAGGAGGAATTGAATTGTTGAGCAATAAGTTTTACAGACATTCAGGTATAATTGATAATGCAAACAGTTTTCTAAGGATTTTGTACTAATTTATACCCACAATTAGAGTTGCTGATATTTTGTTTAGAATATTTTTGCTTAGTGTTTGGAAATGAGGTTGGCTTATACTTTATTCCTTGTGAAAAACTTCTAAGAAATCCTTTGTTTTGTTTCATTAATCAAAGTCATGTTGAAATCATTAAATGGTGGAGGAGGTCTTCTCTAGAAGAGTTTGTGTAATGTTTGTCATATTTCCAATCTCCCTACCTTGCCTGATTATTCCATCTAAATCATGCATGAATATGTATTGTTCTTTTGCTTTTCTTTCAGTTTTATGCTTCTTGTATACCTGGTAATTGCTAAATGAATGCTAGATACTGTTTATGAACAAAAGTAAATTATTGGTATTTATGTTCCTCCAGAGAGGGTGTAACTTTTTATGGCTAGCAGAGAATGCCCAAGCATCCTTGATTCTGTCAGGGAATTTCAGGTTTCAAGGCTAAAATTCAAACTTTGTGAAAGCTAATCATTTCTAGTTTGCCTTTTACCCCCCTGCGTAGCCCTTCTTTATTTTCAACTCAAAGCTTGAGTTTCCTGAAGTCCTCCTTTTTGGTGGATTTTATGTGTGTGTGTGTGTGTATATATGTGTGTGTGTGTACAAATATATATATATAATTTATTAATACATAAAAATATATAAAAATATATATCTCATTGGGACTGCAAGATTCCTGAAAACACTGCTTAGCATTTTATCATCTTAGCTGCTGCTTTTAGTGTTTGCTCTTTTTGCCACGTGCATGCTCGGTTCAGGAATTGACAAAACCCTCAAGGATAAGTGGCACATGAAACTTCAGGCTCACCTCTACAGTTTCCTATTCTCCTAGATCATGGCCTCTCAAGTCCTGGGAAGGACGGCCGTCTGGAACTGGTGCTGTGCCCATTGCAGCCAAAGGAGATAGATACAAGCTCAAGCCAAAGCTTTTTACTTGGTTTTCATGCACAATGCTGAGGATCTGCATATGATTCAAGGGGGAAAACGTCAAAAGTAGGACTACCTGAACTCACTTTTCTTTTTCTCCTCCTGCTGAAAGACTGTCCACACAAAGCTTTGCTTGACTGAGCTGCGCTCTTATGATGTGCTCAGCACTTTGTCCCACCTTTTCAGTTGCTCCTAGCAGGAGAGTTATTTTTATACAAGGATATTCAGACAAACTTGAAAGTAGAAATAAAGAAAATGCATTAAATTTCAAATTACAAAGTTGTAAGCTTAAAAACTATAAATTTCCCTATACCTATATGTGAAAAAAACAACCATAAAAAAACTATGCAAATGAGCACTTCATACGAAAAAAGATATTATCTAACTATTAATTCTTTAGGGCAGAATAAGATGTAATTTTTTTATTCTCACCTATTTATTTATTGTTTCTTATGGCATTATTGTATATCTGTGTATGTATGTATATATGTATATAACACTGTGTATTATAATGTATTATCATCTGAGGAATGTTTAATATAATTAAGATTGAATAGGAAATAAGCAGAATTATCAATGTGAAAAATACATTCTCTATTTTATCTTAATGTTATTTTAAGCAGTTCATTTCTCTTTTCTAACATTTTATAAGTATTTCCAGAAAATATGTTGTTTCTATTGCAAGAAAAAAGCTAATTTTTATATACATATAAGCTAGAAATGTTACAGATTTGAAGTCATTTAATAACCAATTTTTATAACTAATTTTCAAATCCATGCACAAATCACATAAAATGTTTTAGCCATTTTATATATATTTCACATCTTTAGGATTTTTTTCCTGTGACTATGCAATTTCTATATTCTATATGCAAAGTGAGGTATATATTACAAATAAGTATTACTCAATAAAAATAATTAACATTTATTGTTTATTCAATGTCATTTGTTAGGAAAATTCCTTTATACATCTAATAGAATTTTCTTTCCAGTCTTTCAATTTCGAAAAATTATAAATCTAGTAAGCCAATTGTGAAATCCTGTTCTCCACTATAATGAACTAGTGTTCTTCGGAATGAAGGCTGATTCCAGGGCCGAGGCAGGAAAAGTAAAAGTGAGCCTAAAACAAGTTGTGCCAAAAAGAAATGTAGCGCCCAGAAATAGGATTTGATTTTCTTCACAGATCAACTCTATAAAAGTGATTATTCCCGTTAATGAAACTGAGGTTCAAGTACCTTCCCTTATGACTGATTTAATCCCTGTTCTGATTTAAAACTTAGCATTCACCCCATCCATTTACTCACTCATTTATTCAATGAAATTTATTGAGTATTTTTTGTGTGCCAGGAATGACATTATACTTTGAAAATAAAGAAGGTTAGGCCACTCTGGAGATATTCAGAGGCAATCTGTTCATTTTGGGATTTCTTACAATATATTACTGTGGGGATTTCAGTGACTAGACCAGACACAGGCCATACATAACATCAGGACACCAAAAAATATAGTTTGATATTTGCTGGAACATTATGAAGCTATAGTGTCTTGGGTTTTTAATATGTAGGAGGATATTTTACTAGAGAATATATGTTGTATCAAGGAAATCTCATATGTTTGATGAGGATTTAAATAAATCACCACAAAAGTCAAAATCCAAAATAATACAGTATATTATTATTTTGATTTTAATTGAAATCCTAAAGGCATAGGAACTCTTCTGTATTTTTAGAAATATAGCTCAGAAATGTCTTAGGCACTTGTGGTAAATAAGCCCTTTGATTGATAGATGATTTCAAATATATTGTCCAATAGCCAAAAGGCTTAATAATAATTTCTTTTGTTGATGTTTAAAGGTAAAACTTATATCTATTTAGAAATAAGAGATAAACTGACAAAACTTTAAGAATTAACATATATTCTTTACCAACTATGGGAATACATTAGTTAAAAATTTAAAAATATTCTGGTGTTGATACTAGGCTGCATCTAGCCTCCATCAAAAACAAGTCCAATAGTGAGCTATAAATATATAATATATAGTAATATGTTAATACATTAATTTAGTATAAATCACCAAAATTGTATCTTCTTTATACTCTTTAAAGTCAATAATGCCAATTAAATATTGATGAAGAATTGATTCTTATAAACATAAATATATTAACAATTTAATTTACAAGAAGTAATTAGTGTATTCCCCGTGTGTTTTACACCTTTTGAAGAATGTTTCCTGCCTGTGACTTCTGCTTTCCTGATTTAATGTCTGCTTTCCCTACACAACAGATTGGACAATGCCTCTCCCCTTTATATTATTAGATGCAAATCTCAGATCATGATTGATTGTATCAAGAATGAACATCAACCCAGGCCAAGCCAATCAAATTATTTTTGCCAGAATTTCAAAGTGGGAAAAATAAACCATTTTAATCATTTTGATTCACTAGAATTTGAGACTTGGGAAATCTGGATTGGTGAAGTGGACATGTTTTCAACAGGAATACTGAAGAGGTAAACTTCAGTTCACAGAAAGAGAGGAATGAAGTAGACTCATACAGAAAAGCAGAGATGTCAGTCCATGCAAGTTTCAATGAAAGCAAGTCAAAGGTCTTCCAAGTTCCTAAAAGTTCTCTTGTTCCAGGGGCCAGCCCTGGTGGCATTTTCTGGTCTGAGGTTATTCCTGATCTTAACTCACTCCTGAAGCTCTTTGCTAAATTTCATTTTATGCTTCAGCTCTTTGAAAATGATTTGCTGTTACATGGAAACAAGCATCTTGTCTATCCAACCTGGGTCCAGTAAAGGATATGGAAACAATTGTTATCTAATAAGGAATCCTAAAAATAATGAGTATATATTAACATGGATAATAATGAATTAAAGTATCTGTAGATATTTTTTCTTTGAGCATGATTATATTAATTGTTCAATGTCAAATATTATACTATTACTTAATTTCAAAATCATCGTCTAAATAGTTTCAATCACATCAACACCTTACAGATAAGAACATATTCTGTGCAAATTTATCCAGATAAAATCTTAATGCAGTTACAATGAAAGCTTATATTCAAATAAGTAAAATTATTAAATAAATTCCAGAAGTACAAACAAATTTGGCCAGTATCATAGAAATGTACTTTCATTTCTCTGTAAAATTAATATAATTTTATTATAAAACAAGATGAGTTAGATAACTTCCAAGATATAAAAGTAAAATAGAACATACATTTTGAAGAGAACAATATACATTAATACTCATGGAAAACACTGTGTTGATTAAATGAAGTGTATGATTTGTACATTTCCTTTCAATGTTTTGAATAAAGCTTCATTTCATTTATTTTTAACAAAATCATTGCTTGAATAATTTCTTCACACTTTGGCTGCTTCTCAAACCCTCCATTTTAATTAGTGTTCTATAACCATTCATACTATATCCTAATCAAGAAATCCATTAAGTCTCTATAATAGTTGCTTTAGAGATAACATTAAATTTACTGGGGTTTTAAATAATAAATTCATGTGATGGGATTTTAATGTGCAATTTAAGAAGTTATTAATGTTTGAAAGAAGCAGTCATTGCTTCTGTGTCCAATCAATACAGAGTACAAAGTTTTTGCCCTGTACTTAGTTATCAGCTTTATCATTTCTAATATTTTTGAATACTCTTAAGCTTTCTGCACGGAAGGAGACATCTTACTTTAGTGAAACCTCTCTGCTTAAGAAGCTAAGTATTTATACCCATTTAACTCCATAAACTGTTCCTGACATAGATTAGTCCTACCTCTTTGTTAGGTGTGACTATGACTTTTACTTTTTTATCAATTTCTGAGCCCTAAAATGAAAAATTTGCAAAGCTGATAGTTTGCCTTTATAAAGAAGATACTATTTAAAAAAAAAATAGTTGGGGAAATCTGTGAATAGTAAACTAGCTTGACAATCTAGGAAGCTAAATATAAGCCCTGGGACTCCCATAGTTGCCTGTGATATATTTTCCATCCTTGTCACAAACTCTCTTTTGACATCTGCTGCTTTATCTGTAAAATAAAGAGCTCCTAGTAGACTGAGCCAGCTTTCATCCATAAAGCATCTATTTTAAATCATCTAGGTGAATAGATTTTTTTAAATGCTGTTATAAAAGGCACATATAATCAGTTTAATCATGTTCTGAATTTGTTTTGTAAGTCGTCATTAAACTTTTCCTTTTTTAACATAATTGAAAAAATGTATTTTTATTAAGTTGATTATATCTTAAGGTTTTATGCAAATTAGGCATTAGGAAGGATAATTTAATATCAATATAATAAAATATCTAAGTTACTTTTAAGATTAGTTGATTGGGCTTATCATTTTGCCACTTAAAAGAGAATTGAAACTAGGCTGAAGGAATAGGGAAGAAAACATATAGATGTTATCCGAAGGCAAGGTACTTAGCAGATAATTTCTATTCAAGAAAGGAATTGTCAGGAATTGCCAGAAACAAGGAGCAAGAAGGTGCTTTCAACTAAAGTAAACAAGTGAGATAGCAAGGGAAGAAGACCACTTCTCCCATCCATGGGTCAAGACAGAAAGTTTGGAAGTCAGTGAGAATGTGGTGGGACCCTAAGACAAGGTTTGTGCAGAAAGTATTGTGATGATATAATAACTATCGTTACCATTATTATTCTTTTCACTTTTTATTTATAATATGTGGCATACTAAAAAGTTATGAAGATAATTCAGAGAGTTCCGAATATATTCTTCACCTAGTTTCCCCTGATAACATCTTACATAACCATGTTATTAATACATTGAACAAAGACTAAGGAATAAACACTGCTACAAAACTATTAAATGATTTTTCAAGATTGACCAGTTTTCCTACCTGTCTCATTTTCTGTTTTAGCATCCAATTCAGGATGCTATGTCACTATGTCTCCAAGTCTTCTAATATTTGAAAGTTTCTTAGTCTTTCCTTGATGATCATGACTGTTCAGATATCTTGCAAAATGTTCCTGAGTTTGGGTTTATCAGATGTTTTCTTATGATTAGAACAGAATTATGGATTTGGGCGGAAAATATCAGCAAAATACCCCCCTTTTTTCCATATACTAGCTGTTAGAAGCAGGACACTAAGTCCAGGCCACGGTAAAAAGGAATAAAATTCAGTTCTACCTCCTGAAGGGAAGAGTACCAAAGAATTTCTGAATATTTTAAAACCACCACAGTATTTAATAATTACTTTGGGGCACATAGTTTGAGGCCATTCAAATATCCTGTTTTACCTTAAAGTTTACCCCATTAATATTAGAATTCACCTGTGGATATTGCCTGTAGCAATTATTACTTTATTTCAATGGTGATTTTCTATTTCCTCATTTCTTCTACATTTATTATTTGGGATTATTCTCTAAGGAAGTTTTGTCCCTTATGTATTTCTTTATCAAATAAATCATTTATTACGTAATAAATAATTTATTTGTATCACTATGTTATCATAGATGTATATTTTATTACTCAGGTTATACTATTGTTATTTACTTTGTTGCTTAAATTGTTTCAGATTTAGCTCTCTGGAGCTTTCAGATTGGCTTCTGTGTCTCTTTGACATGGCCCCATTCTTTGACTTTGTGAATAATGTTTTATTTTCTATCACTACAATATGCCATAGGCTTGTTTTATGTTTTCTAAGCCACATTCCTAGATTTAGCCATTCTAACCTGGCTCTCATTATCAATCGTTTATTTATTTGTTCAACTCCAGTATTCATATAGACTGGTTTCAGAATTGTTGCCCCCTAACCTTGTAAATAACAAATGAACGAACTAAAGGATAGCCTTTATGTACAATTATTTTGTTTTAATCTTACAAGGTTCAGTCAAAATGCTCCTTTTCAGTGTTACTTAAGTTAACTCCATTTTCCCCAGCCCCTTTTGGTGAAGTTATTCCATATATTAGTAATATAGTCAGATTTCTTTTTCACAATCTGCATTTCCTCCTGGGATCTGCCAATATCCTGGTTCATTTTGTAAAATTTACATATAGTAAAGTTCACTCATTTTTATATGCAGTGCTATGGGTTTTAACAAATGCACAGAAATCATTTATTATTTTCTATATCATTGTAGCTCTCCTAGAGAATTGGTTGGAGTAAGAGAGAATTGTGGGCAATATTGATAGCCATGAGAACAGGTGTAAAGTTGTATTTTGTGGAAGAAATGATGGTGATTTTGACAATAAGATGGATTATTTCTAGATTTTCAATATGATTCATATTATATTTTCGTCCAGACAATTATAATGTACTTATTTTAATAAGGAATATTTTTAAAAAATTCAATGTAAAACAAAGATTTAATTGTTTTGGATATAATCTTAAGAATAATATGCTAGGTATGGCTGCATGTTACCTTAGTTTATGATATGTGGAAAGGTTTATGATGTATAGCTAATATGCTTAGCTGATCAATTGGATGAAGATAGAAAGATAATTTAAGAATAACTCTGAGGTTTTTATCTTGAGTTAGTTATGGCACCATTTGAAAGAGCTAATGAGTATCTTTACACATTTAGTGAACATATTTTGTTACCTAAAACAACAAAAAACGAAGAATTAAATAGAACAAATGAATAATGCCAAATTTAAATGTTCATGGTTAAAGTCACATTCTTCTAAATAGATATAAAAATGTAATTAATTTTGTAGTTATTTCTTATTTTTTATTACCCATGATAATAAATGTGAAGCCATCAGTTATGAGTGGAATATCAGAGGTCTGTTTCTAATCTAAGCCTTTGCCATTCCCAGGTCTTTAGTATGCCTAGTTTTCCATTCATATTTCGTCTGTAACTATTTAGCTTGCATACCTGACAACAAACTTCAAGATGAGAAACAAAATGTCATATTGCCACCTGCCTTGTTCTGTTAATTATCCACTTTGTAATCAATTTAATTTCTATTAATGTTCACTTTTGATAATATCATGAAAATTTGCAAAAGTTTTCTTCTTTCAGTCCTTTCTTGAAATAGCTACTTTGAATCTAATCAGAAGAAAAACCTGTTCCTTAAAACAATCTTAAATATATTTTAACAATCTCAGGTTCTACCAAACTTTTGAATTGTTTAACTTGCTTGATTTTCATTTTAAAAATTGGCCCTTTTATTTTAACACAATGAACTCTATCAGCCAACAAAGGATAAGCAGGAGTAAGAAAAAATTTAAAGTATAAATAACTATATGCTTTTTTTTTTTTACATTTTTGGCCTCTGAAAAAATGATTTGACATCAAGATTTTAAATTGATAGCTAAAGATTACCACTCTGTTTATGGAACTAAAGTTAACACATAAAGATTTTTGAAATGAAAATCATGTGAGAATTTACATTGATGATAAAGGTATACTGTGGGTCAATGTGGAGATAGCATGTCATCATGATGATTTGTGAGGAAATGAGTGTAAATTGGACAGAACAATAAATTGTTCCAAGCAGAACAATCATCCCATAGTAAATGTAATGAAGAAAACAGGAAAAGATAGAAAGTACAGAGAATTACTTTTAATATTTTTCATATTCTATGCTATAAACAATGACATTGGAAATGTCCAGTCTATCTTTTCAAGGGGAAAAATTCTTCCTCATGTTTACGTAAAACACAGAGATATATTCCTGACAAATAAGTAGTCCCTTTTACAAGTAATCCAGTTAAAATGCAGCACCTATAATGAAAAAGCTAAAAGGTAAGATAAGGCTCTGTCTAGCATATTACTTTTAAGATTATTTATATGAAAACTAGAAAATTAAACTTGTTTTTATATTAATTTTTTAAATTTCTTATAAAATGAAGATATTATAATTGTCTGAAGAAATGTAATCATATTAAAAATTAAGAAATAACTTAGAATAATTCCCAAATAAATTATTAGATTATGAGAAAATTTGTACAAGAAAACTCCATGAGGGTGGAAAAATTGTCTTTTCTTTGTTTTACCATTTCATTAAACATATTCTTTTTTTTTTTTTTTAATAAGAGACTGGATCTCACTTTGTTGCACAGGCTGAGTGCAGTGTTGTGATCATAGCTCACTACAACCTTAACACCTGGTTTCAAGTGATCCTCCTGCCTCCGCTTCCCAAGTAGCTGGGACTACAGGTGCACACTACCATACTCAGCTAATGTTTTTTACATAGAGATGGAATCTTGCTGTGTTGCCCTGGCTGGTCTCAAAATCCTGGCCTCAAGTGATTCTCCTTCCTAAACCTCCCAAACTATGGCAATTAAAGCATATTCTTTATAAGCATATTTTCTTTAGAAATAAGTAATCCATGATACATTCAATATCACGGCAGTATGATTTTGTATTTTGAATGCATTTCTAATTAACTAGAATTTTCTAGCTATTTTTTCTATATAATTTCAAAACAAAATGACTTCAGAAGTATGCAGTGCTTTTTAATCTTAAAATTCACATCATTATTATTGCTTATATTTTACAGTTACAACATTCAATCTTAAACATTTGAGGTGTACTTTCCATCTATACCATGCAAGCTAGCTTTTAATTTGTATTCAGCTGACTTGCATTTATTGCCCATGATATTTCATGGCTGTGCCAGGATTCTTCACATTTATTGACATATCAAATTTGCAACAAAAATTCCCATGATATAGGTATCATATTTTAAGAATTGACGTATTTAAGGTTTATATTGATTTAGTATTTATATTTAAAGATAAGGCATACATTGAATAAATTATCAAACCAGAATAACAACAATACAAAACATGTATCAGATGTAGTACTTTTCAGCTGAATCACTATTGCCTGCAAATGAAAACCGATTTGTATATCTGGAAGGATTTAGAGCAAAACAGAGAGTATGAGGTTTTTTAGGCCAAGAATGGCTAGTGTCTGGATAACCCTCTGGAGAGCACAAGACTGCCAGTATGTGAGGGGGCCCCACTGAAAATCAGTCTGCCCTGTTATTTTTCTTGGCATTATAGATATATTAAAAGTCATGAGAAAGGAAATATCAAAACAACCAAGATTTTCTAAAGCTGATTTGCATTTGAAGTTGAGGAAGTCCAGTTGAGCATCTGGGAAATTCCTACTCCCCAGATTTTACCTTCGTAGCTCTGCTAGCTCATCTATTAGTACTGAAACTCATTTTCAATTGAACCCAATTTGATATTTCCAGCCCCTGAAACCTGTTCTACAACACACTCTTTTCTGAGTATTATGCAAGAATAAGAAAAAAATTGGTTCCTGTTTTCAAATAGCTTAAAGTATTGCAAGGCAGATAAATGTAAGAATAAGAAAGCACTAGGATGATAGGAATAGAGTAGAATTCAAAATGCAATAGAGGGTTCAGAGGGAGGAATGCCCAGCTCACCTGAGGAGATCCAAGAAAGTTGGACAAAGCAGTTTAAACATGTTCTGAACCTTGAGCGATGAGGAGAAAGCTTACAAACAAATACAATGGAGGAGAATGGTTAAGATAAAAGCTCTCTTTGTGGGGCAAACAAAGAAATAAATCAGCATCAATTATTTTCAGAGGGAATAAGAGTTCAAACATTACAAGATGGAATACTATCATAGGAGTTTGGATATTATTCCAGGGCAATTTATGAAAAATATTAAATAGTGAAATAATAAAATCAGGTTTGTGTTTAACTATGGCATTTAATAAATTCACTTTTGGCAATGGTTATTTATTGACTGACAAAGAATATTCAAAACACTATAAACCTACATTTTCAAGAAAAGAGAAAAAGCACAAAAAATATGCTAAATACTGATATAACAGTCATAAACCTTTTGGGGACCTTTGTGATTTAATTCATATTTAACATCTGCACAAATCTGCTAGTTAAACAAGTTTTATTAAAGCTTTTGATATTGCAAGAAATGTATTATCATTTTCAGCCAGTGCTAGGTCATATTTGCCAATAGAATAGATTTATTGCTTCCAAATAAGAAAAGAGAAACGTGTTTATTTGCTTTTCATCTTTGTCTAATTTTATTTCTCTGCCTCTGGAGCTCTGCCCTAGATTCAAAATATTTTTAAATTGTTTCCTTCCTAATGGCTCATCCTTCTCTTATACATGAAAGAGACATACATTTTCTAGTATAAAATATAGTGTAAAATGCAAAGAAAATATTTAACATGACTTCACTTTACTTATTTATTCCATATTATGTAAACACTAGACTCACTACTCCGTGTTTTGTGTAATACAATGAGCAGGACAGACAAGATACCTGCCAAAGTGGAATTATACTTTTGTGTAGGAAACACGAAAAATAAAATGACTCAATAAATAAATAGAGAGTATTTAAGTGCTATGAGAGAAATGCTGCGACTCTGTGATACAGAATAATAAAAAGGATGGCCTCTGGAAAGGGACAATGTTTCAGCTGAGACCTGCAGGAGGCTAAGGGCCAGCAATGCCAGGTGGCAGTGGAAAAATGCTTGGCAGAGAGTGAATAACAAATGCAAAGCCTTTGAAGAATGTGGCATGTTTGCTCTAGGAATTGCCAAAGGTCATTGTGAGTACAAAAGAGTGACTGAGTTCTAAGCAATGAAGTCACAATACTGAGTTAGCTCGTGTAATGATTTATAGGTCATGGTAAAAGGGTATTAGTCAGAGTTCTCCAGAGAAACAGAGCCAAAAGGATTCCTATAGATACAGAAGAGGAGACTTATGATAGAAATTGACACATGAGATTATGGAAGCCGGGAAGTTCTACAGTCACAATCAGCCGTGTGCAAGTTGGAGTAGCAGGAGAGCCAGTGGTGTAATTCACGTGGAGCCCAAAGGCCTGAGAAAAGATGCGTGTTTCAGCTCAAACAGAGTGGATTTGCGTGTCCTCTACTTTTTGTCCTACTGGGACACTCAGTGGATTGGGGTGGTGCCCACCAATGTTGTTGAGAGGAATATTCTTTACTCAGCCCACCAATTCAAATGCTAATCTCTTCCAGAAACATCCTCACAGACACACACAGAAACAATGTTTTGCCAGCTACGTGAGTAGACCTTAGCTTAGTCAAGCTGACAGATAAAATTCATCATTATAAAGGTTTCAATTGCTTTCTAAGTATAAAGAGAAACCATGGACTTTAAGCTGAAAAATAGAATAATTTCATTTTTAAATAAGATTTCTCTGCCCGCTAAGTGGAGAGGATGGAGAAAGCAGGCAGGGAAGCCAGCTGGGAAGACTGCATTCACCTCAGCAGGAGATGATTGTGATTTTGCTAAAATTGTGAAGACTGAAATGTGGTCATTCCCCAGAGGTGTAATTTGGAGGTGACATGGATGAGATTTAAAGATCGATAGGATATGAGTGTGTATAGATTTAAGGATGATTTCTAGGCCTAATTATATTGCTTTTGTGAAAAGAGTCTTCTTTTTCTAAATTATATAATTAATATTATGAAAATTGTGCAGTTTTTCTTTTTTCTGGGAAGGACAACAACAGCTGCACAAGGACAGGATTTCACATCCACTTTAGTGGGTGTATTACTACATATCTTATTTATTAAAAAATATAATGCCTTCTGGGTTTTAATAATACTTTTAAATCTAATAGTAGTACTTTCATATAAAATTAAAATCACAAGTACAGGATATTTAAGCAAATGCCAGTATTCAGATTCAATGGCTTATAGCCAAAGCAAGGAAAGCTTTCCTTAAACATTATATTGCTAACTGGAAAAATTAAATGAAACAATAATAAACAAAAACAAAATACAATTTCAATCATTTATTTCAATAACTAGAAAAACACTAATAATTTAATTATTGTATTCAAAGTTTTTCAGGTTAGTATCACAATTTGGTCCCTCAAGGGAGCTTCAGTCCACTTTAAATACTTCTGCATTTGAGATGTTTTTGGGGATTACATTTAATGTAAAATTATATTAAATAAAATATCCCCAGCATCCTTCTGGCATATTGCTTGCAATCTGCAATCCTTTCACTGACCATGTCTTATTTTTATTAATTTGTTACAGATGACAAGGGTATTTATTATATTCATCAAATCCTGTATTAACTAGAGTTCTAAATAATTTGCTGCTGGGAATGAACACTCTTTTTTTTCTCATTCCATTTTTATTATCTTCAAAATTAATAGCCAGAGGAATAAAAAGAACACAAATAGGAAGCATAGAGAAAAGAGACTCTCTATACTGAGAAATATTAGTGCTGTGAGAATTCTCTGGTGGAACTGAATCTCTGACTCCTCTTCAGTGATGAAATTGGAGAATCTTGAAAGTTGAGCTATAGCATTTGATTAAACTTTTTACTTCCAAAAAAAGAAAGGTGTGTTGCTACTTTACATATCAATAATTTAAAAGTATCTCTATTAATCACCTCCATTTTTTTCAAATTCCCCTAAAATTTTTCACACTAATTTAAAATTGTGACTACTAAGGCTCTGGGAGTTTCTACTATTTCACTATAATTACAACTCTAAGAAATATTTTTCAGAATATCAGTTCCTAGTTCTGTAATTGAACTAATGAATGTGGTTGATAGGCCATGTTCTCTACTTATAATAATTGTGGGAAAATTAAAGAAACATCAAAATATCTGCTTAGGTGATAAAAAGATTAACAAGTGAATGGATAAAAAGTCACCTTTTAAATATTTTAAAGCAAGCTGCCTTTGCCAATCTTTGTAAATATCATCAGTACAATTGAAACAGTTTCACCAAGAAACATATTCTTAATTTCTAGAAAATATAAATTCATTAACTGACTTAATGGAAAGTATGCAAAACATTTCACAACTTAGATAATAAGGCAACGCATAGAAAACTACAACATGACAATTGAAATAGAATATCTAACAATTGGATAAAAGCATGTTGTCAGCAGTTTTTAAACAATCAAAACTGGTGTCAAGAGCTTTTGAAGCTTAATACAGTTCCTTCACTTTGTAAAGCAAAAACAATCATTTCTCAAATTATTAGTTTTTGTATGACTGTGATATCCAGAAAAATTCCACTAGAAAATAAATGGAAGATTTGGGGAAAATATAAAAGAATAATTTATTTGTGGGAAAAAGTACAATTAGAGCTATTTAACATGAAGAAGATTGAGGGAATATAACTAGATGTCTGATACTTATCACTTGGTAATCTTTATTATTATATAATATAATTACCATTATATTTACATATGGATTTTTTATACAAAGGATCATAACTTATGGCATTATTTCTCTTAAGGAATACATAATGTTTGAAATGTGATGCAATAGGCTGAATAATGTCTCTTTCACCCTCAAGATGCCTATATTCTACTCTCCAGAACCTATAAATATGTTACCTTACATGACAAAGGAACTTTGCAGATGTGATTAAGGTTAAGCATTTTGAGATGGGGAGATGAGCCAGATTATCCAGGTGGGCTCGGTGTAATCACAAGTGTCCTCATTAGAAGGCAGTAGAGTTGGAGACAGAGAGAGAAAACAACATAATGAGGGAAGGAACAAGAGGGAGAAAAGCTATCTGATGAGCACAAGCGAGGAATGAGGACAGCCTCCAGAAGTTGGCAAAACAAGAAAATGGATTGTCCCCTAGAGGTGCCAGAATGAGCTACCTCTGCTAATATTTCTAGACGATCAGACTGATTTTGGACTCATGATCTCTAGAATGGCGACATAGCAAATTCATATTTTTAAGCCACTATAATTGTGTTAATTTGCATAGCAGCAATAGCAAACTAATAGAGATTTGGCATCAGAAGTAGCGTTTTGATGTAACAAATATGTAAAATGTAGAAGTAGCTTTGAGATTGGGTAATGAGTAAAGACTGGAAGAATTTTGAGAAGCATTGCAGAAGAAGCCAGGCATGCGTTTACCAGACTGTGAGTGGAAGTGTGGGTGTTAAAGACTGCCAGTGAGGGTTCAGAAGAAAGTAACATGGGAACAAAAACTTGTATTATTTTAGGGAAAAACTTAATCATCAAAAACTGTGTGTTGATAGAAACATGGACATTAAAAATGCTGTTAGTGAGAACTCAAAAGGAAGTGAAGAGTGTGATAGAGAAAACTTATATTTTCATAGACAATAATCAAAGTATCATAAATAGACTGTTGATGGAATTATGATGGTACAGTTATAGTTGACAAGGACTGGGAAGGAAATGAGGAACATGTTATTGGAAATATAAGGAAAATGGATTGTTGTTATATAATGGCAGAAAGCCCAGCTGATTTGTACCTTACAGCCGTGTGGAAAGCAAAACTTATAATTGATTTGCATATTTAGCTGAGATTTCCTAGCAAAGTGCTAAATGAAAGACCTGATTTTGTGTTATTGTTTATAGTTAAATACAAGTAGAGAGAGATAAATTGAGGAAAGAATTGTTAGAGAGAAAAAAAGTATCCAGAATTTTATTTTGGAAACTTTCAGACTATTCATATTGCAAAAGAATTAAAATTAGAGGATTCACTGTCAGAAAAGAGGGCTTTGGAGATAAAGTGAAGGGTATGCCTGAGCAACCTTTTTCTTGTGTCTCAAAAGGAACAAAAGGTCACATTATTCAGTCACATAGAGAACTCTTTAAAGAGATTAGATGTGTGACTTATGGATCCATTCATTCATCTCAGCAGAAACCAAAAAAGAAAAAAAAAAAAAAATAGAGATGGAGCTATCTAGGAGAGACATGTGTAGAAGCCTATTATCTAATGGCGTGCGTGCGAATCCCCTAGATAACCCATAGACTCACAAGGTAACTTGAAAATGTAATACTAGTAGGGGTACTGTCAGCTTGGACCAAAAGGGACAGAGAGAGGACAAATGATGGAAGGCTGTCAGACTCCCAAAATCCTACTGGCAGGAAATAGACTACTAAAACTACACAGCTGCAAACATGTGCTTCTTTTCATGCAAAAGTAATGATGAATCATAGCGTGGAGCTACAGCCCAGAATGCAGAGCAGAGGAACCAGAAGGGTGGAGCCAAAGGCTCTTCCCAGGCCTTAAAGCCTAACAGAATACACCCACATTTTGACTTTGCTTGAAACTGGTGACTTAAACATTTTTCCTTTGTTTTCTTCATTTTGAAAGAAAAATTATATAAATGGTACACTAAAAAAATTTTCTGGGAACATTCTGTTCACAACACGCCATTTTGGGTGCACATATCTTGTTTTTCTAATTTCCCATGTGTACCATTGACAACGAATTTTGACCAACATGGATCACACTCAGAGTCTCACTCATACCTGAATTAGATGAAGAGATTGGAACTATTTAGCTGGCAGGATTTGTATGAGATCTTGGAATTGAGTTGATAGTGAAAGTATTTTGCGTGAGATGGATATGAGTATTTAAGGGCCAAAGATACACTGTAGTAGAATGAACCTGTGAATATGTTACTTTACATGGCAAAAAGGACTTGCAGATATGATTAAATTAAGGGTATTTATATGGAAAGATTATCCTTGATTATATGGGTGGGCTCAATATTACAGGAGCAATAATAAATTTATGCATGTGACCATTTTTTCTCACAGAGCCCATCATGGTCATTGACAATTATTATTTACTAAGCATGTACAGTATCAGAAATTTTATTAACATTTTATATTACTTAATTTTAATTATTAACATTATCTTATTTAAATTGTGCTTGAAGATGGATGTCGTCACCCTCCTATATAAAGAGGAAGACAGGAATCCAAATTCCGCATGGGTCTTTACTAGAGATCAAGTTTAGGGAGGTTGTTATATTTATGTTCATGAATGAGATCTCACCGTGGTAAAAGGAAAACCAGAAAACAAAATTAACAAAGGCCAAAGATAGACTTTAGAGAATATGAATATTAATTTTAAAAAGGAGAATCTGGATAAATCAACACAAGTGACTGAGTTAATAGAGCAGTTATTAGAAGGGAAAAATAATATTTTTTAAAAAATCAAGGAAGGAGAAAAATTTAAAGAAGTGGCCATGTAAAGCAACAAAGATCTAAATAATAATCATTTGAATTTGAGAAATAGAAATCACTAGTCGAAGAGTGGGCAAATTGGCCCAATCCTTAAGGATGAGGGCTTACAGTGAGATTAAATAGAGCGGGAGGGAAGACAAGCAGGGATGACATAAGATCTGAAAAAGCAGAGCTTGATTCAATTCAATAAACGTTCACTGCACCAATTACCAAGTGGCAGGAAAAAAAGAAGAAGAAGAAAGAAAGAAAAAGAAAAAAGAAAGAAAAGACATTGTCAGCCAAATTTTTCAAGAGAAATTCATTACAGACACCAAACTACAACAGGGGAAAAGGATTTAGGTTAGTTTTTAAGGAAAAACCTCAGACACTATCTATCTGTACCATCCATTAAGTTATAAATTTTTCGAAGTAGTACCTGTATATAATAAAGTCTAGAGGAAAAAGATAATCTTAAAAAAAGTGTCTAAAACAAACATAAAAAGTGTAACAGCCTCATTTGCCCCTGATTTGCTCTTTTGTGTTGTTTATTTTCTGACTGATATGTGATCGACTATTGATCCATTTCTAAGAAAGGGAAGGAAAAGGGACAGTCTAACGTTATAATTATGTTATGTTTCACAGCTTTTGCATAAAACATCTTGAGTCACACAGACACTTTATTTAACAAAATTTACTGAGCTGCTACTAAGCATCAAGAACAGGTAAAAGAAAATATTATAGTAAGCCTTAAAAAAAATGAATTAAATCCTGTCATTTGTAACAACATGGATGAACCTGAAGGACATTATGTTAAGTGAAATAAGGCAGTCACAGAAAGACAAATACTGCATGATCTCACTTATATGTGGAATCTAAAAAGCTCAAATTCATAAAAGTGGAGAGTAGAATGGTGGAGAGAGAATGAGGAGATAATCAAAAGGCACAAAATTTCAGCTAGACAGGAGGAATAAGTTTTGAATAACTGTTGCACAGCAGGGTGACTATGGTTAATAATAATGTAATGTATATTTCAAATTGGCTAAGAAAGTAGATTTTAAATGAACTACAAAAAAAAGTGAGGTAATGGGCATGCTAATAATCTTAATTTAATCATTCTATAATATATATGTACATCAAACCATCACATTATACCTCACAAATGTATACAATTATTTTACTTGAAAAGAAAACAATAAAAACTAATTTTTGCGATGTCTCATTTTCAGATAGTCTGATTTTTTTTAATTGGTCTTTCAAGGTGGGCATTGATTGAGATTGGCCAAAATTCATGATGTAATAGTTTAGGATTGGTGGACGCAGACGGGCAACAAGTTTTTTTTTTGTTGTTGTTTTTAAGAAAGAGTCTTGCTCAGATGCTCTGGCTAGAGTCTGATAAGTGAGCTGTTTGAGTAGAAGAGATGTTACCCAGATGTGAAAACTGTTTCTCAAATAGATAGCTTTGCAAAAATTTCCTGAAGCACTGAGCAAAATTATTTATTGATTTATGGTTTTATCATCCTGGGCATGAATTTCTTAGAACTAAAATTTAAAATATGTTGACACAAGTGACCTCAATCTTCATTGTTAAGCCATGTGAATTCAGGTGGCCTCAATTCTTAACACTTGGATGTCTTATATTTTTAGGTCAGGATTTTATTAATAATTACTGCACAAATAATTGCTTTATTAATGGACTTGTGTTCTCATAACAATTTTTCTTAGTAATATGGTATATTGACTATACACCTTTTATTACAGTATTACGAGTAAGCATTTATTATCCTTTGCCAAATTATTTGACATGTTCATTGACCAGGGTTTGTGAGTTATTACTTCTTCACATCCTTAATACATCCCAGAGTTTTATGTGGTGTTTGTATGATTGCAAGATGTTTTTATATTAATTGGCCTTTTGTAGTTTCTCTGGAAATTTATTATTGATAGCATTTCCATGGTTTTTAATGTTTTCCCCCATTGGAATGTTTTTTTTTTTTCAAATTAATTATTCTTGTCACTGAGACTTTAAACTTTTCCTAATTGGTTGCTTGCCTTTTTATACTTAAATAGTATTTAGTTACATACATTTACCTTTGATACAATAAAATTCGTCCATCTTTGGTTACTTATGGTAGGATTTTTTGCCTTTTAAAAAATCCTTTCCTACGTCAATATTATTTATTTATTCACTTTAATTTTCTTCTTAAAATATTTGCTATATTTATGCTCCTTAGTTACTGTTCTTTTTAAAAGTTAAGGATGTAATTTCAATATTTATTTAATAAATGCACCTAAATTTATATATTTCTCTTCAAATACTGTTTACTTCCATTCCACAAATTTTGATGGAGTCTTTTAATATGGAGTTTGGTTTAAATATTTCCAAATTGCATTTGTAAAATAATCCAGGCATAGAAAGACAAAAACCATGTATTCTTACCCATACAAAGAAGCTAATAGCTAATAAAGTTGATCTCATAGAAGTAGCTAGTATTAATAGTTATTATTTTTGTCTTGTCAGTTAGGAGTTAATCTGATTTTTCAATTTGTTTTATCAATGTATATGCTCAATCTCACTTATTTGATCCATCCTTATATCTGAGTATAGCTTTCTTTTCCTATATTCTTTTAATACTTATTTCTACAAGATATATGAAAGGTAATTTTCTCAATTTGTTTCTTTTATATTCAGAAAATATGTATATTTAACTCTCATCCTTAAATGATTATTTATCTCAGTATAGAAATTCCTCCAGCAGTGTAACTGTTGGAGAAGCTGAAATATTCAGAGCACTGAAGTACCACTCTGTCTTTATTGTTGATATTAAGCAATACACATAGAAACGAACTTCTCAGTCTTAGTGTCTGAAATTATTTAAATATCATTTCTCAACCATTCTTTCCATGTTCTTTTTAAAATCCTACTAGGCATATGTTTAACTCAGTGTATGTTCTTTAACTTCATATTTGAACTCTTTTACTTTCTCTGCTTATTTATTAATATTAGTGTTTTATAGGTACTGTTTTAAAATTTCTGTTTTCCTCTTTGTCTAATACAGAAATTATCCTACTTAATGAATTTCATTGTTCTTCTATTATATCTGTATGTGCCTGTGTGTTTTTTCTCATTATATAGTTCATATACACACACATATATAGTTTTGTATGCATAGGTTTTCTTGCATGTTTTGAGCATGAATTCATACTCTATTCCATTGTCTTTTTTAGTATCATTTTCCTTGATAAGATTGGCCACTTTATTCAGGGTTTTATATGTGTGTGTGTGTGTGGTTGTATATGCACACACATATGGATTACTCTCATATATATAATGTGTCTCCTTTTTCACCTTGGTCCCCCAAAAGCCCAATTCAGAGCCATGGTTTCTATTAGTAGCTCAAAATTTTCATCCTGGAATTACAATGCAGTTACAGAGTCTAGTAGCTAGACCTAAATCTTTCTGGCTTTCTCTCTTCCTCCTATCACCTTTCTATATAAGTTCACAACTTCTATATATTGTGTCCAGCAGTCTCAGTTATAATACTTTAGACTCTAATTTTACTCAAAGTCTAGCACTCTTGCCACTTGTTATGTAATCTGGTTCCCTGGAGTCTAATGCCAAGCTATCATGGCCTGTATCTGGTGTTAATGTTTCATAAGCTCTGACTTCATCTTATACCAACAATTATGTGTTCTAGTCCACATAAAAAACAAATATAGCCTTACTTTGTTTTGAGAGCAGCAATTGCTTTATTAATTTTTAAAATTATATGGAATTGCTGTAGATTTTCAGAATGCTCTGTTGTTTATGTGTTTGGTTTAGAGTTACAGCATGCATCCCTAAGGGTTTCTTAATAAGATGAACGCTTACCACCTCTCTTGGAGAACAAGGACATTATGACACCAAGAAAATAAATCCTACTTCTCTATCCAGATGTTCATGACAAATAAAAAACTGAACACAAATTATGATTTAGAAAAATGTAGACAAAAATGAAAAAATGGCAATGTCTGCATTTATTCTACATAGTAACTTTGGAAACAAAAAAAAATAATTTATTTATTTATGTAATCCTTTATTTAATGACACACAAGTGTTATGGGGGAGAGATGCTATGAGTCTAAGAACTGTGTATTCAATTTAGCCATTTTTTATAATAAACTCTCTTGAATGCATAGTAAGGCTAAATACATGAATAATTCTAAACTCAGGAGTCACAATATTAAATCTCTATGAGTTTATAACAAACTAATGAACATAATATGTAGTACAGATATCAATAAAATTATTACTGTTATGTGAATGTCACATTTCTAATCCATAACACCATGAAATATAGTTACAGTAAAATTTCATATGTTTAAACTGCATTTTCATTTTTATTTTAATATTTTGTAGTTGTAAAGATTATAGAAAGTTAAAAAAAGGTTTAGTTTAAAGTGCTTGACATTTGGTGAAACTTTAAGATTCCAAACTCAGGCACATCTTACTTCTGTAGGGTTGTGTTTAAATAAATGAATGTGTAAATTTTCACTGCCTCCTGGAGGTAGCTGCTAAATTTACCCTTGATTTCCATAGAACCATATAACATACACACAAACACCTCTGGTAATAGTAATACACCCCAATTAGTAATAAAATGGATAGCTACTTATTCAGTTTTCTATCCACCATTGTCAAATATATCTAATTTTGGCATATTGTTCCATTCTAAAACTGTACAGATCTAAGTTTTGCTGACATAATTTTTACCTAAATGAATTTATTTTGAACTATTATATGGATATTGTCATATAAATAAGAAATACATAAACACAAAAATGAAAGCTATTTTTAATCTCATTATGATTATTCTCATAACCAGAGAATAACATTATGACATATGATTGTATTTCCATCTAGTCTTATTTTAAATGAAGATGCTTGTATAGTCAGGCATACCTTGGAGATATTGTGAGTTTCATTCCAGGCAACCTCAATAAAGCAATGAGAGTCTCATAAACTTTTTTGTTTCCCAGTGCATTGCAAATAAAATTTGTGTTTACACTAGACTGTAGTCTATTAAGTCTGTAGTACCTTAATTAAAAATACTTTATTGCTAAAAAATACTAACTATCATCTGAGCTTTCAGCAAATCATGATCTTTTTGCTGTTAGAGGCTCTTGCTTCGATGTTGATGGCTGCTGACTGATCAGGGTGGTGGTTGCTGAAGTTTGGGGTGGCTGTGGCAATTTCTTAAAATAAAATAAAAATGAAGTTTGCCGCTTTGATTGACTCATCCTTTCATGAAATGTTTCTTTATAGCATGCAATTTGATAGCTATTTGATAGCATTTTACCTATAGTAGAATTTTAAAAATTGGAACCTCTCAAAGCCTATCACTGCTTTTTCAAATAAGCTCATATAGTATTGAAAATCCTTTGTTGTCATTTCAACAATGTTCACAGCATCTTCACCAGCAATAGATTCTACCTCAAGAAAACTCTTTCTTTGCTCATCTCTAAGAAGCAACTCCTCACCCATTCAAGTTTTACCATGAGATTGCAGGAATTCAGTCACATATTCAAACTCTACTTCTCATTATAGTTCTCTTGCTATTTCCCCCAATTCTGCTGTTACTTCCTCTGTTGAAGTCTTGAACCCTTCGAGAGTAATCAATGAAGGTTAGAATCAACTTCTTCCAAACTCCTGTTAATATAGATATTTTGAATTCCTTTCATGAATTACAAATGTTCTTAATGGCATCTAAATTGGTGAATCTTTTCCAAAAGGTTTTCACTTTACTTTGACAAAATCTAGCAAAGGAATAGCTATCTATGACAGTTATATCCTTATGAAATGTATTTCTCAAATAATTTCAACTTGAAAGTTGCAATTACTCTTTGATCCATGAGCTGCAGAATGGATGTTGTGTTAGCAGGCATAAGAACAACATTAATATCCTTGTACATCTTCATCAGAGCTCCTGGGTTACTGTGTGTATTGTCAATGATCGCTGGTAATATTTTGAAAGGAATCTTTTTTTTTTTTTTTTATGAACAGTAGGTCTCAAAAGCAGACTTAAAATATGCAGTAAACCATGCTGTAAACAGATATGCTATTATCTGGGCTTTGTTGCTCCATCTCTAGAGCATAGGTAGAGTAGATTTAGCATAATTTTTAAGAGGCCTAAGATTTTGATGATAATATATAAACAATGACTTTAACTCAAAGTCACCAGGTGCATTAGACCCTAACAAGATAGTCAGCCTGTCATATAAAGCTTTGAATCCAGACATTGACTTCTCCTCCTTAGCTATAAAAATTCCAGATGGACTCTTCTTCTAATATATTGAGAATCTGTTATTTAATGTAGTCATCTTTATCAATTATCTTAGCTAGACCTTCTAGGTAACTTGCTGCAGTTTCTCCATCACTTTTATGTTATAGACTTGACTTCATTCCTTAAACCCCATTAACCAATCTCTGCTAGCTCCAAACTTTTCTTCTATAGCTTCCTCACCTCTCTAAGCCTTTATAGAATTGAAGAGAATTAGGGTCTTGCTCTGGATTATGCTTTCGTTATGATGTGGCTCATTAGGTCTTCTATCTGCGGGAAGTTAGCTACGCTCCCCACAAAGAAGTTTTTTTCCAATTGGGTCTCTCAGGCAGGGGTCGTCGCAAAGGATGAAAAATAGTAGGAAATAGAAATAAAAAAAATAATAATATAGCCAAAGATATAGTTTATAAAGTAAAGGTTTATGAAAATAGACAAAGGAGGGTGTCCCGATGATTATACCCCTCTCGTGGAGATATAACAAAGACTGAACTTTTTACATGGGTGTTTATAGGGCAGATACAGGCTCCTGCTGGCAAGGGCAATGGGATTTACATAATAACAAGCAGTTTGGTTTAGGGTCAAAGTCTTCTAAAAGGCTACTACAGATCCTTTAACTAACTCTATGTAGTTGAACAATGAGTTACAAAATCTTCTTAGGGCAGACTTCTAAGTTTTATGATAAGGCTATTACTTTAGCAAAAAACAGAGACAACTTGGCTCTGGTAATTGTGTTCTTAGAGACAGAGATGATCTCAGAAGTCAACATGAGCTGTGCCTTGTGCTAATTACTTTAACAGCATGGTTCCCTATGGGCCCGGCTTGGGTATTAGCATATCTATTTGATCAGCTCTCATCTCTGGCTGCCTTTGATCAGCTCTGGCAACCTATGGCTCTAGGTGAAGCCTGCTTTGTCTTTCAGAACAGGTGAGAACCATAGGCCCAGCTTACATCTGTCTCTGAAATGCAGCTGTCACTGACCAATGAGATGCCCTCCTGAGGCAAGGCAGCTTTTGAAGTAACACATTTATTTTTTTCTTTAAGGCAAAGCCTTATTTGAAATCAAATCTTGTCTCCAAAATACAGGGGGTGTTTCTATAACTCAGTATTCTTAGGCTCAACATCTATCCAGACCACTCAAACTTTCTCCATATAAGCAATAAGCCTATATTGCTTTCTTACCAATCATGCATTCAATGGAGTAACACTTTTAATTTCTTCCAAGAGCTTTTTCTTTGCATTCACAACTAGGCCAACCATTGGGCACAAAAGTCCTGGTTTTTGGCTTATCTGATCTGTACATATGCCTTCCTCACTAATCTTAATCATTTCTGGCTTTTGATTTAAAGTGAAAGAGGTAGGACTCTTCTCTCACTTGAACATTTAGAAATCATTGTATAGTTAATAATTGGTCTAATTTCAATACTCTTGTGCTTCAGGGAACAGCTAGGCCTGAGAAAAGTAAGAGAGACAAGTGAATGGTCAGTCGATAGAGCAGTCAGAATATGCAACATTTATATTAGGTTTGCCATTTTATATAGGTGCGATTAGTAGTATCCCCAAACAATTACAATAGTAACATCAAAGATCACTAATCACAGATCACTCTAACAGATATAATAATAATAATAATGAAAAAGTTTGAAATATTGCAAGAATTACCAAAATGTGATAGACAAGAAGTGAGCAAATCCTGTTAGAAAAATAACACCAATAGACTTGCTTGGCACAGGGTTGTCACAACCTTCAGTTAGTAAAAGGTGCAATGTCTGTGAAGCACAATAAAACAAAGTACAATAAAATGAGGTATGCTTATATATTCAGTTAAAAATATATGTATGTCTGCTTTTTAACTAAACAATTTTTTATGCTATAAAATATTTTCTATGAACGATAGTCTTAGCTTCATAATATATTGGTGTGCAAAGTCATAGTAAGGTACTGGTGCACAAAAATGCAGTAAGTTACCTACTGTGGTGAACTTAGGTTGTCTTGGAAAAGATATTGTCTTTATTTTTATATTCAAATTATGTATTTTAAAAAATTAATGTACATATATTTTCCCTAGTGCCTGGCACAAAGATTCAGTAAATATTTGTTGAAAGCTGGTTTGCATTGTTCTCTGCTGTAACTTCTTAAGATATATGTGTTTTCTTTTATTATTTTTAATAATCAAGTGATAAATATATGGTAACTAAGTTTAGGATGTTTTTTAATATTACTTCAATAATCACAATATTTTTTTCCTCAGGAATATCCCTGATTTAGGTGTCTTATTTCTAACAGAAGCCACTGTTGAAAATAGCTTCAAGCCTGTGATAATTGTCAGGCCTTGTTATAAGAATCACCATACAAGAGGAACTTAAAGTTATGGATACTGTGAGGTATTTGTGCTGCTTCTAGGCCAGATGCAATTTTCTCATCAGACGCTGTTTTACTAAAAGCAATGCTGCATAGTTACTAAGTTGATATAACAACTTATCAGGGTATCAGAGGAACAGGGCTAAGTAGTTAACCGAAGATCAAAAGTGCATGTAAAAGGGGAAAAATTTGTTTTAACCCTCTTCCCACACCTAAGTATTTTGCTTTTTGTACATTTTAGCCTCTACGTCTTTCTTGACAAACTTCTTTATAGCATATGCACACACATATGCATATATTTTTATGTGCATTTATATTTATATATAAATGATATGTATTGCTTGTTTAATTCTAGTATATACATACTATATACATGCACACACACACACACACACATATCCCTTATATGTATTGAAATCTTGAAATGGAGGTTGGCCTTCATTGCTTTTAACTTTTTTTTTTTTAAATAATCTGCTTGTGGCTGGGCCTGGTGGCTTATGCCTGTAATCCTAGCACTCTGGGAGGCTGAGGCAGAAGGATTGCTTGAGTTCAGGAGTTCAAAACCAGCCTGAGCAAGAATGAGACCTGGTCTCTGCTAAAAATAGAAAAAATTAGCCAAGTGTGGTGATGTGTGCCTTAGTCCCAGCTACTTGGGAGGTTGAGGCAGGAGGATCGCTTGAGCCCAGGACTTTGAAGGTGCCGTGTGTTATGATGACACCTAGCCAGGGTGACAGAGTAAGACTCTGTCTAAAAAAAAAAAAAAGAAAGGAAAAGAAAAGAAAAGAAAAGACAAGAAAAGAAAAGAATCTGTTTACGTGTTTTATATTTTTGATTAATTTTTCAGCATTGGGAATATAAATGCAGTTATAAAGTAGTAAGAAATAAAATATATCTTTCATATATTTCATTTATTTTATTGTTTATATCAAATCTGGAATGTTTCTTTCTAAATATCAGCTAGCTCTTCTCATTCATATCACCATACACTTTCTGACCTCCACTTTTTTTGCAACATGATATTTCTCTGATTTCAAAATTATTTCCTGTTTATTACTATGGATAACACTTTCACCATCCTTCATGGGCCACCTTAGATTTCACTTTCACAAGAAACTTTGGTTTCTCATCTTTATAATGAAAGGCTCCTTTAAATAAACCTATTGTTTCTTCCACATATAACATTCTATTTTGATTATCTTGACTTCTCATCACTTGTTTTTGTCATTACATACCTGTTTTTTTATTTATCTTGGTGGATGATAAATCAGATGTGGAAACAACTTTATCAAATAGAATATATGCATTTGATTTTGAGTTCCAGTTCTTTTAATTCCCACAGTAATAAGGTTGCTTTTAATAATTAAGGAGCATTGTGATAATAAAATTTTATTATCACAGAAACATGCATGGGAACTATCAGAAAGAAGTCAATTTGTATAAAATGCACCTATGATGATAAAAGACAAATAGATGATAAACCATACCAATTAATATCCTATTTACACAGAAAGCTTAAAATATAAGTTAAACACTGAACTACGCTGAGAGTTTAATCCCAGAAAAGGAAGAATTTGAGTCTCGAACTATTCTCTCTCACAAGGGCTTGAACCAGCTTAAAGTAGTACATAGGTAATAAAATAAAATAATCATTTTGGAGGAAACAAAATGGCTTAATTAAAAACTGTTAAAATTGTGTTCCTATACATCTTGTAACTGCCCATCAGCCTCATCTCACTTAAGAACTTTGTTAGTTGATTCATAACCTCATACTTAGGTTGGCCATATTCCATGACTGTAAATTCAACACCTTCCATTCAGAAAACTGCCTGTGTTCATGTTTTTCTTATTTTTAGACTTGATAGTACTGAATTCCTGTATAAACTAAGATGTTATGCCCTTTATCCAATCAAAGAAAATATATTTGAGGAAATCTGTCTTGAGTCCTCCCCATATTGGGATAGAAATAAAAACATAATAAAATAAATAGGCTAGAGGTAGTCAAATAAAACTGAAAAAGTCACCCATCTGAAGAAAACAAAAATCTTAACTTTTATTGTTGGCTAATTTTACTTTTCAAAAAGTGCAAAATACTGACATACCAGACACCTGTAAATAAAGCTAAGCTTTTAGTTTTCCATTCCAGTAACACTTAACTACAATCACTAATATTCCCCTCACTTATACTGATCTGCAACAACTCCTACTGACCTCCTTTGCTCTTTCCTCTGATCCGCAGCTTGAAATCAAAAGGTAAAACTTTTAAATTAAGAAAGAGATGAAGGACTTTTTAAAAAAAATAAGCTCAAAATTATGTAATAAGCCAAGTATAAATCACTTTTTTGCATGTGAATTATTAATGATTGCCTCCTAAAAATAGTTTAGTGGTGATAAATGGGTTTCACAAACTTAGTTGTTTGAGGAAAAGGGCAAATTGCAATGTAGGTGTTTGTTTTGTCCTTTATACCTATAGGACCTAAAGTTACTGTTTTCTTCCACTGAGAGCAGAATCTGTCAAGAGGAAATTTATGGAAGATTGCTGGTGCTATATAATTTATAAGATCAAAGAGGAGTCTTGGAAATTGCTGAGTTCTTAAGAATATTTGGCAAGTTTTGTTTGTTTGGTTGGTTGTTGTTTTATTTTACTTTATTTTAATAGGGGGTGAAAATATTGAGGTGGAATGATAAATAAAATCTAGGACCATATGGAGAGAATGAAGAAGTAGTAACAGAAAAGGAGAAAGAATACAAATAGTACATTTTCTGTAGGTACAGTATTTTAAATTCTAATATAAGTTTGAAGATGTAAAATTATTCAAAGCTTATAGAGTTGTTAAGGGCTTAGGATAGCCCCAAATAACTATGGTGAAAGAAACTCTATAATCAACTTTTAAGACCACTTTATGGAGATCTTAAAGAAAATGAATACATTGTGCTAATGTTCCATTATATAATCTGATAGTATTAGGAATATGTAAATTATAAGGGAGGCCCATCTATTTGCAGGGTGGGTTATAGTGAACTTGGAATTACTTAGAGTGGTTTTGGAGATGAGAAAATTTGTGAAAATTACACTACTATATGACTCAATAGTACTCGTCTACTAAGATCAGCCAAATTTAGGGGGACTAGCTCTATCATTTAGTTTTGGTCCATGATTATGTAGTAAAAGCCAGTGATTGGTAACTACTTCAAACTGAGCTTCAGATTTATTACAGGATGGTAAACCAAGAAGTAAAGGCTGCAAGGCAGTATGAAGTGACTTCTCTCTTACACCTGCTGATTAAAGGACAAAAGGGCTGATTTGGCTTTAGTGCTTATGATTCTGCAATGCCTACAAAATTTTAGTGGAGAGCCATTTTTTATCCTTCATTATTGAAATGTAATATAAACTATACTAGAGTGGTAGTTACATCTAATAATTTTCAAGGCCACAAAATGATTGAACAGTGTTCTACAGTAATTACTTTTGTCAAAGAAAGTCAATTATTTGAATGACCTCATTAAAGAATTGCTACTTAATAGTATTATCTCAAAGTACCAAGCCCATGTTAATTGAGTATTGTTATGGGGTAGATAAAATCAGATAAAATTAATGTTTGCAGATTATTACAAAAGATTGGTTTATTTAAATTCTGCTATATGCAAAATGCCCTAGATTCCTTAGTAGGAAGCTAGTTTAGTTTCAATTTAGCAGATATTCTAAGATTAGGAAAGTGGATAAAAACATTCATCTGTCCTATAACTTTTTTTTTTTTTAATTCAAAGTTGCCTTGAAATATCTCTGAAACTCAGGCCTGCTTGCAAACACTGGTGTTTGAGGATGATCCACTAGTGTGGATCTGAGTATGGATGATCCATACTCAGAAATATGAACTACCTAGAAGTGCAGGTATATCTTGAAAATTTAATTGAAACTGAGTGATTTGAAATAGCATTAGCAATGAATTTGGGGGAAAAAAAGCAGATTCTAAATTGGCACATATTAATTTTCAATTTTGTCATATCACAGTGAAGTATGTTAGGTACATAATAGCCCAACAAATCATAAAGAATATTCAGAAAAATATGCCTTTCAATATTTACTAACCCTACCAATGAATGTAAGAAAATTAGTTATATTTAGGGCCAATGGTTGTTTTAGGCAATATGTCAACAAATCCCCCAAGATTAAAAAAAGAATGAATGAATGAATGAAAAGAATTTCTTACAAAGTTGGTGCAGGAAGGTCAAAACCACGTTAGTGTGGACAACTTCACACAGCCCTGGAAAGACCGTGTTGTGCCATTGCACCCCCCGCCCCCAACACACACATGTACAGACATCATTACAGGAGGATTCAGGAGAACCTTCAAGAAGCATCACTATATTCCCTTTTGTTGATAACAGTATGCAATTATACTAAATGCTGATATTTTACCTGGATTTGGGGTGTACTATATCTCTGCAGGAAAAATATATCATAATTTCTCTCAGACATCTGGTTGTAAAACTCTGTGCAGTATTTGTCAACGTTCTTAATTGCTAGCCATAGAAAAGAACTGGCTAATTCAAACGGAAAATGAGTTTCCATTTTATTCTTCTAGCATGGAAAGTTATTTTCATGCAGCCTATATTTAGAATGTAAAGAAAACTAAACATTCTCTTTGTTCAGTGAAATTGCCACGAAAACAATCCTATTTATATCCAGATATTGAGAAGAAGTGGAAGACATACATATAATTGGATAGGGGTGGAGTGATAAAGGTATAGAAGTAAATGTCTTCACAGAGAAGTGCAATCTAAGCTGTGGCCCAGATGCTGTAAGAAATGCTGAGCTTAGCAAATTTACAATGTGGCGAAAATTAACAGCCCTAGTTTTCTAACTGATGTCATTGTATGCTTGGTTTGTACTTGGTGATGAAGGAGCTTCATTTATCAAAATTTTCTACATCAATGTGGATGTCCCCAGATATAGATTTGATAGATAACCTCTTCAATAGTGACAATGGATATATCAACTGTAACACATTTCTTTTGGCACCAAGCCATAAATTATGTCAGTGGTACTTGGTTCATTGATTACTCTGAGCATGTTAAAACTAGCAATGACTTTTACCTATTTGGAAGTTAAGCTGGAAGTCATTAAAAAAAAAAAAGCTGATAAGATGATGACAGCATCTGAAAATTTTTTTCCAAAGAAAGACTTTTGTGCTTCTGTTCATTTTTGTCAGAACCGTAATATGTCCCCTGAAGAAAAGTTCGTAACTCTGTCCTTGTACTCTACCTAGGTTTTTTCCTAATACTACTGAAGATTTCCTGCATTATTGAACATAATGAGCAACCAATGCACCATGTCTAATTGGACAACTACATTGTCAAATCTGCTTCTGATCAAATGTTTAGCATTAAAAACTAATTTGGTGAGGTTCACAGCATCAATAATTCTGTGTCAGAAAAGGCATCATCAATGCTTGCAATAATTTTGATTCTCTAGTCTCTTTTTCATACTGGGACATATCATTGCAGGAATATACAGAGTCAAGGTCAGGTCAACAGCATCTCCATTTGACAAGTTTGCCGGAATAAGATGGATCTTTTTCTCTTTGGAGAAATATTTAGGTGCCAGCAGTGAATCCAAAAAAAAAAAAAAAAAGACAATAGATATGTTCTTTAGTATTACTCATTTTCGGGGTAGTAAATTAAAAAAAAAAATGGAATCTCAGTCTTATATACCTGAAACACCCTCCAAAAGAATTTTAAGGTATGCCTGACTGACCTCAGTAACCCATGATACGGTGCCTCACTATTTCAAAGATACAGCTGACTGAGATACTATCTTGATATAAGTATCTCATTTTAAAATGTTAAATACCTACTATGTACAAAGCACTGTGCTTTATATTTTAAAAGTCACATGAATAAGTAATGTAATTCCAATTTACAGGTGAAGAAAGCATAAAATCACTGTGTCATAGAGCCAAATTTCATATGTAGGTTTATGTAATGCCAAATACTCTAATTTTTTTTTTTTTGCTATAAACTCCTGCCTCACTCTGTGTGCATTTATGTCTGTATCTAGGCTCTGAACATAGTGTCCTTTAGTTACTAGGTATTGTTTGTGTACTATACTAAAATCCTGGAGAGTTTCTTTTCAAAGCAGAGGAATCTGTTTAGGCTCAGCAGAAAGTATCATAATGGATTTCATGCAGATGAAGAAAAGAGGTTTCAGGTATGTAAGTCACACTGTGTGAAATTTGATTTTTTAAACGTAAAGTACAAAAAATTTTGGAACAATATACGTAAGCACAGGTATATGTGTGATTTTATATGTATTTAATTCCATCTTGTCATAAATCCTATTTTTTAAATCATATCTACAATATCTTGTCCTAGAATGTCTGTGATTATCCGTGGAATTTTTTTAACTCTTTTTTCTGAGCCATATAGCTTTGTTCCACAGTGCATGGGATCAATGATGTGGTTGCTTTATATTGCTGTTACAACTTTCTTCATTTAAAAATTAGGGGATATTATTATGACTTCATTAGAAAGAATGGCATCACTTCTTATTTACTTGATTGATTTTTCTTTCCTACCTGGTTTGTTCAGTTATCTTTCAGTTAATCTCATAATGCATAGAGATATATTTGTCTCTTAAATTGCATTTAGACAAACAAAATTCCAACAATACAAGTTATTAGCATTCATAGATAATATTTCCAATTTTCTAAACCTTTTCTCACACAGACACTCACATCTTTCTTATTTGACTCTTTGTACACAAGCTTCAGTAACAGACTATATGTTCACTTCCCTCCCTCGTTCAAAAGAAAACATCAGCCACAAAAGGCAGCATATGACTCAGTCCTTCTAGCTCTTGCAGGCTTCAAATACATTTTTAAAAGTGCCCTCCGTAATAAATGTGAACTTCAAGCTTCATACAACTATTGATTTAACCTGCAAAAACATATCAAAGTAAATATAATTTAACCATTGACCAACATGTCATCCCCTTTTCCAAACAGGTATGTTTTTTTGCTAATGTCAATGCTTTCCAGAATTGTTTTCAGATTTTTAAAAATGTTCTCTTTCTTCTTTTTGAAGCAAAAAAAGTAAAAATGTTATGGGTTTTTCTTATTCAAAAAAATACCATCCCATTCGGTTAATGCCCAATTTTTACATTCTTATATTCCTGAACCAGCTCATTTTGCATTTCATCAATTGCAATTCACATGTAGTTTTGATGACTGTTAATCCATGCTGTCATGGATTGAGGCCACTGTGAACAGAAGGAACTCATACTGCCTGCCACTCAGAGCTTTTGTTTGGGATTTTTATTCCTTTCTTCTATTTGTTCTGTGATGACACATACAGGGCATTTTGGTTCTACAAAAACATCTTGTAGATAAACACTTATTGCTACACAGACATTATCAGCTTTTAACAGAAATGAATTCTTGACATAGTGTTTTGTAGGTAATTAGCCAATTCAGTAATCTGCAGAAGCAGAAAAATAAATGAGTACCTAAGGGCAAGTGGCCAATATTTGAGATACTAAGCATTTTTCTTTTGAAATGCACAGTCTATATTTAATATGAGAATTAAAATTAGTCACTGCCAATACAACTGGCAGGAAAGACAAGAACTCATAAAAATTAGAGAAATGCAATCCTTGTATAAAACCTTCAGGATTAGTAGCATTCATATATATAGCCGTAAAGGCATGAAGGGAATAATCATTTAAATAATTTCACATATTAACAAATGAAAGCAAATTTACCATATTGTACTTATACCTGATTACTATTACTCTTTGAAATGTACAAAAAGAGAATACAGAGTTTTCTTTGTGTTCATGATTATTGACACTTTTTTTGGAGTGCACAAGGAAAGAACACAGCCTATAAAGAGAGAAGACAGTCTAAGAAAGAACCTAGTGCAGAGATGTTTTACGAGTGAATAAAGAAAATAGTCTGTTGGATTGTGAGTAATACAGTCACATCATATAAAGAAGACTCAGATTTTGTCTCACAGTAACCAAGAAAGAAGAGCGTTTCAAAAGAGAAAGATTTTATTATAAAAACTCCAAGTGATCAATCCAAATGAAGAATAACATGTGATATTTGGATAAAAGCCTTGGAGAGTTAGGTTTGCTATACATGTTATATTGAGATCAGAAAGGAATTGGAATTTAAGAGAGTTTCTTTTTCAATATGTCTGCCATGACCAAAAGAAGTGGGTCATTATCAAGAGAGAAATTAGGGCAAACAATAATATTTATTATTGATGATGTTACTGTTGTTGTTTTGGTTGTTAAAGATGAAAGACATATTAGCATACGGCCTGCACATTGTAAGTTCTCCATAAACGTTCTTGAAATAATGTGTACCTCCTAACAGGCAGCTACAGGAGAAGGAGATTTTGAAGTATTTCAATGGAGGAAAGACAAACAGTAAAGCAACTTTTTAAAAGAGGAGGAAAGGAATTTATTGAGATGACATCAATAGTAGGGAGAAAGGCAATCAATTTAAGAGAGTAATGTAATAAGTTTATGATGAGGATTATAGAATGTTATGGAATTTCAAGCTCAATAAAATGTAAAATAAGAGGGTACACATCTCCCGTATGAGGTGTCCTGTTTTGATTTTGGAAGAGATTTGCAAAACAAAATGAGGCAAAGTCCAAGGAAAACCTGTTTTCTTAATTTGTTCTGAAGAAAGTCATTACATTTTTTCTTTGTTTAAAAAGCAGTTAAGAAAAAAAAGAAACTTATAAAGTTGTTGGAGATAAGATTCTAGTTCACCTTATGTCACACTCTTGTATTTTTTTCCCTGGGAGTTCCACTAAGAAGGTTGAAATGGTGCTGTCCCTAGATTACATTTGGGCTGGTAACGAGAAATTAATTCTTGAACATATTGTGTCTTCATTTCATTTTTTGGTGAAGTCTTCACAGAGAGCTTATATTTTTGGTCATAGGTGCTTCTACATAATCTAAAGGACATTGAATAAATTAGATATTAAAAGACTGTTCTCTCAATTAAGAGGTATTGCCACCAAAACAGGCATAGAGCTTTTCTCTAATTGAAAAGGGAAGTTCCAAGAAGAGGTAGGTAGGGTTTAAATGCGGGTAGAAATTTTGGCCTAATATATTTTGTAGTCCAGGTAATTTTATGATATTATTTCTAGCTTTTATTTTTAAATTATACTTTGAATTAGACAGGAGAAGGAGGCCTCTGAGGAAGAAATGTGTGCTGTGCTATAGAGAAGGTAAAAGCAGGGTACTCATGCACATGTACACAGTTTGTGCATTACACAGGGGTTTCTGACCAAGGGGAATCAAATAGGTAGATTCAAACTGTGTTCTGTATTACAGGTCATGCTTCCAGTACCATCTTCCTGTACACAAAATACCATCTATTCACGAAGCTATCTAGTTACAGAGCTGTACCCATCCAGAAAAAGAGCCATTTTTTCTAATTTACAGAAAGATGCCTTATGGCCTAGAAATAGGCCTTGAGCAAGAGTGATCCCTGCTTCTCTCACATAAAATATGAACTCTTTTCTCATATCATAGCCTCTTTCTTTAAATTTGACAAGATAATCAATACAAATCAAATTAATTTTATTACTACATTGTTGAATATTAAATATATGTTTAAATTAAATATATAATATAATTTCAAAATAAATGCAGTAATATAAAAGTACAAGCTATCGATAAAAGAATAAAAAAAGACCAATGTTGAACTAGAACATTACTAGAAAATATTAAGTATATGAATATATACAAAGAGTAATATTTAATGCGTTACCTTCAGTAATGTTTATACATTTAAAAAACAGATCACTAAACCATAAATATATATACTTATTTGTCACTTAAAAAAACCAGATCAGTTAAGGGGAGTTCTAAAATGAATGAAATGACACACACAGACAAATGGTACAAATTCTATAATACCTCCCAGCAACAGTGGAGCAAGAGGTGTCTATAGATGACATACCGTCACTCCCATCTATTTTCTTCCCAAGTTATCCAAAATAGGCCCTTGGCATTCAAGGCCTTCATGTTGGAGGTGCTCAAGGAAGAAATCTTTATGCTCTATCTCTTCTTTTGCATTTCCAAGTTGCATCTGTGCATTTAGAATTGTAAGGAATTGCTCTTAGGGGTGTGGTGGAGAGTAGTTAATTCATCCATCCATGTTATATGAGCTGATCTGCCTGTCAACCCAGGAACTTCCTAACATTAACACACAAGCTAAAATAAAATGCAAATTTAATTCTGTTTCAATATAAAATTGTCTTTAATAAACTTCTCTTTTTATTTCATCATATTACGGGGGTACAAATGTTTAAGTTACATATATTGCCTTTGGCCCACTTGAGTCAGAGCTTCAAGAGTGTCCATCCCTCAGAAAGCACACACGGCACCCATTAGGTGTGAATATACCCATCGCCTCCTCCCCCCTCCCATCTGCCTGACACCCAATGAATGTTACTTCCATATGTACACATAAGTGTTGATCAGTTAATACCAATTTGATAGTGAGTATATGTGGTGCTTGTTTTTCCATTCTTGTGATACTTCACTTAGTAGAATGGGCTCCAGCTCTATCAAGGATAATAAACTTCTAAAAAATACAATATTGTGATTTTAAGATATCTTACATATTTTTTTTTTTTTTTGAGACAGAGTCTCACTGTGTTACCCATGCTAGAGTGCTATGGCATCAGCCTAGCTCACAGCAACCTCAAACTCCTGTGCTCAAGCAATCTTTCTACCTCAGCCTCCAAAATAGCTGGGACTACAGGCATGTGCCAACATGCTCAGATAAGTTTCTTCTATATTTTTAGCTGTCCAGATCATTTCTTTCTATTTTTAGTAGAGACGGGGGTCTCGCTCTTGCTCAGGCTGGTCTTGAACTCCTGACCTCGAGCCATCCTCCTGCCTCGGTCTGCCAGAGTGCTAGGATTACAGGCATGAGCCACCTCACCCAGCTTATCTTAAATATTCTAAAATAACTTACCTCCACATACTTTAGCCTTCAGAGAGTAGTGTCTGGATATCAAAAATGTATTTTCAAAAAGTTAAGGCCAGGTGCAGTGACTCACGCCTGTAATCCTAGCACTCTGGGAGGCTGAGTTGGGATGATTGCCTGAGACCAGAAGTTTGAGACCAGCCTGAGCAAGAGAGAGACTCCGTCTCTACAAATACAGAAAAATTAGCTGGGTGTGGTGGCGCACACCTGTAGTCCCAGCTACTTGCCAGGCTGAGGCAGAAGAGTAGCTTCAGCCCAGGAGTTTGAGGTTGCAGTGAACTATGATGATGCCACTGCACTCTAGCCTGAGCAAAAAAAGGAAGACTCTGTCTCAGAAAGAAACCAAAAAAATGTTAAATAGACAAAGATATCAGTCATTCACACAGTCAAAAAGCTGAGGAAAAAAATATATGTAAGTATTCATGGTATAAAATGGTGGATACTAGTTTGAGTAGGATATTAATTGTTTTGAAAATCACTTTCTTGTGTGGTTTTCTAATTGATGGAAATAATTTTGTATATTTACTCAATAGAGCAAATTATTAATTGTTTCATTATCAATATTTTTGAAGCAGTTGTTAACTACTTTATGTGCATATTTGTGTAATGATTTTAAAGATGCTAAAAAAGAATTATTTTTTATAGAATTATACCACTTCTTATGAAATTCAAAAATTGAAATTTAGCCATGGCTCATCATTTCATCAACAATAAATTTCTACCCAAATCTCTTTGCAACTTTTGTAGGATTATCTACACTATTCTTTTTAATTACAATGTTCATATGCATTACTCTGTGGCTATTTTACTTCTAGTTTATTTGAAAAAGTTAATTATACACTACTCATTTTCTTTCACTTAGTATTTAATCACAAGAGATTCTCAGTGAACCAAAAGACAAATACTCTGCTAATAAATACAGCATTAAAACGTTCAGGCTTTGACAGTATATTTATTTTTCAGAATGCTGTTAGATTTATGTATAATTCTATTACTTTTTTAACCTTTGAAGATAATTTGTAAATGTTTGTTTATATTGTACAAAATATAATGAACCTTCATGTTGAGCATGCATGAATATTCCATATGGTTTCCTGTTAGATTCATTTTGTTGAATTTAGGGATTAAAGCAATAAGAGGTTTTTATTGTTGTACAGGTAATAAAAAAGACATCAGCCATCATAATATTCATCAACAATAGAACATTCAGCTTTTATAAATACATGGTGCCCTACTGGCATTCAGGAAACCAAATTATATAGCCTCGTCCCTGGCACTATGAACAATGATCACTGAAAAAATCATGCCCTTATAAACCTACCAACAAACATGAAAAGGAATCAACTTTTAGAACACAAATAAATACTAATAACTATCATGAGTAAAAAGAAAAAAAATGTTTAGTACATTGGAATTTTTCACTACTCCAGAATTTGAAAGAAGCAAAATCAAAAGCTAATGCATTCCATCTTTATGAATTCTTTAATTAACTTTATGAATTCCCTAATTAACATTATTGGCCATTTTTGGATGAGGAAAGCAAAGTATTCTGGTTTCATAAAGGATATAAAGTGTGTTGTACTTTTTTTTCTATTCAGTGAAAATGATGTCTGATTATCAAATAAAGCCTGCACCTCACAAAGCTTTCAATAAATCTTTTTTTTTTCCATTTATCTCTTGAAATCGAAAGAACAAAAGAAATGCTCACATACTCTCCTGCATGAGGAATAGGTGGTTTATTTGGCTTGTCAGGGACATTGAAAGAAGCCGAGAACTTAGAAAGTTAAATAATGCACACCTCTTGCAAACCTAAAGTATCTTTTTTAGGTGGATGCTTTTGTTGACTAGCACAGTTTCAAATATGAAGATGAGTATTCAAAACTCGTAAAGAAGTCCACCTATGTTGGTTTAGGAAAAGTTGCATACTCTATTAACAGATCAGCAGACTTCATTTATTGAGATTTAGTGAGCTATACCTAATGTCAAAAAGAATATGAACATTCATGTTTTCATTTTTATCAACTATTTTAAGTCAAAGAAACTAGATAATGTATAGATAAAAATATATTTTTAGCTGACATACCCATAGGATAATACAGAAATAAGTAAATTTACCCACTCTTTCTACTAATACCTGATCTGTGACTTTTGTCTGGAAAGTGAAGTTCTGTAACAGGATTTTTGTTATAAAATATAATATTAAAAATTTAGATAAAAATACTTACCTTGAGAAATCTGGGGAAAGATTAATTCAACAAATAAATGTAATAATCTAGCTCATATCATGTACATCATGGATGCTCAAAAAAGTGAACCTTCCTGCTTTCTTATACTCTTTCCTCAAGCCAATTAGTTTAATAGTATTAGTAACAATTGAGTTATTTAGAATTTAGAAAAAAGCAGAATAATGTTAGAAATAATCTGTACATCCTTACATTATTACAGAAATGTTCATTTCATTAAAAACATAACTCCTAATAAATATTTTTGAGGTTTTACTATTTTCTAAATTAGAAACACTATAGCATACATTCTTCAAATATGATTCACATGAATTAAAATATAATTTTATAGAGGAAGTTGAATAACACGTAGTTTTATGTTAGTAGAGAAATATGTTCCCAACTGGTACACATATTAAAAGATCCTCTGTCCAATAAAAATAATAAAGTCCTCTCCATAATTTCATTGTGATGCAGAATAAGTAATAAGAGAAAAACAGAGAGAGAGCAGACACAAAACCAAAAATCAGTGGTGCCAAGAAAATAGAAAGAGAAGATATCCACAGGTTGTAAGGAAAGAGACGATAGTGTTGGAGGAAGACAAACTTCCTGAGTAACTTCATCAATGAAGACTTTGTAGAGAAATCGAGCTTTAGTTTGGTTTTATGCATACATTAAGAATTTTCTTCAGTTTTTAACAAGCATCTAATCTAAGGAAGTGACACAAATGAGAATGGTTTGGAATAAATGCCACACAAGGTTTATTGAAGAATTTTAGTAGAATAAAAATGAGCAAACAGGCCAGACAAGAATACAAAAGACATCATCAGTTAAATGTTCTTAAATAACTAACGTGAAGAAATTTGAGGATTTATAAAATAATTTTATTCAGATGCTCTTAACTTCTTTTATGTATTATCATCCATAAAAGATTCACAGTTGGCATTACATATATAATTTTCCATTTTTACTTGTTTATTTCTTTTTGAAATTTTTATTTATTTTTTATTTTATTATGTATTGACAAATTATAAATATGTATATTTATAGGGTACAAAGTGATGCTATGATATATGAGTACAATGTGGAATTATTGATTCAACCTAATTAACATATCCTTCACCTCAAATACTTATAGTTTACTCCTCTTGTCTATAAACCAGAAATATATATAAGTAGTCATTCTAGTAGTTATTATTAAATAAGGATTTTATTAGAGCCAGTTTAAGGTTCTCAGAACAATAGTATGTAACTCCAATTAAAGAAACCTATGTAGTTACCTAAAGGTCTAAAGGCCATGAAGATATGATTATGAATGATACATAAATTATCCCTTAGCATATATACTCTACTAGGAGAAATGAAATATGTACTTAAGAAATACAGTAGGCATTTAAAATTATTTTCTGAATATAACGATATACTACTGCTAGATCAGCTATAATGCTTGTTTTGGATTAAGTATTGAGAGTATAATTCAGGCATAATGAAAATTTTGGATTGCCATATGTATGATTTTATCCATGAGAAATAGTAGATGAATGTAGAAAACTACATCTCATTGAAAAATGGATGCAAGTGGCTGGGCGTGGTGGCTCATGCCTGTAATCCTCGCACTCTGGGAGGCCGAGGTGGGAGGATTGCTTGAGCTCAGGAGTTTGAAACTGGCCTGAGAAAGAGCAAGACTGTGTCTCTACTAAAAATAGAAAAATTAGCAGGCAGTCTTAGTGTGCACCTGTAGTTCCAGCTACTCGGGAGGCTGAGGCAGGAGGATTGCTTGAGCCCAGGAGTTTGAGGTTGCTGTGAGCTAGGCTGACGCCACGGCATTCACTCTAGCCCCGGCAACAGAGTGAGACTCTGACTCCAAAAAAAAAAAAAAAAATGCATGTAGGCATACACAAAATGAACACACATACACACCTCAAACATCTAGGAACTACCTCAGCTGAACACATCCTATGTTATATAACTCTCTTTCCACCACTTCATAATAGCTCACAAGCTGCAATCCGTCCAATGTCCAATCCACAAGCAAACCTCAGGTCTTCTTAAGATAAGGTGCTATTCTAGCATTTATCTAGTGCTTAATCATCAAATATCCATAAAATTGTACTACCACTTTCATTAAGCTTTTATATTTTATTGTACTTGTGTCACTGTGAAAGTTTTTGAATGCTTTATCCCAACCCACTTTTTCCTTAAGTGCTGTGAATTTAATGTGCAATTTTGTATAATGCAGTGCTATTTAAGATTGCATATGTTGCCTTAAAAAGTTTCTATATTATATTTTTACAAAATTTGATAGGAGGCTTTAGAGAAATTTTTAAAAGGGTGGAGGGAGACATCCCAAAAGATATTCAATGGCAGGAAAAGAAGCAGTGAAGACAAAGCACAGAACATACATGTTGAATAGCAAGGAATTGAGTTGGTTGGCCTAAAAGTTAGGTCAGTTAAAAAAAAGACTTATCCTTAGGGAAACATCTTGAGACAAAGATATATGGTCTCTTAAAACACATTTTTTTTTCCTCAAAAGATGTAAATAAAGCAAGGAAGATGAAAGTATTTCCTTTCAGTGTTATAATGAATTTTTAAATGGGCTAACCCAATGATTATTAAATTCTCTAGACTCTCAGAGATTATTAAGTTTACTGTTAACTTGTATAATGTAGTTTGCTACAGATTCAAATATATGGTAGAAAAGGTAAACTATGATTTAATTGCCAGGAAGGACATTGCCAATTTTGGTTCTAACGCAGAAATCTTAATCTAACAATATTTTTTTGTCTATAAAATCTCACTTACAGAAATGCTGTTGGAAATAGGTTTCCTTCATTAGTTAACAGGTTGAATAAAATATTTGGTGTATGTTTATTTTATATTTTATATTTTTATGGAAGTCATGTCTTCAAATTTTGAATATTATACTTTTATAAGTATTCATATTTTCTTCTACAGAGGAAATATAATATGGACACTTATCTGCTTAAGGTTTAAGGAAGAAACATATGTTTTTTAAAAAAATAATCTCATGACTATACAGTGTAATAAGTTTTATGATTCCAATATTGTGCTAATTTGGCACCAGAACAAATTTTAGGTGAGACACACAGTAGTTGGACCATGGTACTTCTGGACAATAGACTGAAAACAGAAAGCCAGGAAGAACACAGATTGGTGATAGTTTTTGTAGCCACTTCACACAGGACATGTCATTTGCTTCCAGTTTAGGAGAACATAGCTTGATTGTGTCTTAACTAGACTCACAGATGATCTTCTTTACCTTAGAGAACATGCTACATTTCAGGGTTTGTCCTTGAAACTTGTAGGCTCGGAACATTATTTGATTTGTTTTAAAGATGGCATTGTTTTGGGACCAGATATACAAAGAAACCAGACAGATACGTAAAAGCAGCATGTCAATATGATATATATTAAAATCTATATATATTGAATTGTGTAACTGGAACAGTTACCAGACTACTTGTGCTGATATCCCTCCTGCATTCTCACTCTGTACACTGTTTTACTTTGGGATCTGTGTTGTTTAACATAGAGTTGGCCTAATAAAACTCTTTTAATGTAAGTGTAGCATTTGATTCCCAAATTTGTACCATTCCCTTTACCTTTGTAGGTTTTTGTTCCTCCCCATGCTGTTTTGAAACAGTAGCATTATTATTTGCAGTGTTACAACCAAGTCTGACAGGCATTTGAGCTCTTTCTGCTTAGCTTACACAACTTTAGTTAATCATATTTCTTTTTAATGTTAGCTATAATGTGCTTATTTGTTTCCATATTTGCTTCATTTCTTGTAAGGAGGCTCATTTAAAATACCAAAACAGCTGGATAAAATCAGACTGGGATTCATGAAAGTGTTCATACCACACACCATCTGAGTCCTTAAGAAAATCAATTAAATTATTTTTATGAATAATTTTCACAAATATATATTAAATCTTGGTAACATGATAGTAACTGTGATGGGGCTATCACAGTGTTGAGCATAGTATTAATACATCATCTGTTCTCAAGGAGATCATCTGTAAAAAGATATTCATTAGTTTTATTTAAGTTTGCTTGATTCTCAATTGGCTCATACATACGATTACCAGTTTGCCTTATTGACCACTCATTGCCAAATATAATAATAATGGTAAATCCTAGTTTAATTTTTTGAAAAATTACTGGCCTAGGAATATAGATTATGCACAGGACTATTTAAATTGTTGCAACACTAGAAATACATTCTTAAGAAGACTGGTTGTTGTATAACATGTTTAATGGAATAGATACTAAATCAGGGATAAACATAATTTAACTATAATTGCATAAAAATAAATATTTATATCATTTGTTTTTACTATTAGGTAGCTGTATTGAGGATACTTATAATTTGTATTCTTATGCAATTTTAAGTTATTTTCATTAGGGAAACAAAAAAAATCCCACGTTAAATATATCAGTGTTCAATGACATGTTAAATAAAAAAGTAGTGCCCATTTTTACTTTGAGCATCCTCATTTTACATCACTGTTTTGTATACTGCAAAGCAACAAGCAATATGTTGCATTACTAAGGACATTTTATAATGTCAAATCTATACAAGGCTTTTTATAACTATTTCTATAACTTTACAACTTCTGCCAAGATATTGTAGCTTTCAATTTGTGTTATTTCATTAGCATTTTCTTTAAAAAAAAAAAACACCTACTATACATTAAAGATTCTTGTTGACTTTGGGGCTGTCTTGGTGAACAATAAACCAAGTGCAAGAATTTAGTGGTCTAATCAGAAAAAAAATGAAAAGACAATTTCAATCTGATAACTGCCCTGACATGTGTTAGCCCACAGATTCCTAAAGGAATACATAGAAGTGACGACTAACCCTGTCCTAGTAAGGTTGTAGAAAAGTACCCTTGTAAGCTGTGAATTGAGAAATTCAAAGAAAAAGGAAAATTCTCCCAAGTAGATAATAGCACAAAAAACTGGCAAGAGGTATTTGCATATTCTGTAGAATTATAAGAACCTTATTGTATAGACTTATTATTTTAAATCATATTCTAAATCTCTCTCAGTGGAAAAATGCCTAAATTGTCTTATCAAACTAAATTGAACTGAAGTCAATTTTATTTTTGTAACTTCTTCTGAGTTTAAAAATGGTACAGAATGACATATGAGAGATTCCATGATCAGGACAGTTTAATAATCTCCTTTTTAAATCATTTTTAACTGAGGATTATGGATCCAAAATATGTTAAAAGAATCAAAACAAGATAGATGTGTGTTTGGTACATTATGCACTGATATCCTGAAATTTTCTTTGACTATTCCACAGCTAAATAAAATATTTAAGTTATAGGAGTATGTTTAGATTGCTTGTTTCACGAAATCACTTAGGGCTCCATGGTTGCACAGAATTTATAGAATAATTTTATTTAATAATATTCTCTTACAATTTGCTACAGTTCACAAAATAATTGAATTTTTATCTCTTTTCCTTTTGCCCACCAATGGAAAAAGCATAGGTAGATTTTCAACAAATTAGGGCAATATGTTTTAAATGATTTCATTTAAATATAAGCTTTAGAACACATAAACATTTATTTTGGGTGCTCCATGTGTCAGCTCCTAGGTAGAGGCAGTGATCCTACTTAACTTCTAAAAAATAATTTATACAGAAAGATTTGTGTCAGATGATTAGGAGACTCATCATATGTATTAACATTTTGTGGACAGAGAACACAACCATGGTTTTGTAACATGAGCTCCAAATCAAAAGAAACAAGGGAAAATTCCTCACATTTCAGGTATTGATTAATTTTTATAGCTGCTTCTCACATAGGCAACTCTATGGAAGAATTTTCCAAGATTCATAGTATTATGGATTTATATATTTACCTGTGGTTAATTATTCCCTATAGACTATCCTAGAGAAGGGTTCCTGGTTACTTTGTTTAAGTGAGAAGAAAATTAAAAAATCATTGATTCTTTTGGAGAGAAATATAAGTATTGCAAATTTAATTCAATTGAAGCAAATTTATAAATAACTAAAGATAAAAAAAGCTGTTAAATTTTATCTTCAAATAAAACATGAATAGAATTTCTGCTCATTGGCTTTGTATTAAAGTGTTGAGGCAAAAACAAAGACAATATCTACAGTGTAACATGCTATTTATTAATTTTATAATTGGGACCAATTGTGATTCAAATTTCTTTTGGAGAAAAACATCTGCAATTTGAAAAGCATTTATTCCATATTTCAAAAAATGATGCAGTTTTAGGAACACACTTTGTACACAAGTAAAAACTTGCCTCTAACTCATTGACTTAGACATCAAGCAGAACATTGGCATGGATGAACAAAACCACAAATAAGAAGCCCAGCTTGATTTAAGCTGCTGAAATAGTGATTTTACTGGCAAGACATGATCTGCATGCTGTTTTGAGTTGGGTGCCAGGGACACTACATGGCAGGACAGTTTCCCTTTTATATATTAATCATTTCTTTAGTTACAAAATAGTGTTTTTGCTGTAACAGAATTTGTAATGTATTTGTATTCCACGGATTTAGATCCCCAGGGAATGCTGCAATTTACTAGTTATTAGACATTAGGTACATAAGATCACTTTTTGATTCTGTCTTCACCTGTGTAAAATGGTGTATTAATATGTGCTATGCTGAAGAGCTACTGAAATATTAATAAGACAATGAAAAAATTATAGGAAGGCATGTAGGAGATACAAAATGCTGTCTGCTTTCATCCCAAACTGTTTTCTTGCTTATTCAGTTCTCATCACACTGGCTCCTTACTGTTTCTTGAATATCCAGGCAATATACAGCAGAGCTTTAGCACTTGCTTTTTCTTCTACTTCACATAAAAACTCTTCCTCCAGGTCTTTACTCCAAAATTGTTTTCTGTGTTGCCTATTTTGGTTACTCTATCTAAGATTACACCCCTTTCCCACCCCATCCTTCCCTCACACACATCCCTGCCATTCACTTTTAGTATTTTAATTTTGCTTTTAGCATTTGCTTCTCTTTAATATACTAAATTCTGTATTTATTCATCTTGTTCACTCTCTTTCCAATTTGAATATAAACACCATGAAAATGGTGAATTTTGTGTATTTGTTGCTGGTCAGATCCCAGGGTATACAGTAGTGCCAGTTTGGTAGTAAAAGCTGAGTATTTTGTTCAGAAATGAATGAACGCTCTAAGGTGCTAAATTTCCTGTTATTAGAAGTGGAAAAAAATAAGTTCAACTTTTAAACCAAAGAGATGTTTTTAAAAAAAATTTTATATGTTAATAAGGAGAAAGTGGAGAACATTAATTAAAGAAGGAAAACAGAGAAATTTAGTGGTCAAGCAAGGATGATAAATTTTATGTTTGTCATGCTGTCCTCACTATTGGTAGCAGCTTTCTGAAGCACTAAATTGAAGAAATTCATCATCTTGGCTCAGACAAAATGACTTTATTCAATTAAAATACCTACTTTAAGTTCTGGGCAGATCAAGTAAGTTACAGCATTTGTGGCATGTATTTGGCATTCCCATTGTAAAGTATTTTAGGATATTTTATCAGTAGATGTTTGGCAATATAGTGAAAGAGATGACCTGGTTTAACATAATTAATTCAGGCCATTCTAGAGCTGGCCTCTTAGGCTCTTTAACCCAGGGTCAATTCCAGTCCTCCTTTGGAGAAAGATCTCTACTTATTCATTGCTCACATTAAAGCCTTTTAAGAGTCCCTACAACTTCCATAGGTTATTGTAAAAAAGAAATTCAGTTAACCTTACAGCTTAAAAAACAAAAATTAGTTGATCCAATAAATATTCTAAGAATTCACAAAGAGTTTGGGAACATTTAAGCAATTCAAGCAGTTAGATGTTGTGAAATATATCATATACAACATCCAGGGCTAGAATAAGCTTTTTGCAAAGTTAAAACATTAGTTTATGAAATTTTGTTTCTGCTAAGAATGAAGGGTTGACACCCTCGAAGAAACTATTTGCAAAAGATATCTGATAAGGATAACACAAAAACCTGCATAAGGATGTTTATGGCAGCTTTATTTACAATTGCCAAAACTTGAAAGCAACTAAGATGTCCTTCAAAGGGTGAAGCGATCAATAAACTGTGGTACATTCACACAAATAAATATTACTCGGCACTAAAAGGAAATGAGCCATCAAGTCATGAAAAGACATGGAGAAACCTTTGTGAAATGTGATATACAAAATGGCAAACCATGATTCAGAGATGTAAAATGGAGTCAGAAAGCCATCCTAAGAAGGACTGAACAACCTAAAACCTTGCCAGAAAAACCAGGAACTTGCCTCAAATCTTGGAACTGGGCCAAACTGCAATTACCACAATATCTTGGAAAACAGCTGAATTTTGCCAGAGTTGCTACTCCTGAACGGCAACAACTAATGACCTATGGACTCATGTATAGAGTCAGTCTCCACCAATGTTAATTCTTTCAAAACAACCTTCCTTTAAAAAAGTCCCTACTCTCCTTCCTCTCTTCAAAATACAGTTTGACCTTTAGCCAACTCTGTCTCCTGAATTGCAATTCCTAAGACCCTAATAAATGCCTTGTCTTCCTACATTGCAGTCTGTTATTTCACCTTTTCTTAGTTAACATCTTAAATGCATGGTACTAATTGAAAAAATCCAATCTTAAAAAGCTATATAGCATATCATTCCAAAAATATGACATTGGGTAAAAGGCAAAACTACGGAGACAGTAAAAGCGTCAGTGGTTGCCAGGGGTTAGGGAGCATTCATGGATAAATCAGGGGAGAGAATTTTTAGGCCATCGCAACTATGTGTGATACCATAATGGTGCATAATGTCTTTACACACTTGCCTAAACCTGTAGCATGTATAACACCAGGAGTGAACCCTAATGTAAACTATGGACTTTTGGTGATAATTATATGTAAATGTAAGTTAATTAATTCTAAAAATGTACCACTTTGGTACGGAATGTTGATAGTAGGGCAGGCTGTGTACTTGTGGGGATAGAGGATGTATGGGAACTGTCTGTACCTTCCGCTCAATTTATCTATGAACCTGAAATTCTGCTAAAAAATAAAGTCTATTTTTTAAAAATCATCTAGACCCAATTTTAAGTATCTGTGTCAGAGATATTATGTCAAGTGGAAAAATTGGCCTTGCAACTGTTTTTATCCAGTTTTAAATTCACAGAGAAACTTGTGTATTTCATTTAGACCTCATGACCTCATTAATTCAGATCTGCTCATTTCGAATGCATGATATTCAAGCTGGACTAAAGAATACTTTTATAGTCTGCGAAAGTAGGGGTTTTCTAGGAGAGAAAAACTTGAATAGAGAATTCATATTATGTTCAAAATATTCATCTGTTTTCAATTATTTTAAGCACTTTAAGCAATTCATTTACACATGAATGACTGAAATGGTAGAATACAAAACTTTTATCTATATAAAAATGCCAATCTGCAGTTTTTTTACCTTGAAACCTTTTGGTTAAGTTATAAAGCAATACAAATGCTTGGCTTGTAAAATCATCTCTAAAATCAACTAATTTCTTAAATGTTTCTGATTCCTGCCTTTTACAATTTTTCAGAATAAACTTTTACATTGATTATTTGTGTACAATATTCATTGCTGAGATTACTTTTTTATTATGTTATACTACATTTATTATAATATTATTATATATAATTTAATTATATAAGTATATATATAATTATATAATTTAATTGTATAATTAAATTATATATAATATCACTAACTTTTATCTTAGTTATTTTTAAATAATATATATTGGTCAACCAATAAGGAAAAAAAACATAATAAATCAGGCTTTCAGATCTGTAAATGCATTCTGTAATGCTAAATACCAATTTTTGTTCATAAAACTGAAGCAAGAGATGGTAAAACTCAAATAGATATTTCTTAAACAAACATTAAGCCAGTTTAACACAATATAAACAATGCATCATGCACATTCATTTTGGGTGATTTTTATCCACAAACTATCTTAAAGAATAAATCCGTGGAGTTTGGAATTATGATTTTTTTTTTTTAATTTAGGTGTCCCTTAAACAAGCATGGATAGTATAGATTTTTTTTCCAAAGACATTTACTAAAAGCTCAAAATTTGAATTATGTGACTCAATGTAAAATTTTTGTTCAAAAATATTTTCTGACTTTCTTTAGATGACTAATACTATAGAAGCAGATTATTCCTCTTCAGTGAGCTTTTAAGCTTTATCTAAGTTAAATATTTATCACAAATATGCCACATCAAACTTTTCAGCTAACTTTTCTAGAAAATTGTCTAGAAACTATCTAGGTTATTTCATCTTACATTGTAATTAAAAATGTTTTTATATTTAATCCACACTAATTTATTAACATCTATTAACTGGATCTTATATAGGTATTCATAATTAAAAGGTTGCATATTGAGCTTGGTTATTTTTATTCAGATATAGTTATAGTGATAAAAAAGATGTCATTAGTTAGCATTAGCAAAGGTTCTAAGAAATAAATGAAGTTTTGTTAAACAAAAACATTATTTGTTATTGTGATTGCTATCACTTACTACTTACACAATTTCTGGAAAAGAGAAAGATCATGTGAGTACTTCCTGATGAAACATGATTAAGCTTATAGTCAGCAAAAATTCAAATTCCATTTTCCACATCATAGCTGCATTACATTGAGAGAATTCTTAACCTTTTTAAAAAATATATTTTAAAAGTCTTTAGAATATTGTGGATTCCATGTGATAATATGCATGTACCTTAGCACACTCTCTGATATAAAATACATACTCAATAAATTATTATCTGAAACTCAAATAAAGGAAGATGCTGTAATGGATAAGCAGAAACATTTGTTCAGTTAACTTTTTAAATTTCAAAATATTAAGGGGGTACAAATGTTTTTGTTACACGGATACTTTGTACAATGATTAAGTTGGAGCTTTCAGTGTTCCCATCACCAGAATAGTGTTTATTGTATCTGATAGGTAAGTTTTTATCTCTTACTCCCTCCAACCTCCCCCCTTCTTCATTTCCAATGTCCTTTATTTCTTTTGGGTGACCATGTTCACCCAGTGTTTAGCTCCCAATTATTAGAGAGTACATATAGTGTTTGTTTTTCCATCCCTAAAGATACTTCAGTTAGAATAATGGTCTCGTGATTCACCTTACTCCTCTCAGAATGGCCATTATTAAAAAATCAAAAAATAATAGATGCTGGCATGGATGCAGAGAGAAAGGAATGCTTATACACTGCTGGTGGAACTGCAAATGAGTACAACCTCTATGGAAAACAGTATGGAGATTCCTCAAAAAAATAAATGTTCAGTTATTTTCAACCATCTGAAACACAAATTGACCAGAACTTAGTCATAATCTATTTTCTAAAATATGCCATTACCTTTCTGGAACTCATTATGTGGCTATCTTATATTCTGACTATATCTAAATATAATAATAAAACAAAAAAATTACTAAACTATGAAATATCCTTGATAATAGTCCACATTGAACTTTAGAGATTTTATTCATGAAAGAATATTTTAACCTGATATAAGTTCCTGATGTTTACATTAAAAACAATGAAAATAAGCATGTAAAAATGTAGAATATCTGTATATAGAACAATATATGGGATGTTGTAGGAAATAGTAGCAAGAAAAGATAGGAGAAATATTAAAAAAGAATGCAAAACAAGGAAAAATGTGGGTACATTAACTTGTGAAAAACAAACATACTCTGTGACCAACATATACAGAGAATATTTAATGCAAGACTATTAAAAGTCTGTATAGGGGAATGGACTCTAAAGACACCCCCAAATAATTGTACAGCACCTCAAGTCATAAAAAAACAGGCAAAAGAACTACCTTACTTATAGACATAGGAACATCTGTGAAACCATTCAACCAAAGTTTTAATCAAAATTATTAAAGATTTAAAGTATAGTTTTGTATTATATGTTTGCGTGTATTTTTACCAGAGAGGTAACCACTATCAAGAAAATTTTATTGTCTAGAAATTCTCAATTTGTTGAAAGTATCAAATGTATAATATTTTAGTGTATTTGAAAATATATCTATGAATGTATTTTACAATTGTCTGACTTTTTAAATCCTGTTTTTGATAAAGCTTTCGTGCTGCTATAATGTCTAAGGCTCACCCTACTGTGTGAAAATGTGAAGTTTCACTCCCTCGTTTGCAGTAAAAAAAAATGAGTATGTGATCATCCTTTGAATAGGATCCATAAAATGCCTGCTGGCAAAAGAAACTCAAAAAGATAGACATAAAATTTAACTTTAGAAAAACAGTAGAAAGCCTCACGATCTGCTCTGTTTTGTCAGCAACTCCTGGCAGTCATGCCAACAATTAAAAAAATGTATATTGTTCAGCAAAATCCACATGAATATTAGACTTTGTGTGTGTGTGTGTGTATTTATGTTAGCGTGAGTTATGGAATTCTGAGATTATAAGATTCTGGAAATTATATAGCAGATATGAACTGAGGCCAAATTAAATATATGTGTGTATCTATATACACACACATTATATATTATAAAAAGGCATACATTTGTACTCAATCGTTCAACTAAGTAAAAAAAAGAAAGCTAATTTAAAAGTTATCACATGTATTGTTGATCTCTAAATACATATCAGATTTTATTTTTTATACTTAAATGTATGAAAATTTAAGGATCAAGCAAAGGTTTTAGTGAGATCATGCTAATTTGTATAAATATTATTATACTAAAGTGAAATTTCTACAATGCTGCCTGTCCTGATTCTCCTAGGAAGAATTTTCAATTACTAATCTGCAGTTACAGCCTTCACTTATATTGCTTTATTATGGTACATACCATAGTGCATTGCATTTATTGACTAACCAACCTATGTTTCCCCTCATTGCCTTGTCCTTGAGCAAGAGAACTTGGTCTCTGCATAGTCCAAGAGCTTAAAATAACAAAAACAATGGGTAATGATTATCTTCTAATTTTTGCTAGATTACACAATTTCTGTTCATCTTTCCCATAATAAAGAGAATAACACATTACCTTGATCTCAGGAGACTCTCCAGTATAAACATGAAAAAAATGGGGAAAGGAAAAAAAGCAAAGAAAAATTCCCAGATTCCTTTTCTTCGAAGTTTTTCCTTGTTAGCATATATTTTAAAAATACATACAAGTAATTTTTTGAGTGCTTTTTCTTCATTTTCAGAAAATGTTTGTGTTTTGATTCTCAGAGTGATTTCAAACACTTTTTTAAAGACTGAAATACAGGTTGAGCATCCCTAATCTGAAAATCCGAAATCTGAAATCTGCAATGCTCCAAAGTCCAAAATTTTTTGAGTACTGACATGATACCACAAATGGAAAATTCCACACCTAACTGTGATGGGTCACAGTCAAATGCAATCAAAACTTTGTTTTATGCACAAAATTATTAAAAATATTGTATAAATTACATTCAGGCTATGTATATAAAGTATATATGAAACATAATTTTGTATTTAGACTTGGGTCCCATCATCCAGAGATCTCATTATGTATATACAAATATTCCAAAATCTGAAAAACTCTGAAATCCAAAACATTTCTGTTCCCAAACATTTTGAATAAGACATGTGCAACCTGTATATAAAAGATTTAGTATAACAAAACCAAGAATAAAACCTTGAAGATGACTGAATCAACTAATACGTTAATTATTAAGAAATATTAATCCAGAGATTGAGAAGAAGGTCTGAAATAGACCCTATCTTTTTCTTTTTCTGTTAAATTTTCAGAATGATGTAAAGTTACAAAAGGTCAGATTAATTTCTCATAAACAGACAGCTAACAGTGCTGGGAGACATCACTGTAGGTGGTAGATATTTAGTGAAAACAGTCTTATGTTAAATGAGTTGTGATGTTCAAATAAAGATTCTGGTTTAATTTCATTCTCACTCTCTCTCTAAAATATAAGATGACAGTACTTGTGTTGATTGCCTGCTTTTTGTACTATTTGCAAGACAATTTCCTTTGAACAGTGTCTGTCTCTTAATCACAAGTAACAGCAGGTACTGAGCAATTGATATGCCACATATCTTACTCTGAACAACACCCATAAAAGGACCTATATGGAGTAAAATACTAAAGACTTATAAATTAAATGATGCTGCTTTTTTCACTTGATTTAATAAATATAGCAAACTTATTAGAAATGTATTCTAAATTGATATGTTCCAATGAATATAGGTTGTTATTTTTTGTGGATTTCCTCTTGTTGCTGGTGTTAATTACATTTTCTGCAATGTAGAGTGTGGAAGGAAAAATGCCTATGCATCATAAAAGGGTAATACCCTTTTCTTAGGCTATACAATAGCAAAAGGTTAAGTTCCTCTTAATCCAGAAGCTATAACAAAACAACAAAAAAATTTTAACTTAATACATTTGAGAAAAACGAAACAAAAAAACAAATATATATAGCAAGAGACATGTAGAATATTTTCGCAATATAAATAACTATTCTGTTTATTAACATATAGAATTTTTAAAATTTAATAATAAAAATCCAATAAAAAACTGAGAAAAAATTAAGAAAACTATGCAATTTAATATGACCAAACTATTATAGTAGTTGAAGAAAATACATGATATAAAGGAAATATTTTTTAATTTCCACAGAAAAAAGGGGACATACATTTTTTAAGAGAAGACATTAGATATTGAAGTTACGCAAAGCAAACCTATTCTATAGATGATAATGATTTTCATAGAAGACAATCAAAGCAATGTATTTAATAAGACTATTAAAAATCATATTTTAAAAACATATGTTAAAATAAAAGTAAATTCAGTCCTACTTTCCAAAAGGGCATATTGTTTAACTGAGGAAATAGACAACTCTGAATCAAATCTAGTAAAACTATTGAACTATAAAAAAAAAGGAAAAAAAATAAATTATTTGATCCCATTGTGGAAAGACCAGCTCACTTTTAAAGTACAGAAAATAAGATTGATGTCACTAATTTGTGCCAGAAGAAAATGCAGCAAATGTGAACAAAAATGTGAAACAGGAATATTATGTATAATCTAGTAGACCTTCCAATATAGAAGTCGCAGAACAACAGTTATGAACATGGGAAAACTCGGGGAATCAAACTGTGACTGGAGAAACATTCTCGAAAGGATTAGAGGGGTATATTTCATATATATATATATATATATATATATATATATATATATATATATATATATATAAGTTTCAGCCAAAGGGAAGACATAAGGGTGATGGAACAGTGTGTAATCGGTTCATGTTCTGGCAATATAGATCTAATAGAGTTATCCAAAAATGTGAAGGGTTTGGAGGGAATGAGAATACATGGAAAGTTGAGTAAATTCACAAATTGTCATAGGCAGGGATCAGTGAACCAGGTCTTGGGACAAATCCAGACTGTTGCCTACTCTTGTAAATAAAGTATAATTGGAACAGAGCCACGTTCTTTGTTTTTTAATGTATTGTCTAAAGCTTCTCTAGTGCTACAAAAGCAGATTTAAGCAAGTGTGATTATTGACTAAAATGTTTATTATTAATATATGGACCTTAACAGAAAAAAAAAGTTTTTAGACCCCTTTTCTAGAGGTATTAATTGAGAATAAAGAAATTATGTATGTACCCACACACTGACTCACACAAACTCACATATTGCAGTTTAGTGAGGCACTCAATGTCTTTTTCATAAATTCCTTTTCTGATTACACACACACACACACACACACACACACACACACACACGGACATTTTAAAGATTATGTCTCTGTCACACAGGCTGGATTGCAGTGGCAGCATCATAGCTCATTGCAATCTCAAACTCCTGGATTCAAGCAATCCTCCTGCTTCAGCCTCTAGATTATCCAGGACTACAGGTGCAGAATTATTTCCTTTTGCTTGTTATTGAGATTTCAAACTTTTAGACTCCATCTCTATGAAAAATAAAAACAAAATTAGCCAGGCGTAGAGATGGAATCTATGTTGCCGAGGCTGGTCTTAAACTCCTGACCTCAAGCGATCCTCTTGGCTCCCACAGTGGTGGGATCATAGCCATGAACCGCCGTGTCCTGACTTTCTGATTTTACATGCAGAATTATTTCCTTTTGCTTGTTATTGTGATTTCAAACTTATAAATACCTTTCAAGAATCCCTTTCCCTGTATCCATAGTATACCATAGCATGAACATCTGGAAAAGTGATTACTAATCAACTTAAGAAATGTTTGTATTCCTGTAATATCCTGAATAAATTTTTAAAAAGGTATTTTATTCAGTCTGTTTTTGGCCAGGGAAAAGTAATGATAAATACAGTAACCTCCACTGTCAAACAACCACCTTTGTTTATTATTTGGAATTCCAGTTTGAATTTAAACCAAGGAGCTGAAAAAAACTGAGATAAAGTTTACTAAATAACAAAAGGCAAGTTATTCAAGAATTGTATAATTAGAAATACAGAGCAAATGTCATATAATGTGCACCAGACCTGAAACACAAAGGATAAATTCTCTGATACCTTTTCCTCATAAAAGCATTTTGCAGAGGAAAATACTACAGTAGCAATTAACTGCAATGAGTATATGTAATGAGACTTTGTAATTAAAATTAATCAAATCATATAACTAACTTAATCTTATATAAAGTTGATTATCTTAAGTCAGCTTCCCTAGAAACAGACTCTGAAGGGGAGATTTACTTGCGGGAAGTTTACTGGAGAGTGAAGGAAGCAGGATTGTTCAGAGAGAGAAATTAAACTACTACGATGGTGTCACAGCAGAATTCTGCATTATGAGTCAATCCCACGGGGAGCTCTGGAACAGGAATGGCCCTTCGGAATGGTCCAGCCTTGAGGCAAAATATCCAGCATTTCCATGTGGACTGTTCTAGGGAGATAGGGTAAACTTGGATAAGGAGGCTCTCCTTAGCCCAGGTAAGTCCTCAAGATCATCTCAGCTAAGCCCTCATTGCTGTTGCTTCAAGCAGCCGGAGGAAGTAGTGCCTCAGTCTTCAAGAGGGGCTCTTAATAACACTGTGACATGCATTATAGTCCATCCTTTGTCCTTCTTTACTCTGTATTCCTTATATGAATAATTCTGGGAAGAACTTCTGTGGGATTGTTTTCTTTTCCTGGGAAATTTACATGATGAGATTAGTGGAAACAAACTGGAGGCTACAACTGATGCTCATTGTCCCCCTCTTCTATGAAGCATTCTATATGTCTGTCACCATCTAGTTGGCTTGTCTGGTCGAGAGACTCAGACCCTGATCATCATGACCTTATCAGTCTATGAATGTCACACGTATCCATTTAACATCAAAACTGAACAAATTAATACCAAGAGCACCTCTGTAAATCAGCTAAAAGCCAAAGATATTCTTCTCTACCCTCATTGTTTTAAATTTCACACTTTGCCTTTATTATTATTTTTTTCTTTTTGAGACAGAGTCCAGCTCTGTCACCCTGGCTAGAGTACAATGGCACTATCATAGCTCACTGCAGCCTCAAATCCTGGCCTCAAGCAATTTTTCTGCCTCAGCCACCTAAGTAGCTTGGAGGGATTACAGGGCGCGCCACCATGCCTGACTAATCTTTCTTTTCTTTTTCTTTCTTTCTTTTTTTTTTTTTTGGTACAGATGGGGTCTCCCTCTTTCCCAGGCTAGTCTTGAGCTCTTGGCCTCAAGTGATCTTCCCTTCTTGGCCTCCCGGAGTGCTAGGAATGCAGGCATGAGCCACTGCACTCAGCCATAATATTTTCATTATTGTGCTAGAACACTTTTCATGACATTTACTCTCTTAACAAATTTTCATGTACACAATACCATGTCATTAACTACAGGCACAATGTACAGTAGGCTTGATTTCTTGAACTTAATCACCTTGCAAAACTGAAACTTTATACCTCTTGAATAGCAACTCCCCACTTCCCCAACCCCTCAGGACCTGGTAACCATCATTCTAATCTCTGCTTCTGTGTGTTTGACTATTTTATTTGTCTCATATAAGTGGAATCATACATTATTTGTCTTTCTATGACTGGCTTATTTCTATTAGTATGAGGAAGCTACTATGCAAAACAGTGTGGTGGTTCCTCAAAAAATTAAAAATAGAAATACCATGTGATCCATAAATCCCACTTGTGGATATTTATCCAAAAGAATTGATTGAAACCAGAATCTTGAAGAGATATTTGCATTCCTGTGTTCACAATAGCAAGATGTGGAAACAACCTAAATGTTCATCAATGGGTGAATGGATTTTTAAAAAATACAGTATACAATGGAATACTAGTCAGCTTTAAAAAATAAGGAAATCCTGACATATATGACAACATGGATGAACTTTGAAGACATTATGTTAAGTGAAATGTCAGCCTTTATTTTTTAGCAGTACACTACCTCCTTCAAAGCAGCATGGCCCATGGTACCTACCAGGATCATGACTCTTTTCCTCTCCTGCTGACCTTTTAGCATATGAACCCCAAAGTTATTAAGTGGCATCCACAGATTAAAGTTTAATTTTATATCCTCCTTCACAGAACCATTTCCTCTCTAGAAACTAAGACCTCAAACTATTATCACTCAGATTTATGAGAAAGGAAATCATAAATTATCTAAAGACAAGTGGAAGACGGACTGTAGGCTATTCTATCTTCCTTTCCATTCCTAGACTGATGCTTTCCACCAATTGAAGACATAGTGCTACACAATCATATCTGACTTATGGCTTATAGCGCATTCTGAAGGATGGCTCTACATTCTTACGATGGATTGCCTCCAAAGTGGTACAAAAGTTTTACCTTCAAAAGCCTATTCAATTACTGTTTCATGCTGGCAGCTTCTGTGTGGTGCAGTATGTGACAGGGTCCTTGCCTACAGCTATGCCTCCTTTGCTGTAACTCGGGCCCTTCGTCTATTGCAATGCTATATGGATCCTACATTGGCCGATCAAATAGTTTATAAGTCCTTATATAATTATGCTACCTATGGAAGTGTCAACAGGAAAAGCAAAGCCATATCCAGAATATGTGTCATTTACAGTCAGGATGAATTACTCACTTTGCAGAATGGAAGAAATACATTGATTATGACAATAGTAATACAGGTTGGTTATGTCTGTCCATTTCTCTTCCATGTGCCCTTTTCCTAATATAAGTAGGAAGATGTGATAGTCAGACTTGCATTCTTGTTTCCATTAGAACTTAAATACATTGGCAGCCTTTTCTCTGTTCTTACTTCTTCTTTGAGGGACATGAAAAAGTTGAACCTAGGAAGCCCAGTGTCAGGTTTCATAGGTTAGATTGAAGAAAAGCCCAGATGCTGTCACAGAAGCTCAATTAGGGGAAAGGGGCTATAGATCCACTTTTTTCAATAGTTTTAACACTTAAATTCCTTGAGCAAACTTAGCAAACCCAAATTAATATTAATGACAGTAAGCACCACTATCTTCCAGGGCTGTTCATTATACAAACATTCTTGAAACATAGTCAGAAACAAGGGACAGTCAGTGCTTCTGCTTACAAAATGTGCAGAAACATGAGAGACCCATGAGAGGTTGTGTCTCAACAATTAGTACTACCAATAAAATAAAAATTATGTACAAATCTTGGTTTTAACAAGTGAAATTTTTTCCTGGAATAAGACTTAAAATCTTTACAGAGTAAATATTAAAAAATTAATTATGATTTTAATAGCTTTACATATGCCCTTTAAAGATATTTTCTGCTTATAAGAGATATTTTTCATGGTAAGGCAAGAGGATATGTTTTGATTAACAGTTTGTAGCTTGATTTATAATTCTAAAATATATATATAAATGATATATGGGTCTCCATTTGTACTTTTATTATGCTGTAAATAGCATTTTTGTGTGTGTTAATTCACTTCATTTCTCTACAACATTCCTTTGTGCAATCTAGTTGGCAATAATATGGTTGCAGTCACCTCATTTGAAATCTAATTCACTGTCTAATTGGGTTATATTGACTGAGCTACTATTCACCATTGCCCAAGTCACTGCAATAATTTTATTGGTTATATGAACATTTCATATCATTGAACTTAAAATATTTTTTATATAGCAAATGTCTTAATGTAAATATTACTTTGACATGTCATATGTATGCATCTCATATCATGGTGCAAAATAACAGAAGCATATTCACGTTGAAGAACATTAAAAACAAACAAAGTTGAAGAGTGGGACAAATTTGTCATTAAATGCATATAAGAACAAAAGTTGTAAGTCCCAGAAAAGATGAATAAGGCTTATTTTGCCTAGTAATTTAATTGTAATTTTTAATTTCTCTATATTCCCCATTTGACAAACCATTTTAGGAGACATACGGAAATACAAAATGTCAAAATTTCAGCACTCCTGTATTATTAACAATTAGCATACAAATATATGGCAGAGATTATATACCGAACCACCATTCTGGAAGCACTTGTATCTGTAAAACTTAGTGGTTAATATTTCAGGGTATATATAATTTCTGAGAGTTAATTTATAACTGAAAATTGTAGGTGGAATTGAATATTGAATCAAAATCACAGTAATTTGGACGAACTTGAGTTTATAATTAAACAGAGCCTTTCTTAAAAAACAAAAACGTCTTTCAAAGAGATAAAACAACTGATGTACTTTGTTGTTTATATTTATTGCAATCTTCAGCACCACAATTCCCCCATGTATACAAAATAAAAGCCTACTAAATATATTCTTTTAATTTTTAAAAATAATTTATTATTTGTGCACTGATCGTAGTAATATGAGATAACAGTTAATAAGAAATTCGAATTTTTAACATTGTGCTTCTGGTGTATTTGATTAAAAAAGGCATGCATTTTAAAAATTTAAATTGCACATGAAACTCCTCTGGCTTTACTCTAGAAAACAAGAGTACAAATGCCATCAATCATTAGTTATTGTTCTAAGCTCCTCATAGAACATACTATTTACACTAAAATATGTCCTATAATGAAAATCAATTATAGCTCCACAGCCACCAGGAATTAATAGATTAGGTATTAGTTTAGCAAGTTGCTTCATAGAAGACATGTTTCAGCATTATATAATTAATAAGAAAACTTTACTGTACAAAATGTTTCATATACAAGGGGTTCAAAAGTTGAAAATTAATCAATTAAATTTAGTTGATTAATATGTATCAATATCCAACAATAAAAATAGATAAAAAAGTATAGCATAATCACATGATTGAATATGTGATTATTTAATGATATAGAAAAAGACTACTTTGAATAACTAATAACAATAGCAATAATGAAACAACATGAATCTAAACACTTTATGCAAAAACAGGTAAAAATATGAATAGAAAAATAATAGAATCTAGAGAAATAAAAAAAAACTTTTGTGCTTGAGAAGTAAGCATATGAATATATATATGCCTTCTTTGTAAAATGATTTTTTACAATGTTATGTTTAATATCAAAATTATATAATTAATATTAAAAATGTATTTATTTAATATTGCAGAAACTCAAGCTTGAATTTTCTTAAGTTCCATAGCACTGGGGAAATTAATCAGCGTAGGTAAGATTGCATATCTTTTTATGGTCACTATATAAATATAAAAGAAGATACTTGCTAAAAGATACCTATATTTCCTTATACTCAATAATATTTTCTCACTATTTTCAGTAGCAGTTAGTGGCTTATACATATTTGGGAAGCACAAATATAAAATATAATTAATTAAACTTTATCCATATTTAGAATGCAGAGGTTTTTTTTTTCAGTGCTGTGGAAATAAGAATGAGGAAAAAACCCCAAATGAGTTTTATCCCCTATGAGATAAGTTATTTTCATCCCCTTTCACTGATGAAAAGACTAACTAGAAAACTATCTTGTGTTAGTTCATTAGAGTTGCCATAACAAAGTATCACAGACTAAATGGCTTAAAATACATTAATTTATTCTCTCACAGTTCTTGTGATAAAACTCAGAGATCAAGATGTGGTGGGCAGCACTGACTGCTTATGACACCTGTCTCATTGGCTTGTAGATGGCCTTCTTCCTCCTGTGTCATCACATGGTTTTCCCTCTGTGTGTGGTTGTGTCCAAATTTCCTCTTATAGACACCAGTCGTATTAAAACCAATTCTAATGACTTAACTTTAACTCAATTATATCTTTACCCTGTATCCAATTACATTCCCATTCTGAAGTTCAGTGTGCTAAAAAAGACGTCAACATATGAATTTTGGAGAACACAATTCAGCCTGTAACACTCCTGGTAAACTTAAATAATTTTCCCAAATTCATATAGAAGAGATGGTGTTCTGATATTCCAGAAGCTATTGTGTCACAAGTGACACAGCAAACATTTTTAATAAGGAAAATAACCTAGAATGTCTTCTTTATGAAGGAATAAAACCATCATAACAAAATATATAATGAATTGCAATCTATATTAACATAAAGTGAATAAGTGTGCTTAAGGTTGAGATTACACAAACATTTGATTCATCCCTTTTTCTTCAAGTAGTCATCTGCATACCAGTTAAATGTTTATATGAATATACTACTCGGAAGATTTTTTTCATGAATGTGCTTTTTTTATGATTTATTAAACTACGTCCTAGGGTTTCAATACATTCACTTCCAATTTCATCTCTATTTTTTCAATATTTCTTTTAATATTGCCCATTTAAAAATCATTTCATTGTATAGATAAAAGGCATTTTTATTGGCTGATATTAGGGATTAAATATGGATTACAATAGTGTTACATGACATATTGGTCTTGTCTGTGTTTTAAAGTAGTCGAATCCATCTTTTCTCCACTTTCTCATGCCCTTTACCCACAATTTTTATTCTCTGTGTGTCTCCATTCTATTCTTGTCCTCAACCAGACTTGAATCCAATCAGGTGCCCTTTCTCATTTTCTTCTGCTCAATTAAGAGATCTTTCCCATTATAAATAGATGAGACTAAAATTTAGGTTATTCCAACGGATTTGGGGCCAAGGGAATCAACCCAATTTCTGATGCTCCTGAACTTCCTGTGCCATGAGTTAAAACGTTCTCTGTTCCTATGACTTTGACCCAGAAATTTTGTGTCTTCTGACAAAACTGTGAAGACTTTGGAGTTTCTGAGATCTTATTTTACCCTGCTTACAAGTTAATGAGGTAGTCTTATTCTTTCACGGATACTGTCAGAATACACTGAAAAATCTTTACTTACTGACAAGAGAAAAGCATGTGAGAATGCCTGCTTTGCCACCCTCAGTTTCCATCCTCCAGTAGACATCTTGGTAATTTTAATGTATTATATATGTCGAAGGAATTATAGAAGGGAGATGACAGTCAAAACTGGGGAAAAGTGTTTTAAGATCAGTGTCAAGCGAATTAAATGAGTACAAAGACCAGTGGAGAAGTCACGAGACATGAGAATGCCAAGGGTCACTATAGTTACTTATGTTAATGCACATACAAACTGTCCTATTATTGTACATTTTGAAACCCGTCATTGCATTATATCTGTGCCATGTTAAGACCCAGGTGTGAATCACTTACTGCCTGTATTTTTAAGAAAGGACACCAATATTTAGAGTCAGAACTCTTAGAACATCTTTATCTAAAGTCTAATATTTGGTCCTTTATCAAATTGTCATCTTTTCTATGTTAAAATTGTTTGGCTGTATTTAACAACGAACCTGACTAATAGTAGGTCACATAACAGCAAATCTGGAGAAGGTGAATGAAACTCCGTTCTGGGTTGCAAGTCTCAGTCTTGTGCTAACATTCCCTACCACTTACTGTACCATATTGGCTTATTGTCTTCAGTATAACATTTTTCTCATCAATACCAGAAGATTGTCAGTTCCAAACACCATGTCCTCATACAACTATTTCCAAGGAAGGAAGACAAAGAAAGTGACATCGAAAGCAAACTTCCTTTGAGTCTGGCTTTTTTATCAGAAAGGAAGTGCTTTCACAAAGGGCACTGGCACAATCTTCTTACAATTCTAACTACAAAAGAATCTGGGAAAGTGGATTTTATTTTTGGTCATGTTTGAGTCGCAACAATCATTCTCTATCAGGGATAGTATTTCTCTTCCTACAGAGGACTTACAAATGTAAGAAATAATTTTTGAAAGATTCACATTTATTGAAGTATAATTGCATGCAGTAAACTCTATGAATAATAATTAATCAAGATATTGCATGACTGCATTGATCACCAAAAATCACTTTTGCCTCTCTGTAGTGGGATGCATGCCTAGATAACTACTCCCCAAACCCACCCCCGGATAATCACTGATCTGATATTTACTTTCTAAAGTTTTCTTTGTTTTAATAGAATTTCATGTAGGTGTCACATGTAGTTTTTTATCTGGTGTTTTTCACATAGGCTTAGCCTAACACATTAGAGATTCATCCAGGAGTGAATTTGTTTGGTTTTTGTTTTCTTTTGAGTTTTTCTTTTCTTTTCTTTTTTTTTTTTTTTTACATGGAAGTCAGAGACAGCATTTATTAGAATTTGCAGAAGCATGAGATAGTTTTTCTGAACAGTATTACATTGCGTTGATTTGACACAATGTGTTTATTCACTCACCTTTTGATAGACCTCTGTGTTGTCTCCAGTTTTGGGGGACTATGTATAAAGGCCTTAGTGTGCACAATTTTTTTGTCTTTGGGTGAATACCTGGAATTGGGATTTCTGAGCTATATAGTTGGAGTAAGTTTAACTTTATAAGGAATCTTCAAACTATTTCCTAATTTTGCTGTATCATTTTGCATCCCCACCAGTAAAAGATGTGTTCTAGTCACTCCACATCCCTTCCTGCACTTTATGTAGTCAGTTTTATAGTTATTTTTCTTCTTCAGTTTTAGCCATTCTGTTCTACTAGGTGTGGTGAATGGTTGTATCTCATTGTTGCTTTAGTTTGCATTGCCCTAATAATGAACAATTTTTCATTATATTTTCATGTACCAATTTGATTTTCACATCTTTTTAGGTAAAATGTTTGTTCAAATTATTTGCCAATTTTGAACTGAGTTTGTTTTCTTATTATTGATTTATGAGAATTCTTTATAAATTCTGAATAAAAAATCTTTTGTCAGATGTGTGTATCGCAAATATTATTTTGTGTCAATACATACCTTATCTTTTTTTTAATAGTGTTTTTGATGAATAGAGAATCTTAATTTTGCTAAAGTTTGAGTTATAAATGTTTTCTTTTATATTTCTAGTAATTTGGGCCCTGCCTAAGCTATTTTTACATAATCCTGCATCACAAATATTTTCTCACACTTTTATAATTTAGTTATATTTAGCTCTATGAGCTCTTGTGCACTATTTTTTGTGTCGTAGAAGTCTTGGTTTGAGGTTGTTTTTTTTTTCTATATGTATATGTCGGCTTTTAGTCTGAAATGTTGGCTCTTAGTGCGCTCATGGAGGAAGAATGACCAGATGCACCATAGTAAGGCAAGCACAAAAATGAGGTTTGCTGAGGAGAGAAAGATAAGATTATAGAGCAAGAACAAGATATAGGTTTACAGAGCAAGATACATACACTACAGATGACGACTGGACCCATTGTCGCAACAAAGGGAGAGCAAAAGGAAGGGGCCAAAAAGGAGTTGGTTATGGTCTGCGCCTTGTTTTATAGCACCCAGATTGGGACTTCCCTCTTGATTAAAATGTCACCGTAGAACCACTTTGACTGGACAGTTGGGAGATATATGACCTGAGTCTTATTGCACATGAGGATTGCCCATGAGCCTCTCTGAAAGCCCATCTTGGGGGTTGAATCACAGCAACACCCACTTTTGTCCCTAGGAGACCTGGAATCCCTCACTAACTTCCTAACAGATATGCAATTGATCCAGTACCATTTGTTGAAAAGCATATTGAATTTTGTTAATTCTTTTTGTTGAAATTCAATTGTGCCTAAACATAATAGGGATATATCTTGATTCTATGTTCAAACGATTTATATGTCCATCCTTGCCAATACCATAATGTCTCAATTGTATAGCTTTACAATAAGCTTTTAAATCAGGTAGTATAAATCCTCCAACTTTTTTCTTCATTTTTAAAACTGTACTGACAATTCTAGGTCTTCTGTTTTTTAATGTATATTTTGTAATCAGATTGTAGACTTCTAAAAATGAAGAACTAAAATTTTATTGAAATTGCACTAAATCTATTGACCAATTGACATCTTAACAATATTGTCTTCTGATCCATGTGTTTGTATCTCTCTTTATTTTCGTACTGTTCCTTTAATTTTTTCCAACAATTTTTTTTTAGATTTTAGCATACAAATTGTGCAAATATTTTGCAGAATTATTTCCAAGTATTTTATTTCTATTGGTGATATTTAAATTTATATGTGTGTATATATACATACACACATATTTTTATTACATTTTCCGAATGTTTACTGCTAGCATATAGAAATGTAATTTAATTTTGTGTATTGAATTATATTCTTGACCTGTGCTAAATCTGCTTATTAGTTCTAGTAGGGATTTTTGGAAATTCTTGAGGATTTTCTATCTACCCAATCATGCCATCTGTGAATACAACAATATTTTTCCTTCCCTTTTAATCTGTATGCATTTCAGTAAAATGTTGAATAGAATGTTCCTGTGTTATTCTTGAGCATATTGGACAAGCATGTGATCTTTCACCACCAAATATGAAATTAACTGTAAGGTTTTATAGTGTGAGAACAACATTTCTTACAGCTTTCTTCATCCAAAGTGCAAGTAGAAGTCCTGAGGGACCATTTTGACTTTCATAATGGTTTGGAAGCACCCATACTCCTCAGTATGCAGGTGTCAAAGATGCTGAAACGTATCGGTAGTGCCCCACTAAGCCAGTGCCGAGGCCTAGCAAAAACAAAAATGCAATTTTTCCAGAAATAATAAAATAATAGGTTTTAGGTAGGAACCTTCACCATCTTCTAATTTTTACTTCAAATAAATGAATTTTCTGCAATATTTTAAACATTTTATATTTTTTATGAAGTAAATTCTCTTGTCTATATCTTCAAATAATATAAATTGATTTTGAATCTGTGTTTCACCAAGGTATTGATAATATATTTCTTTGGGTGGCTGGATTACCAATGACTGATCCTCTCTCTCTCTCTCTCTCTCTCTCTCTCTCTGTATATATATACACACACACATTTATATATATTTAAAGTACATACATACACACACACTCCCAATATTTCATCTTACATATTAAGAGGGCATGTTGAAACTAGTGTAAACAAGACATATAGAGGAAAAACCTACAATACAATGCAATTTTCAAAAACTCACTGTGTTAAATATAAAAGTGGAAGACTGTACTAAATTCTGGTATTGTAGCACTTGAAATATTTTCAACAATTTGTAGTTTTATTTTGGGTTAATGATAAATGTAGGTAGATGTAACAAGAAACAGAATTCTTCCAAAAATGTTTCTTGCTCAAATATAATATAGCCAGTATTATACACAGGGATCTACAGAGAATGGTAATATGTTCAGGATGTCTTGTGAAAAAAATCACAATGAACAGAACATCAATCTTACAAGCGTTTTCAAGAAACAGAAAATAAAAAGCTTATAAATACTGAAGGGCTTGCTTTGGGAAACAAGAAGAGGCAAGAAATATGAGTTGAATTTTAAAAGGTAATATACTCTACAGAATTAGGATTTGTAAGTCATTATCTAAGAAGAAATCGAAAAAGCCTTTAGCAAAATGTATATCTGCATTCAAAAGGTAAATAGGAATTGGAACTGGATAGCTAAAGAAGTTAACAATAAAATAAAAAGACAGGAAAATTGCTGTTTTAGGAATTAGCTAATATTCAGCTAAATTGCTAAATCTGGTATTGGCCATCCTAACTTTAGAATAACATAAATAGTTTCTTCATGGCCTATCAAGCATGAATACTGAAATACTGATTCATTCTGTAAGGGAACAACCAAAAAATATTTAGCAAAAAGGACAGCAAACTGGGGAGAGGGAGGAAGCATTCTTAGGATTTCACAAGAAACATTTATTTGTTTCACTGAAAATAGTCATTTTTTTTCTCATTTTATTCATCAAGTCTGCAATTCTCTCTCTCTCTTCCTTTGTCTCTCTTTCTCTCTATATATATCTCTTTCACTCTCTCTTTTTCTTTGCATGTGCTGTGCCATATTGAAGTAGTTAGAGATGTCAGCCAAAATGCGGACTAGGAAATATGCAGCAATGAATGACATCTGGACTGCATTGTGGCCTCACTTATCACCAGATGCAGTTAGAAAGCAACTGCTAATTTCCCATTTTATATTAGATTAAATAGCCCCTGAATATTCTGTAAAACTCCTGGTAAACGGCAGTAAGAAAAGCATCCTTTGAACAGTTTTGATTTGTATTCTCTGTGGGTTCTCAGAGCTTCACAAACCACTGGCATTCATCGCTAGCAGATGTCTTAACTCCCAGGGAATTTCAAGAGCCTAGTAAACTATTATGCCCCCTGTGAAAGTTAAAACACTTTGTGTTGCTAACTGACTTCCTTTCTGTTTTATTGATGTCTGCTCCAATCTTTTCTAGAATAGAGGACCAGAAAGATGGACTACATAGAAATAAAGATAGATACAGATAGATGATAAATAGATAATAAATAGATAGACACACTATACACCTACTCCACCCTCACCAGTAAACACACATTTAGACACATAAATATATATTGACATGTCAGTTCGTTCAAAACTACTAAAAATGAACTACATCTGAATTTAATTAGCTTTGAGTTGAAAAAAACTTTTTGAATTTAAAATAATGTCTTAATTGCCTTGAATTACCTATGTCTAGCACAATATTTGGGCACTGTAAATGTTCAAAAAGCAAAACCAAAACCACAATAAATAAAATAAAATAAAATAAAATAAAATAAAATAAAATAAAATGGTAAAGAAAGAGTTTTAAGTTTCAAATGATGATACCATAGACACTTTGCAAAAGGGCCCCACCAGTCTACTGATGAATCAATCAATCAGTGACTTGTAAACACAGTAGGGAGTGCTTGATTAGTAAATAAACTGGCTATAGGCATCCTTCAGTTCTCACTGCACAGCAGGAAACCTATTCTGCATAAATAATCACAAATACCCAGATTACTATAAAACTCTCTTTTTGGCTTCCTTCTGTGGCACAAGGAGCCATTTTAATATATTTCTCTAATTATTACTTGAAAGCCAGAGCCAAGTATGTTTTTATATAAATAAACAAGTATCACAAGCTAACATGTAAAGGATATAATTAAGCACAAAAACATTGGTCAGAAGCAAATACAAAAATCTGAGAATTGTAAACAGAAAATTTTTTAAAAAGAATTTCATTTAAAGAAAGAAACTTTAGGTAACTAAGAATGTCATTGTTTTTATATTCAAAGTTGGCAGAGTAGATTACTATTTTTGTTCTGGGGTTTAAATAGATGTACTAATTTATGGCCAACAGTTTTTGATGAGAATTAGAGAAAAATAGATAATTCAAGAAAAGTTTTTTCTTCAAATATATGGTAAAATTTTAATGGGGTTTGGAGCTTTAAAAAATGAGCTGCACAAAACATTTATTTAAGCCACAACATTAACAATGTATTAGATTATATTTTATTTAACTTTTTTAAAAGAAAAAAACCCAGAAAATCAATCCAGGAATCTCTCAGGTTTACCAATGCTGAGGTGCACTCTTTCATTTGGCTTCCTTCTGTGGCACAAGGAGCCATTTTAATATATTTCTCTAATTATTACTTGAAAGCCAGAGCCAAGTATGTTTTTATATAAATAAACAAGTATCACAAGCTAACATGTAAAGGATATAATTAAGCACAAAAACATTGGTCAGAAGCAAATACAAAAATCTGAGAATTGTAAACAGAAAATTTTTTAAAAAGAATTTCATTTAAAGAAAGAAACTTTAGGTAACTAAGAATGTCATTGTTTTTATATTCAAAGTTGGCAGAGTAGATTACTATTTTTGTTCTGGGGTTTAAATAGATGTACTAATTTATGGCCAACAGTTTTTGATGAGAATTAGAGAAAAATAGATAATTCAAGAAAAGTTTTTTCTTCAAATATATGGTAAAATTTTAATGGGGTTTGGAGCTTTAAAAAATGAGCTGCACAAAACATTTATTTAAGCCACAACATTAACAATGTATTAGATTATATTTTATTTAACTTTTTTAAAAGAAAAAAACCCAGAAAATCAATCCAGGAATCTCTCAGCTTTACCAATGCTGAGGTGCACTCTTTCATAGACATTAATAACACAGAGGTTTCGAGGCTACAAAATTAAAGCCTATGACTTACAAGAATGGTCCAGTTTAAAGGTATACATTTCAGAATTAATAAAATTTACGTGTTTAAATTTTTGATACTGGATGAAAACGTGCAGTAAATTATAGTAAATAAAAGAGAACAAGAGATTGTCATGGGAAGACAGGTGCAGAAGGCAGACACAGGCAGAGATTGTAGTTATGTTTCTACAAGCCAAGGAATGCCTGGGACATCCCAACATTTAGAGATAGTGCTCATGAAGAGAAAAAAGCAGCCAGGGGGTGACCAAGATGGTCTCTAAACTTGAGAAAGTCTTCTTCCTGACTCCAGGCCCTAACTTCCCTTTACCTTGAGCATTTGCTTTCCAAAGCTTGTAATTGAAAATTCTTTCTCTGCTCCTTTAAGATGTAGTGTTTTTAAAAGTTTTTTCTCCAGGAACTTGGAGCCATTCCTTTGATAGTTCAAGGCACTCTCAGGGAAGATAGTGCCCCCTATCTCGCAGTCTGTGTGGGTGGATGAGAATGTAACTTAAATGCGCCCCTGGCTCTAAATTAAAACTACCTCCAGGGAAGATTTGAGAAAGTTTACCTTCTCTTAGGGTGAGGCCAATTAATAAACACAGGTGACTTTTGATCCCAGCCCCAACTCAACTCATAAAAACTCTGAGACCCTTTGTTTCAGTGGATTTTGAGTTGGGCTGAGTTATGGCCTCTTCTCTCTTCCAATAGCCTTGATCAAAGTCATCCTTGTCTGTTTAACTTTGTCCAATTCAATTTTTCTTTTTTCAGAAGTTATAGGCAAACTCTGGCAAGTCTCTATTCTGTAAGGAAATGTGAAGACATTTTTAAAAAAGAGAGCACAGCACGTTCAATTATAAAATAATTGGTAAAGTAAGATTAGTTAAGAAATAACCATCAGAATTACCAGCTTAGAGATAATTGGTGACTTTTGTGGGGTGGTGGCACAGCAATTTTATTAACATAGGTTTACTAGAGGCAGGAAGAGAAAAAAATGAAAGAGGAGATTACAGGTAAAGCTGCAGAGAAATGGTGCAGAATCTGGAAAAAGAAGTTGAATAAAAAGATGGCCTCTTCTTCCTTTAAGATTGGACAAAGAAGACTCAATATTGACCGGGAAGTCAAAGATGAAGATAAGAGAAAATTATTTTGGAGCAATTCAATTGAGTAAATGATGTGGGATGTGAAGGAGGGATGGGATCTTTATGTAATATCAATGTTCTCAGTGGAGGAAAAAGTTAAGGTTGCCATTTGAGGATGAGAATAGTAAAGCAGGGTTAGACTCTTAGTAGAGAAAAAATATGATAGTTATTAATATGTAAGGTAGAGAGATTGAGATTGCTATCAACATCAGTGCTCAAAAGCACTTGGGGCTCATTTAAATTGGTAATCTTGCATTTCAAGTATGTCTTCAGTTGCATTCAGTAGCACTGTTGCAGGCATGAATTAGGTGAATAATTGGACTTAAGTAGAATGATAGTTTTACTACAAAAGTATGGAGAATAAGATGAGTAAAGGGAATTGCTGTGTGTACAATAGAATTATTATAATGATTTGCCATAACATTTAAAGTCTGAGAACTCATCCAGGGTTAATACACAGTGAAAATAATACAATAAATGGATTGAAAAACTTAGTGAAATTCAAATGATTGTTAAAATAGAGGAATTAAAAGAAGGAGATGGTGAATGAAGAGTGAGAAGTCTGAAATTTGAAACTATGGAGGGAATGAAGTGTTGGTAATGACAAGGTAGTGACAATGGGAGTGAGAAATTGAGAAAGGGTAGAGACAAGGATCATTATAAGAGAAAAGCTCGAGAAACTAAGAGTCCTAGACATTAAATATTTTACCTATATGGATCTTGAAATCAACAAAAAATGATGAGAGACCAACAATGAACTAGAATCTGTCTTTTACTAATGATACATAATTATGGCTTTCATTTTATAAAATTAAAACTGATGCTAAATTAGGTTTTGTACTTTGTTAGAAGTCAAACTGTAAATTTGTAAACGGTAAAATATATGATTTTTTAAGAATAGTAATGAATGTCTCCAGATTTTAAATAATAATCTCTGTGGCACACTGCAAACTATTTTTCTACAGGGAATACAGTTTTCATTGAAAAAAAGTAGAACAAACAAAAACTTTGGAAAATTAACTTTTATATTGATAATACAATAAACTAATATGGGAAATATTAGTAACCTATATTTGAGATGTATTTTTACTTTTTTTTCTTTTTTTTCAAATAGAGTCTTACTCAGTTGCCCTAAGTAGAGTACCATGGCTTCAGCTTAGCTCACAGCAACCTCAAACTCCTGGGCTCAAGCCATCCTCCTGCCTTAACCTCCCAAGTACCTGGGACTATAGCCATGCACCACCAAACCTGGCTAATTTTCATATTTTTAGTAGGGAAGGGTTCTCACTCTTGCTCAGGCTGGTCTCAAACTCCTGAGCTCAAGCAATCCTCCCTCCTCGGCCTCCCAGAGTGCTAGGATTACAAGTATGAGCCACCACGCCTGACTGAGATATATTGTTAAATAATAACCTTACAATAGCAAATATGTTGTTATTTAGAATTCTTTAATCTTATGAATACTTTACTAAAATATCACAATGAATGTGTTCAAAATCAAAATATTTATAAAACATAAATTGTATATATGCATGCCTTTTAATAATACAAGAAAATTTAGTTTAAAAATTAATCTTTTGTTTCAATTCAAGTTTGGGCTGAGCAAAGTGAGTCTCTTAGTACGTAGATTGGGCAAATGGCACATTATTAGAAGATCCATCAAGTGCATTTGCATTCACTGCTAGCATTTGAAAGTATTAAATATGCATACAATATAATGAATACGCATTATAAATTTTATTCTCAAGGTGAATTCCTAACTCTTAAAAACATAATTTATAGATTTTTTTTCATGAAGGGAGAAGTAAATTAATTTAAAGATTTCAAGTAGTGCATTAGTCTTATTATTTTTAAAAGTTGTAAGAATGTAAAAATACTTGGATATTGTGAAGTTAAATGGCTATTATATAGCTTTCTGCCATGTGAGTCCTAGTGAATTGCATATGTTAAATATTTTTGTAAAGTTTTATTACTTTTAAGTAGCTTCAACCAAATTCAACTAAAATATGTTCTTAAAAAATCTATGTGACGTTCACTCTATTTAATCGATAAACAGTTGTTATATTTAATAAGGCAGGGTTCAGTTTCTGATTTTTACATTGATGAGTTTTGTGATCATATTCTCTCTGAGCAGAAAGGTATGTATTAATAAGATAACTTGGCAGAGACCATTTTATATCATTAATACATTTGAGCTCCAACATTCTATGAAAAATTTAGATTTTATTACATTTTTGATGTGCTTGAATGTCCTTAAAAGGAACTTCAAAGAAACATTAATTTTGATCTTTGTTAACAGTATCAACAAATCAGTTCTAAATAAACAGCCTTAAAATTATCCAAATTATAAGAGATTAGCAGTTAGAGAAGTTTGAACAGTGAAAGTTTTTTAATATTTATGAAACTCTCCATTAAAATGGAAAGTATTATGAAGTAAATTTCAATCATTGCTATCCATTGTCCAGAGAATTACAGCAATGAAGGGGACAGAAGGTTACCTTCAGGTAAAGAAAACAGCAGACTTGATTCATGTAGGCTTGGTATACATGATTGTATATTTAATGCAAATATTTATTGTTTTTTTCAATAATTGGATGCTTCTAGATATATAGTGCAAATGCCAGTGGAATTGAATTGTTTATGTTTTTATCAATTGACACAGAGAAATTAGGGAGTGCCTATTTCTTCATTTGGGGTACTATGGATCACATTGATCAAATCACGTTTGTAACCTTTACTCCTATACCAAATTCTGCAGTACATTGTTTTATAAAGAAACAAAAATAATGAGTTATTATGTTTTCTTAAGCATTTATAAAGAGAAAACACATATTACCATTTTAATTGTTTAGATGAAAACAAATATGAGGTTCTAGGAAGTCAAGTTAAATAGCATCTACATGCACAAACACCCACAAGATGGATACATGCACACTCATTTAACTCTATTTTACCTGATAATAATTTCCAAAGCCTGAATTTCAGCTTTATGACAACTAATAATTAACAGCCACTTTATTATATTCAAAGTTTTCTAAACTGATAAAAACTGTCACAAAAATAGTTTACTAAACCATGTTTTTTTGAATTGTAGTAAAATTTGGAGGATTCTTTAAGCCATGTCAGTGTTTTCCAGAATATACTCTACAACCATTATCTAAAATGTCTTAGGTTATATAATGTTACTGCAAAAAAAAAAAAAAAAGACATTGCAAAAAAGAATGCTTTGTAAGATAACGAAATAATGTGGGAATGATTCATTCTGCTTTGTTATAGTAATCTAGGTTCAACATTGCATTAGAAACACATATTAGACATTAAATTTCCAGCTTTATTGAATTTTGACAAATTTAATTAAAAAGACTTATTGGGCCTCACACATTTTAGAAATTACTGAGAAATTAGAACGTTCTCTTTTTTTTAGTTTTATGATGCAAATTGGCAAATTGCTTATCCTGATAATTCTTTTCCTTCATGCTTCATATATTCATAGATTTAGCCATCATGGACCATATATTAAGCAAGTATTACAGTAATTTTGCATGAGCACTTTGTTTCATCTCCCTTTGTCTTTTAGTTTATTTTGGATAAAATGATTAAATTATCCATATCTTCGGCCTATTTCAAATTGATTATGCTATTACTCAAAATAATGCAGTTCTCTCCAAATTTAAAGTGCAGAAAGAATATTGACAACTAAGCAGTCTTTTTGAGAGTGATAATTTTTGAGACTAGTTATCATTTTAAATTCTGATAGCTCTCACTAAATGGCAAAGGAGTTTATCCTATTAGGATGAGTGTAAATCAAGAACAATTTTCTTTTGACATTGCCATTTGAGACAAGTAAAATCCTCATTGTGTGAAATGTATCTCTAATTTAAAATGTAGATATAAAGCTTACTTAAATATATAATTTCTTATTGACATTAGCATAAAAACGTAGAACACAAGAACTAAATACCTGTCTATCAACTAATTGAGAGTCCTATCATTACTTAGAACATTGCAGATTTAAAATTATGTCAACCAAAGAATAACAACGACAATAACAAAACACAACACAACAGAGCAGTAGCAACAACAAAACTTTTGTGTGTACATATTTATATGATTGTGTAGAAATGTGAGGCAAAAAAACACATCAGAATAATTGGTCACTACAGTGGAGTGAGAATGGAAGTTGTGTGTATATATATTTTTTCCTAAATGCAACTTTTCTCATTTTACTAAAACCAAAATTATCTAAAAATTAATCTTAAAAATAAAATAAATACTCTTTTTTCTTCTATAACTCAAATATTTAGGTATTACATCATATCCATTGTTTTAGCTATGATATTGACACCTCCATTTTTTTGTCCATTGATAGATGAATGGATAAAGAAAATGTGATTATTTATAGCTATAGCTATAGATATAGATAGATAGATATACAATGATAGATATACAATGGAATATTATTCACCCTTAAAAAGGGAGAAAATCTTGCCATTTATGATAACATGAATGAACCTGGAGGACATTATGGTCTATGAAATAAGGCAGACACAGAAACACAAATCCCACATGGTCTCACTTACATGTGAAATCTAAAAAAGTCAAATGAATAGAAATAAAGAGTAGCAGGGTGATTAACAGAAGTAGGGGGTTGTAGAAAATGTGGAAATGTAGGTCAAAGGGTACAAGGGTACAGACTTGCAATTATAAGATGAATAAGTTCTGGAGACCTAATGTACCGCATGGTTACAATTGTTAATTAAATGTGTTGTATACTTGAAGTTTGCTAAGAGAGCAGATCTTACCACTTACACACACACACACAGACACAAAGATAACTATGTGACATAGTGGGTATGTTAATTACCTTGATTGTGGTAATCATTTCACAATGTATGTACACATATATCAAAACATCATGCTGTACACCTTGAGTATACAATATAATTTTTATTTGTCAATTATACTTCATATGCATATCATCACATTTAGATTGGCCTCATTCTTTATTTAGAATAATAGAAATTAATATTCTATTACAAATATATTGAATTCTTGATATAAACAATGACCTGTTGATGGGCATTTAGTTTGCTTCCAAATTCTTTGGTATTACATGTAATATAACATAATATATATATATCTATATAGATAGATAGACAGATATAAAATAGAAGTAATATGACAAGACATCCCATTTCCTATTGACTGTTTTCCCCAATAAAATGCAGAATATGTTTTAAATAAGAAGAATTAGGTCCTTGCATATTTCTCCATCAATCTTGCAAGGACTAGCAATGCAATCATCACTGTTTCTCCCATTTCACCATAAATAAATCTAAATTTTAAGTGAAAATGTCTTGCAGACTTTAAACATTATAGAACATTATAGAAGCTTCTGACTTCATTCACCTTTTGTGAAAATTAACATATAAGAAAACATTGAATATGTATTCGGTTTATTGTAGGAATTTCTGAATAATTATTTGTCTTCATTCCTTATATATAGAAAAAATGGCTTTAAAAATTTTTATATTAATTTTGCTTCATATAATTATATTTAAATCAAACAAATATATTTTGAATTTAATTTTATCCACATAAAATTATGTAAAATCTTTTAATGGCACATTAAGCAAATCTGTTTTACATGCTGTATATTTGAATAAAGATTTATGTAAACAACTGTACATTTAGTCTTCTTCCTTCCTGACTCACATAATTCCTGACTTTATATATTCATAGCATTGATCGTGTTCTTACCTGCATATGCATGTTCTTTTTACTCATGATTTTCTTTTGATATGATCAAAAATCTTCCACTTTTCTCTGGACAAATGATGTTAGAAAAAATTAAACATGTATTTTATCAATAAATTTTTCAAAATGTCATTTATCTTCTCATTATGTCTCAATTTTTATATTTTTCTAATTTTTCTAAGCTTTATCTTTTCTAAGTTTTCTCTCTCTTTCTTTTCTATAGGTATTATGTTATATCATATAATATAACCTGAGTTGAATTCTACAGTAACAATCTTTATCCTGTGTTGAAATTACTTATCTATGAAGCCCCTTACTCCACCAATTTTGACACCAAGTTACTTAACGGTAAAAACTATAACATATTTATATTGAAATGTAATAAAATTTTGTGGAATATAAGTTCTATTTGTTTCCTTTAGTTTTAAGTAAAACTGTTTAAGAAATAAAATAAATGAATGATTAAAACTAAAACAATAGCAAAGGCACCAGTAACTCTCATGGGAATATGCTGGAATAGCTGAGAGATTCTAAGGTTGTACTGAAGAACTAAATCTCAAAAGACCAGGATTCAGAACTGTTCTAAAGATCTCAGACACATTTACGAAGATTCCCTTCAAGTGTTGCCATTAAGAGATACCAGTCCAATCTATGGATATCTTGGATTAGTATTCCACATTAAAGAAGGAAAAAGAAAAAAAAATTATAGTTATGGTACAGTATAAGTTTCTACATTTAATTTTTCCCTACCTTTATTTTAATGGTACAATTGAGAAACAGCTGCTAGAGGCACTTCCTCGCATATTAAGGGTAATTCCCAGAGAAAATAAGTTTGGTATTAGACAAGCAGCCAAACCAAGATGTAGTTAATGCATTTTGATGCCAGGGGATTCCAATATTTGCTCTGAGGATTATTAATAATACTAATCATAATATATTGAGCAAAGTCTGTGCCAAATTATATACTGTATAAAATATCCTGTTTAATCCTCAAAGCTAACCTGCAAGGTAAGTAAGATTACAAATAATCCCCATTTTATAGGTAATGAATCTAAGGCTAACATTATTTCATTAGCAATATTCTAATATGTTCCCAAGTGTATAATTTTCCCTCTGCTGTCACATTTATATTGAAGAGTTCCACATTTATTGTGATACACTTGGTATACATTCATTGATATCACTGTGTAGTGAATGATTAAAATGCTGATTAACTGTATTGAAAATAAGCAAATTCATGAACAAATTTTAAAGGCTGAACTCGTTTCTTATAAAGGAAAACTGTACAAATCTACTTGGACAATTATTTTAATGATGTAATGAGAGAAAACAGTCTATACTTCAGAATCAGTATAGCACTATTTGTATCTATACCTATATCTATACTTAAATCTACATCTATGGCCATGCTTATACAAGTACAATCATGTACCACATAAGGACATTTCAGTCAATGATAGACTACATATACAACAATGATCCCATAACATTATAATAGAGCTGAAAATTTTCTATCCCCTAATGATGTTATAGCTTTTGTAATGTCATAGTGCAATACATTACTCACACTTTGGGGTGATGCTGGTGTAAAAAGCCTACTGCACTGACAGTCACACAAAAGTATAGAACATACAATTTTGTACTCCCATACAAACTAATATGTGATAATGATAATGAACGACTGTTACAGGTTTATATATTTACTATACTAATTTTTAAGTGTTATTTTAGAGGGCATTCCTTCTACTTACAAAAATAAGTTAACAGCAAAATAGCCTCAGGCAAATCCTTCAAGAGGTATTCCAGGAAAAGGCATTGTTATCATAGGAGATGACAGCTTCAGGAATGTTATTGCCCCAGAAGACCTTCCAGTGGGACAAGATGTGGAGGTGGATGACAGTGATATTGATGATCCTGACTCTGTGTAGGCCTAGGCTAGCATTGAGTGCTTGTTTATGTCTTAGTTTATAACAAAAAAGTTTAAACATGTCTAAAAAACCGAAAATAGAAATAGATTTATAGAATAAAGATATAAAAAATAAAATATTTTATATAACAGTACATTGTGCTTCCATTTTAAGCTAAGTGTTATTACAAAAGAGTCTAAAAGTTAAAACAAAACTTTATAAACAAAAAAGTTAAGAAAGTGAAGGTCAATTTATTATTAAAAAAAGAAAAATATTTACCTATAAATTTAGTGTAGCTTAAGTATATAGTGTTTATAAAGTCTACGGTAGTGTACAGTCATGTCCTAAACCTTCATATTGACTCACCACTGACTCCCTGACTCATCTAGAGCAACTTCCAGTCCTCCAAGCCCCAGTTTTGTTAAGTGTCCATATAGGTGTACCATTTTTTATCTTTGATACTATATTTTTACTGTACCATTTTTATGTGTACATATATTTAGATGCACAAATACTTATGATTGTATTCAAATTGCCAACAGTATTCAGGACAGTAACATGCTCTACAGGTTTGTAGCCCAGGAGCAACGCCGTATATACTAGGTGTGTAGTAGTCTGTACAATCTAGGTTTATTATTCTATGATGTCTGCACAATGAAAAAATCACCTAATGATGCATTTCTCAGAATATGTCATCCTTAAGGGATGCATGACTGTGTCTTTTTTTACATTTATATTGTTGTCCATGTGTATATGTACATCAACATATTTAATTGTATTTATTCATAATTTGTCACAAAACAATAAAAATCATGCCACACTTTTTTTGCATCAAAAATTTCAAAAAAAATAATATAACAATACTTGAAGATCTTTGAGTTAAGATTATCATAAAGAAAGAATTATATCAATCTCAATTGCTTTCATATATTATAATATTAGGCATATATCAACAATAAATCTGTGTCCAAAATTGCATGTAACATTAACAAAAATATTTTACATTCTCTTCTTAGAAGCAGTAATGTGTGTGTGTGTTCATTTTGTATTCTTAATCTAGAAAATATAGAATGACAACTTTTTAAAAAATTCTTAAGCTAACCAGTATTAATAGATAAAAAGCTCACTGTCCAAAAAGTTCTCCTTGGCCGGGCGCGGTGGCTCACGCCTGTAATCCTAGCTCTGGGAGGCCGAGGCGGGTGGATCGCTCGAGGTCAGGAGTTCGAGACCAGCCTGAGCAAGAGTGAGACCCCGTCTCTACTAAAAAATAGAAAGAAATTATCTGGCCAACTAAAAATATATATACAAAAAAAATTAGCCGGGCATGGTGGCTCATGCCTGTAGTCCCAGCTACTAGGGAGGCTGAGGCAGTAGGATCGCTTAAGCCCAGGAGTCTGAGGTTGCTGTGAGCTAGGCTGATGCCACAGCACTCACTCTAGCCCGGGCAACAAAGTGACACTCTGTCTCAAAAAAAAAAAAAAAAAAAAAAAAAAAAAAAAAAAAAAAAAAAGTTCTCCTTGCATGCACTATTTATTTTCTTTTATGATTTTTATTTCAGAATATTAAGAGAGTACAAACACTTTGGTTATGTATGTTGCCTTTGCACCACCCGAGTGAGAGCTATAAGCTTGCCCAGCCCCCAGATATTACCATTAGGTGTGAATTTACCCATCCCCTCTCCGCCCCTCCCACCTGCCTGTCATCTTATGAATGTTACTTCCATAGGTACTATTTGTTTCCTACATCATTATTTTTTTATTCCTTAAAGTAATAATAGTTTCTGAATAGAAATAAATCTTAAAGGGATGGGGTAAAAAAGTAATTCCTTTTGAAGACATATGTCTCAAAAACAAAGGGGTGTGCTGGTCAAAAATTATGAGTTAGCCTCATTGTAAGTTTATGTGAATAAAATAGGGTATTTTTCAACTGCTGAATGTGATGGTTAATTTTGTGTGTCAACTTGATTGGGCTAATAAATGTTTAGCTAGTGGGCAAAACATTGTTTCTGGGTGTGTCTGTCTATGAGGATGTTTCTGGAAGAAATCAGTATTTGAATATGTAGACCAAGTAAAGAAGATGACCCCCACCAATGCAGTTGGACCTTAGAGAACAAAAAGGCAGAGGAAGAGTGAACAACATGCTCTCTGCTTAAGCTGGCACATCCATCTTCTCCTGTTCTCAGACATAGGTGCTTCTTGTTCTTGGGCCTTCAAACTAGAACTGGGACTCACATCATTGACTGTTGTGGTTCTCGGGCCTTCTGGTTTGGACTGGAACTTTGCCACAGGATTTCCTGGGCCTCTACCTTGCAGACAGCAAATTGTGGAACTTCTCTGTCTCTAATCGGCATGAACCAGTCCCTCATAATAAATCTCTTTATACACACACACACACACACACACACACACACACACACACACACACATATATATATATATATATATCCTATCAGTTCTGTTTCTTTGGAGAACACTTACTAATACACTAAAATCTCCTTTAAATTTGGTAAGAGACAGAAGTACAGATTTCAAAATTCTGTGAGTCAAATCAAGAGATGGGGTAGTTTAATGGCATGCATCACCTGCATAGCAGGCACCATGCATAAACCAATCTTACTTTTTCTTTTTTTTTCATAATGACGATATAGGGAACACAACTGACAGACATTCAACAACTATTAGGAAAAGGGTAATTTGACATTCTATGTTTTGATTAATGATTTTGACCCATATTAATAGACATATTATGTTAAGGACATAAAGATATACTATTTTTCCTAGTTGACTATTTTTGAAAATAAACTAAAATAATTTTAAGGGCATAATTTTTATTTCTTTCTGATACCAGCATTGCATTCTTTTTATAACACACACATTTCTGTGTTATGACCACAAATTAAAATTTTCAGAATGCAGCTGAAGACCAAATGGTAATCTGAGCACAAGAGAAAGCCATTGTGTCTATAGAAGAGTCTCAGTATCTGCAGAAACATTAGTGCTAGGACAATGGGTGGCTCCTGGTTTAAACAGAGATAGTGGTGGTTTTAGTGCACAATTTATTTTTTCTAATGACATCAATGTCTTGCTAAGTTATCTCTACCACCATAATAAATCTTGATTAATCTTCTGCTCCTTCCAGTCATAAATATTCTCTGTATACTCACAACACTTCTTAGCTAAGATGATTTTGGTTCCCCTCTCAAGGGTTTTACCGTCAACCTTGGGAAATAAAAGATAAAAAGAAGATAAAAGCAATGATTTTAAAAGAAACAGGAAATAGAAAGTTTAATAATTATAGAATACTAACAAAACATGTTCATTAAGTCAATAAGCAGAACAGGTAAAAATGGCATTAAAATTAGATTGTCAAATTAAGCTCCATAGAAAAAGTAAATATATGAGGACAACAAAACACATTTCTTATAACTACGATTTCCTCATCACTTTCCATTTTATTAAATGACAGTACAATCCACACAACTGCTAAAGAGAGAAAATTGGAATTATTTTTAACTTTCTTCTTCCTTAGTTCTATCATCAAATCTTGCAACCTTAATTAAAAAAAATCCTTTAAATTATAACAACTTCCTTCTACTGTTACTGATAACTACTCCTTCAAGCTATCACCTCCCTACGTAACCTGGGTTCATATAATAACCATCTAATGTGTCTCCTATATTCATTATTCTCCTATCAATTATTTGTACTGCAAGCAAGTTTACAATCATTGTTAACTCTGGTTTACGATTCATCAGTGTCTTTTGTCTGGGTATGTTACCTTCCAAAAAGAAATTCTAATTGTATCAATTAGTACTCTGAAGTAAAATTAACTGAAACAATTCAAATGGACATGGCCAAAAAAGAGAATGTGGGTCATCTAAAATCATAAGTTCCTGGGTAACTCAAATAATGTCACAAAAAAGAATTTCTCTCCATCTATCTTTCCTGCTCTTCTCTATTTTGTTTTCAATCGCAGAGAAACTCCTCTTGTAGATGACTGTGAGAAGCCCTAGATTATATTCCTGTAGCTCCAAATCCACTGGAAAGATGAAAATGTCTTCCTCTCCATATTTGAAAAAAAAATTTTTTAAGCTTGGCTGGCATTGCATCAAAATGTCTAATATCACCATTCTGGACCAATCTCAGGGAACAGAAAGTACTAATTAATTTAGATTTAGGTCACATGTTCAACTTCATGGTGTGGCGAAGAGTGAGCAGCAGCCTCTTACCTGAAGTGAACTGAGGAAAACCTTGACGCGCTGCCACATTGTGGTGGTGTCAACACGATGAATTTATGGATTGAGAGAACCTTGACATTGAGCATGTAATAAATTTAAGAAAAGAAAACCTAGCCCAGGTTTCTAAATGACAGCCCCTCTAGAAGATGACTTATGCACACTTCTTGCTACTTTTTAAAGTTATATAATAGAAAAATGAATAAAAGACAAAATGTCTTGGCCTCATCCTATATTGCAAAGGAAGTGAGTAAAGGGTCTGAGATAAAAGTGATAATAGATTAAAAATCATTAACTGTAGAGTACATCCAATGTACAAACAGCTGCTTCTCGGTGAACAAGATGAAAAGAAATATTGATGCAAGTTTGAAAATATCAAAGAGAAGGGGAAAAGTAAACATTGTATGAAAAAACAGGTAATAGGATACATAACTTAAGAGAGAACATTCTTCCCAAAGGTTTCATGCTTCAGAATAATTTAAAGATATAAGAAATCCTTTAAATAAGAACTATAGATTAGATGGTGTATCAAGAGGATGAGTTAAAAAGTAGACTGCAGAACTATGTAAAGCACGCAGAGCGTCCAACTTATATTAATGTAATTAGAAAACTATGAATAGATTATAAAAATGGAGCACAATAGACATCTGTGACAATCAAATTACTGACAAAGAGTAAAGGCATGTCTTAAGCGACAGAAGTTATAGGTAATGATTTGAAGGTGATGAACCCAAGATATGTACAAGTAATAATAGCGCTAAAAGCATTGAAAAGTAGGGATGAAAGACATGAGACATGATGGACCTCATCATTCAAATCACATTAATATAAACTTCTAAAATTAAATATTTAATTTAAAAAGATTGATTCCAACTTCAGAATGAGTTTAATTAACTCATTTTGAAGCTTTGAAGAAGTATTCATTATATATTTTGTAAGAAAATATGTATTGGAATAAAATTGCTTACTACAACATTTCATTAAAATGAAATTTTGTTTTTATTAATTTTACATTACATCTATAAAAGATGAATTTTTGGTAGCATCAATCCTTTGATATAGCTGATATTTGCTTCAGATATATTTAGTCAATTTTATCAAAGTTCTATGTGTGCTGGAAAGGAATGTATTTCTTAAGTATTCAAATTAGTGTAGCTTGTGTGTGCATGAAATAAAGCTTCTTTTCAAATTAATTGCTCTAGAAGATCTGTCTGGTATATCAAATGCTGAATAAAGTCTGTTAAAACATTTCATTGTGATTTTGAGTGTGCTGATTTCTAAGTTTTAATATTCACTTTTCTGGGGGAATTTTTGGGATTTTTTTAACTTTAGATAACTTAAGACCTCATTAGTAAGTACTATACTAATAATATAATTATTATACTTCTCTGTGAAAGTTCCCTTTTGTTTATGATTTACAGACTCTTCATATCCCATAAATGCTATTAACTTAAGCTCTTATTTACATGTGATATTTGGGCAGTATATTAATATTGTCATTATCTGGAGTTTGGCCATTCTAGTTCTTTTAATTTGTGTATCTGCTACTTCTTATCCATCATGCTCTATGCTTCTGGATTGAGAGTTCATATTTAGAGTGTTTTTTCAAGTAGAAATACTGAGAGACTTGGGTTGAGTCTGTGTCCCTGTAGAACTAGCCTATGTTTACATGGTATTGTAAGAGTCTCATTGTTCCAGAACCAGTTTGTCTGGGAGTAGAAGGGGCCGAAGATTTCTGTATTATGTTATTTAGTATAAATTCCAACTGCAAACTTCTATGATGCTCAACATCATAGCTATTAATTCTAAGAGAGAATTAGCTTTGTACTCATATTTCCTAAATCTCACCTTATATGCAGCTTTATTGAAATCTTAGTACCAAATTTTCATTAAGAGTTTTGTCTCCTATTCTCATAAAGGTGTATATATGGTATAATATAATTGTTTGTTCTAGAACATTTTGTAGTTAACTAAAAAAAGAAAAAAGAAAACACAATTAAAATAGCATCCATAGATTTTTTTCTGCAAATATTGCATTTCCATTGAAAGAAGTGGCGTGTGAATATCAAGAATGCATATATATATGTATAAGTGTATGTGTATATATATAATTAAAATCATCATAATTCTGTACCCCAATGCTTATAGTTCTTCAAATGATTTTTTAATTCTACGACTTCATCATGCATTTTCTGCCTCCATACTCAGTATTAAGATAGCAATCCCAATGCAAATGCCACTTCTTCATCAGCTTCCACAGAGAATCCACTTAAACTCGGTACATTTTGAGTTTAACTTTACCAATGAGTTTGCCTTTCTTGGTAAAGATATTCAAATCACTGAGTCAGTGGTCTTCCATCATCTTCCAAGTTTCGCCATCATTTTTCCGTCATTCTCCTTAAATTTATAATATGTCCCCTACACCTCCACACACTTTTTCCACTCAAAGGATTCTTCTAACATCTAAGGCTTCTATAGAATAAATTTATATGCCCAAATCCTTTTAAGAATATTTTATAAAAAAATAAAATACCCACAGATTCTTAAGAGGGGCTCCACGACAAATGTTTCTGGGGAAACTATTTTCCAACTTGTTGCTAGTATCTGTACAGCAGTTTTTTCTGTTCTTCCTTTTTGTTCTTTCTAGGACAAAAGAAAGTGAAACTCAATAAGATTAAGGTCATTGTGGGTGCTGGATTTCACTTTAAATCAATACTGTATTTCATTAGGTGTTATTGTTCTCAGGCTGATGTAATCCCTCGCTTTCTTTGATGCCTGATCCATCTCATGTCACCCTGCTGGTAATGTTTGTAATATTTTTGGATAGTAAAAATATTTTTTAGGAGACTATGACTCTCAGAGCAGTAGACAAATAAAGAAGGCCTCTCTTCATTAGCCTACAAACAGCTACTGCAAATATGCAAATAATCAGCCTAGAAAATCTCCTCATCAGAATTTGTGCTGATAAAACAGGGTGAAATTAATATTTACTCCAATTTAGTTGAAAAATATGAAAGAAGAAAAAGGTGATTTGAGCCGACCCATGTCTCCCAGGGTAATTTTGTACATGGAGGATATGTATACTCAATTTCTGTTATTCCTATTTAAGATGCCATTTTAATTTTGCTGGGGGCGCACAGGTCCATAAATTCACTCTATTTATTTACATAGATATATTATGTTTTTAATATACAGAAACTTCTTTCACCCTGGGGCAATTTTTTAAAAGCAGATATTTAAAGTAATACAAAATCTGCTTTAGTCATTGTTTTACAGACGTGGCTTTCTTAGAATAAAATTGTTTTTTCTAGAGGTCAGTATAACTAAAAGTTTTCAATCTGAGATAAGAAAATAAAGAATTGGAAATTCTAGATTCTTTATCAAAAGTGTCACATATACTACCAAACATAATAGAGAAATAAATTTTCCCTAGATGATACTGTATTTTTTTCTAAAAAATAAGAAATGATTCTGTTATATTTGCATTTTATATTCTGAGTAAAATGTTACGGTTTGTGGCCAGCAAGTGTCCTTTCAAAGGTGTCATTGTCAAAGCAAATTAATTCATGGCTCACACTATGCACTGTCAGCATCTATTGTTATCCTTTTTTCTTCTTCCCTGTCATTCAGATTAATAACATAAGTGGTGCTATATGCTTACGGCTTTCTTCCTCTTGTCATTTGACTCAGAATCTCCTTTGCACAAGTAATTTTTCTTCAGCAAATTTAAACGTACTGCAATATATCTATGTTTAGTTGAAAGTGTTATATAATTATTTGTCTTCTGACTACTCTTATTAAAAACTAATTTAATAGACCTCTTCATGTTGTAGTTTTTTTTTTTTCCCCCTAAAAACTTTGTTGCACAATAAATCTCAGATCTTACATCCATTTTGGGCCATATATAGGAACTAAAATTATTTTAACATTGTTTATGATAACTTTAAAATGAATATTTTTATTACAAATATTAAATCCTTAACATATGCGATATATTCACTTTTTTAAGTCTTATGTTTATGAAATTCTTGCCAATTGTTTATGGAAATCATCCACACAATATGAATCTATGTACAGAACAGTGAATGTGGCAAATTATTCAATCATAAATGCTATCAAAGATGTGTAAAGCTTAAATTATAGGTGTTAGGTTAAAAAGAAATTCCGTGCTTGTTCCACCGAACAAGGAAAATGCCGGAAACACTAGAATTATTTTCTCTCATAAGCCAGGTGGCTAGCAAAGCAAGACATAATTTATGGTTGACTTATAGGCTAGATTTTCATTTTGAAAATGCGGATACAAGTTTTAATGCAGGAGGAAAAAAACTATGTTTTCAAACATAATTGTTGCAAGATTTAGGTTTGAAGTCAGAGTTCATGCCAGTGTAGCTATTGCTGCAATGGAGAAGTTAACAAGCAGCTGTTGAAACCACTCAGAGCTCAGGACACTGCAAGTAACCACTGCTGATTTCATAGCTGCCCTACACTCATAAGGCTTGTTCTTACACACTGAAACATAGAGGCTTTCTGTTGTGCAAACTATTATAACATCGTCCTCTACTGCAGCTCGGGGAAGAATAGCATCTGGCTTCTTTTGCCTTCCCAATTTGAGATGAGCTCGTTTCCTCGGAACAACGTAAATCATATCCCAAACCTTGGTGAAAGGAGGATCTGTGAATGTAGCTTTTAGCCCTTCAGTCCTTGCAGTATAGTCAGAGTAAGTTTAAGTGATGGCCTGAATGCTGAGTGTTAGTAGACAATAATTTAGTATAGCAAGTATCACTAACACACAAACTGTTACATGAGGTGGTGGAAGTATTCACTTTCCAAGTTTAGTACTGAGCTAGAGTAATAAAATGTGCTCTTCAGTATTATATTGTCTCATCTCTTCAAATTACCTTCTTCAACTTTATATGAACTCCCTTCCTTCAAAGACAGAAGTGAAAATTTGAACATCTAGGCTATTTCATCAGTGAGATAGGACGTTTGATCTTTATAGTTGAGTATTGTGCCCCAATGAGCCTAAAGGGTTCTTGTTTTCCCAAAGTGGAGAAAATGCTAAGGGACATGTGGGTCACGCCCAAATCCTCCTCTGTGACAACAGGTATGGCAGGCAAACCTCTGTGTGGTCATTTTTACTTTCCTTTATAATCTTCCAACTTTGAGTCTGGGCAGAACCTGTGACTTGCTTCTAACCAATGGAATATGGCAGAGGTGATGGGAAGTCATTCCTGTGATCACAGGTCATTATATAGCAAAGGTGATGGGATATCACTCCCACAATTATGTTATGTTATATTGAGCTTCATTCATCATACTAACCAAATTGCTGTAGAATCTGTCTCTCTTTCTCTTTCTTCTTCTCTCCTGCCCTTCTTTTTTTTTTTTTCCTCTCTCTCTCCACTGCTGACTCTTAGGAATTAAGCTGCTATGAATCTTGCAGCAATAAGAAAATGAATTCTGCCAGTAACCTGATAAGAGTTGAAATTGGACCCTTTTCCAGTCAAGCCTTCAGATAAGAACACAGTCCTAACTGACATCTTGATTATGGCCTTACAGAGGATCATAACCAGATTAGTGGCTCACAGCTACTGTGAGATAATAAATGTGTGATGTGTTAAGATGATAAATTTGTGGTGATACGTTTTTCAACACTATAAAACTAATACATGGGATATGGAAAATTATAAATATGCTAGAAAAAGTAACTTCAGAAAGAAAAATCTTCAGGAAGGCCTGTCACAGTAAGTAAACAAATATATAGTGAGAGTAAATAATTATACAATACTCAAGTTGATGATATTGCTGATTGGGCAACTCATACGTTCTCTTTATTTTCTCTTCTCAGGGTAAGATTGGGGTCAGATATTCTGATAGAGGTGAAAAGAATGACAGCATGTTCTTTGTCCTTAAGAAATAAACATACAATCACTTAGGAGAGTACAGAATATAAGTGTGAATATTTTCACAAATTACTAGTTCACAAACATTGACCTTATTATTTTATTTCTATAATTTAATTTTATGTTCAGTCCAATGAAGAATTTAATCTATGGTGATAAAGATTAAGTAAAATGAAATAAAAATATTATGAAAAATCTGTAATATAAAAGACGCAAGTACATTTGAAAATATCTGTGGATATTAAACATAATAAGTACCATATTTGAAACTATGTTTTAACTATATTAATAGTTCAAATCCCAAAACAATAAAAATGGTAAAATTATCCCGATTTAACAGATGAAGAAAGTGAGATTAAGAAAAGTTATTAAGTGGTTTGTTTACAGGCAAACAACTAGTAATTGGTAGTGTTTTATTAAATTTTGAAGCTGATTATGCTACGGCCTCTCTGTTTAAATATCATAAACCCAATTATTTCTATTGAGCATCCTACAGTTCTGAATATTTCTAAATTTTGAGGAAATGTTATATAAGAAAAAGTACATGCTATGATTCATATCTAAATAAAATTAATTAAAACATATTTAGCCTGTGTTAAAGCAAATATACTTAAAACATATGTAATATTCTAATAATAATTATGAACTTAAATGATACCAATTATCCTTGATCATATTTACTTTCTGTATATTCAGTAATCTGACAAATGTGATATTTTGCTCAGATAACATTATTTTGTAATATTTTACTTTTTCTCTCTGTGTCATGATACAGTCTTATCCATAGACATGAAAATCAGTTTTTCATTTTCTACAACATAAAATATAATGTAGTCTATCTCAATTAATCCTTACATTATATTTTTTAAAATGTAGTTTTATGGAGGAATAAGAAAATAAAACTTTTGACCAAAAACATCTGATCAACACTAATTTCAACTGTTTCTCTTTGTGTGCCTGATCTTTTGTTATTGATAATGTTGTTTTGTTGTTGCTGAATTATGTATTTGATTAATTTACATCCAGGCTTCTGCAAGCCTTAACGATGCCTCAAGAAGGATAACTTGTGAAGACTAATTTCTCAAACTTCCTTGACCAGGGCCAACTTTTTTTTTTTTTTTTTTGAGACAGAGTCTTGCTCTGTTGCCCGGGCTAGAGTGAGTGCCATGGCGTCAGCCTAGCTCACAGCAACCTCAAACTCCTGGGCTTAAGCAATCCTACTGCCTCAGACTCCCGAGTAGCTGGGACTACAGGCATGCGCCACCATGCCTGGCTAATTTTTTCTACATATATATTTTAGTTGGCCAGATAATTTCTTTCTATTTTTAGTAGAGACGGGGTCTCGCTCAGGCTGGTCTCGAACTCCTGACCTCGAGCAATCCACCCGCCTCGGCCTCCCAGAGGGCTAGGATTACAGGCGTGAGCCACCGCACCCGGCCTCAGGGCCAGCTTTTATCACAGAACACTTAATATTACATAGAGCTAGAATTTCCAAAAATACTTTTGGTGAATCTTTTGTAAATCAATGTGAGTTATTTGTAACAGCAGTCAGAAGTTGATCTCTACACATGCCACTGATATTTTCATTTAATTGTGCGTAAATTGATGTCAGTTATTAAAAGCAAAATTTTTCTTTCAGTGGAGCTAAGGAACCAACAAGTTTTGTTTTGTTTTTGCAGATAAAATATGTATTAATAATTTTTGCATAAAATCTAGAGCTCTGCATTAGCATCATAGCAAGAGCAGGCTACAGAGGGTGAGTCAAGGCATCTTAATGAAAAATTAAATATTAGGCATTGGTCATAACCATCTCCTAGTAACAGCTAAGGGGATAGGCTTTCAAGACACAAAGATGTTACCGAGTGAGAATTTTAAGTTACTATGATAGGTAGAAGATACGGTATTGTTTAGGAAGACCTACTGAATTCCCTTGAGAATGGCTCTTCCATTATAAATAATTTATTGGTCCCTCTGACATTCATTTGAAGTTTTTGGTAATCTTATTCAAATTTTTGCTACTCTTTAATTGTTTGGAATAAAAATTCAGTTAAAAATACAGTGATTATATTAGTGATTCTCTCTGTAAGGAGTAACATTATTATTATTAATACTGTAAATATTATTATAATACATTAATGTATATTTCACCATATATAATGTAAGAATATTTTCAGTAGTGTTGAGTCAATAAATTAGTGATTTTCTGGTATGAGTTTCCTTTGAAGCATTAATTTAAATTGTTAAAATAGAGTGGCAGTCTAAAGCCTTACACTAATTATTTGTATTATGGTAGTTATGATTTCTGTTGCATCTTCCAACTTATATGAACTTGGCATTTCATTGTTTATTGGTTAGACTATGAACCAGTGGCCCACAGCTATTGCACTGGCTGGTGGCTTATAAAAAGATTGATTAAGATACTCTGGTTTCTTTTCAGATTGTATAAATCTTTTGCCTTTTACTAAAAAGATTGATTAAGAAAAATTTCTATATAACCACATATAAGCTCTCTCTTGAAAATTTTTATTAAGACATAATGAGGGATTCTACTGAACAATAATGGGTTATTAGGCAAGAGTAACAGAGCCACACTGATGTACCAAAATTGTAATCCAATAGTCTTTTCTAGAAATTTCCTCTAGGGTTCCCTGCATTCAGTTACAGTGTCAACAAAACCTAGTGAAAAATTGCAACCACTGACCTCAAGCTCCAGTGGTGGACTTGTCTATATTTGCTAATAAAAATCTTTTTTGTAGCTAGCATGACCCTTACGAAAAAGTGAAGCAAAACCCACTAGAAAGCAGCATTTTGAAATCTCACCATACCCAATTACCATGTGAATCTTATCAGCAATACATCCTCTGGTGTCCTACCAAATTGGATGTGATACTAATTTTTAAAATTCTCATTGAATATTTTCTTGAAAATATAAAACACATTGAAAATGCATTGAGCAAAGACATTAAGAATTGAACACTAAACACCAAAATCCATAAGATCTGTTTTATAAGATCAAATTAGTGGAAGTTTAGTGCAGTTTATTTTGAAGTGAGTGCTTTGTCAGGTGGGCTTATCTGTTATTTTTTAGCACAGCAATTATTAAACAATACACAGTTTTGTTTTGTACTGCAGTCAAAAGGAAAATATCCAATTAAACATTCCAAGAAAGTATAAACTAAGACAAAAGTATAAGACTGAAAATAATTTTTCAAGATATTTCTGTCATTACATCTCAGTTTAAAGAGGTGAGAACTCCCTTACTGCATATTAACTTGCTAATTTCCATTTATTCTGCCACTCATGGACATTATAATTCCCCATTCTAGTGAAACGATCAGGTTAGGTGGCTCAAAGTCAGTAGGTTCCATGAGTTCAAATTTCTTCTAATCTCAGTTTGATTCCTTGGAAATTAAGTGATGACTCCTGGTGGTCATACTTACTCCTCAATAGCACGTTCAGAAAATGGTACTTTCAGAAAATGAACCAATGTACTGCACTGCAATTTGAAATTTAATTTTGTTATCTCTTCTGCTTAAAATCGTTAAAAATCAGACTTATATAAAATAGAATACTTGTTTGATAATTGAAATAGCAATTTTTCAAAAACCTTACAATCAAATCTCACGATGCTGCTCAACATGATCTGGGAAATGTCACAGTATGTGAACAAACATAAGATGTCCAGCAGAATATAATACTTCCTCATTGTGCATTAGCAGATGTATATCAAATAATGAATGTAAAACATTTAGAAAAGTTCCTATTTAGTAAGTATAAAATAAAGTTAATTATTTTTATTTCTTATTTGTCAGTATGCAATTTTCTTGTGACTTACTTTAGCTTAGTGAAGAAAGAAGTGTTACTAAAATATTTTTAAAAATAAATTTTATCAATGTATAAATATTTTCCAGTGTTTCATGAAAGAAGAGCTCTCCATATAAACCATCTATTCTATTTGTTCACTAAATATTGCATGGATAAAAGTCTGATCTTACATGAGATTTAAATTCAGCCAAATTGGCCTTGCACCCTGCTCTGGTACATAGAAACTATCTGTGTGACTTTGAACCATTTAATTCAGTGAGCTTCAGCTACCTCATATGCAAACTCAAGTAAAAAATAGGACCTACTAATAGGTAACAGGATTATTATGCAGTAGGATTATTAGAAAGATTACACAAAATGAAAAAAATACATGCAAGGTACTGAGCACACTGGCTTTTATAGTAAAGGCTTCATAGGAATTATCTTTTCCTGGATGTGTGCTTTCTCTCTCAACTCACCCAGCACTCTTCATCTCCCTTCCTTGCTTTATTTTTCTCCATAGCTCTATCATTTTATAACAAGCTAAATATGTTAATATTAATTGGGTTTATTGTTTGTCTTTTCCCAATATGTAAGATTCATAGGGCAAAGTGTTGTGATTCCTTGTGTGTCCCTACCACCTATAATAGTGTCTGAAAGAAAAGAGATAGTGAATAAATCGTACTTGAATCAATGAATAATGCTTCTCATTATCATTATCAAAATATCATTAGATCAGTTTTATTTCTTTATGTGTTTACTGTTAGCCATCATCAAAAATGGCTAATTGTATAAACCAAAGTGGCAATCCTCTCTTTTAACAAGAAAAAAATACAAATATATTTTCCATTAATATAGGAGTTAATATCAGATATGAATTATGAATTTTGAACTCCTTTTTTATTATTTCAGCATATTATGGGGGTACAAAAATTTAGGTTATATATATTGCCTTTGCCCCCCACCCCCCTTAGTCAGACCTTCAAGTGTGTCCATTCCCCAGACAGTGCGCAGAGTACTCATCATGTAGGTATACACCCATCCCCTCCCTCCCCCCACGTCTGCCCAACACCCAATTAATGTTATTCCCAAATGTGCACTTAGGTGATGATCAGGGAAACCAATTTGCTGGTGAGTACATGTGGTGCTTGTTTTTCCGTTCTTGGGATACTTCACTTAGAATGGGTTCCAACTCTATCCAGGAGAACATAAGAGATTCTATATCTCCATTATTTCTTATAGCTGATATAAATTATAAATGTACAACTCCTTTCCTTACCTTTATTTGAGTTTTGAGTAGACTTAATATTACTCACAATATACAACAGCAAATATTCATGTATGCTAAATATTTGCCAGCCTATCTTGTAGGTACTGGAGATGTAGTCAGGACAAGAAAATTTCTCCCCTTTCTGGAGTTCACATGTTATTAAAGGGAATGTGAAATAAACAAATTAAAATAGAAAACAGTCAGAAAATTAAAAATAATGATACTTGAAGCAGTTAAGGGGATAAACAGTGAGGGGATACTTTTTATGTGGCTCATTCAGAATAGGCCTCCCTGAAGAAGTGGCATTTGAGCAGAAACCAAAGTAAAATGAGAATGTTATCCCTGTGAATATTTGGTGGAAATGCCTTCTCAGCACAGAGATCAACACAGGTAGAGGTTCTAAGGGAAGAACAAACTCGAACATTTGAGAACATAAATAACATTTTTATGGTTATAACTGATTAAGAAAAATAAAGTTGGAAAATTACCAGAGTTATATTTGTAAAGCCTTGAATGTATTTTATACAATTTTAATTTTGAGTATTGGGGTCAATTTTGAGTAAGGAAGTCAATGAATATTTTAGAATGAGAGATGAAATAAGATTTATTGATTGTGGTTAAGAGTATAGATTTTAGGAGACAAAAACAGAAAGAGTAGCAAAAAGTTGTTGCAGTGGGCTAAGTGGCAAGTAACTAGGGCTTTCTGGCTTGGATTATATTGATTGTGATAGGGGTGATGAGGAGTAATCTGATTTGAGATCGATTTTTGAAGGGAGAGTTGAAAGGAGTTACAAATGAATTGGATATGAATACAAGAAAAGTAAAGAAATAGTGAGAATCCCCAAGGTTTTTAATCTAATCAATTCAGTGACCATTGTCAAAAATTAAGAAATAGAATGTTAAAAATAAGAATATGTGTATGATGGGCAGTGTGTGTTGTGGGGGATTAAAAGCCAAGAGTTCTCTTTGGATATATTTAATTTGATAAGCTTTTAAAATTTCCAGTGGAGATGTTAACTATTTAGGCGAATACATTGGTCTGTATCTAGGAAAGAGATCAGGGCTAGAAATTAAAATCTGGGAGTCACAGTATAGAGACATTATTAAAACCATGGAAGTAAATGAGGTCTTCTAGGAAATTAGTATAAATAGAAAAGAAAAAAGTTTCAAGGACTATGCCTTAGTCCATTAAAAAAAAATTATACTTTTGGAAGATAAGGGAAATCCAAAGAAAGAGTTAAAAGGAATGGCTAGAGTAATAGTGATGAAACTAGGGATATGGTGCAGAAAGTAGTTCATGAAATAGGAAAAGATTCACTCCATCGAAGACTGATGAGTGACTAAGTCCTACAATGACTAAAACTTAACACTTGAAATTTAAAAATGAAGGTCAGCATAGTCATAGTAGAAGTAATGAACAATTAATTGGAGGAAGTTAAGAAAGGTTTGTAAGTATAGACAGTGATTATAGATTACCATTTTTTTTTCACTATGATGAGGTACAAAGACATTGAGCAAAAGTCAGATGATGGCATAGGCTAAGTGAATTCTTTGTTTTGTTTTGTTTTGTTTTGTTTGAGATGGCAGATAATCTGATTGTGTACTAATGGGGGATGTAAGCAAATCAAAAATATCCTATATAAAAAAGATAAGTAATTTCATGATCATTGTCCTTATTGTTGAGAACTGAAGAGAATTCAGTATACTGGCAAAAAATTTGGCTTTGGCTAAAAACACTGACATGTCATCCTCTGAATAGGGTGCATGTAACCATATGTCAATACATACAAATAAATATAGATGAAAGTTCAAGTGGTCTCATAGATTTAGACAGATGGTGGTGGTGATGATGGTAATGACGGTAAGGCACAATTCCACTTCTAGTCTCTCACTGAAATGAGAAGCAAGGTTATCCCTAAGAAAGAGATTTAATTGTGGTATAAGGAGTTAGTAATATTTTACATAGGCACTAAGAGTATGAGAGTGAATATGATCATAATTTGGAGAAAAAAATAAAGACATGTCTACGTGGTTAATTGTCACAGCCATACTTAGTTATTTGTAGGCAGAGAGTTAGGTGTGATCATGGCTGAGAGCTTTGCTAAGCATGCATATGGGAGATGATAATGACAAGTGAGCTTAGCATGCACGTACTGGAGTGATTACATAGTAGTGGCCTTTCTAATCTAACATGTATAAGGAGAATAAAGACAGAAGCAAGGTCATGGAGATGGGAAAGTCAATTGATCAATGTACAAGCAAGGCCAAGGAATTGTAGAAGGGCTAAGAGTGGCAGAAAGTTGGAGTTCAATAATTGAGCTGATTATAAACTAAGTATTGGTGACAGTGCAATTATTGATATCGACAAGGTCTAGGGTATAATTTGGTGGCTAATGTTGGGTGTAGGAATAGATGGTTAGGGTAAGAAGGTTAAAAAACTAAGACTCCAGGGTTTTGGATAAACTGATACATATAAATGCCAAAGTTACAAAAAATGATAACAAGATAATGTAATGTTACATGATCAAGGTAGGAATATTTAACTTGTTTTTGGAGAGAGACGTAATCTAAATTTTTATAAATTACTCTCATTTTCTTATGCTATTTTACTTTTTTATTTACTAGATAATAATTATTTGTATAAGGCTTTATAATTTCCAAAAATATTTTACATACATTCATTTATTCAACTTTTTTTTTACAACAAAGCTACTTAGTAAATAGGGAAGTAATATAATAATTTTAGAAAAAAAGAAATTCAGCTTGATATTTAACCATATCTTAATTTAAATGTAGGTTGTTTGTTTGCTTGGTTTTAATCTTTGTAGAATATCTGTTTCTTAAAATACTGTGGCTTTATATTTCTGTGGTGTTTCAGATGCTATCTTTCATTTAGAGAATCATGTAATCTTGGAACTTGAAGTCCTTTTCAGCATGGTGCTAATTAAATTCATCTAATTAAATCTTCTCTGAACTCCGAGCTCACATTCATTCTGCCTTCTTAACACCTCCAATTGCACATATCTCAAATTTCAGACATAAGATGTCCAAAATGCAAATATTTCTTCACAGAGTAACCTCCGTCCTGTGTTTTTCCCATTTTAATAAGTGCACAATCATTTGTCTTTTTGTTCAAAACCTAAATTCAGGAATCTCTCTTGATTTTTTTTTCATTTTTCTAACTTTCCGTTCAGGCTCTGATTCAAACAATATCTTAAGTCAGTAAAATTCTATCTTCATTGCTACCACCCTAGGTTAGGCCTATGTAATATATATTCTGTGCTTTTACAACAGTTTTTAACTAGTCTCTTTGCTTTCTACAAGAGACCATTCTCCAATAAGAGGTCCAAATGAAACTCTTAAAATGTAAATTAATTTATGTGCCTCCCACACATATACTTAGGGAAAAATTCCAACTCTTTGCCCTAATGTTGTGCATAATATGACACCATTTGTATGAACTTTACTCACAAAATTGTCCCTTGCTCATCAGCCCCCACATGGGTAGGATTTAAATTACTCATTCAAACATATCTTGGTCTGTGATTGTTACATTTTCTTCTTTCTACCTAAAATTCTTTCTTAGGTTTATGTTAAGTCAATTTTCCTCATTTTTGAAGTCTGCTCTTAAATATTATCCTTTCAGAAAGGCCCCTTTAATACCACATTTAAGGATGTCTTCTTGTAAATATTGATCTCTATCACAAACAAAAACAGAATAACAATAAAAAAATCTACGAAGAAGAAAGAAAAAGTTATCCATGTCACACCACTCAAATAAATATTATTAGTGAAGATCACTTTTATGCACACTATTTTACAAGAGAAGAAAACCACAGAAAATATACACAAATTTAATGGGCATGTAGTGTTATTCTACATGTACTTATCATTAGCTATTTGCACAATCCTACATTTTCAACATATAATTTTTCTTCAAGACATTTAAATGTTCTTTATTGCAGAGATAAAATAAAAATTCACAAAAATCTATTTATAGAAATAAGAATTTTATAATAAAAGAAATTTTTATTTTCAAAAGACACAAACACCCATAGGGGAGGCAAAATTTACTTCTATTCATTTAGGTTTTTTGTTTGTCTGTTTTGGCTGAGTCTGAAGATTAAATTGACATAGATCAATAGGAGAAAAGCATACACATTTATTTAATTCAAGTTTCATGTAGCACAGAAGCCTTTACAAGGAAATGAAGACCCAAAGACACAATTAAAGTTAAATATTTATAAACTGAATTAGATGAGACATAATAAATTGGAAAATGTCACAGGGCAAACGGGCTTAAGCTAGGGTAGCTAATTGGGTGGAGAAATAGCTAGGAAGCTAAACCATGTTTGTCCAGATTTCCCTCAGCCTCAACTTCCGGTACTTGATAATGAAAATGATCCTTTTCTTTTAGTATAAAAAGGGCATTCTTCACATGGAAATTTAATCTCCTTAAGAAGCAGAATGAATGTCAGAGTGATCATCTTATACTTGCTTCTTTTCAAGAACTCAAAATACTCAATAAGCCAGAGTAGCAAATTTGGGGGCAGCTTATTCTTAACTTCTTCAAATCTTCTCATCTCTAAATTTCCTTTAACAGTGGCTGTAAAAATTCATAATATGATGAGCTATTATTTTCTTTTTTTCCATTTTTTAAATCTTTCAGAATATTATGGGGGTACAAATGCTTTGGTTACATGGATTGCTTTCGTACTGCTTGAGTCAAAGTTATAAGTGTGTCCAATGGACACTGTGACCCAGATAGTGTACATTGCACCTGTTAGGTATGATTTCACCCACCCCCACTTCCCCTCTCCCACCTGCTTGATTTCCATTGAGTTTTACTTCCACCTGTGCACATAAGTGCTGATCAGTTAGTTCCAATTTAATAGTGAGTACATGTGGTGTTTGTTTTTCCATTATTGTGATACTTCACTTAGGAGAATGGTCTCCAGTTCCATCCAGATTGTTGCAAAAGGTGTTAATATATTTTTTATGGCTGAGTACTCCATGGAGGACATACACCACATTTTATTTATTTATTTATTTATTTATTTAGAGACAGAGTCTTGCTCTGTTTCCTGGTAGAGTGCTGTGGCATCAGCTTAGCTCACAGAAACCTCAAACTCCTGGGCTTAACCAATCCTGCCTCAGCCTCCCAAGTAGCTGGGACTACGGTGTGCACCACTACGCCTGGCTAATTTTTTTATACTTTTAGTTGCCGGGCCAAATTTCTTTCTATTTTTACTAGAGACGGGGTGTTTCTCTTGCTCATGCTTGTCTCAAATTCCTGAGCTGAGGCAATCTTTCCACCTCAACTTCCCATACATTTCATTAATCCATTCATGTATTGATGGACACTTGGGTTGATTCTACATCTTTGCAATTGTAAATTGTGCTGCAATAAACATTCTAGTGCAAGTGTCTTTTTGAAAAAAATGACTTTTTTTCCTTTGGGTAAATACCCAGTAGTGGGATTGCTAGATCAAATGGTAGGTCTACTTTTAGTTCTTTGAGGAATCTCCAATATATTTTCCATAGAGGTTTCACTAGTTTGTAGTCCCACCAACATTGCAGGAGCCTTCCTTTCTCTCCACATCCACACCAGCATCCATTGTTTTGGGACTTTTTGATAAAAGCCATTCTCACTGGAGTAGGTGATATCTCATTGTGGTTTTGATTTGCTTTTCTCTGACGATTAGTGAAGTTGATCAGTTTTTCAAGAATATTGGCCATTAGTCTATCTTCTTTTGAAAAGCTTCTGTTCATGTCTATAGCCTACTTTTTAATGGGGTTGTTTGATTTTTTTCTTGCTGATTTTCTTGCTGATGTGTAGAGTCTGATTATTGGCCCTTTATTGGATGTATAGCATGCGGATATTTTCTCCCATTCTGTAGGTTGTCTATTTGCTCTGTTGATTGTTTCCTTAGCTGTGTAGAAGCTTTTAAATTTAATGAAATCCTATTTATTTATTTTTGTTGTTGCTATGATTGCCCTTGAGGTCTTCTTCATAAATTCTTTGCCAAGGCTGATATCTAGAAGAGTTTTTCCAACATTTTCTTTTAGAATTCTTATGGTTTCGTGTCTACAGCCATACCACTCTGAACGTGCCTGATCTCATCTGCTGAGCTATTTTTGAGAGTTGCCGTTTTCCAAGCCTGTATCAATAACGTATCAATAAACATTAAAGTCTGCTTATATTTTACCAAACTTAAAGGAGTTTGCAATATAATTATTTACCTATTTTTTAAAATCGTATTTGGGAGTACTTCCACATCTGAACATTGTTGTACGTTTAATGACTATTTCTATTTCTTCTTCGGTGGATTAGTTTTGTTATAACTGCCCTCCTACTCTTGTGTACTTTGAAGCATTTATTATAATGAATTTGAATCTCACATCTGGGATCTCTTTAAAAATCATCACGTACAAGAATCTCCCATGCACATTTCCCACACTAAATTATGAGAAAATCATCATTCAAGACTATCCATAAGAATCCTGAAGGAAGAGAATCACTTCCAAGGGCTGAACATTGTATTAAGGGAGAGATCTATTATTTAAAATGTCTTTGTTTAATTGAAACTAGATGTTCTCATTTCACTGTTGATAGTTTTGCTTTTCAGAATGCCACACAATAAATCTAAACTCCTTTTCATTTGGGAGCACTTTAATTATTTGGAGACACAGCATGCCTCTGTATGCATGTCTTCTTTTCTCCCTGTTATATATCATCAACACTTTCAACTCTGGGTCATATATCTTATTTTAGAGAAGTCTCATTATTCTGATTTCACAGAATATTGTTGTTATATTTCAAAATGAATTTGAACTGGTAAAAAATAAGATACAATTATGTAAGTCTGGGAATTTTACTACAATTTTGGTTAAGACATAATGACATTTATTTTGGGGCATGAACAGTATAAATACATAAATTAGCTGTAAATTCAGTATGAAAGAAAAATTTCAAATTTTGCCCAAATTGAAAAATTCTTTAATAAACCATGAGATAGAAAAGTGGAAAGGTAAAACTATCGAGTGCAGAGAATTTTTTTTCCTGGGCACTTAAGGTTGTTTTGTTATGTTTAAAGTAAGGTATAAGGTCAGGGTCTATATAATGCTTAAGAGCAAGGGAAATTGACAGAAGAAACATCTGTGTTCAAGTCATTTAAAAGATTCAGATTGAATTAATATTCAGTTTATTACATTTCTCTATATCTCAATTTTTGTGGATAAAATGAAGACAATAATATAATATAACCAGCAAGACTGTTGTGAGCATTAGAGTAAGCAGTAACTATTGAGTATTTTTTTTACCATTGTGGTATATTCAATGTAGCAATAGTACCACAGTATTAAATATTTATATAAAATGTTTTAGAAGTATAGAATTTTGCACAATTGTGGTTTATATACATTAGACAATAAGATTTCAGCAATCTATGCAATAAAATAATAATAACAAGGGGTAAGATAGAGGTCCAATTGCCAATGTTTCACATGTGGAAATTCAATTGTTCCTGCATCATTTGTTGAAGTGACTTTTCTTTCCTCATTGAATAGACTTGGCACCTTTGTCAAAAACAACTGGCCCGGGACGTATGGGTTTATTTCTGAACTATTAATTCTATTCCATTGACCAATATGTCTATCCTTATGCCAGTATCACACCGTTTTGATTACTGTTCCTTAGTAGTAAGTTTTGAAGTTGAATCCTCCGACTTTGTTCTCATTTTTCAAAAGTGTTTTGGATATTCAGAGCCTCTTATAATTGGTTTTTCCAAGTTTTGAAGTTGAATCCTCTTTGTTCTTATTTTTCAAGTGTTTTGGATATCCTGAGCCCCTGTAATTCCATATTTATTTGAGAATTCATTTTTCTAACTTTGCAAAAAAAAAAAAGGAATAAAAAGCTGTTGGAATTTTAATAGGGATTCTATTGAATCTGTAGATCTCTTTAGATAGTATTGACATTTTAGCAATATTAGGTAGTCCAATCCATGAACATGACACGTCGTTTTATTTACTTAGGTCTTTAATTTCCAACAGCAATCTTTTCTGGTTTTCCCTGTAGTGACTTTCATCTCCTTGGTTAAATTTATTTCTAAGTAATTTGTTTTTTAGGATGCTATTGTGAATGAAATTGTTTTCTTAATTTCCTTTTCAGTTTGTTGATTGCTGAAGTATGGAGACACAATTAATTTTTGTGTGTTGATCTTTGTATCCTGCAACTTTGCTTAATTAATTTATTAGTTCTAATATCTTTCTTGTGGACTCATTTCAATTTTCTATATATAGGATTACGCCCTCTGTGAATAGATTTTTTTAAATTTCTTCTTTCACAATTCAAAAGCCATTTATATATTCTTTTTTTTTTCTTGTTTAATTGCTCTGGCTAGAACTTCCAGTACAATTTTGAATATCAGGGATGGAAGAGGGCATCCTTATCATTTCCCTGATCTTAGGAGAAAGCTTTCAATCTTTCACCATTGAGTATGATGATACTGTGAGGTGGTTTTTTTATGTGTGTGTGTGTGTATATATATATATATATATATATATATATATATATATATAAATAACCTTTATTATGTTGAGAAAATTCACATATAATCTTCTTAATTTTTGAATGTTGTTTATCATGGAATGTTGGATTTTATGGAGTGAGTTTTCTGCATCAATTGAGATCATGTTATTGTCCTTTATCCTATTAGTATTATATATTAAATTATATTGATTGTCTTATTTTTAACCACTCTTGCAGTCCTGGGGTAAGCACCACTTGGTCATGGTGCATAATCCTTTTCGTATCTTATTGGATTTGATTAGTTAGTTTTTGTTGAGGAATTCTTCTCATATCCAAAAGGAGCAGTTTTCTGTAATTTTCTATTTTTGTATTTCTTATATGTATCAGGGTAATGCTGGCCTTATAGAATGGCTCAAATATTCCCCCTCTTCTAGTATAATATTTTTAGAAGAGTTTAGAATAGATTGTTGTTATTTTTTCTTTAATTATTTGGTGGAATTTAGTGATTTCATCGAATGATTTTAAATGTGTTGATGGCAGAACTGTGGGATAATTGTCTCTGCCACTCCAGCTTAGTCCTTCACTAACAAGTGTCATGTGAACACCCAACAAAAAAAATTACCAAAGACAAAAACATGAGAGGGAAAACCAGTCACATGTCTAGAGGACAGATATCTGAAATCAAGGTGTTGGCAGAGTCAGTTTCTTCTTGGAGTCTCGGAGAAAACTATGTCCCATCCTCTCTTCTAATTTCCAGTGGTTGCCAGCAACCTTTAACATTCTTTTCTTGTGACAGTATAACTCCAATTTCTGGCTCCATCCTCACATGGCACCCTACCTGTGTCTTTTCTTCTCCTATAAGGAGACCAATCATAACCGTATTTAATTAATGGTCCACCTTACTCTAGTATAACCTCATCTTAACTACTCACATCTGTAATGATGGTATATACAAATAAGTTCACACTCTAATGTTCTAGGAAAACCAGAGATTTTGGAGAGCACTATGCAGCCCAGCACAAGGCTGTAGTGTATGGAAAGAAATAATGCACAAAATATGTGAAATATATAGAAGATAGATATTGCTAATTGCTGTTAAAATAATAAAGCACATAAGAGAAAGGGAGTATTGTCATCTTGAAATGAATGGTCAAACAACTTAGCCTTGAAAATTCTTAAGGATGTTGGAGACGGAGGTTGCATGTATATACAATCACATAATATATCAATTAATAAATGTGAAAATATTTTTAAAGACTCAAGCTATAAATTTCATGTTTGCAATGGCAAAATCCTAACTATACTAACTATTCTAGACTCAAACTTTTTATCACTTGCAATTTAATTAGCAAAATCTTTGAAGAGGAAAACAGATGCTGAATGTTAAGCTTACTTCTCTGCATTCCCTTACCTCCAGTATCTTGGTTGCTAAGGACCTAGTTGCTTTGATAATGCTCAACTGTAATTTTTATCTCCCCATTCTATTGCCTAAACAAATCTGGCTTCCCTATCTCCCTAAAACCATTTTCTGTTTGGCTTCTGATCAGATATACCCACAAGGAGGAAAATAGCTACTGATTTCACTGTGAGTGATGGTCTACTACAAATTTCTTTATTCTAAACATAAGCAGAATTCTTCTTCACTTTTCTGATGTCCTTTTTTTTTTTCACATTGTAACATTTCTGAAAATATCCATGGCATTGCACAACTGCTGTTAACAAACCATCAGTCACAATGTAATTGCCATTATCTATACGTTTGTGATGTACAAACTTGATTATATCTTTATATTTTTGAAATTTCAAATGAGTTAAGTGTATTGCTGTTATTATCTATCTTTTTTTAAAAGATGACTGCAGGAGGACAGATCCTTGAATGCCCTTGGCCAATCAGTCTCTTCCCCTTTTTGCTCGCAATTCTTGGGCAGAATGTAATGACAATGCAATGTGAAACAAGGAGAAACTTTCCAGAATAGCTCAGGTGTTATACTTACCCCTACCCAAATAGGATATTCTGCAACACTTGAACTCAGCAAACCAAGTTGCCCTCAGTGTGTAAAACCCAGAGTCGGGTGCTTTTGAGGCCCTTAGCTGTGCTGGGAAGCGGAGCACTTGCAGGTGAGACTCCATCCACCCTGTGCAACTTTCCTGAGCCTGGGGAGGACCAGCTCCCCACGGAGCCCAGGCTTCTGTTAATTCTTGCTGCCTATCTGTGAGTAATAAAGTTGCTTTGCCTGACTTGTACCAGTGTTCTGTCTCACCAGACTAGAACTAAGAATGCAAGTGGTAGAGGTACAACTGCTGTGGCAGCTGGATCGGCATTGAGCTATTGCCAGAATCGAAAGTCCTTGCAGAACTCTGGCAGCTGTGTTTTGCAAAGCCTCCTGCAAGACTTAGAAAACTTAGCAGAAATTGATGAGATGTTTAGATTCCTCCCCGGGATTGGTAACCTGTGCATGATGTTCTTCCAGGATGGACATCAGCATATGGTATTTCTGCTTAACAATGACACTACACATTGAACTGGAGTTCTAAGTCAGTTTATACAGAAAGGCACTAAAACAGAATTGTGGCCATACATTGATATTAGTAAAGCAAATAGTCATTGTCACAATAATAATTGCAATTTAATAATGTCTGTTAAAGAAACAACCAACCACTTAATGAAAGCTAAGGAGGATGCACACAAGCACATGAAACTTTGATAGGTTTTGTTTTTGAGATATGTGTAAAAATATTTCAATTTTTAGTATGTCCTTTTACACACTGAGTAAAGAAATTGAAGACAAGGGAATTGGCTAAATTCCACAAAAAAAGACGAAAGACATACTAAAGTAATGAGACTCTAGTCACATATTGCTCAGGGTCATCATTAAGACATGAATATCAATTTGTCAGAGACTTCCTGTACCTTAAGCAGAAGGTGCATACCTTTGAGACATATGTGAATCTATCAAGAAAACGATGAAAAGACAATTTTAGAAAAAAGTGCCAGTGTCCAGATTTATAGAATAGAGGATCAGTATCTTGGAAAAGCATTTTGGAAAAAAAATAGATTGACCAGTCTTTTAAGAAATGCTACATCACCAACAATTTTGATGGCACAAAGGATTATATTGTGTGGAAAAAATATTATTTATGACAATAAGTAGAAAATAATTTAGAAAAGTGAGACTCAGAATGTAAAAAGTCTAAAGAGTTCCTTTTTATTTATATGCACAAGAATTATATGTTAAAAGTATATCTAAATGACTCTTTCAATAAGTATACATTTTTTAAAAAAATTCTCTCGAGTGATCACATTTTGGAACTTTGTTTAACAGTCCTAAGAAACTATTACTATGAATAAGCTGCTTGGGGGTGAGGATTTTTATTTTTATTTTTCACTACTGAAAGATAACTTTCTGGCTATAAATATTTTGTTATTATAGCTATTACATAACTTCCATGTATTTATTCATACAATCTTTTTAAATTCTCACAAACACTGGTGAACTATTTTCAAACAAAGAAAGTACTTTTTGTTTATTTCTCTGTTAGGTTACATAGTTTAATGTTTATCTAGAATTCAAATTAGGGTTTATATTTTTTCAAAGCCTTTGTTTTTAAACAAAACTATCTTTCAGTATTAAAGTGTCTTCTCTCTTCTTTTATTTCCTCCACATTTTATTTTATTATTTTATTTTCTTCACATTATTTCAATGTTTTTCTTCCTTCCTTTCTCCCTTTCTTCCTTCGTTTCTTCCTCTTCTTTCTCTTTCTTTTTTATTCTCTGCTTCTGTTTCAGCCCCTTTCTTTTTAACAAGACTGAAAAGAGGGAAATTACCTTTATAACTATTAATGAACTACAATCTCTTTAGCACTGTTGATAAACCATGGTAGCAATACGGAAACTTTCCTCAGTTTTTCCATATTTAGTCAAAATTATGTTAAATTTCTCTTCACTTTTTATCAAATGGCTATTACCAATAACTTTCTGCATAATGCAAATTTCAGAACTTTAAATAAATCATTTAACTCATCACCATCTCGATTATATTTTAAGTAACATGTTATCAACTCTGACACATTTATTATTAGGAGTAAATGTTAGTGTTTATCTATTCATTATGTGACTATGCCATAGGTAATATTTTGAAATTTCTGTATATCTTTCCTGGACCAAAACACAATTTTTAAGCAAAACAATATTTAATTTATTCATTCAATCAGCACCCTCTCCCCTTAAAGAAAGCAAATGTCTTCTGAGAAGAATGAATATTTTTTAAAGAAGGGTTAATCAGTGAGAAAGTCGTCAGGTTTAAGTAGATTACACTTCTTACTTAATGGCATTTAGTATAATTTATCAGATTTATCATAGACAACTCATATTTGAACTTAAACAACCAAGTTTGCATTCAACACACCATAAAATTACAGTAGAGATGATATGCTAAATATTTTAAGTTGGCCAAGTGTGCACATTTAACATATTTCTATTTTATCTGGAGAAGTTTGTTCCCACCCATTATTAAAAGCAAGTCACTAGGCATTATGTATGCTTAATTCATTTTTCGGTATTATTTTAGTTTCACAGAAGCTGCTCTGTTAAGATAAACTTTGGACATCCTGACTTATAATATGTTCTACCTGATTTTTGTATTACCTTTTATGCCTACAGAGATTTGCATTCATTATTATTGTAGAATGCCTACAGATTACCTTTGAATATCTAACAGTGACATGTGCTTTTGATACATTAGGGATGTGAGATTTAAAAGTCTTGGGAAGCTTAAATTGTATTAAACTTTTATTAACTAAGGATTTTCTCTATATAATTGAATAACTCAAAGCTCTGACAGCTGACATGACTTAACAAAGATTAAATCTTCACATTAAGTTAAAAATAACCTTCATATTTTGAGTTAAGAAAGTAAGTAAAATAAACTTTCAGTAAACATAATTTAATATTTCTTTTTGGAGTTATATTTACTTATAGCAGTCATGACCTAAACGATCTTTTATAAGTATAACTTTTAAACGCTTGTCCTTTCTGAAAGTAGCTTTGGATTATAAATTCTGATGCATCATAAGAAATCCATTCTAGTTTATACTAAGAAATTTTTTGTTCATAAGCAAATAATATTTTCATATTTTAATGAATCTCATATTGCCATATATTTAAGATTTCTAATTTTTTGAAATTATCTTTCAAATAAAGTCAAACATTGCTTTATTATATTCATTGGCATTACTTCCCTCAATGCATTTTATATTACTTAAAATTGTATATATGAGACCACAAAAGCCTTTTCAAATGCTTAGTGCATTTAATTGGCTGATTAATTTCTGAAATTTCATATTAAGATGAAATTTGACTATGACGTACCAGACTTATTATTAATTGACTTTTAGAAATAAGGTGATATTATTTGATGAAATGTATAACATTAACACTATTTCTATAATATTAATACTTTCAATGGACTAAATTTTTTTACATGAGATGACGACTTCTATTTTTATCTTTTTTCTCTCTCTCCTCTTAATCTTGATTTTTTTAATGTTTTGTTTTTAATCTTTTAGGACCTACTATTTAGCTAATATTAACATAGCTATCGATGTCAGACAGACTTGAGTGTCAGTCTTTTCTCCACCAATATTTATCTGTGTAACTTGGAAAAGTGATATGGTTCTTATACAATAAAAATTACTGAAAAGAGAAATAAATATAGATTCTAACTCAAGATTACTAGGAAGAATACAGTAAAAATAGATATAAATCAGATATTACACACATATATGATATTAATATATTAACATACATTGAATAAATTATGTTTTAAAATTAATGTATGAAAATATTGAGGATTTATTATGTGCTAAATAGGTCCTTCATACAACTTATCTAATATTGATGATGATGTTGATGAGGATAATCATATTATAGCATCATCTATGAGGAAATAGCTTGACATCCACTACTCAGTTCAATCTTAATGTCACCCTTTAGAGGTATTTATTGTTATGATCATGGCATAGGAGAAGCTCAGAGTGGTACAGTGATGACCTCATACACACAGCTGTAACATAATAAAGTTGATTTTAAAATCTATGTTTTGTTGAAAATACCATTCTATTTCCACATGGTGAAGCATTTTTAATTATTGTAAATTAAATAGCATTATAATGAAAAATTATGTATATATAACATATACATACACACATAGATATATGCTGAGATGCTATTGGGCATGAACCACATTCTAGGTTCTAAGTGTTATGAGCGAATAACAAAGACAGCAATGTTTACAAGAATGAAATTTCTGCATTCTGTAAAGCATAATCAATTTGCAACCCATGGACAGGAGCGGTAGTAGCCTCTGTAGTGGGATGACTTGATGGAGTCTTAGGAGCGGCATCCAAGCAAAAGACTCACTTCCAGATGTGGCTGAGCACTAGAGACCTATTCATGGATGTGTGATCCATGCACAGAGCATAGTGGTTTTTAAATGAAATAAGCAGGATTGGAGTTGAGGAAATTGAAAGGATCAAACCATGGACAATGTGTCCCTGACAGGTGATTCATCCAGTGATGGGCATCCTAGGATCATTTTTAAATAAGAAATCCAAAAGACAAGTATTTGGAGTTTAGGAAAGTCTGTCAGATATTAGCAGGGATTTCACTACATAGCAGAGGACACACAATCTTTTTGCAGGAGCATAGCAAGAATTAAGAAGATACTGGAAATAAATAACTGAAGCACTTCACTGGCATGGAGAATGAAGCATGAACATGAGCCAGTAAGGCCTCATTGACATGGACAATATTGGAGCATAAGATTGGCATGCAAATTGAGTGCAAACAGTGTTGCTTAAAGGTCTTGATTTACTCTTTTGAGCCAGTGTTTGCCCTGGAATCTGGGTCTGCCCACAAAGCTACTCTCCCTTGTACTCATGTAACATTAACTAATTAAACCTCATGATATTTGTTCATTATTTTTTTATTTATTTATCTGTAAAATACATACAGAGCAATTTCTTTCAGCCAGGCATTGATTTACACAGTAGGGATCTACCTGCAAACAAATTAAATGCAACATTTGCTCTTCTTCTTCTTATTAAAGCTTACTATTTAATGATATATCAGAAAAGTAAATAGACCATTATAATATAACATCATGTATTTAAATGCAAATCTTCTGGAAAATAAATAGGGAAGAACATTTAATCCAATCCTTGGGGTGACAAAGATTTCTGTAGATGAGCCTGACCTAAGACTTGAAAGTGAATTGTGATTTTTTTAATTGAAGGAACTAGAGAACACAACCTTTGAAAAGAACTAAAAATGAGAGAAAATATACTCATTTGGGAACTGTAAGTAGTGCAGTAAGATTAGATAGCAATCTGATAATTGTAAAAGTAAGGGGCTTGGTAAAATATGAGGCTGAATTACTATCAGGAACTTGATAATACCTTATTTAACACACAAGTTTGTTTTCCACGTACTTAAGGACAAGGAGAGTTACATAGACATGGGGTTTTTTTTTGAAAGGTTGCTGTGGCCATAGTGTGAAAGAGAAACTAAAGAAGGGCAAGACTGATAGTAAGGAAGAGCAAAGAATATGTAGCTATAATCTAAAATGGCATTTAGAGCAGAAGCTAGTTAGCTAGCTAGCTAGATGATAGATTGACAGAAATGATTGGCAGAAACACAGAGAGATGCTTTCTATAGCAGGCCTCATCCCTTTACAATTAGAAAAAAGGGTTCCATTTCCTCGTATAACTAAGTTACAAACATGAGCCTTGCACAGCCTATTTCTCAAAAATAATTCCACCAGCAATTTGTACCCCAACAACTGTGAGAATTCTTAAAGCGTTGGCCTCATATGCATTCAGAAAAAAAATCTTTCAAGTTGTTCTCGGGCCTTCTCATTTCCCCCAGACTTATTTATTTATTTATGGTTTTGAGAATATATATAATTTTATGTGGAGGGTTATCTACATTTTATAATTTTTCTTTGATAAACATTTATTATTATAGTTAGTAAAATTTATTTATTTTTATTTCTTTAGATTTAAAGGATATAAGTGGTTTTTGTTACATGGATGAATTTATAATCCTGAAGAATGGGTAAAGAAAACCTGTTATACACACACACACACACACACACACACACACCATGGAGTACTACTCCGCCAAACTTAACGTTTTTGTTGTCAGCCAACAGCAGGTGTAGTCAGGGCAACTCTCTCTCTGTCTGTTTTTAGCACTTCCATTTCCCCATCTGAAACCAGAGGAGCCACTGCTCTCTTCTATGGTTCTCAATAACAATCATAAACTCTCTCCGAATTCCTCAAAGCCCAAACTGATAACTGAATGAAACTTAATGAGTATTTTCTTACAGTCCAATGATAATAAAAAATAAAGCAATAAAGAGCAGTAGTTCTCCAAATTTTGCAAGCATAAGAATCATCTAGGGAGCTTGTTAAAACAAAGATTCTTGGACCCCATTCCTAGTAATTTTGATTCAATAGGACTAAGGTGATTCCCAATGTACTACATTTCTAATAATTTCCCAGGTGATACTTCTAGTCTGCATAACTTACTCTGTGTAATAAGGATGGAGAGAAAAACCACTGTCCAAGTTGAGCCATAATGTAATGTCTCTTATAAGACAATCTTGTTCCCTCACTTTCACCTGCCCTTAAATTGGACAGGACTTGATGAAGCAACTTCAAATCATAATCAATATTTTCTATTCTTGGCAATCCTAGAAAAGAGACTAATAGTTTGTCCTGAGAGCCCTCTTCCCCAGTTCTTCATGTATTGCCAATATTACTATTTTCTAAAGATGAATTCTAATAGATTGTTCAATTGCCTTCAGGGAAACCTCCTCTTCTAAACAATGTGGTCTATTACCATAGTGGAGGAAAACAGCACCAATTTTTTTGTCATTGGTATAATTTTATTTTGCTTATTTGTTCAAGTACATACTTGTGTAAGACTTACCACGTGCTTTTAAGCACTAAATAATGATTAATTCATTTAATCTTCATAAATGTCTTATGAAGTAGATAATGATATTATAAACTCTCTACAGATGTGGAAAATGGGCCCAGTGCGGTGGCTCACGTCTGTAATCCTAACACTCTGGGAGGCCGAGGCAGAAGGATCGCTCAAGGTCAGGAGTTCGAGACCAGCCTGAGCAAGAGCGAGACCCTGTCTCTACTGAAAAAATACAAAGAGATTATCTGGACAACTAAAAATATATAGAGAAAACAATTAGCTGGGCATGGTGGTGCATTCCTGTAGTCCCACCTACTCAGGAGGCTGAGGCAGAAGGATTGCTTGAACCCAGGAGTTTGAAGTTGCTGTGAGCTAGGCTGATGCCATGGCACTCTAGCCAGGGCAACAGAGCAAGACTCTGTCTCAAAAAAAAAAAAATGTGGAAATGAAGCAGAAAAAGAAAGAGTAAATTTCCCACCCTCACATAATTAATAACAGAGACTGTGGTCTGGTTCTAGACCCCATATTCTTAGCTACTACCTTATGCTCTTTTTCCATTTTACACAGCAGCTGCTCAAAGTCTATATTACTTAAGCTTTTCTGTGTTTAACTTGTGCCAGAATGTAACTGGTAAATTTGTGCAGAAGTTGAACTGGCATTGGCATAAGGATCAAAAGGCAAACTATTAAATCAATAGGCAATGTTGCAAGTGGAAGTTGGAGCTCCACTGTGTCTCTGTCATTGTGAATGCTGAGCTTTTCTTTGTGGGAGGCCACTGTGACATATGGTATAGAAAGGAAAATAGATCTCAGCTTCATATGAATACATATAAAGTCAGGGAATTAAGTATAAACCAGTTCCATAAAAAACATAGAATATCTCGGGGCAGGGAGATGGCCATTGAGTCACAATAGAAAGAAATAAGGGCACAGAATCTGACCTATGGAATATATATATGGCAAGCAATATTTACCAATGACCTCCATCTAGGGTTTCTAAATCAAATTCCCCAGAGGAAATCTGGAGTTGTTACTGCAAATGCTAATAGGACAAAAGAAGAAGGAGAAAACAAGGCAAAGCTCTTGGGAATTGAAGGCAGAATAGGAGGATGAAGGGTCTGGGGAGAAACAGAGGAAGGTACCCAGAGGAATTCCTTAAACTTCTGTATAGAGTCATTTCATACGTTATGTGTGGCTTGTAGTTTTGGGCACTGCAATTTTATTTGGCTGTATTTGGCATCTGAATATGGCAGAATGGAGGAAGAGAGTAAGATCCTTAAACTGCTACAGAAAAAAGACAGAAAGATGCTGGCCCTTCCCTGTCCACTACTCCTATATCTCTGCCATGTTTCTTTTTCCCATCTATGGACTGCATGCTGTACTTCAGACCTACTGCCTTTGTTTTTTGAATCTAAACCATAGATTTTACCTTCAAATTTCATTCCTCAACCATTGTCATCTAGTCCACTTTTGAACAGACTTTGGATTTATTCTGAGACTGGTCTTGACTTGGTGAGTCCTCATTTCTTAACTTTTCTCTCATCAGTCACGGCAATGAATTATAACATATATTTTTAAGAAAGACAAGAAAATCATATAGATGATAGACTCATGACAATTCAAACACTAAAGATTTGAAACCCAGGAAACTCAAATCAGCTCTTGACCTCCCCATTCAACCTTGGGAAACAGGCCTACTGATCAGATAGAGTGTGATATGTAACAATTGGGATGGAAATATTTTTACATAGAATTTCTTCCCTTCATTCATCATATTTTTCATATCTACGATTATATTCTAGTTTCATTCCCCAATCTCCACTATTATTAATATATCCCTACCAGATTGTTCTATCCTTATTATTAACACATACTATATTTATTATATCTATGACTACTATTTACATTTTACATAATTTTACTGCAATGTACCTGAGTTTTGGCATCAAGAATACCTCATTTCAAATACTAGCTCCATCATTTCTTTGCCCATCTCTTTACATCTTCAATTTACTCCCTTATAAAATGGAGTGTGGGATATCTTACATAGATAATTGTGCGATTTGGGGGATGGTATGTGTGAAGCCATTTGTAAAAGGGATTGTTATAAAATGAGACTTCACTGGCCAAATGCCTTTCTTTTTCTCGTATGCAAAGATGATATGTAGAGTTATGATGGTGATCTTGTGATATATGGTGTCAAGTCAGAGGACAATATCTAAGGATGCCAGTGCTGAAAGATAGAAATAGCCTAGTTATTGATGATGATATATTTGAACTTTTGAATGACTCCTAGGTCAATCCATCTTAAAAGTTGTTTTTTTGTTTTTTTTTTTTAGTAAACCCAACAAATGTCCTAGCTACAACTGGTTGGGTTTTCTGACATGCATTCTAGAGAATTCTTACCTGATAAAGTTAAAAATAGAACTTGTTACTTAGCAAGGCACTAAACAAATCCAAATATGCAGTTAAAAACACAGTGCAAGTGTGTAGCACCTATGGTAATGTGCTTATCTGCATTGTAACTAATATCTTCAATACTTACCTAACTCACCAGAGTTAATGAAGTGGCATTAGTCAGGAATGATTCTAGGCATTTAATGAGTAAAAATTTATGATAGTGAATCAAAAGCTTGTTAGTTGTTTAAAGCAAAAATGATAATGTATCTGTAACAATTTGTTTATAACACATGTAGAAATAAATATATGGCAGCCATAGAACAAAAGAAGGAAGGGGAAACTAGAAGGCTATAAGGTTCTTACTCTGTGAAGTGTTATAAGACCATTTGAAGATACTGTGATAGGCTAAAGATACATATTGTAAATCCTAGAGAAATCACATTAAAAAAAATGAAAAGGTATAGGTAATCAACCAACAGTAGAGGCAAAATTATACCTTAAAAAATAATCAGTAAATCCAAAAGAACCCTGAAGAAGTGGAAACAAGGAAGAAAGAACAAATGAGACAAATAGAAAACCAACAGCAAAATGACATAAACCAACTATATTGATAACTACTTTAAAGGTAAATGGTCCAATCACTCCAACTAAAAGGCAGAAATTATGAGATAAGATAAAAAAGCAAATCCCATTTAGGACTTCCCAGCTTCTCTCACTTTTTTCTCTGTCCTGATGGAGAAATACAGAGTTCCTTGACAACTCTGTGACCACTCCAACAACATGTTTTCCCCTGTATGCTTGAACCCAAGCAGGGGCCTTCAACATTCCCAGAAATTAATAAAGCTGTTTAGGTTGGTGATCAAAAACACTCTGAGAGACTAATTCTGTTGCTAAACACATAGAAGCTAGCCCTCACCCTGAGCCAAATTCCTTAAACTCTCATATAAACTCCCTAAACCAACACCTCCTGGTAGATATACCTAGGTAGAACATCCCTTGTCTTACTGTCTGTCATAGGAATATGTTGTAGCCCCCCATGTACATAATTTCCCCTAAAAAATACTTAGAACTGATAAAAAAAAAAAAAGCCATGAAAAGCGTTGAGGAGTAAATATCAGCGAAAATCTCACCTGGATTTCAGAAAATCAAAAGAGATCATTTCACATTCTTTTTTTCATTTATTTATACCAAAAATATAAAGTCCTTCTTTTCATCACTTAAATAAAATATCTCTATCAACTTTATTAGCAAGATCAATCACCCAGTTGGTAGATTAATCTTTGTCCATTTCAATATTATGAGGATTTTCAAAGCAGCAAATAGAATTTCAAATTCTAGTTCAAAGGAACCATTATTGTGATTCCCTAATGAAACATTCAGCATATGGTTATGGACTGAATGGTTGTCCAAATTTTATATGTTGAAATACTAACCACCAATGTAATGGCATTAGGAGGTGGGACTTTTGGAAGGTAAAACTGGGGCATGAGGGTGAAACATTCATGAATGGAATTAGTGCTTTTATAAAAGAGATCCCAGAGAATTTGCTAGCCATCTTCCCACTATGTGAGATTACAATGAGAAGTCAGAAGTCTGACCACAGCCATACTACCTTGAACACGCCTGATCTCATTTGATCTCGGAAGCTAAGCAGGGTTGGGCCTGATTAGTACTTGGATGGGAGAAGTCAGAAGTCTTCCGCTTGAAAGAGGGCCCTCACCAAAACCTGACCATGCTGGCACCCTGATCTCAGATTTCCAGCCTCCAGAATTGTGAGAAATAAATTTCTGTTGTTTATAAGCTGCCCACTCTGTGGTACTTTGTTACAGCAGGCCAAACTGACTAAGACATATGAAAACTAAAATTCTAAATCAGTAAAGCCCAAGTTGTAAGATAGAAAGCAAAAATTTTAACTTAAAAATGTAAAGGAGTGGTTAAGTTTCCACCCCTTGATCCTTTTACCTGTGTGTTCTGCCTATGAGAGAAACGGTACCATGTACTGTACACAGGTTCTGAGCACACAAAGCTTGACTTCAGCCCCATAGTCAACCAGCATAAAGTCTCATGGAACCATGAGATAGTCAGTGCCCCTAAATTATGACAGATTAGGTATGGTACTAGGGACTACATTAATTTGTTTCAGCAAGGAGACTACTAATTCATTAACTTTATTATAATCTCACACTCCATGATACACTTATCATGTAAATGGGCAAAGGGGAACATAATATGAATCCCCATTCCTACATCTTAGCTGTAAACACTTTTATTATAAAATAGGACAAAAGTACTACATATAGAACAATGTACCCATGTAATAAAGATTCAGGCCAAAATGGAGCGTTTATAGAATATATGACAACATATGTTTTCTATGTTCCCCCAAGAAAGGTCATCAACATTCTGGCTTTTATGGAAATAAATTCCTTAATTTAATTTAAAATTTTAACTACTAAAATATATGTCTAGAAATTATAGTTAATTTTTTCCAACTTTTAATATTTTATTAATACAGTTTCTCTTGGTTACTGTTTGTTTACATAGATTTTTTTTTTCATTTTTACTTTCAACCTGTTTGTATCCTTATGTTTGAGATGTGCATATAGTTGAAATGTACTCCAGTCTGAAAACATCTTTTTACAGAGCATTTTAAAGCATCTGTTTTTAAAGCACTAATGTACAAGCATCCATCACTATCTGAATGCATTAGCTACTTAATTTAGATAATATTAATAAATGATGTGAGTTCACGTGGTGCAGATACAGATAGCAAGAGATATCACGACAGTGTATCTAAGTATATTAGGATCCTAAGGTCTCATAAAAAGACTTTGAATATCACAGGTTCAGATAGTGATTATATTTTTTTGATTTTAAATTACATTTTTAGTAAGAAAGTTCTTCCTGTCTTACAAATTTCATATCTCTTACTATCCCTTTTGAATTACCTTCTTTTGAATTAATTTTGTTTGTTTGTTGTTGTAAAGCTAATTATGGTATTAGCTCTAGATATTTTGTTAATAACTTTTATCAAATTGACAGATTTTCCTTCTATTTTTAGATTTCTGAGAGTTGTGTGTAGTTTTTTTTAGTCATAAATAGGTATTGAATTTTGTCAAATACTTTTTCTGTCTCTTTGAGATAATCATGTGGGATCCTTTTTATTTTCTAAGTGTTAAGTTACATTGATTGATTTTCAAATGTTTAAAACTAACTTTTGCATTCCAGGGATTAAACCTTACTTAGGAAAGTTGCATTATATTTTCTATATATAGCTGGAATCAATGTGTCATATTTTGCCATTTTTGTGTGGTTTTATTTCAAAGTTATATTGGCCTAATAAAATAAGTTTAAAAGTGTTCCTTCTTCCTCTATTTTCTGAAACAGTTTATTTAATTTTATTTTCTTTCTTCAATATTTAATAGAATTTACCAGTGAAGTAATATGAGCCTAGAGTTTTCCATGAGAAGATATTTTTAATGGCTTATTCAATTTCTTCAATCAATAGAGGGCTATTCAGATTTTCTAATTTTTCATGGTGTCAGTTTTGTTAAATTGTTTTTTTCTTGTTCCTTCTTTGGTCAGTGTAGAGCAAAGTTGATCAATTTAATTGCTCTTCAAAATGAACTTTTCATTGCTTGATTTTTTATTATTCCTTTCATAAGTCTGTTTTCTAGTTCATTAATTTATGCTCTTATTCTTATTACCTTCCTTCTACTAAATTTGATGTAGTATGCTCATATTTTTCTTGCTTCTCAAGAATATCTGAGTTATTATTTTTAAATTTTTCTGCTTTTCTAATATAAGCATTTAAAGTTATAAATTTATTTCTAAGCATATCTTTAGCTTCATCCTACAAATTTGGATAGTTTTTGCTTTTATTATCTGTTTAAAATATTTTCTAATTTCCTTTGCAATTTTCTCTCTAGCCCATAAGTTATTTAGGATTTTCTTATTTAATTTTCAGTTATTTGAGGATTTTCTAGGCACCCTTTTATTAGGATTTTCTAATGTAATTCCAATGTGACCAGGGTATATGCTTTTTATATTTTCAAGCTTTTGATATGTACTGGGCTTTTTTTTTATAACCCATCACTATCAAGTATACTTGAAACTTACCCCAGTCTACTTGAATATTATATGCATTTTGCCATTGCTTAGTCTAGTGTTTTTTAAAAATGCCAAATAGGTCAAGTGAGATAATTACACTATTTATGTCTATGCCTTACTAATTTTCTATCTATTTGTTCCATTAACTGCTGAGATGAGAGTGATAAAACCTTCAGCTATAATTGTGGATATATCTAAAGCCCTTTATTTTTGTCTGTTTTTGCTGCATGTATTTTGGAGCTACATCCATGATTATATCCTATTATTTGTTTTTATTACTACAATTTTTTATGGTTTTAATAATTTCTCTAATGTGGTAGACTTCAGAGAGTGCTCACTCCTCTGTCTACAACCTTATCCTTGGAACCTGTGAAAGTTATGAGTTAATTTACATGGCAGGAGAGATTTTCCAGATGTTATTAAAATGAAAGACCTAGAGATAGGGAAATTATTCTGGATTGCCCAGGTTGGCTCAGTCTCACTAGAGGAGACCTTAACATAGGATAAATTTTCCCAGCTGGGTCAGAGAGAAAGCTGCAATGATGAAAGAGGAATCAGAGAGATATATATAGCATGAGAAGAAATCAACTCATTTTTGCTGGCTTTGAAGATGCAGGAAGGGGACCATGAGCCAAAGAATATGGCAGCCTCTAGAGACTGGAAATGACCCTCTGATGACAGCCAGCAAGAAAATGGGGGCCCTCTATTCTACAACCACAAGAAAATAAAGTCTGCCAACAACCTGAATGAGCAAGAGTGTATTCTCCCCCTTAGACCTCCAGAAAGGAATGCAGCCTTGCTTATACCTTAATTTTATATTAAGCACAGTGTACCTTGTGAGACTTCTGTCTCACAGACATGTACGATAATGTATGTGTGCTATTTTAAGCCTCTAAATTTGTAATTTGTTATGGGAACAATAGAAAACTAATACATCTAGAATTTATAACATAAACATTTTTTGTCTTATGACAGTTTACTTTCAAATGATAGGATAGCACTTTATATGTGCAATACCCTTCATTTCTTCTATTTCTATACCTTGTACTCTTATTGCCACATATTTTACTTCAACAAGTTTTAAGCCCACTGTACATTTTGATATTTCCTTTTGTTCAATCCTTTTTCTCACTCTTAGTCATTTTTAATATTTTCCAATGTCTTGTTCAAGTTCACTATTCTTTTATATTTCAGAGTTTATCTAATATGTTCTTAAGTTCTTGCAATGAGTTTATGATTTCATGTACTGTAATTCTCACTTTAGTTTTCCAGTATAATTTTTATCTTTATTTGATATTCTTTTTTTCATTTTTTCCATTATATTATTAAATATATTTAATATAAGTTTCAGTATGGTTCAAAGTTCTTGTCTGCTAAATTCCATTTTCTCTATCATTTCTTAGGTTTTTTTCCTATTGACTCATTTTTTTTCTGTTTATTTTCATAAATTTTTGTATCTTTTCAGCTACAGCAATTTATGATTGGGTGCTGGACATAATGAGCATTATGCTATTGAATGTCTGGAGTTTATTGTCTTCTTTAATAGAGTATTTAGCTTTGGAGTTTTTTGCCCCCATCTGGTAGCTAATTTTTCTGTGGATCACCTTGACCCTTTTGTAGCATATTTTATAAGTTTGTTCATGAATGTCTCGAGAATCCTTTGAGCCTAGATTAGCACTACCTCTAACACAGCCTTTCTGTAGTCTTTACTGAATGCCCAAGTTGTTCAACAATGTTTATATCAGGCTTTTTGGACATTTTATATCCCTAGAGAACTCTTGGAGTTTTTCATCTGACCATTCCCTGGTATTTGGTCTTCCCCCAAGAATTGTCTGTGGCTGGTCTCGTGAAGTTTCATCCAGAGCATATTCAGTTTAATATTTGGCTAAAGACTGAAAGGAACCCACATGTACATTTCTGAAGCTCCTTTTTTGCATAATTCCCTCCCTCTCTGATATCTTGCCACACAAATTCTATTCCCTTCAGTATCCTAAATATCGATCTTTGTCTCCTCACCTCAGTGAGACCATAGTGTTCTCTTTGCCCTTCCCTTCTTTGCATTGCTGTAAGGGAAGTGCTCTCTCTAAGGAAAATGAAGCAATGATGGATCTCACATTGTCTGTTTCTCTTCTTTTAGGGGTCATAGTTTTCTGCTTCCTTTTATTCAGAATTGAAAATAATTATTTCATATGATTTTCCAGTTTTTAAATTATTTATGGTTATTTATTCTGCCATGATTATAAATGAAAATCTAACACACATGTGCACACATGCACACCAGCACAGCCACTATGAGAAATTGTTTGTTATTTTGTACAGTCAACATTTACTCAGATTTATCAATCAACATTGTTAAATGCTTCATTGCTTTTTGTTATTTCATGCATCTCTGATAATCCATCTTGTATCCTTTATTCTTATGCTTGAAGAACACCCTTTAATATATATATATATATATATATATTTTTTTTTTTTTTTTTTGAGGCAGAGTCCTGCTCTGTCACCCTGGCTAGAGTGCTGTGGCATCAGCTTAGCTTACAGCAACCTCAAACTCCTGGGTTCAAGCAGTCCTCCTCCCTCAACCTCTCGAGCAGCTGGGACTACAGGCATGCACCACCATGCCCGGCTAATTTTTCTATATATATTTTTAGCTGTCTATATAATTTCTTTCTATTTTTAGTAGAGACGGGGTCTCGCTTTTGCTTAGGCTGGTCTCGAACTCCTGAGTTCAAACAGTCCACCCGCCTCGGCCTCCCAGAGTGCTAGGATTACAGGCGTGAGCCACCGCACCTGGCCTAATATTTTCTTTGTTATGGCTCTTCAGGTGTCAAAGTCTCTCAGCTTTTGCTATTTTATTTTGAAAATGTCTTTATTTCATCTTCATTCTTGGTTGATATTTTTCATGTAAGAGGAATAATGAGGCTGTGAACTAATTTTAATTTAGAAAAATGTGATTTATCCCTATAAGATCTATATTTTCTCTGATGTAGGTGTTAGGTGTTAGAGGCTTGATTAGAACCAAATTAAGCATCTTAGAGAAAGAATACTTCATAGATTACATTAGTACTTCATACCACACGATTTTCCTGCTGTTAAGTGGTATGATAGATTTAAATGCCCATACACCTTTGACAGTCCTCCTATCAATAATCAACATTTTCTCCCCTTGAATCTGTGCAGATACTATGACTACTTTAAATAAATGAAAAGATTTGTTGTCAATTTCTCTTCCCAGACTTTAAGAGACAAAAAAAGATCATCATAATGGGTTAAATATCATCCCTTCAAAATTCATGTCCACTGGAACATCAGAATGTGATCTTATTTTGAAATAGAGTTTTGCAGCAGAATTAGTTAAGCATCTCAAGATGAAATCATCCTGAATCAGGGTGGACTCTAAATCCAATGACTGGCATCCTTATAAGGAGAAGAGAAAACATAGAAAAGGATGCCTTCTGAAGACAGAAGCAGAAATTGGAATTATACAGCCACAACCCAAGAAATATCAAAGACTGATGGGAGACACCTGTAGGTAGAAAGAGACACTGTGGATTTTTCCTAGAGCCTTCAGAAGGAACATGGCTCTGATGTCGATTTAATTTTGGATTCCTAGTCCCCAGAACTGTGAGAGAATATGTTTCTATTGTTTTAAACCACTAAGTTTGTGGTACTTTGTTATGGCAGCCCTAGGAAACTAATATAATCCCCTAGCTCAGTAAGACATGTGACACGGATGATCTACAAATCACAGATGAACCACCCAACTAAATCTTCTTGAATTTTTTATCAGAACTTGTGAGCAAAAAAATAGAATAGTTTCTTTGAATCCCTAAATTTTGGGAAAGTTTGTTTTACAACAATAGATGAGTTGTAAATGAGTTGTTTCCATACCAATAGCATCTCAACATACAAGATGGAAACATCATACCAATCTTAGAGGAAATAGAAACGAGTTGCATCCGTACCAATAACACAAAACATGAGGAACTGACTTAGGGATGAAACAGCGGGTAGAATTTGGAAGAGCCTTAAGAATACAGTTGGTAAGGACTTAAATGATAGTGAGAAAAATGTTACTGGAGGTTGGAGAAAAATGCTTACAATACTGGAATGTTCTATTGGAATGTATAAAGGGTACCTAGTTAACTTGTGGAGAGTATAGAATATGGGCAGGCATTTGAAAGTACCCACTGGATTCTTCTCACTAACTAGGATAGAATATAAGAACTGAAGATGAACTTAATAAGGTATGTTTAGTTTCATAAATTTTACTGGAGCTATAGACAGTCTGAGACAGTCTTGCCAGAGAGTAAGTTTTCAAAGAAAGTACTAACATTAGGCAAGTATCAAATACAGAGCAAAATGATATAGTATAAAGATAAAAAAGTCAAGGGTGGAACATAAACCTCTGTCTTCCTAGTATAAAAAGATTTAAGGTGGTGTTTCATAGACTGTCTCAGCTACACAAAGTTTTCTAAAGATTATAAGAGTGAAAACTTATAGAACAGCTCTGCTAATTAATAAACCTGCTAAGACTATTAAAAGTGGAGTATTACTCAGCTATAAGAAATAACGGTGATAAAAGATCTCTTTGGTTCTCCTGGAGAGAATTGGAACCCATTATATTAAGTGAAGTATCCAAAGAATGGAAAAACAAGCATCACATGTACTCACCAGAAAACTGGTTTCCCTGATCATCACCTAAATGTACATCAGGGAAGGATACCAATTGGATATCAGACTGAGACAGGGGGTGGGGGGAGGAGATGGGTGTATGCCTACATGATGAGTGCGTTGTGCACCGTCTGGGGAATGGTCATGCTTGAAGGTGCTGATTCGGGGAGGGGGGAGGTGGGGGGGTGGGGGGAGGGGATGGAGGTATGACTACGTGGTGAGTGCCAGGTGCACTGTCTGGAGAATGGACACGCTTGAGGCTCTGACTCAGGGGGATGGGTGGGACATGGACAATGTATATAACCTGAACTTATGTACCCCCATGATGAGCTGAAATAAAAAAAAAAAAGGTGTTATGTCACCACAGATTTTCAGGGATCCTAAGCCATAGAAGGAGTTGCTTTAATCATTCTGTGTATTTGGTTTTGTCTGGAGGAGGGCCTTACTATTTGATGTATAGGAAGCTGCCAATATTTTTAAAGAAATTGTACCAAGTTGGAATGAAAAATGATAAAGGCTGTTCAAAAACAAAAGAAGCCTTTGGATCCATGACTAACAGATAAAATGCAAGCTAAAAAAAATATATGTACCCAGAAAAAAAAAAAAAGAGGGATTATATTTAAAGGCTTTAAGAAAGAACACAAGTGACAGAGCCAAAAACTATGGCAAATCATTTCTAGGCAGTAGAACTGGGTCCTAATTAAGGAACTGGCACTATGAGCTGGGCAGGAATTCAAAAGTGCTATGAATCAGTGGCTGCTGTGGGCTTTCTCATTTCCTTCTTTTTGAGTGGGAATGTCATTATGCTCAATTTCAAGTTGATATTTCCATTTCAAAATTAACTTTATAAGAATTGTTCTTAGCTTCTTTTATTTCATGTTTGCAGTTCTTTTTCTATCATTAAAATATATTAGTTTCCAAAAAAAATGACTTAGTTCTTTGTGACTTTAATTCATTTATTTATTTGTTTTTATTATAAAAGTATAACTATTTTCAAACTTATTATACCATTTTTGCTTTAGAAATAAAGATCTTTGGTGAAATTCAGCATTTCTCTGCAGTTGCTTTTGGGTGTAGACTATATCCTAATAACAAAGTTGCTGTATTTAAAAGTTACTTGAAAACATAAAAATATTTTCTATGTGGTTGTATTACAATTGGATTTAGAGTTAGGTAAATTTACCTTTGTGTATAGATTTAGGATTTCCTTTTATTCTTGACTAATGTTTATTTTTCAAATAGATAAATCATTTGCATGGTTCAAAATTAAGGCTATTTAAAAAAATAAAAAAACTCCAGAAGTCTCAACCTCGTTCTTGTTTTCTCCACTCAGTTTCCACTCACTCAACACCATTAGACCATTTTGATTAGTTTCTAGTTTACTTTCATATATACTCATTATCTAAAATGAGTGCATGCAATGCACATATGTATGTGGTTGTGTATGCATAAATATATATGTGTGCCTATATACCTGCACATGTTCTTATTTGTCAAATAAGAAAATTTGAATTTGATTTTCAAATTTAGGACATTCATATCTATATTCTATATTCTTAAATACAGCTATATATTTTTTCTAAAGGGAATTAGCAGTTGATAATTATTCTGACAAGTCTTATCATGTGTTAATATTACAAGAATTCAATTTTCAGATGACCAGATCATTACTAATTTCATATCTAAAATATAACTACCCTGAAATTGTTAAAGATCTACTTCTTGGGAAGCATCTCATTTAACAACTGTCTCAATAAAGATTCTAAAAGAAAATAAACACTATAAATATTTAAGGATACATATATATGCATATATATATGGCAATTCTCAAATTTCTGGTATCATAAATGCAACACAGCCTTCAAAAAAAGTATTCAATGTGGCCACATAACTCCAGTGAGAATGGCTTTTATCAAAAAGTCCCAAAACAACAAATGCTGGCATGGATGCAGGGAGATAGGAACATTCATACACTGCTGGTGGAACTGCAAATTAGTACAACCTCTATGGAAAGTAGCATGGAGATACCTCAAAGAACTAAAAGTAGCACTACCATTTGATCCAGCAACCCCACTATAGGGTATTTACCCAAAGGAAAAAAAGACATTCTATAATAAAGACATCTGCAGTCGAATGTTTATAGTAGCAAAATTCACAATTGCAAAAACGTAGAACAACCCAAGTGCCCATCAATACATGAGTGGATTAATAAAATGTGGTATATGTATACCGTGGAATACTACTCAGCCATAAAAAACAATGGAGAACTAGCACCTCTTATATTATCCTGGATGGAGCTGGACCATTCTATTAAGTGAAGTATCCCAAGAATGGAAAAACAAGCACCACATGCACTCACCATCAAATTGGTATTAACTGATCAACATTTAAGTGCACATATGGAAGTAACATTCATCAGTTGTTAGGCAGGTGGGACAGGGGAGGAGGGGATGGGTATATTCACACCTAACGGGTGCCATGCACACTCTGGGATATGGGCATGCTTGCAGCTTTGACTCAGGTGAGGCAAAGGCAATATATGTAACCTAAACGTTTGTACTCTCATCATATTCTGAAATTAAAAAAATATATATATAAAACATTTAGAAAAAAAGAGGACAATCTTATGAACGTGTAGTCAGTGCACATTGTGAAAATCAAATGAATGTGCTTACGACTCAGTCACTCAGGGAAACACAGAGATGAACATTAACCACAAGCTATAGTGGACTTGGCCATCACACAATTGTAAAGGACATAAGAAACACAGAAACTGATACATGCACGTTAAGTTAACAAGGCATATAAAATATTAATAATTCTCAAATCTGTTTCAATATGAAGTTTATGAAACCTGTAAGCCATAGCCATTTGATCAAAATTCTCATGTAGCACATCAGGAGATTTAAGAATAATTCAAAAATCAATATTAAATGGAGAATGTCAAGATGATTTTATATTATATTTGTCTGGGAATAAAGACTATTCTTAACCAGATGTTAATATTAGAGAAGTGCATACAACCAGACAAATGAAATAAAATATAAAAATACTAGGTGTATTCTTGTGCATGTAAAATATAAGAATTTCAAATATTCACAATAAAATAGTTTTTAATCTAAACAAAGGTATTGAAGATTTTATAGGTCTTTGATGTAATGAGTTATTTATATATATATTTACTGTTAAAAATTAAAAATTTTAAAATATTTAGCTCACTTATAAATAACAAGAATAAACCCATTTCATGTCAGCATGAAAACATATTCTTAAGAAAAATAACTGCACTTTCCAAAACCAAAATAAATTAGTGAAGAGTGATATTGCTCTACATTTTTTACAGATTATTTTAACGTCTGGCAAAAAGAAGACAGCTAGATTTTCATATCTTCTTCTGCATTCAGTGTGTTAGAATGTATTATTTTGGTTGAAGTATATGAAACAAACTTGGCTTAACAAAAATACATAGTTGGAAAAGGGAGAAGTATTATTTCAGGTAATTATGATATCCCTGTTACTGCACCAAAACTTGACAGGTGGCAGTTCCTTAAACTTTAGCTGTAATGTGAAATCTAAGAATATAACAATGAACTTTTATACTATTTTACATTAAAATTCATTGACTATCTTGAACTTTGAAAGAATCTTTTCTCTAGGTGTGCTTTCATATCTGCATACGTTGGTTATTTGAAATACACTGATTCAATGAGTAATGAAGACGTTCTAAAAGTTGACATATTTCACTATTTGACATAAAAATACTGCCAATCTCATCAGAAGATTCCTAAGTTTTGTAAGTCTATCAAGGTAATAGTGGTGAATATTCGCTTTACAAAACTATATGATTTTTCCTCAAAGATTGGATTTTATAATTGGTAATAAATACTGTCGGTTTTCTGAAGTGGCTGACTTACTTAGCTCATTTGCAAGAAACTACATAGCACTCAAATCAATCTAAATAGTCATAGTTTGTCAGCCATGTATTAAAAATAAAACCAGTATTCTGCAAAAAAAACAAAAAAGCAGTTACTTCTGCTCATGACTCAATCACAAAAATGTTTTCCTGAAAACAACCATTGCAACTTTATGAGTACTTTTGTCTGTGTCACACAGAATTTTTTTAAAAGCACTCAGAATTGAGATGTAATAAAATTAATAATTTGACTGCTCTGTCAAGAACATTTCTAAGTGAAACTGTCTCTCCCCCCTCGCTCCTCCACGCCAGTGAGTTCATAGTAGAATAGAGTATAATAACTACTAATGCAGATTGGAAAGACTGACTTCATTAATTATCAAGATGTGAGCAATTTTACCTACCTTGATTTCACAAAGGTGCACTGTCAACACAGTGATAAAAATAAATATTGTGTTACTGTTAGTACGAAAATGATCTTGACCTTGTAAAATCCCTGAAAGTGTTTTAAGGAACCTCAGGGTTGCTTGAAACTTATTATAAAACCCAATGATTAACTGTTTATTTGTGTGTGTATTTCAAATAAATTTGGCATTTCTTGTGCCCTTTTTCATTTCAAAGCCTTTCATGATGTTTCGTTTGCAGCTTAGTCTCACAAAGGTAATAATTTCTCATGTCATTATTATCTATGCTGACTATGACTTCAGTGGATAACTTATTTTGACCTTCCCAAATTATTTCTAACCTGTAAAACCCTCAATTTCTTATGCTCAATTAGAAGATGTTGCTTATTGCAATAGAAGGAACAGCTGTTATTTTAAATGCAGTAACTCAGAATTTGCAGAAGCAAGTCCATTTTCAAATTTTCAAGTTTTTACTGGAAAAAAATAAATAATTAAATTAATTATTTACTATCTTCACTGTATTAACTCTATTCTAAAACCAGTCGTCGGTTTATTTTTCATTCTACATTATTCTTGCTATATTATTCATCTAAGAGGCAAAACAGTGAAGAATATTTTGATACTGTTTTCAGCAAAGTGCCTATAAGAATTAAATCTTTAAGTATATATTTCTCTAACATTTTTCTCTGAAGTTATGTCATTGATTTTTTATTGGTTTCTTATTAGTACTTACGCTTATGAAAAGGATCTGGTTCAACTGAATAAATACATGAGAAGAAGGTGCAGGGGAGATTTACCCTATTGCCCTTCCTCTGCGTCAAAATTTGTTTACGTATAAGATATTTATCTTCCCAGTTCCCCCTAAGGAAACAAATAGTTCAAATGTTAATAGAAAATGTAGTGTAATTTTTGTTATATGATTTGTTTCTTTGCTTTTCACATTTTATTTATTTAATAAATTTTATTATTGAGTCATTCAGTTATTGTTAAAAGCTATTCATAGAAATTTACATTCTAGGACTTTAAAAACTGATTTCCAGAAAGCATTTGGAATAAACTTTCTGCTCTTTCACTTTAACAGTCATATGCTTTAATGAATGTTATTAATAAGATTTGATATAGCCTAAAAGAAAAATGTTCCTTAAGACTCTGTTCATAAATTTTAAAATGTCTATATTTGTACTCTAGAGTAAAGCAAAGTGATTCCAAATAAACTTCATTTTATGACTAAATTTACATTCATACTCTGCTCATATCTAATGCTAATAATAATGGGTTGAGAAATAATTAACTGTGTTTTGCTCTGAATTGTTCAAAGAGACCAGAACATGTGAAAAATATTTTTCCCTATTTCCCAGAGTCCCATCCAGGTGTATCAGGTAGTCAAATCACAATGCCAGAACTTTTTTAAGGAATGCCTGTGTCAGATAGAGAGGCCCTATGTCTTCTATTGTTTGTTTCATTATATGCTGGTGTGGGAAGACTAAGGTACAAATTTATATGCTTAATTTAGTATACAATGGAGCACTTTACTTTCTCCCCAAAGAAATCTACTGCACTCTCCTTAACTTTACTTTTTTGTTGTTGTTTTAGTTCCACTTTAGTGTTGACTTCTATGCTGCTTTTTTAAAGTATACATTTCAACTGATATTAGTAAATTTATAAAATTTTCATTATCACAGTCCAGTTTTAGTAGATACACATCACCTCTCAAAATTGCTTGTGTTCATTTTTAGTTCATCTCCATCTCTGTGCCAGTCCTAGGTAAAACTTTTTCTGTTTTTTGGTCTCTATAGTTTTTGACCTTTGAGACTATTTCATATAAATAAAATCATGTAATGTGTAATTTTGTGTGTGTGTGGCTGCTTTTTAAAATAAGTTTGGGCTGGAATTGTGAAAATAAACTAAATATTTAGTTTTAAGTTTAGAATTGTGTGTATATGGCTTCCCTTACTAGAGTTTGCAGTTTCTCAACCTCAGTACTATTGACATTTTAGGCCAGATAATCCTGTGTTGTTGGAGGCCTGTTCTATGCACTTGCAGTGTGTTTAGTCACATTAGCACCTCACCCTCACTTGTAATAATCAAAAATGTCTCCAGATGTTGACAAATGTATCTTAGGGAGTGAAATCACCACTGGTGAAAAAACAATGTTATAAAGCAAGGGTCTTAAAGTATTGTCCGGGAATTACTGAGGGTCTCCAAGGTGTTATGATGAGGTGCTAGAGATCTACATGGTTTTCAGAATAATAAAATATTATTGTCCTTGTCACTCTGATTTTTTTCATGTATGTGCAGTGAAATTCTTCCAGCGCTACATGACCTCTGATATCACAACAGATTAAAGAATGGAGCAGATATGAAAACCCAGCTGCCTTCTATTAATCCAGACAGTAAGGAGATTTCTAAATATGTGAAGTAATGCCATTCTTCTCACTAATTTGGGAGGGTTAAAAATATTTATTTTCTAAAAATATCATGTATGTTGGCATATCAAGAGTTTATTATTGTTACTTAAATTGACTTAAGTAAATATTTTAAAATTATTGTGGTGTTAATTTTAATACAGCAAACATTAATTGATATAATACACATAAACAAAAGTTTTTTGGAGTACTCAATTTTTAAGAGTGTAAAGGGTGTCCGATATCAAAATGCTTGACTACTGCTACTCTAGATATCAGGTTGGTGCAAAAGTAATTGCAGTTTTGGACCATGAATTTTAAATCATTATAACTAGGCTGAAAAACATCTTTATTAATCAAAATGGGAACCATTACAATAAACACATTTCTGCCAATGAGAAGTTTGTTTATTCTTGTAGCATAAAAATCTGTGCTTCAGGGTTTGACAAACTCTTGGAAAGCATTTTCGGCATCCTGCTGGTTGTGGAAGTGTTTTCCCTGCAAAAAGTTGTTGAGATGCTTGAAGAAGTTGGCAAGAGGTCAGCAACTTCTCGTGTAGTTGTAAGAGGATCAGCTTCGATGATTGCTCTCAATTGGTCCTTGTCAAATTCCAATGGCGGTCCACTGTGCACCTCATCTTGAAGGCTCTCATCTCCTTTGCAAAACTTCTTAAACCAGCGCTGCACTGTACATTGGTTAGCAGTTCCTGGACCATGTGCATTGTTGATGTTGCCAGTTGCCTCTGCTGTTTTATGACCTATTTTGAGCTTGAATAAGAAAATCGCTCAAATTTCCTTTTTGGCTAACATCATTTCCATAGTCTAAAATAAATATATAATAAACATCAAGTAATAAGCCATTGGCAAAAAAAAAGCAAGAAATGTGCATTAAAACGATGTAAAACATAACCAAATTTATTTAAGAATGTATTCCAATATCAAATGGCAAATTTCAACAATGCTAAAACCACAATTACTGTTGCACCGGCCTAAATATTATGCAAGTTCATGATATATAGCATATCAATTAGGAAAAAATAACCAATAAAAATATCACAATGGGAAAATTAACTAGAAAAATAGGTTTCTATTGTCTTCCGGTAGAATAAAATAAATCTCACAGAAATCAAAGGAATATTCAGTATGTAAACTCAAATTTGAAGATTTGAAGATATAAAGACTTTTGAAAATAGCAATGCATGAAATCTCAACAAAAAGCAGGTCAACTTAAACCGAAGATTATAAAATATTTAGGTCCCTGAAAACCCTGATGAAAAGGAAAATAGAAAAACTGATTGTCTAAAATTATAGCCACTTTGGCTAAAGAACTACATTGATTATTATCAGAAGAATATGTAATTTTGAATGTCAGAGTCCAAAGTGATAATAATTCGAATTATGTGGCATAAAACTATATATCAGTTAAATAATATAGTTATGACTACATAGATTAGATTCCGATATTCGTTGTTATATTTTTATGATCTCCATATAGTCAATGTCAATGTAAACAAACCATTTAGCTACTATCATAGAGTTGATACCTGGGTTAAAATTTGTTATTTACTTAATGAGCATACATAGTAACCAATTGCCTTCCAATTCAGAGAATTTCCAGTTTAGCACAGATGCTGCCAGTCCACTTCTGTTTAGATTCTAACTTCAATTTTAGTCAGTCCTGATAACATAATCAGTGATTTAAATTTACCATGCTTGGTTTCCTCATCTGCATTTTGGGAATAATAGTTGTATATACCTCAAAAGATTACTGTAAAGTTTAAATTAATATCTAAAGTTGCTAAAGAGGGGCAAGCTTATAATAAGTAATATACGTGTTAATCAATATTAATTATTTTTATATTCCTATTCACAAGCCTCCAACACTTTCTTTCCATACAAGCACTTCCTCCTGAATGTTGTCTTTTTTCAATCTAGAATTCCAAATGAATCGAATAGGTCAGTTCTAAAATATGAGCTGACCATAGTAATTCATTTATTTCTTTAATTGCTCACAAGGAGATTAAAACAATTATTTTACTAGTTAATTAAATTTTGCCTCTTCTTCAGGTCTGATGAATTCAGGCTAAAAAAGTCACAAAAGAAATCTTGCCTACAAGGCAATTTGTAGATAAATTCTTGGAAAAAAATAGGACCAAATAAAGGGGAATATGAATATATTTTGTTTCCCATGAACCTCGTGAAAAAGGTTAATTGTGAGAGAAGGTTTAATTTAGGAGCCCTAGATTTCTAATAAGCACACTAACGTTTAAGAATTTTATCAATCTCTTGCAACGTAGGAATAATAACAGTACCAGTCTCATGGGGTTGTAAGGATTAAATGAAATTAATACGTGTGAGGCCCTTAACAAACTGCCTTGCTACATAGCAAGTGCTCAATAAATGTCTTTATATTATTAATTTAAAAATAAAAAGAATTTTATCAATCTGACATTACTTCAAACTCAACTATATTTTAGTCTAAATAAGAGTGAAATTTGAATTCCTAATGACGTTTATGATGTTCATTAGCAATTATAAAAAGATTTAACTTTTCTTGATTTTTACTCATCTATCCAAACAAATATGTTTACATGATCACTGTCCAGCACTAGTTGATTATGCAGTTTTTATACAGTAACAAGGTGGCTGGATCACTGACATTATAAAATAGTTCTACTTCAGGGCATACCATTTTTTATTGATATATTTACACATATTTATTGGTGCATGTGATATTTTGTTATATGCACAGAACATGCAGTGATCAAGTCAGAGTACTTAGGGTGTCTATCAACTCACGTTTTTATCAATTCTATGTGTTGGGAACATTTTAAGCTTCTCTTCTTGCTATTTTAAAGTGTACAATACATAGTTGTTAACTATAGTCACCCTACTTACTCTACTATTGAACATTAGAATTTATTCTATCTGACTGTATATTTGCACCCATTAACCAACCTCTCTTTACCATCTCATCCCACAAAACACCATTCCCAGACTTTGGTATCTAATAAGATCCACTTTTTTAACTTCCAAATATGGGTGAGAGCATGAGATATTTGTTTTTCTGTGCCTGACTTATTTCACTTAACCTAATGGCCTCCCATTTCATCCATGTTGCTGCAAATGACATGACTTCATTCATTTAACAATGGTCAAATAATATTCCATCGTGTATATATATATATATTACATTTTCTTTATCCATTCATCCATTTATCCATTTAACAACACTTGGGTTGATACCATATTTTTACTATTGTGAACACTGCTGCAATAAATATGAGGGGTGCAAGTATGCCTTTAACATACTAATTTCTTTTCCTTTGGAAAAATACCCAGTAGTGGGATTACTGTATTGTATGATAGTTCTATTTTTAGTTTTTTGAGAACTCTCCATAATGTTTTTCACAATGGCTGTTATAATTTACATTCCCAACAAGAATATATATGAGTTTCCTTTCTCTGCATTTCACCAGTATCTGTTATTGTTTGTATTTTTAATAACAGTCATTCTAACTGGTGTAAGATAATAACTCATTGTGGTTTTGATTTGCACTTCCCTGATGATTAATGATGTTGAACATTTTTTCATATGCCTGTTAGCCATCTGTATATCTTCTTTTGAGAAATGTATATTCCTGTCCTTTGCCTACTTTTTAACAGAATTAATTAATTTATTTTTTTACTGTTGAGTTGAGTTTCTTACATATTTTGGATATTAATCCCTTGTCAGGTGAATAGTTTAAAATTTTTTTGTCCTATTCAAAAGGTGGTCAATCATTGGTTGGTTCCTTTGCTGTGAAGAAGTTTTGCAGTTTAATATACTTCCGTTTGCCTATTATTGTTTTTGTTGCCTGTGCTTTTGCGTTCTTAGCCATAAAATCTTTGCCTAGATAATTGTCCTGAACTATTTCCTCTATTTTTTCTTCTAGTAGTTTTATAGTTTCAGGTCTTACATTTAAGTCTTTAATCCATTTAGAGTTGATTTTGGTAGATGTTGAGAAATACAGGTCCAATTTTATCCTTCTTCATGTGAATATCCAATTTTCTTGGTTCCATTTACCAAAGAGGATTTCCTTGCCCCAATGTATTTTCTTGGTGCCCCTGTCAAAAATTACTTGGCTGTAAACACATGGATTTATTTCTATTAAAAAATCCAGGAATAAATCTTACCAAGGAGGTGAAAGAGCTCTATAAGAAAATTATAAAATGCTGATGAAAGAAATTGAAAAGGACACAACAAAATGGAGAAAGATCCCATGTTTATGGATTGGAAAAATTAATTTTGTGAAAATGGCCATACTACCTAAAGCAATCTATAGATTCAATGTAATTGCTATCAAAATATCAATGACATTCTTTACAAAAATAGAAAAAAAATTATAAAATTTATATGAAAGTACAAAAGACCTCAAATAGCCAACAGAATACCGAGTAAAAGAATAAAGCTGTAAATATCACACTAACTGAACTTCAAAATATACTACAAAGCTATGGTAACCAAAACAGCAAGGCACTGGTGTAAAAACAGACACATGGACCAATGGAACGAAATAGAAATCCCAGAAATAAAATCTGTGTATTTATAGCCAACTCATTTTTAACAAAGGTGCCAAAGATATCCACTGGGCAAAGAACAGTCTATTCAATAAGTGGTGCTGGGAAAACTGGACATCCATATGCAGAAGAATGAAATTAAACCCCTATCTTTCACCATGTATAAAAATCAACTCAAGTTGATTAAGTACTTTAATATAAGACCCAAAGCTATAATACTACTGGAAGAAAACAGAGAAAGCACTTGATCTTGTCAAACATTTTATGGAAAAGCACAAGCAACAAAAGCAAAAAATAGACAAATGTAATTATTTCAAACTAAAAAGTGTCTGCACAGCAAAGGAAACAAAGAACAAAGTGAAAAGGCAAACAGTAAAATGGGAGAATATATTTGTAATCTCTTCATACCTCAAAAGATTAATATATAGACTCTTCAATGAACTCAACAGCAGAAAAATAAATAATACAATTTAAAAGGGGTAAATGAGCTGAATAGACATTTCTCAAAAGAAGACATATAAATGGCCAACAGATACATGGAAAAATGCTCAACATCACTAACCATACAGAAAATGAAAATCAAAACCACAATGAGATATCATTTCATCCCAGTTAGAATGTCTGTTATAAAAAAGACAAAAAAAAATGCTGGTGAGGGTATGGAGAAAAGGAAACTTTTATATACTGTTGATGGGAATGTACATTAGTACATCTATTGTGGAAAACATTATGGAAGTTGCTCAGAAAACCAAAAATAGAACTACCATATGATCTAACAATCACACTACTTGGTATATAGTTACTATATTTTACTTAAAATTTTCATAGACCATTTGTAAAAACAACAAGCTTCTAGAGAGGAAATGTTTATTGTGGGTAACAATGAATATGTTCAAGAAATACACAATGATGACATTCACATATCTGATACCATATTTCTATCTTCCTTTATAACTTCATTCACATTAATTATAATTTCAGCTTCTTTTCATTTGATTGAAATAATTTTTATGAACATTTTCAAGTCATCTAACTGTATCTTGTGTTTACAAGTCAAATAACTTTGATCAATAATTCATGTTTAATAACAATTTTTGACATTGCTCCAATGTATCATTAGGAACTTGATAGAATACTCAAAGACTATAGATGAAACATTTTAAATTAAACAGTCTTATAATAATGAAAGCTGACAAACTTTCCTGGGCAATTGAGGCATCTTAAATTATTAGATTTCTTTTTAGTAAGGAAGCAATTCTGAAAAATCCTCTGGGGATTCCTCATATTGAACTCTCATGGATATTTACTTATAACACAAAAGCTTTTAATATTTTACTGTATAAAGTCTTCTTTAAGAAAAAAGAATTGTCAGAGATTAACAAAGTGTCCATGTATCAGCACACTGAAGAATTTTACTGTAAAGTGAAATATCAAATACAAATAAATCAATAAATGAAATTCAAAATGTTATACTAACTTTAAGGTTGATTTCATTTGATTGTTAGTTTTCTATAGGGTGACAAATTGGAATTTATTAAAGCACAGGACAACAATTTAAAAGGCAGCAAAAGATACTGACTAAAATAAAGAATAACCCATTAGCATAAGATATATAGATCATTTTTTAATGGAAGCAAGGATTGTCAGGAAAATAAATCAAAGTGGCAGTAATCATCATGGTTTGAAATAAAAACAATCAACGTTCTCAGACACATCATCCAGAGTTAGCAAGGCCCTTTAATACATCTCTATCATTTGTGCAATAACCATGTAAACAAAAGTCATTACATCTGTGCGAACATTTTCAACATAAGAATTTAAACCTCTAATGTGATTTAACAGAGAAATATAATTTAAATAAAAACAAATGTGATTTTATCATTTGTTTTTATCTAACTAGTGGTATTAGGATCAGTAAAGTTCATTTTTCTAATTAGGCAACATGTATATCAGAAATGTAATCCTAAAAATGACTCAATCTTTTAAAAAGCAAAAAAAAAAAAGAATATTTCAAAATAACTTTGAGAAAGACTGATTCCACTGACAATGTAAAAAGAATTAAAAATTGTCACGAGATGAAATATAAAATAATTTTTCATTATTACTAATATAGAGTTGAATATAAAATGTACATTATATTTTCAGAAGAATCAGAAATACATAAATCATAAAATGTGTTCCATCTTATCTCTTATGGTAAAGTTCATTATTGCAATATTGGAAATTTTTATTTTTTAAAAGTGATTTTCTTCAAAGGTGAGTCCACAGAAGAAGAAATCATCTTTACTAGACATTAAGAAGTCATAAAGAGGTTAATGGAAATAAAAAAAAAAGAAAAAAAGATGTTCCAAGATAGACATATGAAAGTCAGAATGCTTTCAGTTTAAGTTGCAGGATCTAGCATACTCAAGTTTTATGGGTCTCAGGAGATATTTCTGTAGCCAAAAAGTAGTGGCCTTAGACTTTGTCTTTTAACTGAGAAATAGACAGTTAATAAAACTTATACTATTCTTTCACAGATCTTGAAGCTTTCGATAAGTTTGTTCTTTTTTAAAGCCCTTTTTTAAAGGGAACGCATAAGAAATCAAACAAAATGAGGGGAATAACAGAGAGAGGGAGAGTGAAATTGGTGTGTTTGAATAAACTATATTTTTTATTATAAATATACATGAAGTAACAATTTAAGAAGTTTATCCCTTAACAAGAAAACAAAACAGTACAAAATGACCAATTAGGTCATGAGTATAAAATTTGAATTAAAGGCAAACTATAGATAGAGCTCATCATGGTTCTTCATGTGGGCACTAAGAATATGGAAGTGGTGAATTTTGAGCAAATTAAAGGTACTCTGGGGAAATGGTAAAGGAGAAATGGACATAGGTTATATTCTTTTAAAACTTTTTACTAAAGCAACAGATTTTGTAGGAAAAATCTATATTTGAGAGACACTAAAAAATACTGGCCCTTGAAGTTAATATTTCAGCAATAAAAAATGAAGAAAAAGTTTTAACTTGGTAACTGAAACAATTCATAATATTCTGCCTCAGAGATAAAGCATTAAAGCAATTTTGAATTTAAGAATCAATATAGATATATTCTTATAACTTAAAGAGTTCATACAAATGCTATGTAAACTCATAGTTATCTATAGAACAACTGTTTTAGGATTAAATTAAATAAATTGGAGAGGATTTAACAGATTTATTTTGTGAGAAGACAAGATTAGAAATGGTTGAAAGACAAAAGAAAAACTGATTTATATGAATAGTTCAGGTGACTCAAATATATTTTTCCAATAATTAATTTTTACTTCTTTATGTATATATATATATATCTTATTATTATTTACTATATCTCAGTCCCTATAACTGTAAATATACAGATACATTGACCTCAAAGCCCTAAAACCAGAAATAGTACAACACAGTGAAATTACAATAATCACTGTAACCAAAGGAGACTGAATTCAAATTTTGTTTCTGAAGTTAAATATATATGCAACTATTGGTTCATCTAAACTCACAAAGACTTGGTTTGTCTTTTTGTAAATTTGGGATAATAATAAGTATCTCTTAAAGTGATACAGGAAAATGTCCTATGTGTTGATGAGAAGAATGTGCATTCGGTAGTTTCTGGGTAGAATGTTCAGTAAATGTCTGTTCGGTCCATTTGTTCTAGAGTCCTGTTTAAGTGCAGTGTTGCTTTATTGACTTTCTGCTTTGATGATCTATGCAGTTCTGTCAGTGGAGTATTGAAGTCCCTGGCAATTAAGGTGCTATTGTTTATTTCTTTGTTTTGATCTTGTACAATTTGCTTTATGAAATGGGGAGTTCCTGTGTTAGGTGCATATATAGTTAGGATTGTTATGTACTCTTGTGGAATTGTTCCCTTTACCATTTTATAATAACCAACTTTCTCTTTCTTTTACTATTATTGATTTAAAGCCTATTTTATCTGCTATGAGAATGGCTACAACTGCTTGCTTTTGGTTTCATTTGCATGGAATATTTTTCTCCATCCCTTTACACTGAATCTGTGTGAGTCCTTGTGGTTTAGATGTGTTTCCTAGAGACAGTAAGGACTTGGGTTGTGTTTTTTCATACATTCAGTCAGTCTACATCTTTTAAATGGGCATTCAGACCAATCACATTGAGGATTACTATCGATATGTGGGATGCTGTTCTTTCATCATGTTGGATGATACCTTATTGTTTCGTTTTTCCTGTTGTGTTATTGCTTTATAACAGCTGTGAGCTATAACTTTGGGGCATTTTTACACTGGTGGTTATCTATTGAGTTGCATATATAGTGTGCTTATGAGCATTTCCTGTAGGGTAGGTCTAGTACTGACAAATTCCCTCAGTGTTTACCTATCAGGAAAAGTCTTTATTTCATCATAATTTATGAAATTTAGTTTTGCAGGATACAAAATTCTTGGCTGGCAATTGTTCTGCTTAAGAGGACTATAAAATGGGGCCCTAATCCCTTCTGCCTTATGAGGACCCCAACTGAAAAGTTTACTATTAGCCTGATGGGTTTTTCTGTTGTTGCTTTCATCTTGAAGCTTGTAGAATTTTCTCCTTCAGTTTGAGTTGATGATTGGTTGATGATTATGTGTCTTGGAGCTGTCCCTTTTGCTAAGAATTGGTGTTTGATGACCATCTTGTATCTGGATATCTGAATCTCTGGCAATACCAGGGAAGTTCTCCTCAATAATTCACTTGAGTAGATTTTCCATGCTTCTTGCTTTTTCTTCTTCTCCTTCTGGGGTACCTATAATTCATATATTAGCTCACATCACATAGTCCCGTATTTCTCTGAGTTATTGTTCATTCTTCTTTACTTCTTTTCTGCATCTTTGACTGGATTAGTTTGAAAGGCTTGTCTTCAAGTGCTGAGATTCTTTTTTTTTTTTTGCTAGGTATAGTCTGTTGATGAAGCTTTCTGCTGTATTCTATAGTTCCTAAATGAGACTTTCATTTCTTTAAGTTCTGTTATATCCTTTCCTATATTGTCCACCTATTTAGTGAGTTTTACATTTTTTTTTTCATTCATGTCTTGGGATACTTTCTGGTTTCTATCTGGTTTCTATCTCCTTAATTCCATTTCTCTTGTTTGGCATCCATATTCTGAATTCCATTTCTGACATTTTGACAATTTCCTTTGGTTGGGGTCCATTGCTGTGGAGCTATTGTGATCCTTTGGGTGTGTCAAACTAGCTTGTGTTTTCTTGTTGCCAGAATTTTTTGCTATTTCTTCTCATCCGAAACCTCTTCTCTCAGCTAAGGGCTGACAGCTTTGCTGAGCACCTGTTCTCCTTTGCTAGGAACTCTTCTACTCAGTGAGAAGAAGAAGAGGTCCCTCAATAACGCTTTTGTGTCCTACTCCAGAGGATTGACCCAGTGGGAGAGGAGAAGATGTACTGAGAGCCTATAACATAGCTCTCCTGCATCATTTTTATCCCCTGTGGTTGTCACAGTCTAAGTGGGTGCTAAGGGATATTTTTTCAGATCAGTGAGTTGGTCTCCAGGCCACTGTTGGAAGCTCAGGCATAGAACTGGGCAAGTCCCTCTCCATGGACGTGGGTGGCATGACCTTGGCTGGCACACATGGTGGAGGATCATGGCTTGGCAGAGTGTGTGTGTCTGCAGGGATGTGGCCCACCAGTTGGTGTGCAGAGCTGGTGGGTATGGCCCACCACACAAAGTGCAGGTCCCCAGAGATGTGGACCACTGCATGTCAGGCAGTCTGGGGCATTTGTTCCTCAAGCTGGCATGTGGAACCGCAGGGACTATAGTCCACCAGTTGGCATGTGGGTCTGCAGCCATGGCCTGTGGCCTGGTGTGTGGTTTCATGGGAGTATGGGCTTCTGCTCAGTGTGTCAGCTCACAAGGACATGGGCCTCCACTTGGCACCCAAGTCCACTGGGGTGTGGGTCTTGCTGGGGCAGCTGATGTGGGATCATGGGGCCTGTACTGCTGGATGGCTGGGGATCTCTCCCCACATGGGTTCTGCTGAGGCTGCTACCTTGGGACCTCTAGAGCTCCATTCAAGTTCCAAGGTGTGTGTGAAGGAGTGCTTGGCTCTCAGCCATTGGTGAGCAAGAACATCTGCTCTCCCTGCTCCTTCACCAGCTGGGAAAGGGGTGACGTTGGGGCAGTTGCAGCAGTGCCAATCCCTGCGTAGACCAGGTGCTCTAGACCTGAGAGTTCAGTGTGGTGACAGCTGCAGCAACCCGAGAACCGAGACCAGCAGGTCCCTGCTGAGTCTGCTCTCCAATGCAACTTTACAGTCTCCAAGCAAGTTTCCTGATCAGTACAGAGGCCCGTGGTCATGGGAGTGAGCCCCTTACAGCTCAAGTCTCAGTGTCTACGTGGAGGCTATAGGGCCCTGGGGTTCTCTCCTTTATCACTTCCCCACGTTTAGGGGTCTCCCCTTGGTACCTTCCTATAGAACTGCTCAGACCAGTCTCCTTTCTCTGAGTGTCTCCCTTCAGTTCTTTTATGATTTGTAAAGCTCTTTCCAAGGTCCATCCATAAGTGTGGGCATCTACTTACAGTTTTTCATCTTTTATTAGACAGTTACATGTGCAGGCTGCTTCCAGTCTGAAATTTTGGCCTCCTTAAAAAACAATCTTGAGAAAGAAGAACAAACTAGATGTTTCACATTTCTTGAATTCTAAGTATATTATAAAACTACAGTAATTAAAACAGTATGGTACTGACATAAAGACAAACATATAGATCAACAAGAAAGAATAAAGAGTCAAAAAATAAATCCATGCATATAATGTCAACAGGGTGCCAAGAATACACAAAGGGGAAAGGGTAGTCTTTTCATAAAATAATGAGAGGAAAACTGGATATACACATACAAAAAAATGAAATCAGATCTTTGTCTTGACCCATACAAAAAATTCAACTCAAAATGAATTAAAGACTTAAATATAAAATCTGGAACTGTAAAACTAGTGGAAACATAGACAAAAAGATTTATGATATTGGAATTGGCAACTATTTCTTGGATATGACATGAAAAGACAAACAACAAAAACAAAAATAGACAAGAACAACTACATAAAACTAAAAACTAACAAATAAACATATTTCTTCCCAGCACGATCCCCGCAAAAAAAAAAAAAAAAACTATCAACAGAGTGAAAAGGCAACCTAGAAAACGAGAAAAAAAATTGCAAACCATGTTGTATGAGCTATTAATATCTGAAAAATATAGGAAACTTCTACAAATCAATAGCAAAATAACGATAGTAATAATAAATAAAAATAATGAGTAAAAAATGGGAAAAGGACTTGAGTAGACATTTTGTTCAAAGAAGACATGTAAATGGCCAACAGGTATATGAGAAGATGCTCAATATCGTTAATCATCAGGAAAATGTAAATCAAATTCAGAAGGAGATATCACCTCACACCTGTTGGGATGGTCATGATAAAAAAAACAAAAAACAAAAAACAAAAAAACAAAAAAGCGTTGGCTAGGATGTTGAGAAATGAAAGCTCTTGTACATTATCATTGGGAATGTAAAATGGTTCAGCTGCTATGGAAAACATTAATTATGGAGCTTCCTTAAAAACTTTAATATAAAGCTATCATATGATCCATCAATCCCACTTCCTGGGTGCTTATTTCAAATAACTGAATTGATCTTGAAGAGATATTTGCACTTCCGTGTCCATTGCAGCATTACTCACAATAGCCAAGCTATGGAAGCAAACTAAATGTTCATCAGTGGATGAACGGGAAAGAAAATGTGTGATACATCCACAGTGGAGCTTATGTGCTATATACTTATAATGTGTTATATACCCACAATTCAGCCTTATAAAAGAAAATCTTGTCACATGTGACACCATGAATAAACCTCACGTACATTATGCTAGATGAAATTAACCAGTCACAGAAAGACAAATACTATATGGGTCCACTTATATAAAGTTTTTAAAGTTATCACACTTATAGTAGCAAAAAGTAGAATTGTGGTTGACAGCGACTGGGGGGAGGGGAAACTGGGGAGTTGTTGTTCAGTGGCTATAAAGTTTTAGTCATGCAAGTTGAAGACATTCTTGAGATCTGTTGTACAACATTGTTTTTATAGTTAATAACACTGTATGATGCACTTAAAATATTGTAAGAGGACAGATCTCATGTTATATGTTTTTTTGCCAAAGTGAAAAAATTATAAAATTCTGTTTTATAAATAGTAACTATTTTAGCTAAAGCTCCTGTACATTATCATTGGAAATGTAAAATTACTATTTTAGTCATTAACAATGCTCTTTTTACTATTGGCTTTTACTAGAGTTTGAACATCTTGAAAGTTAAAACATTTGATTTTTTTTCTTTAATCTCAGAGTCTAAAATGCTGCTTGAGAAGGGAATTGTTTGAAAACACATTTGTTGAATTTAATCATGAACTTTAGCTTGGTTTCTGTATTACTGGCACATTAGAAACATGTAAACAAACTGGAAACAAACTAAAAACTCCAAATGCCATAAAATCTAAGGAGTACAGCAACACTAAAAATGATCTACATAATGTATGTTTGTACTTTGTTTTCTCCAGCCCACTTCCCATGTTTTACTCCAAAGCCAAATGGTGGAAATGGAGTAACTGTTTTACCAGGAACTCTATCTGCTTATAAGTCCCTGACTTTCTAAGGGCCAACCCCATTAGCCTATTAATAAATGAGTTTAAAATTAAATGTCTACTTAGTTCTTTAGTGGATGATAAATTGGAGATGATTAGCTATCACTGTTAAAAATGTGCTATTTTCAAGTGTGGGAGCAGAGGTAATTATAGATAATTAATAAATGATATTTCTAGTCCTGATGTATATTCTCTATTCTCCAAGGGTCTAATTAAAGTGGTTCCCAGGTCTTCTCTGCACAGTAGAAATAATTGGAAAACTTAAAAAATAAAACAAACCTAAAATACCTAGGTTTGAATCCAAATCAATTAAATAAAAATCTCTAGAGCATGGGCTCTGGTATCAAAAGTTTCACAGGCGGTTCCAATGGGCAACGGGAACTGATTCAAGGGCTTGCCAATGCAATGAAGTTTTTAAGAGCTTGTACTGGAGCATGCCAGCGTATTTGCTTGAGAAAGTTGTCAGAATCAAAATGGAGTCACTTGTACTAATGATGACAAATGGAGCCGGGGAAGGCCACAAAGGAAGGGTTCTCATGCATGTATGTCTGATAACAAGAACTATCAAAAAAGTCTCTGCAAAACCCACAAACTTGCACAAAGGTCAACACAACCTTACACAAAAGTTACTTCTGCAAAGACATCTGTCCAGCAGCAGCCTGTCCAACCCTGGACTGACACCACCTTTGTTATTGACCCTTGTAGCCAAGGGTAATTGTCTCAAAACAACTTAAGTAACATTCCTCATTTTTACTTTAAAAATCCTTGTCTTCCTTTACCTCCCTGAACACACCAACTATATTCCCATGGCAATTCTCAACCTTGAATAAGTACAATTTGCTTTTGGAGTACCTCTGTCTCTGTTTGTTATATAGGTTTACAACCTAAATCGTGAAAGAAGAGTTTTTATATCTCATATCTCCTACCACTAAGGAGGCACAGCTGTAGAAAGGCTCCTCTGGATTTTAAAAGGAGCATGTACAGTACCTGAAAAGAATTCTTTGACCCATTTTTCAGGTGGTATCTTAGAAGCAGGATTTGTCGTATATCTAGAATAGAAGTGATTTTGCCACTTTTGCTATAGGACTCAACATATAAAGTGTTTAAGATGCCTCTAGTAGATAAAATGCTTTGCTGTGTTTGTAGAAAGTCCTAAGCAGAGATGTGTGTAGAACCCAATGATTCTGGAATTATGTTATAAGATCTACACTCTATGTGAAAAATAATTTCATGGTGTCATAGGCTATCAAGTGACTATGCATCTGTCATTGATGTAACAGAAGTCATCTGACTGTGAATCAAGAAGTCAGCCAATGTATATTTGCCATCACCCTGAGCTAGTCCAGGAGACATTAAATCGCAAGAAGAAATGACCTAGATTTTCACAACACTTACCTATGTTACACTGGTACTTCCTTCTCAAGTCAATCGATGGCCCCACAGGTGATTTCCTATAACAAAATGAAGGTGGAAATGAATTAAGTATAACTTACAAACAGTTTGGGGTAATTTATTAGCATTAGATGACACTACACAGTTGCCACAATACAGTTCCATTTTGAGGTGAACTTAAAGAAATATGATAAAGGAGAAACTTCTTAGTGGGTAGAGTTGCAAATCCTATAATTGCCATTCAATTTGTACAAAAGGAAAATATGGCCTGACATGAACATATACACTTCCTCTTGTGCAGAGGAATATGGTTTGCTTTTGGTTCATGAGACTAAAGAAATAAGACTAGAAGAGCCAATGTCAAGGGGCTCTGAGGAAGAGTTATGTGAATAGAACTGATGGGAACAAGAAAAAAACATGAGTCTTTCTTACTCTAATGCTTTTATGAAATATGCACTGCAGAGAATGGCCTTGTGCATGCCCTTCACAAGGATGACAGCTTGAGTCATCCTGTGACTATTAATCATTCTTGCTCCATAGTAACTCCAGTGTTGGCACAATGGGCTCATGAAGAATGTGGCCATGATAGCAGAAATGATGCTCTGTTTTAGACTGTTCTGAGATGCAGTAAGCTCATTTGGTCTCTATGAAAATGTCCTATGAGACCAAACAATCAGTCACATTCATTATAAAGCAAAACAATAAACATAAAAAAAATACCTTTTTCTTTTTGCTTTTTATTCTTCCCTTTTGACCTTGTATTTCTGCTTCTATGGGATTGCATGCTCCAATAGAAGTTTAACATGCAAGTTTTTCCTCAGGCCCTGTTTTCTAGAGAATCTGCATGTAACATCAACCAGGTACTGTCTAAAAAAATATGTTTAAGAACACATTGTACTCCAAATTATAATGTAGATCAAAGAAATAATTAAAATTGATCTAATATTTACTTATAGTATTTAACTGGTGGTTTAATGCAGCTAATATATGTGCACTTAATCCAAAACACCTAGTAAAATAAACCTTCTATAATGGGTTTTCCCCTTTTTGGGGGCTCAACATGCATTTCAGGAGCCCTTCCTCCTCCCCCAAAGAAGACCTCAGCAACTTCACACATTGATCACTAAGGAAGCAAATGGGAGCCTCAGACACTAAATTACGTGGTAAGATTACTCGCTATTAATACTTCTCCCAAATTATAACATACACAGCCCAGTCACAATTAAAACCATTGTTGCCAAGGACCACAAACAGGTACTATCATCACTAAGACTCCACTAAGTCTGTTTTACCACTAGAACCAGGCTGTTCTGATTACTATAGGTTTATAGTAGAATTTGAAGTTGAGTAAAGCAATACTTCCAGATTTGTTCTTTTTCCTTAGGATTGCTTTAGCTATTTGGTTCTTTTTTGATTCCATATGTACTTTAGGATTAGTTTTTCTAATTCCGTGTAAAATGATGTTGGTATTTTGATGTGATTTATATTGAAATTCAGAGGAAGCTTCTTTAATGTCCATATATTTTGTAGTTTTGAGAGTTCATATTGGAATTGATTTCTAGTTTTATTCCTCTGCGGTGTGAGAAGAAACATGATTTTATTTCAATTTTTAAAAAATTTGCTGAGGCTTCTTTTGTAGTCTAACATATGGTCTGTCTTTGAAAATGTTCCATGTGCTAAGGAGAAGAATGTATATTCTGCAGTTGGGGGGTAGAATCTTCAGTAAATTTCAGTTAGGTCCATTGAGGTTTATTTTATTTGCTAGGTGTAGTAGTATTTGTTTTGTGAATCTAGGAGCTCTGCTGTTAGATACATGTATATTTAGGATTATTATATCTTCTTCTGAATTGATCCCTTTCTCATTACATAATGATCATTTTTGTCTTTTCTTACTATTGTTAATTTAAAGTCCATTTTATCTGATATGAGAATAGCTACTCCTGCTCATTTTTGGTTTCCATTTGCATGGAATATTTTTTCCATTCTTTACACTGAATTTGTGTGAGTCCTTGTGGTTTAGATGTGTTTCCTGGAGACAATAAATACCTGGGTTGTGTTTTTTCATCCATTCTTTCAATCTACATCTTTTAGATGGACCATTTAGACAGTTTATATTCAATATTAATACTGATACTTGAGTTATTGTTCCAGTTGTCATGTTGGTTGTTACCTAGTTGCTTTGTATGTATTCTCATTTATATTACTGTTTTATAAGAGCTGAGAGTGTGTACTGTCCAGTGTTTCTACACTAGTCAGTATCAACAGTTCTTTTCAATGCATAGATTACTCAAAGTGCTTCCCGTAGGGCTGATCTAGTGGTGAAAAATTCCCTTAGTGTTTGCTTATCTGGGAAATTCTTTATTTCTCCTTCATTTATGAAATTTAGTCTTGTAGAAAAAAAAATTCCTGGCTGTATGTTATTCTTTTAAGAAGATTGAAAATGGGATCCCAATTCCTTCTGGCTTATGAGGTTTCTGCTGAGAAGTCTGCCATTATTCTAATGGGTTTTCCTTTGTAAGTTACCTGATGCTTTCTTCTTGCAGCTTATAGGATTTTATCCTTTATTTTTACTTTGGCCAGACTGATGACTATGTCCTTTGGTTATGTCCTATTTGCAGGTGTCCAATGCCCTCTTTATCTGTATGTCTAAATCTCTAGCAAGACACAGGAAGTTTTCCTCCATTATTCCCTCAGATAGGTTTTCCATGCTTTTTGCTTTTTCTTTTTCCCCCTCAGAGATACCTATGATTCTTACGTTTGGGCATTTTACATAATCCCATATTTCTCAGAGACTTTTTTCTTTTCTCTAGATTCTTATTTCTGTATATTTGAAGGACTGGGTAAATTCAAAAGCCTTATCTTAAGGCTCTGGAATTCTTTTTTCTGTTTGGTGTAGTCTGTTGTCAAAACTTTCCACTGTATTTTGAAATTCCTGAAATGAATTTTTCATTTCCAGAAATTCTGGGTTTTGTGCTTTTTTGTTTGTTTTGTTTTGTTTATGAAATACTTATCTCTTCAGTAAATTTTTTAATACATGTCCTTTTCTTTTTTGTTTGTTTCTTTTTGTTGGTTTTCAACTTTCTCATCATTCTTGCTGAGCTTACTTGCAATCCATATTTTCAATTCCATATCTAGTAGTTCAAATATTTCCTTTTATTTGGAGTTTATTGCTGGAGAACTAGTGGAGATGTTGATACAGCCTGCTTTTTCATATTGCCAAAGTTCTTTTCCCGGTTCTTTCTCATCTGCAATCTCTTCACTCAGCTCAAAACAGATAGCTTTGCAGTTCACCCTCTGCTGGGAACTCTGTACACTGCCTTGTGGCTCATGCAGGTATATACCCACTGTAATGTTGCTGGCGATTTGGGGTTTTGGGACCTCAGACCCCAGGGAGAGTGTACAGGTGTCAGTGGTAGTATACTAGGTTAGGTAATCCCCAGTCCCCAGGCCCTTGGATGGCATGTTTGAGTCTTGGGAAGACCAGACCAAGACTGAGCTGGCAAACTTTCCCTCAAGCCTTCCTGAGTTCAGGCACTGGTTGTGATAGTGAGGGTGGGGCGATCTCCTGCTCCAGAAGAATGCTCAGGCAGAAGGGTGGATGCACTGTGAGCCTGTGACAGGACTGGGGGTCCAAGACCCTCTTGATGAGATTAGCAGAGGTGGGCAGCTTTGGGATGTACAAGTTGCTCATACCTCTCGCTCTCGGCAGTGACAATAGTTTTGGTACTTTGGGGCACAATAGCACACAGATTTCCAGGTCTCACCCTGGCCCGGTTGTAGGAGAGGTGGTAGAGGCAGCTCAACCCACTGTGTGAAGGGCTACCAGACTGGCTGTGGGCTCAGCAGAAATGCTTCTCCAGGGGAGGTGTGGTTGTGTCAGGGATTTGCCTCCAGGCATGGTAGGCTCATCCCAGAAGAGACAGGCAGCAAGCTGGACCTCCCTCAGGGGAGGCAGTAGCTTTTGGCATTGGGGCATAGGAAAGCTCTTTTTGTGGCTTTTTAGAGGGAAAGGAGTAGGCCCCAAGGTCTGTGGAAGCCTTGGTGTGATAGGGACTCTAACCGAGTCAGGGCAGCTGCTCCCAGTTTCCCTAGCTTAGTTGTCCCCTGTGGAATCCTCCCCAGTCCCGAACCGAAATAGCCTTTCCTTCGTGGCTGCCTTGGCAGCAGTGGGCAGGGCAGGAGAGGAAGAGGAAAGGGCTCAGAGTGGTGGGGAGCCAGTGCCCTAGTCTCCTTTGTCCTAAGGGCTCCTCTGGTGTGTCGCACTCTCCTCTCACCTGGAGCAGCCTGTTCTGAATGACTAAGCTCCAGGCGACCCACAACTCCCCCAAGGCTCTTGTGGTCCGAGTGAGTGCTGGGGGGCACTGGCTGTAGATCCAGCAATGTAGAGACTCAGAGACTGAGATTCCCAGGTCGGCACAAATGAAAAAAACCCACTGCCAGTCTGTGAAGGGAGGGAAATGAGCTGTACCCTCCATGCAGAATCCAGGCACAGTGAGCAAAGTGCCATTGGGGGTGTACCCCTCACCAAAAGCCTAGAACTGTCCCTGCACCAAAAGCTCATGCTGGGGAGCAGAGGTGGCTAAATCCACAGCATTGTCTGATTGGAGGAGGAAAGGTTTCCATGTCCAAGTCCCTTCCTGGGCTCTGGTGCTGCTGCTTCTCTGGGCTGGGGACACTCTCCTATCCTACAACTGCTCTCTACACTTGATCTCCACTGGTAGAGGTGCAGATAACTTCAGATCATGGGCCAGGGGCTCTCTGGTGCAGGAGAGTGCACATTCTGTGTTCCTTTGTCTCCAAAAATGTCCCTTTGCATTTCCTAGGTCCCTCTGGCAGCTTTCCTATGGATCAGAACTCAAGGAATATTGCTGCTTTCTTGTGGTTTCCCTGTTCCTTTATGTTTGTAACAGTCTGAGCAGGTGCTGAGGAATGCTCAAGGAGACCCCCAAGAAAGGGTTTGTGGTGCCTTGACTAGTGACAGGGAGACTGAGGGGCTGTGACGTCCCCAGCAGGATAGAGGCACCTGACATATGCACAGGCAACATGGCAGATGGTAATGTGGCTTGGGTCTGTGGTGAGGGCTAGTGGCCCCATGTGGGCCCGCAGCCTGGTCCTCTGCTCCCAAAAAGCTCACGGTATACCAATAGCTGCAGCCCCTGGATTTATTGTGGTAGAAGTTTTCTCTGACAGATTGGAAGCTGGTGGACTGCTACAGGTGTGAGAAGAGGAAGAGTAAACACTCCCACCTACCCTTTCTGCTGGACTCCAAATCCCTCAGTGGGGGGGAGGGGGTGTCTCTGCCAAAATCTTATTCTTTCTTGTTCTGCTGCACTTCTTTCTATGGGATCTCCACTAAGAGTAGGTTCTGTCACCACACTTCAGCATTTCACCTGGGCAAACCTTGTTCCCCTGAAATGTTTCCTTCTTTTGGGGACGATCTGGAAACCAATGTCTCTAGTCATCCATCTTGCTCCCTTTGTCACTTAGTAAGCATTGTTCTGTTTCTTCAATTTTAAACAAAATGCACATCCTCATGCCTTCCTTATACCCTTTCTCAGCAAAAACATATCTTACATTTTGGGAAGTACATTTTGTATATAGAATGGTTTTCTTCATTTTTGTTAGGTTGGCAGTTGTGTTCTTTTTTTTTTTTTTTTTTTTTTTTAAATTTCAGCTCTTCATGGGGGTACAAAAGCTCAGGTTATATACATTGACCATGTCCCGCCCATCCCCCTGAGTCAGAGCCTCAAGCGTCTCCATTTCCCAGACAGTGCGCCTGGCACTCACCATGTAGTCATACCTCCATCCCCTCCCCCCACCCCCCACCTCCCTGAGTCAGCACCTTCAAGCATGACCATTCCCCAGACGGTGCGCAACGCACTCATCATGTAGGCATACACCCTTGCTCTTGCCAAAGAATGACGTACCTGACACACTGAAAGCAAGGTAAGCTCAAAAATGAGGTTTACTGAGGAAGAACAAGATATGTTCATCACAGACAATGAGTGGGCACCCTGTCATAACAAGAGGCTCTGGTTATGGTTTGGGGTCCTGCTTTATACTGTCCAGATTGGGCCCTCCTCATGGTTTAGCTGTCACCATGGAACCACTTTGATGCATAGTTAATGAAATGATATTTAGCGTTAGGTTACTATAGGTCACTTTCTAGATCCAATTGTGCCTTGTCTGCCTGGCCCAGGGCTGGGGCATTCCCTGCAGTCTTTTGCAGATTGGCAGGATGTTTCTCCTTCCCACACACATGGCAATTGCTTCAGCAGGATTAAGGTGGGGCAGCACCAAGACATGGTGCCCTCTCTTGTCTTTCTTCCTCAGGTGGGGCAATTGCTCAAGGAAGCACCAAAGTGAGGGACCTGCCTTTACCGCTAAGAGAGCCAGATTTTCTTCATTATCTACCTAACATTTCCAGTAGTTTTATTTATACATGTTTAAAACAATATTATTTTTATTTAGCAAAGATTACTAAAATTATGTAAATCTGAAAGGCATTTGGGCTTATATACTTAATTTGTTAGTGTTAATTTATTTTCAAGTCTATTTGGTGTCATGTAGAGAATATATAAACACAAACATGTTCATATGTATACATAAAAATACAGACAAACATAAATAAAGATTTTATAGCTTTGATTTTACAATTTTGCCATGAGATGGGTAGAACTCACTAGTTTATAAGGGCAATAAGATGATAATATAAACAGTGACTCTGTAAAGAGAACAAGTTAAGGTTTATCTGTCTCACATGGCTGAAGCCCTTATCAAGTTTTAGGGAAAACAGTGTAGAAATTTACATCTCAAAGCACACAGAGAGAATCCTATCTTTTTCAAGCAGATTGGGTATGTCTATTAGACATGAAACAAAGAAAGATTAAAAATAGATGTCAAGGTAACACACAAACATGGAAATTCACCACAGGATTCCAGAAGGAGACCAATTTTAGTTTAATAGCTTCAAATTTAATCTCCCTTTCCAGCTAGAGTACTGAGCTCAGAGTGGAGCTTGTCGTCTAATAGGTCCAACAAAGTATTTGTAGCGTCTAGGGCCCAACACTCACACATCTAAAAAGCAGGTACTATCAGAAGGCAGAGCACCTGGATCTCCATAAATCAAGGATCCCATTCCTACACTGAATGCCAGGTACCATAGAGACAAGGCACAAATGGCCAAGAGCAGCCTGGCTGTGTAATGCTTACACAGTGCACCTCGCTGCAAGCCATTTCACTGAAGCTGACTGATGACCCAACACCAGCTAGTTCACCCTGTGATCAGCCTGTCCTCTGTAGGAATTCTGTCCCTTAGTGATGAGAGCTCTCACAGCCTCCAAGTGCCCAAACCATTATCAGGTCATGGTCCTGGCGTCAGGATCCCCTCTGACCAACCTTGCCAATGGCTTTTTTTGTATGAAATTGCCATTTACTGTCAAATTCCATTTGATTCAGCCAAAAATCTAAGGATTTTCTTATCTAAATACACAAAGAAATGAGGAGGATGGAAAGCCAGAGTTTGTCTCCTGTAGTAACAACCATATATTGCAACATCTTTAGTTCCCTTTAAAATTGCAGCTCTTGTTAGTAACTCACTAGCTACCTCATACACAAAGGTCAGTTGTACACTTAAGGTATAAAGTAACCTTCGATACTCCTAAAAGCCAAAGAAATCAGAGAACTCAATGTAAAAGAGAGCAGTGCTTTAGACCTAAGTGGGCCCCACCCATGACTCTTGGGGCTCCATGAGAAAGACAGAAGATGCCCCCAAAAGGGACTGAGGTACCTTGATTGTATTACTCAAGGTGTCTCAGAGTCACTAGAAATCTCTCTCTTAGGTCTTTTTGTGTGATAACCAGAACTCTGATGTTTTCTCTTAGTAATTTTTCATTCACTGACCACCACATCGAGGAGGTAGGGGGTTAAAGAGGAACATATCAATGATTAAAGAGGATTGGATAGAAGATCGAATGTGGCAAAAAGAAGAAGTAGAAGTAAGTGGAAGAATGAGTCTTAGAGAAGCCGCTTTGGGGAGATCTTAAGTTTCCCAAAAAGGCCAAAGAACTTTTACATTTTTCTCATCACAAATCATGCCAACAAGAAAGGAAGCATACAGAAGGACTTAACATACAATTTTTAAAAAAGGGTTTCAGTCAATTGAAAAAAAATTCCCAGAGGGGAGAAACAGGATCCAAATGAGAAAAAGCAGAAAGACATTTAGAAAAAAACTGTAGCCTGAATATCAGCTTTTAATTAAGCTGACTTTTGACCACAGAGCTCTTTTATTAAAAAAAAGAAAACCTTTTTAAATCTCTTATTATTAGATTTCAGCTGGGATAAAGAGCAAATATTCCTGGTTTTTGAACTCTTTTCTTTTTCTTCTTCTTTTTTCAAACTAAAGATATCTGCCAAGTGACTCAAAACCAAAATCAATAAGCCTTTAATGACTTAACCAAAGACACAAGAGCCATCTCCAAAGAGGTGCAAAGAAGCAGTTCTCACAAGATCCAGAGCCACCCTCAAAGACAACTAAAAGAAAGAAAGATTTAGACGATGCCTTGAGAGTTGGCACCAGTCAGTACATTAGCTTTCTAGGGGTCTCCAGCCTTTTTCAGTTGTTCATCTGCACGTGCAGACCTGACAACTTGTGCACCCCTGATAGGCAACAAGCCAAGCCGAGTTCTCAGGACACAAAATGAGACAGACAGGAAAAAAATGGTAGGCCATGAAAAGGAAAAGGAACAATAAGACATAGATACCCCCAAACCAAATTTATATAAGAGCCACAATCCAAACAAATGATTTTCTCCTGCCAACCTGAAATTGGGAAAGAAGAAATAAAGAGAAATTTTTACCTTCCATCTTCATTCTCCATTAGGCATTACAACCAGAGATCTGGGAGAACTAACCTTGATAAAAACTCTTACCTTTCTTTACTGGCTTTTTGTCAGTTGTTCCAGGACCTCAGCTGTAGGCTTGGGGGCAAGTCAGGTGTCTTTGCCATCCCATCTTTGTCACTAGAACTGTAGGGGCAGAATGGGTGTGATCCTTCTTTGCCCTCAACATAAAAGATCACAGCTGGCACCTTTATAACAACAACCAAAAAAACCCAGCTTATCATGGAAAAAACATAATTAATTTATTATTATTATGTGAAAATTTATGCATAGATGGCATACAAAAAATGAACTCAAAGAAGGGCCAGATGTTGGGAGCTTAAATACCCTCTTCATAGGGGAGGAAAAAATAAGGGGGGAGATGAATTTGCCTAATGCTCAGATAATGGCTCACAGGAACAAAAGTTGTCTTCTTATGAAGATGAAGTTTCTTAGGTAATCTTTTGGAGCTGCTCTCAGAAGAACAGAGGAAAATTCCATCTGGGTGTGGGGATGACTCCCAGTCTCTTCTCTTGTCTGATGGTTGATCTTTCCTGGTTATTTGATGAGATTCCTAGGGAGGGGGTCTTGAGATAATTGCATTTATTTTGGAAACAAGCTTTCATAGTCATATAAGGAAATTACAGAGAGAGACATACAGAGAGAGAGCAAGAGAGAGAGGGAGACCTTTCCTTGCCTTGGGACAAGATGAATTTAGAGAAGCTAAAGAAGCTTGATTCTGAGACAGCTTCTAAGGCCTCTCAGCATGTTAAAGTGCCAGTTTTTGGGCTATCACTTTCTCATTTTCACACCTATAAATGAAATTTTTTCATAATATCTACTCCAGCAACCCAATTTCTAACTGAACAGTCTGTGCAGAAGTAAATAAAGAAATAAAAGATATAAGAAGATATCCAGGTTTACATGATCAAATGGAAAAAAAGATATTGGGATTAAAAAGCCCAACAAAATTAGCATTAATCTCAGATGATGTAATTTTGTTCCTAGAAAATCAAAAATAAAATCTAGAACTAAATTGCTAGAATTAATAAGAAATAGTTTTCTGAATATATATTAAAATTAATCAATGCATTTTCTTGGTTATGACAGTAAGTAATTAGATAATATATAATAGTAAAAAAGATACATATAATATCATAAACAAATATCTAAAATAAATCTTAAATAATTTTTGCAAGAAAGGTCTAGAGAAAATTTAGCTTTTTAAAATTATGCTAAGGAAAATTTATATATAAATAGATACTGTCTTCATGAACTGGAAGACAATGTTGTAAATATGTTAATTTTTTCCACTGTAAGGTTTTTTGGATTGGCCGGCACCAGAGAAAGAAAGACGAGTAGAGTTGAAAGGGATAAGTAAAGAGGCTTTATTGGAGTGCTCCCGCCCGGGTGGGGGTAACGAGTCCCAAGAGAGAGGGACCCAGGGAGGTTCCCAGGTCCCGGGGGGAGAGAGAGAGACCTGAGAAGTCACACCGCCCAGAAGTTTGAGTGGGTTTATATATGTTTTTTTAGGGCCGGGTGTGGGGGTTTCTTTGGTGGAAGGATTTATGGTGGGGAGAGCAAGGAACTTTCTGTTGTAGTTTTAGGGCAGGTGTGGAGAAATAGGAGGGGCTGGTGGTATGGGTGGACTACAGGAACCATGCGGACTCCAAGAGCCGAGACATTTGTCATGGCAACCATCAGGTGTGGTTATTCTTTTAATTCAGCTGGGCCTAGCAGGCATTGTTCTTGGCAGGTCTTGTGGGCCTTTTTCTTTTTTCCATTAGGGAAGGGAGGGGTGCCCGCCACCAGCCTTACATTCCACATTTATCTAAGTGGCTTTACTTTAAGTTGTATATGTCATAAAAGTTGCACATACTGTTTCTACTTAAATCTTATTGGCCACAAATTAGTCACAAGGCCAGATTTCCGTTATATAAGGAAAAATTGATTTGGGGAATACAGCTAGCAGACTATCAGAAGATTTTGATTTAGACTTCAAGATTGTAATCCTGAGAATTTTATTGTTGGTTAAAAATACTTTGATTCCATGGAAAGAACATTAGAACTAAAACAGCATTCCTATTAGTTGCATCTGAGTATTTTTTTTTTATTTTAACAAACTGAAAATTCAGGTTATACAATTTATAAATGCTTTATTACTTTCTGAGAAATTAATTTAGTAACTAGTGAAAAATAAATTTCCAATTCATAAAAATAATCTGAATACAATACCATGTTTTCTTCTGGAAAATAGTAACTTCTCTGCAAATTTTCCTTTTAATATAAAGGAATTCAGTGTGCATAGATACAGAACATAAATCATTAGCTTAATTATAGTATATTATCTTCTTTTACACTATTTATCATCACTTGATGTTGGTGGGAAATTACATATACTTTTTATCATGTTTAATTTATATGGCTATATAATATATATTCAGAGAAAATAAAGTATTAAGCAATGCTGGTTTTAATTAAACATACTTTAACTTATTGTCCATGAATGATACATTATTTAGACAGGTGACATAAATGACTACTTCCATTCCTAAAAATAAGGACAAGCTCCATATATAATGCATAGTTTTTAATATTATAAATGACCAAGTCATTCTTTGGTCAATTTCTATTCTGTATCCATACTATGATGTAGTATCCTAATAAATCATTAGTGGAACACTACTGGGATGATATCCTACAAAAATGCATCATCAAAACTACTATGATAAAAGCTGCCCTTGGGATAATGCATAGGTCTGACTCATAAGCACATATTTAATTCATACTTGCTCCAAAATTAGGAGGGCTCTTGGATGAACCCAAATTAAACAAAATTGTATTAATGATAAGGAAGACCATATGTTCAGTATGGTGTATAATTATTCAGGCAAACAAAAGCTGAGTGGAGTGACAATTATATAGGGTTATTTAAAAAAACACCCTTATACTGTGTACTATTTTCTGAATAAACTGTATTTAACATTTTTCACTCTAAACACAACTTGACCAAAAAGAAACACAAAAATATTCACTGAGAATATTTTCTAATGTCTCAAAATTTCTAGTGCCTAAGAAGTTTACTATACATCAGATAAAGTTTGACTGAGAGATTGATTTTGTTTCTTCTGCAATACTTAAACCAGTTAGCATGTTTGTCAGTGTCAAGGTAGGATTCATATAGAGGACAATCTAAATACAAAGCCAATGCTTGAAATTTTTATTCCCCAAAACCTCTCAGTAGTACAGTAAAGAAACTTATTTTGCGTTTTTGTTTTATTTTGGCTTCCCAGGGGAATACTTTATTAGTGCAATATCTGTGGGTTATAACTGAATGAACTCAGTTTACTGGAACAATTTTGGCATCAACTACTTGCCAGATGAATTTCTTGGAACGTAGTATAGATAACCCTGATTATTAAATGAGACTCTGGAGTGGTAAAAATTAGGGAAAAATTCCCATGTTATCCACCCTGTTCTAAAGGTCCTATGCTTCTATAGATGCTATCACCTGGGTCACAGGGGAAAAATTTGGGAAATATGTCAGTTTGCTGCAGGGTTGATACCAAATGAATTCACAGCACCTCTATTCCTTTCCTTTTTTGAATAGGTGTTTGCTTTCTGATTAACTGAATGACTGTCTGAATCATTCCTTGCTTTCTTTATTTGAAATATTTATTAAATATTTTCTATGTACCAGTAGAAGCTATGATAAAAGCTGAGAATAATTAAGTGAAATGAACTTGGTCCTTTGCTTAGGTATCTCACAATCCATAGGTAGGAAAAGACAAATAATTCCAGCCACAGTTATAGACACATAAGTGTTAATTAATACAAACATGATTTTGAGTTCAAAAATTTAATAGACTTTGTAGCAAACAAATTTTTACTTTTGATTTTGTAGTAAATAAATGATCATTTCTTTCTTTATTTAAATACCAGATGTTAATTTTAATGTATCAAGCTGACTATATTGTTTTATCCTAAGATTAATTCAACCCTTGCATTTATGATAAATTGGCTCTAAACTTACTAAGATATTGATTGTGTTGTGTTTTCCATTGTCACCATAGGGTGTAGGACAATCAAAGTATAAAGTCAGTAATAGTATAAAGATTATCTCCTTAGGATAAGGAGAGGAATAAAGACCAATTTAATGATGAGTCCATGTGGTGTTTGCTTTTTCCATTCTTGTGAATACTTCTCTTAGACAAATGAGCAGCAGCTCCATTCAGGATAATATAAGAGATAGTTCACCACTTTTTTATGGCTGAGTAGTACTCCATGGTATACACATTCCACATTTTATTAATCTACTCAGGTATTTATGGGCACTTGGGTTGTTTTCACATATTTGCAGAAGACACTTTTGAAAACTCTCAATTACCCGCAAACATATCAAAACATGATCAACATCTCTAATAATCAGGGAAATGCAAATTAAAACCACAGTGAGATACATCACTTAGCTCCAGTGAGAATGGCTTTTATAAAAAAATCCTAAAACAACAAATGCTGGTGTGGATGCGGAGAGATAGGAGCACTCCTACACTGCTGGTGGGACTGCAAACTATTACAAGCTCTATGGAAAGTAGTATGGAGATACCTCAAAAAGCTAAAAGTAGGACTACCATTTGATCCAGCAACCCCACTACTAGGTATCTACCCAATGGAAAAAGAAAAAAAAAAAGGACATTCTATTAAAAATACACCTGCACTGGAATGTTTGTAGCCCCACAATTCACAATTGCAAAGATGTGGAAACAGCCCAAGTGTCCATCAATACATGAGTGGATTAATAAAATGTGGTATATGTGTACCATAGAGTACTATTCAGCCATAAAAAGTGGTGAACTAATACCTCTTGTATTAACCTGGATGGAACAGGAGACCATTCTTTTAAGTGAAATATCACAAGCATGGAAAAACAAACACCACATGTACTCACCATTAAGTTGGAACTAATTGATCAACACTTATGTGCACATATGGAAAAACATCCATCAGAAATTAAGCAGGTGGGAGGGGATGTGTAAATTCACACCTAATAGGTACAATGCACGCTATCTAGGTGATGGGCATGCTTACAACTTTGACTCAAATGGTGCAAAAGCAATTTATGTAACCAAAACGTTTGTACTCCCATAATATTTTGAAATAAAAAATTAAAAAAGCAAAAAATAAAATAAGTTTTGACAAACCATACTAGAGAAAGGAATGAACTACCTATCTCTCAAGAGAATACCATAAGATTGTACCTTGAATGAATAAACAAGGAGTATATGGCCAGAAAATATAGAGAAAAATTACTATAGAGGTGAATCAGGAAGTTAATTATAAATATATCTTATATTTACATACAAACTTATTGATTTATAAAATTTAAAATTATAAATACACTGTTACTTTCCTGGATTTTGACATGTATGGTATTTCTAGTTTATTGAAATTTATAATTGGCTGTGATTTACTTTTTTCTTTACTTTTTCATCTAATTTTGTATTATTTCTTAAAGAGAGCTCCCATAATTGCATAAACTTCAAACCACTCAAAGCTGAGATCTGCCCTGCTCTTAGCACACACAAAGTTGCCAGCAACCCCTTCAACTCCTTTAAATCAGAATTCCCTGAACAACCTAACAAAGAGACTCTCTCGCATTTCTGTGCTTCCTACCTCCCCCATTTTTTCCTGTTACTGTCATATCTGAAAGTCTTATAAAAGTACAATATGTGAAATAGTATTGGAATCGAAACTGTAAAACATCAAGTTGAAAAATACTTTTAGAAACTTGTGTAAAACTTACTCATTGATAAAAGAGATAAAAAACAATCCTCAGATAGTCTATTTTTGTTTTGAGGAAACATAAATTAAATAGACCGTTTCATTATTTTCCCATTGAATTTTATAGTCCACATTGTACCATATTTGATATAATGAACAACTGTATGGTTAAGATTTTAAAGAGAATATATTTATTGTTTCTCTTCTACATAATACCAACTTTACTAATAATTGCCAATCATGTCTTTATATTTAGCCAATTACTTTCAGAGGACCTAGAGTTCCAGTGAGATGATTTTCCCTCAGAGATAACAAGTATATTATTTTTCCTTTAATTAAGTGGCACTTACATTGTAACATTAATCAGCTTCAATTACCTAAATTCAGAAAAGTTTCCATGTTAAGTCTCACAAGGAAAGGTAGCTAGAGGGAAAAGGGATTCATTCAGTGACAATATATTTAATGTTTGCTTTTAATTAAACTTTGTGTCATTTAGAATTTGTTGAATAAAAAATGCCATGGTGAGTATAAATCAATAAAATAAATATTTTTAATCTCTCACAGAATACTGAGTGCTAAATTAAATACACACTAGAAGTAAAAGCTCAAAAGCAAGTTTTGCCATTTGGGATCAAAGTAGTCTATCTGGGCAATGAGGAAAGAAGTTTGGATATTTTTATGACATTTATGACATTTATAATAAAGTGTTGGTTTTAGAATTTGACTTACTTTAGGAAATAAGAATGTTAGTAGATGTCATATTATATCTATATTTTGCTATTTCCTCTACTATTATTTAAATAAATGACAGTTAAACTATGACAAAGTGCCTAGCTGTGTTCTAAGTTGAAAACTCATGTTAAGAATATTATGCTAATATCTATTTTGTATTGATTTACAGTATTTTCTTTTTCTCCTGATATCTTTGATTATTGATGATGTTAAAAATTACCTGTGCTCTGCGATTCTGGCAAACAACTATGGTTAAAGAATCCCACCACTTGGCTGGGTGCAACAGCTCACTCTTATAATCCTAGCACTCTGGGAGGCCAAGGCAGGAGAATTGCTTGAGGTCAAGAGTTTGAGACCAGCCTGAGCAAAAGTGAGATCCTGTCTCTACTAAAAATAGAAAAATCAGCTGGGAGTGCTGGTGCACTACCTGTAGTCTAAGTTACTGAGGAGGATGAGGGAGAAGGATGGCTTGAGTCCAGGTGTTTGAGGTTGGAGTGAGCTATGGTGATGTCACTGTACTTTAGCTCGGGTGACAGAGCAAGACCCTTTCACAAAAAAAAAAAAAAAAAAAAAAAGAATTCCACTACCACCACCTTTTTGTATTTTGGAAAATGACTCACCACAAAGAACCATCCTACCTCATAAGACTTAGATAAGATTCACAGATGGCCCCCTTGTTTACCTATGACAAGGTGAGACACAGACACCCTTCAAATTCCCATTCTTTGCCTCAAATTATTTACTGAATTGTTTTGTTATCATTTATCAATTGGAATAAAATATATATTAACCAGAGTTTGGTTCTGCTGTCAGCCTGGGCCAGCAGAAAGCTTCTCCCTAAGAGGTACTGCTGGAAAATAAACTGCCTTCAGTATAAATCATCTTCTGATCTTACTATACAGTCTTGCTATGTTTTCCTTTTACCACCCCCTACACCTGTTTTTTTCTAGCCTTGGTTACTACTCTCTATAGAAGAAAAACACTTTTTGCCTAATTTTTGAGTAACTTGTAGATCTTTTATTTAGAGTGTTTCTTCTATTGTAGTAGCCTTTTCAAATAAAGTCTCTCCTGACCTAAGTACAGATTTGTTTTTAATTTAACATTATATAACATAATTACATCAAAGGAAATTCTGTTAAGGGTATATGGGAATTCCCTGTGTTATTTTTGCATTTATTTTCTAAGTCTCTTGAAAATAAAAAGTTAAAGAAACAAAAGGATATTTTTCAGTTTATATGTTCTAGGTCTCTTGGAAATTATTTATGAAACTGCTGAGAAAAAAAAATGACCAAAACTTAAAGAGTCTGAAATATGACTTTGATATTTACTCATGAAAACCACAATCAGAGGAGTGGTCGGTCATAAGCTGGTTTCTGGGTGACGACCTCACCTGGCTTCTGGACACCTCTGTCTCACAAACTCCCTTTTACACAGGACTGCAACCCAAGATGCACCCCAACCCTTTTCAGAAACTGTTTTCTTGTTGGAAACTTTAGAAGGTCTTGTGCTCACAAATAATAGACTTTCAAAAAGCTATTTTGAAAGGAAAACATTATATATGTTAAAAAGATAAAAGCAGAGTTAGATTTTTAGATGTGGAAAGGAGTTATATTTGTTCAAGAGAATGTAACACTAAGGACACAAACACATATATATGTACACACATACACACACACACACACACACTGAATATACAACAGGTCATCTTTTAATTTTGAAGGGCTGAATTCTTTTCTCACTACTCTTTCTGAATACTGATAGAAATTCTCTCCTTGACCAAATTCTACTCAGGCTCCATGGAAATGTCTTCTATACTAGGCCCCGATTTTTGAGTTTTTAGTTTTAGGTCTGCATTGCTTAGCTTCAGCAAGTATCCTGCTTAATCATTTTAGCCCAAATCTTCCACCTTTGATATCTAATTATCCTCAATGTCTGATCAGATTTCTCATCCTCCATCTTTTACCAGATGAGATTTTATCACCCTGGCTTTCCTCTAAGAATCCTACCTTACCCCCTCTGCCTCCTCTTAGTAACTTTCCATCTATTGCCCCCAACTCTGTCCCTTGGCTAGAAACTCCTACTTGCTTATGCTGTTGTCAGAGTTGAACCCATTCTCTCTCCTCTACCATAAGACCTCATTGTAGCAGCCCTCCTTAAACAAAGTCTGCCTTATCTTTCTTTAACGAGTGTCATGAGGAGTTCTTTTCTTTAACAATACAAATACCATATTCCTGGGGCTTATCTGATATCCCCTCTCCTTTTCTTCCTGCTTCAGTGGCCATGCTGGCCAGGTGATCCATGCTGACCATTTCCTCCAGCCACGGACCTTACTCATGTGTTACCCTCCGTGTCAGCTTTAGACTACCTTCAGTTCCACATGTTTTTCTGTGAATGCCATCTTCTCCCCCAACTACATTTTCTATAATCCCACATTATAGCACTTTACTATTTTTTTGTGAACATATTTGGTATTATTTTCACTTATAGGTTGAGGAATTTTAGAAACTATTTTTAAAGTAATATAAATAGAAAAAAAAAAGTTCCAATAAGTGCTGCTATTATGCAATTTATGGCTTACGTATTTTCTTAGCTAGAGGTTTTTTTGAAATTTAGATGATTTTTTTTAGGAACACATGTGACAGCAAAAACATCAGTTGTTACCAAAGGCAGTGGGGAGAGAGAGATGACTAGGTGGAGCACGGAGGATTTTTAGGTCAGTCAAACTACACCATAGGACACTATAATGGTGAATGCCTGTTATTTACATTTCCCAAGGCACAGGAATGTACAATACCAAGAAGGAATCTTAATGTAAACTGTGGACTTTGGGGGATTATGATGTGTCAATGTATGTTCATCAATTGTATCAAATATGCCACTCTGTTGTAGGATGCTGATGCCAGGGAAGGCAGGGAATATGTGGGAAATCTTTATCTTTAATTTTGCTGAGAATCTGTAACTGCTCTAAAGAATATTAAGTCTTTAATAATAATAAAATGAGCACGTGGTAGATACATGCTAAATCCTCTCAGAAAAACCAGATACAAATTTTCATTATAAAAAGAACATACAAGAATTGTTCAAATTAGGGAAACTTTAAAATATCACATAGAGTTTTCATAAAATTATGAAAGATGCTTTATTATTTTATTATTGTTGTTACATCACTATTCATTTTGGTTTATTAATAAAATGGAAGAATGATTTTAATAGCAGAATCTGCAAAAGGCAAGTTGATAATGAAAATAGGAAGTAGAAAGTGTAAACAGACTATTTATTTGAAGCAAATCCAAATAATCCCTGAAGCAAGAGATTTTCAGAAAATGTTATTTAATACAGGCAGGCCTGGGTTGATATTCTCTAGAGGTCTGCATTTATGTCAGGCCTGAAGTATTAATACTTCCCAGAGGAATTCCCAATGAAATGTAAGAGTATTTTAAAACCTATAGTGATAGGCAGTCAACTCAAATGTTGCTAAGCATCTATGGAAGAGGAAAAAGCAGGAAGAAATGTCTACATAATGGAAAGCAACTTATGTCTTCAAACTTTAAAATTTATTGAAGACAACCTTGTCCTGATCATTATTCAATGTGTTGCTAATTGAATAGCAATAATTTACTACCAAAACATACCTGTGGGATATCAAAACATACAGAACAAGACTTTGTCTGGACATCAACTATTTTTAAAACTTGAATTTCTAAAATTTTATCCAAGATTTTATTTAAAATGTAGTGTTTGGTACAGTGAAGAATATGAAAAACAGGAACACATATGCCAGAAAGTCATTTTTCTAACCATACAATATTAAGTTCTATTGAAAAGGAGAATTGGAGTGAAAGGTTTTTGTGTTTCTAAGAGTTGCAAGCTGAATAAAGTAATGTAAAACTATTAAATGAGGTGACCTGACCTGCTAAAAGCAATTTAAATTGCTAAAGGATACATTCAGCACTTTTCACATGTAGATGGAAAGAGTTGTCTTCCGAAGGGTCAGTTATGTCAGAAAGACTAAAACATATGGGAGAAAATCAGAAAATTGCCCTTTGGATACATAATGGAGAACATAATAAATGACCTTGTGCACAGGGAACCTAGTATGAAAAGATTCGGTCAGCTTGCACTGGTGAGAATAATACAATTTTGTAGCACCTAGGTATTTTCAGCCAGAAGGCAATTATTTTTTCCTGGTAGAGTAGGTATTTTGTGTATCCTACTTTAATTTGTGATTATAGAATATAGCAGTGTTTTGAATTTCAAATCTGAGAAAAACTTGTCATGAATAAATACATTTATATTATATATTAGTCCTATATATATAATAGCTTACTCTAAGAAGAAATATGTGTGATACAAAATTATTGTTGGCTTTTGTCATATAATATATTGCTAGTCTATATTTCAAATTATAAGAAAGAAGTATTATTCATTAAAAATTATTCTAAGAGAAAAATAATGAGTTGTAGCTTTAAAATACATAATAACACATGTTAAGCATCACTAATCTGAAAATATGAAATCCAAAAATGTTCCGAAATCCAAAACTTTTTAGGTGCCGATATGACTTCACAAGTGGAAAAATTCCACACCTGATCTCATGTGATGTCCCACCATCAAAACACAGTCAAAACTTAGTTTTATACACAAAATTATTTAAAATATTGTACAACATTACATTTGGGCTATATGTGTCAGGTCGCAGTCTGAAATGTTGGTTCTTGGTGCGCTCATGGCTGAAGAATGACACACCAAAGTAAGGAAAGCACAAGTGAGGTTTATGGAGAGAAAGACAGGATTATAGAGCATGAGCAAGATATAGCTTTACAGGGCAAGATACATATGCCATAGAGCATGACTGGACCCATTGTTGGAGCAAAAGAGAGAGAGAGCTTGATTATGGTCTGGGTCTTGTCTTATGATGTCTGGATAGGGACCTCCCCATGGCACAGACGTCTCCATCAAAACACTTTGATTGGACAGTTGGGAGTTATATGACATGAGTCTTGCTGGGCCTGCAGATTTCCCGTGAGCCTCTCTGAAAGCCCATTTGGGGGGTGAACCACAACAGCACCCACTTTCCTCCCTAGGAGACCCAGAATTCCTCCCTATCTACCTAATATGTGTGCAAGGTGTATGTTTCATAAACATAAATAACTTTTGTGTTTAGACTTGGGTACCATCCCCAAGATTTCTCATTATATATATATAAATATTCCATAATCTAAAACAATCCAAAATCAGAAACACTCTGATCCCAGTCATTTCAGATAAGGGATCCTCTACCGATACATCTACTCAGAAAAAAGGTTTAGAACAAAAGGAAAGAGTAATAGAAATGAAAATTTATCCTGAAAAATGTCTATTTCATAATGCATTCCTGAAAAGGTAATTGTGAAAACATTCTTCATCTAAATGAGAATAGAAAATAGAACATCCTAAATATGAAATGCTGGGTTTCTCTATTTTGTTACATAAGAAATATGATTTGAAATATATTTACCATGCGAAGACATATTTAGTTTTTTCAAGTTCAATTGTGCCTTCTAGGCTATGATTCTAAAATCGTTTACTGTTTAGAACTGACTCAGGTGATATATCGCAACAAATGGCATCTTTATTTGGAATACTACATCATGAACTGTGGTAAGTTCAGGGATTTCTGCCTAAATCCAGAAGACCAGGGGCATGGTTGGTACAAAGTAGGTTAACCATGACCACTTGCCTGCATCCAGGGAGAGAGAGCACGCACACACACAGCGAGTTATGTGAAGTGGATGTATTACCTACAGACAGGCAGTAAGGGACAGCAGAAACCCAGGGCTCATGATGAGCTGGTCCCCAAAGGCTCAGGGGAGCTGTGCGGGGAAGGTGGAGTCTCATCTGCGCATGCCCCATTTGAAGCACCGCTGAAGGAGTCGGAAAGCAGCCTGCACTGGGGTTTTATATGCTGGGGCCAACAGGAATCACTGGGATAAAGCAATGAGGGACATCCTAGTTTTTAGGTGGGACTGGAACAAAACCCAGGCTGTTTCAACCAGTCCCTCCTTGCAGAATATTGCATTCACAGTCCATTGTACACTTATTCTTGAGAACTGCAGGCGAGAAAAGGGGGAAAACTGTGTTGGTCCAAGGTCACACAGAAAATCTTTCTCCATGGACATTCAATGTTTGTTGATTGAATATACGAAGTAAATGAATAAATGTTCAAACATGTGCAGATTGTCCTATAATATTAATGTTCCTGTTTTTTTCCCTTTAGGGAGTTCACTGGAAAAGATTTATCATCATACAATAATAAGAGAATTAAAAAAAGATAAGGATGGCTCCACCCTTGATAATTATTAACTTTGTGACATTGGGCTAGTCACATGGCCATTTTAGTCTCAGTTACTTCATTTCTAAAATGTAGCACATATTAATTTTTAAAATATCAATCCTATCTCTCTTGGTCTGTTAAGCATATGTGTGAAGTTGTCTTATTAACATAAAGCTCTAAAAACTTAGATATGTACTCAATTTGAGTATCTTTGAGGTTAAACATTAAAGTGAAATTTTTTTAAAAAAAATTCCTCATTATTTGTTGCACAGGATTATTATATATGTGCTACATAAATTTATTTTAACTAACTTTAATGCATTATATAATGCTAGATATCTTTGTTGCTGTTTTTTTTTTTAATTAAAATATACTTTCTTGGCAATTCTTTGAATATTAGCCTGAGGTTCCAAAGGTAGTTTTTATTTTGGGATTTTATTTTTTTCTGTTGAAATGGAATCGTTGTAAAAAGGGTTAGCTGGGCCATTTTATTTGTTTGTTTGTTTGTTTTTATTTTTTGTAAAGACAGGGTCTCACTGTGTTGCATAGGCTGGTCTCTAACTCCCGGCTTCAAGTGATCCTCTGGCCACTGCCTTCCAAAGTGCTGGGATTATAGGTGTGAGCCATTGCACCAGGCCTCATAAGGCCACTTTTAAACTCATTAATTTTTATATCCTTTGCCATATTTCTCATCACGATTGTCCTGATGTCTTTGATGGCAGTACCTACATTTTGAAGAAATAATGCCATATCAATTCTAATAGTATTAGTATCCCAAGTTGTCATTTCATACAATTTATGAAGAACTTAACGATTCAGTTACTGAAATAACTTGTTTAATTTTACATTTATAACTTCACCTACATGATTTTTATATGTATATGTAGATAGAGAATTAAAAATATTTTTTTAATTCTCTTTATAAAGACTGACCTTAAAATAATTAAAATTACTGTGTTCTTCACATAGTGCTGTGATTTTCATTTTGAGTGTTAGTTACTCTGGTTGTCTCTAAAGGGATGTCACACATCTTAAGTTTATTTGTTTCAAAATGAAAGCAAGCTCTTACAGGAGTTCAGTGGAAGAAAAAATAAATGTCTATGTTGTAAAAATGAAAGTATTTGTATCTCTGTGAAGCCATAGACTCATCAGTCTGAACAAACAGATCTTCCCTATCCTCTTTTTATGATGTAACTTCTAGAGACTTGGAAGGAGTTTCTTTGCAGCACATGTATACAGACATGGAGATATATATATCTGTAGGACTACATTTTAATAATGAAAATTGAAATGTTAGTTCTCTATTTCATTTATCCAATTAGACATTATTTTATCACACAGATTTATTTCAGTCATTGAGAATTCAAACTCACTAGGCATTAATAAAATTGAATTAGCATTTAGATAATTTGTGAATCAAATTGTTTATTTTACATGCTTTTTGTTGAAGAATTTCAATGCATAACAGCATGGGTGGCAAACATAATTTTAAAAAATAATTTATTTGGCATTATTTTAGAATAATTCAGTAAAAATCTAAAAAAAGTATTTCATAGTCAAGAATATTTTACTATGATGAATTGTTTTAATTAATGGACTCAAATGACTAAAAATGGTTTTTTGGTAAGTACAGCAGTCAGGTGAGAAGATAGGAATAGCCTGAAGTACATTTACATCTAGAGGGAGAAAAATAGATTCATATTCTCGGCACTTGCTCCAGTTCCTAGTTTTCCCCTCACCCTATATAAGGTGATTAAATTATATCCTTGTGACAAATAGTCTCTTCAAGCAGGCATTTATTTAATGGGATAAAATAGCCCTAATAGAGGAGATGTGGTCATTTGTCATTTTCTCCCAACCCCTATCCTGTGTAAGGTACAGTGGCTGTCTCACAGGGATCTGCCTACTTGTAAGTCCTCCTGATTAAGAAAAAGTACAGGCTTGGAAAGGGTTCTCATACACTGATTTTAGATGACTGAGAGTGTGTGGTTATAGAACATCAGTGAACAATGTCAGGCTCTTCCAAATCTCTGAGACAGGGAAAGTCTCTTCTCAGAACAGTTCTCATGGTTTCGGTGCTCTGCTTTTGGACACGTTGGCTTGAAGTCAAAGCCATCTGCCTGGATTTGAGATATGAGTTTGAGTAAAAATGGAGAGGAGTGGATTTAAGCTTAATTAGAAACATGCTTAAGATAATGTGTAAGTAAAGACAAATGCAGGTAACTAGCAAATATAATGAGGACAGAGTCCAAAAGAGATGACAACTTTTGATAATATATTGTGCTCTCTTAATCAACGTCAAGAGATTTTTAATTCAATAAATTAATTTTCTCTGCGTGTATACTCTATAGAAGCAATTATGACAGGTACACTTCCTTAAACACAAAAAAACATGGACTCCCATGGAATTCAAAATCTGCTAATGAAGGCCAATTCTGGGAATAATAATTGTACCAGAGTAAGAGCTGTAGAGATATATGAAAAAGCCATAAGCTCCATGCTTGAAGAAGTATGTCTGTTTGACCACCAATATATCTCCAGGGTCCAGCATATTACTTACATACTGGATATACAGTCATATTTGCAGAGTTAAAATAGAGATATATAAGGTCACATTTTGACCCTATACATTAAATTCCATGCTAAAGATTAATAGTTGAGTTGGAAATGAATAGAAGAGACAGTGTTTGGTTATCTATTCATTACACAAGCAACTCAGTGATGACTTCTGATATCTTGACTGACACTGCGGAACCTCCATTAGGGTCTTAAGTCAAGGATACTGCTGTCTGCACTGACTCTTGTCTTCTTTCTATGGGGTCCCATCAATGCAGTAATCCCTGGAGTTAGCCATACCCTGCAACTGATCTATATTTTGTGTGTGATTTAAAAATATCATGACCTTACCACATGTGGCTACGTACCCTTATATACGTATCTCTAAAACATGTTAACTTATCTACCAACTCAAAATTAAAAAGTGGAAAGAAGGAAGGAAGGGAGGAACAGAGGGAGAGTCAGGGAAAGAAAATACCTAAAGCAATATCAGAAAGGAAAACTAAAATAAAAAAAATTAAAATATGTGTTCAGTTAGAGTAAATATATCAAAGTTTAAATCTAGTAAGCAGAAAGTGATTCTTGAATTATAAAGCAATTTTATACAAACGAGAGAGGAGACACTGCGAAGGACTTGGAATTATTAAAACAAAACTTTAAGAATAATATCTTCTTTGTCACTTCTTGTTGTTCAGAAATAGTTCAATTGTAATCATATTATTCAGTTTTACAGACAGGAAAGTAGCATTTTGGAGGAGTTTAGGAACTTACTCAGAATATATGTGAGTGACATACAGCCCAGTGTGAACTATAACTCAAGTCACATGGTTGTCAGTTCCTTGCACATTATAGTATACACCTTACCCATTGTCACAGTCAGATATTATTTGCTCAAATTTTTTCCTATTTTAATTTATTCTACTAAAATTCAAGATAACTTTTCATAGTTGATGATACATGCAAAAAAAACAAGTCTACTTTTTTTGGCAGTACCCATATGAACAGACTGGTTCTTTGATAAAACAACAAATCAAAAGGAAGGGAAGAAAAAAACATTACTTGATCAATGTACGCTTGGGAGAAGTTCCCAGTACCAAAATATAACTTTAAACCAGGTATTTCAAACTTGTACAAATGAAGCCTCAATAGCATTCACTCCATTGAAGATAAAAATCAATAAAATATGTTTAATCTGGAAGAACAGTGCCCTTTGATTGTGTCACTTCAAAAGGTGTTGAAATTATGCAGAAGCAACAGTTTCATACATTTTTAAAATAATTTTCAGAAGTATTCATGCTTTGGGATTATCTGATTTTCTTCAGATTTTTTGAATCATTTTCCAAATTGTTTAGTCATTTTCATCTTTCATCTTCATACCATGACACATTATCACATAGTGAGACACCTCCTCCAGGCATGGCTCTTCTCGTGAGAAAGCCACCTAGGAATCATTTGAAAAGCAGCAGGCAGGCCACCTTCATATAAAAACAAAAGCCTCCCTATTCCTTGTGACAAATGCTCGGATTACATTAAATCACTTAGTCAAATGTACACCACTAAAAATGAATACCGATGGGCACATTTATAAGGTCCTTTATTTCATAGCATGAAAGATGGTATCTTTTTCCCCCGTTTAAAGTGTATCTTATGTATCTTTTAAAGGAATTAAAATAGAAGGTCCAGCACATGTGGGGGATGAAGTTGCAAGAGATTTAATGTCAGATGTGTTTTTGAAAGTTACAGTGTATCAAAAACCCACCAAAATAAACCACAGGATATTGATTGCATTCCACAGGAAATAAAAATAAAAACAGGAAATTAAGAATAAGTGTTTTGATAAATTTATTATTTTATTAAAGTTTTTCTAGTTCCCATAGACTCTAAGATTTCATTTTTAAGAGCAATTGGCAAACACCAAGGCAATAAGCAGAAAGTAAAATGTACAACAGACTTAAGATGGACTCAATATGTCTATATAAAAGTAAGTTTACACAGTTTCCCGATCTAATTCATACACACTCAGTAGTTTTAAGGGGCTACAGAATTTACAATCTACATTACCTCTGTTTTCTTTGGGACAGTATTGCAATCCAATTCCTTTTCTAATTCAGTGTTTTATCTGTTTTGAGGTGATATCAGATAGGAAAGCTTTCATCAAAAGTCATAGAAAAATAGATTAACAGAAAGTTAAGCCTATCTCACATAAGGTCTGCACTAGGTGGTCCCAGTTTGTATGCAGAGGGCCCATGAAGTGGTCAAGGATCCAGGCACTTCCTATCTATTTATTCTAGAAAGCTCAGAAAGTTGGCGTTTTGTCCTGCTACTTCATGATCACATGGATGATGCCATAGCTCCTGCTATCACATCCTTAACTCTGTTCAAAGATGGGGAAAAAAGTGGATGGACATCTGAAATTAGAAATCAGTTCTCCTCATAATACCTCTGCTGTTAGAAAGCAAAAGCTTTCTTACAAACCACTCCCAAGGCCCTGCAGATTTCCATTTATGCATGAACTTTGTCACATGGTCAACTTTAGCTACAAGGGAAACTGGAAATGTGAGTAGCATGGCCTTACCATGATTAGCTGACATTGATGAGGATATATCCCTGTGACTAGACACTCAGTGGCCCTAAACAAGATGGGGGTTTTGTTGGCAAGAAAGAAGGAGTGGCTAACTGTGTCTACCACTAATGAATACAAATCTTTAGAGGAAACTAATGTTTTTCTATGCTAAATATCTGTGGCATTTACTTCATGTTCCCTTGAAACCAATATGAATATGAATAAAAATATTATATTAGTCAAATTTTAAGGGTCTGTAAATCTGATTTACTGCTATAAGCTACAGCAGGAATCAGGAATGTCCTACTATACAACTCCATCACATTCCTTCACAGAATTTCTTTCTTTGAGATGAGACCAAGATGAAGAATACACATATTTAAACCAAGAAAAGAGAATAATATTTATTTGCACCTACAATTTGGCAGCCCATATGGTAGTCACTTTTACATATGTTTTATATTTAACTCTCAAAATAATAAGTGAGATATCTATGACCACATGCGTTTTGCATATGAATAAACTGAGACTCAGAAATGTTAAGTAATTTGCCCATATTCAATATTTTATCAATAAAAGTATTAAGAGAAAATTAGATGAGCTTCAACATATGACTTTTTCTCACTTAATTCGGATTACGCTTTTAGTAATGTCTGCTGAATAAATTAAGGTATGATTTAGGTGTTGGTGCTTAAACATATAGTTCACTTGTTTACTCATGCAGCAAACTATTTTTGGCATATAGTAGAACGTGTTAAACACTCAAAGTTATTCAAAGGAATAATAGGATAAAATCCCTTTTCCCAAGAGGCTTTTAAGTTAGAGAGTTACATAAATAAGGGCACTGGCACTGCTGGTTTTCATAAGTGTTACAAAAGGGGTATTCACATTGTAGTATCAGAAAAATGAGAGGGAACATCCCAACTCTGCCATGAGGATGTTGGCTGTATATCTGAGTGTGTGTGTGTCTGTGTGTGTGTGTGTGTGTGTGTGTGTGGTGTGGCTGTTGATGTATAGACTCTGGCAAACCCAAGAGTGTTTGTAAAGGGTAAGAGACAAGAGAACACATGATCTAGATTGGAAAAGACGATAGGATTGAAGTATAGCTGAAGTCTATATTATTAATATAAATAAGGACATGAGTGTGCACAAGCATGGAGGCTCTAATATGCTGTGTAAACACTGTTTTATCCCAGGATATGTAGAATCACAAGGACGAACTCCATTATATTTGTGTAATAGTTACATCACTCTTGTAGAGTGGAAAAATAGGCTTATAGTTAACAAAAATGTAGTCATGGAAACAAAAGAGTTGTGGAAAACTAGAAGACAGTTGATAATAAGTTGAGCTAAGATAATAATAGCACTTAAGAAATTGATGTGTGGATGGATTTAGGGAGGGTAATATTGTCCAGATGTATGAGATTATCTACATAGCTCTCTATATTATATTTATATTTACTATAAATTAATAATTTATACCATATATATGTTTATAACTTTTCCTTGTAGCAGTTTTATTACTCTTGCTTTAGTTGTGGCTCAACCTTTCTGCTAAGGATCCTGTGTGTGCCTTCAATGTGAGCAGTCATATCTTTGTTCTGTTCTGAAAACTTTTCAGCCATTAATTCTGAGAAGGCTGTATTCTCCTCATTCTTTCCATTTCAAATTCCTCTTAAACAAATATTTAGCAGAGTTTATTATGAGACTCTAAACCAGGAGCAGATATTCATAAATATACTATGATACCCCCTAAAATAATATATATACACACATATATATACACCCACGTGTGTATATTTATGTGTGTGTGTGTATATATATATGTGTGTGTGTGTGTGTGTGTGTGTGTGTATATATAAAAGCTCTCGAGAATGGCAGACATTTTCAGAATTGATCTTCCACTTATGAGAGTAGGCCTCTTATACGTTGGAGATACATGTGGAAGTGTTAGCTTTCTGTCTTTCATTAGGGATCAGATTAGAATAATTTCAGGGCTATGTGGTGCAGGTACTGTGTCCTATTGTTTTAGCCCTAACAAAAGGGAAGAGTATTTAAACAACATTAGGATAATATGTCCCAACTAATGCCTACTTCTCTGCAGGAACATTTTGAATATATTATACATTTTATTTTACTTGGATCTGGGTCCAGGCCCCTGCTCAGGTCTAGGAGTGAATGCTTAGATACCTTTGTATCCCTATTGTTATATTTCTAATACTCTGTAACACAATTCTAAATTTACAAATATGTAATCAAGATACATGTGGAGTTCTTTACTCAAAATGCATAATGCTAATCTACACAATTATTATAATGGAAGATGTTTAAATAGTAGCCTTGAAAATAGTTTCCAAGTACAGTTATTTCACATTCAACATCCAGCATGAATAACGCTACACCCAACACTGCCATGTGCTTCACTAAACCATGTGGCCTATGGGTTGGAACATTCACTTGGCATAAATTCACTCCGTAAGCACCTTTCCCAAGCTTTCTGTCATATTCTGCAACCACAAGAAGCTTGGTTTTATTTTTGGCTATAACATTTTTACATATTGTACAAATATATAATGAGATAATGGTCAAATTTACTTTTTGATTCTCTTGACCACCTATATTTTTCCCAGCTTTCAGTGCCCAGGAGCTGGCCAAAAGACACCCCACACACACACACACCACAAATGAAGACATGTATTTTACTTGTCTGTAGAGCCATGGCCACAGTTTCTAACTGCTATATTAAGTCCTCTGTAGTAGTCAGTATTCTTTGGTGCTATGTGACAGAAAGTCAATGCAAACTAGCTCAAGTTCAAAATGAGATTTATTGGTGCATGTATCCAGGAAGAACAAGGGTGAAACTGAGGTTGAGTGGAACCAGGAAATTAAATGTCTTCAGGATTCCTTCTACATCAGTCTTTTCTGATTATTCTTCCTAGGAAAATTTAGTTGTGGTCTTGTGCAGCAAGTTTCTCTCTGCATGTTGTTGGTAGGTCTGGATTCACACTAATGATTTCATGTCACGTGATACCCTCCATACTAGTTGTAGTTAGTAAAATCTTAGAGAAAGAATCAGGTGTTCTGGTTGGGGTCATGCTTATTTCCTGACTTTGAGAGGTAGATTTTTTTTAAAACAAAATAAGAAATGGAGAAAACATGACTCAAAATATACACATGCATACACATACGCACACACGCACACATGTATGTGTGGAAAAAATACCAATCCGTAGTTCCATATTTGCAGAAGTTATAAGAGCTTCTACGCAGTCACCTTATCTTCCCTGGCTTGGCTTCTCATTTTCACCTCCCACTTTCTGTAATATAAGTAGTGTAGAGGCTGTCTTTGGTCAGATAATGGGTGTTTTTAATAAAGTGTACTTTTCAGGAGTACTTTCATATCGATCCTTCCTTGAACTACCATTTCCTTTTATCACATCTTCTGTTACAGTGTCTTCCACTTCAATTCATGAGAGAATTATTTCTCTTCTACACTCTTACGAGTGATTAGGGAAAACACAGAGATCTATTTTACCGTGACACTCCCACATGAAAAGCTGCTACACATGCTGTGCAGCTTGTACATGGCACAACTTACAGAGGTGCTATTCAGCTAAACAATGAGGTGACATTTCCTCATGAGTTTAAATATCCTCAAATATTTGTCCACTGTTACCAAAAAATTGTTTGCTCTGAGGATACAGTTTAACTCTGAATGCTGGATATCTAAGCTTTCCCTAGAACATTTTCAGCTTCATTATGTCCAAATTAGGTTAAAAAATTTCCTGATTTATTGCCCAATATTGGGTTTCTTATTCTTACATCATGCCCAAATTTAGGGTCCTCACACCCAGTTTCTTATATCATATCTGTAACAGATATAAACTTTGTAGAAATTAACCTTAGAAGTATGAAGGATCAATAAATATCTTTTTAGTCCTTCCTTATTTTCTTATGTGATCAAAGTGCAACTAACATCATTAGAAAATTCTGCTAAGGCTGTTTTCACATTCTCTATATGACTGAATGTTGAATGAAGCCTAGGAGATTAAAACTTCTAGTAACTACTATGTAGTGAAGCTATGCACTATATAATTATTCACAAAAGTTCTAGATTAGGACTTTAAACATAACATATTCAGATAAAAATGACTCAAAATTAGACATTCCCTAAATAGTTATTTTAATAAAATAACCTCTCCAAAAATGTCAGCAAGCTGTTTTGAATGTATTGGTTTTTTTATGGCTGCATAACAAATTACCACCTATGTAATGGCTTAGAAGAATACCCCTTTATTATATCACAGTTCTATAGGTTAGAAATCTGACAACTTTTCTCTAGTTTCTTTGCTCAGCATCTCACAAGGCTGAAATCAATGTGCTGCAAGGGTGTGTTTTCTTCTGAAAATTTAGATCTTCTTCCAAACATGCACGGTTGTGGGCAGGATTCAATTTCTATTATACAATTATATTAATAGAACCAAGGTCCTCATTTCCTTGTTGGCTGCCATCAGGGACTACTGTCAGCTTGTAGGGACTATCAGTATTTTTTGCCTTCTATTATATCTTCGAGCCAGCAGTAGAGAATCTGCTTTGCATCAAATCCCTTCCAGTCTTTGAAAAATCTTTCTCACCAGGAAGAGCTTCTCTCTTTTAAGGGCTCACCTGATTTAGTCCAGCCCAGTGAAGATAATCTCTCTATCTTAAAATCAAACTATTGGAGTCTTTAATTATATTTGCAAAATGCCTTCACGGAAGCACCCAGATAAACATTTGATGATTAACTGGGACAAGATGTGTGATACATTAGATGCCGGGAATCTTGGGAACTGTTGTAGAATTTGATCTATCATCCCAAGGGAGGGCTTCATTTACTGTTTTCACTAATTCCTTGTAGGGAAAAGTGAGATCCTGCTCTTAATAGAATTTAATATTACTTGTAGATAATGTATCTCAAGTAAAAATAAGTATAATTTACAGTATATACACACCCACATAACTATAAATCGATAATTGTATGCCTGAGTTCCTGAGAGATATCACCACCAAAAATCAAAAGGAGGCTGGGTGCGGTGGCTCACATCTGTAATCCTAGATCCCTGGGAGGCTGAGGCAGGTGGATTGTTTGAGCTCAGGAGTTCGAGACCAGCCTGAGCAAGAGAGAGACCCGGTCTCTACTAAAAATAGAAAGAAATTAAATGGACAACTAAAAATATATATAGAAAAAATTAGCCGGGCATGGTGGCGCAGCCCCAGCTACTCGGGAGGCTGAGGCAGAAGGATTGCTTGAGCCTAGGAGTTGAAGGCTGCTGTGAGCTAGGCTGATGCTATGGCACTCTAGCCCAGTTACTGGCATTAAAAATTATCCTGTGTTTGGTTCTCTCTGTCTCTCTTTCTCATTTTTAACAATTTTTAATATACATATCACCACTTTAAACCCAAGCACTATATCTGCAATCTCTCAATCTCATCTGAATAATCTTAATATACCCAGGCATATGGAACATTTGAGAAATTTCATGATCTTGGAGGCATCTCCCATGAAGATTTTTGTTTTGCTCCATTCTGGGGAGTTACCTTCTACACATGTTATTCAGTAGTCATTGTGCAATCTCCTTTTGTCATTATCATGACACTCTCTCTCTCTTTCTCCCTTCTCCATGAATTTTCCATTTTTCTTTATATCTCTTAGTTTTTTCTTATGTACTTGTCTTCCTTTTTCCTGGTTTGTTTCACTTTAGTGATGAATAGCTGCTAGTAGTTTCCAGAAAAAGGTGCATGATAAGTTTTAGAGAACTTTTATGTGTAAAATGTCTTCATTTTACCCTAATATTCAATTGACAATTTGGGTTATAAGAGTATTCTGGGTGTGGGTTTGGGAGGCGAAGCACACCTCTCCAGCTCTTGGTGTTAGGAAGTTTTACTTGTTCCTGTGGTAACAGGAAGTGATGACGATCGCTGGGGCAGTCCTAACCCCCTAATCCACAGCCTTGGAGTGCTTGGGGAGGACTTCTCAAATCTTCTGGGTCTGGACCATTGAATTGCTCTTTGTTGATATTGATTCAACTGTCATCTCAATGTTTTAGTTCCTCCTTTTAAAAATTTAGAATAATATTATTTACCTCATATGGTTGTGATGATATAAAATTAGATCATATTTGGTAAGAACATGGCAGACTTGGAGGTTATAAAGTAAATTTCTTGAAACTTGGGCTGTGGCATCAGAGTTTCTGGATCTCAATCACAGTTTTATTATATAGTTAGTTGTATAAAGATTAGCAAATTATTTTTATCTCTCTGAGGCTCAAATAGTCACCTGTAAAATGAGGCTAATAATAGCATCTTCTTCATAGAATCCTTGCAAATTTTGCATATGGAGTAGAAATATGTATAAAGTACTTAACTCAGTGTTACGCACAGAGTACAAGTGTAACCAGCATTACATGTGATTATCATTTATAAAAACATTCTAGTCAAAGAGCTTAGTACAATCACTCAAAATTATGTATTTATTTTTTTTAAATTCCCATTATTCTATTTGCTATTATTTGAAGAGTGCACAGTCATAACTTAGCTAGATAATATTCAAGAATAAAAAAATGGTAACCTTAACTGAAACACTATTGTGAACATCATTGTCAGTATTTTATGTGGAATAAAATTAAATAAACAGACCATTTCAAATGTTTTAACTAAGTATGTACAACCAAATGAAAACCACATTAGACATATATTTCAAGCAAACTGTAGAATTTCATGACTAGCGTCACAGAAAAGCTAGGAAACTGGTTTTTAACTACCCATCATTATATAGTTCTTTCTCGAGGAAATTGAAGACTGACAACCTTGTTTCCATCTGGAAACATCTAACATCTGTGGTTGTAAATATCAAAACACAGCTGTTGCAGTTCTGAGTAAGCACTCCAATTTATTTATTTTTGACTTTAAAAAAATCTTCAGTTTTCATCAAACATCACAGTTGTGAAGCCATGTTCATACAGCAGGAGGAAAAACAATTAAGAGAAATCACTATATCAAACAATTTAAGAACAATACTCTTTCTAGTATTTCATTTAGAGCGGATAGACTCTTACTTCAATTAAAAAAATGTATTTTGTGGGTATAAAAAGGGCCCCAGAATTTAAAGCTACAGAGATGTTAGAGATCCTTGAATATATATCATAGACAGAATATTATATTTTAAAAAAAACACAATAGTGATCAAAGGTGCAAATTGGACTACTCAATGTCATACAGTCAAGTGATGATAAGATAAGGGATATAAGAGCCTTATTCTGGTGTCTTGGCATTGGTGTTTCACATTAATTTTAATAAGAAAATTTTTTGCTAAAAAACCCTAAATTGTATCTTGGTGTAATCTTAGATTTTAATTATATATTATTCTAAAAATGTGTCCTTTTAAAGAATAACATTAAAATTAATTTTATATATTATACATACAGGTAGTTCTGTAAATAATGCCAAAACTTGAGTCAATTTCCAAATTTTTGATCATAGTTCTAATTCAGTTTCAGATATTTTGCCTCCCTTAACTTCTTCCCATCTGCATCCAGGAAGACCTGAAAAAAAAAAGTTCTGCAGCTGTAGGTCCTTAAGGTGTAGCTTAAAGGATGCTCACCAGGTTTAATTCCCTACATTCCTGCCAAACTCCCTGAAGGTACGTGATTTTGGACCCCTTGTATTGCTTCTATAGTTAAGTCTAGGCCCATCTGATTGATGCATTGTTTAGTCTTTTTATCTGCTTTCCTTCAACCTAGCGGATTCATCCTGAGCTCCAGCCTCTGCAGTCTGAAGCCAGATCCACATTTAGAGCTCAGTTTAAGTCCCTGATTCCAGACCTCAGGCTCCCACCTGTCTGAGAAGAGAAAATGGTCAGGATTCCCTTAACCTGAAGAACTTGGGGTACTTTGGTTGTGCCTCTCTTTAGGACATAGCTGAGATAGTGATGCCAATTCAGTAAAGCCAGATTCTGATTACCAACATCACTGATTCAGGTTTGAGAGTTCTTTCAAATTTTATACATTGCAGTTTGAGCCACATCCCCAACCTTTGATACTGTTGAGAAGCCAAGTTCAAAGCCAGAAAATTCTCTCCTGTGGTATAAGAGTGGCTCCAAGCAGCAGAAAATTAAGCTACCTTGGCTAGAATTGAGGGTCACCCAAGTGCCATCAGCACCTTGGTAGTGGTTATTCCTGTCACAACTAATGTCAGAGAAATTCACAGGTAACCTAATGATGCTTCCCTTTTGGATATAACTAATCTCAAATTTTTAACTCGAAGTTTTCTTTAGTATAGGAAAGGAGGATGATAAGATTTATAAAGCTAGTTTTAATCTTTATCTGTAAGATTTGGACAATAATCATTCCTAATTCATAAGAATATTATGAAAATTAAATGAATTAAAATCCTTATATAAGATTATAGCATATATAGTGTGAAATTGATGACATATAGCAACTGTTGGTGGTATAATACATGTTGTGCATACTAAATACTATATGATATATTGTATATACTCCATGTGTAAATATATAATATATAACAGGTTATATACAATGCTATATAATATTTGTAATACATAATATAATACTTAATATATGATATTTTAGAGATTTTTATTTCAGTAGATTTAGAGAATGAGTCTTTTTTTGTTAAATGGATTAATTGTATAATGCTGAAGTCAGGGCTTTTAGTGTATGCCTCACCAGAATAGTGCACATTGTACCTGATAGGTAACTTTTTCTCTCTCATGCCCTTTCACCCTCTCCCTTCTTAGTTTCCAATGTCCATTACACAACTTTATGACCATACATACCCACAGTTTAGCTCCCACTTATTAGTGAGAATATGTGGTATTTGTTTTACCATTCCTAAGATACTTCACTTAGAATAATCATCTCTAGTTTCACCTAAGTTGCTGCAAAAGACATTATTTCATTCCTTTTAATGGCTAAGTAGTACCCCATGGTATGTACATACCACATTTTCTTTACCTACTCATCAGTTTATAGGCACTTAAGTTGATTCCATATCTTTGCAAGTGTTAATTCTGCTGTGACAAACATTTGATGCAGGTATCTTTTTGACATGACTTCTTTTCCTTTGGGTAGATATCCAGTAGTAGGATGGCTGGATCAAATAGCAGGTCTACTCTTAGTTCTTGGAAGAATCTCCATACTATTTTCCGTAGAGGTTATACTATTTACATTCCCAATAATGGTGGATAAGCATTCCCTTTTCATTGCATCTGTGCCAGCATCTCTTGTTTTGTGACTTATTAATAATGACAAGGGTAAGGTGGTATCTCATTGTGATTTTAATTTGCATTTCCCTAATGATTAGTGATGCTGAACATTTTTTCATATGTTTATAGAGCATTTTATGTCTTCTTTTGAAAAATGTCTGTTCCTTTCTGTTGCTCACTTTTTGATGGAGTTATTTGTTTTTTTTTTCTTGCTGATATGTTTTAGTTCTTTGTACATTCCAGATGAGTCCTTTGTCATATGTATAGTTTCTGAATATTTTCTTCCATTATGTAGGTTGTCTATTTATTCTGATTATTTCTTTTGCTGTGTAGAAGCATTTTAGTTTAATTAAGTCATATTTATTTAATTTTGTCATTGTGGTATTGGCTTTTGCAGTCTTAGTCATAAATTCTTTGCCTTGACCAATGTCCAAAAAAGTTTTCCTTAGGTGGTATTCTAGAATTTGATGGTTTCAGGACTTCCATTTACATCTTTAATCCATCTTGAGTTAATTGTTGTGCATGATGAGAGATAGAGATCTAGTTTTATTCTTCTGCATGTGGCTACCTAACTTTCCCAGCACAATTTATTGAACAGGTTATGTTTTCCCCAGTGTATGTTTTTGTCTGCTTTGTCAAAAAGCTGGTGTTAGCCCTGTGGTTTTAATTCTGGGTTCTCTATTCTGTTCAGTTGATGTATGTCTCTACCTTTATACCAGTACAATGTTGTTTTGGTTACTATAGGCTTGCAGTGTAATTTGAAGTCTGGTAATGTGATTTTTCAAGCTTTGATATTTTTGCTTAGGATTGCTTTAGCTATTCTGGCTCTTTTTTAATTCCATATGAGATTTGGGATTGTTTTTTTCTAGTTCTGTGAAAAATGATGTTGGTATTTTGATGAGAATTGCATTGAATCTGTAAATCACTTTGGACATTATGAACAGTTTAACAATATTTATTTTTGAAATCCATGTACATGGGATGTTTTTCCATTTGTTTGTGTTATTTATGATTTCTTCAACAGTATTTTGTAGTTTGCCTTGCAGAGATCTTTCACTTACTTGGTTGAGTATATTCCTAGGCATTTTATATTATTTGTAGCTACTGTAAATGGTTTTGAGTTCTTGATTTCATTCTCAGTTTCAGTGCTATCAGTGTATAGAAATGCTACTAATTTATGTACATTAATTTTGTAGCCTGAGACTTTACTGACTTTATTTATCAATTTTAGGAGTTTTTTGGAGAAGTCTTTAGGATTTTCTAGATATAAGATTATATAATCTGCAAAAAGGAAGAGTTTGACCTCTTTTCTGACCTAGACACCCTTTATATCTTTCTCTTCCTGATTGCTCTAGCTAGGAGATCCAGTAATATTGTGTTTGGAAGTGGTGAGAGGGGGCATCCTTGTCTGGTTCCTGTTCTCAGGGGGAATGCTTTCAACTTCCCTCTCCCCATTCAGTATAATGTTGGCTGTGGGTTTGTTATATATGGTTATTATTATTATTATTATTTTTTTTTTATTTCAGCTCTTCATGGGGGTACAAAAGCTCAGGTTTTATACATTGTCCGTGTCCCGCCCATCCCCCTGAGTGAGAGCCTCAAGCATGTCCATTCTCCAGACAGTGCGCCTGGCATTCACCTTGTAGTCATACCTCCATCCCCTCCCCCCCCACCTCCCCGAGTCAGCACCTTCAAGCATGATCATTCCCCAGACGGTGCGCAATGCACTCATCTAAGATATATTCCTTCTATGCCTAGTTTGTTGAGAGTTTATATGATAAAGAGGTGCTGGATTTTATTGAATGACTTTCTGCATCTATTAAGATGAATAACATGAATTTTTATTTTCAATTTAGATCATGTGGTGAATCACACTTATTGATTTGAGTATATTGAACCACTCTTGCATCCCTGGAATGAAATCCACTTGATCATTGTAAAATATCTTTTTGTGGTGTTGTTGGATTTGATTTGGTAATATTTTGTTGAGGATTTTTGCTTCTATATTCATGAGAGATATTACTCTGTAGTTTTCTTTTTTTTTGTTGTGTGTCCTTTCCTGATTTTTGTATCAGGATGATACTGATTTCATAGAATGAGTTAGAGAGGATTCCCTCCTTGATGTTATAGAATAGTTTGATCAGGAAAGGTGCCAGTTTTTCTTTGTAGGTCTGGTAGAATTTGGCTGTGACCTGGGCTTTTTTGGGGGGTAACGAGGAGATTTTTTATTGCTGTTTCAATCTCACTATTCATTACTGGTCTGTTGAAGATTTTTATTTCTTCTTTATGAGAGCACGGGTGGCTGTGTTTTTCCAACAATTTATCCATATCCTCTAGATATTCTAGTTTGTGTGTTTAGAGGTTTTCATATTAATGTTATATGACATTTTGTATTTTAGTGGTATCAGTTGTAATATCCAAATTTTCATTTTTGGTTAAATTTATTTGAATCCTTTCCCTTCTATTCTGGTTAATCTACCTAATAGTCTATCAATTTTTTTAAACTTTTCAAAGAATCAACTTTTTGTTTCATTGATCCTCTTTTTTTCCCCCCATTTAGTTCTTCTCTGAACTTTGTTATTGCTCTTCTTCTGCTGTCTTTGATGTGGTTTGTCCTTTTTATTTCTAGTTTCTTGAAGTATATCATTAGGCTGTTAATTTTTTATCTTTATGTCTTTTTGATGTAGACATTTAGTGCTATAAATTTCCTTTCCTTTTAGTACTGCTTTTCCTGTATCCCAGAGGTTTTGGTAGCTTGTGTTACTTTTGTTGTTCAATTCAAAAAAAATTCTGATTTCTACCTTGCTTTCTTCATTGACCCTTAGATCGTTGAGCAGCAGGTTGTTTCATTTTTATGTATTTGTGTAGTCTTTAGAGTTCTTGTTCTAGTTTTATTCTGCTGTGGTCTGAGAAGGCACATGATATGATTTTGGTTGTTTAAAATTTGCTGAGACTTGTTTTGTGGCATAACATATGATTTATCTTGGAAAACGTTTTATGTGCTCATGAGAAGATTGTATAGTCTGCAGTTTTGGGGTAGAATGTCTGGTAAATGTCTGTTAGGTCCATTTGTTCCAGAGTCATATTTAAGTCCAGTGGTACTTTGTTGATTTTCTGCCTCAATGATCTGTCTAGTGCTGTCAGTAAGGTGTTGAATTCTCCCAGTAAAATTGTATTTTTGTCTACCTATTTTCTAAGATCTATTAGTATTCATTTTATTAATCTTGGTGTTCCACTGTTGTGTGCATGTATATTTAGGATGGTTTTATCTTCTTGTTGAATCAATCCTTTTATTGTTATATAACAACAATCTTTGCCCTTTGTTTACTGTTGTTGGTTTAAAGTCTATTTTATCTGATTTAAGAATAGCTACTCCTGCTAGCTTTTGGTTTCCATTTGCATGGAATGTTTTTTTCTACCCTTTCCTTGAGTCTATGAGAATCTTTAGAATTTCTGGGTTTCTTGGAGATAGCATACGATTAGGTTGTATTTTGTTTATTTTTTAATCTGTTCTGCCAATCTGTATCTTTTAAATTGGGCATTTAGACGGTTTACACTCAATGTTAATATTAATATGTGAGGTAGTGTACCAGTCATCATTTGATTGCTACCTCATTGCATTTCTTTCTCCCTTGAGTTACTGTTTTATAGGAGCTGTGTTTTATTACTTTTAGTTTTTTTTTTTCCACTAGTGAGTATCAGTTATTCTATTACATGTATAGAGCTCTGTTAAGGATTTCTTATAGGGCAGGTCTAGTGTTGATAAATTCCTTTAGGGTTTGCTTGTCTGGCTAAGACTATTTATCCTTCATTTATAGAATTTTGTTTTGCAAGATCTACAAGTTTTAGCTGACGGTTATTCTGTTTAAGAAGACTAAAGATAGGGCCACATTCCTATCTGGCTTGCTGGGTCTCTGCTGAGAAGTCTGTTGTTAGTCTGGTGGATTTTCCTTTGTAAGTTATTTGGTGCTTTCATCTCACAGCTTGTAGGATTTTCTTCTTCATTTTAGTTTTGGCCAGTATTAAGACTTTGTGCCTTTAGATGTCTTATTTGCAGTGAATTTCCCAATAGTTAGATGACCTTATATCTTGATGTCTAAATCTCTAACACAATGAGGGAAGTTTCCTTTCATTATTCTTTCAAATAGGTTTTCCATACACTTTGCTTTTTCTACTTCTCCCTCAGAGATACCTATAATTCTTATGTTCAATCATCTTACATAGTCCCACAATTTTGAAGACATTGTTCATTCTTTTTCATTCTTTATTCTTCTATTTTTGACTGACTGTGTAAATTCAAAAGCTTTATCTTCAAGCTCTGAAAGTATTTCTTGTGCTTGGTCTAGTCTTTTGTTAAAACTTTCCAAGGTATTTTGAAATTTCCTAAATGATTCTTTCATTTCCAGAAGTCCTGTTATTTTGTAAAACTATCTTTCTCTTTAGTGAAATTTTCTTTCATGTCCTGAATTATTTTTTTGGTCTCTTTGTGTTGGTTTTCAACCTTCTCATCAATTCCATTGAGCTTACTTGTTATCCATATTTTTGTATTCCATATCCAAAATTTCAAAAATTTATCTTTGGTTAAAGTCCATTGCTGGAGAGCTAGTGTGATCCTTTGGGGGTGCTGAAACAGGCTGCTTTCTCATATTTCCAGAGTTCTTACACTAATGTCTTCTCATCTGGAAACTCTTCCCGTAGCTCAGAACAGATAGCTTTGTAGTTCACCTGTTCTCCTTTGTCAGGAACTTTGCTCCTCAGTGTCAAGAGGCAAAGGTACACTGCTTTTTGGTTCATACAGGTATGTACCCATTGTGATGTTGTTGGCAATTTGGGGGTTTTGGACCTCAGACCCCTTGGAGAGTGTTCAGGTGCCAGCACAGGTGGACTAGGGTAGGTAATCCCCAGTTTCCAGGCCCTTGAAAGTCTTGAGTCTTGGGGTGACCAGACTAAGACTGAGCTGGCAAACTTGCTTTCAAGCTTTCCTGAGTGCAGGTGCTGGCTGTGATAGTGAGGGGTGGGTGCTCTCCTGCTCCAGAAGAATGCTCAGGCAGGACAAGGGCAGATGCACTGTGAGCCTGAGACAGGAGGGATGGACCTCTCTTAATGAGATGAGCAGAAGCAGCTAGCTCTGGGACACACAGGTTACTCACACTTGCTCTCCACAATGACAACGGTCTCTCCTTTGGGGGAATAAAAGCACCCAGATTGCCAGCTCTCAAATTGACCCACCTGCAGAAGAGGTGGTAGAGGCAGCTCAACCTGCCCTGTGTAGGGCTACTGACTAGGTGTGGGCTGTGGCTTAAATGCTCTAGTTGGGGAAATGTGATTGTGTCAGGGACTTGCCTTCAGGGATAGGCTCCTTGCAGAAGAGACAGGCAGGTTGAAGCTCAGGGAGAGGACAGTAATTCCCACCATCTCTCAGAAGAGGCTGTAACTTCTGTTCTTGGGGCACACAAAAGAGCTCACTGCTTCTTTTTAGTGACGAGGGAGTGAGCCCTGAGTTCTGTGGAAGCCTGGGTATGGTAAGTGCTCTCTCAGAGGCAAGGCAGCTCCTCCCAATTTCCCTGGCTTAATTGTCCCATGTGGAATAATTATCAGTCCTGAGGAGAAACAGTCCTTCAGCTGTGATTGCCTCTGTGACATTGGGCAAAGGGGTGCAGAAGAATAATGCCTCAAATGGTGGGGAGTGTCTCCACTTGGAGGGGCACAGACAACCAGGGATCATGAGCTAGGGGCTCTCTGGTGCAGGAAAGCATGTGTTATGCCTTCCTCTGTCCTAAAAAGTGTTTGTGGCACTTCCCAGTCCCCTTAGGGCAGCCTGCGCAATGGGTCAGAGCTCCAGGAACACTGCTAATCTCCTGCGTGTCCTCATTCCTTTGAGGTTGTCACTATTGAAGCCGGTGCTGAGGAATGTTCATGTGGGATTCAGTGACAGGGATGCTGAGGGGTTATGGCTTCCTTAGAAGTCTACAGGCCCCTGGCATGTGCACAGGCATTATGGCACAGGCAATATGTCACTTGTCATCTCAGCTCGGGTCCACGGTGAGGGGAAGTGTCTTTACACTGGCCCACAGCCTGGTGCTATGTTCCCAAGAAGCACTTAGTTCACTAATGGCAGTGGCACCTGGATTCATTGGGCAGAGGGGCTCTCAGTCAGGAGCCTGCCAATCACCACCTATGCTTTCTGCTGGGTTCTGAATCTCTCGGGAGCCAATCTCCACCAAAATTTTGCTCCTTCTTATTATGTTCCACCAATTCTTCCAGTGGGATCTCCAGTAAGAATACGTTCTGGCTCCTTTCCCTGAGTATTTCACTTGGACTGTACTTTCTTACCTGAAACTTATTCTTATATTTAGCATATCTTGCCTGTTTCTCCAATATATAATTTTTAATATTATTATCATGAGCTGAAGAAATGTCCTCTCTTGCAGGAGTCAGAATGCTTTCACTTTTTTCTTGAGAAATGTCCAAGAGAGCTGTGCATCAGCAAGAGTGGATTCAGTGGGCCCATAAGTTGTGGCATTTTGGGCATTTTAACATGTAAACAAAGTGGAATTTTTGTAAATTTTCCATAGAAATAAAAGTCCAAAATGGAAGCCAAATATTATAAAATGGCATAAGATCTTAAGCCCTTTCTCCTAGTCATAAACATGCCAATAGATTAAAAGAAACTTTCCCAAGTCTTTGGGAGACATTTATGCACTCCTTCTTTTCTGACATCCATGGCTAGGATAAATAAAAGCATTTGGCTCTAATTGCCTTCATCTGTTACCTAGATATATAGCATTGGAGCAGGAGGCAGCCAGAATGAGCTGTTACGCCATTTTTTTAAAATTTCAGAATATTACGGGGGTACAATTGTTTAGGCTGCATATGTTGCCTTTGCCCTGCCCAAGTCAGAGCTACAAGTGTGCCCATCCCTCAGACAGTGCACACCACAATTTGTTGTTTCAAAGTTGGCAGTAACACATGAATGTCCAGTTTGTGAATATCCAACTCACCTATCCAGGAGATACACTAGCTCTTACCTTATATAGGATTCCAGTTTTCAGTCCTAAGAATAATATCTGTCACATAATAAAGCCAGTATTATGTGACCTACTAAAAATTACATTTCTGTTTTGGGCTGAGACCATACTAGCCTAATGGGTCTCAGTTGACTTCATTGGCTATGTTTTCTTCCCATACTTTCCAGAAAAAAATTCTTTCTTGATGGATGTGGGATAGACATTGATGATATATAAGTTCATGGTTTGAGGGGAGAAGAGAAACATATCATGAGGACATTATTATCTAATTCTCCAGATTTTCTAATTCTCCGTAACATCCTAGAACTTAGCCTCAATTTAGCTTACTATTTTAAAATCCCAGTGGGTTAAAATAATTGTATTATTTACATATAAACTGCTTGGTATTGAAATCCATTCAATTTGATTGGCTTATGTGAATAGTTTAATTTTAATAGATAACTCAGAGTCTAAAAAGAAGATACAGACTTTAGTTCTGAAGGGAATTTAGAGATGATCCCCAAAACTGTTTAGTTGAGGAGGATGAAATAGTTATATAAAAGAATATGTAATTTTGCTTTTTATAAAATTACAAATGCTACTCTTTGCTTTAGTCATATATTTTAATTGAAAAAATATGTGATTGTTTTACTGAAAAACAAGTTAAGTTCATCACTTCAATTTCAAATATTGAAAATTATCATTGATTTGTCTCCTACTAAAGGTAATTTAATAATTAAAAATAATAGAAAATTAAAGAGGTTTCTCTTATCAAAAAATATTGTCTATTTTACAGAAAATTCACTTTGGAATTCAATAGAATAAAGGATCATGTCTTTTATCTAATCTTTTCTGTTGCAATTTAATAAATATGTACTATGGTCTCCCATTTTATACACCAAAGATCAGTGATGTGTGAAATTGAAACAGATGTTCGATATTAAAGAACACTCCACACTACACTTTGTAAAGAAGAGAAAGAAATAATATTTATTTCATACTTCCACTGTGCCACAAAAATAATAGTGTTATTTGAAGCTCACAACAGCACTTTTTAAAGGACATCTTATTGTCTCAAATTTCCAATGAAGGAAACAAACCCAAGGAATGTAACTTATTAATTAGGCCAAGGTCCCTAAGGAAATTCAAGATGGATATTGATTACAAGTATCTGTCAGTTGCCAAAGTCTATCTACTATACCCTTCTACTTCATATTAAAAAGGAATGCTCTTCTATAAGAGAGTACCACATGAGAACAGTTTTGAGGAATATAGTCAGAAGTATGTTGGAAGTAGGTACTTTTTTTCTGGCATGATGGAAAAAATGTGGTAGTGGTGGAGATAGGTTTTCAGATTTCAACTTTTAATAATTTAAATGCTGTTTTAATAGGAGTAGTAAGAAAATGTAGTACTGACCTTGGAATTCAACTTTTGAATTTATCACCTTTCAATTAAATGCCTCTTAGCTTAATAGCAAAGGATAGATGCTTGAGCCAGTCTGCCCTTGTTTGATTGAATTCTAGTTCTGCCAAATACTAGGTGCACAATGTCAGGCAAGTCACTTAATTATGTCTGGTGATTAGGAGACATATAAGAGTTATTATTTATAAAGAAGTTAAAAATGTATGTCTGCCACATGGAAAGAACCATATGCATGTTAACTATAATTCTTGCTGCATTTTAATATTTTAATACTGGGAGAAAACATCACCCTATGTTGGATCTTGATAGGTGCTTAGTATGATTATGAGACTGTAAAATAGATTTATTTTTAGCCTTAGATTCCGGAAAGAAAAAGCTAACCTGCAAAATATTTACCATGGAAGAGTGAACACAATGGTATAGATCACTCAATACACCAGAGAGTACACATACAGAACAAAGAGTACATGCATTACTTGTTGTGGGAACAAGCAAGTAATAATTAATTTTTAGAATATATGTTAAAATACTGAGTGATTTATATAGCCAATTTGGAGATATGTAGCCTGGTAAGGAACATCTAAAAATAAACTTTTAAGCATTTGCCAGTGAAAAGTCAGAGAGTTTAGAAATTTAAGAGGAAAGTAAATTTCCACATAGGCAGATGCGGAAAAAGGTAAGGAGCAAGAAGATAACTGTCAGAATTGAAATAATAAAAAGGATTTTACCATCCATATGAGAGTATTTCAGAGGCTCAGTACCTCTAGTAAAATACACCCTATGAAAAATTATTAAAAAGGTGATAGATGCTGTAATCAGAACTGTACAATAAAATATATTTATACTTACATTTTATGCTTACATTTTGATATTAATAAAATGTATAATTAAGAGTTCAAGCACGTTAAGCACTGTGGAAGGTCTGAGATTTTTACTTTACTTGCAAGCTAACATGTGAAACTAGCACAATTCCATTGATGTTTATGAAATTCGCAACTCGAGAAGAAAGACCTCACTAACAGAAAAAGCAGTAGTCAGAGATGATAACCTTGCCCTTCAATTCTACAAGGTTATTTGAGGAGCTCCAATACAGGCTGCACAAACAGTGAGTTGTGGAATACCTGAGGAACACAGGACAAGGCAGGTTCTTTGAGAAAGCAGCAAACATTGTATGAAGCAGCAAATAAGCCAGACTACCTTCCCGCGGAAAGGAAGCAGCTCTACCGTAGTCACACTATAGTTATCTTGACATACTAGTTGCCTGTGACTAGCTATAGAAACTGCTCAGTGTCAGAAGGCAAATAAGCCTTGCTGTCTGGCATACTCAGCAAGAAGGTGCATTGAGGGATGCATAGGACCCATGGTGGACTACCTTTTCAAATAAATGATTTTAAGTGATGACTTTTATAACTTTCTTAAAATAGTGAGTTTAAGACCCCCTCAAATAATTGCCATAGCTATACATGAGGCTTAGTGGAACTCACAGTTAATAGTCTTGTTCATATTAGGGGGCAATAGAAAGAAAACCTCTTCCCAAAATTTCTCTGAACAGAGGCTTATTTTTCCTTTGATGAACTATATATCACACTGAAAAAAATCTTGAGCATTAGCACAATTCAGTACTCAAACTGATTATGCAAAATCAAACAGTGGTCCTAATCATATTTTAACGATTTTTCTTGTTCTTATTTAACAATATATTCTCTATGATTGAGGCATAAGCTGAGTCTGTATTCACTTTCCATGAAGAGGATAATTATTTATAACCATATGAACTATTAGTTTTCAAGACTTGAAAAGGAAAAAAGAAACTTGAACATCTCCCGTTGTTTTTCTCCTTTTCATTCTTTGTGTTCTTTACAAACCTTCAGTATCCATCCTTATTTCATCCCTTATAATTGAAACTTGTACTATTTAAATTGAAAATCACATCTGTGGGCTTAGCATCTGGTATCTATCTATGATGCAAATAGCATGAAGGCTATTTATGTCAAGATAATATATTCAGTAACAATTGCTCACCCTGGTCATGAAAATATGCTTATTTTGCTAAAGGACTATAAATGCACAGATTTATATTTCCATTAGCACATTACCATTGTAGAATAATTTTATAACTAAAATAATGTAATTTATAAATAAAATATTTTATTCCTGAGAGGACACACATTGAGTTTATTGTGAATTATGACTCCAGGGGACTTTGGGAATACAAATTCTTATTAAATTACATAAATGATGCCATGTCACAAATTGCATTGCATAGTTATCATTATCATTTCCATTGAAAAACAGTAAAACAATAAAATAATAAATTAACTCAAAATATTTTCAGTGTGAATCCTAGTTAAATTTTTATTAATGGAAATATACAACAGTAAGTCAGTCACAACAACAAGTATTATTGAAGATCTACTAATGCCAACCCAGGTAGGTAGCACATAACAACGTTAGCTTTAACGCACCAGGTACTAGGGCTCTAAACACACACTGAGACTTTTTGTTGTTTTCTTACTATGCCTATAGATTGCAAACAGTATATATCATTACTCTCTCTACTGACCAACAAAATAAAAAATTAAAAAGATAAGATTGAAAATACAGATACACATTGTTATAAAATGACATTAAAACATATATGCCATTAAAATAATGGAAACAAGTGTCACTGATTATACATTTGCAGTATTTAAAATATGAGAATTATTTCTATTTTTGAATTTAATTATTTAAGCTATAGATAATATACCTAGTTTGTATAAAATATTTGAATAACTTTATCTCTGCAAAAACATAAAAAAAGTTTCCTCTCCATATAATAATGTTCCAGATTTCCCTTTATAAGTGTTCCTATTTTTCTCTCATACGGTAATTAATAAAATTGTACAAAGATAATGTTGTTACATCCCAGTTAGAAACAATGCACTATATTTGTCTTCTAGCCTGGGAAATGAGAGCATTTTTTGAATATTCATGGATTCTTTTCATATATCATGTCTTTCTAATTTTCATAGAATTTTAATGCTATAAACTATATTAAATACGAGATATATATTGAAGAGAATTTTATATATTTTATGATTTAAAAGGTGTTTATCTAAAAATCATCATTTCAATATTGACTTTGTTATCTGGATTATTTCCATTTTTGGAAATGTTTTACTCACAAGAAGTTTTAACTACCACCTCTAAGTGAAATATTTCCACATCAAAATATTTTTTCTTGATTTTTATCATAAGCTTTTTTCTGAAACGACTTCGTCTACCTAAAATTTAACATGAATTGCTTAAAATGCCAATCATAATTCTTAATCCAAAAAGTATGTCCTCATCCAGGGAAGTTGATCAAAGATATCATATCTGAACTAGCCCCTGAAGATCAGGAAGGATGTAGCAATGTGAAAAGGCATCAGAAAGACATTTAAGGTGTAAGGAAAATAAAAAGAGCAAAGATGAATATGATACAGCTGGTATTAAAAATAAATGGATATTCAAAAACAAGTTTGCAATTCTTTGTAACTTAGATTTTAATGATTTCCCAATCTTTGGAAAAAATTTTCTATTGACACTTCATTTTCCTTCTCAGAATGCCTGAGAATTTTTAGGTCTCAGAATCTAAGTTTGCCATTTCTGGCTCTCAATTCCCTGCTTCTCCTTAAAGCATCTTACTTTGTACTTCCACAGCCACATTTTCTCCTTGTTCTTGACCCAGACACAGAACAAGGGTCCTTTCTATTATTTTTTTCCCCACATCGTTCACTCAAGACATATGTGTAGCAAAAGATGTAACAAAGAAGGTTTTTGTTGTAACAAAGTACTCTTAAAATGTCCTAGTTCTATAGAAAACCCTAATCTTACCTTTGACCATATTTTTCATCAGATTTCATTTATCTTACCATGATCTATATCCTTTCCCCTCTGTTTTTCCATTTCCTTCCATCTCCTAGCTCTGAGTCAGCTCCACACCTACATAATCCGCAAATTTTAACTGTTTGTGCATGATGTGTAGCTATCCTTTATTTCACTCTATTCTTAAAGACTTCGTTGTAATCTCAGCTTCCTTAACACTCAATTAGAAAATCTGCAAATGGGAAAACAGCTTGGCTCGTATTTTTATTCACGTTCTAGTTCTCTGACATGATCTCTTTACTATGCTTTTGCACAAGCCTACTAAAATGTAGTTTGACATCGCATGTAATTTTATGTATAAAATGAACTGTAGTGAAAATATTTATACATAGTAATTTTTCATGTCTCTTTGCATGCAGGTGTTTGTGTGTAGGCCTGGAACAAGCAGATATTTGACCCATATAAACTAGAAATAGCTTGAGCAAAACTCACTCCCATTTATATCTATAAAATATCATACTAATTTTAATTTTTGCTGAAATAAAATAATTATAATAACTTTTAAGCTCTATTTTCTATTGAATATTGACAAATTGTAATTCTATATATTTGTGAGGTACAAAGTGATGCTATGATATACATATATACATACACATGCACAATGGGATGATTGAATCAAGCTAATTAACATATCCATTACCTCAAATACTTATCATTTATTCCTCCTAACTGAAACATTGCATCTTTTGGCCAACAATTCCTATTTTCCAAACTCCCTAGCCTCTATTTTGCTCCTTGTAAATCTCTACACTTAATGTATTACTTTATAAACTGAATCTAGGCTGTTCTAGTATCATCAAAACACTTCCAAAGAAAATGGTCTGGCCGAGTGTGGTGGCTCACACCTGTAATCCTAGCACTCTGGGAGGCGGAGGCGGGAGGATCACTTGAGGTCAGGAGTTCCAGAACAGCCTGAGCAAGAGCAAGACCCCATCTCTACTAAAAAATAGAAAGAAATTATTTGAACAACTAAAAATATATAGAAAAAATTAGCCGGGCATAGTGGTGCATGCTTGTAGTCTCAGCTACTCGGGAGGCTGAGACAGAAGGAATGCTTAAGCCCAGGAGTTTGAGGTTTGAGGTTGCTGTGAGCTAGGCTGACGCCACAGCACTCCAGCCAGGGCAAAAGAGTGAGACTCTGTCTCAAAAAAAAAAACCAAACAACAACAACAAAAAAAAAAAAAAAAAACAAAGAAAATATTCCATAGTTCTTAATAGGGTGTTAAGAGGGATATGAGTAGACAGTTCAGAGGAAAGCTATACAAAAAAAATTGTAAAAATCTGCTCAGAATCACCATTTAAAAAGCAAATAAAAATAAAGAAAATATACAATATAATTTTATAGTCTTCAGAGCAGCAACAATTAGAAGAAATTATTAATTTATCTTGATTTTCTGTCATCTGTGGAAGGAAGAAACATTTCCATATATATATTGGTAGCACTTTATGGGTTCCAGCCTTTTCAAAAAGAAATATGTTGACACTTAGTGTATGCTTAATAATATTAACTTATATTTTATTACATATCATGTGACATATTTTATATATATATCTGTGGTTGTGTATTTATATTTATTATATATGTGTACCTGTGTATATATAAATATATATCTGTTTATTTACACAGAATTTCCTGTGACCCAGTAACCCCATATAAGGAACCTATCCCATAGAGAAAGGGATTCTGATATGCAGACATATATGTAGAAGAATATTTACCGAAGCACTAAAAATAAGAAAGTCTCCCTTTCCCACTAACTAGCTTGAGAGTCCACTAATAGAAATTCTAAAGATTGTCTTGCCTAACTTTCGTTTTAAAGCTCGAGAAATGAAGGTGAGATATTAAAGTCACACAGCTGGTAATTTGCTCAGTCATCTGGAATAGAAATCCATTGACATACAGTTTCATTTTTACTGACAAGGAATTCATGTACTGACATAAAAATTCTCTTTCAGAATTAATCTCTGAAGGTCGATGACATATTCACTAAGGTTCATAGCAGCATAATTCTTGAAGGAGAGGAGAAGACATGGGGCAGAGAGTGGTGCTTCTTGGTATGAGAAAAAGTACATTCCACGTTGCTTCATTAGTATACATGGAAACCTGCTTTCAGAAGATGACGGAATTAAAACATTTTGACAATAAACATATCATTATACAATAATATTATCTTAATTAGGAACTTTGGAAAGCACAGAAAAAACCACAAAGAATAAATTTGAAATCATCATAAACTTTATTGACCAGGGATAACTTTAAAGAAAATTACTGTTAAAATGCTCTTAATGTATGTGTGTAATTGTTTTATTTAAAAAATGGGCCCATGTGGTGTCCACCAAGGTTTTCAATAAATTGTGAATGTTATTGCATTCCATTAAATGTTTTTAACATTTTATATAAGTTACATAGTACTTTATTAAATAGCTGATATTTGTTTATTAAATAAATCATCCATATTTGGAATTTAGATGATTTTCAGCTAAAGAAATTCCTAAAAATATATTACATATATCCATGATTTCCTCGGTATATACCAATAGAAATAGGCTTTAAGATAAGAAATTGTGTACGTTGTCTTTGTTCAGTTTTTATTAGTTTAACTTTTGTTTGTCAAATTATATAGGCTTTATGTACAAAATTATTTTTCCAACAACTTCACAAATATATTAGTCCCTCAGATAATAAACCTTGCTTATTATTATGTAAAAATGTTTACCAATTAATAAAGGAACTATGAAAAATCATTTTACATTTTGCTACATGTTGCATTTGAACACTTTAAAATTGATTATCTGTTATTTATTTCTTACACTTTTGTTTTTACCAATCATTTATGCCTTTTACAATATTATTCCTTCTTTCTTTTTAAAGTTTAACACTTGTTTTTTTCCTCTTTATTAATAGTTCCATGTATTTTTATTCTCAGCATTGGCAAAAAATTTCACCAGTATATAATTATCAACCTGTTGTCTACATTTTTTAATGAATTACTTTCTGTTTTCAGAATCATTGATTTTAATCTCTTACATTCATTTTATCATTTATTTTATATTTTATGTTGTATTCACAAGATTAATTAATTCATACTCATATTGATAATTTTATAATTAAAAACATTCCACCTTATGGTTTACTCATGAATTTAGCTTTGGCCAGTTTCTACATATTTCAATATAGATTGTGCTTATTTAAAAATTTCCACACTTTAATTTCCTGCTTAAATAAGAGTTCAATAATATAAAATAATATAAAATAGACTTCTTTCCTATAAAATATTATGTCTCATGCTGTATTTTTGTCTGTTTTGCCTGATATACACATATCATTCTTTTGCTTATGTTTATTATTTTTATAATATTTTTCTGTTTATTTAAGTTACTAGATTGTCAATTGTATCAGTGCTGGAAAAAGAAACCATCCATTGGGAACTATGGCTGGTTCCCAAAATCATGGGAACACCTGGATTAGGGATTCATGCTGATCCCTTATGGACTATGTGAACACTTTGCTTGTGGTTATTAAAGTTTGACTCAGATTCACAATCACTCAAATCAAGAAGAATTAAATCACAGTCAAGGATGTGTTATGAATGAATGGACTTCCTAGGATGCTAGTAAAGAAAGGCCAGAGACATTCCTGCTGTGGGCAGTGTCCTTTCTTCTCGTGAGATGTGGAGGAGTGGTGGGCAGTGATACCCGTGGTATTACTCTGTTTCGTTTGATAGTAAGGATATTTTCTATTTTTGGAAATGTGCTATATTAAGATCAACACTATCCAATTACTTCCTGAGTACTGTTGTACTTCTTAAATATAGAAAGCAGCATTTTCTGAATTTGTTAATACCCTGCCTTAAAAAAATAGGAACACCAAGAGTTGCATGTTTCCCTGAGGATCTGTGAGCTACAGGAAGCTCTGTTTATTTGGTTGGATCAACCTCTACTATTTTTTCAATCTTGCATCTAAAAACTTCTGTGTCTTTGATTCAACAATTTATTTAGAACTTTTGGAATTGTATATGTTTGTGTGTGTGTATGTGTGGTCTCTTTATATCAGTTAAGAACCAACTAAGCAAGGAATAAACCCAGTTTTTATCTCCCCTTTAAAATATTTCCATAAAAAAGTACAAGAATAACTCTAATGAAGAAGCATATGCAAGAAAATTTTCTCATCCATAATTGAGACATGTAACAACTTAAGCCAAGAAATATAATCGTATATAATGTATGTCAGACAGAGAGAAAGAGAGGAAGGAAAGAAATGTGAGCTGGCGCTCAAATGGCCAAAAATGCTATCAAATAGTAGTGATAATTTTGGAAAACAATTTGTTAAGACCTATGAATATATACATATTAACACCTGTTAATTATTGAATCCTACCTCTACAGATTCATCTTAATTAATTATTTAAATATTATATGCAAAAATGATCATTTAATTTTTTTTTTACTATAACAAAATATTTTGAACAGGAAGTTATAAATTGCTGAAATACTTTGAATTAGAAATAATTAAGTAATATTCTCAAAATATGATGCCATATAGGAGTTCTATCAACAGTATAGTGTAGCATTATGAAATTTTCTATGATTTAAAATTAAATAAAAAATTCAGAATGATATGTATAGATGATTGTAATGAGAGAGAGAAAGAGAAAACATGAAATAAAGTGTGAAATTCCTATACAGTAAATGAAGTTGTTCTTGAATAGTAGAATTATGAATTATGTTTTTTGTTTTCAACTTTTCAGAAATGCATATAAAGTTTAAATTAATAAAACATTCAATCAATTTTTCTATCACACTAAATGTAAATTCATATAAAATACTGAGAATTAGACATCAAATTCAAAACTAGATCCAGCACTTCTTTCACTTAAGTGAAAACTTCGAAGTAAGTCTGCACAAAAATTTCTAAAGAAAAACCTGAATGTTACATTTAAAATAAGACTTCTTAGATGTGGTAGATGGATATTATTCCTGTCTCAACTGTCCATCTAAAGTTTGAGTTTGCAATTGTCTGATTTCTCTCTTTCTCTCTCTCATATACACATATTTGTTTTTCCCCTTATAATTTCATGAAACTTCTCTCATCTTTTCATTCTGGTTACCTACTTGTCTTATGATGGGTCTGGGGCCTGGGCCTTCCTCTTCTGAGATGTTTCCATATAGTTTGCATATTTCAACTTCTTATCTCAAAGTGAATTTCTCTCTAGAACTCAGGAGCCCAGTCCCATACACTCCACAGATATTACTATTTTCCTGGATATAAACCATGAATATCTGCAGATATCTGTGCCATTGACTCTCGCCTGATTTCATAATGGCATGATAAATAATTTTTGAGATAGGTTAAGTAGCTGTACATAACAGTGAAAATGAGGGGATCAAGTGGACTATGATGGAGTCCAAGCACGAGGCAGTATTTTGCCTTTCCAAGGTTGCTTTAATGAATGAAAAATTGATTCTCAGATTATGGAATTGAAACATATTTGCAAAATAATAAGAAATAACATGTAGACAACAGAAAATAGCATTCAAGATTTGTTATACATATAATATTTTTTAAAAAGCAATAGAGGAGAGGTAAAATTAGGTTGAAATATGCCAAATATTTTCAAATAATTATTTATGTATGCATGTGAGTGATCAATGATTCATAAAATTTCTAAATTTATAATGCATAGTCAAAATGATGAGCTATAATGATTATTTGGAGTTATCTTTGGTCAAATTATTTTCACAGTAAATATTACAAAAAAGCCCAAAAGAATATGTCATGACCAAAATGTATGAAGTTATTGTTTTAATACTCAAAAAAGAATTTTAAAAAGATCCTTAATATAAGCAATTTTTAGTCTATGATATTGGTAGTGTAGCAGGAACAGGAGACAGATGAATAGAATTAAAATGACCAGGACAGGTAGAGAAAATGATATAGATATGCTGAAATAACATAGGGAGTGGGATTTAAACCATCACGTTTGTTAAAGAAAACTCTTGGACAAGTGGGTGTCTATAGATTCTTGACTATGAATTTGGTTTACACAAATTCATTTCCCAGGAGTTTGTTCATTTTGGATAAACAAGGTCATTGGTTGAATTAAATTTTATCCTATTAGATTACAAGCAGATTAAAGTACTTCGTTTTTATGGAACTGTGCAAAGTGAGGTCACAATTCTGATTGGCATGAATTTCAGTACTATGCAAAGTGAAATCTACCTGTAGCTAATGAAAGAATATAACTCTATATTTTTATTATATAAAATTATTTTATATATAACTTACCTATGGTTTGTTAGAATATATTATATTAATATATATGTATGTGTGTAGATATGTGTGTATATGTGTACATATGTATGTATGTTTAGTATGTGTGTGTGTGTTTGAGTCTGTGTCGTGTGTTTACTTTTATGGACTGAAGGTATACATTGTCCAGAAATAACTCTCTGGAAATTATTTTTTTAAGGAAATTATCATTATTCTGCATCACTTGTTATTATTCTGAAGAGCAATATTATGCAGAAAATTATCCTATCCATTTCATGGATATTATGAATAATTGGAATCTAACCAACAATAACAGTGATTTCCAAAGAAATTTTGTGTAATAGACTGGTAAAAACTAAGTCGACCCACCCCACTTTCAGTTAATGTCATGTGTGGCCAATGCCTTCCAGTGTTGTGTATTAGCAAATTTTAATAAGGCCTAATGTGATATTGTGCCATAATATTCATTCAACTAACTGATAGGGCATTTTAAACGTAGCCTAGCTTAATATCATTTAGCCCAGAAGCCAATATTCCACAAGTGCTGTGCCAGAGAAGTTTCTTGTCCAGAATGCTCTCACCAGATGGTATTCATTCTGCCATATGTTGCAATGCCTAGATAAGCATAATGATACAATGCCTGCTACCTCATTGAATAGTAAAATTGACTGTGTGAATTAATACATAACAGGAATAAATGACAGAAGTAAAGAAAAATCATGACTATGATTTTCCTACTCTATACCCCTCTATTTAGGAGAGGCAAAGTTTAAAATATAAATTGAGACTAGTAGATAATATTTTATGCTGTGTGAACGTCTACATTATATGAGTCTTTTAAAAACTCTTTAACTCAAATTCTCAATGTACAAAATCAAGACAATACAGGTTATGATTACCCTACAAATTATCTAATGCCTTAAACTCTACAAAGTTTCTAAGTTTTCTTGTCCAAAGTCTTTCAGTCCCTGAGATGGCCACTCCTTCTCCTAAAGAAACTAACACTCAGTTTTCACTGCTTTTTCTAATGTAAGTGCAACTAGTGTAGTACATTATTTTTTCAATCACTAACATACTGGCTATTCCAAGGAAGTCATAATTTTCCAGTCAGAGACAATTATACAATCAAATTTCTATAATACAGTTAAATAATTTTATTATAAGGGATTTTATTATAATGATAGTTGTAAATTAGTAAAACATTTATCTGGTTTAATATCTCATAATCTCATACATATTTGCTGTTATTTAATCTGAAAAAATGAAGGCTATTCATACACAATGATATTTATTTTCCATTGAGGATAATGGGTTTGAATTTTTAAAGCAACACTCTTTCAAATATCCTTTTTTCAGCCAATGATATGTTTCTGCACCTAGGCTAACCTTGAGCAATAAATATACTCACTGGCCAAATATTAAGCAAAGATGTATTCTAATTATGATCAATTATCATTATATTTTACCAATATATGATTCCATAATAATGACTGCTATTTTACATAGGTGAATGCTATGTATACCATTTTATCATTTTTTTATTTCAGCATACTATGGGGGTGCACATGTTTAGGTTATGTATATTGCCCTTGCCCCCCCGCCCCGAGTCAGAGCTTCAAGCGTGTCCATCCCACAGACAGAGCACATTGTACTCACTATGTATGTATATACCCATCCCCTCTTCCCCCCTCCCATCTGCCTGACAACTGATGAATGTTATTCCTATATGTGCCCTTAGGTGTTGATAAATGAAACCAATTTGATGGTGCATACATGTGGTGCTTATTTTTCCATTCTTGGTATACTTCACTCAGTAGAATGGGTTCCAGCTCTATCCAGGATGATACAAGAGGTGCTATATCACCATTGTTTCTTATAGCTGAGCAGTACTCCATGGTGTGTGTGTGTATATATATATATATATATCACATTTTATTAATCCATTCATGTATTGATGGGCACTTTGGTTGTTTCCACATCTTTGCAATTGTGAATTGTGCTGCTATAAACATTGGAGTGCAGATGTCTTTTTATAGAATGTCTTTTGTTGTTTTGGGTAAATGCCCAGTAATGGGATTGCTAGATCAAATGGTAAATCTACTTGTATCTCCTTGAGGTGTCTCCACATTGCTTTCCACAGAGGTTGCACTAGTTTGCAGACCCGCCAGCAGTGTATGAGTGTTCCTATCTCTCCACATCCATGCCAACATTTATTGTTTTGGGATTTTTTGATAAAGGCCATTCTCACTGGAGATAACTGATATCTCATTGTGGTTTTGATTTGCATTTCCCTGATGATTAGAGATGTTGAGCATTTTTTCATATTTGCTGGCCATTATTCTGTCTTCTTTTGAAAAGTTTCTGTTCATGCCCTTTGCCCCCTTTTTGATAGGGTTGTTTGATTTTTTTTTGCTGATTTTCCTGACTTCTAAATAGATTCTGGTTAACAGCGCTTTATCGGATGTGTAGCATGCAAGTATTTTCTCCCATTCTGTTGGTTGTCTGTTTGCTCTCATGACAGTTTCTTTGGCTGTGCAGAAGCTTTTTAATTTGATCAGGTCCTGTTTATTTATTTTTGTTGTTGCTGTGATTGCCTTTGGGGGTCTTCTTCATAAATTCTTTGCCTAGACCACTGTCTAGAAGAGTATTTCCAACGTTTTCCTCTAGAATTCTTATAGTTTCATGCCTTAGGTTTAAGTCTGTTATCCGCCATGAGTTCATTTTTGTGAGAGGTGAGAGGTGTGGATCCTGTTTCAGTCTTCTACATGTGGCTATCCAGTTTTCCCAGCACCATTTATTGAATAAGGATTCTTGTCCCCAGTGTGTGTGTTTTGTCTACTTTGTCAAAGATTAGATGGCTATATGAGAATGGTTTTATATCTAGGTTCTCAGTTCTGTTCCATAGGTCTATGTCCCTGTTTTAGTGCCGGTACCATACTGTTTTAGTTACTACAGCCTTATAGTATAGTTTGAAGTCTGGCAAATTGATGCCTCCCATTTTTTTCTTTTTGCATAGGATTGCTTTTGCTATATGGGGTATTCTCTGGTTCCATACAAAGCATAAAATTATTTTTTCTGTATCTATGAAAAATGATGTTGATATTTTAATAGGGATTGCATTGAATCTGTAGATCACTTTGGGTAGTATAGGTATGTTAACAATGTTGATTCAGCCAACCCATGAGCATGGTATGGTTTTCTACCTGTTTATGTCCTGTGCTATTTCCTTCCTCAGTGTTTCATAGTTCTCCCTGTAGAGGTCTTTTACCTCCTTAGTTAAATATATTCCTAGGTACTTCATTTTATCATTTTAAAACAACATTTTCAGAAATCTTCAGCTCATATGGCATGCTTTCATTTTTTTCATTCATCTTTTGTCAATGAAATGACAAATCTATGATTCACATGTAAATTAGAAACAAAATTAGTACACTGCTTGTATACTTTTTTAATGTTAAAAATGCTTTTCAGCAAAGGAAAGTTTCTCAAAGTGAACATGATACTCTTTCAACAATGGGAGCTAATTATAAGCAGTGAAACAGTAATATGAAATATTCAAAGGAGACTTCTTACAGCTGCCAAGTTAATCTTCTCTAAACCAAAGTTCTGCTCATGATCCTACTCAATAACTATCATTTGTCCCCTGTTGCTTACCAAATTAATTAAAATTGATGCACTTTGGTATTCAAGGCAGGATACAATATGTCCTCAATCCACCACCCACAGTTGGTTCTCTATTATACTATAGTTCTCCAAATTGTAGCATACATTTCAAATAAATTGGGGTATTATAAACTATAGTCCATACATATGGTGAAATTTTCTAAATTTGCATCTATATTTATGTTTTTGTTGTTCTTTCAATTGAAACTATCTCTTGCCATCAGTCACTACTAATAGAAATCCTTCTAACAATGCTGGAATGCTACTTCTTCCAGTGTGTTTTTGGGTTATCCTAACCTTGCAATGTCACTTCCTCTCAAGAAGACTTTTGATTGTACCTATCTTATGACATATAAAGGCTTTACTTTTTAATATATATACTTGTATAATATTTGTTGCCTTTATTCCAAGGGTACTAATCTAGTATCTGGTACCTAATTCATTACCACTGTAGCAATCCATTTGAATTTTTAAGAACATTTTTCTGATCTAGCTAGCCTCTGTGTGGTCAGTCTGCTTGACTCTACCTGAATAGCTTTCTATATGTATTAGTGAGCTTAAAATCTGTCTCTCTCTCTCTGTCTCTCCCTCTCAGCATTGAAGATATTACATTGAAGTTTGCTTTCATCAGCTTGAAAATCTTCCTCCTTTTCTTAATTCTTATATTTGATATCTCCCATATAAATCTCCCATATAGCCATGGATTTCCTTCTTAATTTACAACTCAATTGATGCAGACATTTCATTGTCCAAAATCTCAATGGCTTGATTCAATCTTCAAAAAAGTATACAATCGTATTCACTAAGTATGTATATCTTCCTGGATTAGATGAATACATTTTATTATCCCTCGGTGGATATCTTAATTTGAACTGCTGAACTCTTGTTTTCTAAAAAATAAGGCCAGAAAAATTTTATTTGATTTTTTTCACACTTAATTGATATTTAATGAAAATAATCTTTTAAAAAAATGTTTAATAGATTTAGGGAGTCGTGGCTGAATTCCATTACATGTACACATTGTATAGTGGTGAAGAGCTGAACTTTTTCTTCAAAGTACCTATCCTGTCGTGCTGATCAATGTTTCCATTCTCTATCCTTCACTACTTTAATTCCTCCTGTACAACCAATAGATCTCAGCATTCATAGCACCTAGGAGTGCACCAAACATTACAACAGGTTTCAACTGGGAGAGGTCATTCATCTATCTGTTGCTTCAGTGGGAACATCCACTCAAAAGAGGTATTTCATAAGTTCACACCACGCCTGGCACAAGTCCGCATCTTACTGATGTTCTGTTGGAACCACAAAGGTCCACCACGCCAATCTACCTGCAACTGTCACTGAAATGATTTTCGCCAACCCCTTTCTCTGTCCCACGTAGGTGACCTTTAATTGATATTCAGAATTTGCTAATTATCACCTCCTTTGAAAGAATCTTGCCTAATGGTGTCATCTAGAGAACTAGCTCATCCATTTTTTTAAGTCATATTAAGCTGTACTGTTTTATTCACAGGATTTATTACATCTTGAATTTAGTTTATTCGTGTGTTTATTCACATGTAGGTATTCAAAGATTATCACTCGAATAAATGGAAGAACTCTTCATTATGCTATCATTGTAAATAGTATTCTATAAAGAATGTTTGATTTTCTCTAGAAAGGAGAAATATTGGGTAAATTTTCAGAGAGATGGTAGGTTTTGAAATTGGTCACAAAATATAAATATTTCTGTGTAGAAAACAATTAAATATTTTTAGACATTATTTGTATTAGAAGAGGCTTTACATATAAAGAGTGTGATACAATGCTGTTTCAATAATGTACATGTGTGTCTTGACCATTTCTCAAGAAAATTTATAAATATTAAATCCATTTTTGAATTCTTTATTATATAGTAATATAGTGATTCAATATCACCATAATTCTTTAAAATTTTAAATCTGTACAGTTATTTTTGCAAATTTTATCTTCCATCTGTCATTTAAACATTTTATAAATTCTTAATATATAATATTAAGAGAAGATGGAAAATATAGGTTTTGAATTAAAGATTAAATTTCTAAACTTATTGTTCTCACATTTAGAAGCAGTGATTCCATATCATCTTATGTATACTTTTATTATTATTAGTTTGATTTTTTTATCTCAATCTTTTTTGGCCACTAAAAGTCTATGCCACATTTTTTCCCCACTTCATGATCACTTCAGATAAGCAGCAGCTCTAAGTGAATGAACTATTATTTTTCTTCTCTTTCTTCCCATTCCTCCCACTCCAGTGCAGTTTCCTCCAGGTGTAAGATGAAAAGTAAATACCATTTCTAAATCTAAAGCTATTCATTCTGTTCTAAATAACAGTATTTCTTTCATTTTGTTTGTAGCCATTACTTTTCCCAATATCAAGTTGAACAAATGAGGAGATAATGCTCATGCTTCTATCACGTTTTTATTTATTCTGAGTCCATATACAAAGATTCATGTATAAGAATCTGAATTCTTGTATATGAGTCTTCACAAAAACTAAGTTATTCACTTGGTTTCTTCTAGACTCATACAACAGTCTTTGACTAATTTTTTATGATTTCTCCCACTGTGGTCAGATTTTTAAAAATTTATTTTGCTCAATATTAGTTTTGACAAATATATTACAAATTGAAGTTTTTTTTAAAGGTAACATCTGGGACTGTATGTCTTGGCTCAGACTTAGTGAGTTATTTTCTGCCAAACATACATGTGCATGAATGTACACACATACACACACACACACACACTGATTTAGTTTTGATAATCTATATTCCATGGATAGAACCAAAAGGGAATACAAGAAATTAGAGCACTGGAGAACATAATTATTCCTTTAAAAGTAACATTTATAAGACTTTAATTTAATTTCTAATAGGATAAAAACTGTTTTAAAGAGCAAAAAAAAAAAAAAAAACAAGAAAAGAGAGAAGAATGTAACAGAAAAAATAGTTGATCTTGAGTGGAAATCAACCTGAAAATGATTCTGAAATTATCCAAATTATTCTTTTGTTTATTCTTATCTCTGGTCATTTTTGTTATCCTTCCTAATGGTTTCTTTTCATCACTTTGTAAAAGTGTTTTTTCTCCCTATTCTTTCTAATTTCTCTTTAACTCTAATATAAAGTTCTCTTTAAACTAAATATAGTTTGGAAGTCATTTTCAAGAACTAGTAATAGCCAGTAGAAATGTATAGGGTTTTAAAGAAGTTATGAAATAATGAAATTATACATTTTGCATTTTTGTTGAATTTGAAAGTGTAAACAGACAAATTAGCAAATGCAAGTGTCAATCTCACTTTTGGCCTTGCACAATCCATATTTGCCATTAAAACAATATATGAACTCAATAAACACCAGCTATATTTTAAGGCACATAAACCGTTACTACTTCTGCAGCACTCATCTACATAACCCAAATATCCCAAAGCACATTTTCTTAGTCCTATGTTTCCCCACACCCCAGGAATTTTCAGCAAGTTTCTTTCTTGCCTTCAAAACCTGTGCACTGCTGGATGGCTGGTTTTGCTCTCCTAATGTCCTTCTGCTGAGTACTGGCTCCTTCAGCTGGTATTATTCCATGGCTTCTAGCACAGTGGCCCATCTGGGATACTTATTACTTTCAGTACGCCAAAGATGTCACATTGAAAATGTGGTAAAAATGGTACTTTCTCTCTAATCCTCATAGAGGACAGAGAACTTCATTCTGTTATGTCAGAAACTGGGAAATCCTTCCTTCTCCCTGTAGTCTTCTCTGTTGTTTTTGTACATCCTTAAAGTAGCACTGTTTTTGTGCCAAGAATTACAGTTGCCTTTATGGAAGTAGGTACTTTTTATTAGTGTGTGTGTGTGTGTGTGTGTGTGTGTGAGGAAGAGAGAGAGAGAGATACTGTTTAGTCAAAGATCTTAAACAACATTCTATGGGTCTACCTGAATGATTCTCCATTTCTGTGCTCTCCAGCCAGTGTCTTCCATGCGTATCACAAATCCTATCCTACTAACAGTCAGTTAAAAATTAGAAGTCACAAACAATAAAAAATACAAATATATCTCATATTTATCATCTTATACAAACAGACACCATGAAAGAAATGGGAAGTTACTAATCTAACATGGTTAACTGGATTGTAATATAAATCCAATCTCCTAATTGTACATATACAGAGACACACACAATCATAGAAATCTATTTTTATGAAAATCATATGTTTATTTGGATAAGGAATTATTGAACATGGGCATTCAAAATGTCAGGACCCAAGTGGTGTATTATTTACACTTCTATTTCTTTCTTTTTTTTTTTTTCTTTTTTTTTGAGACAGAGTCTCACTCTGTTCCCCTGGCTAGAGTGCCATGGCGTCAGCCTAGCTCACAGCAACCTCAAACTCCTGGGCTCAAGCGATCCTACTGCCTCAGCCTCCCAAGTAGCTGGGACTACAGGCATGCGCCACCATGCCCGGCTAATTTTTTCTATATATTTTTAGTTGGCCAGATAATTTCTTTCTATTTTTAGTAGAGATGGGGTCTCGCTCTTGCTCAGGCTGGTCTCGAACTCCTGAGCTCAAACAATCAGCCCGCCTCGGCCTCCCAGAGTGCTAGGATTACAGGCGTGAGCCACTGCGCCTGGCCTACACTTCTATTTTTAATGAGCATTTATTAGTGTTTTATTATTCTTTAATTTCTTTTGCGATATCTGTTGAAGTGATTCAATATAGTTAACTATTGTGTTTGTATTCACAGAAAAATTAAATCTTTTCATGCATGATTTTAGTTAATGTAAAATAAAATCAAAGAGTGAACAAAATCTGGTTCTTCTTTGGAGAACAAAAAGTTAGAAGAACTTGCAGAAAATTTAAATTAGTTGGTGACTTGAGTATATTTTCTACTTCTTATTCTTTTGAAAGAAATATATACCAAGAAATGGGAGGTTACTAATCTAACATGGTTAACTGGATTGTAATATAAATCCAATCTCCTAATTGTACATATACAGAGACACACACAATCATAGAAATCTATTTTTATGAAAATCATATGTTTATTTGGATAAGGAGTTATTGAACATGGGCATTCAAAATGTCAGAATAAGACATTTTGAACATTTGTCACTTTGAGAATAGTGCAGTATAAAGGCAGGAGGCTTCCAGAAGGAGGTGTGAATTTTCCTTTTGCAAAAAGTAGAAAGGAAATCCTCTTTGATAAATTGATATTTGACAAAGCTCAGATTTTCAGCATGGCCATCAGTACACATAATCCAGTTCCAGCTACCATTTTATCTCACCTCCCACCGTTCTCTGCCTTACACCTGCACTCAGAAATATTGGTCATCTTGAAGGTCATCAAGCAACTATAAACTTAGGGACTTTGCACTTGTGGTTAACTTTAGCTAAATGGTCATTTCTCCAGGTAGCTATATGGCCAACAGGAACCAAATTAAAAGAACTTTCTTGGTACTCTCATCCTTTGTTAATTTTTTAGTCTACCTTTTTTTTTCATAGCATATTACCTTGAAAAATATAAATTTGGGAGAGTTTTTGTATGCTATCTTCTTCACTTAAAATATAGATTCCATAAGAACAGGAACTCTGACCTTTTTATTCATCTTTGTAGCTCCATTATCCTGATGAATTTTAAGATACTTTACTACTGGCATTCACTTTTTCTTGAATAACAAATGGATAACAAAATACAGGCAGTGTAGAGTAAACCCTTGATCACTTGAAGGGAACATGTAAGGAAGTGGAGTGAAATACTATCCTTTAAATAATTTCAAACTACAGACCTGAATAAGACTATGAAAATGACATCTACTCTCAATTAACTTCCTTGTTATTTTTTCTTTCAAAAAGCAACTATTTTAAAAATCTTAATTTTCTTATAATAACTCATATATAGGAAATCAGTAATATGTTTACTTTTCTACTTTAGTATAAAATATTTTATTCATATATAAAGGCCAGAGAATTTGTATTAAAATGTAACCAAATAGCTGTAAATATGATATATTAATATACTCCTATGATTTTTGAAGAAGTTTCGTGTAATGCTACCTTTTATTTAGTTCAGTATCTTTTCTGGCTCACTGTAGTCTATATTACTTGTATAGTTTCTTATATATTTTAATTCTTCTCATATAATTATTTATTTGCCTAATAACTTATTTCAAATCCCTTTGATATTGTTTTAGTTTTGTTTTACAACATGTATATGCAGTGAAAATTTTTAGTAGTTATATATGTGGGCTATAGTTTTATATCTATACTAATATATGTTTTATTTATACATTATTTATGAATTTTTAGTTTTATTACAAATATAATTTACTCACATATTTTGAAAATTTCTGACCATATAAAAACAGGGCAGGTTAAATAGCAGGAAAAAAAATAAAGAAATCCATATTCAGTCACTACTGTTTTGGTGGCGAGTCATTGGTGGAGGATATCACGTGAGACTCTATTAGTGCCTAAGTGTAGATACAGTTTTCTGCAATGGGCCTCAAGATAATTCATTCCATTGACCACAAACCAGCCAAAGGAGATAGTTTAGCTATGTGATTGCCTATTAAACTCTTATGTGTAACATCATTTGTGAATGTTAAAACCTCTAAACCAGAAACAATATGAAAGAGTACTAAGTAAATTGTGAGACCTAAAAGATAAAGAAATTATTATTAATAGTGGATCAAATTAAATTTTTTAGAAAATTAAAGATGTTCAGCCATTGCATCCTAGTACAGCATCTGAAAATTCTGGGGCAGCCAGAATCTTCACTGAGGAATTTCAGAATATTCTCATCGAAGAAGACCCATTTTCTCAATTCATTCACAAATATCTCATTTAAATGTTTCACATGTAAAATGCTCTTGCCCTGTCTTCACAAGTAAAATAAAATAAGAAACCCCAACATCATAGGAATATATTAAATATTATTAATATAATCATTGCATGTCTATTGTTTAATACAATATCTTTCACATGTTTTATGTGGGGTGAATATATATACATACATGTATAGAATTGTACACATACATATTCTTCCTACAGTATATATACCATATATATATAGTATATTTCTATATATGTATATATAGAATCGTATGTTAATTTTTCCTATAATATCTATTTTTAATCAACCTTTAAAAATCATATTGATTTATATTTCAGATTTCTCTTATTGTGCATTAAATATTTCTAAGTACTATCAAAGGAATACTATATTTTCCTGGAATTAATTATCATTTTATGTGCTTTTTTATTTAAAACTCTACTTTTAATTCCTATTTCCTGCCTGGATGATTTATGATTGATTTTCTCAATTGCCTTTCCTTACAAGTATCAACTACTCATACTTAATTGTCAATAAAGTACTAACCTTATTCTCCTTATTGTTTGCTTTATTAAACTCTCTGTCAGCCACAATATGCAAAAAAATTGAAACAGATTGCATGCTATTCTGTTATGTTTTCAACAGATGTCTAGTTAATTGGAATTTCTCATAATCAGGCCAACTGTGTTAGTTTCTTAGAAATATAGAAAAATCACAAACATGTATTTTCACTGCTTGAAGTAAGCCACAGCTTTTTAAAAGAAATTTCTACATGGATTTTCCCCAATTACATGCATTTATTTTATGTATATTTATATAGAGAGAGATATGCACACAAACATATATATATACATATATGCACACATCCATACACACAGACATACATATCTTCTTTGAATAAAAGTAACACACTTCATTGGTTGATGCTCCTCACATTCACATAGGAATGAAATAGTGTGGCTCTGGAGGAGAATCATGGAAATGCCAAAAATGGAAAAAACAGACAACACTCAAATCACCGTATGATAACACAGCAAAAAAGGATCAAGATTAATATGCTGTGGTTGCTTTTGGGGTCTACTTCATAAATTCTTTCCCTAGGCCAATGTCTATAAGAGTTTTTCCAACATTTTCTTCTAGAATTCTTATAATTTCATGCCTTCGATTTAAGTCTATTATCCATTGTGAGTTGATTTTTGTGAGAGGTGAGAGGTGTGGATCCTGTTTCAGTTTTCTATATGGGGCTATCCAATTTTCCCAGCACCGTTTGCTGAATGAGGATTCTTTTCCCCAGTGTATATTTTTGCCTGCTTTGTCAAAGATTAGATGGTTATATGAGGATGGTTTTATACCTGGGTTCTCAGTTCGTTACATTGGTCTATGTCTCTGTTCTTATGCAACTAACATCTGTTTTAGTTACTATCATCTTGTAGCATAGCTTGAAGTCTGGTAAATTGATGTCCCCCAATTTCTTCTTTTTCCTCAAGATTACTTTTGTTATACGGGGTCTTCTCTTGTTCCATATGAAGCATAGAATTATTTTTTCTAGATCTGCAAAAAATGATGTTGGTATTTTAATAGGGATTGCATTGAATCTGTAGATCACTTTGGGTAACATAGACTTTAACAATGTTGATTCAGCCAATCCATGAGCATGGTATGGTTTTCCACCTGTTTACATCCTCTGCTATTTCCTTCCTCAGTGTTTCTTAGTTCTCCTTGTAGAGGTATTTCACCTACTTAGTTAAACATATTTGTGGGTATTTTATTTTCTTTGTTGCTATTGTGAAGGGTATTGAGTCTTTGATTTGGTTCTCAGTGTGACTGTTGTTGGCATATAAGAATGCTACTGATTTCTGTACATTGATTTTGTAACCTGAAATTTGCTGAATTTGTTGATCAATTCCAGTAGTCTCAGAGAAGAATTTTTTGGTTGTTCTAGATATAAAATCATATTGTCAGTAAAGAGCGATAGTTTGATCTCTTCTGCCCCCCATTTGGATGCTCTTGATTTCCTTCTCTTGTCTGACTGCTCTGGCTAGGACTTCCAGCACTATGTTGAATAGAAGTGGTGATGGAGGGCAACCTTCTCTGGTTCCAGTTCTAAATGGGAATGCCTACAATTTTTCCCCATTCAATATGATGTTGGCTGTGGGTTTGTCATATACGGCTTTTATCATGGTTAGGTAAGGCCCATCTATGCCTATTTTGTTGAGCGTCGAATTAAAAAGCTTCTACATAGCCAAGGAAACTATCATGAGAGCAAATAGATAACCTACAGAATGGGAGAAAATATTTGCATGCTACCCATCAGATAAAAGGCTGTTAACTAGAATCTTTATAGAACTCAGGAAAATCACCAAGAAAAAGTCAAACAATCCCATTAAATGTGGGCAAAGGACTTGAACAGAAACTTTTCAAAAGAAGACAGACTAATGGCCAACAAACATATGAAAAAATGCTCAACATCTCTAATCCTCAGGAAAATGGAAATCAAAACCACAATGAGATATCACTTAACTCCAGTGAGAATGCCTTTTATCAAAAAGCCCCCAAACAATAAATGTTAGCATGGATTCGGAGAGATAGGAATGTTCATACACTGCAAACTAGTACAACCTCTGTGGAAAGTAATATAATATGGAGATACCTCAAAGAGCTAAAAGTATAACTACCATTTGATCCAGCAATCCCATTACTGGGCATCTACCCAAACAAATAAAACTCATTCTATAAAAAAGACATCTGTACCAGAATGTTTATAGCAGCGCAATTCACAATTGCAAAGATGTGGAAACAACTGAAGTGCCCATCGACACATGAGTGGATTAATAAAATGTGATATATTTATACCATAGAGTTCTACTCAGCCACAGAAAACAATGGTGATCTAGCACCTCTTGTATTATCCTGGATAGAGCTGTAGCCTATTTTACAAGGTGAAGTGTCACAGGAATGGAAAAATAAGCACTACATGTACTCATCATCAAATTGGTATTAACTGAGCACCACTTATGTGCACATATGGTAGTAACACTCATTGGGTGTTGGGGGATGGCAGGGAAAAGGAAGGGGTGGGTATATTCACACCTAATGGGTGCAGTCACTTGGGTGGGGCAAAGGCAATATATGAAACCTAAACCTTTGTACCCCTGTAATATGCTGAAATAAATAAAATAAATAAAAGTTTAATATGTATGGGTTTTCTAAAAGGCACTGCTTTTGGGAGTTGGAAAAAGCAAATAACTGTGTTAATTTCTTTTATGCTATAATTTGTATATCAATATAGAGACCATATTCATCAAATTGTTAAACAGTATAGTTTTCTCACATATTTATACAGATATCAGAATGTCATAGGTTTTGATGATGTTAAAACAGAAATATAATTTAATGAAATTCATTAAATTTATATGCAATATAAATTTAAAAGATGAAGTTTATGATTTTAGCATCTATATTTATGTTTCCAGCCCAGACATCTCCAATGAATCCCAAGAGTTGTGTTTTCAATTACCCTTTGTCACTTCTTGGATATTACTCTTCTTTTCAAAAGCCTCTAATGACTTTTCTTTTAACTCAGGTATGGTCTGAATGTTCGCGTCCACAACATTCATATGTTGAAACTCTATCCCTCAGTGTGATGGTATTTGGAAGGAGGTGGAGGTGGGGCATTTAGAAGGTAATTAGGATTAGATAAGATCATGAAAGCAGAACAATCATGAACGGTATTACTGCCCTCATGAGTCTCAAGAGAACTTGATCCTCTCTCCTTTCCCTTACCTGAGGATGCCGCTAGAAATTGGCACTATACAACCCAGAAAAGGGATCACTAGAACTTGACCATGTTCACACCCTGATGTTGGACTTCTAACCTCCAAAATTGTGAGAAATAAATTTCTGTTGTTTAACAGCCATCCAGTCAGTAGCATTTTTTTATAGTAGTCCAACTAAGGAACTAAGACATACTCCAAGTAAAAGCCTAAATTATTACAAAGAATACATTGGGTATGTGTTTTGTTTGCAAAAGTGATCCCAATTTTCCACTCAATCCTGTATATATGCTCTTTGCAATATGACTTTACATATTATCCTTAAAAGGCAGAGCCCATTCTCTACCCCTTGCACGTGGATTGGTCTTGTGATTTAATTTAATAGAGTGTTAATGAACTTGTGTAAAAGTTTCCAGAGGACACCTCAAGATGCCTTGCCCATTTCTATTATCTGTCTTGGACAATTGCCTCCTCCATGAGAAGAAACTCACCTAGCCACCTAGCCTTATGGAAAAAAAAAAGAGATAATTTGGAGGAGAGCCCATTTGTTCCAGCCGAGGACACATTAGACCAGACTACAGCCAGCCAAACCCTAAATCTGAAAAATATGCAAACAATTTTAGCAGCACTGCTTACCTGATCCACAGCTAAATGCAGACATGAGTGAGTCTAGCCTAATCTGTCAGTTTACCCAGATGATACATGGACTCAATGAGCAATATAAATGCTTATTGTTATAAAGTTCATGACAAGGTTTTGTATTGTTTTGCTTCTTTGTTTACTGTTATTTCCGAGATCTATTGCATAGCAGAATGACTACAGACAATAACGTATGGTGTAATTCAAAATTGCTGAGAGTAAGTTTCAAACGTCTCACCTCAATTAAAAATAGTTGTTTATAAAAGAAAAGATGCCTGGTATGTCACAAGGGCTCAAAAATTATTAAATATGTTTTGATTTTTATGTTCTAATTGCAATATTTTTCAATAGAATATGTGGCTTTCAAATGATTGTTGTTAGTCTTCATACTAAGATTTTTTTTCTGAACATAATTTGAATACTCACACTTTACTCTTTGTTAGAACATGAGTGCTGAATATAAAGTATAGAAGGTGTGATATACATCAGAATGGCAAGAATTTAAAATTTCCTAATATAATTTTTTCCAGAGAATATAGGATTCAGATTCCTCATTTGTTGCTGGAATGAGTGTATTTTGATACAGACATTCTGGAGATCAGAATGATGATATTAAGTTAAATTAAATATATTTGTTTTACATCGCAGCAAATCTTCTCCTAAGTGACTATCTAAGATGAATTCTTAAGAGAGTGCCTAAATGAACATTTACTAGAATGTTAACCATATTTTTATTTGTAGGGTGTGTGATTGTAGAGGCAATCGGGATATTCATGTAACAGTAGTGGAATGAATACTTAGCATTGGGTATATGTGCTCTCCTGAATAGGTGTACAGTCCATAACATGTGAAAAGCTTAAAATCATACTTCTAAAGGAAAACAAAATAGAATGAGAATAAAGTCTATATCATATCAACATTTCATTTTGCAAATTGAAATAGATAACCATAAAAAATTGCACCTTTTATAAGAATACACACAAGTAAAAAGATTCTTATAAAATACATTAGGATGGTTTCTTATGGTGCAAGAGGGGAATGGAAGTAGTGAATGGGAATAAAATGGAATGAATGAATAGATAAATATAATAAGTTAGTAGTTTGTCAGACCAGTGTTATGTGCCATATACTCACTATGATTAATTGTGTCTAAGGCCTAAGAAGATAAAATAATAATTATTATTAATTCAAGCATAAGTACAAATGAAACATTTGATTGCTGTTTCTACCACCCATATCTGTTACTAGTCCTTCCATCTCAGTTAAAATTATCAGCATTGGCCAAGTTTTATAGTCCGGGAATCTTGATTGTTTCATTTTCCTTGTCCTACAGCTTGTGTATTGATAAATATTGACATGTCTAAATCCAAATGATATATCAAATGCATTCATTTATCCCGATTTTTGACACTTTTACCATATTCCAAGTCACTATCATCTCTAGTTTGAACTATAAAAGTCTCCTAAATTGTCTCACATCCTCCTCTTTCTCCTCACCTCTGATTCATCACACATAATGTAAATTACTCCTCCCTTAAAATATTTAGTGGCTTTCTCATTGCTCTTCACCATCGCTACTATTCCTAGCCCATATTCTGGGCTCTTATTTTCCTTCAGCCTAGTCTATCACATTCTTTCCTGTTTTTTTATTCCCCGGCTACCTTGTCCTCCTCTGTTTTCCTCAAATATGTTTTCTTGTCCTAAAGATTTTATAGTCTGAATAGGTGGGTATCTTCTAGCTGTTCCTATGATTGCCTTCTTCTCATTCTTTGTATTAATTAATATGTCAAATCATAAATTATGGACTCAAGGAAGATATCCATATCTATCATTCTTTAATGTAGCTGCTCTATTTCTCTCTGTTCCCTTTAAACTTACCACTCTCTGAAGTTTTATTAATGCATTTGTGTATGGTTTGTCTGTTTTCAATTTCATAGTGTTTCCATGATAACAGGGCTCTTGTCATTTCTGTTCATTGTTGATTTATGTAGCGTCTAAAACTCAAAATGACACATAGTAGACTTTTAATGCACATTTACTGAATGAGTGATCTGTGTTTTCCCTTTGAGTAGTACAAACTCTTAACTTCTCCCGTGGTAATAAGGAAAACCAATTGTTTTTAATAATAATTTATTGTAGATAATCTACTCCAGATTTATGTCTTTTATAGATATTCTCATTTTGATTTATGCATATGAAAAATTATTATTACTTTAAAAATAAATATTAATAAACATACATCCTGGAACTTGTAAAGTGTTCACTTGGGTAAATATATTTAACATAACTGTGTTATGTTTTTCCAAATTTAAATGACTATAGATTCATAAGAAGAGAAAAATCCTTCATTATAACACAGAACTATAGAAAGATACCATCCACATGCTCAGAATTCCTGAAATTGCACTTATTCATAATACAAAAGGATTAGATAAAATGAAGATATCAAGGGTCAAATCACTAATCTACTCCTGTAAGACTGGTATATATTTCTGGAAATTCAGAAGGGGAGATCCTGGAAGAAGTATCTATAACCGGATAGCTTCAAAGAATGACTAGTATCTTAGCAAAAATATATCTCATAGACAGTATTGTTAAATTTTCTTTCACATTTGTCAGTTATTTGATTTCTAAGTTAGCTCTGGTAGAATGCCTCAAGTTTCAAGAAGTAAGTATATTAAGGAGGATTTACATGTCACAGGCATGTCATTCACAGAATAACACCAAAACACTACAATAGCCCCCAAAACGTAGGCTGATCCAATTGAAAATGCAGTACATTAAATTGGTCATTGAAGAAGCAGCATTACCATATATTTAAGAAATTAAAACACAGCAAAGTGTCCCTGCTATGATTGAATGTGATTCAGTGTACCTATCTTTTCTGCTAAAACTAGTTGATCTCTGAAATAGTATACATAAATATCCACTTATTCCTTGGGCATAAAAGAATGGCAACTTGTTGGACAAAGACAGAATTAAAAAAGTATCCATCTACATGTTAATAGATAATTACAAAGCTTAGTGGATAAGCTTTGTAATCCAAAAGCTTTGTAACCTTTTGTAATAATTACAAAATTATTATTATTCTAATTGTTTATAAAAATGATTAATTTTAACTCATTCAAGAATAGTGAAACAGAAATGTAGAATGCAGTGTCTGTATGTGTGTGTGTGTATAATATATACACAATGGATTCTTCTATGGAAATTATATTTTCCCTAAGGAAGTAAATTTTCTTTTTGGCCAGGAGAGTGATAAAAACTCTTAGACATTTCAATCACTTGTGGTCCTCCAAAATTCCCTAGCATGTAAATGGATATATTGTATAACTGTGGTATGGAAATTTCATGAAGGAGGTGCAATTAGCAAAAAAGAAATCTAGAAAAGATCCTTAGAGGAACAATTATGGGGAAAAAAGATTGGTAAACACATATTTAAATTTGGGAAAATTTACAGATGCTTTTTTATAGAGAGTCAAGTATATTTTGGACATACATTTTTAGAATACTCTTACTTGTACATTTCCATATTAAATTTGTCCAAAATTGAAGTTGTGTAAGATTTGGGAGATACAAGTGATTCTGAAACCATTACGTTCTGCATGTTGCAGTTGGTCAGAGGTGCCTTAGGAAGCCCTGTATGCACGGCTTTCCTTAGGTCTCAGACTCCTCTTATGTTACCCTCAACCTCTGTTCTCACTGAGCCCATCCCCACTGACATGGCCAAGTTGACTTCAGTTCACAATAAAACCAATTGAGCTCTATCAATCCTTACCTCATTTTCTTCTGCTCACTCCTATCCTGAAGAATCATAGCACATGGATATACACAGAATAAATACTAGAAACTGATCATAGCTTCCTTCCCTATTGCTTTTCTAGCCTGAGACAAGCTTGAGTTGAGTTCAATTTCAAATTGAATGAACATTTTGTGTGATGTTCCAGTTTACTTCTTCTTCATTTAGACGTATCTGCACACAAACACTTAAAACCACTTACACTTAAAAGTAATTATGAGATTGTCACAACAATCTCATAATTACTTTTAAGTGTAAGTGGTTTTAAGTGTTTGTGTGGCTATTGTTAGGTCACTTAATTTTTGAAACAATAAACTTATGAAATTTTTCATGTTTCTGTAGCAGTGAAAAAGTCTATGAATCTACATGAATCCACTTTTTTCTTATTAATAGATGTATAGTATTTATAGTAGGGATGAATCATAAATTACCCGTCCATTTAAAGTGTATCTATTACCATTTTTAAATGTACAATTCAGTAGTTTTTAATATGTTCACAGATTTGTGCAACCATTACCATTATCTAATTCTAGAACATTTTCATCAACCCCTAAAAATCCCTGCAGTCATTAGCAGTTACTCTCCATTCCCACACCATTCCAGCCCATGAAAACTACTAATCTATATTATGTCTCTCTATATCTGCTTATTCTGTCCACTTCATATGAATAGAATTCTATACTATGTACATTTTGCATTAGGCTTTTTTCACTTAGGATGTTTTCTAGGTTCATCCATGTTGCAATATGTGTCTGCATTTCTTTCTATTTATGGTAGAACAATACTCATCTGTTTTGAGTTTTTGTTCCATTTCAAATAACTTATGTACTGACAGGCTTATATTTGTGTGAATGTAAGATGATAGTCAATGTTTTACTATTATATTGTAAATAATGGGAAACAACCTTAGTTTTCATCTAAAGAGAGGTGGAAGGGAATCACTGTCTGAATATTGTAGTGAGGACCTCAAAACATTCGATTCTCTATATAAGTGATGAGATCACTGAAAAAAAATGGTCAAAATCAACTTTCTCCACACTCTTTAAATTAAACAAAGGCTTACAACAGTCTGAGAAACATTTATTCTATATCTGAACCTCAATAAAACCAGCTTCATGGCATTTTAACCTATCCCATTCCCCTCACTCATTTCTAGCTCTGTGGGAGCTTTGAAAAGCAAAACGTAGCTTCAGAAACAGGTTGCTGCAGTGCCCACAACCTAACAGCCACTGGAGGATTCAGAGAGGATTTGAGCCTACCCCGAAACACCACCACAGATAGATGTAACTATCTGAATAGGTGAAACACAGAGTTCAATTTGGGGCTGTGAAGCTATTTTATATGACACTGTAATGGTGGATAAATGGCACTACACATTTGTCAAAACCTATACAACGGTACAGGAAAAAAAATGAACCCTAATGTACACAAATTTTTAAGAAATCAATTATGAAATTGGGAGATCCTAGGATGGGATGCAGACTGTCACAAAAGAATTTTATTATATTACCATATAGGAGACAGTTTTATGGGAGGAGTGGGGAAAAATGTTTCTGACCTAAGTTATTTTGGAAATGAGTGGAGATTGTAAGATTAAAGACAAAAGGATCAGTAAACAAGCAGTGTACTTACTCTGTTGGCAAAGTTATTATTCAGGGGAGTTAACAATGCTGAATCCACTATAATCCTATACTGGGAATAAACAAGTAAGCCATTGGATGGTAGATGCTGGGAGCTAGAACTGTTGGACTGGAAGGATTCAGATAAGCAGAGTCAGGGAGGCTAGAATAAACTATGTGCTGTTGGATCAAGTACACACACACATACACACACACATACACACATACACACACTCAAGCTCTGCTTGCTGAGAAGGCCTAAAAGCAATGACACTCTGATAGCAATAACCACATCCAGCAGCCAGATCTTGTTTTCAAAAACTATTGTCCAATAAAAGGAACAAGGTATGCTTGGAAAAATAACAGATTGGGCCAGGAAATATATAAACTGAGCGTGGAGTATTCTGTGTGCCAGAAAGTAAGGATGTGCTCAAAAAACAAACTGGTAGAGGTATGTCAAAGGGACACAATATCCAAGTAAAAGAACTCATAATTGCCAAAGCTGGAAGAATTTGAGCTACATAATAAATAAATATTGAACTAAATATAAAATATCTGTGATTCCATTCTGATAGAAGTGATTGTATGACACCATAGTGGTGGACACATGGCACTATACATTTGTCAAAACCTGTAGAATGATTCAGAATAAAAGAGTGAACCTTAATGTATACACATTTTTAAGAAATAAATTATGAAGTTGGGGGATCAAAGGATGAAATGTAGACTATCACAAAAATTTTTACTATATTAAAGCTTCACAGCCCCAACATATCCTCTGTGTTTCACCTATTCAGGTAGTTACAGCTATCTGGGTGGTGTTTCCGGGGGAGGTTGAAATCCACTCTGATTCCTCCTGTGGCCATTAGGCTTGTGGCTTTCACAGCAACCTGTTTGCAAAGCTACTTTTTGCTTTTCAAAACTCCCACAGAGCTGGTACAGAGTGAAGAAATGGGATAAGTTAAAATACCAGGCAGCTTATTTTATTGAGGTTCAGATATAGTTATGGAATAAATGCTCCTCAGATTGTTGTAAGCCTTTGATTAATTTAAAGAGTTTGGAAAAAGTTTGACCATTTTTCAGTGTTCTCATCACTTATATATGTACGGGGAAGAATAGATGAAACTTTCTTCGGAAGAATTTAAAATAATTTATGTAGATACATTCTCATCAAAAAGGTGGAACGTAACTCTCCCCTCCTCATGTGTATTATAATGCCCATAGTGACTTTTCCCAGAAGAATACAGTTTGGAAAGCATGGAAGATGAATAACTTTACAGTAGAGATCCCGACAAACACTACCTCACTCAGCCAGGTGACCAAGGTCAACAACAACAGTTGTAAATCACATTGACAGTATGTGCCCTTAATACTATGCAATGAGAAAAATTATTTAACTCTGTGTCTTCCTTCCTCCTAAAAACCTGTAACTGCAATCTGGTTGTTAGAAATACATCATAAAAACCTCAACTGAGAAGTTTTCTACAAAAATATCCAACTAGTACTTATCAAAACTGTTAAAGACTTACAAAATAAGAAAAGCCTGAGAAATTGTCATAAGCAAGAGGAGACTAAGAAGATAGGATGATTAAAAGGTAGTGTGGTATCATGGCTTGGTTCTTAGAACACAGAAAAAGATATTAGGTAAAAACTAAGGATATCTGAATAACATATGGACTGTAGCTAAGAATAGTGCATCAATGTTGTTTCATTAGTTGCATCGAATGTATCATAGTAACATAAGAACCTTAACTGGAGGGGAAATCGGATGGGTACTATAAAGGATCTCTGTATTAGTTTTGTAACTTTCCTTCAAATCTAAAACTATTCTGAAAAAAAAATGCATTTAAAAATATCACAAGACACAAACAAAAAAGAGAGATGTAAGTTATACTGAAAATACCAAAATGACTAGTAATACATTCAGTGATAAAGATATATAGAGATAATAAGCATATCGAAAGGTGTAAACAAAACAGAAGGCATTAATCAAATAATTAAAGAAGAAGAGTATGGTAATGAACCTGAGAGTGGGTTTTTAGAAGATGGGGAGTGAAGAATGCTTTTCTGGCACTTGACAAAATTAAAGAAATAAATCCAACACCTACACATAACCTAATGGTATTTTTGAATTTCCAGCATTAAGGAAATTCTATATACATCCAAACAAATATAAAGAAAAATTATCCCAGTGATACTAGCAATAACTTAAGAGTTATGATGAAAAATATTAGTATTGCTAAATATTCACCAAATCAAGATATTGTTCATACACAAAAATTACAAGAAAACTCATTTTTCATGCACGGAGTCTATAGGTATTTCAGTAGGAGTCTGCCTTATAATTTCTATATCGTCAATCATAGTTATGACCATCTTCTCTGTATTATAACTAGTGATATTTGAATGTTTACCATACTCAAGCCATGTTCTAAGCCTTGTAATGCAACATTTTGCTTAAACTGAGCATTCGATTTTTATCATCTCTGTTTCTCAGAAGAGTAAAATGAAATCAGTTTAGTAACTAACAACAAATCATGAGTTATTTAATTATTTACATCTGCCTATATTTAAGAAGTACAGCAGACAGCTAAAAAATACATAAAAATTAAATATGCAAATATTGAAAATGTGTATAGATCTCTTATCAGTTATATTAGGATATTGTAATAATACATGAAAATATATGATTTTGAAATAGTGCAAACATCCACATAATTTGATGTAGAGATTTTTTTTTAATTTGGAAGAACAAATACATTAAATATGCATTGCCAAAATAAACATTTCATCATTTTTTCCTCAGATTTCTGGTATTACCTGCGTACATTAACAATTACTATGGTTTAGAATATATTAATGTCGTCTGGGTTTTCTGGATTGGCCCCATTCATTTTCACATTCTATCTCATTTAAGTGAGAATGCTGGAAGACTGGAAACTGCATTGCCCAAACTCTGTTGTGCCTAAAAATTCTACATACAATGTTTGGTGTACATTTTTCAGACTTGGAAGCAAAAATTGGTCAGAGGCTATTATACTGCAGTACTTGAGAGCACTGGCAAGCAAGGTGCTGCCAAGCAAGAGCATGGAAATATGAGCTGGCCCTGAACATTCTCCCAGTCTCCATATTTTTCTCCTGGGTGTGAGAGACAGCCTTGGCAACAGCAATTTTTTTTTTTGATTCTGATTTAGTGCTAATGTAATTGGACTGAGATGCAGTATCGCCGCCTGTTGAATCACTTGTCATGTTCCTGTAATCTTTTCAGGAGACTTAGAATACAGCCTATTTTTCAGTTTTCCAATCCATTTTGGAAATACCTTGTATTAAATGCTTCTCAATTTAAAATTCCTAAACTAGTTTGTTTCCTTTCTTCAACTTATACATTGCATACATTCATTTAGGACTCCTCTGATTTGAATTAAAAATAAACTATCCATCGTAATGTATACAGTTAAAATCTTTGACAGATATGTATGGGACACTGCCTACTTACATCTGCTGTGGAAAAGCAACACTCTAGATAGAGATTTACTCTTAGATTCTATCCATCCGGAAAAAAAGAATTGTTCTTTAGAGAGCCAGGAAAACTTGAGATCGTCTCTTGACTCTAGAGTACTGGGGGCACTTGAGGGCAGCCTGAGTTCTACCTTCAGCCTGGTTCAGAGAAACAAAGTGCTTAAAATGTTAGTGTTGCTTCTTTTAACAATTTATAATATTTTTTCAAAATAATTTTCATTTTGTAGCCTTCAAGCTCTCCAGTGATTCATAATATTATATTTGTTAACAGGAAAGAGTAACACGATCTCTATCTAAATGTAAAATTCATGAGGCTTCCAGTTATTTCTGGACTTCTAGAATAGACAGTTTCACTCCAAGTGTTTGTAAATAGTCCTTATAGTATCTAGCACTTGCACATGAGAGTATGTAAGAGTCCAGTGAGATTTGAAATTTTCTTCTTTCCCCTCTGAAGAGGTCCTGATTACTGATGTTATAATGGCCCTATGTATTAATAGAAAGGCAGCACATATTGTCTCAGGATCCAAAGGGAACACATAGACTAGGGCCATTCTGCCCTTGACACAAGTGCAAAATGCCTTAGATCACAGAGGTAGACACAAAGCAAGAGAAAAATTTGGGTAAATTTTTTTCCAGGCCACTCCATATTTTACAAAAATTATGTTTGAAGTTCATGGTCTTGAATTTATCTTTGTCAATCTGGATATCTATTTCTCATCATACCTTATGTCTATATTTGATAAAGAGTAAAAAAGTCTCAAATTATTCCAGAATGGCTCAATAATTAATTTTAGTAATAGAAATTGATAGTCTAAGCAACAGTTCTACAACTTGGAATATGTATTGCACTTAAAATCATCCATCTGAATAAACAGGTGAGATCTAGTTCAAAGAAAAGAAATGAAACTTAGAAAATGCCACCCATTCTTCTTCCTGTCATTGAACTCAAAAGAATATCACACATTTACTTCTGTCATGTATATATTCCTTGGAAAATAACCACACCTATTTCATAGGAATTGATGCTGGTTTGTGTTTTACTTATCCTGTGGTGTGTCTTCATTTTTTATTTTTTATGATGAAATACCCTTCAATTAATAGTGAAAGAATTTATTTGACATAGTTATAATAGCATTTAAATTATAGAATTTGTACATTAGTTGTTTATTTTATAATTTTGCTCCAAATGGGAAAACTGCTAAGATGACTTTTGTCATTTGAAATTGATATAAATTATACTGTATGTTGAAAGGGAGGGTCAAGAGTCAATATATTTTATAATAGTATATTTACTATATATCTTGAATGCAAAATTCTACCAGAATATTTCTTATAATCTTCATTTTACGTGTACAAAGTAAAACTCTAGTTATTCTTTATGTTTTAGTGGTTATTTTATGATACGCAATTTGAATGAGTAATTTCAAACTTTTGCAAAAAATTAATGGTGTTAGAAAATGTTTTTGTTGTATGAAATTAGACATAACTCTTGGAAAATTACTAGAAAACAATGAGAATTAGAAATTACTTTAGACAAAAATAAATGTATACATGTATGCATAAATACATATATATAATGTGAGTTGCTAAACTGTCCTGTGCCTTATTACTGGTTGGAGAATTATCAAATCTGCATCATGGTTACTCATTGTCACAGTCATAACCAGGAGCATGTTTTTGATTTTTGTAAAAATATTATTTTTGGTAACATTTTACTGTGTTCTCTCACACTCTTGTTTGAGAAAAGAGTAAAATAATGTGTGTGGACATTAACAGTTCAGCATTTTGCATATTAGCATAACCTCAAACCTAGGTGTCCTCGCCTATAATAAATTTGGGATCATTTAACCTAGGCTTGGGGACATTATCCAGTCTTCCATAATAGTAGCAGCTGATCCAGAATTTCTCTAATGGAAGAGTATAGCGTTGTAATATGATTGTAAGGGATAGGAGGACCAGGAAAATTGTTTTCAATGAAAGCATTATTTAATTTTTACAATGCAAATTGGTGTGCCCTGACAGGAAGAGATGATGGTCTCTTTTACTTGAATCCATGTTTGCACAGCAATCACAGTACTTTTATTTGTATTATTTATTTGGATGAGTGTAGTGTCAGACTAACAGAGCTGCGGAGTAGGCTGGCAAAGCTCATTCAAGCTGTTTTCGGCAATTCCTATAAGGAAGAAGAAATACAATAAACATCAAAAACGGTATCTTTAAGCAATGAGAACTTCCTAATCAGTTGGATAAACAACCTACATAAAGAGTCCCTCTCACCAATACAAACCTACTTTATTATTACAAGAATGAAATATCTGATATCATAATGGATCTTTCCAAATAGAATGTGCCAAAATTCAACCTCAAAATGCATAGACTAAATTAGCCTTCAAGGAGTGATCTACAAAATAAACCACCTGCACAAGCCAGTCCAACTACTGGGTGGTTACTTCACATTTCAAAACAATCCTTATCTTTTCATGCTTCCCCATTTATAACATTCTCTATATTCAGTGTATTGAATTTTTTTTGGCTGTCTTTTCACGACAGACTGATCTTATCAAGGCCTAGGACTACCTAATTCAATTTTATATTGTATTGTGTGGCAAATTTTAGAGCCTCTAGATATACTTTATGTTGAATAAAAGAATAAAGTATAAAAAGAAGCAGAAAGTGGAAAAATAATCATAAATGCTACCAATAATGCAAGAATAACAAGTCCAGTTTTAACAATTATTTAACTATTAATTACATTTGTTACCAGTCCTCTTAAATAAATACGTAATAAATACTTATTGTGAAAATGTAGATATTTCAAAGTAGTGTAAAGAGAAAGTATGTATTTTCTCTGCATAGAAATATTAAATTTCAGAATATATTTTGAAAATAAGGTGACACTTTGTATTGTTATTTAAATCTACTCATCTTTACCAAAATCAAACAGACTACATATTTTTTTGGATCATCTGTACAGTGGACTTGTGAGGAAACAAACCAGAATACAGAAAAATATTAAAGAAACTATTTAACAACCTTACATTTTTTGTTTGAGGTAATTAAATCTTAAAAACAAAGCATTATTCTTTGCTTTAATAATATTTCATGACTCTTCTGCCAGATAAGCTTTCACTTGGTTCCTGCAGGCCTCAGGCACACAATCTGCTTTCCTCCTTCCTCACTAAGCCCCGACATGTACTGCTCCCACTTGGCTTCCAGTTTTGCTCAAGCCTGCAGTGGATATGGATGCTGTGTCTTCAACTTTTTCCATCTTTTATTAGTTCATAAACTGGCTTGCTAATATTAATAATTTCCAAGAGGAAATTAAAAAGAGAGGAATGAAAATAAGCTAACTTAAAAGAAAAATTTTAACTTCCCCAACAGCTCACAAAACTTTCATCATTTATTTCTATAGCCTATCGTTCCTGCGTCACTTTTATAGACAATATCCTGAACAGTTTCAAAGATTTCTTGATGTTACTTTTTATTATTCCTAAGGTTAGAATGCCATCCTCCCTTACCAGTACTGTGGCAGGCAGATTTCCGAATATGCCCCCTCCCTATTAATTCTTTTCAATCAATCACTAACTGTAATTCAATCAGACATTAAAACCTATCTAGGTATTTTGAGAAGTGACTTTGAAAATGGAATTAAGGCTATTAATCAGCTGACAATAAAATAGGGAGAGTATGGTGTATTATCTGGGTGGACTCACTGTAATCAGAAGTGCCTCTAAGAAGCAAAAAAAGAAAACAGAAAAGTCCATTAGAGACATAACTACCAAAGAAGGGTAAGGAAAGCTTGAGAAAGAAAGCAGGTAGTCTCTACGAGCAAAGAGCAGCCCCTGCTGGAAGTAGGAACCTCAGTCCCACAACTGCAAATAATTGACTCTGGTCAGCAACTTGATTGACCCCAGAGACAGATTGATTCAGTCTACCTTGCTTCTGGCATTATGACATCTAAAGCAAGGATATCAGTTAATTAATCTTAGATTTGGGGACTGCAGAATTATGAGATAATTAATTTGTGTTTATTGTCAGCTACTAAATCTGTGGTATATTTTCATGGCAGCAATAAAAATCTAATACAACTAGGAAAGATCAAAAATGCTTAATTCTCTGTAAACTGTTTATCAACCTAAATAACACAGAGAGGCTCCCTAATAGAAAATGATACTTGTTTTGGAATAGAGCATTGTAATAGAAATACATGTGCCATAGAAGACTGCACATTCAGGGAAGTAAAGGAAGACAAAGGTTTTTAAAGGAAAAATGAAGAGGATTGCATAATTATTTGTTAGCCTTTTTTCTTAGCTACAAGGGTTAAAAACAAGGGTGGTTCACTCATGTAAGTATTCTTTTGTGTAAGGCTACAGTAGCCTTTGTGGGTTTTGCAATCTTTTGTGATAGCGTTTACCATCAGGCGTACATGCATGAGAACCCTCCCTTCATGATCTTCCCTGGCTCTGTCAGTATTTTGTTTTTTGTTTTTTGTTTGTTTGTTTAATATAAGTGACTCCGTTTTAATTCTGACAATCTTGAAATATTTTACCCTCTTGGTCAGGTTTTTTAAAGTATTGTAGATGTACATACAAGCACTCATACACACACAGCAAGGATTAGGAACATTTAATTTAGTGTCTGTAGGTTCAAATATAATTGTCCATTCATTCAGCAAGAAGGAAGGTTATAGGCAGATACAGCAGAATTGTCTGAAGACAGTGGATGCACAAGAGTATGGCAAACTAGTTGCAAGAAAATTAATTCAGTACATGATTTTTGGATTTGTGTGTGTATGCATGTGCAAATTGGAAAAGAAAAGCTTAAAAGAGAAATACCAAATTATAAAAGCCCTTTAATCCTTTATCTAACAAATTGAGCATACAATTGTCACATTCTGTGCCAGTCACTGGAAATTCAACAGTGAGAAAAAGGAGGTATGGTGTCTGTGTTGTGGAGCACCCAGTCCATCACTGTAGTAAGTAAGTACTGTTACAACCAACCTATTTAGTCTAGGCAGGGCCTTACAGGCCAACTTCTGATATTCAGCTTTTACCCTATAGACAACAGGAAGCTATTACACAATTCAGTATCAAATCTTTAGATTTTTTTTGTAGAGAAGAGAGGTAACTGTATCAAATTATGTCTTAGGAAAACCACTCTGATGGCTATAGTGCTAAACCACTGGGAAAGTTTTAGTCTAATGGCAGGAAGACTACTAAAAATTATTATGGTCAAAGTGTAAAAGATGAGAAAAAAATTAAAAATAAAACAATGAGAATTAAAATAGAGATGAAATCAGTGATTATTTAGGGAAAAATAACTGATTTAGAAATTAATTGTATTTAAGGAAAATAGAAAATAACTATAATAACAATTGCATGATCACTAGGCGTTCATTTGGGCAAGTGGCTTCCATCAACAGAGGTATGTGTAAGGAGAATTCATAACAATATTAAAATTATATATTTAGATTGGTCTAATTGAAATTGCCATGGGACATGTAAATAGTGATATTTAACAGTCAAATGTGATAAGCTGAATAATGATCCCCTCAAAATGTCTACATCCTAACGCAAGTAACATGTGAAAGTTAACTTATATGGCAAAACGGAATGTGGACATGGGTTGTGTTGAAGATTTTGAGATGAGAAGATTATCTCGGATTATCTCAGTGATTCTGATGTAATCACAGGGTTTTAAAAGAGGGAGGCAGAAGATCAGAGTGAGTAGTAAGAGATGTGAAAATGGAAACAAAAGGTCACTGTGTTGCTACAAGAGACAGTAAGTCAGAGAATGCAGACAGCTTCTAGAAGCTGAAAAAGGCAAGAAAAGGAATTATCCCCTCAGAGCTTCCAGAAGGTACTAGCTCTGCCTACACCTTGACTTTAGCCCAGTGAGACTGATTTTGGGCTTCTGACTTCTAGAAATATAAGGTAATACATTTTAAATCACTAAGTTGGTGGTAATTTGTTTACAGCAGGAGTAAGAAACTAACACAGAAGATGTTTGTGTATGTGTGAATTTGAGTATAGATCTGGGCAACTTGGACATTCCCTCTATGAATGATTCCTATCTCAGTATGTCTGCAGCCCCACCAACAAATCTCATTACAAATTTGGTAATACAGTTTAAGATGATATGAATTCATGTTCTACCATCTGATTTACAAGCAGTAAGTCTTCTGTCACGTCACTCCTCCCCATTGATACCCTCCTCCTTGGAGGAAAGTTACTTGAAATCCGCAGTGTTTGCATTATTCTGTGAAACTGAAATTCATTAAAGAGATTATGCTAGAGTTGGGGGTACTATGCAGGATAGAAAAATATAGCGACTTTGAGAATAACAAAGGAGAGAGAGTGTAGATTCCAACTGACTTGGAAAGTGTCCGAGAATACTGGTAGCATTCACACTGTCCCCTGCAAGAACTGCTCACAGGAAAGGACTGAGATCTAGTGCCAGAACTTTTGGGACTTGACAGTGTCCCAGCCTCTTTATAGGACATAAACAGGAGACTTCGATGATCCATGTGGGTTGGGAAAATAAGATAGTGCTTATAATAGACCGGCTATATTGGGGGAGCAATATAAAATGTATTAAAATACATTAAATGTGAATAAAATATTGATGGATAAGAAACTCAATATCTTAAAAAGATATCCATTCTTTCCAAACTGATTTGCTAATTTAAAGAAATTTCAAACAAAATTTCACATGTGCTGTTCATGAAAGTTGAAATATATATGGAAGTGTCCATAGCCAAGAAGGGCCAAGACACAATTCTAAAAATAATCAGCATGACAAAATGTGTTCCACAGATATCAAGATTAGCTCTGAAGCTACAAACTAATACAGTTTTATATGTAAATTCTTAATTAGTGCATTGTAATAGAATAGAGAGCAAAGGGGAAATACAAACCTATATGAAAACTTGATTTATGACAATGATGACATGGTCTTTCACTGAAGAATGATGAATCAATCAACAAATGGTGATTGGGTTATTAACTTATACACATGGTGAAAGAAATTAAAAGGCAATGCCCACCTCACATCATGCACATAAACAAAAATAATACAAGATAGATTAATTCCTTAAATACAAAGCAAACATTAATTTTTCTAAATTAAGGTAATATTTTATGCCCTTAGGATAAGAAAGTATTTCTTAAATAGAGCACAAAAGTAAAACTATATATAAAGAGGAACACATTTTTCTACCTTAATATGAATAATTTATATTCCTCAAGAGATGTTGAACATTTCAGCCCCAAACTGGGCAACAATAATTGCATAATGTATAAATAAAAAATAAAAATAATAATTCAGAATACAGTAACAGTTCCAACAAACACAAAGAGAACAACCCTGTCAATAAAAGTGTGGAGAAGAAAATGTGCAACTCATATTAATAGAAGAGTAAATGTAAATGACTAATAAAGACATGAAAATATGCTTTCTTTACTACATCAATAAGAAGAAAAATGTTAAGTACAGCTACAAGAAAATATAATTGTATACTGACCAGATTAGCCAAAATTAAAGTCAGACAATCTCTATCATTGGGTGGGCACACAGAATCTGGTCTACTTTTGTATTTCTAGTAGGAATATGCATTTTGAAAAACGATTTTCCACTGTCAATGATATTTTCTTAAACTGTGTATAGCTGTCATATTTAAAGTGTCTTACAAGTGATCCAGTTTTAATAAGCTCCACTTACAAAAATTTCTTAGTGTTACATACAATAATGGTGCACTTTACAGTCAATGATGTCTTAAGATATGATAAAATATGGGAATTTATTTTTTAAATGTGAATCCTATATTGCAGAATTCTGCTTCCAGTTTCACAGCCTAGTTAAATTCTTATGTGTCCACATTTGCATAGCTATATTAGTCATATCAGTAAAAATGTAAACAGCATAAAATAAATATTAGCATGACATGGAAATAATAAAAAATTGCCTCTCAAAAATGACAGACATCCTCTGTAAAAAAAAAAAAATGATGGATGCTATCCCTCCATTGCAGAAGATCTTTTTTCTGTTATGTCTTCATGATATTAATCAATGAACCCATCATATTCAGTCTTGTAAAGACAATTATTAAATGGTTGCCCAAATTGGTAAAGTGCTATACTTTTACATAGTCATTTAATAAATCACTGTCAATCTGACAAGGATATAATAAATGCATATTGTAAGGGAGAAAGCAAACAGATGATTAAACAATTAAAAAAATCTTAATTTCTGTCAGAAGAGAAAATAAATTAAATCTAGAAAAAGAAAGGCAGGCAGAAAATTTGAATAGATTCATTTGATACAAAAGGAATGGATAAACAGGCACTTTTGTAACCATGCTCTGTGGATCCCTAACACAGCAAATGTGCAGTATTTAAGACCACTAAAGAAGATGGATGGGGTGGGTGGGACACAGCCATCCTTTAACCGCAGAAGTTCTTTTTATATTGTATTTTTATCACTCATATAAATACTTTTCACTTCAGTTATAATTTGAGTGGCCATGAACCTTATGTCTATATAAGAGATTTTTGTAAAAATTAAGATAAAAAAGAAACATCTGCTCTATTATATTCCTGCTGAATGCATCCTTACTAAGGATTCTTTCTACTCTAAGGGTCAGAAAAATGCAATTAAATCTGGCTGAAGCTAAGGGGAAATGCATTGTCTCAATTAAAAATGTTCAGAAATTTGTCAGGCTTCTAGTGCAGCACATTCTAACAGCTCAAATGATGCATCAAGAACCTGTGCAAATCCTGGCTCAGCTCTCCTCTCACCTGAGTTCTGACTTGCATCTCAGAGGGGCTTTTTTATGATGACCTCAAGACAACTGCATTAGTTCCAAATCTCACATCCCCTTAGCTTCTCATTCAATGGCAAACAGAAAGCTCAAAAGCCTCAGAATAGTAAAGAGTTTAAAAAATAAATAAATAAATCAGCTTAGGCCTGATATTCACTGCCATGATTCAGACTGATGTTCCTATGAATTTCTAACTCAAAGAGCATATGATTGTGCTCACACTGTAAGATAAGTCAGGGCCCACTCAGAAGGCAGGAGGCTGTGTGCTCCTCATGAAAGTTAGGTTTAACAGTTACTCAATTTGTGGAGCCCAGTGCAAAATGAAAGTGTATAATATTTTGTTTAAGAAAAATAAGAATTTCTAGACAATGATAATAGAGAGTTAAACCAAGCATGAGACCCTTCAAGGTAAGAGACCTTTTTCTACTGCACATGCCATACTATCATGAAGCCCTCACTGTGTATTGTCTAACTGGAAGAAGAGTGAGTGAATTCTTGGTGAAAAAATAGCATATGTCCAATATAGGAACTGAATGCAAGCTTTTATTCAGCTTTTAGAATGATAATTCCAGCTAATGTTTTTGAGTTTTGGAAAAGTCCTGAACTTAAAACATAAATCAATAAAAGTATAAATCATGAAGCATACATTCTTTTATAAACTTTGTACTTTTTAAATCTGTATCTAAATTTCCATATTTTCTTTGGTATGCATTCCCTTTTCCCCTTCATCTTCACTTGTGTATACCAATTTCTCTTCTTCTAAAAGCAGAAACATTCTCAAATAATCAGAATACCCTACTCTCACCTTAATATAGGTTTTCCTGCTTGCCTCCCCCCTAACTTCCCTTCATTCATTCATTCATTCAAATCCTTAATTATATTAATATTTATCTCTTCTCTTTCCCCGAAGCACTTTATATGTCCCTCACTTTTCTAGACTTTTCAGTTTTCATTATCTCTGAATCTACCTATGATATTCAGAGCATAGAGCTCAAAGCCTTGCACCTAGAAGGGACCAATAAATATTTGATGAATAAATGTATATAATTATTTACTTTTCCACTGTTATGCTTATTTGCATTACTGGCTCTGATTGAATTCCATCATTTTATTAGATAATATACTTCAGAGAACAAGCATAACCCCTGGTACTAATCAGTTCCCAAAATGAAATATAATTTGATTTGAATTTCTAAATTTGTGAAATTTCTAAATTGATTGAGTCATTTATTCAAATGTGTGCTTTTTATATCTCAGAGAAATCAATCTTGTGTTGCTTAATCTTCAAGTTTGTCATGAATATAGAAGACATACTAGATCCAATATTTACCTTAAATAAAATATGCTTCTAAAGTATAATTATAATTTATAATTGTATTTATTTTTTTTTAAATTTCAATATATTTACAGGGCACAAGTGTAGTTTTGTTATATGGATATATTCTAGAGTGGTGAGGTATGGGCCTTCAGTGTACCCATCACAGAAATAGTATTATTGTACTCAATAGGAAATTTTTTATCAATAAGCCTCCTCCCCTTTCCCCCCTTTGAAGTCTCTAATGTCTACTATTACATGCTGTATGACAATGTGTACTCATAGTTTAGCAGCCACTTATAAGTGAGAACATGTAGTATTTGATTTTCCATACCTAAGTTATTCTGCTTGGGATAATGGCCTCCAGGTACATCCAAGTTGCTGCAAAAAGCATGTTTTCATACTTTTTATGGCTGAGTAGTATTCCACGTTGTATGTATGTTTGTGCATGTGTGTGTGTGTGTATACCACATTTTCTTTATGTACTCATCAGTTGGGGTACAGTTAAATTGATTCCATATCTTTGCTATTGTGAATTGTGCTACAATAAACATACAAGTGCAGGTATCTCTTTGATATAATGATTTCTTTTCCTTTGAGTAGGTACCCAATAGTGGGCTTGCTGGATCAAATGGTAGATCTACTTTTAGTTCTTTGAGAAATCTCTATACTTTTTTTGTTAGGGATTATAATAATTTACATTCTCACCAACAGTATGTAAGTGCTCCCTTTTCCCCATATCCACACCAGCATCTATTATTTTTTTTTTTTTGACTTTTCAATAATGGCACACTGTCTGGTGTAAGATGTAATCTCATTATGGTTTTAATTTGCATTTTTATGATGACTAGTGATGTTGAACATTTTTTCATATGTTTATTGGCCAATTGTATATCTTCTTTTGAAAAAAATATCTGTTCATGTTGTTTTCCTACTTTTTCAGGGGGTTATGTGCTTATTTCTTGCTGTGATGTTTCTGTTTCTTGTACATTCTGGATACTAGTCCTTTGTCAGATGTATGGTTTGTGAATATTTTCTTCCATTCTGTATGTTGTCTATTTACTCTGTTGATTATTTCTTTGTTGTGCAGAATCTTTTTAGTTTGCTTAATCTGGTTATTTTTGTTTTTGTTATACTTACTTTTGGGATCTTAGTCATGAATTCTTTGCCTAGACCAATGTCCAGAAGAGATTTTCCTAGATGTTCTTCTAAAATGTTTATGGCTGCTGGCCATAAGTTTTCTATCCATTTTGAGTTAATTTTTATATAGGATGAAAGATAGGGATCCAGTTTCATCCTTCTACATATGGCTATCTAATTTTCCTAGCACCATTTATTAAATGGGGTGTCCTTTTCCTGGTGTATGTTTTTGTCTGTTTTGTTAAAGATCAGTTGGTTGTAGGTATGTGGTTTTATTTCTTGGTTCTCTATTTTGTTCCATTAGTCTATGTATTTGTTTTATACCAGTTTCATGCTCTTTTGGTTACTATAGTCTTTTAATATAATTTGAAGTTAGGTAATGTGATACCTCCAGTTTTATTCTTTTTGCTTGGGTTTGCTTTAACTATATGAGTTCCTTTTAGTTCATATGAATTTCATAATTATTTTTCCTAATTCTGTGAAAAATGGTTGATATTTTAATAGGAATTGCATTGAATCTGTAGATTGCTTTGGGCAAAATGGCCATTTTAACAATATTGATTTTTCTACTTCATGAGCATGGGAAGATTTTTCATTTGTTTGTGTTATGTACGATTCCTTTCATCAATGTTTCTTAGTTTAGCTTGTGAATATATTTTACCTCCTTGGTTAAATATTAATATATTCCTAAGCTTTTTGGGTTTTTTTGCAGCTATTGTAAATGTGTGTTGATTTTGTAACCTGACATTTTACTGAATTCATTTATCAAATCTAGGAGTTTTTAGAAGGCATATTTAGTGTTCTGTAGGTATAACATTATATTGTCAGCAAACAGAGATAATTTGACTTTCTCTTTTTCAATCTGGATGCCCTATATTTGTTTCTCTTGCCTGATTGCTTTGGCTGGGACTTCCACAACTATATTGGATAGAAGTGGTAAAAGTGGGCATTCTTGTCTTATTTTGGTTCTTAAGGGGAATGCTTTCAAATTTCCTCATTCAATATTATGTTGGCCGTGGGTTTGTAATATATAACTTTTATTAATTTGAGGTATGTATCTTGTATGCCTGATTTGTTAAGGGTTATTTTTCAAAAAGGTATGCTGAATTTTATCAAATGCTTTTTTTGCATCTGTTGATATGATTATATGTTCTTTGTTTTTAATTCTTTTTATGTGGTGAATCACATATTGACTTGAATATTTTGAACCACCCTTTCATTCCTGGGATAAAACTCACTTGATTATGGTGTATTATCTTTTGGATGTGCTGTTGAATTTGGTTTGCTAGTATTTTGTTGAGAAATTTTGTATCTATGTTCATCAGTGAAATTTGTCTATAGATTTCTTTTTTCTTGCATCCTTTTACAACTTTGATATCAGGTTAATACTTGCTTCATAGAATTAATTAGGTAAGATTCTTTCCCCTTCAATTTTTTGGAAAAACTACAGTAATATTGGTACCAGTTCTTCTTTGTATATCTGATAGAATCCGGCTGTGAATCTGTCTGGCCCTGGGATGTTTTTCTTTGGTAGATTTTTTTTTTTTTTATTACTGATTTAATTTCATTACTTGTTGTTGGTCTATTTATTTCTGTTTCTTCCTGATTCAAGCTTGGGTGGTTGCATGTTTACAGGAATTCATCTATTTCCTCCAGGTTTTCTAGTTTATGAGCACAGAGACACTCACATCAATCTCAGATAATCTTTTGTATTTTTGTGGTATCAGTTAATGTCTCCTTTTTCATTTCTGATTGAACTTATTTGAATTTTTTCTTTTCCTTTCTTGACTAGTCTAACTAGTGGTTTACTGATTTTGTTTACTTTTTCAAAGAATCAACTTTTTGTTTTATTGATGTTTTGTATTTTTTTTTGTTTCAATTTTGTTTAGTTCTACTCTGATAATTTTTATTTCTTTTCTCCTGCTAGCTTTGTGTTTGGTTTGTTTTTGTTTTTCTAGTCCCTTGAAGTGAAACATTAAGTTGTTAATCATGACCTTTCAATCTTTTCAATGTAGGTGTTTAAGTAATAAACTTCTTTGTTAGGACTAATTTTGCTGTGACTAAGAGGTTTTAATATGTCGTGCCACTATTTTTTCTCATTTTAAAATTTTTATAAATTTGCACCTTGATCTCATTATTAACCTGAAGAACATTCAAGAGCAGGTTGTTTTATTTGCATATATTCATATAGTTTTGAAAGTTCCTCTTAAAAATGATTTATAGTTTTATTCCACTGTGATCTGAGAAGGTATGTGATATGATTGTTATTTTTGTAAATTTATTGAGATTTGTTTTGTGGCCCAGCATATGGTCTATCTTGGAATATGTTTCATATGCTGATAAGAAGTATGTATATTCTGTGGTTGTTGAGTAGAATTTTCTGTAACTGTCTATTAGGTCCATTTGTTCTATGGTTCCATTTAAGTCCAGTGTTTTTCTGTTGATTTTCTGCCTCAATGATCTGTCCAATGCTGTGTATGGGATGTTAAGTCCCCCCATTATTTATTTTTGTCTATTTTCCAAGGTCTATTAGTATATTTTTTATTAATCTTGGTGCTCAACTGTTGGGTGCATATATATTAAGAATTGTTGTATCTTCTTGTTGAATTAATCTCTTTATCATTATATAATGACCTTTTTGTCATTTTTTTTTTTTTTTACTATTCTTGATTTACAGTCTGTTTTATCTGATGTAAGCATAGCTACTCCTGCTCACTATTGGTTTCCATTTTCTTGGAGTATCCTTTTCACACCTTTACCTTGAGTTTATAAAAGTCTTTATCAGTTAATTGAGTCTCTTAATGGCATCATATTTTTGGATTCTATTTTTGTATCCATTCTGCCAATCTATATTTTAATTGGAGCATTTAGTATGTTTACATTCAAAGTTAATATTGATATGAGGTTCTATTCCTGTCATAATTTTAATTGTTACCAAATTGCTTTTTATATTTTCAATTATGCAATTGTTTTTATATGATCTATGAATTTTATGGTTTCAGGTGTTTTTATCTTGGTGAGTACCAACCTTTCATTTCCATGTTTAAAACCCTCTTGAGCATTTCTTGTAGGGCCAATCTAGCGGTGATAAATTCCCTTAACATTTGTTGTCTAGGAAAGACTTTATTTCTCCTTCATTTATGAAGCTTAGTTTAGCAGGACACAAAATTCATGGCTGACAGTTCTTTGAGAATATTGAAAATAGGACACTAATTTCTCCAAGATTGTAAGTTTTATGCTAACTGTGTTGTTAATCTGATGGGCTTTCCTTTGCATGTAATTAAATGTTTTTGTTTTGCTGCTTCTAGATTTTTTTCTTTCATGTTAACTTTAGTCTGAAGAATACATGTCTTGGTAAAGTCTTTCTTGTAATTGTATCTCCCTGGTGTTCACTAAACCTCTTGTTTATGGATATCTAAATCTCTTGTAAGGCCAGGGAAGTTTCCCTTAATTATTCCCTCCAATAGGTTTTCTACACTTTTTACTTTTTCTTCTTCCCCCTCAGGTATAACTATGACTTGTATGTTTGGACACTTTACATAATCCCATATTTCTCAAAGATTTTGTCCATTTTCTTAAAATTCTTTTTTCTTTATTTTTGTCTGACAGGTTTGTTTCAAAAGACCTCTTTTCAATCTCTGAAATTTTTTCTTCAGTTCTGTCTATTTTATTTTTTGAGTTTTCAATAGCATTTTTCTTTTAATGAGTCTTTTCTTTATAGAAGTTCTATTTTTTTAAATATCTATCTCTTTAGTAAAATTTTCATTCATGTCTTAAATCACTTTTCTGAGGTCTTTGTGTTGGTTTTCCATTTTGTTTTGGAACTCACTGAGCTTCCTTACAATCCATATTTTGAATTCTTTCTCTGTCATTTCAGAATTTTCAATTTGGTTGGGACCCATTGCTAGAGAGCTAGAATAATCCTTTGGGAGTGTAAAAATAATAGTCTGTTTTTCATACTACCAGAGTTATGCTGTTTCCTCCTTATCTGGAGAAGCTGTCAATTCTTATTTTTGAATTTACTTTAGTATGGATGGGACTTTTTATTTCCTTAATTTCCTGCTTTGGTATATGTCTGTACTGTATGTTGTGTTTGTTCATTTAGCTTCAAATTTGGGCACTTTCAGGGGGCCAAAACTCTGGACGTGTTCCTTGGTTATAGATAGGCTTTGTGTGGTGGCTTTCCAAGATGCCGACTAAGTAGCTGTGTACTGGGATGCAGTTCGACCACAAGGCCAGTAGGTGGTGCTGTGTGTAAGAGCCGTCTGTAGCTGGAGCCAATGAATGTGTGTGTGGTTGGTCTCTGCTCAGGCGATGTGGTGGTCTGTGCGATGTCCAATGCCTTGCAGTCTCTGCTCAGCCATTGAGGGAGGGACAAAGCCGATTGGAGGCGGACCACCGAGCTCACCCTCATACACCCCAATAAAGAGAAGTCCCAGCCTTGACAGGTGTGGCAAGGGGAGCTCATATTGAAATGCACTGAGGTCTTCACGGAGCTGTGAGTGAGGGAACTCTATTAGCTCCATGCGCTGGGCAGGCAACATGCAATCTGCTTCTCTATCCCTAAACTACTGTCCCAAGGCTTATGACTTTCAGTTCAGATAAATACTGTAATTTTCCTGTAGGCTATGCTGTAGCTGAGGGCCATGGCACTCTGCCCAGATGTCTCCTTTCCTCAGGCCGAAAAAGACAGCTTTGTGGCCTACTTGCACTCTGCTGCAGGAAGCTGCCACTCCTTGAATAGAGAGGAGTGGGCGAGCCTGAGCCCCCCGGGCACTCAGCGGGGGCTGCGGATGCCCTAGAATGACTGTCTCCCGGCGCACCCACGCCAAGCCCCGTAGGAACATCCACGGCTGCCTCTGCAGTAGTGGACGGAGGAGAAGTCCTTAACTTCATGCTCATTTCTGAGCACTACTGTCACCTGGTTTCTGCGGTGGGACCACTCTCCTTTCCTACAGAGCCCAGTGTCGTGCACATGAATCCCCTGGGGCTGGGGGGCCTGGGGGCGGGGGGTCACGGAAGCAGACACCCTCAGCTTACAAGTGGGGCCTCTGAAATGAAAAAAGAGCTCCCCCTCTGTTTTCTTTTGTACCAAGGGTCACCCCAGCTTGTTCCACTCTCTTCTCCCCTAGGGGCAGCCCTCCTTGAGTTAGACCTCCGAGAATCCCGTGGTTCCTCTGGGATCCTGCGGCTGCCGCAGGCTGAGTGAGCGCTGTGGAATGTCTGTGGGGGAATCCAGTGATGTGGAGACTCCAGGGCGGAGACTCCGTGGGCAGAGCAGCTGCAGAAATGCTGGCACTCCTTGATGTAGAGGCGTGGCTTCATCCTCCGAGCAAGCCCCGGGGGCGGCAGGCACGCCTCAGTGGGGCTGCAGCCGCCCTAACATTCCCTGGAATGACCGTCCCCCGGCGCACCCATACCAACCCGCCAGTGGGAGAGGTCGTTGCTGCGCCGGCAACAGTGAGTGGAGGAGAAAGTCCCCATCTCCACATCCGTTCCCGTGCACTAATGCCACTTGGCCTCCAGGGTGGAACCACTCTCTTCCCTTGCAGGACCCAGCTCTGTGCCTGAGTCTCTGCTGGGAGAGGGGCAACCACCTTCAGCTCACAAGCAGGGAGGGCATGGGCTCTGCTTTCCTTTGGCCCGTGGAGTGCTTTGGTGCATTGCACTCTCCTTTCCCCTATGGGCAGCACACCCTAAATGTTAGACCTCCAGTAATCCCCCAGTTCCCTGGGACCTGCCAACCTCCTGCAGCTGCTGCAGACTGAGGGGGTGCTGGGGAACGTTTGCAAGAGATCCAGGGGGAGCGTGGCGACAGAAGGGCTAAGACTCCCTGGGAAGGACAGAGGCCCCCAACGGGCGCATCAGTTCGGTGCCCACCACCTCGGCTCAGGGCTGGGAGGAGGGTTAGCGACACTGCGTGCTGGCAACCCTGTGTTCTGCTCTGAAGAAGTTCTCAAATCACTGTCTACAGCAATGTTTGAGCTTGCGAGGGGAGAGTTTGGAAACTAGCAGTCTGTTGCAGACGTGAGGGGAGGGAAAAGAAACACCCACACCTATCCTTTCCAGAGGACTCTAAGTTCCTCAGGAGTTGATCACTTCCAAACTCTTTTTTCCTTCCTATTCTGTGCCCCAGCTTCTTCCCATGATATTCTGGTAGGTTCTGGCAGTCTTCTCTCAGTATTTCACTTAGAACATGCTTATTCACCTGTAATTTTGGTTCTTCTTTCTGAGGAGAACTGTTGACCAGTGTCTCCAGTCAGACATCTTTACAACCTGTAATTATCTAAACAGAGAAATCTTTATCCTTATCCACAAATAGAATTGTTTCTTTAGTTTTGTGTGTGTGTGTGTGTGTGTGTGTGTGCGAGAGAGAGAGAGAGAGAGAGAGAGAGAGAGAGGAATTTGCCTTGTGTTATCTTATGTTCCAAACCCCATCATATTTTAATTTAGAGAAGTGTTATACAAATATGAAAAATACTAGCTTGCCGGATGACTTTATAATTATGTCTTTATACCAGGTTATCGTGACTAATTACTCTTATACTTTAAAATGGATACCGAGCTAGTGACACTCTATCTCCTTATAACAAAATGATATTAGCACAACATTATTTTCTGGTTAAAGGCCTTACTAGAGTACAAATATGTTTGCATACCTTATCTGTATTTGCAAGTGTTACTGTAGCAGGAGAGCTATTAATATCATGTGATGAACATTTAAAGAAATTCACCTATTGAAAGAAAAAAAATATTAGGCAAATAATTTAATTATTAGTTTGATTGCTTTTTAATCTGGCTCATCAGCCTTCTGCCTGAGTGCTTATCATAATTTACATTCTTCTAGGAAACTTTAACTGAAATGACCAAAAAAGTCAACATAGTTCCCAAGCAGTAAGTCTGACAATAGAAAAACTCAATTTTCAAGATCAGGTTTTAAGTAATTTGTATCCTCCCTTAAAAATATCATTTTATAATAATTGCAGTTACTTTACATGATCATCCATCTAAATAATGTATCTCTAATTCAATAAAAAACAAATTCATGTTTTCATTTTCAGGAAAATGAGTTATGAAATACACTTGGTACCACAGAACTTTTTAATATATTCAATTACTGTTTATTTATATTTGTATGTTTATTTACACGTGTATTACTTATATATGTTCATTTACTAATATTAACAGGAATTCATGAGATTACATTGATAGGTATGCAAAATAGACACATAAAGAACAAAGAGCATGTTATCACAGCATATACCCTGGTAAGACTCTACAATTAAGAGATCATTTAACATAGCTATATGCTGAAACTTTCAAACATAGGCTGATTAATTTTATAAATAGAAGTTTTGCTTAATGGCTTAAATATTGAGACTGTAGCTTAGTCAATAATGTGACAATGAAATTGATGAAAAGTTGAAACTAATTTAGGTGTTTTCAAGGTTGCATGTGCTTTATATTTTGTAGAAAAATGTTCTTTGGCTGTGTTACAAAATAATCCATATATTTATAGTTTAGGACAAGAAAGAATGGAAGCAAATTAAAGCAAGTGACAAAATGTCTAGGGAAGAAAGCAGGATTTGGTGACCCAAATTATTCACATTTTTCATGAACATTAATTTTATTTAAGTCTGTAATCACATAATAATTATAACATGGAAAATGAAGGAATTATTTGGTAGATTTTATCAATTTGGATAATTTACCTGAGATCCTTTTTGATCCTCAATAGCTTGAGAAGATTTTAGACATTTGTATTTTTCATATAATTGCCTTAATTTTCTATTTAGCTTTTTTCTCATAATAAAAGCCAAGCTCACCCTGCATCTAAATTTGCTCTTCAAACATACAGAACAAAATGTGATACAGAATAAGTTGTAAAATTAATATGTATAAAATATATTCATAAAAATAGATCATAGGAAAGCAAAAGGATTCACGCATCTTCCTTTTGGAGTGATGGTGAGATAAATATTTTCTTTTCTGCTTGCAAAAAAAATATTCTTCCATGAAACTTACTTTATTTACCACTTAAACTTTAATTAGTCAAAGATCAGTAACTACATTGCCTCATACAAACTTGATAAATGTAGTGTGTTTCTGCGTGTATGTGTCTGTTTAATTGGAAGAGTTAGTACATCCCAACAATAATAACAAAGCACTGTGGGAATGTGTATATGTGTATACTACATTCCAAAAAGCCATTTTTTTCTTTCCTTTAGGGAAGTGGAAAATACTAAGAAAACCAGTTAAATATATACTTGCTACAGTAATTGTCTTACATAAAAAGAGATGAATTAAGATGTTTTACATGTGGTATGCCATCTGTTTCTGTTTTTGCTATATTCATCCCATGCATCTGTTCTTATTCAGCTATAAAGAAGCACTTAATCATAATTTACACATCAAAACTATTGCAAAAAATCAATTTTGTACGTGTAAAAATGTCCTTTTTCTGAAATGTTCATGAAGTTCAAAGATAAACAAATTTTCAAATTAAGCCTCTATGTTCAAAATGAAATTTTAAACATCTGGATAGAAAAGAGGAATCCAAATAACTCACATGTGCACAAGTTTCTTCTAAAGTTATACAGGCAACCATTTGAATGATTCATCCATTCAAGAGAATGATGAGAACTTATCTTGGAAAGTTGAACTAAAATTTTTGTCATATTTAACTGTGTTAATCTCATCTAGCCTATAAATATGTTTTAAAATAATGAGATATATACACATGTATAGAAAGAGATTTCAAAGTATATATTAAGTGATGATCATCTTATCCTTTTATTTTCAATTAAAAATATCAGACAACCATGTATATTTTGAAAACAGAATCAAATGAACCTACTTGTATTTCAAGTGAATAAAATAATAGTAAAGGAGAAAAAAGGATATTAATCCAAGTAGGTCTATAGTACATTAATTATGTAATCTTGGACTAAAGACAAATATAACTACAAATAAATCTTTAACCCTAATTAGTAGGTTTGTGTTTCTAGTGGTATTGGTTTCTCAATGCTGGTGATTTTGTGCATATTGCAGAAGTAGCAAATAAGTACATGTATGATGCTGAGAGACAGGGTTCTAACAGTGTGAGAAGAGAGAGACAGATAGGGAAGGCAGCAAAGAACCTTGGAGTATAAATTAAAAATTTAGAGACATCAATGTAAACTTATCACTCTTGCTGTACATACACACATACATACATATATTTAGCTATTTCTGTAGGACTGAGTACAAAAATTCCAGTCTTGGTTTCCAGAATCTCACTAAAAGTATGCAATAATATTTGTAATAATTCAGGCAAGTGCCATCAATGAATGCTAAAACTACTGGGTGAAAATTTGATGGAAAATAGGGTCATTATTTTCTAGTCAAATAAAGTTCAAATGAAACATGGAGAAACTCTCAGACACCACCTCAATTAAGAGCTCAAATTTATTTCCGCAAAAATAAAACTGTCATCATATGCCTTGAAATATGATGCATTGAAGAGAATACAGTGCCACTTAGACAGCACCCTTGCTAAATAACCTGAATCTAACAACGAAGAAACATTAGAAAACTCAAGTTAAGATTCTAAAAAACAACTGGCTTATATTTTTCAAAGAAAAAAATAAACAATGTTAAGAAAGAGCAAAAAAGGCTGTCAAACTCATTTGGATTAAAGGAAATGAAAGAACATAACTCTATGTAATGGATAAAATTCTACAAATGGCATTGTCAGAACTATTTAAAAAAAAACACCTCAAAACTATGCAAAGTAGTAATGCATAGAAGGGAATGGATCACAAGGTCCATATTCTTGGAAATTGGGAGATATCTGAAATCATGTAGAAATATATGAAATGGAAGAATAGTAAGCAATTTGTTGATTGGGGGAACTTAAAACCTACAAGACCACAGAAAGGAAGAACAAAGAAAACCAAGGTAATTCACATTGAGAATCTCATCATTTTTTTAAGGGATTATTAATAGATGCACTAGCTACTCTAGTAGGTAGCTGAGCAGCAGGGAGTGTGAAAATAGCCAGTTGTTTGTAAGTCTTTTAAAGACCTTTAGATATGCAGCTTTATCCCACAGAATACCTGGAATATAGTTTCCAGAGAAATGAAACAAGACTATTCTTGGACTCAGAAATCCAAGTTGCCAATGTAGGGGGGTGGTATTTAGATCTGGGGGATCAAGAGAATGTCCTCATACTGAATATTGAGGCCACTGAGCCCACTTTTCTCATCCTCACCATTAAAACTCTCGCTCCGACACGGGAGATAAGAGGACATTAGAGATACCTGGAAATTCCTGAAGAAAAGCTGACTGACCACCTATTACATAGAGGACAGCCAATCAATTTACGTCTTTTTACTTCTTTTTCCTGATCATCAGGCTACAAATTTGTAAAACATATTGATCTAAAGGAATCAGTCTTTTGCTTCCTTACTTCTATTGTTTTTTGTGTTTTCTATTTTATTTCTGCATTGGTCATTATCATTCTTCTCCTTAATTTGTGTTTAATTTACTCTCTTTTGTCTAATATTTTAAGGTGGAAAATTAGGTCATGATTTGAGAACTTTCTTGTTTTATAATACAAATACCAACTTCTATACATTTATAACTTAGTGTTGCTTTGGTGACATCCCACAAATTCAGATATGTTGGGTTTTCATTTTCAGTAAGGTCATAATAATTTTAAATTTTCACTTTAACTTCTTTGATCAATAATTTAGATAGGTGTTATTTAGTTTTCAAATGTTTCAGAATTTCTCCAGATTTGTTTCTGTTATTGGTTTCTAATTTGATTCTATTATGTTTAGATAAGTTATTTTGTTTGGCTCAAAATTTTGGAAGTTTATTGAGACTTGTTTTTGTCCTTGAATTTGGTCTATCTTGACAAATGTTCCATTTGCACTTAAAGAAGGCACACTTAGATGTTATTGGGTATTCTCTAAATGTCAATTAGGTAAAGTAGATTGATAGTATTGTGAAAATCTACATATTTTCTATTTGTCCTATTAATTATTAAGAAGAGATCTTTTGACTATAAAGATTTATCTTTTTTCCCCTTTCAGTTTGGTTTTTTCCTTCCTATATTTTATTGATCTACTATTAGGTAAATAAAAGTTTATGATTGTTATACCTTCTTGATGAATTGACTCTTTTATCATTGTGGAATAACCCTCTTCATCCTTAATAATATTCTTTGCTCTAAAATTATTTTCACTGATGTTAATATAGACCACCCTCTAGGTTTAACTTGTGATAACATAGTCTGTATTTTTCCATCCTTCATATCTTATATTTATATTTAAAATGCAATTCTTCTGGGCATCACATAGTTAGGTCCTGTTTTTTTTTTAATCCATTATGACAATCTCTGCCTTTTAATTCAAGTGGTTAAGATATTTACATGTATGTAATCTGATTATTGATATAAATAGGCTTCAGGATATTATCTTGCTATTTGTTTTTCATTTGTCCCATCTGTCTTTTGTCTCGGTATTTTAGTGGTTGCTTTGGGATTTTGAGAATGTATTTTTAATTCATCACATTTTACTTTCAAATGATATAAAACTTCACATATAGTGTAAAAATCTTATAATAGTGTACTTCCATTTTTCTCTTTTGAGTTTGTTGCTCTCGTCACATTTCATCTATTAATACATTTTAAAGGTCTAATATATTATATTTGTTTGGAGAGATAATCATATTGTTAATAGATTGTACAATAAAAATTATTTTTTTAATTACTAACAATTTAGTTACAATTTCTGATGTTCTTTCTTTAACATTTCTTCTGGTGAATGTCTGCTGTTGATGAATTTTTTCTTTCATGTGCCTGAAAGAGTCTTTATTTTATCTTAATTTTGGAAAGATATATTCACTAAGTATAGAATACTAGTTTGACATTTTCTTTTTCCTTGCAATACTTTCAAGACACTGCTCTACTCTCTTCTCCATTGCATTGTTCTGATGAGAACTCTTCTATTAGCTTTACTTTTGTTTTTGGTTTTGTCTTTTTAACTAACAAATCTTTTCCCTGAATGGTTTAAAAATTTTATGCCTGATTTAGAGAAATTTGCTTATAATGTGCTGCCATTGATCACTTCAAGCTTCTTGTGTTTTAGATATGTTAAGTTTCTTGAATATGTAATTTTATAGTTTTTATCAGATTTGGAAACATTTTATACATTATTATTTATAATATTTTTCTATTCATCTCCCTCTCCACTGCTCTTTGTGGAGACTCAAATTTTATATATTAAACCAACTGAAATTTTCTCACAGCTCATTGATGTTCTTTTAATATTTTTTAAATTACTTTTTTTTTCTCTGTATCTTATTTTGGAAAGCTTCTATTACTATTTGTTCAAGTTCAACAAGTTTTTTTTGTGTGTAATGTCTAATGTGCTGTCAGCCTAATCCAATATGGTTTTTTATCTTGGACATTGTAGCTTTTATCTCTACAAGTTAGATTTAGGTCTTTTTATGTTTTTCCTGTCTCTACTTAACTTTTTAAACATGTAATATGCAGTTATAATCATGTTTTAATGTCTTTTTCTGCTGGCTTTAGTTCTTACATAAATGTTATTTCTGTGTAGTTTTTTTATTGATTGATTCTTATTTTCATTATGAGTTGTGCTACTTGCTTTTTTGTATGTTAGTTATCTTTGATGTGTTGTCAGATTTATGAGGTATACTTGTATGCTGGATGTTTTTGTATTCCTGTAAATACTCTCCAGTTCTCTTCTGGGATACAGTTAAATTTCTTGGAAAAAGTTTGATCCTTTTAGAGTCTGGCTTCTATGATTTGTTAGGCAAGTCTAGAACAGTGCTCAGTCAGGAATAGCTGTATTCCACTTGTGAGGCAAGATCATCCTTGGTTAATATTATTCAATGCCCTGAGAGTTTTAAGTTCTCCCCATCTGGTGATGGAAACTGGCATTATTTCTGGTCCCTTTTGAGTGCTAGAAGGTTCTTTCTTCTCCCTCAGGTAGTTTCCTCATATTGTGTATTGACTTACTGAATATTCATAGAATCTCTCTTCAGATCTCTGGAGTTCTCTTTCTGTGCAGCATTCTCCTCTTTTATATTCTGTCGTGAAAACATCAGCAGCCTTGGTCTCCCCATCCTCTGGGCTCTGTTTGAGTTTCCCTTCCCTTTGTCATAGCCTGGAAACTCTGTAAAAAGAAGCAAGATGGGGCAACTGTTGAACTTGTCTGTCTTACATCCTGGGAGATCACTGTGTCTTGAAGACCATTCTTTTTATAGATATTTTGTCTTTATTTTGATTGGTTCAAGTAGGAAAATAAATCCCATCTTTGTTACTCCACATAGGTCAGAAACAAAAATTTCTCTCACTTTGTTTTGACATAAATTTTCCCTGTTATATTTATTAATTTCAAGCATTCTTTTTACTAAATAGCCTAATTTTACAATAATTTCTTGTAGGATTTTTCCATAGTTTTATTATTGTCATTACTTATTTTGGGTGGTAACTTTTTTTCTTTTCTTTTTTTACAGTTAGAAAAATAACTATTTCACAAAATCATGAAGCACAAACAATGAAAATTAGATTTGTCAGTAAGTCCAGTTCATGAATGAGCATCTGTATATTTAAAACCATGGGACAGTAGCAATTAGAGAAAGGTTTAATTAGCTACAAGTATATATTTATCTCATTATTCTTCTTGCTGTAATCTGCTGCTAAAGGATGGCACCTTCTAGTCCTCCTTACATGGATCTCAGTTTAAAATTACTTGTCATTATAAAAATATTATACAGTTTTCCTTATTTTTATTTTTAGCATTTATTGTATGTCCATGTTTTTATAATATAAGGTATCAGAGGGCAAGTATATTTGCATATTTTGTTCACTCCTGTATTTCAAAAGCCTACACAAAGGTTGACCCAGAGTAGTCACTATCATTTTCTTAATAAATAGGAGAGCTTAGCAAATAGTTCAATCCTCGGACAGTGTTCCAAGATGGAAGTGGTCCATGACTCCTGAGAACTTCTCTTTCATAGTCTAGTGGCAGGAGAATTAGATGTAAAAATAATAATAATAAAAAAAAACAGTCCCAAGCCATCATTCTGGCAGTATCTAGCTTTGAGTCAACTGGTGTAGGATACTTCATTTCTTTTTTGTTGTTGCTGTTTGTGGTGGTGGTTGATTGGTTGGTTTTGTTTTGTTTTGTTTCCTAACTAATACAATGAGGCATTTTGTCTATATTATTTTGAAAGTGGAGTTAAACATTTTGTGTAACTCTGATATTGTTGAATTGACCATTGATTTCTTGGATTTGGTACCCTCCTTTTAATCACACAATTATTATTTTCCTGCTCTCTCTCATTAATTTCTTGCTCCTTCCTTCCTCTCTCCTATTCCTTATTTCTACCATTTAATTTCTTCCCTTAAACTCTTTTACCTCATTTCTTCTCTCTTCTTCAGTATTTCTCTTTCCCCTCCTTTTCTCTGCCAGCTTCTTTTCCCCATTCCCTTCTTTTTGCTGACTTTGAGCTTAGTTTTCTTCTTCCTATTTCCTTGAGGTATTAATCTAGGTGTATTTTTAATCTTTCTTTTATCTTAGTTTGAGCATTCTTTTATTTATTTATTTATTTATTTATTTATTTTTGCTGAAAAATTTCCTCTTAGAACTGCCTTGGCTGTATTCTATAAATTTTCATATATTTAAAATAATTAGTTAACACCATCACTCTTGGCTTCTTACCTGAACTTTTTGACGTGATGAAGGCATTGTTCTGTGACAGAATCTAAGCAAAAAGAAGGAAATAAAAAGATTAGAGAAGACATAATTGAAGTAGAAGCTACTGGAAAGTAGTAGGAAAGGTCAAAAAAACTAAGAATTGGATTTTTGAAAAGGTAATTAAATTAGACAAAACTTCAGCTAGACTAACCAACAAAAATAGAGAGGACTCAAATAAGTGAAATTATAAGTGAAAGAGGAGACATTATAACAAATATCAAAAAATTCACAGGATCATAAGAAAGTACTATGAACAATTATGCACCAACAAATTGGATAACCTAGAAGAAATAGATTAATTCCTAGAAACATACCACCTACTAATTAATTATGAAAACAGAAAATTTCAATAGACCACAAATGAATAAGGAAATTCAATCAGTAATCAAAAACCTCCCAAATACCATGAAAGTGGATTAAGATAAGTAAAGAACAAAACAAAACAAAAACAAAAACACAAACACCTCCCGTCAAAGAAAAGTCTAGGAACTGATGGCTTCACAGGTGAATTCTACTAAACATTTAAAGAAATTAATTCCAATCAACTTTTTCAAAATTGAAGATATGGGAACACTTTTGAACTCATTTTAAGAAGTGAACATTACTTCAAACAAAAGTCAAATTAAGACATTACCAAAAAAAGAAAATTATAGACCAATATCCCTGATGAATATACATATAAAAATCCTCAACAAAATACTTGCAAACTAAATGCAACAGCACATTAAAACGATTACACACAAAAGGGATTTATGCCTGGGATACTTGAAAGATTCAGCATATGCAAATCAAACATGTGATATACCTCATTAACAGGATGAAAGATAAAAATCATATGATCCTCTCAAAAAATGCAGAATAAGCACTTGACAAAATTAAATGGGGATAAAAACTTTCAACAAAATAGATATACAAGGAACTTATCTCAACACAATAAAGGCCATATATGAAAAGCCACAGGTAATATCCAGAGCTAATTGCCACTAATTGCCAGAGCAATTAGGCAAAAATAAATAAGTAAATAAATGTTATACAAATTTGAAAGAAAGAAGTTAAATCATCTCTGCAGATGACGTAATCTTGTATATAGAAAACCCTAAAGACACCACCAAAAAATGTTAGAACTAATTAACAAATTCAATATAGTTAAATGATACAAAATCAACATACAAATATCAGGGGTGTTTCTAACACTAACAATAAACTATCAAAAAATAAAATAAGAAGGTAATCCCATTTATGATAGTATCAGAAAGAAAAAAGATACTTAGGAATAAATTTAATCAATGAGATGAAAGATCTGTACGTGAAAACATAAGATACTGATGAAAAAAGTAAAGAAAACACAAATAAATGGAGAGTTATCTTGTGTTCCTATATTGAATAGAAGAATTAATATTATTAAAATGCCCATACTACCCAAAGCACTCACAAATTCAATGCAATCGTTATCAAAATTCCAGTGGCATTTTTTACAGATACAGAAAAACAATTCTAAAATTAATATTTATAGAACCAAAAAGGCACCTATAGCCAAATCAGTCTTGAACTAGAAGAACAAAGGTGGAGGTACCACAATTTCTGATTTCAAAATAGATTATAAAGCTACAGTAATACTACTGACATAAAAACAGACATATAGACCATTGTAACAGAATGAAGAGCCCAGAAATATATCCACATATTTACAGCTAATTGATAAAACCCAGAGTGCAAAAAATACACAATGGTTAGAGGATAGTCTCTTCAACAGATGGTACTGGGAAAACTGGACATCTGTATGCAAAAGAATAAAATTACATCCTTCTCTTACATCATATAAAAAAATTAACTAGAGTTGGATGAAAGACTAAATATAAAATCTGAAACCATAAAAATCCTGGGTAAAAAAAACAGGGAAAGCTTTTTGACATTCATCACAGGAATGATTTTTCGGATGTGACATCAAAAGCACAAGCTACAAACAAAAATAAACCAGCAGAATTACATAAAATGAAAAAGCTTCTGCACTTCAAAGAAAACAATGAATAAAATGAACAACCTATGGAATGGCACAAAATAATTTCAAACTATATATCTGATCAAGGGTTAATATCCCAAATATACAAGAAATTTACACAACTCAATACCAAAAAAATCCAAATAACTATTAAATATGGTAAAAAGTTCTGTATACATATTATTTTTTCAGGTAAGACATACAAATGGCCAACAGTTACATGAAAAGGTGCTTAATTCCACTAATCATCTGGGAAATACAAGTCAAAACCACAATGAAGTATCACCTCACACATGTTACAACTATTATCAAAATGACAAAAGCTAACAAGTGTTGGCAAAGATATGAAAAAAAGGAAAGCCTTGTCCACTGCTGGGGGGCCATGCAAATTGGTACAACCATTGTGGAAAACAGTATGGAGTTTCCTCCAATAAAAGCTGAACTACCATATGATCCAGCAATCTCCCTACCTGGTATATATCCAAAGAAAACGAAATCAGTATTTTGAAGAGATATTTCTACCTCCATGTTCATTGTGGCATTATCCACAACAGCCAAGATATGGAAACAACCTAAGTGTCATGGAAGAATGAAAGTATAATGAAATTGTGACACTCAACACACACACACAGACACACAATGGAATGCTATTCAGAGAAAGGAAGGAAATGCTGTCATTCATACCACCACGGATGAAGCTGAACATAACGTTAAGTGAAATAAGCTAGACACAGACAGACAAAAATACTGTGTGATCTCATTTATATGTGGAATCTAAAAAAGTTGTACTCATAGGAACAGCAAGTAGAATTGTGGTTGCCAGGGGCTGGAGGTGAGGGAAATGGGGAGACATTGATCAAAGGATACAAACTTTCAGTTATAAAATGAATAAATTCTGGAGACCTAATATATAGTAGGGTGACTAAGGTTAATACTGTATTATACACTTGAAATTTGATAAGAGAGCATATTTTTTGTCCTCGCCACACAAATACAAAAAAAAAAAAATGGTAGCCATGAGTAGTGATGGATGTGTTAATAAATCTGACCCTAGTAATCATTATTGGGATTCAAGCATGCACCTAAAACCTTCTCTTAATCAAAAGAAAATTATTCCAAATTATATAATTATAGAAATTCAAAAGGAAGCCCCACTCGCCATACAGACACACCTACACTCACAAACACAAAATAGAATCCTCTGATCTTGAACTATAGCACCCTAAGGCATTTAATATTCCTTTTCTTGCAGTTCACAAAGTTTTAGTTTCTATCATTCTGTGAGGCTATTTCTATCTTACATTGATGATTGTGGAATATCAGGGGATTCCTCTTCAACAGCAAATAAGCAGTATCTACAACTATAACAGTTCCATTTATTTACCTCGTAAATAGCTCTTAAATTTATCTTCATATTGGCTATCACTTCCCTAGGTCAATCTTTTATTTCTCACCTGGAAAACTATAATATCTTTCTAAGAAGGACTCAGATTCCACCATTACTTTCCTATCATCCTTTATAGTGCTGAAACAAAGATTTTGTGGTGTTTGTTTTAGAACTTATATCTGTTTATAAAATCATAGGATTTGGAGTTTTTTAGTACTATATGTAGTTTTTTATGTTTTATTTTTTTATTTCAGTATATTATGGGAGTATAAAAGTTTTGGTTACATGGATTGCTTTTGTACTGCTTGAGACAAAGTTATAAGTGTGCCCATATCCCACAAAGTGTACATTGTACCCATTAGATATGATTTCTCCCACCCCACCTCCCCCCTCCCATTGAGGGGGCAGGATTTCCATTGAGTTTTACTTTCTGTTGTGCATATAAGTTCTGCTGGGTTAGTTCCAATTTAATAGTGAGTACATGTGGTGTTTGTTTTTCCATTCTTGTGATGCTTCACTTAGGGGAATGGTCTCCAGTTCCATCCAGATTGCTATAAAAAGGTTTTAATCCATTTTTTCATGGCTGAGTAGTACTCCATGGTGTACATATAGCACATTTTATTAATCCACTCATGAATTGTTGATTCCACATCTTTTAAATTGTGAATTGTGCTGCAATAAACATTTTAGTGCAAGTGTATTTTTGAAAAAAAATGACATTTTTTCCTTTGGGGAAATACCCAGTAGTGGGATTGAGAGATCAAATGGTAGCCTACTTTTAGTTCTTTAAGGAATCTCCATACTGTTTTCCAAAGGGGTTGTACTAGTTTGCAGTCCTACCAACAGTGTATAAGTGTTCCTATCTCTCTGCATCCTTGCCAACATCTATTGTTTTGGGACTTTTTGATAAAAGCCATTCTCATTGGGATAGGGTGATATATCATTGTGGTTTTGATTTGCATTTCACTGATTATTAGTGATGTTGAGCATTTTTTCAGATATTTATTTGCCATTAGTCTATCTTCTGTTGAAAAGCTTCCGTTTATGTCTTTTACCTACTTTTTAATGGGGTTGTTTTGATTTTCTCTTGTTGATTTCCTTCAATTCTTTGTAGATTCTGGTTATTATCCCTTTATAGAATGTATAGCATGCAAATATTTTCTCCCATTCTGTGGGTTGTCTATTCATTTTATTGATTGTTTCCTTGGCTGTGCAGAAGCTTTTTAATTTAATCAAGTCCCATTTATTTATTTTTGTTGTTGCTGTGATTGTCATTGGGGTCTTCTTCATAAATATCAACTTATCCAGAACTAGTAAAATGATTTTTCTAGCTCACAGATTTGATAAACACGTTCATGATTCCTTCCATAATGGTTCCTCATTCCCTTCAGCATAAAGGACAAATGCCTCAGCATACAATGCAGAAAACTTCTTTCACTTACCTTTTCCTAGACAGCCTCATCTTCCTTTTCCTACGTAAGTCTATCTTTGGGAGAAATAATAACAAAAATAATAATTAGGCTTTATTGAGTATTTACTGTGTGCCATATACCAAGTTAAGTGTTCTATATACATTATCTCATTTACTTTCCACGATATTATTGGATTATTGTACTATTATTTTCTCCAAATTATACGTAAGTAAATCACTCAATGTCACACAAGCAAGAGATGTGAAATCTGGGATTTGGATCCACACTGGTTGACTTCAGAGCCAAAGATCTTTACCACCGTCCCTTACAGTAACATACCATGGGTCTCCTATGCATTTCCACCATGCTTTTCTGAAACTTCTAGCATAGCACCTGCTACATTGTATTTAGAGAGCTATGTACCTGCATAGGAAATACAAGGAGTTCATATTTATTTATTTACATCAGTATGTGTTGGTTAATATGCTGCAATTATAACATCTTATAAACCTAAAAATAAGAATAATTTTATAATTCTTACAATAAAATTCATTTTATTAAGATCATAATCACTTTAAGAATAAAAAGAAGAGAAACAAGCTCTGATTCTCAAACACAATAAAGTGAATCTATGCTAAAGGTTTAGGTACATTTTCAGCTGCATATTTTGAAACTTGCATTTTAAATTAGAACAAAGGTAAAAACCAAGCTATAACAAGAAAATTGTTTTGCCCCCAAAGATCACCTCTCTCTGAAGGTTTTCCTAAAGCTATTTCTTATTTTAAGTAGACATCTAGCTCTGCTACAGCTGCTTCTCAGGGGAAGGAAGATGCAACATCCTGATAAATTTAACATTTCTTATACTGAGAATGTTTCCCAGGAGACACAACCACTTGAAGCATCGGACAAAGAATCTTGGTAAACATCTTGTGAAAACAACTCTTATAGGAAACCAAAGTATCAGCATAAGCTACTTCCCTCTCTCCTGAAGCCAGTATTTGACTCTTAGCTCTTCATCCTCTTAAGAGTTTCAGAGGATTTTCCTGTCTGTGTAGATCGGTTTGCTAATTTTAAATGAGACATTCACAACAAAACTTTGGATGGTTCTTATTTATTTTCTTTTCAATTCTTAATAAACCATTAGTTGTTATCCTGACTATTAGAACAATCTGTGAAGCATTGTAAAATGCATGTATTCTCTACACCCTAAATCTGAATCAGAGAGTCTCTCTAGGTATGGATTTTTAGAGACTTACTGTAATAAACAATAAAATTATTAATTAAAACTCCGGGTTCAGAATTACCTTAATTTCCTCATATAATAATTTAAAAGTAACAGGCAAAAACAGAAAGGGATGTTAGAATAGGCTATAGAAGCCCAGGCAGGTCTCCAGAATGTAGAATTGCTATTGTGAATCAGTACAGTTCAAAATGACGATTGTTATCCACGGTCAGAGACATGAAGTGATTTCAGACTCAACACTTATTCCTCTTTGAGGGAATAGGAAAACAATCAAGCTCACAGGCAACAAATATAAAGTCAGAATATCTGTATCTATCTATCTATCTATTTATAATAAGAAACAAACCTGTCAACTTAGTATTCTCTGATATAAATAACAGAAATTTTATAACAAAAGTTAGGTTTTAATCAGAGCAACCATTTATTAAATTTAAATGATAAATAATATTGCCCTCAAACCTACATCCTTACACCATCTGCAGAATATGATCTGTTGCTTTGTACATGCTATATGGAAAGTCAAATGATCAGTGGAGCTATTTCAGTGTTCTGTGAGAACTGGCAATGCTAGTAATGGTGTGCTGTTTTATGACATCTGGCCAAGACAGCCTCACACATCCACACTCATATTATCAACACATCTGCCACCACAGCATAAAAGTCTTTGTTCTTAGGCCAAGGCACACTCTCTCATTTGAATATCTGTATGGACACACTTGTTATTTTCCTGTGTGGCTCCATTTTTCCTTTCTATAGAAAGAACACCTCCTTTTAAAGTGTATTTATTTTATTGATACATAACATTTATGTATATTTGTGGAGTACATATGACATTTTGTTACATTCATAAAATGTGTAATGGCCAAGACAGAGAAATTAGGGTATCTGTCACCTCAAGTATTTATCATTTCTATGCACTTGGAACATTTCAAGTCCTCTCTCTTCTAGCTATTTTGAGATATACAACACATTGTTGTTAACAATAGTAACCCTACTCTGCTATCAAACATTATAACTTATTGCTTCTATCTAACTGTATGTTTGAACCCATTAACCATCCTCTCTTCATCTCCCCACCCTACTATCTTTCCCAGAATCTGATATCTATCATTCTACTCTGTAATTTCATGATCAACTTAATTCAATGAGAAATTATGCATAAGTTAGATTTTACTATTTCACAAATACCGCTAGTTCTATTGGCTTAAGACAATTATAATATTTAGCTCAGCATTATGATCTTGCTAGAGTCTCTCATTTCACCAAGGGTGGCCTCACTCGTATGTCTGGTGAATAGAAGCTGTCGTGTTGGGAGCATTATTCTTTTCCATTACAATTCTCATATTTTAGCCTCCTTGCTAGTGCTGGTATAGATGGTAGCTCAGATTTCCAAGATCAATAAGAGAGAAAGCTTCAATGCACAAGTGATTTTCCAGAATCTGCTTGTGTTACACATGCTGTTGTTCCATTAGCCAAAGCCATTTCAAAGTTGGGGATGGTGGCAATCTATTGCACCTCTTGATGAAATGAGCTGCAAAGTCACAATGCAAAGGAACATGCACACAAAGATGGGATGAATTTATAGCCATTTTACAGTTTACCACAAATAATTTGCTTGTTGTAAAATTTATCAAGAGCACTTTTATCTAAGGTAGTGGTTCCCAAAGTCCAGACACAATATAAATAACTAGCAACCTTTGGCTAATGCCAAGCTTCCTTTACACAACCATGTAATCCTCCCATAGGGTTTTAGTTTATTCACTTGAAAAATGTTCCTATATCCTGCTAGAAAATTTCTCCCAGAAGCTGCAAGTTGGGATAAAAGCTGTCTAATTGCTGCCTTGGCGGTATTTTTGCTCTTTATGTTTTTAGTTGGTGGCCTGTTCATTATTGGCAGTATGATACAGACAACTTTGATCTATTATTGCTCCTCATTATCCAATTGCTCTTTAGATACTTTTGAAGTTAGCCTTGAGCAGCTGCAAGGTAGATTCATTTCTGGAAGAAGCCCTACTTATCTGCTAACTATTTCCCTGTATGGCTTCCATTGCTTCATTTTAAGCTATCAGAATTGTTAGATAAATTGCAGTTACTGACCCTTTTAAAAAGCTCTGGCATTGCATGGCTCAAATTCACGCCATTTAGAGACATTTAAGAATGTAACTACTGCATCTCTTGCAGGAAAAAGGATGACCATTATAAATGAGGAGGAAATTATGGTAGACTGTTTTGTAGCTAGACAATAAAGGGTTTCAGCAGAATTCAGTCAGATCTCAAGCACTCTGGGCAAATATGTCATTGCAATGTTCTAAAAAAATGCTTATTAGTAATGTCTTGCTTTTCTTAGTCCATACTAACTTTAGGAAATACTTTTTATAAGCATTTTAATCTTGCAGCAGGATTTACATCAGATACTTTAATTTCCTATCCTTACATTAAAGAATGGCAACAATGTTAGAAAAGGAAAGTTCTGTGGTATCTGGCACTTATTAATCAAAGTAAAAGCTCTACTATTCCCTGATGTTTGACTTTTTCAGTACTCTGTGAGTGCTATGTGATATGCAAAGTGGGATAAGGTAAAGCATGTTAATTAAAAGAATCTGCAAAGTAAAATACAGTTATTCATCCCAACTGAGAAAAGTGAAAATGAATTTTTAAAGCATAGAATACAACAGGTGCTTAAAAATTGCTTGTTATTTTAAGTTATCCTAGTGGATATTTGAAGTTGTCAGCCTAGCACCTTTATTCCAAAGGCTGTCTTTTCTTAAGCACCTGGTAAATATGTAGGGTGACTTTATAATTTATTGTTCGAACCAGACATTTTTGACAGCATAAGTACTATTAATGATTACATGATGAAATATGTGTAGACCACAAAAATTTTTAGGCAAAATTGAATGTATGATTTGCTTTTAAATATAAAGTCCCTCATAGTTCTACAAGTTTTAACTTCTGACTCAAGTTAGATCAAAAATTTTTCACCAGTTTTGGGCAGAGGGAGCTAAAGGCAATTGCTCTCTAGTGGCTAAAGATGTAAGGTCAAACCATTTTAATTCTCCTACATAGAGAAAAGCATGAAATGAGGCAAATGAAAATGAAGCCATTATAGAGAAGGCAAAATAAACAAACAAACAAACAATAAACAGAACATAAGAGAGATGAACAGATTGAGAAAGGACTGCTTCATGTTTCTCTTGAAGTCTAAGTAAATATGAGCTCTTTCCATGTTTTTGCGTTTCTTAAAAAAAATTAATTTTAATCAATAAATAATAATGTGTATTTATGGTATACAATGTGATGTTTTACATAGATACAATGTATCTATGTATACATTGTAGAAAGATTAAACTGAAGTTTTATTTTTTAAACCTTAATTTGATTCTTGTTTTCTTGCTCTATGATTGTTTGAGATTTGCTTGTCATTTGCAACCAAAATGATCAAAATGAAAATGTGATGGAATTATTTATGTCTCAGAAAACATATTTTCTTTTTTTTTTTTTTTTTTTGAGATGGAATCTTGCTATGTTGCCCAGGCTGCTCTGTTGGGCTCAAGCGATCCTCCCACTGCAGCCTCCAAGTATCTGGCACTATGAGCATTGCAACCACACTGAACATTTTTCTTGATTTTAAATGATCACATAAGAAGTGCTCAAAATAAGAATTGGAATCTCCCATACACTGAAGAAAAAACTAAGCTCAGGGGATGCTCACTGATGTAATATCACATCATGATTAATTAATGTGTCAAATATTTAAACCGTTCCTTTGTGGCTTCCTGCCCCAGGTGCTCTCACTTATAATAAAGTTACTTTTTATTCATAACCATATTTCAGTATATTCCAGGGGATACAAAATATGGTTAGAAACTGGGGTCTTGGTCAGGGAAATATTGGGACATTTTATACTCAGAGTGTAATTTAGTCCAAGGATTAAAAACCAGTGTCATGAATTTTTAATTCTTCCCAATGAAAGTAACGTAAATATTAGAACCCTTCTTACGGAATGAAATCCATAATTACTCAAGATATCTTTAAAGTATAATTATTTATTGAATCAATAAAATGTAATTTATTGTGTTGTACACTTTGAAATGTAAATGGGCTGAGAGATTATTTTTTCTTTTTTTCGAGAGTATTTCTTTTGATCATTGCTCTGTAACCTATGACAAGAAGGTATTAAATTGGAAAAACCAAACACAAAAATATATTATGTCTGAAATCCCAAAGAGAAAGTTAAAAAATATCAATAATATTTGAAAGTAGGTATAAGTAGCTAGGAAAATAGCATCTGTGTGGATTAAAGTAGGAAGATTAAGGGAAATATATTCCCCATAGTTTGTGTGCTTTTTTGGCTCTTCTTAATACAAATACTAAATTAATATAGGGATTAACACATTTAAGAGGGGAAAGACATTCAATAAACCTCATAGTCATTCCCTAGAATTTGTCAGTTTTCATTTATAGATGGCTATTTGTATCTGTGGGTTCCACATCTATGGATTCAACAAACCATGGATCAAAATCATTTTCAAAAAAGTGTCTACATTGAACATGTAAAGAGTTTTTTTGTGTGTGTAATTATTCCCTAAGCAATACATTATAACAACTATTCACATAGCATTTACATTATATTAGGTATTATAAATAATCTAGAGATGATTAAACTATATGGGAGGATATGCATAGTTTACATGCAAATAACACACTATTTTATATAAGTGACTTGAGCATCTGTAGATTTTGGTATCCACAAGAGATCCTGGAACCACTCTTGGGGATACTGCTGTTAGGGATGACTATATTCTCTTGAAATAGGACAATATATAAAATTATATCAGATTTTTGATGGGAAAAACAGTCTCATCAATGTAAGTAGGAATATCCCTCATTTACCCTAATTATAAACAATAACATATGGAAGAATAATAGATCTACAGATTGTATTTCCAAAAATATTTGATGGTTGAGAACCTAACTTTTGTCCGTACAACTGAAATGAATATCAGTTAAACTATTTGAATTTGAACTGTTGATTCAATCTTGTAAACAAGAGTTATAGTTAAAAATGGAAAAATAATCAGGGCAAAGACCATGCCTTCATTATTTATTTATTCTTAGACTTCATCAGAACCCAGAAAATAGATCATGCTGAATAAAATTTCATGAATGAATAAGACTATAAGTTCTGTGTAAAGTTTAAAGTTCTTTGTGCTATTTTATTCTTGTGACTTGAGATCAATATATTTTGTACATTAATTTTAAATGTAAGTACTTAAGTGCACATATAGTAATAACATTCATCGAGTGTCGGGCAGATGGGAGGGGGAGAAGGGGATGGGTATATACACACCTAATGGGTGTGGTGTGCACCGTCTGGGGGATGGACACGCTTGAAGCTCTGATTCGGGTGGGACAAGGACAATATGCGTAATGTAAACTTTTGTACCCCCATAATATGCTGAAATAAAAAAAAATAGTTACAAAAGCAAAAAAAATATTAAATGTAAGTAATGCCAGAGTACTGTAATGAATTAGTAGTTTTCAATTTTGCATTATAATTACTTGATAATGATAATATACAACTGACTAGAATGCACTTGCAGAGGTATGTTTCAGTTGTCTGGCATGGAATAAGGGCATTAGCTTTTATTTATTTATTTTTTAAGCTTTCAGTGTGATTCTGATTTCCACCCAAGGTTGAGGACCACCAATTAAATGTTTGGGGTCTCAAAGCAAATGGATCAGTGCTCCTTTTGCCAAATACACCTTTTACTTACCATATGGCTCACAGAAGTCAGTTGAACTTTCTGAACATTATTCTACATTCATAAAATAATAATAATAATGTATTTAATAAATACAAAAACATTCTTGAAATACAATTGTAGCAGTTGCTGTCATTATTGCTATTATTATTGCCAGCATTATTATAAGAATAAATAATCTTCCCTATTTACACGGCCGCCTCCTGAACATCCTTCAGATCTCAACTCAAATGTTTTCTTAGAGAGGCTTTCCTAACAAGCTTTTAAAAGGCAGAACCTCTCTCTCCATCTCAGATAAATTGTAGTTAATCACCCTATTTATTTAATTTGTAATGCTTATTAACACCTGTACTCATGTTGTTTTACTTTCTCCTGTCCCTCCCTCATTTCCTCTCTCCCATCTCCCCACCTCTCTCCATAAGCACCAGATAATCAGGGTGTATTTCTCTCTTACTGACTGCTGCTGAGTCCTCAATGGCTAGAACATTCCCCAGCACACCGAAGGTGTTCATAATGCATAAATATTTATGGAACACTGGCATGGCAAGGTTATATCTACAGTTTACATAGCTTGACCTGAGAGGAAAGAAGTCTCAATGTTAATATATTATAGCTATATATCTATATGTCTATATCTATGTCTATCTAGCTATCTAAATTCTTTCGATTACTAATCCTTATAGCTGTTTATAGAGTAGTTAAGCAATTAGTATTATTTTTCACAGATTAGAAATTGTCGGTATCAAAGAGGTTAGGGAAGAATCACAGACAGATTGCACTTTGATTAAGTGAGCATCACATCTCCTTAGGATTTGATTTTCATGTGCCTCTAACCCTCACAACAGAGCTTGGACATAATGTCAAGCTATATAAAGAAAAAGGTATTATTAATAGATTCCACATCTTTTTGATATACTTGCTTTGGATTTCCTCTCTCTAACAAACCAGAGGATTATATTAGGTTTCCTTTTGAAATCAAATCACATATTGACTGGGATTTCCAGAGTATTGTGAAGTGAAGAGTTCTGAAGGCAAGTGTTCTCAAGTATCTGGAGAAGAAACTGCCATGATGGAAAATGGATGAAGAGCTGTTGAAGTGTGCTGTATATCTGCATATAGTTGGAATATTTCATCAGAATAGCTTAACATGTTGTGAACAATACAGTAAATTTACTTAATGATGCACTCAATCTCAACTATTTTATTGATAATTTTGTGCCCAATTCAGTAAAAACACAGTTTTTATTTCTGATCACAATATTATATGAAGAAAGTAAAAATGTCATTTAATGAAAACAAATAATACTTGCATAGTTTTTTTTTTGCTTATTGAATATTTGAAGCAAGTTCACAGGAACCAACAATTTAAAAGAATCTAAGCATAAAACTGAGAGCTTTATTTAAGAGAACTTCATTCTCAACAAACAAGGGATAATGAAATTAGAGATAAGAATTGGGACAATAGTTAATGCTTTCAATCTTGATGATAACAAAACACCAAATATACTTATGAAAAGATATCTCTCTTTATATTATTCTCTTCTTTGGAGAAAGGACATGTGAGGGAGAATAAAGTACTTATATTAACATATTTGTCCCTAAAAATTTCCCATTTCAAGGACAGAAACTGCATTTGATAAATTAGGGAATCATTCTTGAGAAAACACTCTCCAAACATCAAACCTCATAACTGAAATGAGATCACTATATTTTTCTGTTAGGATCTAATTCCGATATTTCTGTCTGAAAATTTTATCATATGACTTCTTCACCTCTCCCAATTTCTATGTTCTGATTGCAATAATTCCTAAAAAGTACATGTTATACAGAATGGCCAATTTTAAGTCAGATAAATTACTGTGCAAAAAAGGAGAGGCAGAGGGGAGAGAGAGAAAAGGCTGTTACTTTTCAATAACAGAAAATCACCTGGATTAATTGATTCTTTGCTTTTTGCAACTAAAAAAAGTTTTTGTTTTCTCATTACAAACAAGTATAGAGAATTTGAAAGAGAAAGTGTAAGCAACAAAATGAAATTTATACTTAATCTCTACTAAAAGGTGACTTATGACAATGTTTGGCTGAATTTATACTTATTAATTTTAACTTAATATTATACTGTAGATATTCTCCATGACATTGAGGAGTATTTAAAAAATATTTTAATGGATGATCAATTTTCCATTTTATGAATTTATTTTATTTACTTAGTCTTATTTTAGTAAATCCTAGTTGTTTTCATTTTTATAAATAATACCATATGAAAATCCCTGCATATCATATCATCTAATTAATAGTCTTCGCTTTGCAGGGAGGTGTCACGTTCATGTCAGTTCTCTTAGTAGGGTATTAACTCATTTCTATCAGTTGTGTTTATCAAGGAGGAATAATTAATGATTTATATAATAACCTCTTTCTGAGGAAAAGAAAAGTTTCATAAAGAAAATATAAATTATACTTAATTCTACTACCCGGAATTAACTGCTGCTAGCAATTGGATGTATTTCTATATACAAATATTTTTTTCACTCAACATAAACAATTGACCATTAAGATGGTATTAACTAGACATCAGAAATAAAATTTAATGTATTGTATACTATTGCTTATGTAGTATGACATGACAGCCAGTTTTGTGACTGCTGCTCTAAGCAAGCAGGAAGTCTGAAAACAATTCTGTCTTACAGATACATGGATTCAGTAATTGGCACAATCCTTCACTCCCTTGTCTTTGTTCCTACTGTATTTTTCATTCTAATTCATTCATGTGTTTTTCTTTCTCACTAGACTATGCGATTTTTTGAGAGCAGTTAATGTGGTTTACTCATTATTTAAACAGTGCCTGGCAAGCAGTATGTCTTGAATAAATAAATAAATAAAACATTTGTTTTTAGTTCTTGAGTCTAGTAGTCAATTGATATAACTGATTTGTCAAAATTTACTGTATAAGATTTTCAGATTAATTTATTAGATTATCACAATTAAAATGAAATAATTATATTATTACAGTGAAAATACAGAATGGTAAAAATTAAATCGATATCAAAGAAAAATGAAATTATTTAAATTAACCTAGAAACCCAGCATCCTTTAATTTTTTCAAAATCTTTGAATGCAATAGCTTCTCTCATGAAGACTTCACATAAATTAAAATTAAAATTAAAACCCTAAATTATATTTTAATGATCATATTAATATCAGTAAAAGTAAGGCTTTAAAAGGCCAGTGAAGCAATTGGCTATTAGAATTTTTCACACAAAGTTGCAAAACTAAACATGCCATATATCTTATAAGATATAGAACATAAATATATATACACACATATCATATACATATAAGATATATAGAGACAGATATAGATATTGATAGAGATAGAGATGTATAGCTTTTTGAGATGGGATCTAGCTCTGCTGCCCAGACTAGAGTGCAGTGACTGCGACCTTAAATTCCTGGGCTCAAGCGATTCTCCTGCCTCAGACTCCGAAATAGCTGGGACTACAGGCACACACCACCATGCCTGGATAATTTTTTATTTTTAATTTTCTGTGGAGACAGCGTCTTGCTATTGTCCATGCTGTTTTTGAACTCCTGGCCTCAAGTGATCCTCCTGCATCAGCCTCTCTAAGTGCTAAGATTACAGGGGTGAGACACTGCCCAGCCAAAAAATCGTTTTGCTAAAATGTACCCAAAAATGTGCCCACAGACATCTGGAGTTGGGTAGCTTTGAGATCATCTTGTAGTTATGGGGAATAGTGGGTGTGCTAGAATAATGTAAGTCTGGAGAAAGAAAAGAATCATAGAGACCATGGAGAAAAAAATATTGTGGATAATATTTATAATTTGGATACTTTCCCTTTTTAATTTAATTTCTTACTTTTATTTTCCTATTACTTTCCCAAAACCTTTGCAATGATTCTCCTTCCATCCCCACCAATTACCTAAGAGAGCTAGACAAATATATTTTCAGTATGGATAGTTGTGTATGACAGTGATGGTCATATATTATTTGTATAAGTATAGCTCTTGGTATACAAGAAAAAATAATTTCTATTAATATAACTGAATCAAATTTCCATCTAATTCTGATTAGGGCAGAATATTAAGCTCAGTTTTTTTCCTTTATTTTTGGTGAGTCTCAATTTCACCTCTCCTCTTTCTCACTGGGCCCTGTGAGTTCCAGATGCCTGTAATGGGCCACCCATAAGTATAATGTGGGCTGGAACTCCGAACAGGACATCTTTGGACTCTTCTCCATTTCATCCTCTGGAAATCTGTCCATATTTCTAGGTGATTTAAATTATGAAATTCAGCCTTATTTTGTCTATATTCTTTTCTTTCCAGCCCCATATATTTTTTTTTTTTCAGGGCTTCCTGTACATTTTGACTCCTTTCTGAACCATTGCTGGGCAAAGGAAAAATTCTGGATCTCTTTAAATCATACTGGGATAGCAAAACATGTGTATAAATTTCTCTTTGTCCCCTGTGCCTAAACACACCAAGAACTCATGGCTGTTCCGTTTGGTCCAACATGTCTTCACAAACATTTTTGTTCTATTTGGTCCCAGCTGTCTTAGCCTGTTTGGGATGCTATAACAAAAATACCACAAACTGGGTAAGTTACAAATAACAAAAATTTCACACAGTTCCGAAGGTTGGAAAGTCCAAGATCCAGGAGCCAGAAGATTTGGTGTCTGGTGAAGTCACACTTAGGTGGTTCTTCTAGCTGAGTTTTCACATGGTAGAAGAGAAAAGACAGCTCTCTGGGATCTCTTTTATAAAGGCACTAATCTTATTCATGAGGGCTCCACTCTCATGACCTAATTACCTCCCAGAAGCCCTATCTCTAATACCATATTTATGATTAGGTCTCAACATAGTAATTTTGGGGGGTGGCACAAACATTCAAACCACAGCACTAAGGTCTACGCAGGAAATAAGGAACACATTCCTTTGTAAACTCTCAAGCTTATCTGAAAGTGCTTTTTCCCCCCACACTCAGAATGTAGACTGAAGTGGTTGCAAGGCCAGAAACCTTTCTCTGGGACTCAACAGCTAACCTCTTTACTTTTTATTTCGTGATAGAGCAACCAAAGTAGAGATTGTTCTTTACTCATCAGGTATGAGTCAATCCATATTTTATGGTATAAACTTTATTCATGGAGTATTTCAGGGCTATAGCTGAGTTTATGGATATAACATTTTTCTTTTAAACTTTTGTGACAGCTATTAGTTTCAAAGAGTTATTCTGAGGTTCAAAATCTATGAAGTGATTTCTTTGTTCACTTTCTCTTATTTTACCATTCTTCTTTATCTTGAGGTAATAAATGCCACTGATAATGTAAAAACCAAAAGGAAACAGAAGTTATCAGAAACAAAAATCGTATCTGTTAAGTTAGGAAACATTATTAATGAATAATAGTGTTAGTAAATAAAGTTTTGTATGTTTAATTCACCCAGAATGATGTCTCAAGGGGATATTCACTATCCTTGGGCGCCTGAGCCATGCCCAGGTGGCAGACTAATTTCTCCTTGGGCAAGAAGCACTGTACACTGATTTATATTGTCTGTTATTACAGGGGCTATTTACAACTTGATGGTTAAAACAAATAGTGGCAATTCTATTCAAAATGAAGTCAGAAGACAACCAAAATAATATGTCCCAAATTCTGACAATAAGTTGTTTGTAACAACTGGATAGCTTCATCTGATATGATGGATGGTTACATTTGGGACCACCTCCAAAGGACTCTACTTTCTCAGATTCCTTATCTAGAGTCCACTTTAAAGTATCTGTGAAGTTGTCTCTTATCTAGATTGCATAGAAGACATCACAGAGAAAGGGTTAAAAGAACATAAAGGAGATATATCAAGTCATTTCATAGCTGTACTAATCTTACTCTAATGCATTATATTAAGTTTTATAATCTCAAAATTCTTGAATTTCTGAAACTGTAAATAAGGAGTCAAAATGTAACTAGGTAAATAGATACTAGACATATTAATAGAAGACAATATCTCTTTATTCTGACCATAAAACAATTTTCCGTGCATTTATTTTTATCTGCATAATGAAAATCTTTAAAAATATTTATGATGAATTTAGAGACATTAAAAAGAGGAAAATCATCTTGCTATTGTGCCATATTGAAAAGATAATTTTGGCAGATAAACTCAGCCTTATACTTGCCTATATTTGATTGTTTTAAACTAAATAAAGAATATCGAAAGAATTGTACCTAAGGGAAAACATGATCGCCTGTTCCTCTTCATAGCATGTTCTTCAAAAGTGGTGCCTTTTGAACCATCTAAAGGAAATATGTTGACATGACAGGATTTCATGTTAATGGAATACATTAAAGAAAGCAGTGTGGAAACAAGTTTATGATATGCATAGAGAGGATAGCCATTAGGGAGTGATAGTTCTTATGCTCTTTTCCACACAGAACTAAGAGCACAGACTTCAAACTGTACTCAGTTATGTTGCACACGTTGATGTTAAAAACTGTGGCTTCCCATGGCATAAATTAATCCATATCAAAACCACAAAGCTGCATTAAAGCTATATGTTTGTTAAATATATAAATGTGTTCAGGAAGTTTGACTTCTTGATCAATAATTTCAAGATTGTTTAATAGAATTACAAAAAGGATGGTGCCCACAACTTTGCTCAGAGGGAAGTTTGGTTCTGTTTGGTGAATTACACAAAGTCACTAAACTTTCTAAGAACCATACCATCTATGACACGCCTATTATAAAACCATATTTGACTTTCTGAGTCTGTATAACAAGTGAAAAGTAATGAGAGCCCTACAGTGAAGTAAAGATGATTTATTAGGACTTAAGCCAGGTCTTTCATGAGTTTCTCCTTACTTGTATCAATAGCTGCCTTATTAAGTGGGAATCCTGGTTATGCAGTTGATCACAGCTCTTCCATGGGGATACACTAGCTTCATAGACCCTAACTCCATTTATATTTTCACATGTGTGGCAGCTCATTGCTTTCTTTCTTTAGCAAAATGATGAGAGGTTAATGCCATGTATACTGTTGCTGACATTGCTATGAGACCAAAAGGAAAAGGGAGAAATTACCATAATTATGAAACTGGAACATAACACGGTAAATACTGTTTCTGGGGCCACAGTAAGTAGCCTAACTAAATGATAAGGTCTCTGACTCCTGGCATATCAATAACTGAAATATCATGTCAAACATTAAAATGAGAATAATCGATACCAATCCCAAAATGATCTAAATTCCAAAACATATAAAAGTTGATTTATAACTTATTCTCTCTCTTTCTCCAAATATATAAAAAATAATTCTCCAAAAATTAATCAAACCTAAATATTAGCTAAGTGGATGCCGTAACTAGTCCCAATATCCCACAGGATAGTGCAGGCATAGCAATAGATTCATTAGTATAATAGGATAGAAAAAGGATGCTTCTCAAAAATGGGTTTTTGTCATTCATGTGATTCTGATAAACTACAATGGATTACTCAAAGTGTGCAATTTCGAGCTGATCAAGATGATCTTCACACTGAAGTACACATCTGTGCCTAGGATATCCCAGGATGTAGAATAACCAGTTCCTTCTATTTCATGAGTGTAATATTCCGTCAAACTGTAGTGTGCCTTATTTCAAAAGAGTTGCCTTTTTAACATCCTCCACTTGGGGTGTGATCTATTAAATTTTTAGTGACATGGTGTTACTTCCTCTATTATATAAAATTAAGTCATTAATTTAGAGCCACATCACTCCAACGCTGAATGAAATGGGCACTCACTATACTTTTTACTCTCTAAGGTTATGGGAATGGTAAAACAATAGAATGGCTTACTTAAAAACTGACTCTCCTTTCTGAATGAAAATTTTAGAGGTTCTAGTGGAAGTTCTTTATTACATAACACCATTTTTTTAAACAGAACACTGTGTGAGTCTGTTTCATTTATTACATTACTTTATGAAGAAAAAAAGAGAAGGATTATACAGGCCCTCTAATCTCTTAGTTCGGATTATACCTCTGTGAAAACCTGTCTCTGCCTCCCAAAGTGGAAAAGCCTTCAAGGCTATGTCATTCCAAGGGATAAAACACAGGAGGTTTAGACTGGATAAAATTATATAAGACAATAAAGGGAATAAAATAATGGAGAAAGTTTGAGGGAAATAGAAGTGACAGCTTTGCATTAGCAAGGATATCTTTGTGTGTAATGGTGTCCCTGGGCCTCCATTGGGAGTCAACATACTTCTGGCTTCCTGACTTTCAGTCTATTCAGGCACTATAATAAAATCAATTAGTTATCCTCAAATGCATTGGTAGAAGAAAAAGAATGGATCAATTGCATGAGAGCCAAAACAAACTTGGAAAATTGTGGAAAAGATTCAGGAAACACTAAATTTATAATATAAATATGAAGGTAGGTAGCAGAGTTTGAGCTCTTGAAACCATTTAAAACCAAAAGTCTAGTAATTATCTACAAAAATCACACACAAGAAAGTCACTTTCTCCTTCCTGAAAACTAGAGATGGGGTTGAGTCCTGGCCAGAATGCTTCCTGATATTATTGCCAGTAGCATGACCCTAATGAAGTTCAAAACATTTTCCATACACTGATATGAAATAGAGACAATTCAATGCAGGATTAGCCATCAGATACATACTCATACTTGAACTGGTCAAAAATTGGTCTAATATAACAGAAATTAAATGAGACATGGAATGTCTTGGGACTTCAATCTATTGTTCACTCTCCCTAGACCAAAGTCATGTAAGCATTATAACCTAAATTAAATGGGCTTATAAAATGAGATATTTTATTGAAAGTTAGTTATTATGTACAGTAGAGGAGAAATTTGAAATTTCACTGGAAATATTATTGGATAATTAACAGCCAAACACTAGCCTTATGAAAAAAGTTCATCTTGTGGGTCTATTAAACTGAAAAACCACCATGCAAGCTGTCTTACTGGAGCCAGATAGGAGTTCATTCCTACATGGGGAAGCTCATCTTTCACAACCTGATTCACACATTCACTTTGATACCATCTGGCTCCCTTACTTTTCTTGAATAACAAAGGCCACTAGGAAAAAAAAAAAATAAGGCCTATTTCTCACCTCAGGGAAGAGGAAGGGAAAAACACCACACCTGATGGAAGCAGATGCAATGTGAATCTTCATGGGTGAAAACAATTTTCTCTAAATTATCTTTTAAAACTGGTATATTAATAGCCTCTAACCAAATGCTGCAGTTACGCTGAGCTCTCATTCCTGGAAGAAAAATAACTAGCTAGAAAACACAAAAAATATGCAAAAGAGAAACATAAGATCTGAATATCATGTTAGAAGAAATAGGTAGCTGGTACCCCAGTGCCTAAAAATACCAACAGGAAGAAACCTGCCCTCGGAGATATGTCATGGTAGGCTTCAAATATTAGTATCTGTACAGAAACTAAATGCTAAAAATTTAAAGTACTTTGCTAGTGCTTACAAAACAGATAGCCAGAAATATGCTGCTTTTTTCTAATTATGTAGTAATAAATACCAGTTATTATAGAGGAAAGATTTAATGCAGAGCTGAACTTACAGAAACTAAGGTAAATCCACAGGTGAGGAATAAAATGTCATAAACATACACACTAATGCTGGAACAGCACTGGAAGTACAATCATTAGATCTGGTAATCGTGAGGGCCTTGGGTATTTATGATTATGAGGAGATCAGAGAAATAAGGCCTTGGGAATATGAGAATTGAAGTTGGAACTTATATTTTCTTTAAGGAATATAAACAGGAGAAATAAATAATTTCTGGCTACTAGCATAGCAAGATGAAAAGAAAGCTTATTTTTGTTTGTACTTTGGGGAAAGAATAAATATATCCCCTGAGATACCATAATCTTGAGTCTGTGTTTTGCATTTATTTATAGTTTGAAATTGCATATGCTGCAGGATGTATAACTTAAGAAATTAACATAAAAACACTGAGATGTCTGGAAGAAGAAAATACAAAATGCTATTGAGAGACAATCTCACAACCCCGGTATCATGGCAGAATGTAAACTGGAGAAACAGCCCCACTCAAGATGAGCTCAGGATAAAAAACTTAAAATTCATGAAGAAATAACTAAGCATGAATGGAGTCAGCAATAATTAATTATGAATGAGAGTCAATTGAACAAGATGAATCACACTTTACTTGGCATAATAGAAACGTTTATTTGAAATAAGTAAAATAAATAATACTATAATAATAAAATACAGAAATACAAATAAAACCAAAGGGAACTATCAAGGTTATTATATTAAAGAAATAATTGTCAAATCTGAAAATAATAAACAAATAGAACATCTAGATATATATTTATAAAATTGAAAATTTAATGGGCTGAGAAAATAAGCTAAATAAAGAATTCATAATCTGAAAGATAATATAAAGAAATGTCAAAATGTACAGCTGAGAAAAATGCAGAGTTGAAAAATATGAATGCAAGATTAAGACATTTTCAAAATAGATCTAAAATAATTTCAAAAGTAATGAAGAAAAGAAGTCAGTATTCAAAATTATGACTGAGAAATATAAAAAATAATGGTTCAAGAAACCCAATATGACACCAACATGTGATAAATGAAAAGAAATCCAAGTTCAGTTATATCAAAGAGATATAGCACCCTCCCCCCCAAGAAAAATGATACCAGTGAAAAATCTTAAAATTAATAAAAAAAAAAGATGCAAAATGGTATCTCCCCATCTGGGGGATGGACATGCTTGAAGCTCTGACTCAGGTAGGGTAAAAGAAATATATGTAACCTAAACATTCATACCCCATAATATGCTGAAATAAAAAACAATAAAAATTAAAAACGAGATGCATAATGTACAAAAATACAATGCTTTTTCTCAAAGGCAACAATAAAGGCCAGAACGGTTGACTTCCAAGTGCAGTCTGAAAAATAATAAACCTAGATAATTATCAATTCAAAACCAAGGAATAAGTAAAGAAAGTTTTGATGCAAAAACATTGAGGTGGTTTACATTTGTAGAGTTGTCATGAAACTAATAAATTATATATTTCATGAAGAAAGTAAATTGATGAGGAGAGGTTGGTGAATGAGTACAAACTTAATGTTAGGAGAATAAATTCTGTTGTTCGATAGAAACAAGGTGAGTATAGTTGGTAACAATATATTGTATATTTCTGAGTAGCCAGAAGGGAAGATTAGAAATGTTACCAACACATAGAAATGATAAATACTCTAGGTGATGGATACCCCAAATACCATGACTTAATCATTACACATTTTATCATGTAAAAATACTCACCTGTACCCCATAAATATGTAAAATATTATGCATCAACTAAAAAATAAAAAGAAAAATATAAAAATTTTTGAAAATGTTGTTGATTCTTCTTTTATAGAGGTATAATGGACACACATTTAATAAAATACACACATTTAAATTATACGATTTTGTTGTTGACATATGTGTCAACATATATACCCAAGATACCATAAAACCAGTCAATATAAATAAAGAGCATGAATCTCCTTACAGCCTCCCATACGTCTTTCTCTGTATTCTCACTTACTTATTATAGCATCTTTTGTAGATTTTGTAAGATTGTCTACATTTTTGCTTTTTTTTATTCTTCCTACTTCTTTTTTGCTGCTTAATTACACTGACTAGAACATGCAGTACAAGGTTGAGTTGAAATAATAGATAGGACGTTCTTGAATTGTTCCCAGTCCTAGGAAGAAGACATTTATTCTTCAACATTAAGAATATTTTCTCCTAGTTTCTGGGATCTATTTTCACTATCTTAATCTTATCTTTTTCAATATTTCTTCTTGAGTGAGCTTTGGCTATTTTTGTCTTTCAAGTAATGAGTTGTCGAACTGTTAGAAATAGTGTTGTTCATAATGATTCCTTATTATCTTTGTACTATCTGTACAATTGCTAGGAATGTATCCTCTACCACTTCTGATAATAGTAAATTGTGTATTCCCTCTTTTTGTTTCTTGCAATCAGTTTATCAATTTTATTGGTCTCCTTAAAGATCCAAGTTCTGGATTTATTCATTTTCTTTATATTTTTCTAATTCATTGATTGTTCTCATGCATTTATTATTTCATTTTTTCCTGATTTCTACATATTTTGCTTTACTCTGGCTAGTTTCTTAGATTCTAAGCTGATATCATTGATTTGAAATTTTTTTATAATTTTTTTATATATAGGCAATTAGAGCACTAGGTTTCCAACTACATAATATGTTAACAATAGCTCGCACATTCTGATATGTTGTTTTCAATTTCATTTAGTTCAAAATATTTTATAATTTTGATTTATTTTAGAGATGGATTATTTAGAAGTAGGCTATCTGGCTTCCACGTATTTGGGGATTTTTCAGTAGTTTTTATTTTGTTGGTTTCTAATTTAATTTTTGTGGTTAGAGAATATAATTTATCTGACTTGAATTCTTTTCAACTTACTGAGAGTTGACTTATGATCTAGAATTTGTTCTATATGCATAAATATTCCACAAGTGCTTGAAAATGGTGTGTGTTTTGCTGGTGATGGGAGAGGTGTTACATAAATATTATTTTGATGATTAAGCATGTTCAATCTATTACATCTTTACTTATTTTCTATTTGTTGCATTAATTATTGAGAGAAGAGTCTTGAAATATCTAATACAACTTTGACTGATTCTTGAAATTCTATCAGCTTTCTCATGCATATTAAAACTCTCTCATTAGGTCCATATTGTTTGGGATTATTATGTGTTCTCTTTATTATTAAGATATGGTTATTTTTATACCTGGCCATAATTTTTGCTCTTGACATTATTTTGCTTGACATTCAGCTATATTTTGACTGGTTTTGACATGGAGTATCTGTTAAGTTTATCTTATTTTTAATTGATAAATAATTAATTGTGTATATTTATGGAGTATAATGTGATATTTTAATACATGTATACATTATAGAATGATCACAGCAGCATAATTAGCAAATCTATCATCTCAAATATTTATCATTTCTTTGTAGTGAGAAGGCTAAATAGTATTTTATTGTGCATAGATACCACATTTTTTAATCCATTCGTCTACTAATAGACATTTAAGTTATTTCCATATGTGGGATATTGTGAATAATCCTGTAGTGGACATGGAAGTGCAAATATCTCTTAGTTATACTAATTTCAATTCCTTTGGGTGTATATCCAGAAGTAGGATTACTGAATCATATGGTATTTCTATATTTAGGTTTTTTTCTTTGTTTTGTTTTGTTTTGAGACAGAGTCTCACTCTGTTGCCTGGGCTAGAGTGCCGTGGCATCAGCCTAGCTCACAGCAACCACAAACTCCTGGGCTCAAGCAATCCTGTCTCAGCCTCCTGAGTAGCTGGGACTACAGGCATGCACAACCATGCCTGGCTAATTTTTTCTATATAATTTTAGTTGTCCAGCTAATTTCTTTCTATTTTTAGTAGAGATGGATTCATTTTTATTCTATCACCTTAATTTTTTTTTTAATTTTATGATTCTCTCCTTTCTTTTGTTGACTCACTATTATAACTTTTTGTTTTGTTAGTGCATGCTTTAAGGTTTATTGTGTATATATTTAACTTATTATAACCTATTTTTAAGTGATATTGTACTACTTCAGGTATAGTGAACTTATACTTCGGGTGTAGCATACTTCCATTTCTTCCCCCCCAGACTTTAAGCTATTGGCATATACTTCATTTATACATAAATTACAAACCTCATGCACTGTTACTATTTTTTAAACAATTATCTTTTATAGATATTAAAATAATAACTAACAATCATATATTTACCATGTAGTTTCAAAACCGGGTGCTATTCATTTGTGTGTTAATATGTGGCGGCGGAGAGGGGGGAATGTGTGTGTGTAGTTTTAGATTTCCACCTGAGTTCCTATCCTTCCCGTCATTTTTGTTGCTTGCCTGACACCCAAAATCTTTTTAAAAATTTCATTTGTTTTGTCCATGTTTTTATTTGATTCAGGTGGGAGACTAAAGATCATCTCTATTTCTAAATCTTAGCCAGAAACCGAAGTATTTTAATAATGATCAAATACTTACATCAATCCCTACAAGTCGGATGCTATTATAAACCTCATTTTTTATTGCTAAATCAATATGGAGTAATAATTTTGCAAGAAGGATGTATTGCTTTTAAAGTTTGAAAAAATTTTTATACACATACTTGACTAATATATAAAACTTGGAGGAAATTTAGCTCTTAATTTATACTATTTTAACTTTAAACAAGGTTGGTTAATTTGAATCAATAGTGACAAATCAGCCTCAAATAAAATCAAATAATTGTCAACAGCCTCCATATTTGTCAACAGAAGGAGAGAATGAGGTTGAAAGTAAAGTAAGATTGCCATTCTTATCCTTAGATCTTCTCTTCTTTCCTGACAGGTAATTAGGACCATTCACAGTTTTTTGTTTTATTTTGTTTTGTTTCCCTTCACTGAGAAAAGGAGACTATTAAGTGCTTCGCTTGATAAAGCAGGCAAACCAGACTTAAAATAATATTATTTCTGTGAGTTCTTGCATTTAACTGTTTAAACTAATTTTTTAATGGCCTGCCTAAAATTTTAACACCTGTTTATTTTTTGTTTATGCTACTGCCTACCGTACCCTGTGTGCTGTATGGTTAAAGATGTATTTATTACATGCAAATTTGGTTTATGTAATGTATTAAATGAATTACATCATATTTTTGAATTTGCCCTATGTTTTAGAAGAATGAATCTGTCATTGTCCAGCATTGCAACCGGTGCTTATTGTTTTTCCTTCAGTTTTGATGAATGAGATCCTTTGTCACTGCAATCCCTTCTGCCAATGACCCTTAAAACATTTTTTCCATTATTTTCTGGAATCTTGTTCTATTTGTTATCTGATGTACTTTTCTACATCTTTCTGACCCTTACTTTCTTATGCCCCTTTGTTGTTTTTATTCTCTGTGATTTTTTAAACATTTAATTGGATTTAATTTATTTATTATTGTTATTAATATTATGGAAACCACTCAGACTGTGTCCTCTCCCTCTTACTCTCTCAGAAGAAAATAATCATCATCAGTGGCAAATGGCAGTGGCAGGGAGGCAACACCAAGAGCTGGCTGGGAAAGAATGCTGTGCCTGTGCCTCCTCTGTGTTTCTAGTGCTCCACACGTTCCGAGAAACTTCTCTAGTAATGAACTATAGAAATGACCCCTGAAAGTATAGTCTTTTTTTGTGATTCTTTAGTCTCATTTAAATAACCAGCTCAAATTTCTCTTATTCTGTAAAAACCCGACATGAGTATTTATTTTCCTCTGCCACAATATTTTTACACTTTTTAAAAATCATGGATTCATGAACTCGGTTCCTTCTGATGCCATTATTTACTAACTTCCAATTAACTCCTTGGCTGTGTGTAATTTAAATTCTATCTTCTTTATTCCTACAAAACTTCCTAGTAAAAGAAAGCTATCACCTTTCCTGCTGCAAAATTCAATAAACATATTTAATCATTTTCTTCTTATACATTTCTGCTCCATTGAGCATATTTTGTGTTCAGTGCTGTATGTTCAGTTGTTCACGTTCTATGCCAAACTGAAACACTGGCCCAGTGTTTCCAAAGATGTTAATATGCAAATTGTCAACCAAATATCATGTTAAAATAAATTGGAGACAAACTGTTAAGTAAACTTAGGTAACTTAAGGATTTTTAAATACCAATACAGACAAAGATATACCATGCAAAGACTCAAACACATAGTTACAAAATAATTTTTGAAATATATATGATAGTATCATTTTGATCACAACTTGAGTCGTGCTGCCTTACTCCCTTGACTTTCATGGAACTAATTTTTCTTTATTTTTTAAAAAAGTATTATTTAAATACCTGCATGAATCTATTCTCCACTGACAGCTCTTGCACATTTGTTCTGCTTATCACTCGCTCTCCTATAGAGATAGCACACATTCACATCATTTCAAAACGCTCATATCTCTAGCCTTGATGTTCAGTCTTGATATAAATTTACCTGTTAGATACATTTATTTGCATGCTTGCAGCTACATCAAACTTAATAATTTTAAAACCAAAAATTATTAAAGGTTTCCCCAAATTTGAGTTGGTTTCTTCATTTCCCATTTTTAATAATGACACCAAAAGTGATACAGTGACCCAAATTGCAAACCTGGATATCATCTCTGACATTCTAGATTCCTGTAAGTCCCATACATCCTGCAAGTAATTATTCACAGTATGCAGCCAATTTTAGTTTTCTTAAATTGTTCTTGAGAGAGAGTTGTCTAGCAAGAAGGGAGTAAATCTTTCATCATCTAATCATGAAGGTAATATTCCCTCAATATTGCCATATTCTTTCTATTGGTTAGAGGCAAATTACAGGAGGGGAGAAGATTGTACAAGAAATCATTTTAGGGGGCATCTTATAGGCAGCCATACTCCATATAACTTGAGTGTTTCAAGGCATATATTGTCTTAAAACATTAATGTTATCACTGCTAAGGCTGGTTTGGGAAGTGTACTTTGGACTCAGGGCCAAGTTGGCCTTCTTTGTCTACACCCAGTGAAATGAACCTATCCACTCATTCACAGCCTACCTGCTACACCTTACCTCTACCTCTCATTACTTTTAGATATTTATTCTTTAATTTAAATGCTTTTATTTTGTTAAGTTAAAAAGTACATTGTGGTGAATCTACTTTTATTGCATATTTTCCAGTACAGAGTTTAAATTTCAATTTTAAAATGAGTATGTTTAGAAAACTATGTGCCAGATACACGGTCTGAGTCCAGATGGCTCTAGCAAACTCAATAGCATGTTATAAAAAATTCTTTAAAAGTCAGATTGTTCTGTGAATCCCACATTTAAAATATGTTGCTTAATTTTGTGGTCTGAGACAGTAGTCCCCCAATTTTTTGGCACCAGGGACAATTTCACAGAAGATAGTTTTTCAACTAACGAGGAGCAGGGGATAGTTTTGAGATGATTCAAGTGCATTACATTTATTGTTCAAACCTCTCTGCTAATGATAATCTATTCGCAGCCACTCCCCAATACTAGCATCATCACCTCAGCTCCACCTCAGGTCATTAGGCATTAGATTCTAGTAAGGAGTGCACAATCTAGATCCTTTGGATATACAATTTACAGTAGGGTTCACGCTCCTATGAGAATCTAATGCCACCATGATATGACGAGAGGCGGAGCTTGTGCAGTGATGTGAAAGATGGGAGCACCACTGTAAATACAGATGAAGCTTCCCTTGCTCACCTGCCTCTCACCTCCTGCTGTGTGGCCCAGTTCCTAACAAGCCACAGACCAGTCAGTACCAGTCCATGGCCCGAAGGGTTGGGGACCCGAGGTCTAAGATATCAAACATCACAAAAGTCTACTAGTTAACAACTTATTTTATGTGTGCATGATTATAAACAAGATTATAAGAATATTTTAAGAAATACATGCTCTTAATTTTATCTTTAACTAATTTAAGTGTTACTTATTCAAGTCAAATATAATCCTAAACAGATTATTCAGAAGCAAGTTTTAGAGAGACAGAATGTGTGTGTGTGTGTGTGTGTTATTTCTACACAGGTTGAAATAGATGTTGCATCCATTTTTAAGTAATATGTTTCTGAGAATCAAAGATCAAAACTACTAGAAGAGATCCAGCCAAATTTCTGTTCAATTAATCTAATGCTAAACATTTTTAGCGGCACAAATGCCTAAATTTTTATTTTCAAGTGCTGTTCTAAGCACTAAGAGTATATATTGAGTCAGAAAAGCTTAATGACTCTAAAGAGCTTGCATTTTAATGAAGTATAAAAATGTAACCAGTAAGTTAAGAAGAATTTTTAGATTGTGATAAATGTAATGGAAGAATAAACAGCTCTATCCAGGATAATATAACAGGTGCTAGATCACGAATGTTTTTTGTGGCTGAGTAGAACTCCATGGTATACATATATCACATGCTTGGAGCTCTGACTTCGGTGAGGCAAGGGCAATATATGTAACCTAAACATTTGTACCCCCATATGCTGAAATAAAAAAATTAAATAAAAAATAAATAAAATAAAAAAAAATAAATTGTGAAAAAAAAGAATAAACAGGATGATTCAATAGAAAATTATGTTGGCAGGGAAAGCTTACATCGGGGTGATTAGGAAAGGCTTCAATGGGAAGATAATATGTAACTGAGGCCTGAAGATAAGGCCAAGAACATTTGATGTGTATGTGACAAAACATATAAAGTTGTTAACAAGATCAAGGGACAGAGAAGTGGCTGATCCACTAAAAGCACAGAAGTTTAGACTGAAGATTAGACTGAAACTGGAGAAGGTGAAGTCTATAAAATGAGGATATTAATAATCTTAGGTAATTCCATATTTTTCTGAGTATCTTTAACAAATTCAATTCCATAAGAACTTACAAATCTGCCAATTCTATATAACTTAATGCTCATTTTTGGCTAGGTTTTACCTCAAGTAATCAATTGTCCATGGTAAGGTTTTCTACCTTGTAACTTGTTATGATAGAATTTCTACCATCTCTTGGTGCTTATCATGTGTTAGGTTCTGAGAAAAACTCCATAATCTATTATTTCATACTTACATTAAAGCTTACATAGGATCACCTCAGTTTCAGTTTAGAGTTGAGAAAAGTAAGAAAAGTAAGGATCATAGAAGTTAAACAAAATAAATGATTTTTTTTCTTTTTTTTTTTTTTTTGAGACAGAGTCTCACTCTGTTGCCCGGGCTAGAGTGCCCTGGTATCATCAGCCTAGCTCACAGCAACCTCAAACTCCTGTGCTCAAGCAATCCTACTGCCTCAGCCTCCCGAGTAGCTGGGACTACAGGTATGCACCACCATGCCCGGCTAATTTTTTCTATATATTTTTAGCTGTCCAGCTAATTTCTTTCTATTTTTTTTAGTAGTGGTGGGGGTCTCGCTGTTGCTCAGGCTGGTCTTGAATTCCTGAGCTCAAACAATTTGCCCACCTCAGCCTCCCAAGTGCTAGGATTACAGGCGTGAACCACTGTGCCTGGCCCAAAACAAATGATTTCTAAGAGTCTGTGGCATATATTCTTTTCGCTTCACAAGCACCATGAACATTTGACAGTTCTCCCCACCTTCTACCTCCTTCTGTCCCAAACCTCTGGACTCCTGGTCTTTTATAGGTTGCTAGAGTGAGTTCCTAGAAAAAAATTTCTGGTATCTAATTTTCAAAGTTGTAGGTGTCTGGGGATTCACACCCAGTAACAAAAAATAACTCTAGCTCAGAGAAGTATTTTTTAATATAAAAATGAATATATATTAAGCTCCCATCTATATTGTACTATCATTGTCTATCACCTCTAAATTCAATTTATTTTCTATCAAAATAATGATCTAAATCTCACCATAAGAATATAAATTTTAGAGCCGGGCACGGTGGCTCATGCCTGTAATCCTAACACTCTGGGAGGCCAAGGCGGGTGGATCACTCGAGGTCAGGAGTTTGAGACCAGCCTGAGCAAGAGTGAGACCCTGTCTCTACTAAAAATAGAAAGAAATTATCTGGCCAACTAAAAATATATATAGAAAAAATTAGCCGGGCATGGTGGCGCATGCCTGTAGTCCCAGCTACTCGGGAGGCTGAGGCAGTAGGATCGCTTGAGCCCAGGAGTTTGAGGTTGCTGTGAGCTAGGCTGATGCCATGGCACTCACTCTAGCCCTGGCAACAAAGTGAGACTCTGTCTCAAAAAAAATAAAAAATAAAATAAAATAAAATAAAATAAAAATAAAGAATATAAATTTTACAATAAGAAATAGGCTCAAATATACTGGCATGGAGGAGGAAAAATGAATGCATCTTCAATAATTGAAATAAATGCCATCTATTTCATAAATTTCACCTAAAAGTGGCACTCTCTTAACATTGTTTGTACTTCTCTTAGGATATTTGTTGATATTTGTGCATTTGTCTAACTTTCACATTTGATTATTTGGGGACAGAATCAAATAGCTTTTCTTTGTATCCATAGCAACTCGATAAGCACATAACACACAGTAAGAAGTAGTATAACATAGTGGCTAAGGTTATTGACTTTGCAACCCATTTGTCTGATTTTAAATACTAATTCTACCATATAATAGTGTTATTGCCTTGGACAAGTAGCTGTGATTTAGTTTCCTTATATGTAAATTAAATCTGATAATGTTTCAAAAAGTATATGTTAATATCTATAAAAATATATGCCATCCATTCTATGCCATCCATACAATGTTATGTAACTATTATTAATATAATTAATACACTAAAATAAATGGATATTATATAACTTGTATGTTAAATTAAATTATACTAACGCATAGCCACACAGTTTTTTAAAATATATTATAATTATCATAATAAAATGTATGTAGGTCAGGTTCACTTGGCAGAGTAGGACAATAACCTCCTGGCATTATTATCATTCCTCCTAATTGTCTACTCAGGGAAACCTAGAAATAGATATAAAGTATTAAATATAAAATATGAAATGAAGCAGCCTTTTGGTTTAATTTTAATTAATTTTTAAAATTGCATTGCTATTCTCTAGCCTTAAAGCATTAGAATATATAGTTCTTAAAATTGTATTATTTAAACATAATCAAAATTATAAATGGCTCACGGATAGATGTAACAAAATACTTCCATAATATTCATAAAGAAAATTCTTGAAAAATATAGAGAAGATCTAAATAAATAGAATGATAACCGCGCTAATAGATAGGAAGGTTCAGTATGATAACATGGTCATTTCTCCTTCAAAATGATCTATAAAATTGTGGACAAATTCAATCAAAATACTAACAGGATTTTTCATGAAACTTGAAATGTTGATTCTAAAATGTGCAAGGAAGAACAGAAGAGCCAGAATAACTAATCACGTTTTGAAGAAGCACAAGCTTACAGTATTTTTTTTATCAGATAGCTAGACATATTTTCAAATTACAGTAATGAGGAAATGTGGTATTGACACAGGGATAGATATATAAGCCAATGTAACACACTTGAGAACCTTTGAAGACCCACATCTATATTGTAGGTAACAGGAAAAATCATGGTATTGTCACAAATTGGTGCAGGAACAATTCGTTATCCACGTAAAAAGAAACATCAAAATCATTTCCTCAGACACAAAAATTCATTTATTAGAGCTCAAAGAATGATTTAAAATCATAAAGCTAGAGCTATCAGGAACAAATGTAAAGTAACATGACCATAAAGATTAATAATGTATATCGCATGTAACACTAAAAATAGCACAAACCCTTAAAAAAGCAACATTTTTATATTAAAACATAACATTTTGTTTTTCAAGGGACATGATAGAGAGTGAAAATCAATCACTTACTAAAAAGCAATATGTCCACATATGAGCAACAAATATTAGTGATCAAAATATATAAACAACTTCTAAAAATCAGCATCAAAAACCAAAAACTCAATAGAAAAATTGGCAAAAGTTAAAAAGATAACCATCAACAGAACAGAAAATCCAAATGGAAAATAAACATATTTATTAATGTTCAACTTCATTAGAAACATGAAGATTCTATTAAAATTATTAATAAAATCAGATATTTCACCTCCATCAGGAACAGAACAGTCTAAAATGTTTGACATATTAAATCTTGGCAAGGACATGGAGCAAAAGGAACTTCAATACATTGCTGAGGAAAGTTATACAAATATAATTCTCTTAAATAATTTGACAAATTTTAGTACATTTGACAATGTACATACCCTTTGAGTCAATTTCACTCAGATCACTTAAAGACTTTCTAGCATATATACCAAAATAAAGGCAAAATAATAGTCATAGCAATAGTGTTTGACTGTAACAAAATGGAAAAAACACACTATATTTTCATCAGTGGTGAAACTGAAGGAATACAGCTACAAAATAAACTTGAATTTCTCTCTGATACATATTATATTACTGAAAGGAAATTTATTAGAAAAACAGTAGAGATAATATACAGCAAATGTTTATGTAAATATATGTAAGATAAGTTATAGATAGATGCAATACAGATATAGATGGAAGACAACAAATCAATTGTTGAATTATTTATCTTGGGTGGTGGAATAAGTGATTGTTGTTTTTCTTACATACCATGATTGTATTTTTGCAACATCTATTATTCTTCTCATAAAAATATTTGTTATAAAATAATTGACATCTCAGATTTTTTCTACAAGATATACATTACATATGTGTGTGTGTGTGTGTGTGCATTAAAAAAACTATTTGGTGAGTAATATTTTATAGAAATTTTACATATATTATTTCTTTTAGTATTTACAACTGCTCGTTGGATAGCCTTACTTTAATTTAGAGTATAAGAAAAATGTCCATTGTGTCTTATAAATAATAAATTACTGAGCTCTAAAATCTGATTTGTTGAGAATATTGAGAACTGAAACAAATGTAACCTCCTGCCCGCCGGTGTTAAGCAAAACTGAGAACAAGTAAATGTAACTTAGCCTTTGGCTCCCGAATGTACTTGCTTCTGGAAGATAATACCGTACCAATCAAAATAGACGTACTGTTAAGACGGACAGCTTGCTCATTAAGTCTCCTCTCCTGTCTGTGCCCACCAATCCAAAGCTAGCATGTCATAAATCAGCCAAACTGACCCGTGGCTCACCTTATAATACCACTGTAAAATCACCCAGCCTATTAGTGTTCTGCACTCTATTACCTTCCTTACTTTGGTAGGTTAAATAATGTCACTTTGATTGATCAACAAATTATTTTGGTGTTTTCTGGGAGGAGCTGACGATGCAGAATACCTACTCTGCATTTTTGTTTCTGTACACCTAAGAGTAGGTGATTTTTTTATCCTTTCCTAGTATTTTCCCACCTCCCTCTCTTTTTGAGATATCTTACAAAATATTTTCTGTGTTGTTGAAAGAATGATTTTATTAAATAAATTAATTAAAAATTGTGATTGATTTTTAGATAAGAAATTATTCCCTAGTCTTCATGCATCAGAAAGTTAATCAGTGGTAAATATTACATGTGGTGCAATTTTTACCTCTCTTGGCAATATCTGCATAGAATATGTGGGCTGAAAATATTCATAGTGTTAGAAAGTGGTGGTGTTGGTGGACAATGAAAAATTATGCTGAAAGTTTTTTTTTTTTTTAATTTAAAGCAGACATATTTTCTAAGTCACTGGCTAGAAAAATACTTTTTGAGACACATTTAATCAATTTGAACTCATCTAATTAGATTCCTTTATTATTTATGTACATTGTGCCTGAGTTTTACTCATTTTTATACTCTTACTTGGTAACATCTTTCTGTTGCTTTGTGTAGAATGCCATATTTGAGGAAAGGTGAAGGTACAAATACAGGATGAAAAAGGCTAAATATTTCTCAAATTTTATCACTTCGTAATGACTAATAGAGCATTGTGCTAAAAAAAAAATAAATAAATCTTGAGGGTTATGAAAAGGACAGGAGGAGTTGGGAGGGAGTATACTCTCCAGTGGCTGATCTTTACATTTCTTCTCTCTCAGTGATTAACGAAAAGGGATTCTCTGATTTCTAGGAAGCTCATTTCTGTCATACTGCCCCATGATGCTACTCTATAAATCTAATAATTTCACTGTGGATAGAACCCTAGTTTTCCATGATTCCTAGACAATAAATCTTCCTTAGTAATCATTCCTTATCATAACTTGCACTTAAGAAATCTTCTATATGTCTTCACCTGCAACCACATTTTCTGTACCCCTACTCACCCTGTAACCTTTTGCCTATTCTCCTGTAATTCTAAGCCCGTAGGCTTTTCAAGGAACCATCCTTCCACATCCCTGCCTTTCCCTAAACCACTCAAGAAATCCTATTTATTTACTTAAATCTCATCTTCCTTAAGATGAAAAAGTGTGGTCAATATTTCCTTGCTTCTGAATGCCACTACAAATTGTTTCATCTTCTTTTAAATTTGAAGAATCCCCATTATTCTAAAAAGAATACTATTTTGAGATTATGTTCCCTCACTAAACTATCTTCATCACTTATCATTGTCATCATATAGCTATAAAGATGTCTTCCTTCAATGTAAGAGGGTAAGTCAAAATACTCACTAAATCTTTGACACATTCATTTCAAGATATAAACTCAAAAAGTATGTCTAATATTTTTGTCTGAAGACTACCTCTATGAGGTTGAACATAAGAAAATTCATCACATTTAATAAATGCAAAGACATATGATTTCCATGTTTAGCAATACAAAGTTTCAAAACTCTATTATATTAAAACTAATGGTGGGAATTGAGTTAGATGTAGAACGACACAAGCCTTAGATTAGAAGTTCGTGGCCATAGAGCCCTGTCTATGTAGCCCACATCTGAAATGACACTTGCAGAGGCCTGTAGATTTATTTCTGTGTCAGGAATAAATTGAATTGATTTGAAAGATAGATAAAAACATGGGTGGTCTTGATAGAATTTTCCTCTGCATTTCAGTGAGCAATAAAACATTATTATTTTTTGGCCAAACTGTGGAAAACAGGAAGGCTTTTAACAAATGGAAACGTAGAGGGCATATTTTTTCAAGTGGAGATAAACACATGAAAAAGGAAAAGCATGAGACGTGTTTATTTTCACAAAGATTATAAATAGTGAGTAGATACTATGAATAGAAAGTGGTTTAGATCACATTTTGAAACACTCTGGAGAGTTATTTTTTGCTTAATTGGTTCAGGGAATTTTGATCAGAGATGTGTTTTAAGGAGATCAATCTGTAAGTGGAGCTCTAAGGGATGAACTAGAGCAGAAAAAACAACCAGTGTTGGCAAGCCAATCATCAAGCCTCTACAAGAGTCAGAGTGAGAGGTACCGAAAAGCTGATTTTGAATAGTGACAAAGGAGAAAAAAAAAAAAAAGGAAAGAAGGAAATATAGAAAATCAAATAATTTAACGACTGGTTGGAAAACAGGGATTAGAAGGGAGAATCTGTGGTTTTATTTTCAATTAAAAAATGGAAAGTCATTGAATGAAATTTTTCATGTTTAGGTCATGATTATGACATTTGTTTTCAGACGCTGGTATTCCGATGCCAGTGTGCTCATCTAAGTAAAAATATTCACACACTGAAAGCATAGTTTGAGCACTGTCTGATCGAAATGCAGCGTTGCAAGGACCAATTCATGGACAATATCTGGTCAAAGCAAAAGCCAGGCAACCCAGGTCACAAACAAAATGACTTCATTCGCACTAAGTACTCCATTTCCTAAAATTTATCTATTTTTCTCACTTGCCAACATGAAACCTTAATTCCTTTTTTCTATTCTACAGTATGCCTTGGATAATGAAAAAGAGTGGTTTTGAACATTAGCAATTTTCCTCAATCATTGCTTTAAATACAGCCTTGAATTTAGTTAGCTTGTATGCTCTCTGGACATCTCTACCTAACCTTACCCTGATATTCCAGCAACAAAACTGAACTTCAGCCTAAATATCTAATTCTGCTAACCCCCTTATCCTCTCACTTCAGCCCTCACCTCTGTAAACCTGTATGAATAGAGAGCAGGGCAGTGGAGAGGAGATAAGAGTGTGGTCAGACCTGAAATATGAATATACTTGAAATTTCTCTCACAGGAGGAAGAACTGACACTGAGACATAGACCATTATTATGGGGTGAATTGTGCCCTCCCCCCAAAATATATGCTGAACTCCTAATCCCAGAACCTCTGAATGATATCTTATTTGGAAATAGGCTCCTCCCAGAAGTAATCAAGTTAGGTTGAGGTCTTACTAGTTTAGGGTAGGCCCCAATCCTTTGTAGCAAAAGGGAAATTTAGACACAGACACACAGGCGATAAGATCATGTGAAGATGGAGGCAGAAATTGGAGCGATGCATCTAAAAGCCAAGGAATGACAAGGTTTGCTGGCAACCACCAGAAGCTAGGAAGAGACAAGGAAGGATTCTTCCTCTGGAGCTTTTAAAGGGAGCGTGGCCCTGCTGATAACTTGATTTCAGACTTCTAGCACTGAAAACTATGAGGGGAAAAATGTTCTAAGTCACCCAATTTCTGGCGTTTATGCTACTCTAGCCGTAGGAAACTAATACTGCCTCAATGGCATTTGTGGTATTTTAAAACTTTTCACATATTTATGATATATTTTCCTGAAGTATTTTGTAAGATCACTATAAGAAGACTTTTGCAGTTTTTTGGGTATCCATCATCTTATAATGATGTCTCATTTAATGCAACATGTATTTTCATTCATTTATTTTAACTTGAAGTCATACACACACACACACACACACACACACACACACACTCACACCTAAACATATTAATACATACACACATACTCTTTTCAAAATTGGATGTTGAAATTCTAATACCTTAGGGAATTTCCACCAGGGTCAAGAGATGATTTATGTGATATTAATATAAGCAGCACATTTGTGACTGCTACCACAGCCACATATTGTGAATGAGATGACGTGACCTTGCAATGGCTCTCTGTTTCCTAGATTTTGCAATATAAAATAGAAGGATAACATACCTTTCAAATGCTGAAGGAAAAGATAGATAGATCAAAAATAAGGTGATTGTTTCTGCAAGATAAAACAAAATTTTCTTTTTTGGCATAGGTATAAGTAAAAGATGAGGGAATAGATATTGTGATATTTTAGAAATATTCACTAAAATATCAAAAAAGTGTTGAGAAACTTGCTACATAACCGAATCAACACTGGAGTACAACAAAAAGAGATTAATTTTCTAATAATAACAATATTTGTACTGGGTCATAATGTTGATACAAATAGTTAAGAATATAAAGTGAATAAGGTAATGTGCTAATACTAAGAAGAAAAGAAGAAGAACAAGGCATGGGCCCTGCTTTGATGTGGCTCTGATGTCAGAGGTGTGTCCAGGTGTAAGGTTGGCAGTTTAAGAGAGATGCAATCCTGTAAAAAGTCCCAAAGTCAGAAGTATTTCTAAAATTGAGAACAATTAATTACTGATTTGATTTATATCTTCAGTACATATGCAAACCTCTCTCTTGCCATTATGACATTTATAACATATTACCAGATTATGTTTTGAAATCCATTCCCAAGTCTAAAATTAATATATATTAAGCATATTCATATAAATACAAATAATTCAATGAACATTTATTTTTACTGTGTTCTTAGAACATTTCTAGGTGCTTTGACTATAAAAAGGAATAAAACATTATAAAACACTTGTCAACAAACAATAGAAATACACATAATAAGTAAATATATTGCATCGGAACCTTAGGAAGGTTTCATTATTCTATGGAAAAATATAGAGCAGAGTAACTGGGATTTTAATGTCTGGAACGACACTGAGTTTTAAAAAAGAATGCAACATAGTCTTCGTTAAGAAAATGACAGTTGAAAAAAGTGTCTCTGAGGCACACAACAAGTTCTAAATAAGGTAAAAGGAGCTGTGTTCGTTTTTTTTTTTTTTTTTTTTTTTTGATCTTAAGTAATGAGGAAAGGTTTGGTGACATTTTGCTGTCAACAGTGAGGATGTGCACATGTATTTTGGTGAAGGCACTGAATCTGCGTCTGGGGATCACATTTAGACAACAGAATAAAAATATTCGGCACAGTTTGTATTAGGAACACAGATGATGCATTATTTCACAAGTAATCACATTCTATTTGAGGTGTGTGAATACAGAATTTAATTAAAAAGTATCACAATTAGGTAATCAATAATCTCTGCCCCTGAAGTTATTACCATGCAGAAGACACAGACTTTACCCTTTGGCAGAAATTTTCTCACCACACCGCTTAATTTCATCCATTTTTTTCCTTCAAACTTCCAACATTCTAGAAAATAGGCTAAATAATGAAGATAAAGGAGAATTGTAGTGCTGAATGGGATTACTAACCAATAAAAAGCCAATGCATTAATATATAATGAAAATCAGATTTCAGATAAAAAAAATTTAAAGATCTCCTGCTGTAATTGTTTTAAATAAAAAGAACTTTAGAATTTTTATCTTAATCTTTAAGGCAATTAGATATTAGTGGCAAATGCAGGATTAAATTAAGCAATTTGGCCTAACAAGTGTACAGCTCAGTAGATTATGGATTTTACTATATATATAAACTATGTAGCCCAAAATATAACTGCTACATAGAATATCTAAAAGAAAAAAAAATAGAAAAATAATATACACCTCTTGACAAATTACTTTATAATGCAATCTGGTTGGTTTACTTGGTTCCCTCACCTCTTTCTTTTCTTAAAGGTTGCTCACATTAACTTATCATGTTAATAAAAATTATCTAATTTAGAATATTTTTAATTTTTATTTTATTTCAGCATGTTACGGGGGTACAAATACTTAGATTACATATATTGCCTTTGCCTCACTGGAGTCAGAACTTCAAGCCTGTCCAGGCCCCAGACAGTGTGCACCACACCCATTAGGTGTGAATATTCCCATCCCCTCCTCCCTCGCCCCCACCTGACTGACACCCGATGAATGTTACTACTAAATGTGTACATAAGTGTTGATCAGTTAATACCAATTTGAAGGTGAGTACATGTGGTGCTTGTTTTTCCATTCCTGTGATACTTTACTCAGTAGAATGGGCTCCAGCACTATCCAGCATAATACAAGAGGTGCTAGATCATCATTCTTTTCTGTGGCTGAATGGAACTCCATAGTATACATATACCACATTTTATTAATCCACTCATGTATTGATGGGCACTTGGGTTGTGTCCACATCTTTGCAATTGTGAATTGTGCTGCTATAAACATTCTAGTGAAGATGTCTTTTTTATAGAATGTGTTTTTTTCTTTTGGGTAGATGCCCAGTAATGGGATTGCTGGCTCAAATGGTAGTTTTACTGTGGGTTCTTTGAGGTATCTCCATATTACTTTCCAAAGAGGTTGTACTAGTTTGCAGGCCCACCAGCAATGCATTAGTATTGCTATCTCTCCCAACGTCTTTCGGATGTTTGGATAAAAGCCACTGGAGTTAAGTGATATCTCACTGTGGTTTTAATTTGCATTTCCCTGATGATTAGAGATGTTGAGCAATTTTTTATATATTTATTGGTCATTGGTCTGTCTTCTTTTGTAAGTTTTTGTTCATGTCCTTTGCCCAGTTGTTAATGGGGTTGTTTGATTTTTGCTTGCTGATTTTCCTGAGTTCTATATAGATTCCAGTTTTTAGCCCTTTCTCAGATGTGTAGCATGGAAATATTTGCTCCCATTCTGTAGGTTGTCTGTTTGCACTCATGATAGTTTCCTTGGCTGTGCAGCAGTTTTTAATTTGATCAGGTCTCATTTATTTATTTTTGTTGTTGCTGTGATTGCTTTTGGGGTCTGCTTCATAAATTCTTTCTCTAGGCCAATGACTATCAGAGTTTTTCCAACATTTTCTTCTAGAATTCTTACAGTTTTGTGCCTTAGGTTTAAGTCTGTTTTGCACCATGTGTTGATTTTTGTGAGAGGTGAGAGGTGTGGATCCTGTTTTAGTCTTATACATGTGACTATCCAATTTTTCCAGCACCATTTATTATATAAGGATTCTTTTCCCCAGTATATGTTTTTATCTGCTTTGTAAAAGATCAGATGGCTATATGAGGATGATTTTATATCTGGGTTCTCAGTTCTGTTCCATTGGTCTATGTCTCTGTTCTTGTACAAGTACTATGTTGTTTTAATTACTGTAGCCTTGTAGTATAACTTGAAGTCTGATAAATTGATGCCTCCCTATTTGTTCTTTTTGGTTAAGATTGCTTTTGCTATACAGATTCTTCTCTGGTTCCATATGAAGCATAGAATTAATTTTTCTAGATCTGTGAAAAATGATGTTGGTATTTGAATAGTGATTCCATTGAATCTGTAGATCACTTTGGGAAATATAAACATTTTAACAAGGTTGATTCTGCCGACTCATGAGCATGATATGGTTTTCCACCTGTTTATGTCTTCTGCTATTTCCTTCCTCAACGTTTCATAGTTCTCCCTGTATAAATCTGTCACTTCCTTAGTTAAATATATTCCTAGGTATTTTAATTTCTTTGTTGCTATTGTGAAGGGTACTGAGTCTTGACTTGGTTCTCAGTTTGACTGTTGTTGACGTATAAGAATGCTACTCATTTCTGTACATTGATTTTGTAACCTGAGACTTTGCTGAATTTGTGTATCAATTCCAGTAGTTTGACAGAATCTTTGGGGTTTTCTAGATATAAGATCATGTCTTCAGCAAAGAGCAATAGTTTGACCTCTTCCGCCCCCATTTGGATGCCCTGGATTTGCTTCTCTTGTCTGTTTACTCTGGCTAGGACTTCCAGCACTATGTTGAATAGAAGTGGTGATAGAGGGTAACCTTGTCTGGTTCCAGTTCTAAACGGGAATGCTTTCAATTTTTCCCCATTCAGTATGATGTTGGCTGTGGGTTTGTCATATATAGCTTTTACCATTCTTAGGTAAGTCCCATCTATGCCTATTTTTTTAAAACATTCTTATTATGAAAGGGTGCTGAATTTCATTGAATGCCTTATCTGCATCTATTGAGAGGATGATAGGGTCTTTATTTTTACTTCTACCTACATGTTGAATTACATTTATAGATTTGCGTATGTTGAACCATTCCTGCATCTCTGGGATGAAGCCCACTTGGTCATGATGGATCATTTTTTTGATAAGCACGTGAATTTGGTTTCCTAGGGTTTTGTTGAGAATGTTTGCATCTATATTCATAAGGGATATTGGTCTGTAGAAAAAGAAAATTGGTCTGTAGTTTTCTTTTTTTGTTGCATCCTCTCCTGGTTTTGGTATCAGGGTGATGTTGGATTCATAAAACGTGTTGGGGAGGATTCCTTCCTTCTCAATGTTGCCGAACAATTTCTGTGGGATAGTCACCAGTTCTTCTTTGTAGGTCTGGTAAAATTCAGGTGTGAAACCATCTGGTCCGGGACTTTCTTTTTAGTAAAGTGTTTTATTGCTGCTTCAATTTTGGTGCTTGATATTGGTCTGTTCTGTAATTCTATTTCTTTCTGATTGAGCCTAGGGAGGTTGTGTGTTTCTAAGAATTTTTGCATTTCCTCCACAGTTTCAAGTTTATGTGCATATAGGTTTTTACAGTATTCACAGATGATATTTTGTATTTCCATGTTATCAATTGTAGTTTCTCCTTTTTCATTCCTGATTGAACTTATTAGAGTCCTTTTTATTCTACTTCTAATTAATCTAGCAAAAGGTGTGTCAATTTTACTTGTTTTTTCAAAGAACAAACTTTTTCTTTTATTAATCTTTTGCACATTTTTTATTATCAATTTCATTTAGTTCTTCTCTGATCTTTTTTATTTCTTTTCTTCTGCTGGGTTTGGGTTGATTTGCTCATCTTTTTCCAGTTCTTTGAGGCAATTCATTAGATTGTTGATTTGTAATCTTTCTGTGTTTTGGATGTAGGCATTTATGGATACAAATTTTCTTCTCAAGACTGCTTTAGCTACATATTTTGATAACTTGTGTCCTTTATCATTTAGTTCAAAGAATCTTTTGATTTCCATCTTAATTTCCTTTCTAACGCAATAATCATTCAGCAGAAGGTGGTTTAGTTTCCTTGACTTTGTGTAGACATGAGAGTTTCTGTTGGAGTTGATTTCTAGTTTTATTCCCCTGTGGCCTGGAAGAGGCATGGTATAATTTCTATTTTTCAAAAATTTGTTGAGACTGGCTTTGTGGCCTAGGATATGGTCAATCTTAGAGAAGGTCCCTTGAACTGATGAGAAAAACGTATATTCAGTGGTTTTTGGGTAGTATGTTCTGTAAATGTCAGTCAGGCCCATTTGTTATAAAGTTCTGTTTAAATCCATCGTTTGTTTGTTTATTTTCTGTTTGGAGGATCTGTCCTGTTATGTCAGAGGCGTGTTGAAGTCCCTGGCTATTACAGTGCTGCTGTTTATCATTTTGTCAGATCAAGTAGGATTTGCTTTATGAATCTGGGTGCACCTGAGTTAGGTACATAAATATTTAGAATTGCTATGTGTTCTTGTTGAATTGTATCCTTCACCATAATATAGTGACCATCTTTGTCTTTTATTACTTTTTTTGATTTGAAGACTACATTATCTGAAATCAGAACTGCCATGCCAACTTCTTTTGGCTTCCATTTTCATAAAATATTGTTCTCCATCCTTTCACCTTGAGTCTGAAAGCAGCCTTGTGGGTTAGATATGTTTCCTGAAGACAGTAGATACTTGGCTTGTGTATATTTATTCATTCAGCCAGCCTATGTGTCTTTAGTGAACAGTTTAAGCCATTCACATTCATTTAAAGAATTGATAAGTGGCAGATTTCTGTTTATCCTGTTGAGTTGAACTTTGTTGCTTTGTTTTCTCTCTTGAGCCATTGTGGTATCTGGCCTTTGACCTTCAGCTTCTGGGTGATTTTACACAGGTGAGCGTTTATTTTGCTGATCCTTATGTAATGCTATTCTGAATAGTTCCTGGAGGACCGGTCTTGTCTTGATGAATTCCCTCAGTCTTTGATTGTCTGAAAAGGTCTTTCTTTCTCCTTCATACAGGAAACTTAGTTTTGCAGGATACAAGATTCTAGGCTGGGCATTATTCTGTTTGAGAAGAGTGAGAATGGGGCCACAGTCTCTTCTGGCTTTTAAGGTCTCAGTTGAGAAGTCTGCAGTTAGTCTGGTGGGTTTTCCTTTGTAGGTTACCTTCTTCTTTCACCTTACAGTTAATATAAGCGCCCCTTTCATGTTTATTTTGGCCAGTTTGTTGACTAAGTGTTGTGGTGTCTTCCTGTTTGCAATGAATCTCCCAGGAGTCCTCTGAGCTTCTTGTACCTGGATATTTAGATTTCTAGCAAGACCAAGGAAATTTTCCTCCATTATATCCTCAAATAGTTTATCTAACGTTTGTGTATTTTCTTCTTCACTCTCAGGGATGCCTATAATTCTCATGTTAGGCCTTTTCACATAATCCCACATTTCTCATAGGCTTTGCTCTTTTCTCTTATTTCTCTCCTCTATCTCTGTGACTGACTTGTTTAATTTAAAGGTGTTATCTTCAATCCCTGAGATTCTTTCTTCTGTTTTATCTACCCTATTCTTGAGGCTTTCCACTGTGTTTTGTAATTCCTTGAATAAATTCTTCATTTCCGGAAGTTCTGTTTGATTTTTCTTTACTATTTCAATTTCTTTAGTGAATTTTTCTTCCAAGATTCTTCCAAGATTCTCCCAGATTTTTTTTTTTATGGTTTCTTTGTGTTGGTATCCATTTTCTCATCCATATCATTGAGTTTTCTTGCATCCATATAATTTAGAAATTGTCACACTGAGGGCTTAAGCAATCTAGGAAATTCTGTTTATAGTAAATTATTTTTTTACCAGGCACTAAATCTATGGTTGAAGCATATGCATTTTATAAATTGTGGGTCCACAGTAGGTTGAGAATCACATGACCATTTTATTCCACAAGTTTGAGGAACAAAATGATTTAAAACTAAAAGACTTATCTCTATTTGGATATTATCTTTCTTTCTTGCTCTTTACTGGAAATATGACCATAATCACTAATTTTAGCCAATTATTTAGTACAATGCTGACTGTATTTTGGAAGAGTCCATAAGGATCATCTGATTCTTTTTTATCCATAAAATTGGACCTGGACATAATGAATATTTTGGGAATGTGTGTGGTGTTCTATTTGGATGGCTGCTCTGCCACACTTTTATGTTGTTATGGGAATCAATATAATGTCAAAAAGTGTTGTTAATTTCAATGGAAATATTATTTTATTTCTTCTTTCTATTAGGCATTTCTACTACACATGATTTACTACATTATTCAATTTTTTAAAAATTGATTCAATCTTTCTTACAAGAAACTTTATTTTTATTTGTTGGTCATCCTCTGCTTCCCTAAAACATGTTCTATAGAAAATAAAAGTAGCTTCTCAGGTGTTTTCTTATTTCAAATCTGCATTTAGTGATACTAGATAGACATTTTCTAGCTCTGTGTGTATGTGCATGCGTGGATGTGTTTATATATCTGTCTGTCTCTGACTCTGTCTTATATTGCTAAACATAAGGCAATATATATCTATCACAATTTACTCTTGTATATTTTATAAAACAAAGTTAACTAAAAGAGATGATAAATTACATGATGAGGGAAGTAGATTAGATGATGGAAATTTCTACACTTGAAAAGTAAAATAACTTAAGATATGTGAAAACTTAGGTTACCAATATAATTTTCAAAATACAACCTTTTAAAAAATAATTCATCTTAGGAAGTCCTGGAGAACAGATGTTAACATTCTGAAAATAACACTTAAAATTCAATTTAATTGTAGTTAAAAAATGCCATTGGTTAATAAAAATAAAATTTCAAACAAGTGTGTCACCTGTCCATTGCTTCCTCAAAATAAAAATGTTCATTATAACAGAGAAGACCACAATATAGTGAGGTATACCATGTCAGCCAGATTCTCGTTTTATTAACCTGCCTAATTAGTAATGACCTTAATGAAGCATAATGAATTTTTTTCAGACATTCAACTATATTTAAATGTTTTGTAGATAATGCATTATGGAATATATTACAACATAAGAAGTTCATAAATTATGTGAAATACACTTTTTTCCAAATAATTTAGGGTTTGAAATTTGTTCTAATGAGTGCTTTTCATTTTTACCATGTTCTTATGAGAGGAAATAAAAAATGATGTCATCTTAAAAGACTATTAAAGCAGTGGTACAATTGGATTATTAAATTGGATTCTGAGATCAGAAAGAAATACGTTGAAAGCTGCCTTCTTCACTTATTAGCTGTGTTACTTTGAATTTCAGTTTCTTTATCCCTGAAATGTGTAATAGTAATAATAATAATCTCTTATTCATAAGGATGTTTTGAAGATTTATAGAAATAATGAAGGTAAAATTCTTATCCAAGTAACTGGTTCACAGGACTAAATAATTTTGAATAAATGATGTATTTCTAATTAATATTATTGATGATAAGGATCATATAAATGTTATCTTCCCAATTACTCACTTACTTTCATATTGGAGATCTTATATATTGGTTTCCAATTTATCTGATTAGAATATATAATTACTAATTGAAAGGAAGTAGTCCCTTTCTGACTATACAATAGCCTAATCATCATTTGCAAATAGTCATCTAGAAGTGAGGTTAGTAACTATGAAAGGTGTCTAGTGCCTCTATTCTTGAGGTCTTACCTGAGGCAAGGAGGAAAATCTGAGGCTCTTTATACAGAATAGAGAAACTTCTGCTTTCATTTCCCCCTGACACTATAGGAAGAGGTAGAGGATATTGTAATGGGAGAACTGTAAAGAAAATGATGCCTAAGTTATACAGCACTTTCGTACAACCACATTTGTCACCGGTCTCTACTTTAGGCCACTTCAGACAGTTAATTTTTCACTCCCAAATTGAACAGTTTCAATCTTTCTCTCACACTCTCTCTCACTCTCTCTCTCTCCATGCTTTGTATGGGAACTGTGCATCTGACGTTTCAGGCACAGATCTTTTTGCCGTGAATAGTGTTCTTTATGTATTCATGACAGAACCTTGTGTATTTACGACTATTTTTCTTTCCTCAATCACTGACCAAGAAGAGAACAAGGCCTGATGAATGTCAAGTAACTAGGAGATATAAATACCAAGTTGGTATGAGTGACACAGGAGAGGTGAATTATTGAACATAAATGGATCATGTCAGCAAAGAATTGTGACCAGAATAGGTAATAGTTTATACTCTTTTTCCTTTTAAATAAACACAAGCAGGAAAAATACAGATATGATGATTAAATTATACATTTAAACCAGAACAATAAATAATTACAAGCCAAATAAAATGAACATTTTAGTAGCCTATTCTGAATAATTAAAATGTAATTTGTCAGGTGAAATATACACACTGTTTACTTTTAATTTTGTATAAACTTTTAAATATTGACTTTATGACACACAAGGTATTTAAGTCCAGTAAGTAAACAAGATATTACTAAAACAATCAAATGGAATATATGTTTATATACATAAATGTCCTTATTATTCAAGTAAAATTATTTAGCTTCCTGTTACATTATATATATGAGTAAAACTAGAAAAAAAATTTCTTACCCAGAAAAAATGCATTACAGATATATTTATATTACATACATCTTTATTCACATATTCCTTACTAATTAAGATCAGTATATTCTCATTCATTCATTTGAACAAAGAGCACAGATAATTAATAACTGGTATACATGGGATTTTTAAAGTTCTATTTGTGATTACTTCATTTCAGAGGATGAAAAAGAGCTAACAGCCTATTTCTGAAGAATGCACTGCATAAAGTATGTCTCTTCTCCTAATGAGAGTATTAGAGAAAAAGTAGTTGGTACTTTTGAGTAAATCATAAATAAGAATGTTGGCTTCACTGGTCATCAAGACCTGTTTGTACTTTCTTTCTTCTTTTAACTCATTAGTTACTACTAACTTAGTTTCCCAAAGAAAGGAAAACAAATTGAACTGATAATAGTTATCTGTCAATCCTCTAAGTGATTCCGTGAAAAAGAAAATAGTCACCAACTCCTTTTTCTGAAGTAATAGCCTTTAGAGAATGAAATCTCTGTGGATTTTGCCTGGTCCACATGGACAAGAGCCAGAAGGAGGATTACCATAAACAGTGTAAGGGTTCATCCAAATATAGGGCTGCTAATGTCGTCTTATATTTAGCCTCTTCTGAAATTATCCAAAACCCACTTTCTAACTAAACTTTTGAACAGAAGGTGGGGACTTCAATGGCTTAAAATAGCCAATAAATTTATTGGGAGCAATTAATATCCACATTCATCATTTGACATCCATTCCCAATAGGAAACTGACCTGTATGAGATCAAGACCAAATGAAAGGAACAAGAGAGTTGGCACCACTGATTTACCACTTCCTTCTTTGTTAATTGTATTATTTAAGTAGTCTTGTTACCGTGCAACTTCTTTCTTTACCCTTCTCCACTACATGCGATCTCACATTTCTTGGTGTATGCTACTCTTGTTCAGCTTGATTTGGACAATTTATTTTTCTAGTTAATTTAAAAGTTATTCTTCAATAGTCATACACTGCAAATGTCATATATACAAAGGTACTGACATGGCCCATTCTTAAAGTAAAAGGAAGATCATTATACTCAAGATAATTTTTTCCTGTGGAGTCAGCTAGGGAATTAGAAGGTTAAAAGAGACTCATGGTAGTTTATGAATTTGCTTTTTTATTTTTTTTATTTCAAAATATTACAGGGGGTACAGGAGGGTACAAATTTTTAGTTTACATGTCTTGCTTTTGCCCAGCCTGAGTCAGAGCTACAAGCATACCCATCCCCCAAACAGTGTGCACCGCATCCATTAAGTGTGAATATACCCATCTGCCTAACACCTGATGAATGTTACTACCAATGTACCTCCCCCCCACCTTCCTAACACCTGATGAATGTTACTACCATATGTGCACATAAGTGTTGATCAATTAGTACCAATTTGATGGTGAGTACATGTGGTGCTTGTTTTTCCATTCTTGTGGTACTTCACTTAGTAGAATGGGCACCAGTTGTGTCCAGGATAATACAAGAGGTGCTAAATCACCATTGTTTTTTGTGGCTGAGTAGAACTCTATGGTATACATATACCACATTTTATTAATCCACTTATGTGTTCATGGACACTTGCATTGTTTCCACATCTTTGCAATTATGAACTTGCTTTAATAATTCAATTCACTATTAGAAGATTCATGAAACACATGGTATTATATTTCAGAGCAACTCTATTCAATATAATTTTTTGCATTGATGGAAGTGTTACATAATCTGTGCTGTCCAATACAATAGCTATTAGCCATATTAAGATATTGAGCACTTTAAACATGGCCTATGTGACTGAACACTTGAATTTAAAATTTTGTTTAGTATCAATCAATTTAAATTTAACTTTAAATAGACAGATATCCTTTGGTTATTATAAGTAGATAGATATTCATCCTGGGTGATTATATTAGGTTATTAAGTATGAAATGTCCGATTTCCTTAAGTTCTAAGTTTGATAGTTGCTATTTCTGACATTTCACTTTGACACCTTTTTTTTTTAATTGTGATGAAAGTACTTCCTCAGTCTTGCAAATGCACATTTTGTCTTGTGATTATCTTTCAAATTTTTTTGAAAATATTTTGTAAAACCATGGATAAGTCAAAAATTCATGTTATATTCAAATATGAGTTCTGTCATGGAAACAAGGCAGTGTAGATAGCTATTATGCAGATAGCTATATTAATGAACTGTTTGGGAAGGATGTGGCTAATGAACACACAACATGTGGACGGTTTGAGAAGTTTTGTTCCAGTAATTTTAATCTTGAAAATGAGCCACGTGGGCGACCTGAGACCCAAATGGATAGTGATGGGCTGAAAGCTGTAGTGGAATCCAATCCATCTCAACCTACGTATAAATTAGCAGTAAAGTCAACGTTATGATTTCAACGATATTGGACCTTTTGAAATAAATCGGCCAAGTAAAGAAGCTGGATAGATGGGTTCCACATGAATTAAGTGTCAGAAAATAAATCACCTTGAAACTTGTCTTTCTTTGCTGTCACAACATAATAATTTCTATACTCTATTGTTATGTGTGATGAAAAATCAATTATTTTTGACAATCACAAGTGGTTACCACAATGGTTGGATAAAGATGAAGGGCCAAAATATAGTCCAAAACCAAATATTCATTAAAAAAAACTAACAGTGTCTGTTTGGTGATCCAGCGCTGGTATTATCCACTACAGCTTCATGAAACCTGGTCAGCTGATTACAGCAGATGAGTATGCTTGCTATTAAACAGCTGAAGTTGGTCAATAGAGACAGATCAATCCTCTTGTAAGACACACTCGACCACATGTCACACACACAATGCTGTTCAAACTACAGAAGCTGGATTTGGAAATTCTCTGTCCTCTACCATGTGTACCAGACCTTGCACCAATTGATTATCACTTTTTCCAGCCTTTGGACCACTTCTCGCAGGGAAAAATATTTAATTCTCAATGAGCTGTGGAAATCGCATTTCACAACTTCATCACCACTTGTTCTCCAAGCTTCTTTGCTGCTGGCATAAACAAGCTACCATTAAGATGGCAAAACTGTGTTGATAGTTTAGGCGTAACTTTGATTAATTGTACTGCTTCTTGTTTAAGATATAACAAACAACACATGATTCAAAACCAGACATTTCATAAACATATATGTAACATATATAACACAAATATATAAAATACAATTTATTTTATGTAATGCATAGCAAATATATGTAAAATAGAATTTTAGGCTTACAAAAAATTTGCAAAATAACAAGTTTTGTACACAAAAATTACTTTTACATTTATACATTGATATAACACTACTAACTAAATTATAGTCAATCTTCTGCATCCATGGGTTTAGTATCTGGGGATTCAAAAAACCACAGATGGAAAATATTTGGGAGAAAAATAGACCAATACAATATAACAACTATTTACTTAGCATTTATATTATTAGGTATTTTAAGCAATCTAGAAATTATTTAAAGTATAAAAGAGGGTGGGCTTAGGTTATGTACAAATACCACACCATTTTATATAAGAGATTGAGCATCTGCAGATTGTGGTATCTGCAGTGGTCCTAGAACTAATTATTGGTGCATACTGAAGGACCACAATATAGCCTTTATTCAATTTTTACCAGCGTTTTCCCTCATGCCTTTTATTTTTATTCTACAATCCAAAGCAATCTTCCATGTTGCATTTTAATTTCTCCTTACTCTCTTTTAATCTGTGTCAGTTGTCACTTCAGCCAATCTTTGTATTTCATGACTTTGACACTTTTGACAAATAATGGTTAGTTGTATTTTTTTATTTTGAAGAATGTCCCTTACTTTGGATTTTTCAGGTATTCTCTCATAATTAGATTAAGGTCATTTTTTTTTTTTTGGCAAGTTACATCACAGAACTGATGTTCTTTTTAGTGTATCATGTCAGGGAATATATGATGTTGATATTTCTTATTATATTTGATGCTATCTTCATTCAATTGAGAAATTCTGTAGGATTTCTTATAGTAAATGTATAATTTTTGTGTAATTAATTAACCCCTTAAGGGAGATAAAGAGAAATATGCTAATATGTATTTCCTCACACTTTTGCCCAATAATTTTACCACTCACTTATTTTAATCAGAATAAACGCATAGATATTTATTTCATTCTATAGATTATAATCTAGCACTTTTGTATTTATTTTATTACTTAAATTTTTCCATTCTTGGGCTTTGGGATTATATATACAAATAACAAATGACTTATGCAATAAGTTGTGTGCAGTCACATTTGAATAATATTTTTTAAATTCAAGTTTTAAACTTTTTAACATTCAATAACATTGAACATATTAAATAGCAAATAATATGCAATATGTTTAAAACAAAAATTTAAAATTCTTTAAAATATTCAAATATTGTCAAAGTTAAAAAAATCAGTGTGATATTGAAGATATAAGATATTTCATTATTCCATATATGTGGAAAATTAATTTCAGAATGAAAAATTTAATGGGGCAGAATGTACACTTGCAGTTAGAAATACAAATAAGGATGACTCTGTTTCAATCAGTTTCTAGAATGATAATCCCATCTTTTTTTTCCACTTCTTCCTTCTCTCTTGTTTCTTTCATGCCTGTTTTATCTTTCTGTTTTCTAATTATATGTATGCACATATACATTTATACATATGTATCTTCTTATTATCTTAATTTTCTCCAAAATCTTATTCTATTCATCATTAAACTAGATACCCTAACAGCCTGTATATATCCTTAGTATATATTATCCTTAGTATATTATCCTTAGTATATTGTTTATGCAAATGGAATGTTATTATCTCATTAGCTCCTATATTGCTTGTAGGCAACTTTAATGTCTAAATAATATTTTTGCTATACTGCAATAGCCAGGAATTCGTTATTATGTTAACTGTATATTTTCTACATTAAAGACATTAAAATACGTAAGGAAAAAGTATGCGTATATTTATTTAAAGTCCTATTAAAAACTGCAAAAGTCATCCATTATTTGATAATTCTCTAGCTACTTTGCAGAAAGTCTTTTGCTCTGCCTTTATTTTAGAAGTTTAAATTTAGATAGTGTCTGACAAAACCATATGTGGTCCTGTGTGAGAAAGAAATACTAATCCAGTTTACTATTATTTCTAACAAGCACAAAAGAGTTCAGGCTTTAGTTTCATTGTGAAACTACATAAAATAAACTCAGAATGAGAATGGGATCCTGGGGGTAGTGGGGCAAGGAGAGGGTGAGAGACACATAAACTGTATAAACAGAAAATTGTGAGTTATAGTCTGAGGAAAAATTGGTAAGCAGGAGTGTTTTCATAAGATGTTTTGTTCGCCAGAATGCATAAATTTAAATATCATTGAGGAAACTAATTATAATCCTAATTTATAGATACTAATAAAGCCCAACAATATTTAACTACTTCTTTAGAGTGAACCAAAATTTCAGAATTTCCAATGAGATGAAACGTTTTAGCTTTTATCAGAATCTTAACAAGGAACATGTTATTAGATATTTTATTTTGCTTAATTTTCTCCTCCTTAAAACTCAGAGAACTACATTTATACTCAATGAAATCCTTGTAATGACTATTTCTGAGAATATAACAACAGAAAGCACTCAAATTGGATTTATTTGGTATTTATTTGCTTACTTAATGAAATAAAATTGAACTTCTTTATTTATTACAACCAATGAATTTTAAAAGTTACAAACTTTAATTTGAATGGAAGTTTAAATGGTTATGTGACAAACATGGATTCAAGAGTTTCGAAATGTAGGACCATATTGCAGCAACATCCTTCCTAATACAGTTGCAGAATTAATAAAAACTTGTTTTCAGTGGTGTAAAAAGAATAAGAACAAATCAAAAGAGATCAGGAAACACTTTGAAATTATTTCTCCTTACCTAAGAGCTTTTATATTCTGTATTCAATTTTGGAGGGTAAAAGAATGTTGTTTGTAATATGCTATTTTAATTTTAGGGATGAGGAGCTCAAACAATTGATTAGTTATTCTATATATTCTTTTTATAAGCATCTTCTATCAGGCAAGTATTGGATGATGTTGGTATAAAACTGATTGTCAGCTTTTCTTCCCTGACAAAATGTTTAAAATCATCAAAAGGCGACAAATAAACAATTAGAAAATTATAATATATCCATACATTCTCATAGATACAAAGTGTAGGTAAATATATAGGATTATTGATATTTAACAATTCGAACAATTAACTAACATTAAAAACAGATAAAAATGCTGCAATGGAACAGGCTACTCTAAATGTAAAGGGAAGGAGACTATTTTCTTAGTTTCAGAAAATAAATTCTATAGTAATGTTTGGACATATTTGGAATTATCTAGTCTAGAGCATAGGCCAATAAAAGAGGAAGTTTATTAAAATAATTTAGTTTATTTTCCCAGTTAACAAAATTTAGAAAATTACATACATGGCCTTGTTGAAAATGGTGTGTGACCAAAAGCTTCTAACACAGCATGTTTCAGTCACTATTTAGATGCCCAAGAAGAAAGAAAAAATAACTGCAATGATATTAGAAACTGGAGTTGAAAATAAAACCGATGTTAACTTGCAACAGATACTAGTGAAACAGAAATAGGTAAACCAGCTGTTTGACATGGTATAAAAATAAATAAGTCACTTTTTAACAATAATTGTAAACTAACAGCTTGAAAGTAAACTCTTCAACTAGCAAACATTGTCCCCATTTCATAATTGGAAATCTTGAACCAAGTGGAAAGGGATTGTTTTCATTTTATTTTATAGTGACTGCTCTTTGAAACAAACTGAATGTTTCTTTCTTCTCATTTCACTACTTACCACACCCCAACTATCTTTTTCTACATCTACAACTATGAGCAAACCCACTGGTAAGATATAGAGGTACAGTGCATCCAATAAAATGTACGTCATGTACAGAACTGCATGCAAGGCCAAAAACTAGGAAGAGATTGAAAAGAAACACAAATCTATGTCTACCATCTGACAAAAGAATGAAATAGCAAGATAATGGAGGAAAAATAATATTTTCATGACAATTTATCAGAGCACCAAAACATTAAAATTTGTATGTTGGGCCAAGGGTATTACATTTAACACATATATCCACAGTGAATTAAATATAAGGTATTTAACTCTTGTAATATTAGAAGATAGTGTGGTTCAGCATAATATTTATAAAGTTTCTACTGAAATGTGGGATTTGGGTAGAATTGTTCTTATTTGAGCATGAATAAATTCAAAGATAACAATGTGGTAACAAGTATTAATAGAACAGTATATGAAAATCTCTTTATTTCTAGAAATTATTTACTACAACAATTAGAAGATAATTTGGGAGACATTTTGGCACATTTAATTATATGTAAGATCCATGGATTTTAAGAAATAGAACTAACTATGTAAGGTGAGGATACAGTAATGTTAGGAGTCAAGATAAAGGAAAATTGGAAATAGTAAGCAGAAAGCACATTTAAGTAAACTAAAAAATGCAATAGCAAAATTAAACATCATAATCTAAGTTGTAAAATCAATACTGATGCACAAAATTCATTTCAGAAATATGCAGAAAAACTTTTGCAGAATGCAAGTAGAACATATTTATGAAAATGACAAGGGGTGACATGATATATGTAGAAGAGAGCAGAGATCTAATATAAGGATCACAAGCACTTCGGAAAATTGAATTGACTGTAATCACAATGAAAGAAATCCTGAAAGTTGTAAAACAAATAAATATTTCTGAGATGATGAAGAACCCTTTTTAAGAAGCAATTTATTACTATGTTCCAAGAAAAAGCAAATGAGATGTTTATCAGGTCTAGAAATATATCATGTAACCATTATTATAGTTGGATAAAATATCCTAAAATCACAAGTAAAAATGGCTTCCCTCAATTGAACAAATATCAAGTTTCTGATTTCTCTACTATATTTATAGAATAATGTGGAGAGATGTTAACAGAACTTTAAAGTTTGTGATACACAGGTTTAACATCCAACCAATTTTTTTTCTTTTATAAATGGTGGTCACAAAAATGTTTTCATAAATGTAAGAACCTATAAAATTGGACATTTATATATAGTATGATAAATACAAACAAATTATGAATTGTGAGTAATAAAATCAAATTTGGGAAAGTAATGGTAAAAATGGATTATAACTGAGCATTAAGGCAAGTAAACATGGAATTTGGCCAAATTTTACACATAAATTTGCAGTAAGAGTAAATTAAATAACAAAATATAATTTAACACATATATACTATTAAAATCAAGAATAATAGTATTATTATTAACCCTAGACTATATTTAATTTAATTTATTTTTATTTTAGCATATTATGGGGGTACAAATGTTTAGGTTACATATATTGACTTTGCCCCACCTGAGTCAAAGCTTCAAGCGTGTCCATCCCCCAGAGAGTGAGCACTGCACCCATTAGGTGTGAATATTCCTTTTCCTTCCTTCCCGCTCCCACCTGCCTGACACTCAATGAATGTTACTACTATATATGCAGAGAAGTGTTGATCAATTAATATCAATTCGATGGTGAGTACATGTGGTGCTTGTTTTTCCATTCTTACGATACTTCACTTAGTAGAATGGGCACCAGCTGTGTCCAGGATAATACAAGAGGTGCTAGATCACCATTGATTTTTGTGGCTGAGTAGAACTCCATGGTATACATATACCACATTTTATTAATCCACTCATGGAATGATGGGCACTTGGGTTGTTTTCACATCTTTGCAACTGTGAATTGTGCTGCTATAAACATTCTAGTGCAGATGTCTTTTTTATAGAATGTCTTTTGTTCTTTTGGGTACATCCCCAGTAATGAGATTGCTGGATCAAGTGGTAGTTCTAGTTTGGGTTCTTTGAGGTATCTCCATATTGCTTTCCACAGAGGTTGTACTAGTTTGCAATCCTACCAGCAGTGTATGAGTGTTCCTATCTCTCTGCAGTCACACCAACATTTATTGTTTTGGGACTTTTTGATAAAAGCCATTCTCACTGGAGTTAAATGATATGTCATCGTGGTTTTGATTTGCATTTCCCTGATGATTAGAGATGTTGAGCATTTTTTCATATGTTTGTTGGCCATTAGTCTATCTTCTTTTGAAAAGTTTCTGTTCATGTCCTTTGTCCACTTTTTAATGGGATTGTTTATTCTGAGTTCTATATAGATTCTAGTTATTAGCCCTTTATCGTATGTGTAGCATGTGAATAATTTCTGCCATTCTGTAGGTTGTCTGTTTGCTCTTGATATAGTTCCCTTGGCTGTGCAGAAGTTTTTGAATTTGATCAGGTCTCATTTATTTATTTTTGTTGTTTCTATGATTGCCTTGGGTTTCTTCTTCATAAATTCTTTCCCTAGGCCAAAGACTATGAGTTTTTCCAACATTTTCTTCTAGAATTCTTATATTTTCATGCCTTAGGTGTAAGTCTATTATCCACCGTGAGTTGATTTTTGTCAGAGGTGAGAAGTGTGGTTCTGTTTCAGTCCTTTACATGTGGCTATCCAGTTTTCCCAGAACCATTTATTGAGTAAGGATTCTTTTCTGCAGTGTATGTTTTATTTTAAAGTGTGAGAAAAGCAAAGTACAAAAAGATGTGAAGGTGAATTTACAAATAATCTGTTCAAAACTATCCTTTCATGTTTTTCTTTAAACAACAATGATGTAAGTTAAGTCTTTATGTGAATACTTAAAAACTCCTCAGTGATGTAACTTACATAAGCAGATATACCTACCAAAAACACAAACATATCAATCACTCACTATATATTTCTTGCCTAGATTAGTATAGTGTTTAAAGAGATCACACTTATGTGTCAGGCTCCTTTGTGATTGTTCTTTGATCTCTAAAGCTTTAAGACTGAAAGGATTTGGAAACCATTGTCAGCAATGGCAGAGAGGAAACTGCCATTTTATTTGATAGCCCTTTGGTATTTGGCCTCTTTTTAGTTCTGTGGATCCAGAGTCTTTTGGGGTCATGCATTAATATACTGTGGACAATACCATTATCTTAAAATCTAGATGAAATATTTTTTAATTTTTTTGATATTTGAGTACCTTTAGTCTTGAAGTATCAAAAATCCAATATTATTTAATATATAGTTTGTCTTGTATGCCTTGTCCTTATAATCAACCTAGAAGTAGCAAAAGAATTCTTTCTGTCACAATTCCAGTTGTGCCATAATTCTAGACAAAAGTTTTGAAGTTCATAATTTTTAAACCAGTAAATATTATAATATAAATAGAACAATATAGTAATTAAATACCAATGTCCAGGCAAATTTCCTTCCTTAGTTTTATTTCTCTATCATTTAGAATTGATACAAGTTGCTACACAAATTAGAAGTCAAAATGAATTAAAGATTTTAAATTGATAATTTTTAAGGTGATCGCTTGTTTGGAAAGATTAATTAAAAAGTGAAATAAAAAGTAAATGATATGAATGAAAGTTTATCTGAAAGGTGTTCCTTATTAATTTTATTTTCTGGAAAGACCTATGTTCTCCAAGATATAATGAAACCTATTTTATGATTTCTGAGTAAAGCATTATTTATGAGACTTAACCTTAATAAGTACTAAAGTTTAAAACTCTAAAAGATAGAAAAATCTAATTCATATGTTTGCTCATAATAAATTTGAATGTCAGGAAAGATAACAACATTCTATGCATTCCAACAATAAAGAGACAACTGCTTCCTCAGAAGTACCATTTACATAAAATGCAATGTCTTAATTTTCTTCTAAGTTCCTATCGAAAACAAAATGTATAACTGTGTGCCAATTTTCTTTTTACTTTCTGATTTCTTGTGTAGATTCTGTCTGGATAAATTTGCTCACAATTTCTAACCAATTGAATATTATTGCTGTCTTCATTGTCAATCAGATCATAAAAATCTTATA